>NC_083608.1:19722135-20972135 GCF_029168945.1 Cannabis sativa
ATTATTTTGCTAATAAATTTTTTGTAAAGTTATTTTGCTAATAAAAAATTTCACAAACCTTATTTCTACAAAACACTATTTTGAAAGATATAGAGAAGTTGTTGAGAAAATAAGAATATTTGATAACATATTGAAGTATTTATTTGAAGTGATATTTTATTATTATTATTATTTGTGTATAGTGCATTTGGTAATTTTTTTTTATTAATTTTTTGCTTTTTAAATTAGAAAAGTGAAATATTTTTCAAATTATGTTCTATAAAATTGTTTTCACTTTTAAATTTTTTAATTGAGAATCAAAATTTTGAAAAAAAAAATTCAAAATTTTTTTAAACAGTTTTTTTTTTAATATATATTTTGGACCCGACTCCAACCTAAACCTTGAAACTCGGACCTCGACCCCAGATCCAAACTCCGACCCGGACTCAAACCTGAACCCAGACCCAGACTTAGACTCCGAAACCTAACCCCAATCCTAGACCCGGGATCCGACCTAGATCTCGAACCCCAACCTGTACCGCAGACCTCGAACGTCGGACCTAGACCCAAACACAGACCCAAACCCTCACCATGACCCCGGACCCAAATTCGAACCCCAAACCCGAACTTGGCCCAAGACCCTGGACTCGGACCCTGAGCCCTACCTCAAACCCAAACACTAGTTCCGACCTCGACCCCAAACTCAACCTTAGTCTCGATTCCAAACTTAGCCCCAATCTCAACCTCGAACTTGGACCCGAACCCTAATCCTGAATACAAACTCAACTTAAATACAATTAACAAATAAAATGAAAATAAAATTTACATAATAGATTTTTTGTTTTTTGTTTTTAATATTAAAAAACAAAAATAGTTATAAAACACATTTTTGTTTTTGAAAAAGAATTTTAAAATTAAAAATTTTACTTTTATTTTTGTGTTTAAAAAATTTAAAAATAAAAATATTACCATAAACTACCTTAACAATGACAAAATAATTGTTACTTATTAAAAAAAGGATAATTGTTGTTTTTCCAATAATAGGAAGTGGGCTCTTCATATGGCAAAAGGTAGCATGGATATGCGACAATAATCATTGAAAGCAGAGGCAACGAACTAATATAATTTCCCTATTTCAAAAAATATATAATTTCCCTAAACGACAGGAAAAACACAAAAACGACGATTACTGACAGCATCACACCAAACCAAAGGAAGAAACAAAACTGTGACAGAGTAAAGAAATGTAAATGACATGCAACTAGAACAAAAAGTCAAACTTAGTAATAAGTCAATAATAAGGAGAGGCTGTGCAAAATATATATAAAAAAATATATGTATTTATAGAATAAAGCCCAGAATTTGGATCTCTGCTATATATTTTATTAAAGAGTATTGACAATGGCTAAACCACCCCTCAGAGACAAACATGTATGAATTACAATTGGACATACAAAATCACATGATCCAATATTTATTTTGAATAGGATAAAATATTTATGGCATTTAGAGAATCCAAGAAGATGGACCATCCTTCCCTTCTGAACCTTCCAACCATGTCTGATGAGCATGAATCAATGTTGACCCATTGCCACCCTGAAAAGAAATCACAAATTCTCTTTCAAAATCACAAAGCAAAACCATGGCAAGAAAAGAAACTAAGCCATATTCATTTCTTATATTAGTATCTTACCTTCGAGCTTACTATGGCAGTTGCCATACAACCTTTTCGTTCTTCACCTACAAGAGGGTCAAAATTTGATATAACAGCAGCATGAGATCATTAAGCTATATACAATTGAGAAAAATGACTTTTTTTTGGAAAGCTCATATAAAGGGCATAGACAACTTGACTTAGTTGGCTTAACAAACATTAAGTAGAGAAAATCTACCTAGTGATTCCCACTTGTTGTACTTCACTAGCCATGTGTCTGAATCGAGTTGTATAGATGATACTCTATCTACCCAAACACGAAATTTCTTTTCCTGTTTGTCACCATAGTGTTTGCTCAATTCACTTAGGCTGTCGGTAAGAAGAATTTCAACACCAGATGGGTGCATAAAGATACCAGTTGGATGCTGAAAGGAAGGAAAGCATTCTTAAGTACCAAAAACAAACCAAATGAGCACCTATCAGTGAACAAATCACTACATATTAAGTAAAAACACAGAACCAGTCAATGAAAAACAAGTCAAAGACAGACACGTGATGAGAAAAACAATGTATGCCTCAAGCAAACTGGGTAAAACTGCCAGAAACAATCAAGTGGTACCTGTTATAAAATTATACACTGAAAATAAAAGAAGACTTGCACGTACACAATTTGCCTTCAGATTTGCAATATACAAGTCAGATCGATCGATTTCTGCACGCAACCATCTCTCATAGAACAAGAAATATTTGACTGTTTCAAGACCAGGGTTCATGCAGTCCATTTTACACTCCAACGTGTCAGCAACATCTCTGGGAGACACATTTGGTCCTAGATTAAAATAACCAATAGCTTCAATGATTCCAGCAGCACATTCCTTTGTTGCATGAATAATTTTAGGATTGTCTTTAGCATTTTCAGCGTGCCAGTGCAGTAATTCTTCTTGAGCGTTCTTAACCTGCACAAGAAATTAATGTTAAAAAAAGATAAGTAAATTTCCAAATCTAGGTTTATTTTGACAAGGTAAACAAGCTATAGGTACTTACCATGACCCCATGTACATCTGGGATGCTAAAGAGCTCAGCATCATTTCCGGAATCACCACAAACAAGTGTATTAGTGGGCAATTTTCCTTCAGCTGTAAATTTCTTGTGTAAATAGGCAAGAGCTTGTCCTTTGCCGGCACCTTGAGGTAATATATCCAAATCAATTCCTCCACTGTAGATTATTTTGACATCCAACTGGAAAAATTGAAGCAACATTTCAAAGATAAGATAACAAACAAAATGTCAACATACTTCGTCACCAAACAAAAATTTAACATGCTCAAGTAAAAATCATTAAGAGGATTTGACGAAATTGAGGTTAAAATGACATATTACCCCACGCTTCTCCAAAGCCTCGGCAAGAGCCTTCGTCACAGCCTGAGCTTTATCTTTTTCTACATAAAAACTGACCTTATGTGCCCGTTGCTCTGTCTCTGCCTGCATTCATCATGAAATCTAATCATTCAGGAGATATTATACCCTGACCCTTTTTTAACCTAATAAACATTATATTTCTTTCTAAAAGATTCTACACAAGACTTCAACATGTCCAAACATTCATAGAACAATTATCATCATTTTTATTGCCACTATATACAATTACTACCTGAAGAGTAAGTTCAGGAAACTTTCTTGTTTCCTCCCTAACTATGTTCTTATCCCACTTCTGATTCAGATATTCAACCCAGCCATCATCTGGGACCATTGAGGTACCATAGGTTATCTCAGTTCCAACAGACATTATAGTTATATCTGGCGTTATCATGGGTTTCTCCTTCCTCAACTGTTTGTACAGTGTTGGTGACCTTCCCGTCGAGAAAACTAGCAATGAATCATGACGATAATATGCTTCCCACAAGGCATTAAACCTAAGCAGAGAAAGATTCTCCGGATCATGATGATCAACCTGCAATAAAACCATTGCTCACTTAATAAACACACCAACTAAATTAAACAGACAGTGGTGAAGCAAACTCTTGTGCAGCCTACCATTGTATGATCAAGATCTGAAACTATCATGAGACGGGCAGATGTTTGAAGCCGATCCATGATTATCCTACTTCCAACCGGAATCTGAAAATATGTTTTCACTAACTAAGATTATGGCAACATTCATAGTGCCCAATATATAAAAAAATTCTTGAAGATGATGCTTAAGTTGGTGTGTGTTGTTAACATAAGCTTGTTCTCATTATTAGAACATCATAATTTAGTAAAACCCAATCCAAAATATTTGGCTATGAAGTAAAAAAAGCAAAGACGCTTAATTTATGAAAATACTAACAATAATACTAAGGTTTACTGACAGATTAAGACGAAAAGTTGTTGAAATCAATAGAATTAATGAACTTTAATTCTTCTTTTTTCTTTCCGAAATCTCAACTGTCAAATTTAAATATCCAAAATCTTCATTTCTCCCATTTTCTCACTAACCAAACAATTAACTAACCAAACAACAAAAACTCATAAAGAGACACACATTCCCATCCCAAGTGATTCAATAAACAAGCACCCAACAATGGAAGAATCAATGGTAACCAAAATTTCAATACCGAAAAACCCTGAAAATCTTTCACAGTAAAATTCAAAACTTTCACACAAACACAGAATCTTCCACAAACCCATTAAGTTAATCAATATGATTTTCTTTAAAACAAAAATTAAAATACCTGAAATTTGAAACGCAGAGGTGATGAATGCAAGAGATGAGGATAAAGAGGCAGTGATGGTGATTAATATAAGAATGGAATTCGATCCAAATTCGTTGGCGCTGTTTTTGTTAAAGCAAAAAATGGCCAATCTAATAAAACGTTATTTTTCATTGTTTTTATGTTATTATTTTTATAATAATATAAAAATGAAGTAACTTCAAAATAGCTCTCAACACGTGGCATTTTTTAACGGGTTACACGTGTCCATGGGTCCTTTTAGGTTTGAGATGGACGGTGGTGAGGAGCTTTGCGGACCCACCATTAGATATGGTGTCCACATGACAATTTATATATAGCATATATAATATATTTTTCTCGCTAGAAGAATATATAGCATATTTTTTAGTATATGAATAAATGCATATTCGTACTATATGCTCTATTCATCTGTCTTATAAATTTTGTAAAAGTTATATGAAAATAAAGATGGCCAACTTAATTTAATATATGAAAATAAAAATAAAAATAAAAAATTAGAAATACTGTATTGATATACTCCATTGTGGAATAAAATTAAAGTTTTGTAATTCTTCAAAAGTTAAAAGTTTATGATACCTAATGTATTAGTTATATTTATCACTCAAATAAATAAATAAATCAGACAAATAATGCGTATTATACTTGTAAAGTGGGTTTATACCCTTTTTTTTCAAATACTTTGTCCAATTTGATTTTTTTTGAACGGGAAATTTTGAAGTTCATCCATTTTTTTTTTTTTTTTGAATAAAACTTGTTATTATAAATTAAACTGATAAGTCATTTACAATAACAGTGTAGAGAGATGGAGGAAAAAAATCCATTAAATAGCAAGCTTCATCTAACCCTAAAGCATATCTAGCCAAACAATGAGCAGCTTTATTAGTTGATCGTTTGACATGAGTAATAGATACACCCGGGAGAAAGGAAAGAAGACGGGAAATGTTAATAATAAGATCATTAAAAGCAGTAATACAATTTGATCGGCCATATAAAGCATTGGTAACCATTAGAGCATCCGTTTCGACATGACCAAATTGAATTCCCAGCTGTGAAGCCCAAATCAGGCTGTGGAAAATTGCCTTTGCTTCCATTTCATGTGATGCAAAATTCCCAATGAGAGGTTTGGAGAAGGCAGCAATAACAACTCCCTCACTATTTCGAATAACAGCTTCAACGCCAGTGATGTTGTTAGTTGAATCCACAGCAGGATCCACATTCATTTTGAGGCTTCCAAAGTCAGGTGGCCGCCAAGGAGAGTCGAGAATTGGAGCAGGTGGGGGGTTCTGGTGTGCCTGAACTTGTTGAGGTTTGTACTTTGTTTGAGCTTGTCGATAGTTGGACAAGTAATTGGTAGCAAAGGTTGCTAAAAGAGCAGCTGGTTTGCCTTTTTAACCATGAACAACCTTGTTCCTTTCTGTCCAAATGGACCATAAAGTAAAAAAAAAATTGCTCCAGTTCACTTGCTGAATGTAGAGTAGACAAGTGAGCTAAGTAATCACCTTTGTTCATAAGTGCAGTAGTTTCCAATCAAACTGAAAATTCATGGCCCTCCAAACTGCCCGAGCATACTTGCATCCAAAGAGTGCATGGCCAACGGACTCCCAAGCTTGTCGACATATGGAACATGTGGAATCGGTAATGATATGTCTTCGCACCAGCGAAGTAGCAACTGGAATAGCATCATGGAACAGACGCTAGATAAAGATTTTTATTTTTTGGGGCAGTTGTAGTTTCCAGAAAAATTTCCACCAGTGTGTAGGTGAATTCGATGAAGAGGTGAGGTCAGAATCCTCAAGAGAAGCAGCATGGTGATAACCCGAGTGAACATTGTAAATTCCTGAACTATGATGGTGCCAGATTAACTTATCATTTGCTGAAAAATAGCTCAACGGAATGGTGAGTATTCGTTCCACATGAAGGCGTGAGAAGTATTCATCAAGTAGTTGATGATTCCATTGCCGGTCCTCTGTGATTAAATTGGCAACAACAACATTTGATGGTCCCTTATAGTGTGTTGGAAAAAAGTTAGTGTGTCCAGGGATCCAAGGATCGATTGCACAGTTGATGTGTCTTCCCTCTCCTATTTTCCATCGTAGACCAGGGCTTAAGAGCTCGTGACCATAAAGAATACCTTGCCATGTGAGTGAAGGGGAATGACCATGGGGAGCCTCCAGGAAGGAATTGTTGGGGAAGTATCGGCTTTTTAGCAATCTACTCAAATGGGAGGAGGGATTGTCGAGTAGTCTCCATGATTGCTTGGCAAGGAGAGCTTGATTGTAGTGTATAAAAGACCGAAAACCCATGCCGCCATCGAGTTTAGTTTTGCATAACAATTTCCAGCTTCGCCAATGAATTTTCGTGCCATTTTCATTCGAACCCCACCAAAAATTAGACATCATTGTTTCAAGCTGATTGCAGATGTTACCGGTAATTTGAAGCAACTCATTAAGTAAGTTGGAATAGATTGCACCACAGCTTTGAGTAGGATTTCTTTACCTCCAACCGAGAAGAGCTTGTCATTCCAAGTCCTCATAAGACGCCAAATTTTTTCTTTGACTTTACTGAACAATTGTTGCTTATCACGATCAGTATATGCTGGTAACCCAAGGTATTTTTCATGACAATCACGGATGGGCATTGATAACACTCTATGAAACTGAACTTGGGCAGCCAAAATCGTATTTGGTGAGAAAGAGAGTACTGATTTGTCCAGGTTTAATACTTGGCCAAAAGCACGGTGATATGCATCCAGGCAACGTTTGATAGCTTGACACGAACTTTCAGTAGCATTACAAAATAATAAGCTATCATCAGCAAAAAAGAGATGTGAAATTGGAGGAGATCTTCGTGTGAGTGAGTATCCGTGAAGGTTCCCTAAACGTTCTTCATGTTGTAGTAGGCATGAGAGACCCTCAGAACAAATCAAAAACAGATATGGAGACAAAGGACAACCTTGCCTTAGTCCTCTAGTATGAGTGGTTGAACCCGTAATTTGTCCATTTAAGAGAAAAGTGAACTTATTCGTTGTCAAACAAGTCATTATGAGAGTTTTCCATCTATCTGCAAACCCCATTCGTTCCATTACAACCTTGATAAAGTTCCATTTAACCTGATCAAACGCTTTACTCGTGTCTAATTTCATAGCAGCCACCCCTTTCCTACCTGATGTCTTGAGATTAATACCATGGATTAATTCAGAAGCAACCAGAATGTTGTCCGTTATGAGTCGATTTGGAAGAAAGGCACTTTGAGTCTCTGAGATGACATGTGGTAGTATCTTTGAATCGAGCTACCAGGATCTTGGTGATAAGCTTTGAAACAACATTGCATAAGCTAATAGGTCTGAAGTCTTTCATGAACTGAGCCTTTTTGATCTTCGGGATAAGAGTGATAATGGTTGAGTTCAAAGAAGTAGGGTCTGCTCCATCATTTAGCACACTTAACACAACAGAAGTGACCATGTTTCCAACTATATCCCAGTTGTTTTGGTAGAACATGGCAGACATTCCATCTATCCCTGGACTTTTATCCAGACCCATTGAGTGTAAAGCAAATTATACATCATCTTTGGTAAACAGTTTGAGGAGTGTAGCATTCATATCCATGGTAACCGAGACCGATATTGTGGCTAAAGTTGCATCAAGAGCAGAATGATCAATGGATGAAGCCTTGAATAAATTGGAGAAGTAGTCTTGGATGACATTGCTCAAATCAGCTTGTGAGGTAAAGGTACTGCCATCTTCAGTTTTGAGAGATGTAATTTTATTATTTGATCGTCTTGCCAAGGCTTTGGAGTGAAAATTTTTTGTATTTTTATCTCCCAATTGCATCCAATCAATGTGTGAACGTTGTTGCCAGTACATCTCCTCTTGTTCTAACAATTCATCAAGAACAGATTCGTTGAGTTTGAGTGTAGCAGATGCGTCATGGCTGAGAATAGGAGAATTGTTTAGAGCATTCACTTTCGATTGTGTTTCTGCAATATTCTTTTTCATTCGGCCATACTTCTTGATATACCACTGCTGAAGCGATGTTGTACATGATTCCAGGTTGTTGAGAACATTGCTGATGGGGTCTGTTGTGAAATTTGACAGCCAACAATTGCAAATAATAGTCTTGCTTTCGGGGTCCGATAACCAAAGCTTTTCAAATCGAAAGCGGCTATGTCTTTTATGCTGCTGAGTAGTAGTACCAGAAAAAATTTCAGCAGAAATTACACGATGATCAGAGTGAAAGTAGTCCAAATGTGAGATTTTTGGTTGCTGAAAATGGAAGACCACACATCATTCACAAGACACCAGTCAATGCGATCTTTCAAAGTGTTGGTCGAAGTTCTATCTTTAGCCCAGGTGTAACTATCTCCATGAAAAGGGGGGTCCATAAGATGGCAAAAGTCAAGTGCATCTCGAAATGCAGACATCTGAGACTCACTTCGAAGAGATCCCCCAGATTTATTCTCATTTGATATTATCTCATTAAAGTCTCCAATGATTAACCATGGTTGCAAAGGTGCGATATCAGAGAGTCGACGAAGCAAAATCCAAGAGTCCAATCTATTGTGCACAGTAGGAGCTCCATAAAAGGCTGTGAAATGAAATTTATGATCACTGGCATCAGTTATCCAAGTGTCAAAGTAGCAAGAACCAAAAGTGTTAAGTTGGAGCACAATATCATCCTTCCAAAGCAGCATTAGACCTCCACTAAGACCGATCCGAGGTGCCTCCAATCCATTAGAAAATTTTAATAATTGGCGAAAACGATCTACAGAGTTGTTGTTTAGTCTAGTCTCCATAAGAAACAGAACATGGGGAGATTGATGTTGCACAAGCAATCTGAGATGTCTTAACGCTCTCGGGCTCCCCAAACCCCGCGCGTTCCAACTTAAGATTTTCATAATGCCTTGCGAGATTTCAAAGCAATCTCCGCTGAATCGTCAGAATCACCATCTGAATCCTTGGAAGTTGAGGAAACAATCTGGTGTGAGCAATTCCCTATTGACGAGAATGAGGGGACAACATTGTTGTTTTGGTTGCGGCATCTCTTAAGCATTTGTCTCATGGTTGGAGCATCAGTTTGTCGTTTGAACATACGGTTGGGATGAATGTTTTCTTTGCTGGGATATGGGCTGGTACTGGTGGTTGATATATGTGGCTGGGAAGTTGTTATGAGAGGTGGTGTTATGGTAGAAGTAGCATGCATCGGCGAAAGGTTCATAGGAATGGTAGACAGGGTTATAGGTGGATAGGTTGCATAGGGAATATGAGGAGTATGAGAAGATCCAATATCAGGGGTGAATATGTGGCTTAGATTAGCAGTAGTGATAGGATTGGAGGAGAGAGAGGGAAGGCTTCTAGCGTGAGGGGATATGGTGGGAGATGTAAATTGATCCGAGATGATCATGTTTGATGCAGCAGACGTGATGCTAGAAAGGTGGTAATGAGGGGGTGTAGAAGAAGATGGCAGTGGCAAAGTTAGAGATGTTGTGGTGCAAATATTTAACGATGAATCTTGAGGAGCAGTTGTGGTGGAAGGTAGGTGAGTATTTGAGGGTATAGAAGATGATGATTGAGGCAAAGTGTGGGTAGGCCGTGAGTACTGGTGAAAGGAAGCAGAAGTGTTGTGAGCATGTCGAGACAAATTAGGTGTGGAAGTAGAAGACTCACCATGGAAAAGTATTTTTGGTTGTGGTTGTTGTCTGTTATTGAGAGTCGGGATTGTAGATGACAAAGATTGACGGGTCAGGCGAGTCAAGAGTGGCCAAGCATTGCCCTTAGCAAAATCATTCCTATACTTGTCATAACCAGTAGTTGGTAATTTAGACCCTTTCATCCAAGGACCATACTCAAAATCATCATCATTGCCATTGTCCATTCTTTTCATAAAAGCCACACATTTTTCAAAAGGATTCCCAAGCCTACCACATTCAAAGCAAAATTCTGGCAATCTCTCTTATCTAAAATCAACCCAAAAGTCATCCCGAATCCTTGGTAAACTGATCATTCTGCCTCTAAGAAGAGGTTTGTCCACAGAAATTTTAACTCGGATCCTTAAGAAAGGACCCCCACCCCTCATCTAAGGAGTCTTCATGAACATCAATAAACTCTCTAATAATGTATCCAAGTGCAGTAGCAAGAGACTTTGATTTGCTGAGAAAAGGTAACCGGTAAACTTGAACCCAAAAGGGAGTGCTCAAGAGATCATTCATTGTGACATTATGCAGAGTACTTGGTGAGCAGAAAATAACTAAGTGGTTTTGAAAGTGCCATGGCTCCTTATTCAAAACCCGAAACTTGTCTCCTGCACATCTAAAACAAATCTTGAACAAACCATCTCCATATTCAGAAATTACAACAGGAAACCTCATCTTCCAATGGCCACCCATTTGATTGTAGAAGGTAGGTTTGTGGACATAATTTTCAATGAGTATCCTTGCTATTAGTATGTGGCTAGAATTGGTATTAGAGGCATTGTCGACTTCCGTGGGTAGGACAGCAACAGAACTTTCTTCCTCAGTGAGATTTAAGGTGGAATCAAGGCTATAGAGTAAGGGATCCATATCAAGCTAAAGGAAAAGAGATGCAGAAAACCAGAAAATGGTAGCAGTTAACACCAAAAGTATGAAGGAAAGGAGAAAAACCGAAAGCTGAGAAAAGTAGGGGGAAAACAAAATAATTGGAAAAACCGTTAAAATCCTAAAAAAAAGTAGTTAAAATACTACAATCGCAACAGGCCCAAACAGAGCACATATTTGTTTTAATATTAAACAAAACTAGAATAAAAATGATAAAGTTCATCCATTAAAAAGACCCCATTAACAAAAAAAAAATACCTCCAAATAATATTATATAAATTGATACTTAAGTTTTGTAAGTTATACCAATCTTACTTCTCTAATAACTAACATCCCAATTAACACACACACTCTCTCTCCCTCTCTCTCAAACACCAAAATACCACAGTAAAGTCCCAACCATCGCATGTCTGTCTTCGCACATCCGCCTCCGCACTAAACATTGGTGATCTTTCTTTGTAGTTTCTCTCCTCAACCAAAACCGCAATGTGGGTGAACTATAAAAATGAGAGAAAAATAAAAGCATCAAAAAATCATCGATGAACTATTATAAAAGGTATTGCAACCGTATCAAAAATAATCACAATAACAAAAAAACATAAAACACGAAAAAAAAAATCATTGAGAAGCCATTCGAAATAACTTATCGAGAAGCTATCGAAATAACACCATAGTTTAGTTTTTAGCATAGGAACCCCAAACCAGATCAAAAAAATACCATAACCACCACAATCTCAAGCCTCAAACAAACACAAAAGAAAAAAAAAACTCATAAAAATCCAAGCAACAAAATCAAACCTTTGGCTGAGTTGATAGGGGTGGGGCTTCAACAGAGATGAGACTATCAGCAGGGACTCGTGATTTGGCCTTTCAGGCTCAGGATCTGGTTCAGTGGGGCTTCAATGACAAACGAAGAGAGAGGGGTGGGGCTTTGATGGAGGTGGGACTATCGGTGGTAGGGCTTCAACGACGGACCGAGTTCGGTCTTGCCGGTGTCAATCGTCTTCTCGTCTCCTCTCGGATGGGTTCCTTCAAAGAGAGAGATGTTTATTGGTTTTATATTATGATGGAGTAAAATGGAAAAACTAAAGTAAAAGTAAGAATAATTTGGTATAAAATATTGGGAAATTCTACAATGCACCCCCTTAAAATGAATACATTGATGCACTCTTATTTGTTTTAGCACCTGAAATAATTTTTTTGTCAAATTTTTTCTCATGGTCATGTACGTTATAGTTATTTAATACATCCTGCAAAATTTAAAAAAAATTGGAAAAGTTTAACACGCCGAAAACTACGTTCAAATAGTGTATTGCACGCGTGACTATTTTATTTTATACGCGTGTAAAATAGACTGTTTGAACATTGTTTTCTATATTGTAAATTATTCGGAATTTCTCAAAATTTTGTAGGTTATCTTAAATAGTTATAACGTACATGAATATGAAAAAAAAAATAGACTAAAAAAATTTTCTCGAGGCCAAAACAAGTTAAGGGTGTATCAGTACATCCCTTTTAAGGGGTGCATTGTAGAATCACCCTAAAATATTTTGGGTGTATAATTAGTTATGAGGAGTGATACCGTCTGTTGGGTTTTATGCCCTAAATAAAACTCATTTCAATATAATCAGATTTACTTATTAATATAGATCAGAAATAACATTTAATGTTGCATGGTTCACATGATTTATTTCATGATTATATGTACATAATGTATAAATTCATCTGAAACCCTTTTCACATACTTGATCCTGTTTATTGTGCCGTCAACACATTGGAAAGTAAACATGACTATGTGAATAAAGTTTCCTAGATTTATCAGACACAGGGTTTTACTGATATGATAATCTACAACAAGAGTTTACTTGCATTTGGAGAAGTGCTATGTTCTTTCCAGAGCATTGGTTAAAGTAAAGCTCAGGTTGGATGCATGGAGTATGCATCGGAAGGGACCGATATTGAACTTTGACTTAGATTTAATTAAACTTACCGTAAAATCTATTCAAGTCAATATCGCCGAGTTGATCCTAGATCAAATGATCTTAATCCTGTTATGTTTAGGCTCAATCTTGAAAGGCTATTCGTATTCCTTGAATTGTTAGTTAAGCCTACCTTTTGGTCAGGGTGATACGTACTTTTTGGGAACACGGTAGTGCAATTGAGTGGGAGCGCTATCATAAACATGGAATCTATAGCTTCTATCTGGCGAATAGTAAGCAAAGGATGATCTCCTTCGAGCTTGACCAAACGAACATAAATGGTGGAGTACTCATTTCACATTAGCTGAAATATCATTTATACGGGGTCAAGTGTTTTAAGGAATAAATACATTGTAGGGTGTAACGGTAATTTAATCCCTTTACAGTGTAGATCATTCATATAGAGGTTCATTGATCAAATTAGGATTATAACAATGGATAACTAATGATGTCTCTATATGGTGGAACATATAGAGCATTCTATATACTAAGAGTGCAATTCTAAGTTCTATGCGTGGATTCAACGAAGAATTAATAAGTTAGTGAATTTTAGTAATAAATTCTTGATCTACTTATTGGAAGCTCGGTTATATAGACCCATGGTCCCCCCACTAGTTGAGATAATATTGCTTGTAAGACTCATGTAATTGGTTTTGATTAATCAATTATAATTCACGAATTAGACTATGTCTATTTGTGAAATTTTCACTAAGTAAGGGCGAAATTGTAAAGAAAGAGTTTATAGGGGCATATTTGTTAATTATGATACTTTGTATGGTTCAATTAATAAATATGATAAATGACAATATTATTTAATAATTATTTATAGTTATTAAATAGTTAGAATTGGCATTTAAATGATTGAATTAGGAAATTGGCATTTTTGAGAAAATCAGATACAAAAGGTGTTAAAATTGCAAAATTACAAAGCCCAAGGCCCAATCCACTAAGTGTATGGCCGGCCACCTATGTAGCTATTTTAAATTTATTTTTTTCATTATTTTAATGCCATATAATTCAAATCTAACCCTAGTGGAATGCTATAAATAGATAGTGAAGGCTTCAGGAAAATTACAATTTTCTTCTGACTTTTTCTATTCAGAAAAACTGAGCCTTCTCTCTCCCTATCTTTAGCTGACCACTCTCTTTCTCTTCCATTGAAATTTCGAAATTCCTTAGTGTATGAGTAGTGCCCACACACATCAAGTGATGCCTCAATCATAGTGAGGAAGATCGTGAAGAAAGATCATCAGCAAAGGAGTTTCAGCATCAAAGATTCAGAGAAAGAGATCCAGGTTCAGATATTGATAATGCTCTGCTACAGAAAGGAATCAAGGGCTAGATATCTGAACGGAAGGAGTCATTATATTCCGCTGCACCCAATGTAAGGTTTCCTAAACTTTATATGTGTTTATTTCATCGTTTTAGAAAGTTCATATTTAGGATGTTAATAAACATACTTGTGAGTAGATCTAAGATCCTGGTAAAATAATTTCCAACAACTGGCCTCAGAGCCATGGTAATTGATTTACTTGCAAGAAATTTGGACTTTAAAACGATTGTTTGTATGTTCTTTGGATGGTATCATGTTGTATTGAGTGTTATTTGATGATTGATTGATGTTTGTGAAATTTTTGTGAAAAATAATTGTGATTTCGTTTCTGGAATTATTTTTATTGGATAGTATGGAAAAAATTAAGCAAGTTAGCCTTTTACAGAACTCAATTTGGATTTTATTTGAATTAGTTATGATTTTTTGAAGATTTGACAAAATCGGGGTTGTGCTGATATTTTCATGCGATCGCAGAACTGTCCGTACAGTTTCGAATTTTTTCTTTTTTCTTCAATTTTTCATACTTTTTCATGGAATTAACTTCCAATTTTTTGTATGGTTTTGTATATATACTATTACTATTCCTAATTCAATTCTAATTATCATTTTGAATTAATTTAATTTTTTTTTTAATTTAATTCAAGATATTAGTGCAATTTGAATTTGAATAGAATTAGTATTTATCTTTTTGCTTAAAAATCTATCTTATTTTTAAATTTGATTATATTTTTTTTTAAATTTAAGGTCAGATTTTATAAGATATTTATAATATCTTTTAAGATATTTATAATATCTTTTAAGATATTTTAAAAATATCTTATCTTTTAAGATTTTTTTTTAAATCTTTTTAGATATTTTGACCTTATTTAAATTTAAAATAAGATATTTATAATCATGTAATTTTAAATAGATATAAGATATTTTGCTAACTTTTAAATTTTGTTATTTTATTTATTTAAATTACATTTAAAATTTGGAAAAGATATTTATTTATCTTTTCTAATTTTTTATTTAATTTTTATTTATAAAATAACATTTAATTTTTAAAAGTAGTTAGCAAATTTTTGAAATGATATTTAGATTGGTTGAAACCTAATTTTTCAAAAATTGTAGGTTTAATTTTAAATTATTTTTTTTTTTAATTTCGAATTTTTTCAATTTTTTTTTAAATTTTTCGAATTTTTTTTTAAATATTTTCGAAATTAAATATTTAATTTAAAATTAAATAAATCCTACATCCAACTATCCAGCTAACCCTGTTGCAGGAGTATGTGTTTTAGCTTGTTTGTAAGTTTTTTAAAACCTATTATTACTTGATTGCAAATAGCCATGGTTACCTTTTGCCAGATCTAATGATCTGATGGCTCCCTTGGTCAAGATAATAATTTGTAACAGGTATAATTTACAATCTTCTTTCATCTGTGTATGACCTAGCAACATGATAGGACCCATCCAAAGTGTGCCTGTGTGAGCCTATGTGTTTAATTTTATTATAGATGCATATAGGTTAATGTTGCTAAAATAAATTATCATAGTTCTTGATAGAATTTATTTAGGCCCATTTAGCTTTTGGGCCTATTCAATTAATAACAGTTGTTCTTATTAAGGTTAAATTCCTCTCTTTTGGGCCTTGTGTGAGAGTTGGGAGCCATAGAAGTGGGTACGACATACTGAACCCAGCACCCCCTCACACAAACTACCCCAATTGTGAAGGCCCATTTGCCTGATTTGAACAACTGTACTAGGTTAATTACACTAGTTTAACCTAATAAAATTGATTGGCAACATAATTAATTTCATTTATTTTGAAATTAATTTAAGAAAATTATAGTTTAAAGAATTCTTTATTCTAAGCTAAACTATATGTATTTTCTTGTATTTAATTAAATATAGAATTATAACCATCTAGATTCTTTCTGGAACTTAATTTAAATTTTTCATTAAATATTCCTATTTAAGTTGATATTTAGTTATCTACAACTAACCAACTTAAATCTGAATATCTTTTGAATTTCAAATTTCAAAATTAAGTTGAGGAATTTTAGGCATTGGTTATTAAGATTCTTTAGATATTTTTTAAGTTAATATCTTTTCGAATATTAACTTAAAATGGAATATTTTTGAATTAAGTGGTTACAACTTAATTTTTTATATTTAATTAAATTTAAATTTGAAAATATTTAAGTTCTAGATTTTTTCTAATACAACTTAAATTAGATATTTTTTCAAATTTTGTGGAAAATATACTTAGTCAAATAAGATATTTTCTAGATAGTTATTTCTAGACTACTTATTATTTCTAATATTAAATAGGAAAATATTATACATTGTGAAATTAATTATTTAAATAATTAATTTTGGTACAATTTATTTTAAGTATATTTTTTCCTAGTATTAAACTAGAGATTAATAATTAAGCCTTCTCTACACTTAATTATTAATTTCTTGAATTTAATACATTTAATTAATTTGAAAAATTAAATATCTAAGTTGATTTTCATCATGATACTTAAATATTTCTTTTTCATGACATTTAATTAAATAGAAAATTATTTTTAGTTGAAATTTATTTTTTCAACTAAATTTAAATAATTTTCAAAATATATTTTTTCTTTATTTTATTAATCAATTTTCGAAATTGCATTTCTTAAATGCTAGAATTTCGAATTTTATCTTGAAAAATAGATTAAGTTGTAAATTAATTATTTATTTTAATTAATTCTTGGATCAACTTAAATCAATGATTTTTTTCATTTATTGATTAATTTAAAATAAATTGAATTAAAGTATATTTTTAGAAATTGAATTAATTAGTCAAAGGAAAATCTAGATAGGTGATATTTATGCTTGAAGTATTTTTCTAGTGTATTTAAGTAAATAGAAAATTAATATTTAAGTTGATTTTTATCATCATACTTAAATATTTGAAATTTTTCTTATATATTTAATTAAATAGGAAAATTATATTTTTTGTTGTAAATTAATTTTATTAATTAATTTTGGGCCAACATTAAATTAGAATAATTTTTCCAGGATTAATTTTTTATTTTAACATGCATTTTCGAAAATTGTATTCTTAAATACTTTAATTTTTCGAAATGCAATATATATTTATAGAAAATTAAATTTGAGTTGTAAATTAATTTATATTAATTTTATAACAACTTAAATTGAATATTTTTCTAAATATTTATTGGAAATTATTACTAAGATGGAAATAATTCATGTTATTTTTATATCCATCTAAGTAAAATTTATAAATATTAAATTAAAATTTATATTTGGAATTTTTCATTCTAAATTGGAAATTTTAATTAAATAAATATATATATTTAAAATAAATAGAATAAATAAAGAGAATCAAAGAAAATACAACTCACTTTAAATAATGAGCTTATTTATTATTCAGATATTCGATCTCCATTGTTGGTCTTACAAAAGTTAAATGTTTTCAATATAACCTCGAGACGCTAGACTTCGTCCCCCTATAGATGGTTATTCGTTGATCGCATTTAACACCGTAAGATTTCATTTGATAAGTGTTTTGTAAGTTTTCGTCTCTATTAGACTCTCCCCTACGGTGACTACTTAGAGATAAACTTATGAAACATGAAACAATGGTGGAAGCTCATAAAATGAGAATAACCTTGACTCTCGCCTACCGGGACAACGTTGGATTCTTATTTTGATCGAATAAAAGGTTGCTAGAATGTTTAACATTTTAGACGAGCTGACAACTCTATTCAATGAATGGTAGCTTTGACTCTCGCCTACCGGGACACTGTATCAGTTTGTTGAAAACCTTGGAAATTATATAGGATTGTATGTTTTAGTATTTTCACTAGTCATTCCTACTTGCTATATGTTTATAATTTCTGAATTGTGTATGAATTTATATTGAACCATGTTATTTTCTGTTATTAAGTTGTAGTTTAATTTCGAATCTTCATTGTTGGTCTAACATGTTTGTTTTTCTAATGAGATAAATCCCTAATGGATTTTCACCATTAGACATACATAATAGTGTTAGATCTCGATAGATAAATATTGTATATGCGACATCTAGCTGTTCATCAATTGATGACACCTAAGACTAGTATTTTTACGATATGAAACAAGAAGATTACATAAATAAGATTACTTTGTCTTTCGCTAATCGAAGCATCGTTGGATTCTTATTTATAAACGAAATTATCCTAATTCCTCTTAGCTTATTCATTTCGAATTAGCTCAATAATATATCATTGGATGAATGGTCTATAAATCATTTCATGTCATTATATTTTCTCTTAAGAAATTAAATGACGCTTATGATTATAATCCCGAAATTCTATTCCCAATTGATATAAATCCTCAATCTTAGAAATCTCCTACTTGTATGGGCAAATCTGACTTAGAGTTTGTATTAGTAGTGCTGGTCCAAGATAGAATTACTCATATATTTGGTATAAATTTAAGTCTTTGACTTTAATTTTAGATTCCAAATAGAAATTTTCTTATATTTCTAATTCCAGAATACAATACAGTTACACTTTCTCAAGTGTTCAATATCCATCTTCTATTAATGGATTAAAACTGTATGGAATATGAGTTAGGTATTCTGTGACCAGGATCCACTTGCAGTATTCTAAGAACTCTTTGATGTAACTAAACCTATGTCATCAATAGACACTACCACATTTTTCTTAATCTATGGCATTTGTATCTTGTTCATAGTGGATTTGACAAGATCAATCTCTGCAAAGAGTTAATATGCCTATATCCACTGAAAGTAGTTCATCTCATTCGCAGATGGATGTACATTCAGGGGTGGATATGAGTTTTTCGTTGTATTCTTAAAACGATCACTCTAGATTATACCTTATGCAAAGAAATTTGAAATGTTTGAAAAATTTCATTAATTTCTAGCAATGGTTAAAACCATTAAGGTAAGTGGTTAAAGATCTTGCGAACTGAGAGGGGTGGAGAAATAGTTAGTAGATATGCAGTTCAAAGATCATTAAATTGATTTTTGAATTATATCCAAACTTACCTCCCCAGAAATTTCGAGTTGCATGTTGATGATTAGTTACTAGTCGTTGCCTAATTCCTTCTATGGTAATACAATTTCAGAATGATGTATTGGTTATATACTTCGTGTAAATCATTACTAGATTCATGGATGACCTAATCAAAATCTTAAGAAAGGCTAGAACTGTTAACCATGGTTTGTTAGCTATTCTAAGTGATTAGGGGTGGACCATCCCATAGTCAATAGATAAGAAAGTGTTTGTTCAAACAAATACTACTTTTCTAAGAAAATGACTAAGTCTGAAAAACAAGTAGCAAATAAAGGAGATATTTAATTCTTGATTCCAAAAGTGTTCTATCATCTTATATATAATATATGATGATCCCACTGCCTCTGTTGTCTTGTCACAACCAAAGAGGTTAATACCATTTAGTTTTCTTCGACATAATTCACGGTACCTTGTCATAGTGGGAGAGTTTCTAGGAACTCACCTTCTTATGACTTGGGAGACACTAGTGATTAAAATCCATTGTGAGTTTAAACAAGTAATGGATTGTCAAGATAAGAAACTAAGAAGAAAGCCAATAGAACTATGGTTTAATCCATTCACATGGAATAACCTAAAGTTTTCTATTACAAGGACATAAAAGGAAATTTTCGTTTATAAGTCTATTCAATGGACTTAACAAAACTTCCTGTTCCTAGTATTACAGGTTTGAGTTTATCTAAACCTATGGCTTGTGGTATACCTGGTAATTACTTACTCTAATGCAAGCAACTTACTTTAGTAAGATGCTGAAGCATTTTCTTTCTAATGGCAATCTATAGAAGCTTCACAACTTCTTAGGTATAGATTTTATTTATCTAAGGAAAAGTCTTAACTATTCCAGAAAAGATAAAGCCATGAAAGAATTTCTTATATCAACAGTGAGAGGTCTTGGATATGCTTTTGTATGCCTTAGACCAGACACCTGCTGTTGAGTGGGAGTAATGAGTAGGTATCAGATTAATCCAAGAGAAGAACATTGGAACACAATCAAGTAAATCCTAAGATTAAGAAGAGGAACTATATGTTAGTCTATAAGGGTGTGTTTAAAACTCTTAGACTACACCATATCGAATTTCGAAATTTGCCTTTGTGCTAGTAAATATTTACGATAAGATGGTGGTTACTCCGGGGTGGAATAGTGATTTTGGAGAAGTGTAAAAACCTATACGAAGTCTCAGGTCTACCGAGAGAGACTGAATGTTAAAGCTGCAGGAAAGGTACTTATTCAGTCTAAGGAAAGTTCTATACATCTTTGGCACCATTCCAAATTGCCTTAAACTACTAGTGTTAATTTCCTGATTAACCAAAAGTAGTTGCCAAAGGTATAGAATCCAGTATCCCAAGAGAGTAGACATATAGAGAGGAATTTCACATTATCAATGATTTTGTGATTAAGGAAGAGTAATGGTGGAGAAAAGGTTGTGGTTAATTCAACCTTTCAGATCCTATTACGAGGAGTTTACTACTACTACACTTGATTTGTATATCAAGGTGTTAAGATTATTTGAAACGCACTTTTTGTTTTATATTAGTGCAAGTGGGAGTTTGTTGGGTTTTATGCCCTAAATAAAACTCATTTCAATATAATCAGATTTACTTATTAATATAGATCAGAAATAACATTTAATGTTGCATGGTTCACATGATTTATTTCATGATTATATGTACATAATGTATAAATTCATCTGAAACCCTTTTCACATACTTGATCCTGTTTATTGTGCCGTCAACACATTGGAAAGTAAACATGACTATGTGAATAAAGTTTCCTAGATTTATCAGACACAGGGTTTTACTGATATGATAATCTACAACAAGAGTTTACTTGCATTTGGAGAAGTGCTATGTTCTTTCCAGAGCATTGGTTAAAGTAAAGCTCAGGTTGGATGCATGGAGTATGCATCGGAAGGGACCGATATTGAACTTTGACTTAGATTTAATTAAACTTACCGTAAAATCTATTCAAGTCAATATCGCCTAGTTGATCCTAGATCAAATGATCTTAATCCTGTTATGTTTAGGCTCAATCTTGAAAGGCTATTCGTATTCCTTGAATTGTTAGTTAAGCCTACCTTTTGGTCAGGCTATCATAAACATGGAATCTATAGCTTCTATCTGACGAATAGTAAGCAAAGGATGATCTCCTTCGAGCTTGACCAAACGAACATAAATGGTGGAGTACTCATTTCACATTAGCTGAAATATCATTTATACGGGGTCAAGTGTTTTAAGGAATAAATACATTGTAGGGTGTAACGGTAATTTAATCCCTTTACAGTGTAGATCATTCATATAGAGGATCATTGATCAAATTAGGATTATAACAATGGATAACTAATGATGTCTCTATATGGTGGAATATATAGAGCATTCTATATACTGAGAGTGCAATTCTAAGTTCTATGCGTGGATTCAACGAAGAATTAATAAGTTAGTGAATTTTAGTAATAAATTCTTGATCTACTTATTGGAAGCTCGGTTATATAGACCCATGGTCCCCCCACTAGTTGAGATAATATTGCTTGTAAGACTCATGTAATTGGTTTTGATTAATCAATTATAATTCACGAATTAGACTATGTCTATTTGTGAAATTTTCACTAAGTAAGGGCGAAATTGTACAAAAAGAGTTTATAGGGGCATATTTGTTAATTATGATACTTTGTATGGTTCAATTAATAAATATGATAAATGGCAATATTATTTAATAATTATTTATAGTTATTAAATAGTTAGAATTGGCATTTAAATGATTGAATTAGGAAATTGGCATTTTTGAGAAAATCAGATACAAAAGGTGTTAAAATTGCAAAATTGCAAAGCCCAAGGCCCAATCCACTAAGTGTATGGCCGGCCACCTATGTAGCTATTTTAAATTGATTTTTTTCATTATTTTAATGTCATATAATTCAAATCTAACCCTAGTGGAATGCTATAAATAGATAGTGAAGGCTTCAGGAAAATTACAATTTTCTTCTGACTTTTTCTATTCAGAAAAACTGAGCCTTCTCTCTCCCTATCTTTAGCTGACCACTCTCTTTCTCTTCCATTGAAATTTCGAAATTCCTTAGTGTATGAGTAGTGCCCACACACATCAAGTGATGCCTCAATCATAGTGAGGAAGATCGTGAAGAAAGATCATCAGCAAAGGAGTTTCAGCATCAAAGATTCAGAGAAAGAGATCCAGGTTCAGATATTGATAATGCTCTGCTACAGAAAGGAATCAAGGGCTAGATATCTGAACGGAAGGAGTCATTATATTCCGCTGCACCCAATGTAAGGTTTCCTAAACTTTATATGTGTTTATTTCATCGTTTTAGAAAGTTCATATTTAGGATGTTAATAAACATACTTGTGAGTAGATCTAAGATCCTGGTAAAATAATTTCCAACACCGTCAACCTCCTGTTACAACCTCTTAGTCAACCTCTATGCCCGAAAACATATGTGAGAATATTTTTTTTTAATTTTTTTTCACGGGGGTGTTCGTTATGCTTACTACATCATTCCTGTAAATTTTTGAAAATTTTCGAATAGTTTACAGTATCAAAAATACGTTTGAAGTTTTTTGAACGTGCGTGGTAAACTGTAATATCAGGAACTCTGTATTCGGTATTGTAAACTATTCAAAAATTTTCAAAAATTTACAGGAATGATACTGTAACTATAACAAATGCCGCTATGAAAAAAATATTTCGACATATAATTTCGGACGTAGAGGTTGACTAAGAGGTTGTAATAGGAGGTTGTAATTAGCACTCGTCATTAGATATTGGGTAAACATTTAAGAATGGTTATTTTGAAATGGAAAATATATTATGTATGATTACTAAAAAATCTATTTTTGTATTTGGCAAAATAATTTTTTATTTTATTCTTATTTATTTCTTGATTTTTCAGTATTAAATTTATTATATTTCAATTCTTAATAACTATAAATTGAAACTTTAAATATAACTATTAATTTGACACCAACTTGTCATAATTCATAATATTGACCTCGCTTTTGCCAACAACAATGAGTCAAATTAAAATCATTAAGAATAATAAAATAATAAAATATAAATAATATAAAGTAAAAATTAACCAGATTTTTTTTACTGGAAATTTTAATTTTTATTAGACTTGAAAATCTGTGACCAAGCAAGGTAGCAAGTCACTTAGAACAGACTCCAAACTAAAATGGCAACTAGGATATAATCTAGCAGCTTTAGTAAACGTGTGAGCCACTACATTAGTTGATCGCTTAACAAAAGAAATAACAACATTATTCATATTTGCAAGTAAATCTTTACAATCTTGAATGACCATACCAAACAAGAAAATCATTTTAATTGAGCTTTGAATAGCTTGCACCGCACACAGAGAGTCAGTTTCGATGAAGACATTTGCCCACCGCGTCTCTTTACCCAACTAAGAATCTCTCGAATACCGATTGCTTCTACAAGAGCTAGCTCCACATGGCCTGAAAGAAGTTTAGTCCAACCTTCTACCAAAAAAACCATATGAATTACAAGCAGCCACACCCAAATCGAAACTCCTACTGCCATCAAAAAGAGATGCATCAACATTAACCTTAATACTATTAGCTTGAGGTAAAGTCCAATGCTCATTAACATCACTAGCCTGAAGAATAGGCCCTCCTCATTGCAGATAGGACATAGCGAACCAACAACCACATGTTTTGTCCAAAGTTAAACCATCGTTGGTAGACAATCCGTACACACACACCAAACCAAATTTTGGATCTTCGATGGCAGCTTCAATCTCCACAACGTGGGCCAAAAAGAGCTATTAGATGCTTCAAACCAGTAACCTTGATTTTCTACAACAGGGCATATGCACTTTTGACAGAATAAAAACCGGAGTTCTTATTTCTCCAAACCAAATGATCTTCCACTTGTGAGACATTAAGAGGAATATTTTCAGTAATCTTTCTATCTCTGTCATTAAAAAGATCATTCAAAATCTCATTGTCCCAAGCAAGCTCACCTCGTCTCATCAAGTTGTTTACCCGTGCATTACACAGAGCATGATGATTGGAGGTGATGACAAGTTATCTTCATCGGGGAGCCACGATTCACCAAGGACCATAATGTTACCACCATTACCCACACACCAATGGGTTTCTTTTCGCACTAAGTTTTGAGACTCAAGGATGCTACGCCAAACGAAACTTGGGTTGGAGCCAAGTTGTGCATTTAGAAAATTTCCTTTGTGGAAAATATTTGGCTTTAAACACTCTAGAAGCTAAAGCATGGGGTCTAGTAAGCAGCCGCCAACCTTGCTTACCCAACAGCGAAAGATTGAAGTCACGCAAATTGCAAAATCCTATTCCTCCACCCCTTTTATGAATACAGAGTTTGTCCCAAGCCAACCAATGGATTCGTTTGTGATCCCCATTTGATTTTGCCACCAAAATTTCGACATTGCTCTTTCCATGTCATTACTAATATCCAGTGGAAGCAAAAAGACATTTATAGCATAACTAGAAAGAACTTGTACCACCGACTTAATAAACACTTCTTTTCCCCCTTTTGACAGAAACTTCCCATCTCAGTTTTGAAGTCTTTTTCGAACTTTTTCCCTTAGAAAACCTAACACTGAGGTCTTATTTCTACTCATGGTACTAGGTAAATCCAAATAAAAAATCCTCTCATCCGCAACATTCATGCTGAGGAGATTACATAAATGAGCTTGCAACAAAGAATCTGTATTGCTAAAGAACACTGAGGACTTGGTGAAGTTTACCTGTTGGCCCGAAGCTCTCTCAAATTTGCCAAGTAACTCTTGAATTCGGTGAGCTTCTTGGACTGTGGCTTTGCAGTAGATGTAGCTATCGTCTACAAAGAGTGTGTGGGAGATCCTAGGAGCACCATTAGCCACTTTGCAACCATCAATCTACCCATTTCTTTCATATTTTCGAAGCAAGGATGTTAGACCTTCCGCACAAAGGATGAACAAGTATAGAGACAACGAATCACCTTGTCTTGTGCCACGAGTAGGGTAGATTGGGCCAACCTCATGATTATCATGGATGATTTTATACTTTGTAGTGGAGACACAAGCCATGATCAATCGAATCCAATGCTCCAAAAAAGCCCATCTTACGAAGCATGGCTTCCAAAAAAGGTCATTTGATCCTATCGTAAGCCTTACTCATGTCCAGTTTTAAAGCCATAAACCCTGTCTTGCCTTCCTTTTCAAATAATGGAAGACCACAAAAGACACCATCACATTGTTAGAGATAAGTTGTCCCAGTATAAAAGCACTTTGCGACTCCGCAATGGTAGTGTCCATAAACTGTTTCATATGATTAGTCATGACCTTGGTTATCACCTTGTACAAAACGTTACATAGAGCAATTAGTCTCAAGTCTTTCATACATTGCGAATTATTCTTTTTTGGAATTAAGACTACATTGGCATCCCTATAACCATCTTCAAAGGAACATGTTTCAAAGAAATGTTGAACTAGCTCCACAACATCTACTTTAACAATATGCCAACATTTTCGGTAATATGCTGGGGTCATACCATCCGGACCTGGGCTTATATCTGGGTGCATCTGGAAAACTGCTTTTCTGACTTCATCTTCAGTTACAGGGTGAGATAGCTCAACGTTAGCATACTCAGGCACAACAAAAGAGACATCATCAATAACTTCTTGGTAGTAAGTGTTAAAGGCAGTAAACAAAGAGGAGAAGCAGTCGAACATCAAAGGAGAGAGACCATTTTCCCAATTGATCCAATTACCGTAATCATCTTTTAACTTAGAGATTGAGTTGTGACGCTTACGACTACTAGCTGACTTATGAAAAAACTTACTGTTTTTATCTCCAACGTTCAACCAGAATTGTTTGGCTCTCTATTTCTAAAAACTTTCCCTTTGCTCCAAAATTTTGAATAACCTATTTCTCATCTCTGCATACCGATGAATAGACTTAACATCATGTTTAGTCTTGAGTGCTTTCAACTGTCTTTTACACTACTTTATGCGACCCTTGAAGTCGCCTATGACCTCTCTGTTGGAAATTATTTTACCAGGATCTTAGATCTACTCACAAGTATGTTGATTAACACCCTAAATATGAACTTTCTAAAACGATGAAATAAACACATATAAAGTTTAGGAATCGTTACATTGGGTGCAGTGGAATTAAATGACTTCTTCCGTTCAGATCTCTAACCCTTGTATCCTTTCTGTCGCAGAGTATTATCAAGATCTGAACCTGGATCTCTTTCTCTGGTTCTTTGGTGTTGGAACTCCTTTTAATGAAAGTCTTTCTTCACGATCTTCCTCACTATGATTGAGGTATCACTTGCTGTGTGTTGTTAGGCTATTTTTAGCCTATGTTTTGGATCTATTTTATGTGCGTTTGTCGCTGTGTTGGGATAGAATTACGCTTCTTTTCTATGTTTTCAGGTTCTTTGGAATAATAGAGGTCTCGATGCAAATATTCAGTAAAAGACGAGTTGAGCCAAGAAAAAACACAATGTTTGAAGAATAAGGCACATCTGGCCGCGGCTAGACACAGCTTGGCCGCGGCTAGAACACGAAACGAATGAGAGATTTTGGGTGTTCCAGTCGCCGCGGCGAGGGTATGTGTGGCCGCGGCTAAATACTCGTTACGATTCCATGGATTTTCAGCATTTATCTGGCCGCGGCGAGCCCATATCTAGCCGCGGTGAGATCCCGTACGGCCCGGGGCATTTTCGTCCATCGAACCCTAATAATTAGTTATAAATAGAAAACTGCGATTGGAAGTCAGGGGAAGGAATTTGGAACCCTAAAATACAACAGAGAGAGCGGCAGGAAGAGCATAGAGATTCAAGTGAAGATCTAGAATTCATCCACCAACAGTTCTTTCTTTATTCCTCGTTAATTTCTTTATGTTGAATACTGCTATAGGAATGGTTATGGATTTATTTTTGAACTAAATTTCCCATTTAGGGAGGATGATGATTGTTGTTTAATGTTTTGCCTAGTTAATGTTTAATTACCATTCCTCCATTCTTGTTTGTGAAATTATCTTAATTTGCGTTTAATTTCATGTTTAGGATTGATCACCTTGTGCATGCTTTATGATCTCAATTCAAAATCTGAAAAGTGAGAATTGAGAATGCTTAAATTTGGATAATCGATATTCTATGTGAAACGAGAGTATTTAAATGGCTTATGTGACGAGTAGATTATTACCTAATGCTGATTTCATGTTAGTTTAATTAAGGAATTAATTAGATAACATGTGATTTAGAATCTAGAAGATCTGAAAAGAGCTAGGTTACTTTATAATCTGTCATTCACTTCAAGAATAGGATAGTAATTAAGCATTAACAGTCTGGGTAAACAACAACAGGATTCTCCTCCCTATCATCTCATCTTGCTTAAACTTTAACTGTGTTTTACGTTTTCTGAATTACTTTAATTCTCTTAAATCATAATTGTTTTCGATTTGCCAAATAGAATTATAAGTATAGTTTAGTGGTATTTAATCCAATTCCCTGTGGTTCGACCTCGCCTGTGTGAGTTTTACTACTTGATTGCGTATACTTGCGTAGTGTTTATAAATTTCGTAACAAATTTTTGGCGCCGTTGCCGGGGAATTGTTTAAAGATTAATATTACATAAAATTATACTAACTTCTACTTTGGTATATTTTCTCTTGCTAAGTTTCTAACCTTTTTCTTGCAATATTTTCGTGAACCATTTCAGGATTCCTAAGTGTATGCGCCGTTAAGGACAAGCAGTCATATTACCAGTTGATCCTGAAATCGAGAAAACTTGTAGGAGGAACCGAAAGAACAAAAGGCAAGAAAGAGTTTCAGCAACTACTGAAACATCAGAAATCATGGCTGCCAATGTGAACAATAATGCTGGAAACAATGGAGGTAATAACGGTAATAATGGTGGCGCCGTGGAAGATCAAGCTAATGGCCATAGCTTGAGAGATTACATTCTCCCTACTCTGACGGGAGTGCAGTCATGTATCAGGCCACCGGCAGTGGATGCGAACAACTTTGAGATTAAACCTGCCATCCTTCAAATGGTGTAGTCTTTAGTTCAGTTTGGTGGCCTCCCTTTTGAAGATCCTAATCTGCACCTCTCTAACTTCATGGAACTTTGTGAAACTTTTAAAGTTAATGGAGTTAGCGATGATGCCATTCGACTGAGACTGTTTCCATTCTCGCTCAGAGAACGAGCCAAGAGTTGGTTAAACTCCTTGCCACCCAACTCTATTGCCACCTGGAATGATCTGGCAACAAAATTCTTGTCAAAGTTCTTTCCTCCAGCCAAGTCTGCAAAGCTGAGAGGAGAAATCAACAACTTTTGCCAACAAGATAATGAATCTCTCCATGAGGCTTGGGAGAGGTTTAAAGATCTGATCAGAAAATGCCCTCATCACGGTATAGAGAAGTGGATGCTGGTCCACAACTTCTACAACGGATTGGTTGGTAACACTAGAACTCTAATAGATGCAGCAGCGGGCGGAGCTTTTATGAGAAAGAGTGCTAATGAGGCTTATGATCTA
Source organism: Cannabis sativa (assembly GCF_029168945.1). NCBI lineage: Eukaryota > Viridiplantae > Streptophyta > Magnoliopsida > Rosales > Cannabaceae > Cannabis > Cannabis sativa. The sequence goes on from NC_083608.1 coordinate 19,750,978, forward strand.
TTGGAGGAGATGGCTCTAAACAATCAGCAGTGGCCAACTGAAAGGAGTCAATCTAAGAAGGTAGCTGGTGTGTTAGAGGTTGATGCCATCACTAAGTTAACAGCTCAGGTTGAGGCATTGACAAAAATAATTGCAGGGCAAGCTAAACAAGCCCAAATTGTTTGTGAGATATGTGGAGGAAATCATCACTTTTCAGAGTGTCAAGCAGATGTGGATGATTTGCCAATGGATGAAGCTAAAGCCATTGGAAATTTTTCACAGAATAACAACAACAATTATGGGTTCAACCAGGGTAATAACCGAAGAAACAGTGGGTTCTATCAGCAACGAAATCAGAACCAGAATCAGAACCAACAGTTTAATCAGCAACAAGCCTCTGGTGGAAATTCTAGTTTGCAAACAGATTTACTGCTTCAATTCATGACTGAAACTAGATCTTCAATTAAAGACCTGTAGACTCAGATTGGCCAGCTAGCAACTCAGGTAGCAACCCGCCCTCAAGGAAATTTGCCTAGCACAACTGAAGTTAATCCCAAAGAAAACTGCAAGGCAATTACCCTGAGGAGCGGTAAGAAGTATGATGGGCCTGAGTTACCACAACCAGTTGAGGTAGATGAGGAGATAAAAGTTCAATCAGTGCCAACACCAACACCAACAGCAGAAAAGGCTACTGACAGCCCAGCACAACCACAACAGTCTCCACCAATTAGCATTGATCACCATGTGAAAATACCCTACCCTCAGAGGCTCAGAAAGTCAAGCTTAGACAAGCAATTCACCAAGTTTTTAGAAGTCTTCAAAAGACTTCACATTAACATTCCCTGTGCTGAAGCTTTAGAGCAGATGCCAAGTTATGTGAAGTTCATGACGGAAATTCTGTCAAAGAAGAGAAAGATGGAGGATTATGAGATAGTGGCTCTAACTGAAGAGTGCAGCGCTATTCTACAGAAGAAACTCCCTCCAAAACTCAGAGATCCAGGGAGCTTCACTATTCCTTGTACTATCGAAAGAATTGAAGGAATAAATGCACTATGTGATTTGGGAGCCAGCATAAACTTAATGCCTTTGTCAGTGTTTAAAAGATTGCAGCTGGGTGAAGCAAAGCCAACCACGGTAACTCTCCAATTGGCGGATCGATCACTAGCTCATCCTAGAGGAGTCATTGAGGATGTGTTAGTTAAAGTTGACAAGTTCATCTTTCCAGCTGATTTCATTGTTCTGGATATGGAAGAAGATAGCAACGTCCCAATCATTCTTGGGAGACCATTCTTGGCAACTGGCCAAGCCTTGATTGATGTTCAGAAGGGTGAATTAAAGCTGAGAGTCCAAGGAGAAGAAGTGATCTTTAATGTACTAAAGGCTATGACATACCCAAAGGCAAGTGATAACTGTTTCTTCATTGATTTGATTGATGAAATCGTGGGTGAGAAAAAGCTGCTAGATGATCCTCTTGAACTAAGTTTAACTGAAGATGAATTGACGGAGCAAGAGGGACAAGAGGTCATGGGTTATGTGAAATGGCTTGTTTCCTATGGGCCCTTGAATAGAAAATATTTTGAGGAATTGGGAGCAGTTCTAAAAGAGCTAATGCCATCTACTGAAAAGCCTCCAGAACTTGAATTGAAGGTGCTTCCTAGTCACTTGAGGTATGAGTTTTTGGGTAAAGATAAAAAGCTGCCAGTTATTGTGTCAGCTTCTCTTTCTGATGTGGAAACTGATAGACTACTGAGGGTACTCCGAGCTCACAACAAGGCCATCGCTTGGACACTGGGTGACGTCAAAGGAATCAGTCCTTCAACAGTGATGCACCGAATTCTAATGGAAGATAATGCCAAGCCGACAATCGATACTCAAGGAAGACTCAATCCACCCATGAAGGAAGTTGTCAGAAAGGAAGTAGTCAAGTGGTTGGATGCTGGAGTCGCTTATCCCATTTCAGATAGTAAGTGGGTTAGCCCGGTGCAAGTGGTTCCAAAGAAAGGTGGAATGACTGTGATTAAGAATGAAAAGAATGAGTTGATTCCTACGAGAACAGTCACCAGTTGGAGGATCTGCATCGACTACAGGAAACTCAACAAAGCCACACGAAAAGATCACTTTCTTTTGCCCTTCATTGATCAAATGCTAGACAGATTGGCGGGGCAAGAATATTACTGCTTTCTTGATGGCTACTCTGGATACCATCAAATAGCTATAGCACCCGAAGATCAGGAGAAGACGACTTTCACATGTCCTTACGGTACCTTTGCTTTCAGAAGAATGCCATTCGGTTTGTGTAACGCCCCTGCTACTTTTCAACGGTGTATGATGGCTATCTTTTCAGATTTGATTGAATCCTGCATTGAAATTTTTATGGATGATTTCTCGGTCTTTGGTTCCTCCTTTGATCATTGTTTAGAAAATTTAGAAAAGGTGTTAACCAGGTGCGAGAAGTCTAACTTGGTGTTAAACTGGGAGAAGTGCCACTTTATGGTGACAGAAGGAATTGTTCTTGGGCACAAAATTTCGAAAGCAGGAATTGAGGTGGATAAGGCTAAAGTGTCAACAATAGAAAATTTACCACCTCCAGTTTCTGTAAAAGGAGTGAGGAGTTTTCTAGGACATGCTGGTTTCTATCGACGATTCATTAAAGACTTCTCAAAGATCTCTAAGCCATTGTCCAACTTACTTGTTAATGGTGTACCCTTCGAATTTGGTGATGACTGTTTAAAAGCGTTCAAAGTTCTTAAAGAGAAACTGATTTCAGCACCAATAGTTACTTCACCGAATTGGGAGTTACCTTTTGAATTGATGTGCGATGCAAGTGACTATGCAATTGGAGCGGTCTTGGGTCAAAGGGTTGACAGGGTGTTTCACACAATCTACTATGCTAGTAGAACCCTGAATGATGCTCAACTAAATTATGCCACAACAGAGAAAGAGATGCTGGCAATAGTGTTTGCTTGTGATAACATCCGACCCTACCTGATTGGGAATAAGGTTATTGTCTACACAGATCATTCAGCAATCAAGTACCTTATGACCAAGAAGGATACAACACCGAGACTGATTCGATGGGTACTTTTACTTCAAGAATTTGACTTAGAGATAAAAGATAAGAAGGGCACTGAAAATCTGGTAGTAGATCACTTGTCAAGACTAGAGCTGGAAGAAAGTCAGAATACGAAAGAGGTACAAATAAATGAACAATTTCCTGATGAACAACTCTTTAGTGTGAGGGAAAGTCTAATGGTACCATGGTATGTTGACTATGTTAATTTCTTGGCTGCTAATATCACTCCTCCTGAGTTCTCTCGAAAACAACTAAAGAAATTCTTTTCTGAGGTGAAACATTACTACTGGGAAGAGCCAATCCTCTACAAGCACTGTGCGGATCAGATAATAAGAAGATGTGTGCCTGAAGAGGAAATGTACTCTATTCTCAATCACTGTCATGCTCTACCGTGTGGGGGACACTTCAGTGGAACTAGAACAACTTCCAAGGTATTGCAAAGCGGATTCTTTTGGCCAACACTTTTCAAAGAGGCTAGTACTTTTGTGAAGGCATGTGATCGTTGTCAGCGTACAGGAAACATCTCAAAGAGAAACGAAATGCCTTTGACATGAATCTTGGAAGTAGAATTGTTTGATGTATGGGGGATAGACTTCATGGGTCCTTTTCCTTCATCTTTTAGCAATCTATACATTCTATTAGCTGTGGATTATGTATCAAAATGGGTGGAAGCTGCAGCAACACCAGCTAATGATGGAAAAACGGTTCTTCGGTTCCTTCAAAAGAACATATTCACGCGGTTTGGTACTCCCCGAGAAATCATAAGCGATGAAGGGAGTCACTTCTGCAACAAACAGTTCGAAGCACTCCTTTCGAGATATGGTGTTCGTCATAGAACTGCTCTACCTTATCATCCACAAAGTAATGGCCAAGCTGAGATTTCTAACCGGGAAATAAAGACGATTCTGGAGAAAACGATGCAGAGATCAAGGAAAGATTGGTCAAGAAAGTTGGATGACACATTATGGGCCTATAGAACAACGTTCAAAACGCCAATCGGGATGTCACCATATCGGTTGGTGTTTGGAAAGGCTTGTCATCTACCGGTGGAGTTAGAACACAAAGCTTATTGGGTAATGAAAACTCTGAACATGGATTTAAAGTCTGTTGGACAGAAAAAATTACTACAGCTGGATGAGTTGGAGGAATTTCGAAACGAAGCTTATGAGAAAGCTAAGATTTACAAGGAAAGAACTAAAAGGTGGCATGACCGAAACTTAGTCAGGAAGGATATTCAACCTGGGCAACAAGTTCTACTTTTCAACTCAAGACTAAAGTTGTTTCCTGGTAAATTAAAGTCAAGGTGGTCGGGGCCATTTACAGTGGTCAAGGTGTTTCCTTATGGAGCGGTGGAACTGAAAGGTGAAGGCCCTAATACTTTCAAAGTTAACGGGCAGCGGTTAAAGCTCTACTTGGGAGGTCAATTTGATCAAGCCAAGTCCGCCATGATTCTAGCGCCACTATGAAAAACTCGATCAACGTCAAGCTGTGCGACGATAAAGGCAACGCTAATTGGGAGGCAACCCAAGTGTTCTTTATGATTTAGTTGAGCTCTTTTATGTTTTAGTGTTATTTTTTTTTTCTGCTCTGTTTAGTTCTCTTTAAGAAACTGGTAAAACAATCTTTAGTTTCTTGTTAATTTAGTATTGAAAAAAAAAAATTTGAAGTACGACCCAGTGGCCGCGGCTGGATGTAGTCCGCCGCCGCCAAAAGGGTCTTACAGAATGACCAATTTTTCATGGTTATTTGGCCGCGGCGAAGGCATATATGGCCGCGGTGAAAAGGTTCTTACAGAATAGGCAATTTTCTCAGCCTGTTTGGCCGCGGCGAGCCCAAATCTGGCCGCGGCGAGATGGTCTGACACGGGATTTAAAGGCCAATTTCCATAATTCAAAAATCAAATTCCCTCATTCTCAACCCTAACCTCCACACCGAAAATACTTCTCCTCCACCCTATTTTTTCATCTAATCCCACTCAAAAGCCCTTTTCTCTCAAATCTAACATTAAATCTTCATCCCAAATCTTTCTAAATCATCATTCCCTTCATCAAACACTCTTTTCCTCTAAAAATCCAATCCTAAATCCCTAAGCCTCACCCAAATTTCAAAAATCACTATTAATCTTCTTCTTCCTCACAAAACTTCAAGACTTTCATCAATGGAGGTTGAATAAAGATGGATTCTCATTGAGGTAACAATTTTAAATCTCTCTACACAAGTTTGATTGGATTATTTGTGGATTGTTAGAGAATTTTAGACTTTTTGTTGGATTTTTGAGATTTTTTGCTCCATACATTGTTCAAAATTATTGTTGTGAGTGAAATTGAGTTTGATTGTGAAAGGGTTAATTCCCGGGAAGTGGATTTTTAAGGGGAAGTTCTGTCAAAATTTTTAAAAATCTTGAGAGTTAGAAAATTTTAGGTGAGATGGGTCCTAAAAGATCAAGAGTGAGTGAGCAAGGGGGAGCCTCATCATCCAACCCACCTAGGGGTCGCTCTAATCTAGATAGAGTAAGGTTTACCAATATGGATGCTCAAGAGCAGTTTTTGAAATTGAAGGATAGGGCATTCATTGAAGATAGAGGGATTGATATTGTTAACCTAAGCCAAACTGCAAACATTCCTGTTGTATTTGCGTCCATCAGAGATCAAATCTTAAATAGGCAGTGGACTAAGTTTGTGGATGTCACCGAGCGTAGCAACCAAACCTTAGCTCTAGAATTCTTATCCAACTGGCCAGAAAGAGAGGATGACAAGGTGAGAGTTAGGGGGTTAGAGTGCCTGCTTCCACAACTGAAATTCATGCTCTTTATGAGCTCCCAACCTTTACTGTAGAACAGCAACCTTTGAAGCAGCAAATTCGGGCAAAAAGTTTGGATTATGTGGATATAGCCGAAACTCTAGGGTATCCGGGACTTAGGTTTCATACCTATGATGGAGAACCATATCAATTGTTTCGGTGTGAACTCAACCAGGTAGCCAAGGCGTGGCTATACTTTGTTAGTGCAAGGATGCTCCCGAACAAACATTTTTCAGATGCTCAGATGGACAGGCTTAAGTGGGTGTATGGAATTATGAAAGGTTATAATTTGAATGTGGGGGACATCATTCGAGTGACATTTGATATAATGGTTGAGGGGTCTTGTGGTGGTGGACTTGGGCTTGCTGGCATTATCACTGATCTGTGTGAGAAACATGGAGTACCACAGTACTCTTATGATACCAAGGTAGCGCCACAACGCAGTATTAACTTATCCACTGTTATTCGACTCAAACCTCCTCACCCTCATGGTCAACCACCAGCTCGGGGAGATCCTCCCGCAAGAGAACAAGAGGAGCATGACGGCATCGAACCACCACGTCTTGCCGGGCCTCTTGACCCCGCCATGCAGTACACTCATGATCAGCTGAATTATCTGATTCAGCAAAACATGCACATGCAGAATTACATGGCCCGACGGAGTGTTTTTGATGAGTAGCAGGTGGCCCAATTGAACACACTTGTCACGAGGATGAATGTCGGTGTGGACGATCCTCATTATTTTGCCATGCCACCCCGCTTCAACCCCTATGATCAGCCACCGCTGCCAAACCCCTTCTAAGGGGCTCAGGTAAGTTTCTCTCATCCTGGTTTATTTTCACACATTGGGGACAATGTGCATCTTTAGTTTGGGGGGAGAGACTTAATTTTTTCAGTGCCTTTGTTTTCGTTAATTAGTTTTTTTTAGTGTCATGTGTTGATAGCTAAATTGGAAGATTGATTGAACCACTGTTATTCACTTGTGCAATGGATTAAAACATAACTGTGTGCTTGATTTGCAACTGTTTGAATTAAGATGGATGTGTGTTAGGAGGTTGTTCATGTAGATATAAAACATTTGTTTTTGACGCATATCACTTCTGTTATATTTGGTTTGTGGAATGATTGACTGTACATGGAATAGAATTTGTTTGACATACTTTCTTGAAGCGAAATCCTTGATAATTTTTGTTTGGAAAGTGATTTAGGCAAGTTTTCTTTGGATCGATTGAGCCTTTCAAGCCTACCCGAACATTTTACCCTAGTATACCCAAAGTTGAGCCTTAACCTATTCTGAAAATTTCTCACCACTTACCTAAGCTAAACTCATTATCCTTAACTCTTTTCACTCTAGACAGACCTTATTATGCCATGAGCCTTTAAGCAAGTTTGGGGGGGGGGGGATAAAGTGTTGTAAGTGGGGAAATAAATTTTATTAGTAAGAGATTGAAGAAAATATATATAATAAAGTTATTGTGTGTTGTGCCTCTATTGAAAAAAAAAATAGAAGAAGAAAGAAAAAAAAAGAAAAAAATATGTGATAATGTCTTCTTGAAAATCAATTGAGAACAATGGGGTACGCACATAAAGAAAAAAAAAAGGCAATCTCTTACTATCGTCTTTGGGGTATATGAAAAAGAAAAAATAAATGCGGGTGCATGCTTGGTTAATAGTGCTTATGGAATAATGTAGCTTAAATGACTTGTCACCTACCCATGTACCTAAGCCACGTGATTATAACCGAAAAAGACCTATTGATTCCAAAGAGAAATTTGTCAACATTAGTGGAGAGAGGTATGTCATTCAAACTTATTGATCATGTGTTAGTGGAATGTCGGGAAGTTTAGAACGGTTGTGATATGGACGGCAATTGTGATGTTTTGTGTTTGTATGAATTGCTTACTTGTAAATTGTACATCCGAATTAGTTCTTAGAGTTGGCAAGTTGAAATTCTGGTTATTGATGGCTTGAAGTTGTGCAGGTGGTGGTAGCAGTTCAATCGTCGGAAAGTTTAGTTATCTATGTTTGTTTGTTTTTAGTTTGAGTCTTAGTTTTACTCAGGGGCGAGTAAAGATTCAGTTTGGGGGAGTTTGTTAGGCTATTTTTAGCCTATGTTTTGGATCTATTTTATGTGCGTTTGTCGCTGTGTTGGGACGGAATTACGCTTGTTTTCTATGTTTTCAGGTTCCTTGGAATAATAGAGGTCTCGATGCAAATATTCAGTAAAAGACGAGCTGAGCCAAGAAAAAACACGATGTTTGAAGAATAGGGCACATCTGGCCGCGGCTATACACAGCTTGGCCGCGGCTAGAACACGAAACGAATGAGAGATTTTGGGTGTTCCAGTCGCCGCGGTGAGGGTATGTGTGGCCGCGGCTAAATACTCGTTACGATTCCATGGATTTTCAGCATTTATCTGGCCGCGGCGAGCCCATATCTAGCCGCGGCGAGATCCCGTACGGCCCGAGGCATTTTCGTCCATCGAACCCTAATAATTAGTTATAAATAGAAAACTGCGATTGGAAGTCAGGGGAAGCAATTTGGAACCCTAAAATACAGCAGAGAGAGCAGCAGGAAGAGCATAGAGATTCAAGTGAAGATCTAGAATTCATCCACCAACAGTTCTTTCTTTATTCCTCGTTAATTTCTTTATGTTGAATATTGCTATAGGAATGGTTATGGATTTATTTCTAAACTAAATTTCCCATTTAGGGATGATTGTTGTTTAATATTTTGCCTAGTTAATGTTTAATTACCATTCCTCCATTCTTGTTTGTGAAATTATCTTAATTTGCGTTTAATTTCATGTTTAGGATTGATCACCTTGTGCATGCTTTATGATCTCAATTCAAAATCTGAAAAGTGAGAATTGAGAATGCTAAAATTTGGATAATCGATGTTCTATGTGAAACGAGAGTATTTACATGACTTATGAGACGAGTAGATTATTACCTAATGCTGATTTCATGTTAGTTTAATTAAGGAATTAATTAGATAACATGTGATTTAGAATCTAGAAAATCTAAAAAGAGCTAGGTTACTTTATAATCTGTCATTCACTTCAAGAATAGGATAGTAATTAAGCATTAACAGTCTGGGTAAACAACAACAGGATTCTCCTCCCTATCATCTCATCTTGCTTAAACTTTAACTGTGTTTTACGTTTTCTGAATTACTTTAATTCTCTTAAATCATAATTGTTTTCGATTTGCCAAATAGAATTATAAGTATAGTTTAGTGGTATTTAATCCAATTCCCTGTGGTTCGACCTCACCTGTGTGAGTTTTACTACTTGATTGCGTATACTTGCGTAGTGTTTATAAATTTCGTAACATGTGGGGGCACTACTCTAATCACTAAAGGGTTTCGAAATTCTAAGGAAGAAGAGAGAGAGAGAGTGGCGGCCAAAGGTAGAGAGAGAGGCTCAGGTTTTTCTGAATCAGAAGTATGTTTTCCTGAAGCCTTCACTACCTATTTATAGCATTCCACTAGGGTTAGGTTTGAATTATTTGACATTAAAATAATGAAAATATCAGAGGATAAATCCTATAAAAGTGGTCGGCCATGGCTTATTGGATTTGGGCCTCACTTTTTGCAATTTTGCAGTTTTATCACTTTTGCATCTGATTTTCTCAAAAATGCCAATTTTCTAATTCAACCATTTAAATGCCAATTCTAACTATTTAATAACTATAAATAATTATTAAATAATATTGTCATTTATCATATTTATTAATTGAACCATACAAAGTATCATAATAACAAATATGCCCCTAAAAACTCTTTCTTTACAATTTTGCCCTTACTTAGTGAAAAATTCACAAATAGACATAGTCTAACTTGAGAATTATAATTGATTAATCAAAACCAATTACATGAGTCTTACAAGCAATATTATCTCAACTAGTGCGGGGACCATGGGTCTATATAACCGAGCTTCCAATAAGTAGATCAAGAATTTATTACTAAAATTCACTAACTTATTAATTCTTCGTTGAATCCACGCATAGAACTTAGAATTGCACTCTTAGTATATAGAATGCTCTATGTGTTCCACCATATAGACACATCATTAGTTATCAATTGTTATAATCCTAATTTGATCAATGATCCTCTATATGAATGATCTACACTGTAAAGGGATTAGATTACCGTTACACCCTACTATGTATTTTATCCTTAAAACACTTGACCCCGTATAAATGATATTTTAGCTTATGTGAAATGAGTACTCCACCATTTATGTTCGTTTGGTCAAGCTCGAAGGAGATCATCCTTTGCTTACTATTCGTCAGATAGAAGCTATAGATTCCATGTTTATGTTAGCGCTCCCACTCAATTGCACTACCGTGTTCCCAAAATGTACGTATCACCCTGACCTAAAAGTAGGCTTAACTAACAAATCAAAGAACACGAATAGCCTCTTAAGATTGAGCCTAATCATAACAGGATTAAGAACATTTGATCTAGGATCAACTAGGCGATATTGACTTGAATAGATTTTACGGTAAATTTAATAAATCTAAGTCAAAGTTCAATATCGGTCCCTTCCGATGCATACTCCATGCATCCAACTTGAGCTTTACTTTAACCAATGTTCTGGAAAGAACATAGCATTTCTCCAAATGCAAGTAAACTCTTGTTGTAGATTATCATATCAGTAAAACCCTGTGTCTGATAAATCTAGGAAACTTTATTCACATAGTCATGTTTACTTTCCAATGTGATGACAACACAATAAACAGGATCAAGTATGTGAAAAGGGTTTAAGATGAATTTATAAATCAAATATAGACAAGCAATTAATAAAGTGAACCAAAACATACACAAATGAATGAAAAATACTTCTGTTTCTTTATTGATGTTAAATAAAATAGATTACATTGAAATAGAGTTTTATTTAGGGCATAAAACCCAACACTCTCTCCCCCATCTCGACAACTTGTTGGCACACAAGTCAAGCTTTCCATTATTACTGAGGTTCCCACTCAACTCCTAGCAATCTTTTACGATTTGAAAACACATGGGATCGGCAAGCTAGGTGACAATGATTAAAATTACCTCTGGCCACAGGCTCCAAAAATAACAGACAATGATCAGATGGTGACATTTCTAAATTGAACAGCTTTGCATCAGGAAAAAGTTACGTCCGGTCACTTGATGTTAATGCCCTGTCAAGGTAAATTTCAACCCATCTACTAGTGCCACACATCCTTTCCCAAGTAAACGGATATCCCAACAAGTCCATATCCTCTAGACCACAATCCGTGAGGCATCGTTGAAAGTCGTCAATCAACCACCGAGGGTACGACTGACCCCCTTTTTATCCTCTTGACAAAGAACATTATTAATGTCACCTATAACACACCAGGGAAGGGGCGAATCACCCACAAGAGTTCTCAATAATTGCCAAGTCTGAGGTTGTAGCAAACGAGTTGGCTCTTCATAAAGACCCGTGAGTCTCCAAGAAATTCCTTCAACCATTTTGATTTGCATGTCGATATGGTGATGCGAGAACCCCAAGAGAGAGCTGTCATCCATGTCTGTCTAGAGAAAAGCAAGGCCTCCATTAAGACCTTGGGCCTCAACAACAAAAATACCTTCATAGCCCAGCATACAGCCCACCAGTTTGACTCTTTTTTTTTTATTACATTTGGTCTCACACAGAAAAATAAAATTGGATTTCTTATGAGAAACAACCTCTTTAAGGAATTGAACTGTCTGTTGGTTCTCAAGCCCGCGACAATTCCAACTCAAAACATTCATAATGCTTGGCGGGCCTAGAGACCAGAGCCCGCCCCATGCGAGTTTGTTGGGCAGTTACTATCAACTTTTGGCATAATAACATCATGATTCTCCAAGGTCGAGTTATCATATATGTTGCTTGTGGGCCCCAAAATAGTTACCATATTTGGCCCAACATCACCCATGCTTCCATTAATGTCTTCATCTACACGTGTCCTTCTCCTTTTATTTTCCAAAATCATTAAAGCCTCATTTTGAAAAATATCACCTGACACATTGGTGTTATCAACCACCATTAACTTTCCTTTATTAGCAATATCTTCAACAATTACATGGGATGAGATACCAACAGTATCGGGCTACAATCCCCTGATATCAGGACGATTGATTGCCAATCCCTGAAGTCTCTCATTATCATGAACAGTCTAAACATTGCAGGTTAACCACGCCTGAGAACCTCCTTTGCCTACCATCACATTTAGCTTAGCGGAAATGCCCGATCGAAGCCATGGAGAACCAGCTATGTGTTGTTATCTTCGTGGTGCTGCTTTGAGTGAAAGGTCATACATTTTTTGAATTAAATCTGATGGTGTGTTGAAGAGCTTTTCACAAAATCGTTTGGAATGTCCTAAGACCCCACAAATAAAGCAAAACGTTAGGACGACCTCGTATTCAAATTGCATTGTACAAACTTGTCCATTCTTCTTCTCCAATGTCATTTTCTTCTTTAGTTGCCTTTCGATATTGATTGTAGTACGTACTCTCAAGAAGTCCCGCCAAACACTGGTAAAATTGTTAGGATCAAATTTCACAAACTTTCCAACATAGTTAGCAACAATCAGGGCCGACCCTAGGCATAGGCGGGCTAGGCTCGTGCCGAGGGCCCACTCATTTCGGGAGCCCAAAATAAAAAAATTATTAGGCTTTTATTAAAGTAAAATTAAGTGTATTGTAAACAACAAATAGTCATAGCTTAGTTGGTTGAGGTGTATGGCATATTATACAATGTCATGAGTTTAAATCCCATACTCTATTTAAATTTTTTTATATATATTTTTGAGGACCCCAAAATTTAATTCTCCTTAGGCCCATATATTCTCAGGGCCGGTCCTGGCAACAGTCCCAATCGTTTGTTTCGACATAAACCCGGTTGTCATCTCATGAAGTTGGATCCAAACGTCGAGTTTATTTAGGACAACTTGACGTGGATTTTTTCGTGATTTGACCTACTCAAAAATCAGTGGGACTTGATGAAATGTCCACGGGCTTCCCTCGATGACTCTTCCTAAGTCGATCTCAAAAATCAGTGATTCGAGTTGAGTTCTTTAACGTACATACCTCCATTTGGTTGCCACAATGATGCCATTTTATGTTCCGTGACATTAAAATCTATACTACGCCTTGTAAGAGAATGGCCCACCAAGCACCAATGATCGTCTATTTCCGTCAACTCTCCTTTCCCATCATCGTCCAAGAGTAGTCTCTCCTCCACCTCCTTTTTTGTTCTAGCAAACTGATCATTAAACTCTTTTCCTCCGTGATTATTGTTATAAGCAGCTACCATTTTCTCTACAGCAAAAAACCAGCAGAAGGCTAAAGGATAGCACAGACCAATCACGAACCAAACTCTCGAACCAAAACCCTAACAAACACTCGAACCGAGTCACGAACCGAATTGCGAACAAACACACGAACCAAAACACGAAAATCACACAAATCAAAATACTAACAATCACACCATGTTAAAAGACAAGACATATAAATTATTATTAATATTAATATTATTTTAAAATGTACTGAAATACGGTAAAATAAAAAGTTCTACATCTCCATCACCATGAGTGTAAAAATTAACTAGCAAAAAATAATATAAAGTAAACTTAAAAAAATCTAATTATACACTTAAAAATATACCTAATCAAAATAAAAATAAAAATTATAACTAAATATATATACATTACACATGTAATATTAACTATATATATTATTGTGGATATTGTCTCATATGGAATAAATGATAGAAAATTGAGTCATAATATAAAAACATGGGCTACTTCACTCCAATTGGTTTTGAAATGGAATCCTATGATTATTAGAGCCATATCCCTTGGCGCAAGTGATCCTATTTGATCCGCACCTATACAGATAGTGATCATGTCAATCTTAAGGGGGAATATTGTAGACATTGTCCCACATGAAATAAATGGTAAAAAATTGAGCCATATATAAAGACATAGACTACTCTACTGCCAATTAATTTTGAGATAGAACCCCATTATTCATCAAATGCGAATTTAGGTTTTGTGTAAACGAATTTATTTAATATCAAATAATCTGAAACTTCGAGAGAAAAGACACTTCGAATCTAACGGCTATCTGGATTTTGTCTCATTTTGTGGAGGAATCATGGAGTGGAATCACCACCCACTTGCTCACCACAGCAAGTCACACCCTAACCATGAAGAAATTACTTAAATAAAAACACATAAACATTAAACAATTCTCCAACTTTGTCTTGTTAATGGTTGATTTATGGCCTAGCCTAAGCCACCACAACCTCTTCTATTCTACCCATCTCAGAAAGAATTAAGGTTCATTTCTAACTCCCTTTCCATGGCTGAATTAAGCTCCTTCTCAATAACTCCTATCAATTCTTCTCGCTTTCCCACTAACCACCATAGTTCCCCAAAGTTGAGCACTTTAAAACTCACAAGTCAAAATCAAAAGTGTGATAAACTCCTTGTTTTCAGTGATTACGACCCGCTTTGCTATTTGAAATCTGGGTTTGTTAACCCCAAGAATTCTTCTCATTTGTATGGTGTTGAATTGGGTGGAAGTGGAACCAGACCCAGAAGCCAAAAATGTAAAAATTTCTCAATTGGGTGTTCTAAATTCTCAGTCTTCAGTAATTACAAGCTCACTGGTACAGGGCCAAGGTTTCATCACAGTACAAATGAGATGGGGGCTATCAGAGGCATAACCTCAGCGGGAAGTTCAGATAGAAATAATAATAAGAAGAATAAATTCATTTCAAATTCTACTTCAGCACTGAATATGGATAAAGCTGTGGAGAAAAACAAAGGGGGTGGTGATAATTACTATGATGCCATTGTTATTGGGTCAGGAATAGGAGGCTTGGTGGCAGCCACCCAACTGGCAGTGAAGGGTGCCCGGGTTTTGGTTTTGGAAAAGTATGTGATTCCTGGTGGGAGTTCTGGATATTACCAGAGAAATGGTTATACTTTTGATGTTGGTTCTTCTGTGATGTTCGGTTTCAGTGATAAGGTATGTTTTCCTTGGTCAATTTTAAGCTATTTTTCAGTACATTTGTGGGCTAGATAGACTAGAGTATTAAAGTGCTAGTTGAATTCCAAGTAATGAAAAGAGAATTACATAGACTAGGCACTAGCTTTATGTTTCTATCTATGATCGGTAGAAATTAGCAATTGTTTTGTTTTCTTTTTCTGGAAATTTCATACCAGTTGTTACTCAATCTGAGCAGGGTAATCTAAATTTAATTACACAAGCATTGGCAGCAGTTGGTTGTGAAATGCCAGTGATACCTGATCCAACAACAGTCCATTTCCATCTGCCCAACAACCTTTCTGTGCTAGTTCATAAAGAGTACAGTGAATTCATAGCGGAACTTACTAGTAAATTTCCCCATGAAAAGGAAGGAATCTTCAAATTCTATGGCGTATGCTGGAAGGTCTATATTTGTTTTTATCTCCTAGATTGGCTGCAACTTCCTCTGGGGCATTTTGGCCTTTACATGTAATACATAACTTACCTTAAACAGTTGCTTAAACATTTGGTAGATCTTCAATGCCTTAAACTCACTGGAACTAAAGTCACTTGAGGAGCCAATCTATCTTTTCGGGCAGTTTTTCCAGAAGCCTGTTGAGTGCTTGACACTTGGTAATTACTTATGCTGACATAGAATCTGTTGATTTTTGCATTTGCTTACTACTATATTTTCTGGTTAGTTATGTGTTAAAAAAAGAGCATTAGAAAGCTAAGACATGATTAAGTTAAATCTTTTTCTATCTATATCAGTATCAATATTTCTTAGATGAATTTGCAGTTTACATGATGTTATAATCCTCTGCAGCCTACTATTTGCCTCAAAATGCTGGAGATATAGCTAGGAAGTATATTAAAGATCCTGAGTTGTTGTCTTTCATAGATGCAGAGGTTAGCCTCAACTTCTTTTCATCTCTTAAAATTTGTTTTAGAAGTTTATGCTCATTTATTTTCTGGCTTTGGAGGTCCACAAAAGACCTATGCATTGATATGATGAATATAATATACTTGTCATGGATTTTCAGTGTTTTATAGTAAGCACGGTCAATGCTTTGCAAACACCAATGATAAATGCAGGCATGGTGAGTTTCTCTTTCAATCATGTTTTATGGACCATTTTGCTTTCTCTGATAAATGTTCCTTATATATTTATAGGAGATATTAAGCTCATGATTATTGACCCTCACGAAAGATATTTTTATGTGTTTCTGTTAGGTTTTGTGTGACAGGCACTATGGTGGAATTAACTACCCTATTGGTGGTGTTGGTGGAATAGCAGAGTCATTAGCTAAAGGTCTCATTGACCAAGGAAGTGAGATACTCTACAAGGCAAATGTGACTGAAATTGTAATTGACCAAGGCCAGGCTGTGAGTTCAAATTTACTATTGATTGAATGAGCAATGTTAATATAATTATGTTTAATTCTTTTATAAGCCAAAAATATGATCTTGACATATATGAATATTTTCTTGTAGGTGGGAGTAAGGATGTCAGATAAACGTGAATTCTTTGCCAAAACAGTAATATCAAATGCTACTCGATGGGATACCTTTGGTTAGTTTTTAGCTAGGATATCTAAACATTTTACATGACTAGTTTTAGAACAACAATCTGGTGCGTTACGTGGTTTTTCAGTAATATGTAGTTGCGTTCAATTTCGCGTTATTACAGGGAAGCTTTTGAAAGGAAAAGACCTTCCAAAGGAAGAGGAAAATTTTCAAAAAGCTTATGTGAAGGCCCCATCTTTTCTTTCCATTCACATGGGAGTTAAAGCTGAGGTTCTACCACCAGATACAGATTGCCATCACTTTGTTCTCGAGGTATTTAAACATCTTGGTAGTCTAATTTTGATGGAAATACGCAGGACATTAGAATCAGAATGTGTTAGCTGATATAATCACCTTCTTTTTATGCTTAATCTTTTCTAGAATGATTGGACTAGACTTGAGAAGCCGTATGGAAGCATTTTTTTAAGTATTCCTACTGTTCTCGATTCATCACTTGCACCAGAAGGGCGCCATATTCTTCACATATTTACAACCTCTTCCATTGAAGATTGGGAGGTAGGTGCAATGGTGTGGTAAAAGTGACAAAAAATTATTACCAATCGTCTTCCCCTCTAAAGAATAAGAAGAGCTTGTTTTAGTTGCCACTAATTGAGGAGGAATTATTTTATAGGGACTCTCTCCAAAAGAATATGTGGAAAAGAAGGAGCTTGTGGCAAATGAAATCATTAGCAGATTAGAGAAGAAACTATTTCCAGGACTAGCATCTTCCATTGATTTTATAGAGGTATATATAATGATATTGCATCTTTTTAAAGACTTGTATTATGAAATCTTGAACCTGATCAATAATTTGTGCTGGCATAAAGGTAATATGTGTTTGCATTAACAAAAGAAAAAAGAAGAAGAAGATAAATATGTGTTAAGAATTAAGATCTATGGGATTCCAACCTAAAATCGATTTGACAATTAATGGAGTGACTCATGGTTATTATGTGTAATAATGTCTTCATATCTTTTTGATGTGGAACACTCTTATGTGTCCTCTCTTAAGATAATGGCACTTTTTGGGCTCACTAATCTTGAATTGGATCTCTAGCAACTTTTTTCCTGTTCTCGCTATTCTTTTGAATCGAATCTCTAGTGGTTTTTTTACTCAATATTATTTTGGATTGGATGTCTAGCAGCTTTGTTTTCTTTTTTATTTTTCTATAAGGCTCAAAAACTTAATCCATAAGGTTCTAATTTAAAACCAATTAACAATAAGTGGAGTGACTTTTGGTTCTTGTAAGTGTATTAATGTCCTCACATATTTTCGATGTAAGACACTCTTATAATATGTCGGTTATACATTGTATTTTCTCTTTAAATAAGTTTTCTGATGCAATTTTCAAAATTTGACCATCATTGTATGCAAGTGCAAATTCCTTTTTGGCTTTCAAAGATTGTTCACCAGGAGAAGCAGTAATAGAAAAATAAAACCGCAGACTAATTTCACTTCTCTTGTTAACTGTTGCTTTAGACTAACTCCATTTCCTCTTTTTGAGAATTCTGAGAATGATTAGCAGTCTATTCTAACTATATCCTATCATGATAGGTGGGGACACCAAAGACACACAGACGATACCTAGCTCGTGATAACGGCACTTATGGACCAATGCCTCGTGGAACTCCGAAAGGCTTGCTAGGAATGCCGTTCAATACAACAGTGAGCTATTTAACTCTAGTTGATGGTTTACTGTCCATAGTTATTTTGAGCATACTGAATCAGTTGAGCTTACAAATATGAAAAAAATGCAGGCAATAGATGGTCTATACTGTGTTGGTGATAGCTGCTTTCCCGGACAAGGCGTAATAGCTGTAGCCTTCTCAGGAGTAATGTGTGCTCACCGTGTAGCTGCTGATATTGGTAAGTAACATTGTATAGACTAACTCAATATATATTTGATTTTTTTTATAACTTGTGTCATAAGGCATACTTAGATCAAGTTGGAACCTAGACCATCATTATCTTTCTTGGTATGATTTTGACTTTTGGGGGATAAAACTAATGATTAATGTCCTAAAACTAGCTTATAAAAACGAAGTATGAATAAACAAAAGAAGATATATTTATTTCACTTGACTGTTTTTTTCTTTGCAGGGCTTGAGAAAAAGTCTCCCCTATTGGATGCCGCCCTCCTTCGAACTCTTAGTTGGCTGAGGTCACTGGCTTGAATATTATGCAGGAAAGTACAAAATCCAATGTGTTGGCGTAATGCATTGATTGCTTGCAAGAGCAAAATACAAATTGTTAATGCACATAGATATGCACTCTCCATTTCCTTAGTAGGAGCTCAATCAATGAATCAATTTCCGCCATTGATTCAACTTGGTTCATCAAAGTTTTCCCATCTCCTATGATGAAAGTAAGGAAAAGGGCCTGTAGAAGTGGTATGTATGACTGATGCTTTATATATATAAAAAAAGAAAATTAGGAGTTGATTGCAAAAGGTGATTTCTTTCTTGTTTTGAGGATTGATGAAAGGGGAAAGAGAAATTACATGTATAGAAAAAGCAACATTATTTCTTACAAAATAAAGAGGTTTCTTTTATCATTACTTTTGTTTAGATTAGCTGATAGAAAGCACATACAGACTTCCAAGTTCATACATTTTCCACCTTGAAATTAACTAGTGAAATCTAAAAATTCATTGCTAAATCATAACAACCAATCAAGTTTGGTCAACTAGACTTGATATACTAACTACCATTTCATTCTTAAAGTACCACCTGTTAACTAAAGATGTTCAATATAAAGGAAAAAAAAAAACTCCCCCATGTAATTTGTTGAACTCTTCAAATCCTTACTATCACAAATTCTAAGCTTACAGAAAGCAGAAGCTCTAGTTCAGTGATCCTTTCTTGCTTTCCTTAGTTGATATGAAACTTGGCCTCCACAAGATGAGACCTTAATTCCACAGTAAATGCAACTGTATCCAAACTTTTATTTCCTTCTAAGCTCAAGATTGGAGTTTCATCCATCGCAAAGATAGGTACGCAAAGAGGCGGTAACCAAAAACCATGGCTACCAGGGCACAGACTTCTGTTATGCCACTGTCTGTTTGTATTCCGTTAATGGCTGGTGTCATGTGCCCGTACTGTACCTTGAGAAGAAGCCTGTACGTGTGGTAGTTGAAAGACATATGGCGGATCCAAGATATGAATGCTGGAACTTTCTGAAAATTTGCAACAACAGAAAAGTGTTACTGTTTCAATATAATATTTCCAAAGAGTGAGTTTATTTGAATTTAATATTAACAGGTCAAAGAAAATGTTTGGGGATTGAACATTGTTAAGCAAAGAAATGGATTCTTACATTCACAAAGAATCCACCAGCTAGCATGAAGGTCATCACAGTTACAGAAGCCAGAGTTGTAGCTTTCTTTATGTCCATTAATGTAGCTCCAATAGCTAGCCCAAGTCCCTGCAATTTACATTATTCCATTTTCATTTTCCAACATAAATATATGATCATTTTTGCTTTGGAGATTCTCAAATTAAAACACTAGGTTTCAGCTTGTTTGCTTGATAAATTGGGTGTGGTATTAAACTAGGCTATATAGTGAATCTGAAAAGGGTATGTCATGTATACCTGAGCTGCTACAATGCAGAGGAAGACTGTGAGCATGGTTAGGAAGAAGGGACCTGCACTGGTCTTCAAGCCTGCCATGAAATATACTACAAGAAGGAAAAGTATTGGAAGCAACAGGTCAAGTGGAAGGTCACTTGTGGTTCTGGCCAAAAAGTAAGCGCTTAATCTATACATGTCAGCTGCTCGTTCCTTATTCAGCATTGCTCGTTCTTGTGGAAAAGCAAAAATTGCAGTGAAGACGGGAAAGAATCCCCAGAAGACAGCAATGAAGAAAAGCAGTCCGGCCTGCATTTTTGAAAAACAGTTAGAATTCCCATTCTTTAGAACAGTACATCTTTTTCATTCAAGTCTTTCTTTATCTTTCATTTTACAACTTTACTAGTCAAATTTATATTCGTTGAGAAGATGATGGCGTTACCTGATCTTGCCGACCTTTGAGGGAATGACCATCTGACTGCCACCAGAGTAACCCCAAAATGACTGCCGTGGCTAGAACTTGGGTGATTCTCAACCAGCTGAAGTAATCATGCCTCCGTTCTTTAATTCCCCGCCTGAATAGTATACTATATTGTTGGCACCAGCTTGCCCCCCATTCCCTTTTTCTACAGGACACTGACTTCAGCTCTTCATCAAGAGGAAGAGGAACAATCAGTTTCTTCTTCTCTTTGTCTGCAACTTTGGTTTCATAGGCCTCCACAAGATACTGTTTTACAACAAAAACACCATTACTTATAGCTTTGCTTAAGGAACAATAAATCTAGAGAGGTTGCTTCAGAATTTTTTACCTCATGGACAACAGCAGGAGACGGTTTTCCATTAACTGTATCATTATCTGAATTTCCCATTTGCACTTTATCCTCTAGTTCTGATGGCAAAGAAACATCATTTATATTTCCATTCGCAAGATCCAGCAAGAACTCTGCTGGGTTCATGGCAATTAAAGGGGAGCATCCTATGGATGAGAAATAATCCATAGCTTCAGATGCTTTCCCGAAATAGAGCAAGCTCCCTTTCCCAAGAAGGATCAATTTGTCAAATTTATGGAAGAGCCTGCTCGATGGCTGGTGGATCGTTGTTACCACAGTTTTTCCAGCCTGCAATACAAAATATTACAAGTTAGTATCTTCTGTGGCCAATTGCCTCTAAATTTTCTGTTGTAATTGTTACCAACTCATGGAACTTGGTTTTCTCTTGGAATTTTGTATACCAATTATTGTGCCTGCTATTCATAGAAATTAAAGCCAGTGGTTACACGTGATCATTACCTCTGCTATGTCTTGTAACATCTGAACAATTCTCAAAGCAGTTGTAGAATCCAAGCCAGAGGTTGGCTCATCAAGAAACAGCAGGGAAGGGTTGATTATGATCTCATTGCCAATGCAAACTCTCTTCCTTTCTCCCCCTGACACTCCACGGACAAATGAGCCACCTATCATAGTGTCTTGGCACCTGCATATGTAAATTTCCTCTGGTTAGACCGATGCTAATGCCAAATGCCGAGTTGTCAGTGAAATTGAAAATCAGAGAAAAAGAGAAATTTCTCTACCTCTCTAATCCTAGTTCATAGATAACATCCATTGCTCGTTTTTCCTTCTCCTCTTTGGTTAGCTTCTTTGGCAGTCGTAAGAGGGCTGCATATCTTAATGTTTCTTTCACTGTCAGGTGAGGAAACAGAACATCATCTTGTGTCACAAATCCTATCCTGCATTTTGTATCATATCATTTGGTTACTCATTGACATTACAAGTCTGATTTGGAATATGGTTGGTCATTATAAGTAATTGAATTCTTACTTGCTTTTCAAGTACTTGGAATATGGTTGGTCATTATAAGTAATTGAGCCACCAACAGATGTCTGCACTATCCTCCCTCCGAGCAAATTTAGAAGTGTCGTCTTTCCACTCCCTGAAGGTCCCATCAAGGCTAGAACTTCTCCTGGATTTACTGAACCTGTAATCCCATGCAAGATGTCTTTCTCTTCGCTTGTTCTCATTCCTTTTATAGTTATCTTGTATGTTACTTCTTTGAACTGCATACATAGTTTGGACAAAAGGGTTAATAATAAACTTCATTCTTTAGTACTTTATGGTAAAAAGAAAAAATTCTTTGAATAGTTTGAAACTACAACATAACATAGGGCAACACAGTTACGACTCTGAAGAGAAAATGGATCAGATTTCCATACCCTTCCTTCCAATATTTTTATGTCTTTGATGTTTCTTCTATGTTCTACATTCCAGAGCCGTTAGTTCGAGGGCTCGGGAAAACAAGTGAAAGTTATCTTCCTAAACCAAAGTGCATGTTTCTAAGCTAGTTTTGTCAATTGTTGAAAAAGAAAAAGCAGTTCTGTTTTCGTCCTATAAATTCTAATGTTAAGCATTTGTGTTTTGGTTTGGAAAGAAGGGCAAGTCTTGTACACTAAAGTCATGTAGAATGAAACTATGTACAAGACTGAACCTGATCAAATTTGCTATATTTGCTAGCCATGTTCTATGGTTCCCGTAGTTGGTGTCTAGATGAATCTCCTTCCTTTTTGCCTGTCCAAATAGATAGTAAGTACCACATCAAAATTCTTGAACTATCAACTATCATCATCACATCAGGTTTCAACACCGGTTTTGCAGATTTGGGAAGCAAAATTTTGTTGCATGACTACATTTGATTAAGTGTTTCTTAGTTTCTAATTCTTTTTTCCCCCCCTTTTTTTTACCTTGAGATAAATTGGCAACGTGGGTTCGGTTCGAAATTTCGATTTCTGAATGCCAGCTTCAAGATCTTCAGCTGCAATATTGAAATCAAAGTGCTTTGTTAATACAATTTGTTCTTCATTCAACTTTTGTCAGCCAATGAACGAGTGTATAATGCAAAATAATGATCAAAGTCCAAACTTTTATTGCATGGGATGCTCAAAGTCAAAAGTAGATTTTTACATAATCAAAACAGTCAATTTCATATTCAGTTTGGGCTTTAATAAGCTATTAATCTGCATAAAACTAGATGTAAATGGCTTGAGAAAGTGTGGAGAGGAAACACAAAGAAAATGACTTTATTTATTTTATTATTTTATTTTTTTAAAAAAATTAATGATTTAAATTTGAACCAATATAATCTCACACACACTTGACACTTGCCTAACAGTATCGTTATTATCTGACTTCTTTTTCTAGTTTGGTGAAGAGACAGACATCCCAAGTGACCAAAAGTCTTGACTTTGGTGAAGAGGTAGTTGGGGAATCTATGGAAATTAAGAGCTCAATGAACTGACTTCACATACTAATTAATTAAATCAGTCAATTCCAAGATTTTTTTAGAGGACCCAAATAATTTTGCCACCTAGAACTATCACATACACTACACAAATATAATAAAATAGGAGAAATGCTAAACAACACCAGCAGTGCCTAACACCTTCTTACGTGTCAGTATCGTTATTGATCCAACTAAGTATCGGGTCCCATATAATTTAATATAATAACTTTTAGGAAGTATCACTAGCCAATCGCAACGCGACATATCGAGAAAGTGCTAAGTATTACTGGTGCTTAATAGCAATGCTGATAATATAGATATGAGAATGACTAATATAGATAT
The DNA here is from genome assembly GCF_029168945.1 of Cannabis sativa. Taxonomy (NCBI): domain Eukaryota; kingdom Viridiplantae; phylum Streptophyta; class Magnoliopsida; order Rosales; family Cannabaceae; genus Cannabis; species Cannabis sativa. The sequence goes on from NC_083608.1 coordinate 19,774,608, forward strand.
GTAGCCATTCCTTCGGAATCATATTATTATTGGTACTATTTGATCTTATATAATTTTTAAAAATGTTGTTAACCAATGATAGAACAGGAAGGTTTATATCTATAGTTAGCTTAGTTTCCTTTTGCAAGGTGTGAACAAGAACAACTATTCATTTTCTTTTTCTCCTGTCACTTTTTGGGACCCCACATGTGACTTAATTTTGTTGGGTTTTTGTCATGAGTCACGATAAAAAGGACATGGGATAGTAGTATGATTACAGGTAGTGAAATTTATAGTTAGTATTTAAAATAATTTATTTTCATACCCAAATTAATTAGTTTGATAATTGCCTACATGCAGTATTTTTCAAATATGTATATATATGATACAAGCCCATGCCCACCAAGTGTTTATTTTACTATAAAAATTGCACTCTTATTTTACTCAAATTTTATCTTTCTCTTTTAAAAAAGGAGACCAAATATTTATATGGTTTGATATATTGAAACAAAACTAGTCTTTGCTATAATAGCTAATATTAGTATATGCATATTTGTTTATGTAATAGGAAAGATACAACGACAATCACATGAATAAAGGTTTAAAATTAACTTTTAATTTTTTAGAAATAAATAATTGTTAATAAATAAAGTAATAAAAGGGCAACTTCTTAGATAATGAGAGTTGCTAAAAAATGAGTGGACTAAATTAATTTGCACTTGCATGGACATGCCCCTATTTTTCACCAAAATTTTATCAATATCTCTTTTGAATATTTCACATCAATCCATCAATCATTTCTCATTTTTCTTATGTCATTTTTCTTTTCTTTTTTTATTACTGTTATTAGTGTTATACACACAACTAAACTCCAACTTCAGCAATTATTGTACATCTTTTCCAGCTTACCTCAACTCATTTTTCTTTTTAAAAAAATAGATTAAAAAATGAAAAACAGATGGTGGTCAAAAGACTAGCTTTCTTAAAATAGACAAGAAAAAAAATATATATAAATATATTACTTAACTAAAATCCCCCCAACTAATTAACTAAAAATAAAGTAAACAAACGATATACATGTGAGTGTGAGTAATGTAGAAGTGGGAAGATAAAATGTATTGATGTATGGTGCACTGAATGGAAAGTAGATAATTAACTCTTTGATTAATTAACGTTTTCTTTTTTAATGAATTATCAGAAAAAAAATAGGAAAATTATTCCATTTTTTTAATTTTTTTTTTTTTCAAATTTATGGTTTAGTTTTTAAGGTAGTTGCAGCTCAAGTTGCAATAAGAATTTTTATACAATTTTTTTTGTTGCAAATTAGGTTGCAGCGCTAGTTGCAATATAAATTTTTATATCGAATTTTGTAAAAATAATAAAAAAAAAATTCTTTTAAATTGTAAACATAAAAAAATTCTCAAAAAATATTATTATTTGAGAATGAAGAGAAATGGGAAAAAGAAAGAAAAACGTACGGATATCATCGTCGCTAAAGGGCTTAGAATCGGCTATATCATCAGGAGGCATAGTGAAGCCGGTGAAGGAAAAAGACAAGCCTAAGCTGGCGCTGGAGGCTCGGCTGAGAGCGGCGCCGCTGCTGACCTCATCCAGGTCGAACTTGAGCTGGGCGCTCCTAGACTTTCTGATGTGAGTGTTACTATTATTTTTGCTATTTCCACTCCTCCCCGGGGAAGCTCCCATCACCATTCTCCCTCGGCTCGATTTTCGTGACAGAGTTCCTCCGCTCTCCGCCGCCGCGTCGTTTGAGGACGACGTCGTCGGCGGTAGTGGCGGAGACTTGAACGCCGCCGTCACCTTCTCCACCAATTGATCCGACTTTGTCCTCGCCAATGATGTCATACTATTACTGTTCATTTAATTATATTATGTAATTAAAATATGTATTGATCGGTACCTATATATATATATACAAATTAAAACAGATTAGTAAGAGATTAATTTGGCTAATTATGAATTTGGTCTTAAATTACTATGCTATCATGCATTTTAAGAGAAACAGTGATAATCATGTAAGTGCAAAATTAAAACACATTGCAATCTTAACATTAAATATAATTATTAATTATATTTTCACATGATGAACGAGAGTGCTCATATATATAAACATATAAATATGCTTATTAGTTCATTAATATATATTTTCGTTAAGCCATTTCTGAAAATGACATGAATTTCGATAGAAGACAGAAAAAGAGAGATGAAAAAAAAGGGTAATGTATTTTTTTTAAGGTAAAACTTTAGCTGATTATCAAACCTTATTTAGCTATATATACTACTGTAAATCAAATCATTATTATTATATGTACACATACAATATATACAAAAGCAATATATATGATGTGGGTATCTATATGTTTTCCAGTTTATTAAGACGAGGATATTATATATAGAAGAAGAGAGAAAGGGGTAGTGTTGACACCTCACCACATCATACAACACTAGAAATAGTTTCAAGAAAGGCAAAAAAATGCTTCAATCCATTGAACTAATGTACATAATTGAAAAATGTACACTACATAATTGAACACACCACTACTAAATAGTACTTGGTCAACACTACATACACACACATATATATATACTTTGATATTCAAAGATGATAAGCTAGCACTAACATAATGGATGAGTGAATAGTGTAATAGTATAGTCCATGATATCATGATTATATGGATTATGATATATCCATACCTCAATCAAGAGAGGAACTGTATTGTTATGCCCAGACTAGTACTATATGCAGCTGAAAATAAAGAAGAGAAGTAGCTAGGATAAGAAAGAAGGGACATAGAGAGGGTTTTTTTTTTTTTTTTTTTTTGGAAACGGTTTTAAAAATTTATTGTACTCAACTTTGACACCTCTATCTATGCTACATCCATTTCTTTTATAAGGAGAGCAATAAAGATGAGGGGTCAGCAGCACTACTAAATTGCCAAAAAAACACTCATACTTACTCCAAATTTACGTGCCGTGCCATAATAATTCAAAACCCCACTAATAATATTGTTCTGATCGATTACAACAAATATAGACAACTTTAAATTATTATTATATTATATATTGAAGTGATTTGTCACCCCAATCAAAGGGATCAAAGTCTGACTTCAATTCATCCTGGTCGTCCACGTGTTAGGACAGTCTTTCGGTATTAAAGAATTTGTTTAATTATAGTGAGTCTTGATCGTGTAATACTATTAGTACTAGAAGCTAATGGACGAGATAATAACTTTTAATACTTAATGGCGTTTAACCTCATTAGGGCTACTCGTGCCATGTTTTAAAATGACTTATTTCGATATGTGCCGCCTAATAATTATGTGGAATTGTCCACATATGTATTTATATAAATATATATATATACATGATGATCATGATATACGAATTTGAATTTTATTTTTTTTTGTTTACTATATCAAATCAGGGATCTGGCCCCTGTTTATTAATATTGTATGAGGTGTTGGTTTAATCTTAGATTACCTATTTCAAAGGGAATTCGCCAAAATTCTTGGAATTTTGCTCTATATGATGAATGAACGTGTAAGTGTTTGCCTTGTATTTCCTTTTCTTTTATTTTAACTTATGCGCCTTCCTTGTTTTAATGGTGTAATATAATTAATATTCATGCTATGATGTCAAAGAATGAACAATTCTGTGAAATTTATACGTTATGTGATCGTCATTATTAATGAATATATTTATGTATGAATATTTATAAATATATGCTAATAAATAATCAGAAGAAACCAAGTGCTATATATATGTGTGTGTGCAAGTTTAATAGACCCATATATATATATTATATACAATATATCCAACGTTATTAAGTAATAGAGCCATATGATGATGTGCGACGTTACGACGAATATGTAAGCTATCATGATTTTACTCTCCTTTCGTTAATTAAGCAAGCATGCATGCCCTAAATTACAGATTGATTGAATAACTAGAAATCCTCATTGAGATTAGATATGTTGTTAGAGAAAGTATATATATGGTTAATTCATGTTTAGTTTGAAGCGAAATTAACAATTTAAAAGGGATAATTCATGCATATCAAGAAATAAATTTTTAGAATTTTTATTTTATTTTTATACTTTAAAATATATATATATATATTTTTTATTTTATTTTTATGGAATTCCACACAGAAATTCTTATAGCAACTAACGAAGCAACTTATACAACCCACGTAAAAATTACCGGAGCAACCCACAACTTAATTTTTGTTTTTTAAAAAATAGTATATAGAGTAATTTCTTTTTTGATATATTTATAGGGATACGATTTTGTGTACTTTCACGGAATGTATTCTGTGGTACATTAGATGAGTCTCAAGGTACATTAGATATGGGTCTCAGGGTACGTTACTATTTTTTAACCCTAATTACTCCTAAATCAACCCCAGCCCTCAGATCAAATATAACTCCCCCAAATGTCGTATATCACGGAATATATTCCGTGAAAGTACACAAAATCATTTCCCTATATTTATATAACATATATATAAATAGTGTGGACAATAATGGTTTATTTTTTTTAGAGAATTATATTTTCTTTTACTCACGTAATAATATGTTATTATTTAATTTGTTGTTATATATTATAATCACAAACAACTTCTTTTATTCTTTTACATGCGCAAATAATATTTTAAAGTTCTTGGCACTCCTAAATTATTATTATTTTGTAAAACATGATAAATGTATATTTACTATAGTTATATAAACATTATTGTATAATAAAAAAAAAAATTGAATATATAAATCTTATATATATATGTAAAATTGATGTTATAAAAAAATTGAATATAATTTTACCAATATAAATATATATCTAAATTTTTATTTTCTATATTTATACGTAAATATTTCGAGTTTATGAATTTATTTTCTTCGTCAATAGTATATAGATATTATTAATTAATTGATATTTCTTTTTAGTTATTTTCTCAAAAATAAATGCACTATGTTAGGGGTGTTCATCCAATCCAGTCCGCACTATTTTGCTCATAGTGCATATCCGATCCGCACTAAGTGCGGATTTCATTTTTTGGATCCAATCCAATCCGCACAATAGCTCAAATCCAATCCAATCCAATCCAATCCGCAAAAGTGCGGATTGGATCGGTTACTTTAGATTGGTTACTTTTAAATATTAAATTATTTAATATTTATGAAAAAAATATTTTTTCACATAACTAGCAACAAAATAAAATAAATTATAGTCATTTTATGTCTCCAACAACACATTAAAAATACCAATAATAAATTTAGAAGAAGAAAAAAAAAAATTATGTATAACAAATATTTAATTTTATTTTAAATTGTATGTTAAAAAAATATATAAGAATAGAATATACATTTAATCTATTAAGTTTTGTAATATAATTGTATTATATGTATTAGACTTTTAAATTACTATTTTCTTTACATTAAAATGTTATTTGTATATATAATTTTTTTAATTTTTTATAAATATGTGTGGATTGGATTGGACCGGTTACTTTACACGCCAATCAACATCCAATCTGCACAAGTGCGGATTTTAAATTTTTTAATCCAATCCAATCTGCACTTTGCGGATTGGATTGGATTGGATCGTGCGGATTGGATTGAATCGGCTATTTTATGAACACCCCTGATTTATGTACATAACCTGTAGGAAATTAATATTTCTATTTTCCCTACACACAACAAAAGTTTAGTCAAATCAATGGTCAAATCAGACCTATTACCCAGTCAAAGCTATTATTTTCTTTTCCCTGCTTTTATGCAAAAGACAACCCCTTTTATTGAAAAAGCTACAGGTCGTTTTTTTATATATTATATTCAAACCCTAAAATTGCATCATACATATATATATATATATATATCCTTATCTTCACATCACATAAACAGCAGCCCAAAATCAGTGTTTAAACCCTAGCTGTGAGCCCTTCAACAGCAGCCTTCTTCTTCGTTGTTCTTCTCTGAAGAACACGAAGCACAGCTACAACGTAAACCCTGAAAACAACCCAGCCCAGATTAAAGCAAAAAACCCCAAACCGAGACACTCTTCTTCGTGGTTCTTCTCTAAAGAACACAAAGAACACAACAATGAAACCCAGAAAATTATTCCCTTAAACTGAGCTTTCCCAACCCATAAAATACCAAACCGAAAATAGCATAAACATAACAGAAAAGTCAGCAAAGAAAAGGAGAAGAAAACCCCGGATTTATAGAGGTTCCCCAAAAATATTGTGTTGGGTACATCCTCTTCGAGCTCGCCTCGTTCCACTATGATTCTTCAATGTTCAAGAGTTACAAAACATGGATTCCAACTCACAATGGTAACAGTGGTAATCCGAATATATTACAATGATTTTCTCTATTTTTCTCTCTAATCACAGTACTAACTATTGTGTTTTTCTCTTCTTTGATGCATGAACACACCCCTGGCTATTGGATCTCCGAACCACCACCTTGGTTCCAAAGCTTACACCATTGTAAGCCTCTTCCAAGAAGCCCCCAAAAAACCAGTCGGTTTTTCCTTTGTAAAACCGGATCTGTTTGTTTGTATTTTTTTTTTTTGTTCTTGCTCTGATTTTCTATTGTTGATGTTTGTACTGATCTGTTGTGTTGAATCTCTCTGATTTGGATCTGTTGTTATTTTTCTGCCTTGTGTTTTGATTTTCTGGCTATATATATTCTGATGTAGAGGAGTGCACAGTTAGGAGGGTTAGTTACAAAGTAAAAAACTTTGTAACTAACTTAACTAATCTGTCTAGGTAAATAGAGACCTGAGGCCACATAAGAATTTTTACTGCCTTTGTAAACTCTTTGTAAATGTACTGGTTTATTTTATAGTGTATAGTTAATATGAGATTTTATTTCAACAATTTCCACCTAAAATCCCATATGAACTATGCACTGTAATCTTGTTGTTGCTTGTGTAACTGAGGGTCTTAGCTCGAACCCATTAAGAGTTTTACCAACCTGTGTCGATCCCCAATAAGCTTAAGCAAAGCTTAAACTTATTGAGGGACACCACCTTTGTGCCCATGTCTGCTGGATTCACTTCAGTAGGCACTTTGTCTATCCCGATCTGTCCTTGTGAAACTTTATCCCTAATAAAGTGATATTTTATCTCAATGTGTTTTGTCCTATCATGAAAAACTGGGTTTTTGCACAAATAGATACTGCTCTGACTATCGGAGTAGATTATAGGCTCATTTTTTATTAACTTCAGCTCCTCCATAAGACCTTTTAACCGTAGAGCCTCTTTAATAGCTTCTGTAGTAGCTATATATTCAGATTCAGTAGTGGACAACGCCACTACTAGCTGTAATTGTACTTTCCAACTAGTACAATTTCCCCCTCTTAAGAAAAAGTAGGCCGAAGTAGATCTTCTAGTGTCCCTGTCCCCCGCATAATCTGCATCTGTGAACCCTTCGATATTCTGATGTGTTTGGTGACCCTGATAGACCAATCCCAACTTAGATGTACCTTTTAAGTATCTCATAAGCCATTTCATGGCTTTCCAATGCTCCTTTCCAGGACTAGACATGAACCTGCTTAGCACACTGATTGCATAAGCAAGGTCAGGTCTAGTACTAACCATCAAGTACATTATGGACCCCACTGGATTAGATTAGGGAACATTCGCCATCTCTTCTTGCTCTAACTTGGTTTTAGGGCACATAGATTTAGACATAAGGTATTGGTTGGTAATCGGCTGTGAAACAGCCTTTGAATCTTTCATAGAAAAATTTTCTATGATCTTGTTGATATAGTCTTCCTGATGTAGCATGAGTTTTCCTTTGCCTCTATCCCTTAGAATGTTGATCCCAAAAATCTTAGTAGCCACACCTATGTCCTTCATTTCAAATTCTGACTTGAGCAAATCCTTGACCTTGTTGACATTTGACCTTTCCTTGCTAATTATTAGCATGTCATCCACATAAAGTAGCAAGTAGATGACTTTAGCAATTTCTGAACCTTTAAAGTACAAACAGTGGTCATAGTAGCTTCTATTGAACCCCTGTTTGGTCATAAAGGTGTCAAATCATTTGTTCCATTGTCTCGGGGATTGCTTCAATCCATAAAGAGACTTGTCAAGTTTGCAAACATGGTCTTCCTTGCCTTTAACCACAAACCCCTTTGACTGCTCCATATAGATGTCTTCTTCTAGGTCCCAATGTAGAAAAGTCGTGGTCACATCCATTTGGTCAATCTCCATGTCAAACTGAGTAGCTAGTGCGAGCATCAACCTTATAGTCTTATATTTCACCGCTGGTGAGAATATTTCTGTGAAATCTATCCCTTCTTTTTGTGTGAACCCCTTTGCCACCAATCTCGCTTTGAACCTTACCGGTTCATCCTCGGTTCTCCCTTCCTTGACTTTGAAAAGCCATTTGCAAGATACCACACTCTTGCCATCGGGTCTAAGTACAACTCTCCAAGTCTTATTCTTTATGAGAGAGTACATTTCCTCCTTCATTGCTTTCAACCAAGCCTTGTAGTTTCGGTCTTTGAGTGCTTCTTCATAAGGTTGTGGCTCATAGATCTCAGCTTTAAGCTTGCACATATAGGCATAGGCAATACTCTCATCCCACACATTATAACTGTACTTCTGGTTTGCTTTAGGGACTCTTTTAGCTCTATCTCTTGTAAGCTGATATTCTGTGAGGTCTTCCTGATTCCCGTCTTCTTCATCTTGAACTTCATGTTCCACCTGAACTGGTTCCACCTGATTTGGTGCTTCTTGAGGTTCCATTTGAATTGGTTCCACCTGATCTGGATTCGGCTCCACTTTAGTTGGGCCGGTTTGAGTAACTCCAATAGATGTACCTGCAGGGTTAGTCTCTGTGGAACCTGCATTAAGCTCATTAGTATTTTTACAAGGAAAATCATTTTCTTGAAAAATCACATCTCTACTAATGAGAGTTTTGAAACCTCCTTTCCCTTTTACCCACAATCTATAGCCTTTTACACCATCGGGGTAACCCAGAAACACACATTTTAGAGCCCTTGGCTCTAACTTGCCTACACTTTGATGTGCATAAGCTGCACATCCAAAAACTTTCAAATTAGACAAGTCAGGTGGTTTACCAGTCCACCTTTCTTCAGGAGTTTTACCTTCAATTGCACTAGAGGGACTTCTATTGATTAGGTATGTTGCAGTTACAATTGCTTCTCCCCAAAATCCATTTGCGAGCCCGGCATTGAAAAGCATGCACCTTGCTTTATTCAATATAGTTCTATTCATCCTTTCAGCAACACCATTTTGTTGAGGAGTTTTTATCACGGTCCTATGCCTTTGGATTCCATTGTCTTGACAGTAACCTGTAAACTCATCATTACAAAATTCTAGGCCATTATCTGTTCTTAGGGTTTTCAATTTTCGGTTAGTTAGGTTTTCAACAAGTAATTTCCAATGTACAAATGTTTGAAAAGCCTCATTTTTATGCTTTAACAGATAAACCCAAACCTTCCTAGAATAATCATCAACAATAGACAAGAAATAGGCACTACCCCCAAAAGTTAGGGTTTTCTCAAGACCCCACAAATCTGAATGAACTTAATCTAAGATACCTTGTGATTTGTGTGTGCCAGTTTGAAATTTAAATCTATGATGCTTTCCTAGTACACAAAATTCACAAAAATCTACCTTGGTTACCTTGTCCTTACCAAGTAGCTTTTGTTCACTCATAAGTTGTAGCCCTCTTTCACTAATGTGTCCCAACCTTCTATGCCATAGGATAGCCTTAGTGTCTTCTGTAACATGCTCCTTGGTGTTGTGGCAGCAAGCTACGGGGCTTCCTTGCAAGTAGTATAGACCACCATTTTTGTGTCCTTTAATGATAGTCATGGACCCTTTTGCCAATTTTATTGTACCTACCTCAATTTTGCTAAAAACACCAAGATCATCAAGTACACTAATGGAAATTAAGTTTCTAGATAAATCAGGAACATATCTAACATTAGTTAAGGTTCTAATAATGCCATCAAACATTTTAAAATTAATAGAACCTGAACCTTCAATGTTGCATGTTTGGTCATTCCCAAGAATGACTTTGTCGCCTCTAGATTCCCTGTAATCAAACAAATAAGACTTATTGTTAGTCATGTGAAAAGTACAACCCAAATCAATAATCCAATCATCTTTAAAAGATGATGCAGCCACATAGACATCTCCACTATCATAACCATCACTTAGGTTTGCATTTTGATAGTCATTCTTAGCCTTGTTTGATTTGTTTGATTCCTCTTGATAATCTGAATTTTGTTTCCCATTGCTTTTCTTGTAAAAGTTGCATTCTCTTTTGAAATGCCCTAACTTTCCACAATGGTAGCACCCATTAGGATCTTTAGGACCCTTTGAATTTGACCTCCCTTTGTGATGATGATTGTTGCCCTTGTGTGAGCCCCTACTAGAGCTTGAACCTCTACTAGTGCTTCTACCCTTATTATGCCATGGTTTCTTTTGTCCAGGTCTTCCCCTACTTAGGTTAACATCCCCATTAGTATGCCCCGGTCTTTCAACCTTCATTTCCAAATCTTTTGATTTCAAAGCTGAGATTACTTCTTCAAGAGTGATCTCAGTTCTCCCATACTTAATGGTTGTCTTAACCTCCCTGTAGGATTTCGGTAGTGAATTGAGAACTATAATTGCTTGATTCTCATCACTTAAGGCCTCATTTTCCCCCGAGTTTGCTAACTCAATGTGCAATCTCAAAAACTCATCCAAGTTTTGTTCTAGAGATTTAGATGGACTCATTTTAAAACCAAAGATTCTCTCCTTCAAGTAAATCTTGTTGATCAATGATTTCTTTTGAAATTGTTCTTCCAACTTGTTCCAAATCATAGCAGGTGTATCTTCCTTATCAACCAATCTGATTATAGCATCAGAGAGGTTGAAAATGATCAATCCGGTTGCTGTTTCCAGCAACTCTTCTTGCTGGTCGTTAGTTGTATCACCTGACCATTCCACCGGATCTTTAAGAACCTTCAACAGCTTGTGTTGAGCCAATAGAGCCCTAATCTTCTTCCTCCAAATACGATAATCACCTGAACCATCAAACTTATCTATATCAACCTTCATGGAACTCATAATTGTATATGTATAAAGTTATTTCAAAGAAATAATATAGATAATAAGTTTAGAAAAATCCTGGTGTTGTTCTTTGCAATCTTGGTTTTGTGTATTTGAATTCTTGCTGGTATGAATGTGAATCTTGATGCTTTCTTGATGATTTCTTTATGCTTTCTTGATTAATCTTTGATGCAGATTGTGCCTTGTTTGGCTCTGATACCACTGTAGGAAATTAATATTTCTATTTTCCCTACACACAGCAAAAGTTTAGTCAAATCAATGGTCAAATCAGACCTATTACCCAGTCAAAGCCCTTATTTTCTTTTCCCTGCTTTTATGCAAAACGACAGTCCCTTTTATTTAAGAGCTGCAGGTCGTTTTTATATATTATATTCAAACCCTAAAATTGCATCATACATATATATATCCTTATCTTCACATCACATAAACAGCAGCCCAAAATCAGTGTTTAAACCCTAGCCGTGAGCCCTTCAACAGCAGCCTTCTTCTTCGTTGTTCTTCTCTGAAGAACACGAAGCACAGCTGCAACGTAAACCCAGAAAACAACCCAGCCCAGATTAAAGCAAAAAACCCCAAATCGAGACACTCTTCTTCGTGGTTCTTCTCTGAAGAACACGAAGAACACAACAATGAAACCCAGAAAATTATTCCCTTAAACTGAGCTTTCCCAACCCTGAAAATACCAAACCGAAAATAGCATAAACATAACAGAAAAATCAGCAAAGAAAAGGAGAAGAAAACCTCGAATTTATAGAGGTTCCCCAAAAATATTGTGTTGGGTACATCCTCTTCGAGCTCGCCTCGTTCCACTATGATTCTTCAATGTTCAAGAGTTACAAAGCATGGATTCCAACTCACAATGGTAAGAGTGGTAATCCAAATATATTACAATGATTTTCTCTATTTTTCTCTCTGTTTTTCTCTCTAATCACAGTACTAACTATTGTGTTTTTCTCTTCTTTGATGCATGAACACACCCCTGGCTATTGGATCTCCGAACCACCACCTTGGTTCCAAAGCTTACACCATTGTAAGCCTCTTCCAAGAAGCCCCCAAAAACAGTCGGTTTTTTCTCTTATAAAAACCGGATCTATTTTTCCTTTTGTTGTTCTTGCTCTGATTTTCTATTGTTAATGTTTGTACTGATCTGTTGTGTTGAATCTCTCTGATTTGGATCTGTTGTTATTTTTCTGCCATGTGTTTTGATTTTCTGGCTATATATATTCTGATGTAGAGGAGTGCAGAGTTAGGAGGGTTAGTTACAAAGTAAAAAAAACTTTGTCACTAACTTAACTAATCTGTCTAGGTAAATAGAGGCCTGAGGCCACATAAGAATTTTTACTGCCTTTGTAAACTCTTTGTAAATGTACTGGTTTATTTTACAGTGTATAGTTAATATGAGATTTTATTTCAACATAACCAAATGTTTTATTTATATATGAGAAGACAAAGTTTTATATCTCTATTATTAAACGTGGCTATATAAATAGAAAGTGTAATTTTTTTAAAATATGCAATTCAAAGTTAAACACATATATATTTAAAAAAAAATATATCTTTTTATTATTAATTTTAAAAACTTATATCTATTATATTAATTGTGAGCTATTTTTTTTTTTAAAAAAAAAAACATTATGATTCAAATTTAAATATACACTAACTATATATTTTTATTATATTTTATTAAACTTACAATAAATACATAACAAAACTCATGTAATATTTTTATTATTTTTTAATTATTTATCCCTATTATGGGTTTTTTTTTTCATTTTTACACTTCAAAAAAGTTTTTTTTTCTTTTCATTTTACAAAATTCTACATAGAAACTACTATTGCAACTAGCACTGCAACGTAAATTGCAACAAAAATCGTACAGAAACTCCTATTGCAACTAGCGCTGCAATCACTTTAAAAACCTAAATCGTAAATTTGAAAAAAAAATTTTAAAAAATAGTATATGGGATAAATGTGGCTATGTATACCGAAAGTGTTATTTTTTTTAAAAAATATATATTTTGAATTAAATTTAAACATGTTGCACATAGCTAAAAATATATTTCTATTATTAATTTTTAAAACTTATAATAAATACATAAGAAAACTCATGGAATATTATTGATTTGTACATTATTATTTTTTAGTATTTTTTTTTTTAATATTATTATTTTCAAAATTTCTTTCTACTCAGTCTCACGATATGCAACTAAAATTATAATTATATTGGAATTATATGTTCACTTTTAATATTCTCAACATTATTTTGTTTTCCTCAAATTTTAAAACTTTAAACATTATTTTTTTAAAAAAAAATAATTTAAAAGGTTTATAATAGATTGATTGAAATGCACTACTAATTATTTTATGTTAGTGTAAGTAGGAGTTTGTTGGGATTTTATGCCCTAAATAAAATCTATTTCAATACAATCTTATTTGTTATCAATAGAAGATTAGAAATTATTTATGTTTACATGTAGTTTTCATGTTTATGGTTTAATATACAATTTTTGTTAAATCCAAAACATATAGTTATTCACAATTATAGTGATGTCAACACAGTGGAAGGTAATTGTGATTATATTCTTCAAAAGTTAATGTCCCATGATTTATCAGTGCACTAGATTTACACTGATGTGATAGTCAGCGATAAAGCTTAATAAGTGTTATGTTCTTTCAAGTACATTGCCAAAGTATGCTAGTATCAAATGTATGGAGTATACATCAGACTGGAATCGATATTGATCCTGGTAAAGATATTATAATCTTACCGTTGTATCTTTCTAAGTCAATATCACTAGTTGATCTTAGATCAAAAGATCTTAATCCTGACATGGGTAGGTTTGATCTCAAGAGTGCTGTTTATGTTCTTAGAGTTGTTAGTTAAAGCCTACCATTTGGTTCGAGTAACACGTACAGCTTGATAGTACAATTGAGTGGGAGCGCTAATCATAGATATGGAATCTATAGCTTCTATCTGGACATAGAAATAAAATAATGGTTTCCTTCGAGCATGGCTTATTAGAGATAAATGGAAGAACTCTTATTTCAGTAATTATATTAGTTTACTGAAATATCATTTATAGGAAGCTAAGTATTTTAAGGATAAAATACATTAAGGGGTGAAACGGTAAATTTGTCCTTACTCGGTCATCTATAAAGGATCTTTGATTATTGGGATTATAATGATGGTTAAATTTTTATAGTGTATCTATATCGTGAAACATATAGAGTGTTCTATATAATTGAGAGTGCAATTCCAAATCTATAGTGGTGCAAGGATAAATTAATAAGTTAGGTAATTTATATCTGCTTATTGGAAGCTCAGTTATATAGACCCATGGTCCCCATACTAGTTGAGACAATACTGCTTGTAAGACTCAGTTAATTGATTTTAATAAATCAATTATAATATCTAAAATTAGACTATGTCTCATTTATGAATTTTCACTAAGCTAGGGCTTAATTGTGAAGAAAAAAAGTTTTAGGGTTTATTTATTAATTAAGAGACTTTCTTAAGTCTAATTAATAAATATATTCAATAATAATTTTATTTGATAATTAATTTTAATTATTAAGTAAATAGTTTTGACATTTTAAGGATTGAAATTGGAAAATATGGTATTTGTGAGAGAAAAGGATAAATAGTTGTATAAAATGGTAAAATTCTAATTTAGTGGGGCCTACTATGCGGCCTGCCACTTAAGGTGATTTTTGCCCAATTTTTATCATTTTTTTAATGTCATATAATTTAAATCTAACCCCAAGTGAAATAATATAAAAAGAATAGGATGGTCTCATTATCCAACTAATGCTCATAACCTAGTTTACAAAGGGAAATTTGAAAAAGTATGCATAAAATACCCTAAAAATTTATGCCTAAACTAATGCATTTCAAAATTTAAAAAAATATGACCACTTTATAATAAAGCCAAAAATACCCCTCTCATTTTCAAACCTCAACTCTCTCTTCCTCTATCTCTCTTGGTTCTCTCTCAACATCTCACCCTCACCAAAACCGAACCTACCCCTCACCGCCTACACAGACGACCACCGTGAGACCTGACTACCTCCGAGATGTCGAAGGTAAGCATTCGGCCCATTTTTTTTATTTGTCATTGTTTTTTTTTTTTGGTGATTTATGATGGGCAATGTTGTCAAAAGAATAAATTGTATGATTAATTTTTGTTGTCTGTGAGTAGATGTTAGATTTAGGGTCGAAAATGGCCAAATCTGAGTTTTGGGCAAAAAAATAGTTTTTTTGTCAGGTCTGATGGTGGTCTGATGCCTTCCTCTTGTTAAAATGAGTAAAAATTGAAGATGAAGGTCCGATGGTGGTCCGATGGTAGCCCGATGATATGATCCAATGGCGTTCGATGGTGGTCCGATGGTCACCTGATGCTACTTTTTTTATGTACAAAAACATAAAAAAAAAATTGGCAGCAGATATGGTCCAATGGTAGTCCAATAGTGGTCCGATGGTGGTCTGATGTGATGCTACTTTTTTTTATGTACAAAAAAAAATTGGTAGCAGATATGGTCCAATGGTGGTCTGATGGTCACCTGAAACTAACTTTTCTATGTACAAAAACATATAAAAAAAAATGGGTAGAATCGGGCCACCAACGGACCCCCATCGAACCCAATTGCTTTTTATGTATTATGTATTTTTGGTCCGATGTGATGTAAATGGGGAGGGTAATTTAGGGATAACATTAAAGTTGGCCTAGATTACAAATATTGGTGATTATAAGTTTAGGGAAAAAAATTTAATGTTATGTAAACATATTTAGTCAAATTTCCTTTTACAAATTGTCAGACAATTTTGAGACCTCCTTCTTCTTTCTTCTTCTTCCATTTCAAAATCCCTTGAGTGTTCTTCAGAAAATTTCGTCCCTCTTAGTGATTGAGTACATGCCCACACATAGCAAGTTAGTATTCAATCATAGTGTGTAAGACTGTGAAGAATCCAACAACTGAAGGAAAATCAGGCTCAGATCTTGATAATACTCTGCGACAGAAAGAAACAAGGGTTAGAGATTTGAGTGGAAGGAGTCATTTAATTCCGCTGCAACCAATGTAAGGTTTCTTGAACTTTATATGTGTTTAAATTCTCTTGTTTTAGAAATTCATGTTTAGGATGTTAAACAAGATACATAGTAGTAAATCTGGATCCTGGTAAAATAATCTCCAACAAACCCAGTGGTATTAGGGGAGATAGGTGGGTTTGGACTTAGAGCCGAATGGTTTATTCACTATTAAGTCTACTTATCTGGTCCAATCTTTAATTAGAGTATGGTCCTGCCTACATTGTTGTCCCAGCCCTGTGGAACAAACTTTGGAACTCAAAAATTATGGAGAGGCATAAGGTCCTCTGGTGGTGCATTTTGTATGATGCTCTGCCTGTCCGAGCCCTCCTGTCTCAAAGAATTAGAATTGAAGAGGTGTCGTGCCCCTTTTTTGGGGAAGGTAAGGAATCGATGGAGCACCTTTTCCTCTATTGCATACCATTTTTGGAGGTCCTCCCTTTGGGGACTTATTCTGATACTTGAATCAGGAGCCCGTGTGTGGGATTGGATAACCTTTCTTTGGAATTTGAAGTCGAAAGAGGTGGATACTGAAAAATTGTTCCTATATGCTTCGATCGTAGTGGATACGATTTGGAACTCGAAACAAAAAGGTTCATAATAACTCCTCGAGTAACATTAAACATTATATTGATTTTATCTCTATTTGTTACACAGTTTATGCAACTTGGTTGTTTGTTGAGCATTGGCTGTGGTGTATCCTACTTGGTCCCTTCCTCCAGAAGATTAGATCAAAATCAATCGTGATGTTAAGGTTGGCGGTGATTCCATTTGCGTGGCGGCGTTGGCTAGGGATCACACGGGGACAGTTTTGTGGGTAGCAGTTAACATGCTTAACTTCACGGATCCACTGATTGGAGAAGCTGAAGCGTGTCGGTTGGCGTTAGAATCGACTGTTTTAATGAAGCACCATTTTATTTTGGTTAAGAGTGATTCAGAGAAGGTTAATTTATCAAAGTTCTGAAAGGAATCTACTTTAATTGGAATATTTATAATTATATTAATTTTTGTAATCAACTCTAATTATTTTATGCTGTAATTTCTCGTTTATTTTTAAATATTATAATTTTGCGGTCCATAATATAGTTAGGTGAGCTTTTGCTCAGAATATTTCGGGTTTAGTTGAGCCCTTCTCTATACATGATATTATCTTTTGTAATAATCAGAAGGTCTAATTTTTTATTTATTTTATAAATTTTTTTTATTTAAAAAAAAAAGTACAATAATTAGTAAGGAAAAAAAGGGTAAATTGGTAAAATGAAATGGGATTGTGAAAAGAGGAGTGGCTAAGACGTAGTGGAGAAATGGTGGTCCCAAAAGGACATTTTTGGTGGTTCATGGTGATGCTGAAGATAAAGAGCTGTCACTATGTCTCCCTTGTGGTCTTTTGGTCCTCATCGGTCAACCACTTCACTCCACGTGTCACTTCTTATCATTACAATAATTATTTTACTCTTAATTTATTCTTAATAATTATCTCACACATATATTAGTCAATCTAAAGTTAAATACTTTTTTTTTTGTGAAAAAGAATCTAAACTTATACTTATTCATATACTATTCCTTAACAACCGTATGAAAATAAGCATTTAAATTAACACCACACACTAATAATGCAACCAACATACATAAATAGTTTTTTTTCTTCTTTATAATAATAATAATAAGTTCTGACTTGAAGTGCTAAGCTTTGTTCTCACTCGTCATTTTCCTCCAAAAGAAAGAAATTATAATCTCATCTTATGTTCTTTGGCGTTTTCTTTTTTCCAATCCTCATGAAATAATAATATTATAAATTAATTTGAAATATATCCAAAATTGCAATGTGTTTGTCAAATAAGTATATACTACATGATTGAATAACATACTCATGAAATGCATTTCAAAAAATTTTAATGATTGATTATAATAAATAAATAAATAGAGTCGAAACTTTATATATCTTCTCTCTCCCACTCCATTCTTTAAAACTGTGTAAAATAACAGAGAGAGGGCGGTGCCGCCCTGCTGAGGGAAAGCCACGTGACAAGGACGTGACTGTCTAAGTTTGGTCCAGTTCTATCCTTATTATTTAATATTTTTTTTTTTTCCATTTATATATAAATTTTTAATTTGAGTATAAGATAGGGAAACAGTACAGAAGCTAGTAAAAGTAAGTTTATTATTATTAGTTTAATAATATTACATTAAATTAGCCGTCATTCCTTCGCCACGTGTAGGATCTGGAATCAGCTATTTGACAACTCAGCTATAATTGGATGGTCAATGAGTCATCACCGCAGGTTTCGTGACACGTGGTATTATAACGCTCTGTAATGCTCCCACGTGGCTGTTTGGGATCACGAATCTGTTACGTCTGTATTAAATATTTTTCTGCTTTTTTGGCCCCTTTTGCATAAATAAAAGCTTTTATTTGAAGTTGTTTTGTCATATTTTGTAATAGTAATCAAAGTAGTGGAGCCTATATATAATACACACACCACTACGTACATAATTATATATTGGTTCGAACTGTAATTTAATTTTCATGTTCAAATTAACGAAAATGTATTCATATGTTATTTTATGTTACATGTAAAAAATAATGAAACAAAAATTATTAACTTTTTTTTTTTAATGTATATCTTATTTTTATGATGTATTTTACCTCGAGTTTTGCTTATTTTTGTAGATATATATATGTCACATTGTAATTTGCGTATCTTTATATATATATATTAATTATTGGTATTTATTATAATTTAAAATAAAAAGTATAGAAATTATAATATGGATGATATATATTATAATGCATATATATTTATAAAAAAATAATGTCTTTTTTTCAAAGTAATATAATGCATAATTAGTAAGTAAAAGAGCAAATTGCCACATGTTATCGTGTGTATGAGTAATATACGTAATCTTGTATGTAGTAGTCTAGACGTGTAACGATATTATTATTTTCTATTTTATCTCAAATATAAAAATACATATTTATATATGTTTGGGAGTATCGGAAAAGCTTATATAATGATAGACAATGTTAGTGTATTTATTTTATATTATAGAAATTTATGTAGAATACTTTTTTTTAGATAATCGTTCGGGTAGAATTTTAATCTATTTCCATATTTAGAAAAAATATTTATTTTAATTTTTTTTTTATAATGTGTAAATTTATAATTATTTGAGACAATTTATAAATTTTATAAAATTTATATTATATGAAATTCTGTATTTTAATATTCCCAGTTTGATTATTTAATTAAATGATTAATTAAATGCGGAATAATAAAACTGGTACTGAAAACAGTTTTCTGTAGTTACAGAATGCAACTCCGTAACTCCAGAGAAACCCAAAAAAACAAACAGTGCATAAAAGTAAAGACACACAAGATTTTTGTACGTGGTTTCAACAATCCTTTCAGATTGTTACTAGTCCACGGGGCCACGCCCAGAGATAAGATTCATTAGATCGGTATCAAAAATACAAAGTAATTGACTTATGCATAAATAGACTCCCTCTTATTGTATGCCGCAAGCTTGATGTATTCCACCTACTAACCGAATCTTGATAAAACTCCAAGTGCTCGAACTCCCTTCGATCACCTTGAAGAGTGCTTGAATCCTCCCGATTCAAGGCTTAAAGGCTATCTCCCGAAAGCCTATACAACCATCTCCCGAAGGTTGTGTGCTTGTATCCTCCCGATGCAAGACTTCAAAAGCAATCTCCCGAAAGCTTGTAAATACCCTTCTCCCGAAGGTGCACTGATGTTCTTCTTCGTTGTAGACTTGAATACAGACTCAAGACAATACAAACAGCAAATAAACAGAGTAAGAGTAGAACAACTCTTCTCTACAAATCAAAGACTCTCTTTTCTAAAGATATGAATGAAATTCAAAGATACAAGAGAGGTACCAAGAGAGGTACTAAACAAAGACACTCTTTCCTTAAGATATGAAAGCAATTCTAAGTGTATGAAAGAGATACAAAACCTAGCAGCTATAAGATGTATTTATAATGAATATACATCTCATAGACAGCTTACATTCGGTCTGAACAAGACCTCAACCCACTAGAAACTTCCCTAAAATAATTCTTCAATTCAGTCGGGAATTTCCGTTTCGTACATACGAATCGTGGGCAGTAACTACAACTTTCCTTTTATAGAAAAGGAAAGTCTAGCTCCGGTTTTCTCTTCAAGAAACCTGATCTAAGAAAATGGGAAACTCAACACAAGATCAGATTACACAGCTGGTTAGATAAAAACGAAATGAGTAACCAAACTTACCATTTTTACCTTTTTTCCAAAAATAGGAAAGCTAGACAACTTTCCTTTCAAGTTTGATTTACACAAATATGGAAACCATATCAATATATGCCAGCCGAAATATACATTAAATAATAAAATATTTTTGTCAATTAAATATGCCAAAAATGGAATTAACAATCTCCCCCTTTGGCACTTTGATTGACAAAACATTTTATTATGAGAAAACCTGCATCAAGTGTTAGAAACCAAAGCAAATAGCTTTTTAAAGATACAAGAGTATAGAAAATACTCCCCCTGCATGAAAGCTCTCTAACACATAAAACATAGAACTTTTTTTGGACGGAAAAGCTTGCAAACCGAAGAACACAACTTTTTAAACGGAAAAGTGTTAAACCACAAACAAGACAACTCCCCCTAAAAAAAAGGATCCAAAGTTGTAACACATAATCCACAAAAAATAAGTACTACTCCCCCTTTTTGTCTATCAAGGAGCCAAAGATAACAAAAACCATGAACAAGGACATAGTAGTTTAAGCATTCACAAATAAAAAGCAAGAGATAGAGAATTGAACCACTTATTCATCATCATTGGGTCGGAAGTATTTCATGATGTTGTCCATCTTCCTGAGAAGTAAGGCTTGACTTGTCTCCATTCTCCCCAAACACAAGTTGAATTCAGCCATTTCTGTAGAAGCAGAAGCAGCAGCAGGTTCAACAGTAACACCAAGGGAAGCAAGGTTGTAAGTCGACTTTCAAGCTTTGGTCTTCGACTTTCTGGTAGTTTTCATCGGAACAGATGACGAACCAGAAGCTCCGGTTGCTGGAGCAGGCGGCGCAGGCGGAGTCACCGGAGAAGCAGAAGCAGAAGCAGATCCACGAGTGGGCTTCTTGGATGGTTGGGCATTCTTAGTTTTGGCCATTTTTCTTTGAAACCCTAGAACACAAACCCTCTTACACTTTGAACAATGTTAGACCTTTGAGAAAAAAATAGAAGAAGAAGAGAAAGTGGTGATGGTGGGTTTATGGGTAGTTGAGAATATATAACTTTCAATTTTAAATACCCAATTAAAAAAAAACTGAAAAGGAAGGTAACTTCCTTACCTTTGACCCACGTGTGGAAAGAAAAAAGGAAACCAAAGAAAGGTTTTTCAAATGTGGTCAATGTTTCCTTAAATGGAAAAAGGAAACCAAATATTCCCACAAACTCTAAGAAATAAAAACCCCACCAAATCCGAAATTGCCACCAAAAAAGGAAACCAAAAATAATTGAATATTTAAGAACAAGTTCCCTAGAATAAGACCAAATCTCCACAAATAAAGGAAACACAAAATAGAGTATACAATTAACACATGTTTCCATAAAATGAAAAAATAAAAGAAAAAATATTTACAAGGATTCGAAAATGAATTCGAAAAAGAAAAAAAGAAAAAAAATATGCCCCCCTTTTTCTTTTATTTTTTTCAAACAATGCCCCCAAAGAAAAATTGCACAAAAAGAACAAGAGAACACACCAAGACACAAAACGCACTAATCACCACTTAAGAGCAAAAATTGTGTCTTAGAACATGATGAAACATAACAAAAAAATAACAAAATTTTTAACAAAGCTCACTTGACAACTCGATCACGAACCTTTTTTTTTTTTTTTTGATTAAATGACAGAAAAATAAGATAACCTTGATATTTTTGCAACTAGAATTCATAATGTCCATTTGTCTTTGTCCCTGATGAAAAAATCAAACTCATAAGAATAATCAGAAATTATTTTATCAAACTAATGAAGTAATAGAATGAGGTCATACAGGTTCACAGGAAAAATTGACTCCATCACCAAGAATATTAAAGTACATCAAACAGTATGTAATAGCTTTATAACACCATTTTCGAGAATAAACAAATTTTACCACAAACTGTGTCAAGCATTAGTGTGTGAAAGTGTAAGCTGGGAACATTGCCCAATTTGTCAAAAAGACTTTTTCTGATAAATTGTACCCATAGGAAGGCTTATTTGTCACACTACCTCAATGGTAGCCCTTTTCAATGGTAGCGTATCTTCTACATAACTCCTAATTACATAGTTCCAACTTACTCAGAGATGGCTTTCACACATTGAGATAGGTAGCTCTATTCATCCAATGGAGCTTGAACACACAGTTTTTTTTTGAACAACATCATTCGAAAATGGTAGCTTACATAACACTGTTTGATGAACCTGAATATTCCTGTGAGGAGTGGACAATTTTCCTGGCAAACCTGTATGACATCATAATATTACAACATTAGCAATAAAATAATGACTGAAATTCTTATAAGGTTGAAATTTTCTTCTAGGACAAAGACAAGACATTATGAACTCTAAGACAACTCAAATATCAAGGACTATGGAAAAATAAAAGCATTAAACAGTACAAACCCCTAAGGATTTCCTTAGAGAAATAAATCGGACCGAGTCAAGAGCTTTAGTAAAAATATCTGCAATTTGTTTGCTAGTTTCAACATATTCTAAGACAAGAATTTTATTTTCCACAAGCTCTCTAATAAAGTGATGACGAATGTCTATGTGCTTAGTGCGAGAGTGTTGAACAGGATTCTTAGAAATGTTTATAGCACTAGTGTTATCACAAAATATGGTTAAAGTTTTCAAATCAAACCCATAATCTGCCATCATTTGTTTCATCCATAACAATTGGGTACAACAACTACCCGCAGCAATGTACTCAGCCTCTGCTGTGGACAGAGAGATTGAGTTTTGCTTCTTGCTATGCCAAGAAACCAAATTGTTTCCAAGATAGAAACATCCACCACTAGTACTTTTTCTATCATCAGCATTATACGCAATCAGCATCACTAAAGCAAACAAGGTTAGAATTAGTGTCTTTTGAAAACCAAATCCCAAAATCAATAGTGCTATTTACATAGCGAATGATTCTTTTCACAGCAGAAAGATGGGATTCCATGGGATTAGCCTGATAACATGCACAAACACCAACACTATAGCAAATGTCAGGACGACTAGCAGTAAGATAAAGCAAACTTCCTATCATACTTCGATACAAAGTTTGATCTACCTTTACTCCTTGTTCATCTTTGCTTAATTTCAAAGTTGTGCTCATGGGAGTGTTGGTATGTTTGGCTTTCTCAAGGCCAAACTTTTTCACCAAATTCTTTGCATACTTGCTTTGAGTGACAAAAGTTCCCTCATCTGATTGCTTCACTTGAAGACCAAGAAAATAAGTGAGTTCACCTACCATACTCATTTCGAACTCCTTTTGCATTTGGGAAACAAAAACCTGCACTTCAGAGTTAGAAGTAGTTCCAAAAACAAGATCATCAACATATGAAAAAATAATATCAAATTGAATGTGTGTGATGAACTGTGTTTTAATAACATTTCTTTTTCTATAACCATGAGAGTGTAAAAACTCAGATAGACGCTCATACCAAGCACGGGGTGCTTGTTTCATGCCATACAAAGCCTTGTTTAAAACATGATCAAGAAGGTGGGAATCCTTAATCGCTCCATTTTGTTGTGGGATTTTAGGAGCAGAAAGATTATGAAAAATACCATAGGATTTACAGAATTTACCATACACAGTATTTTCAAAATCTTTTCCATGATTACTCTTACCACGAACTATCTTACCAATGTTGCAATCTTTTTGAACTTTTAATTTCAAGCAAAGATACTTAAGAACATCAAAAGTATCAATGTTTTCTCTAAAAAATTCTACCCATGAAAACCAAGAGAAATCATCAACACACATAAAAATATACCTCTTACCATTCAAGCTTTCAACCTGGATTGGACCCATTAAGTCCATATGTAGGAGTTCGAGAACTCTGGAAGTATTCACATCAGAAACACTCTTATGAGAAATTTTCAGTTGCTTACCAAGCTGACATGGTCTACATTTTCCAAGGACTCCTTACCTAATTTAGGTAATCCTCGAACAATTCCTGCATTAGACAATCTCCTCAGATTTTTAAAATGAATATGACCAAGTTTTTCATGCCATAAATCAGTGGTGTTAATAACAGAGTGACAAGTAGCATAGGTAGTGATGGTGTAACAGTTATCATTAGATCTGAACCCTTGCAAGACAATTTCACCAAGAATATTATACACATAACAATGATTACTATCAAAGCTCACAGTATAACCCTGATCACAAATTTGACTAATGCTAAGAAGATTAGCTTTTAGTCCATCAACCAACATGACATTCTTCAATCTAGGAAGCCCTTCGAAATTGAGAGTTCCTATCCCTATGACTTTTCCAACAAGACCGTTACCAAAAGTAACTTCTTCACACTGCATTGGTCTGATGTTCTCAAGATATTCTTTTTCACCTGTCATGTGTCTAGAACACCCACTATCAAAGTACCACATGTTAGTAGCAATAGTTTTAAAACAAGAAGAACCTACCAAGCATTTATTTTTGACAACCCATTTTTGTTTTTGTAAAACATGTTTATTTCCAAGGTAATTAGATTTAATCATGTTTTGCATAGTGATGCATTTAGGTCGAATGTGACCTTTTCTCCCACAAAAATGGCAAATAGGGATGAAACGTCTTCCATTCCCTTTAGAATTGTCAAACTTACCGTGGTGCTTCTTTTCTGTAACAACAGAGTGCTTTCTTTGTAGAGACGAAACCTGCGAGGTAGAAATAGTTCTTCCAGAAACAAAACTATTAGATTTAACAAAAGTGGTATTAGAATTAGGTTGATTAGAAACATAACCCAGACCAACATGATTGGTTTGGCCAGATTTTTGAATTTTTTCAAAGATGGTGGAACCTGGATTTAGCATTTTCACATTCTTTTTAATGTTATCAAGTTCCTTGGTTAAAGAAATAATTTTAGACTCTTTTAAAGATAGTTCAGATTCACAACATTTAAGTTTATCTTCCAACTCATTAATGTTGTTACACAAGACTTTATTATCTTTAACCAGGGAGCGATTTTCAGCACATTTTTCCATCAACTTACCAAATATTACCTTGTAGGATTCAACCATAGAATTCTCATCAATTTCTGACTCATCTGATTCGGATCTAGATTCTTCCTTGTTGTCATCGATCGAGGTATTATTCATGCACATGAATTTTCCTTTTTCCTGCAAATTTCTTGACAAAACACTTGTTAGAGCAACTTTTTCTTTTTCATCTTCACTACTTTCAAAATCATCACTCCAAGTAACATTCAATCCCTTTTTATTTTTCTTTAAGGTATTGGCACATTCAGATTGAATATGACCATACCCTTCACACTCTCTGCAACGAATACTTTTGTTAGATGAAAAAGGTTTAGAGGGATTGTTACTTGAAATGTTACCATTTGAGTTCTTTGAAAAGTTCATTTTATTTCCAACAGATTTCATGTATCTTTGGAAATTTTTTGCTAACAAGGCCATTTCATCATCATTTTCATCATCAAAAACAATAATTTCAGAATCATTGAAAGCATTATCATTGATTTTCTCATTCGAGAGACTTTGCTTACTCTTTTTCTTGATCTGTTGATTCAACTCAAAAGTTCTTAAAGATCCCATGAGTTCCTCAACCTTCATTTTGCCAAAGTCTTTTGCCTCTTCCATTGCAAGCAATTTTGTATCAAACCTGTCAGGAAGAACTCGAACAATTTTTCGAACCAAGACAGATTCATCTAATTTTTCTCCCAAGGCAAAGAACTCATTAGAAATATCAGATAATCTTTCATAAAAATCATTTAAAGTTTCAGTATCTGACATTCTCAGTTCATCAAATCTAGTTTGCAACATGGTAAATCGTGATCTCTTTACATCAGGAGTACCTTCAAATTGAATTTGAAGGATTTCCCATGCTTCCTTTGCAGATTCACAAGATGAGATTAATTTAATAAAACCTTCACCAACACCATTAAAAATAGCATGTAAAGCTTTATTATTATAACCAGACAATTTTTCATCTTCAGTGGTCCAACTGAGTTCAGATTTTACCTGAGTATTACCTTTTTCATCATTTTCAGTAGGTTGAGACCAACCTGTAAGAATAGCTCTCCATGCCTTCTCATCTTGCGATTTGATGAATGCTCTCATCCTGACCTTCCAATAAGTATAATTCGACTCATTCAATAGAGGAGGTCTAGAGATGGAACTTCCTTCTGCAAACAAAGACATCTCACACAAAACAAATTAAACGGAATAACCTCAAGATCTCACTAAGAGTTTAGTGACTCGCTCTGATACCAATTGAAATTCCGTATTTTAATATTCCCAGTTTGATTATTTAATTAAATGATTAATTAAATGCGGAATAATAAAGCGTATCGAAAACGATTTTACGTAGTTACAGAATGCAACTCCGTAACTCCAGAGAAACCCAGAAAAACAAACAGTGCATAAAAGTAAAAACACACAAGATTTTTGTACGTGGTTTCAACAATCCTTTCAGATTGTTACTAGTCCACGGGGCCACGCCCAGAGATAAGATTCATTAGATCGGTATCAAAAATACAAAGTAATTGACTTATGCATAAATAGACTCCCTCTTATTGTATGCCGCAAGCTTGATGTATTCCACCTACTAACCGAATCTTGATAAAACTCCAAGTGCTCGAACTCCCTTCGATCACCTTGAAGAGTGCTTGAATCCTCCCGATTCAAGGCTTAAAGGCTATCTCCCGAAAGCCTATACAACCATCTCCCGAAGGTTGTGTGCTTGTATCCTCCCGATGCAAGACTTCAAAAGCAATCTCCCGAAAGCTTGTAAATACCCTTCTCCCGAAGGTGCACTGATGTTCTTCTTCGTTGTAGACTTGAATACAGACTCAAGACAATACAAACAGCAAATAAACAGAGTAAGAGTAGAACAACTCTTCTCTACAAATCAAAGACTCTCTTTTCTAAAGATATGAATGAAATTCAAAGATACAAGAGAGGTACCAAGAGAGGTACTAAACAAAGACACTCTTTCCTTAAGATATGAAAGCAATTCTAAGTGTATGAAAGAGATACAAAACCTAGCAGCTATAAGATGTATTTATAATGAATATACATCTCATAGACAGCTTACATTCGGTCTGAACAAGACCTCAACCCACTAGAAACTTCCCTAAAATAATTCTTCAATTCAGTCCAGGAATTTCCGTTTCTGTACATACAGAATCGTGGGCAGTAACTACAACTTTCCTTTTATAGAAAAGGAAAGTCTAGCTCCGGTTTTCTCTTCAAGAAACCTGATCTAAGAAAATGGGAAACTCAACACAAGATCAGATTACACAGCTGGTTAGATAAAAACGAAATGAGTAACCAAACTTACCATTTTTACCTTTTTTCCAAAAATAGGAAAGCTAGACAACTTTCCTTTCAAGTTTGATTTACACAAATATGGAAACCATATCAATATATGCCAGCCGAAATATACATTAAATAATAAAATATTTTTGTCAATTAAATATGCCAAAAATGGAATTAACATTATAGAAATTAGAAATTTATGTAGAACACCTATTCTCAGATAATCATTGGGCCGGTAGAATTTTAATCTATATTTCGATATTTAAAAAAAAAAGTATTTAATTAATTTTTTTTTATATAATCATGTAAATTATAATTATTTGAGATAATTTATAAAATTTTTAATAATTTACTATGTTGAAAATAAACTTTAATCAATTAATTACTACACGTATAATTAAATAAAAAAACAGTTTTTTTTAGATGTATAATCATAACTAAATACTCAAATAAAATAACAAAATTAGAACAAAAACCAGTTCAGTTGGTCACAAGAGGGACATAAAACCAGAAAAATAATGTCTAAACGCCCACTTTGAGAGCTTACCTGATTTCGGGAACGAGGCAGCCCAACTACCTCCACTTCAGGGAGATCATCCAACAGCTCCAACATGCTCCAAAAGACACCCGTGAGCCGCCAATCCGGGGCCCTCCAAAACAGTTAATATATATTTTTGATATTATAAACTACTAAATTTTTTTTTTTTTGAAAATTTACCACTACAAAAAATGCTACTTTTAGTGACAACTATTTTTTAGTCACAACATAAATTTTTTATAACTAAATGTGAATTTTAATCACAACAAAAAATTATTTGTGACTAAAACATAGTGACACAAGTTGTCACTAATTTCGTTTTATCACAACAAGTATTGTGACTAAAAATATATTTATAGTCATAACAAATTGTAATTTTTGTGACTAATACTTTTAGCTACGAACATTTTAATCACAACATAAGAATAATGATTTATAATTACTCACAACTTTTTTTAAATAATATTTTTTGTAGTATACTAATAATCTTAAATAAATATATAACATACACTATTATAAAAAATAATTAAACTAAAAATTATTTTTAAATACTAAAATAGATAGGAATCTCCCTAAATACTATTTTAGTGGGTGTACTATATTATATAGTAGAATATTTTAGAAGGAGAGAGGCAAGTTATTTTATAGTGGATTTATATTATATATTATATATTACACATTTTGTATAAATTTGGCAAATAATAGTGCAAAAGGTTAGATCGATCGATGTTGACTAAATGGGGTAGCAATTAATTATATATGTAAATAATTATTTTAGTGGCATGAGTATAAACTTTTTATCTCGAAATAATTAATATTGCACACTTTCACTTCTCATTATATTTTATTTATATATTTATTAATTAATGTTACTTTTAATCAACGGGGTTTAACTGCCTACCTTATATTTCTTCTTCAAATAATTAAAGAAAGGTCATATATTGACAAATGAAACAAGAGCACATGTTTGATTTTTAATTATCAATCTATCCCTTTTAATGAATTAATGGCATATGATCTTTTGTATTTTGTAGATACCAACCAAACCAAACCTAATTTCCACTTAAAGCAATAAAACTCATACAAGGAATCCTAAATTTGAAATTTGATATCAAAAGAACGTATTAGACAAATTAAACGATATATATATCTATATATCATCTACATATACATCAGTCTCTTGGTGTGACAAACTCAAAAATTTTAATTTGTTAATTGTTATAAAAAACAGAATAATATTAGTATATTTACTCTTTAAATTTTTAATACTACCTACTTAATTTTGTCTTTTAAAATATACGGCTTTTAAAATTTTTTTCTAAAATCATATTTCTTTTATTAAGTTCTGTTTTTTTACCGTTAAAAATTAGTATTCTAACCCCCATAAACTTTCAATTAATTTGTAATTTTTCTTTCTTTTATTAAAAAAATTAATTTTAAAATTATAATTTTTTATTAATGCTAAAAAAATTAAATTAAATTATTAAAAAACTTGATAAAAGTATTAAATAATAAAAAAAATATATTAAATTTACTTAAAAAATTCAAATCATTCCAAAAAAAAATATTTTTAAATATTATTATATTTATAAACATATCTTAAAAAATCAAATCAAAATTTTTAAAATTCAATAAATAATTTAAACAAACTAAGATTTTATGAAACTATCAGAGTTAAGGAAGTGTTGAGTTGGTTGAAAGAAACAGGGTGGCATAATATGGTGGAATCAGACAATTTGGTCACGATTCGAGCTATCCGAAATTCGTTAAACATGACTTTTGTTTTTCGGTTATGCATTTCAAAGTGCAGACGAATTATTTCTAGTTTAAATAATGTCTTTTTGATTTTTATCAAGCGATCTGCTAATCGTGTTACTCATCATTTGACTAGAGCTTCGTGGTTAAATGTTGGTTTGAATCTATTCAGATTCTACAATTTCGAGTAGTTTACGTGATGTTCTTTTGAATGATTTGGGTTGATAAAATTACAATTCTATTAAGAAAAAAGTAGAAATTCAATAAAAATATAAAATTATTTTTTAAAAAAATTAAAATTTAAATTAAAAAATATTATGTTTACTTAAACAAATCTAAATTCTATGGGTCAAGTGGGTTCATGTTGTGTACCTAGAATAAAAAAGGTGGAGTGAATATGAAACACCTACAACGTACATATAGCTAGTATTGGAAACAAGTGGTGAAAGTAAAAGAGAAATTTAAGGTAATATTTAGGGGTGGGCATCATCCAATCCAATCCAATTGAATCGAACCAATCCAATCCAATCCAATTACAAAAAGTTGGATATCCAATTACAATTGGATTGGATTGGATGTTAAAAGTTGGATTCTAATTGGATTGGATCGGTTATTGGATGTCAATTTCAAAATCCAATTAAAAACTGATCCAATCCAATTACATTTATATGTATTAAAAAATTATTTATATAATAAAATACATTGAAAAATATAATAAATATTTATTATATTTTTATTAGATTTTTTTGTATATTAAATTTGTAACACTTGATTGTTTAGTGTATTTATTTTATAATGTTTTGTTCTATTTTATTAATTAAAAATATTATCGTTTTAATTATTTAAAACTTAGCTACAATACACTTGTAAGAATAATATATTTATGAAGTATTAAACTTAAATAAAAAGTGAAACTTAGTTTTTTACGTATTTTTCTTTATATTTTTAAGCTAATATTGAAATTTAGGCGTGTAATTGGATATCCAATTAAAAAATCGATCCAATCCAATTAGTAGTTGGATTGGATTGGGTTGGATTTTGAGGTCTAATTGGATTGGATTGGATGATGATTTTTCAAATCCAATTACTAATTGGATTGGATCGGATGAGAAAGAAAAAGCTAGATTGGATCGGATGCCCACCCCTAATATCCACTATTGATATTTCTAAGCAAAGCTATCGGATCAAAGACATTTATGAAGCTTTATGCCCTCCTCTTCAAATTCAGCCATGGCAAGGAGGTGTCTGAGATAGACTCTCAATTTTGAAATACAGGTACATTTTGTGGCTTACTATTATTGACTGGTTGAGGCTAAAAGAAAGACTATTTAGATTCAAAATAGTCCAGGACCATGTGAGTGATGGTTGTTTAAAAGAAGTCAAACAGTACTGGCTGGATTGGGGAGTTAAGAATATTTCGGTGAATGGTCTAATGAAGAGGCTAGCCAAAAGAGAAAGCAAGTTTCGACGACAAGTATATGTTGTTGCACTTGCTGCAATGGTATATCTGATTTGGTATTGCAGAAACGAGGCTCTTTGGAATCTAAAAGTGTATACAATAGAAGCAAGGGTTAAAAAGATTAAAAAAAATGTAAAGTATAGAATTGGAGAGTATTGCTTAGAAAAGTCTCAAAAATTGATTGGTTTGAAAATTTGTAAATATTCATGCCTATTTCTTTTTCTTTGATGCTGTGAAATGTAATTTGTTGAAAGTGGAATATACATATATATATATATATATATATATATATTTACTCTGATTCATAAAAAAAAAAATAGATTTTTAAAGCAAAAAATAGATTTGTTCCTAATATAATACGTAAGAGAGAAACAAAAATTACAAGAGACGTAGTGACGTACACACATTATCTGCATGATAGTACCATATATACTTCCAAATCATGATACATATTACATACAGCTAAAGCTAATTAATAATTACAAGTATTCAAGTAAACTCCACCGTCAAAGGCGACACATCGAAAATCTAACACAATATATAATACAACTATACACACCACACCACACACACCAGCCTGTATTTTTCTTTATATACCATGTATATAATTACATACATGCATGATCAGTATGAAAACATCTTTAACTCAATACTCAATACTCTTATCGTTTACAGTTTTTTTTTTTTCAACACTTATTAGTTCTTTTATTTTCATCTAAAACACAATACTTCTAAATATTACACTAAATAATATAATATTTTGCATATATATATATAATATTTTATAAGCGAAGATCAAATTTAAAAATGTGCATTGTATACTGCACTAAAATCAAGCACAATTTTTAAGATCATTAAAACAATATGGAAATAAAAGCTCTTGTAACATGCTTCAAAGCTCCTTGAAGTACAAGTACTTTTAATGCTAATATCATACCAAGTTATCAAAGCATGTCATTTTAATGAAAATATTGGTTAAGTTTTTCTGCACTATATATGTAACAACACATACAAGATAGTATTTTATTATTTTACAAAAATATAATAGATGGGTCTGATATTATAATCTATTATATATATTTATAGTGTAGATTAATATAGTTATAATATTTAGTCTCACTAAATTTTTAAAAATAATAAATAATTAAAAATACAAACGTAGCATGTTTGAACTCTGAATTTATAATACAATGCACAATTTCATATGAAAGATTGAATTACAATTTATTCATATATGTGGAATTTTTTATTTTTTTTTTAAATAAATGATACAAAATATTCCTTTATAATATATATATTTATATAGAGAGATGTATACAGTACATAATAACTTCTTAAAAGTGAAACTGACAGAAGAGATAGAGTGTAAAGTCAATATATGTAAATAGATCTAACAACCCAACTTTTCAATTTTTTCCTGTCCTAGCCTCTTTTGTATCCATCAATTGAAAAAGAGGACTGAAAATGAAACATGAATTAAAGTTATGTTGGTGTATTTGTGTGACTGATCGAGTGAGTGATGGAGCTTTTATATAAATATATATTTTATTTATATATATTTTCAGAAAATTGAATGGATCAAAAGGATATATATCTACATATATGTAATTGAAAAAGATGGTCTTCGTTAGGTTAAGTTTCATGTGGGTTTGGGGTCATATTATAGGGTGAACAAAAAGTATACTAATTAAGGTTAATTAATAATAAAAAAAATATTGCATATAAAGGGATGGAGTTGTCTAATTATTGTCTTGCTTTAATTATCAATATTTACTTTAAAAATAAATAATTAAGAAACTTTTTATCTTTCTTTTCAGTTTGTTGTCGCTAATTATTTTGATTATACCATGAAGGAAATATACCATAAAAGAAATAAAATGCAAAACGTGTACTTAATAGAATTAGAAGGTAATGAATAATTTATAATATGAAACAATATATTAGTACTAAACAATTTGGGATTAAAGGATAAGGCTAAATCATTTAATAAGCAGTTGAACTTATACAAAAAGATCATGTTAGCTCAACTTTTAATAATGGGATTTAAAAAGGATAAATTTGAAAAGAAATTCATTTAAGGACCACATTTACAATTTTTATTATCTATTTATCCTTAATTATATATAACGAGAAAAATATACATTCTATTTAAATCTGTGATTATACTTATAAATTTTAGGTTATTTATAATAGAGTGAAACTCTTTTAAAAGAAATTAAAATGAGTCTTTAGATCTTTAACTAAATTTTAAAAATAAAAACTCATTAGAAAAATAATATAATATGAAAATAAGTTTATGGAACTTTTTTATTAATTTCATAAATTTGTACTTGACATTGTATTAATTTGCTTTAACTCATTATGAAAAATTCAAATTTATAACTTTTAGTTTTTAATGAACAAGGTGGCTAAGCTTATTATTTTGGATTTTTTTTATTTTTATACTTCAAAATAATTTTTTTTATATATTTTTACGAAAATTCACGTAACAACCTACATAGCAACTAACAGAGAAACTTAAATCGCAACTAAAATCTACATAGCAATTCACATAATATATAAATTAAGTCCCTTATTGTTTTTTATATAAAAATTGTGCTCATTTAAAATCTAATATATATAGAACAAATATGAGATGATGATGTATTTATATAGATTATTTTTTTTAATCTATGGGGATAATATAGCTTCTGCAAATTGAAGACCAAGTAATAATATAGTTAGATGCGCCCATCCTTATTCCTTAGGTTATTTGGTAGAATGGGAAATAAATATATAAGAGAAGGAAAATGAATAAAAGAATAGAAAATGTGATAAAATTATTATAGTTATTTGATATGTTAAAAAGGAGAAGAAAACGAAAGGAAGAGTAGTTTATTTTCCTTTATTTGAGAGGTAAAAAACAAGGAGATTTTTTTATTTTTACATTTCAAAACGGTTTTTTTTTTTTTTTTTTTTTTGTATTTTTACTAAATTTTACATGGAAACCCTATTGCATGCAACCTAAATTGTAATAAAAAATCGTATAGAAATTCCTATTGGAACTAGCGCTGTAAATATTTTAGAAACCCAAACCGTAAATTTTTAAAAAAATTAAAAAAAAAGTTATATGGAATAATTCCCAAAAAAAAAAATTGCATGTAAACTTTTTTAAGTATCCATATTAGAAAAAATAAAAAACTCTTAACTGGCGTTTGGTAATAAAATGTAATGGAATAGAAAATAAGCAATTTTCATTCTATTTTTTTATTTTGCATATTAAACTAAAATATTAGAATGTCATTCTAATAGAATGATCATTCCACTATTTTGGTAAAATGACTATTCTATTTTGAAATAATAATAAAAAAAAAGACCATTCAAATACATAATGAGAAAAGATTCAATAACTTTTTTATAAGTTTTATTTCATTCCTATTTCTATTCTCGTTGTTATATTTTTATTGAAGACCTTTTCTTTACTTCATTCCCGGCCTCTATTTTGGAGAGAGGACTCTTTAATTGGTTTGGTTTCCCCCTTTTTCTTCCTCTCACACTTCTCTTTTTATATTTAATTCTTCACAATTCTCACATTACTTTTCTTTCTTTTTTTACCCCATCCAACTTTTCACTCACACATTTATTTCAACTCCTTTCTTTTTCGATTATGATTTATTTCAACTCCCTACATAAATAAATAAAGAACCACGTACCACATATCATACTCCAATTTGCTATCTTCATATATGTTCTAGCTAAGGTGAAGAAAAGGAAAAGGAATAGTACACACCAAAACAGTACATACATACTATACGATCGACTCGACTCGACTCGTCTCTATTATTGATAAACATTTAGAAAGAGATATGCATTATCCCCCTATATGCACAAAACGACAAGAAACAGGACATGGAGGTATTGGGTAGTAGTAGTAGTACAATCTTAGGTACACAAAACGACATGGCAATGATGCAGCTTTTTTTCTTAGAAGAATCCTGAGGCACACGGCAGGAGGCAGCTACTGCTTGACAAGTACCTATATATATATATATATATATTTACATGTCTCCAAAACAATAGAGTACAAAAAGATCCACTATCTCTACTCATATATGCATATATATGAACTTTTACTTGCCTTTATAATAATGTCGTTTTCAACATTAATTAGCTACTAGCTAGAGGACACTCTTATAGAGTATAGTAGTAGCACTGGGCTCTAGTAGATTTCAGGAATAAATACGGTGGTGGTGTGTGACTTAGTGTATTTCAAGCAAAGTAAACATTCAATTTTGGCACCACTCATCATTAGCTTTTAATAATAACACCCCAATTGGAGCCACGAATCACATTGTATGGTGGGAAAGAAAAGAAAAATTGTAATTTATAAACAGCTTTCTAATCCAATATTAGGGTCCTTAGAAGAAAAATGGTAAAAATACAAGAAGAAAACAAAAGAGTGTATAGATGGGAGAGTAAAACTTTTGTTCCTCTCCTTCTGAAGTCTGCTAATTTTTTACAACACTATGCATCACAAACCTTTTCTGTTAAAGCTATGAAAAAGCAAATGTTAGTTAGATAGGAACTATTTGACTGTGTACCATGGTCAAATTGTTGAAGCCATTAATGCTTCAAGTTTTCCCTGAATCCAATGCTCATGTTGCTTTGTAATCCCTTCCCCAAACCATCTTGCATCATAGCCGCAAACTCATTGTAATCAATACGCCCATCCTGAAAAAATTACACAATTGTGAATATTAAACAATTTTACATAGGACAACATATTCTAATAGCAGCCAGGTTTTCAATTAAGTAAATTACATTATCTTGGTCGACTTCACTTATTATGTCATCTAATTGAACATTTTCCAATCCAAACTTGTCACAGACTTGTTGGAGCTCATCTGGAGTTATGTAACCACTCCCATCTTTGTCAAAATAAGAGAAGGCTGCATACAAGTGATCCTCCTTTTGAATCTTATTTAGATGAAGCATTGCTGCTACAAACTCACCATAGTCTATGGTACCACTATTATTAATGTCTGCCTGAAATTTTTAGAGGAACAGGAAAAGTTAATTGAAAGGACAGAATGTTATCAAACTCAACAAGCCAAGTCATATCAAAAGTACACGAAAATAGCTAATCTACTGGTTTGTTATTAAATAAAGATCATCCTAAAAATTTTAGGATGCAATTTTGAGGTTTACTATTAATAACAATTGTCGATCTATGTTCCTAACATCTTCACATGTCAAAATAACAATTGATTTTGCTACAAACAGAGTCCACTAGCAAGGAAACAAATAGCAAACAAAATTGATTATACAATTTTTACAAGCCTTATTACAGTTCTTTGAATTAGAATCATTACTTACCGCTTGCATTAGTCCACTTATTTCGGAATCCTTGAGATTTGCACCTACCCTTTCCAAACCATTCTTTAGTTCCTCAAGAGTAATCTGTCCACTATTATCGGCATCTATCATCTTAAACATCTCCTTCAAACCCGCAATTTCCTCTTCAGACAAGGTTTCTGCAATAACCTGCAATGATACAACAATTGCAAGTCATGCGCTAAAGAATAGAACACCCTAAACATAATCAAAATGTACAATTTCTCTATGGACATGGATTGTAGTATAATAATCATACCTTAATTGCAATACATGCTAGTGCTTGGAAAATAAAAAAAAAAGCTGACCAATAGTAATTTAATGAATGATTAACCTTATGTGCACACCTTTAACTGCTATAATTATATAGTTGAGTTGACTGATAAATACTCACCCTAATGGCTATTTTCTTCAGCTTGTTCATAGCAGAGAATTGTTTCAAGCGAGATAAAACAGCGGAATCAAGAGGTTTGTCAGGAGCAACGCCACCAACTTGAACCCAAGGATGGCCTACGACAGAGTAGAAGCATTAAAACAAATATGTGAAGCCTAGTTTTAAGTTAGAAGAACATATTATTATTTGGAATGAAAAAAAAAAATAAGTCATCATATTTTAAATGGAAAAAGCTACTGCTAATGCTCAAATCACCACATTCTAGTTTATACCATTAGAATTTTTAAAAAAGAGGGTCAGAACTTTGGATCATAAAACAATTCATATTGCATATTTCTTTTACTTTATGATAAAAAAAAAAAAAAAAAAAAAAAAAAAAAAGAGCTCCAAATCATGCCAATGTCAAATGATATTGCTTATTTAGACTAAAAAGATGCATCTATACAATAGGAAAATAAAATGTACGAATATGGATGCTAAACAAATTAAGTCATCTGATATAATAATCAATCAAGACCATTAACTTACTAAGAACTTCATGGGCCGTAAGTCGCTTCTTAGGGTCCCTTACAAGCATTCTTCGAACAAGATCCTTTGCACTTTCAGATATGCTAGGCCATGGTTCAGAGATAAAATCGAGTTCTCCCTTTAAAACCTGCTCAAATATTCCTTGCTCCGATTCTGATCCATTAAAAAGCAAGTACAATCGATATAAGTCCACAACTATAGATGATTAATGAATTTGTAAAACAACCAAGATATGAAACATAAGATCCTTACCATCCCAAAATGGGGGCACTCCACTAAGTAAAATATAAATGATCACCCCAGCGCTCCAAACATCACATTCTGGACCATAATGCTTCCGTAACACTTCTGGGGCGACATAGTAAGGACTACCAACCACATCAGTAAACGTTTCACCTGAGAATATTAACATTTTCCTATATTAGAGATAGAAAATTCTTATTCTAAATAAAGAGGAAAGCACTCAGAGCTTATTTTAGGTGCGTTTCAACATAGTGTGATCAGTGTTACTTGGCTAATTCACTAAAACACCCTATCACTGCCATAATACAACATTATGCATATCAATGTTAGCTACTTTGTCTCATATAAACTATGATAAATTAAGCACAAGCCACTTGGAAAACAGTGGTTTAAGCCATTTCTTTTAATCCTCCCCAAAAGGATTGTTAGGACTCAGCTCTTTTTCCTACAAAGGACATACTTTATCTATAATATCAGGGAAAACCAACAGCAATTCATCACAAAATTAAGTCCACAAAGAAACAAGAAAGGCATATCACCCAAAAACAGCTACAACAAACCTGGCTTAAAGAACATTGAAAGCCCAAAATCAATTGTTTTAAGTGGGGCATCCTCTTCATGGTTAACAAATAAAAAGTTCTCAGGCTTCAAATCTCGATGCATAACACCAAGAGAATGGCATGCTTCAACAACACCAACTATAATCCTAGCTAGCTCTGCTGCTTTCCTCTCTGTATAGTGCCCCCTTTGTATAATCCTATCGAAAAGCTCTCCACCAGCACAAAGCTCCATAACTACATGGACAGCAACAGCATCCTCATAAGCCCCAACAATCTGTATCACATGAGGATGACCAGCCAAATGGTGCATTATCTGAATCTCCCTCCTAACATCCTCCACATCCTCAGCTGTCGTCAGTTTCCTTTTCGCAATTGTTTTACAAGCAAATTCTTTAGATGTCATCTTCTCCAAGCAAAGGAACGTTGTCCCAAACTGCCCTTGTCCAAGCTTCCTTCCAACACTGTAAAAATCCTTTATATTTGCAGTCTTTCTTCCTAAAACTGATTCTGCTTGAAGCCCTGCACTCGAAAGCCTCTTAATATGAGAAGGTTTCTTGGGTTTTGAAGTATCTGCAGCCTTTGCACCTTCCTCCTTTACCCCTTCCTTATCAGGTTTATTAGATTCCACCTCCTTAGGCTGAACCTGAGGTTGAGGTTGAGGTTGTGATTGAGGCTGAGGCTGAGGCTGAGGCTGAGGTAAAGGCAGGGGATGAGCCTGAGATGGCTGAGGATGAGGGGGGCGATCTTGTTGATCATTAGCAATTTTCACAGTTTCAGGAGGTGTGTTCTGAACCGGCATTGAACGATCACCATTTTTAGACCCATGTGATCCTTTAGATGAACCACGAACCGAATCAAGACCTGAATTTTGGGCAGGCTTAGCTTCACTTTCTTGATTAGTTAGAGGAGGAGGATGAAGGTTGTCCTCCGGCGGTCGGGTTCGCCAAACCGCGGCAGTAACAGATTGCAAGAAACCACCAGAACCAAGATTTGGGCCTACGCATGTATTCCCCATCAAACAAAATCAACTCCCACCAATCTCTCAACTTCTTAAATTATGAAAATCACCGTCTTTTAAATTCCAATCTTCGAAACCGATCATTCCTGATAATCCCCATTGACATCGAACCCCAATTTTCAAACAATTTCAACACAAACCTTCAAATCAATTTCCTACCATTATTTCCAATTCCAATTTCCTCCAACTTTTTTTTGAAAGAACTACGCTTTCAATAACTAAGAAAGATAGATGGAAAACACAAAGGGAATTCTCTCCCCTTGAACAGTACCAGCAACACAGCTAGAAATTCCAATTAGGATTGATACATCTTCGCTAATCCAACGCTTGAACTACTACCTTCGAATCTGAAAGCACATGAACATGCACATATGATTATCAATTTTACACATGAATCAATAAACACAGCGAAGAAGAAGAAAAAAATCAACAAAATGCATATAAACTTATTTACACATGCACATATAAAATGGTTTCAGAAATGCAAACAATTCGATCAATTGCGAAACTTGATCAAATTATCGTCAATATCTAATCGCTGTCGTAAATTACATGTATTTATCAAAAGAATTTGTTGTCCACAAAGAAAGCGGAGAGATCATCGCTTCTAATCTATTTCTTCATCAATTCATAATTAGATCAAATTACGTCTTAATCCTTCTTCATATAAAGTTATGACTAATAATAATATGTAAACGGTCCATGCAAATAATATTTATCTTTTATAGTATAGTTTTGTATATTTATATTCATACGATCATATTCGCAGTTCCCGCCACGATTTTGAAACGACCTTTTTGCTTGTGTTGTATTTGCATGCATGCATGCATGCATGTGTGTTTATGATTGCCCTTCCATACAAACATAATGACAAATTTGAGTTTCTAACTCCAATTTACATTCTAACAAAATATATATATATGATATATATGATTTTTGAGTGTATTGCATATTATCAAAAATATATAGTTACGTGTACCTGATTAAGAAATCTACAAATCTGAAAATGAAAATGAAAAAAGAAATCTTCAAACCTGAAAATGAAGAATAGAGAAACAAATCTCAGAGAAAAGGCAGTGTGAGAGAGAGAAAGATATAAAGAGGGGAGAAAAGATTCATTTTTCATTTTTGGAAACAGTTCCAAAACAATCCCATTCATCTTTAGAAACAATCCCAAAACAATCCTAAAGAAAAGAAGTGTGAAAGAGAGCGGCATATAGAAAGAGGGGAGAGAGAGAATATCAAGGGAGAGGAATATATTTACCTGATGCAGACATAGATGGAAGAGAAGGGAGAAAAGAAATCACATGAAGAGGAAGTAAAGAATATGAAGAGGCGAAAATAAAGGAGGAGAAGAGATGATATATGAAAATTAAGTTTTGTGTGTAGGAAAAAGGAAAATCTAATTTAGGCAAATATTTTAAAAAACTAATAATCTAATTAACAAAAGTATTAAGCAAGAAACTAGGAAAAAATTAAGAAAATGAAGTTCCTAACATGGTAATTTGCCACACCATCAGCTCTAACAATAGTATTATATAGATATATATGTATATAAGAAATGTCTATGGTAAAGACTTTGATTTTGTCCCTATGGTAAAGATACTTTTCTAACCATATTAATTGTTGATTTAATGGTAATAAAGTTAAGAAAATATAATAATAATAGTGGAACCTAACTAGTAATATTTATAATCATAACTTTAATAGAAAAAGTTAAGAACAATAATATATTAATGAGAGCCTGTAAATTATATCACTTCTCTCTTCTTTATTTATTTATTATTATTATTTTTGAAAAGAATAGAATATGTATTATAAAAAAAATAAAAAGACTATTATTTTTTTAACTAAATTATTTTACTTTATTAAATGATAAAAAAAAATAACAAAAATATAAAAATTTGAAAAATCATGCAATCACAAACAAAGCTCAATTAAGATGTCATGTTATCACTCTTAACAAAAAAATTATATATATAGATATAGAGATAGATTGTTGTATACTTATCAATTTGTTACTATTGAATTTATTATCTATGGCTATAAAAAATACTCTTACTATAAGAACAAAATTAATGTACCTACTATAGACATGTCTATATATATATGTTAATGTTCACCTAAAATTTAATATTGTTCTAGTGATAATACTTCGCGAATAATAAATATATTTTATAATAGTTATTAAATTAAATTATATTTAATTTGATATTTTTTTTTTAACGGGACCTAATACTTAATGGAAAATTTAAGTTGTTATGTTTATGCTTATTTAGTTATCTTAATAATTGTTTTTGTCCTTTATATTATTTGTCATAAAATTATAATTTTGTTGGTTTGATATTTCTGTTGGAGCACAACAATTTTCCGACATCTATAATTTTCAATGATATAAAAGTTTTATATCATTTTAAACTTGTAACACAATTTTATATATATAGACAAAATTATTTCAATTAGCGTCTCTTTTTTAAAATAATTCCGGCACTTTCCCTTATAGGCCTACAAAAACACATATTCTTGTAGTACCCCTTCAGGGTGTCCACTAGAATTACTAGCTTTTTATTATAATACTATAGGTGAATGTGACGTGCCGAGCCATGTAAATCTTAGTTTTATTTAAGGTTTTGGTATTTCTTTTTTTGTTTTTTTTTTAAATTTCAATGACTAAAGGTATGATTATATGAACGATTTGTTTTATTAAAGTAAACTGTGTGTCATTGTATTTGATAAGTAAAACATAATTGTGTATATAAACTTATGATATGTACATTGTTATTAATAATACAAAAAAACAAGTTATTCTCAATATTTACATATTCACATATAGTAGTTATCCTTAATGTGAAGAAATGGTTTATGATAAGTCATAACAACATATGACTTAACATTTATTATTTGTTTCTGGAAAATTTAAAGAAACAATATATGTGTTTTGTAAAATTTAAAGGAAACATTATGTAGCAAAAACTAAAAAAAAAAAAAAGTGTCATCATAAAATAGAGGAAAAGAATTATTAAATAAAATCTTAATATAGAATACATTATAAAAAAATTACACAAAACATAGTAGAACTTTATCTTAATCTTCCATGGACTCAACAGTTTGAATGGTTAATTGATTGTACTTTGGACTCATCGTTTATTTTAGATCTGCATACAATTGAATTCTCCATGGACAAATTCTGGGGTTGTTGAAGGTGTAAAGCCACTTTTCATAATTTGTGACATTGTCTAATTAATAAGCGCTATTTCTAACATGACTGCTTCATTCTTCAGATAATAGAGCTTTGATCCACTCTCCTGAAAATAAGAACTTTATTATGTTTTTTTTTATGGGACTTTAGACCATCATGTTAAAATATAATGATTAAAGATTAACAATCATCAACGGTACCACTAAAGCAACATCGAAATCAAGAAGATCAAGCTCTTTCCCAAGTTTTTGGTGATCTTTTACAGGGAAGCTAAACTCTCGCGGTGAAACAACCTAAGAAAGCACATTGTTAAGTAAGAAGCAACCAGAACAAAACAAAAGCCAAGACACCTTAACCTAGGAGAATGATACAAGAATACCATCTTTCTTATGATTGCACAATCTTCTCCGCCTATTGGAACATCTAGATGGTCAAATTCGGTATACATTAAGCTTGCTGCTGAAGGTCGTCGGTGAGTTTAGGCAGATCTTCTTCCAAACTAAGAAGCTCTTCTTTTAGATTCTTTCATGAGAAAAAACATTAACAAATGACAAGTAATAATGAGAACAAATTGAATAATCTTATATGGCGAAACAAAGGCACTGCTAATCAGTCATACCTTGTTCTATCAGCTTCTGGCGCTCTGATGGTTCAAGCTTTCCTTTCATCTTGTTTGCCACCATGTTCCTCTCTCCACGCAACCTCTCAACTTCTTACTATCTGTGAGTGACAATTAGCTAAAATTGAGCAAGAAAACCCAATTTGTTAAAACCGACAAACGTGCTCCATTTAAACAAACAAAACAACCTAGATAAGAAACAAGACACCACCACCCATACTAAATGATACTTATGCAATAATGTTGTAGAAAATCAAGTCAGCAGTGCTAAAAAAAAGAGGCAATAAAGAAGGATAAACCTTAAAAAATGGACTTTTTGAAGAGTAAGCATTTTGTCATACAGGTGGAGTACAAACTCCAAATTTGCATAGGAGTTTCTGTTTTTTATGTTGACAGCAACAACATCCTTGTTATCACATCAACATGCTCCCCACCAGACACAACTAATCAA
The DNA here is from genome assembly GCF_029168945.1 of Cannabis sativa. Lineage (NCBI taxonomy): Eukaryota > Viridiplantae > Streptophyta > Magnoliopsida > Rosales > Cannabaceae > Cannabis > Cannabis sativa. Next base: position 19,818,459 of record NC_083608.1, read on the forward strand.
TACAAGAAGAGCAGTTAACAAGAAATTCAAACTTATATCAAAATTAAGCACAATAAAGACTGAAGAGTTATATCTAGATGTACGTAGCAATTAATAATTCACTACATTTTATTCCATGAAAAAGTAATAAATAAAATAAATGGTACTTCCTACAAGAGTATATATTCTTGAAACTAATAAAACAGAGAATTTACAAAACGTTAAGAGGATGCACACACCTTTGAATCTATGAAGAACCAGATATTCTGTGCTTAAATATTTTCACAACTGGTGTGCACTAATCCCATTTTCTAACTGATTAGGTTCATATTTACAGATTTCCACAAAAACCCAATTTCAAAACTTTATACTCGTCATACCACATTTGATGGCGATGAGACCAGGCCGCCTAGACTTTGGGGTCGTGATGTCGGGATTGGCTTCGATAACAATGAATCGGATTGGAATTTTGGGTGTGGAGAAAGGGCTTACAGTTGATTGGGAGTGGGAGTGAGAGATCCTGGGATAATCAAATTGTAAATAATGTTTCAGAAAATCCAAATAATGATACCTTTCCGGAACGAGTAGATCTATAATGTTTCTCTAGTTGTTGATGTCTCTGTAATTCAATCTCTTATATTACCATTACATCTAAGCTTTCATAGCCAAACCCAAATAATTGCTTTATCACATCCTGAAATACGAACAATCTATATATGTTATACACATAGAATCTATTAATTCTGAATATTTTCACAACTGGTGTGCACTAATCCCATTTTCTAACTGATTAGGTTCATATTTACATATTTCTACAAAAAACTCAATTTCAAAACTTTATACTTGTCATACCACATTTGATGGCGATGAGACCAGGCCGCCTAGAATTTGGGGTCGTGATGTTGGGATTGGCTTCGATAATAATGAATCGGATTGGAATTTCGGGTGTGGAGGAAGGGCTTACAGTTGATTGGGAGTGGGAGTGAGAGATCCTGGGATAATCAAACTGTAAATAATGTTTCAGAAAATCCAAATAATGATACCTTTTTGGAACGAGTAGATCTATAATGTTTCTCTAGTTGTTGATGTCTCTGCAATTCAATCTCTTATATTACCATTACATCTAAGCTTTCATAGCCAAACTCACAAAATTGTTTTATCACATCCTGAAATACGAACTATATATATGTTATACACATAGAATCTATTAATTCTGATTCAGAATCGAACTCCTAGCGGGTAGTGGTGCGATTTGGGATTTGGGATTTAGTTAGTCGGTAGAGAGTGGAGAAAGAGGAAATGTAATGGAGATAGGACCTGACTACTGAGAGAAAGACTAAATGGAGATAGCTAATCGTTAAATAGAGATAGCTAATCATTGTCCCGTAAAGAATCGCAATATGGTTTTGTTAAAGACGAAAGATGAATCGCAAAATGTATTTTGGTTTGAATGGCATTAATTAAAAGAGGCGATCTTCTCCGTTAAAGTTAACAGAATATTTTTTTTTTATTATTTTTAAAGTATATTCTGTTAAACCAACAAAACTGGTTAAATAGCCACTTTTTATATATAAAGATTCAGAATCGAACTCCTAGCGGGTAGTGGTGCGATTTGGGATTCGGGATTTAGTTAGTCGATCGAGAGTGAAGAAAGAGGAAATGTAATGGAGATAGGACCTGACTATTGAGAGAAAGACTAAATGGAGATAGCTAATCGTTGTCCCGTAAAGAATCGCAATATGGTTTTGTTAAAGACGAAAGAGGAATCGCAAAATGTATTTTGGTTTGAATGGCATTAATTAAAGGAGGCGATCTTCTCCGTTAAAGTTAACATAATATTTTTTTTATTTTTAAAGCATATTCTGTTAAACCAACAAAACTGGTTATTTATGTATAAAGATATAGTCACTTCACTTGTTATTATATATATGTTCTTCCATAAGTGTCCATTAGCCGTTAATTACGGTTAAGATATAATTCAAAACCTAAAGTGTTCCTGGCTAAGTCAAACAATTATTATCAACTAATTAAACACAGTCAACATATATACAATGATGACTTTATCATCATCATCATTCATCACATATTAACTTAATTAGTTATTAATTAATTTTTTAACTTAGTCTTACCTTTTCCCTTTCTCTCCGATACTTAAAAATAGAATTTTTTTACATTTTTATATATGAACTTTTTTTAATTTACATTTTGGCAGTTTTACATTGTTTCAAATTTATTTTCATATTGTCGTAACATTATATTATATTTCCGCAAAGCGTAAACAAGGGTCTTTAACAAAATAAAAAGTCCGTAAAAGTACAAAAAAGAAATTCAAAATTATATAATAGCATCAATTTTTTTAGTATTTCTGAAATAATCCAAGATATAGATATTCCAAGCTAAAGACCAAACTCAGATGTTTTGTAGTGTTGATGAGTTGACAAGTTATTCTGATGAAGACGTTGAGAAAATTTATTGCCATGCATGACTTTGACTTTTGACTTGGCTACTATTTTGCTCGATAGTACTTTTTCTTCTTTGTTTTTTTCGAATACTTAATTGATTTTTTTTCAAATAGTTTAATATATGTAAAAAAATCCAATAATTATAAAGTTTCTATATATGGACTGCCGGCACGGTGATAATAATACAAGTGTATATAACCATCAAATATTACTAATTCTTTATTGGCCATGTTAGACCATTTCAAATTCATAATAATAATATATTTATTCTACTCCTAACTACTCCAAATTAATAAATGGACCCTTCTTTACATTCAATCCTATAAATAACAAGTAGTGTCTCTCCTTCAACATAACATAATTAATACCATAATTAGATTACAGATTAGGTTATTAATCATAAATTAGTACGTATATAGAAGATGATGAATGGCCCTAGACCTTCGAGGTTGACAATAATAAACGAGAACTCGACGAAGAGGTCACGTGCTCCAAGGCCGCCGCCACCCGTGGTGGTGTATCTCAACTCACCAAAGATAATTCATGTCCGTCCGGAGGAGTTCATGGGCCTTGTTCAGCAACTCACCGGCAAACAATCCGCCTCTTCTGCCACCGCGGTCTCCTCTTCCTCGGCTTCTTCTTCTTCTTCTTCTACATCTAACACTTTTGAAGTAGCGGCCTCATCAAGATCATCAATAATATCTTCTTCTTGTAACTTGGATGGATATTAATTAATTAATTATTATATTATTCTAGTAATATTGCTACTATTAATATATATATATAAATTTATTTTATAGGTATAGAGAGATTACATGTATAATCATCTATAATAATTCCATTTTATCAAGTTTTATTATTACTATTAATTCTTAATATAATATGAAGAAAAAACACAAATGCATGTGAGGTGGTATATTTTTAAGAAAGCTTTACTACATGTTATTTTTTTAATTATATTTTTTATTTATTTTTTAAAATTTTAATAATTTTACTAAGTTCTTAAAGAAAAAACTCCACATATTACAGGCTATATATAAATAATTATTTCATCCTCTTTAATTTGTCCTAAAATTAGCATTACATTATTTTGTATTATAGGCGATTAAAAATTTTAGTCTTGCATATAACATATATTTCTACATTTTTCCTATCACGATAAAAGTGTTACAATATAAAAAGTAAAAATATAATAAATATTTAATTTTTTGCTATTCAAATTTTAAATTATATTTTTAAATTTAAAAGATTCTTACATACAAAAAACTATAAAATATGATATTATTATTCTTTTAAAAAAAAAAATAATTTACTTACTATAATCTATGTATATATGTATATATATATAAGTACAAAACAGGTAAAGTGACATCTTAAGAAAATTTTATTACATATGTTATCTTCTTTTGTTTACATTTTTTATTTCATTTTTAAAAATTTTATAATTTACATCATTAGTGAGTTCTAAGAAAAAAATCTCATGGTTTAAAAACCAGTGTGACTATATATAAATGACTATTTCCTCCTTTTAGTTTGTTTTAAAGTTAATAATACATTATTTTTTATGGGTGATTAAAGAATTTAGTCTTCCCCAATTAATTTTTTTTTAAATGTATTATATAATTTTTGCATTTTTCTCATCAAGGTTAAAGTGTTACAATATAAAAAATAAAATAAAATAAATATTTAATTTTTTGCTATAAAATTTTCAAATTATATTTTTTTATTAAAAAAATTTTTACACAAAAAATTATAAAATATGATATTATTTTTTTTTTTTTAAAAAAAAAAGGGTTAACATACTAATTGTTGACGCTGAAAAGTCAACACCAGCTCACTAGATTGACAAGAAGATTAATAAATTTAATAATTTAGAGAGACACACATAATTTATAGTAGTCCACCCCCTATATCGCGATAGTAATGAGATTACGTCTACTTTGAGTTTTTATTTTTCACGAGATGGTAATTACAGTAATAAACTAACTATCAGAAACTCTAAACTCTAGAGAGAGAAGCTCTGACCTTATGTAGTTTTCTGAATGTAAAAAATGAGCTAAGGGAGCTCTCTTATAATAGGTGAGTGAGACCCACAAAAATAGGAGAAAAATACAAATAAGTTATTTTTCACCGTTAATGATGATCTAATCTAATGGTGAAAATTAGCTTCTGGTGGTGATGGCCAATTTTTGGTGCCCGACGAGTCTAGTTGCAAGTTACCCGGACCTTATTTGTGTATGATGATAGCTTTAGAATTGAGACTAGCGTGTGAGAAATGACTTGATAGAGAATTTAAATAGCTTCAAAATGCAAGTTGAATTACATCAATCGGATAAAAATTGAGTGAGTTATGGCCATTTTACTGAAGGCAGTTCAGGTTCCAACGGCCAAGTTGACATCCAACGGCCAGGTTGACATCCTAGCGCCCATGTTGACATCTGACATCAACTTGGACGTTGGGTAAGTGTAGAAACGTTCAAAGGATGTCCCTTAAGATTCCTAAGTGATAGTTTGACATCACTTAGTCCATTTATATGTCCAGGTGAAGCTGGTCACCAATTCTCGGAGATGTTGCTATTTTGCGAAAATGAGAGACTCGAAACTCTTCATTTCCAGGTGTGCTGGAAATGAGAAATGCAAAGTTGTGAGTTTGATTTCTTTGAATTCATAGATCATTGTATTTGTGAAAAACTAGACTGATGGTCAAAACGACATCAGATTCGAGTAAGCAGAACCCAGCGCACTAGGCTATTTGTTGACCGGGGCATTGGGCCTAATTTTTTCCAAGCCTTAAAGATTTAATTTTGATACTTCTAAGGCTTCTGAACTTAAGGACAAGGTCTCCAACCCCATTTTTGACCATTTCAGATTCAATGGTCGCATCGAATTTTGCAGCTCATGAAGGCAACATCCCAGGTTAATTGTCAACCTAGGCATTGGGCCCAGCCCTAGGTCAACTTGGGGGATGGGCCCTATTTTTAGGGACTCGGGTTTGTTATTTTCTTCTCGAGTAGTTTACTTGAATCTAATTCATTATTTCTGATGACGAAAAAAATTCCCATAACACTTTTAATTTATAATAATATTATTATTTAATTTTTTAAATTATTTTTTTATAATATTTTTAAAATCAATATTTTTTGGACCACTAAAAATTTGCCACATGTACACGTGTGTACACGTGGACAATCCACCGTGACACTTAACTGTGATTTTTGGACGAAGGGGTATAGAGCAAAACAGAATGGGAGTTTAGGTAGTTTTGCCCCTAAAAAATCGATTTATGTGGTTAAGTGTTAAAAAATTTAAAGTTCAGGTGGTTTAGCCGCCAATATCCCTTAATTTAATTAGTAAAGATCTATTAACAAGTTAACTATGGTTAATTTGGACCCTTGGGTCCATTAACAAGTTAACCATAATTAATTTAAATTTTACCAATTAATTAATCAATTGATACAAAACAAATATGTAACAACATAAGAAAATTGGTTAAATTAATTTATTTTATTTAATAAATAATTAAAATATATATAAGATTTCAAAAATTTAGTTATTAAATAACCAAAATATCTATTAAATAATACAACTTTGCAAATTCAAACTTAAGTTTTATTTTAATAATATTTTATTTTCCAAATATCTATTAAGACAAAAAAATAGTAAAATATCTTGTTTTTTTTTTAAAAAAAAAAATCTTTTATTATTTTTTCTAATTTTAAAATTTAAAATATCTAAGTTTACACTACTAAAAATTAGACAATCTCGACACCCCTATTTCGACGATTTCATGTGTAACCGTTGAGATTGGTATCTAATCGGGGCTGATAATTTTTTTTAAAAAAAAATAAAAAATTGTTTTATGGGAAACCTATCTCGGCAGTTCACGTGGATCCGCCGAGATTGGGTTCCCATAAAATAATTTTTTATTTTTTAAGGGTTCCCATCGAAATTGAGTTCAAATTAAAAAATAATAACCCCCAAATTAAACAAATTAGCCCGCCAAAACAAACCCAAAACAAAACCTAATCTCACATCTTCTTCTTCGTCCATTAACGTCGTCCCCCGCATCTTCCAGACGACCGGCGAGACCAGCACTGCACGTCGTCCCTTCCCCGCAGTCACAGTCGCACTTCTAGCCCTATTCATCGTCGCCTTCCTCTCTCTTTGGCGTGCAAACCCAGCAGCGAACCCACACTACTACAAATATTAGAATTCGCGACGGTCCTAAAAACGATTTTTTTCGGCGACGCTAAAAAAATTAAGTAACTATTTAAAACCATTGGGAAAAATTTAGTATTCCCGACGGTTTAAAATTGTAGTAAACAAAATAGGCGACGGTTTTAAACCATCGCCTATAAGGGTCTATTGAAAAATCATCACCTACTTCTTCCCACATTTCCCATGTGCCCACCTACTTTTTTTCTATTTCCCACATGCCCACCTATATCTTCTCACCTATTTCTTCTCCATTTCCCACACCCTAAAACGAAAATCTTAACTCTCCAAAACACCATTCACGCCTCCGCACCATCGCCCTCCTCTCTCGTCGTCTTCCTCCCTCTCTTGATCTCCATTTCTTCTTGTCTCTCTCGTAGATCGATCTCCACCCACCCCTCCTCCCGTCGGTCTCTCTCTACTCTTCGTCGCATACGTCGGACCACCACCACCTCCCGTCGGTGTCCCTCTCATCTTCGTCTCATACGTCAGACCACCACCACCTCCCGTCCGTCTCCCTCTCTCTCTTTCTCTCTCTCTCCAAGCTCGGTATAAATACATTTATTTATTTATATACTTTTTTATTTATTATAAATATTTATTTTGTTATTGTATAAATTTAATGTGTTTTAAAATTAGTTGTTATTGTAACAAAATTAATTAGTTGTTTTATTTTAATTTAGGTAAAATTATAAAGCTAATGGAGGAAAAAAAAATGGGGGAAAATATAGATTTTTTTGCCATTAATGGCAGAAAAATCTGTATTTTTTTTCTTTTTTTTTTTACATTCCTGACGGTTTAAAACCGTCGCCTATAACTGGGTATAGGTGACGGTTTTAAATCATGCCTTATACTATAGGCGATGGTTTTAAATCGTCGCCTATAGTATAAGGCACAGTTATAAACCGTCGCCTATAACTGGGTATAGGCGACGGTTTTAAACCGTCGCCTATAACTGGGTATAGGCGACGGTTTTAAACCGTCGGGAAACCCACATTAGCGACGGTTATAGAAACCGACGGGAATACTTTAAACGACTATTTAAAAACGTCCGGAAAACCTATTTTTGTAGTAGTACCAAAAGCTCTTCTTCGTCCCCTTTCTCTCTTATTCTCAGTTGTTTCCCTACTTCATCTTCTTCAAATTGTTAAAGCTGCTGCACTTGTCGCGGTTAAAGCTTCCACAAGACCCGTGCTGTGTTGCAAAACCTTAAAAGTTGACTGAAGAAATGCTACATAAGTTATTTTAGTGAGCTAATTAGATGTGATAGATCTAATAATATTAACCATTGTACAATTAAAGTCTCTCATGTACAATGGTTAATATTTTTCCATAACACAGATGTCAAGAAAAGTTTTCTTGACAAATCTCGAACACATAACCTTTGACTTCTGATTTCTGATGCAAAATCAACATTACAGAGATTGGTTCACACTTTGACTTTCAAATGAGACTACAAGAGTTTATTTTGTATTTATAATTACTGGTCACATCCCAGTAACTGGATTTTGTTAAATCTTGTTCATATTGTTCTAACTTTATCCTCAACCACGACTGAAAAAATAAACTAAATTTGTAACCCTTTGCAACAATTGACTTTAACTGTTTTTTTTTTTAAAAAAAATATCTTAAATTGAGATATATGAAGAAACAAAAGATATAAAACTAGCACTCTATTGATAGCAATTGAAAATATACATTTTTAATTCTCCAAATACAATCCAAACATAGGACCAAAAGGGTGTAACTCAGCTCAACAAAAGCCAGCAACAACCAACTTTGAAAAGCCAAAATTGCTTTAACAAATTCAAAAGTGAACAATAACCAACACTTCAAACTGGTGTGGGCAGGTGGTGAAATGGAGTCCCACCTCTGCCATCACTACTTTTGAAGTTAAAAAAAGAAAATTAAAACACATCATGAATGAGTAGTAGGGTTGTTTGCCCATGAACATATAGGGTTACCCTAAAACCTTATAAGAATTAATTAGTACTCCTTACCCAAAGCTATGGCAGATCCAACACCAGCAAAGACAGAAATAAAGGTGGCATTAAACTCAGCAAGATAGGCCTTGAGAGAAGTAGTGCTGAAACAGTCACCAAAGCTACCCAAAGTCAACTTCACCATTTTTCTATAAAGGAAATTATAAAGAGATGAGTTGGATCAGTTTCTCTTGATGAATGGGTTGTGTAAAATATTATTTTGAGTGTTTCTTAAATACTAGTTTAGCCAATATAGTAGACTAAGCACCGACCATGATACTCCACTTGGGCAGCCTTTTGAAATTCATAATTGGAGTTGCCAACCTTTTATTTTTGTTTGTTTTTTCAGAAATATATTTTATCCATCTTATATTTATTTTATAAGATGGCCAATCACTTTTGCATGATTGTAATCAAAGGAATATGAGTACTCATAGAATCTAGAATTAAGTATACAAGTACCAATGAAAGATTATGTTTGCTATTCTATTTACATATCTTATGTAGCTAGGCCATAATTAAGCTAGCACTAATTATAATTTAATTGAATATTGGAACCAACCAATCTGAATCACTAAGCTAAACAATGGACTTTGGGGTCTAAATTTAAACTAAAAAATCTAGCAGATAGTAATTGTACAATATCCTGATACTTGATGATGTGCTGGTACACATGCAGCTAGTAGTGTTACAGAGTAACTCTCTTTTCAGTTAAGATGTTTCTTTAATTAATTTCATTGCCACTTGTAATAATGCACATGATGCTTTTGGCAAAATCAAAATATACATATAAATTGCATTTTATATATGATAGTATGACATCTCTATATACGATACCTAATTATAATTAGTACATCACAATTATATATGCTTATATTGCAGCTGATCAAATTAATGTAACCAATTAGGTGTGGTATATGTATCATATATATAATATAAAGTAATGAGGTAAAAAATGTTTGTTGGATCATTTCTGGACAATATGTGGAAAAAATTGTAATTATCTTGGGCACAAATTTTAGACTTAAAATCTTCAGAATTGAGATATGGGTGCGAGACATGACTTGATAGATACTTGAAATTGCTTTGAAAGTTTAATCACATCAATTATCAAATTAATATTGAGGCAGTTTTCATGTGACAATCAGTAGTCTCGGTATCTGTAAGGGGAAATACCGGGTAAGCTGTGCAATCTCACACCGCCTGAGGGAGGTCAAGTGGGATGATTCTAAGATGTGTAGGTATGAGACTACACAGTTGAAAAGGGCTTAAATAAATTGATTGATATGAGCTATATCAACAAGGTGCATCTTGTTTTTCGGTAGCTCATCACAAAAGAACTTCATGGTTAAGCGTGCTTAACCCGAGGTAATTTTAGGATGGGTGATCTCTTGGAAAGTTTTCCCAGGATGCATGCGAGTGAGAACAAAGTACGCTGGAAACACTCGTGTTGGTCTGTAGGGTCAGTCGTCATTCCATGAAGCAACCAGAGTGACGTACTCGTGTGTAAAAGCCATCATTCCGTGAGTATAAGGCCCAATGGAGGCTTGAAGCGGGGACATTACAAATGGTACCAGAGTCTTGACCCAATCGAAAGTGTGGTCGAAAAAGACGTCAGACCCCGTAAGGGGGGGTGATTATGACAATTAGTAGTCCTGTTATTCGTAAGCGAAAATACTGAGTAAGTTGTGCAATCTCACATTGCCTGGGGAAGGTCAAGTGAGATGATTCTGAGACTGTGTAGGTATAAGACTATACAGTTGAAGATGGCTTAAATGGATTGATTGGTACTACCTATATCAACAAGGTGTATCTTCTTTTTAGGTAGCCCATCACAAAAGAACTCCATAGTTAAGCGTGTTTGATTTGGGGTAATTTCGGTATGGGTGACCTCCTGAAAAGTTTTCCTAAGAAGTGTGCGAGTCAGGACAAAGCACGTTGGAAATACTCTTGTTGGTCTGTAGAGTCAGTCGTCATTCCATGAAGCAGCTAGAGTGACATAATCGTGTGTAAGAGCCATCATTCTGTGGGTGTAAGGCCCAATGAAGGCTTGAAGCGGGGATGTTACACATAGCCATTTTACTGAAGGTTGTTCAACATCCAACGACCAGGTTGACATCATGACGTTAACCTGGATGCTAGGTAAGTGTAAAAATGTCCCAAAATTATATTTTTTGATGCCTAAGTGATATGTTGACATCACCTAGTCAGATTCTTTGCTCTGGTGAAGTTATTCACTAGTTCTTGGAGATGTCACTTTTTGGTGAAATTGGGTAGACTCGAAACTCATTGATTTTGCCGATATTCTACCTTGTTAGAAGGGTAAAATATCAAAGTGTGAATTTGACATGTCACAAGTTGTAACTTTCATTCACTACAAAAAAATAGTCAGAGGCTTTTGATTGGGACTTTTGGGAGGACAAAAATAGAGAGAGAAAGCAACCTTGGAGGCTACAACCATTGATCTTCAAAGAGTGTCTTTCTTCTATCTTTGATTTTATATTTTCAATTTGTTATATGCAATTGTTTAGAAATACAATTAGGAGCTAAACTCCTAATTAAGGTTTTTAATGAATATTATTTGATACTAATCTATGGTTTAATACAATTATAGTTTTCTTCCAGTTTCTTATGTGAATCTATTTCATTCGTGTTTAATGCTTATAATTACTTGATTACTAATTAATTATTTTATGATTTCAATGCTGTTGCCCCTGATTTTGCCCAAAATACGTGGACCAACCAGACAAGGACACGTAGATCAAGCAATTTACAATCCAAAAATATTTGCTAAGTCTTTATGCCATAAGACGGCTTCCAGGACGTAGCTCCCGGAGAAGGCATATGGAACCCCATATGCTCCCGGAAGCTCGAGTAACGCCAAGGCATCTCCTCGAAGTGTCAGGTTTCTCCTGAGCAATCAAGTCGCATTTAATGCCACATGGGATGAAGCGTGTTGGGACTGCTACACGCAATAAAGTCTGACGGCACTACCTCCAACCAGCAGCTACAAAGTAATGATCATTTAAGTCTAGCGACGGCTACACTGTGAAGAGTCACATCAGTCAAAAGACAATAAGGACATTCCACATGAAAGCCCTACAGCACCTAGGGATTTGACCATGCATTACTCATGGTATATTCATTGGGAATGCCCAACTTTATGGATACTTACAGATACACTTGTAAAGATAATTCTGGGGATCATCCCACTAAAAAACACTATAAATACCCCCTCAAAGCTCATTAAAGGGGAGGGAGAATCTTGGGCTGCATAAGAGCAAGAAGAGTAAATACTCACCAAGAACATTCTCTGTATTTATAAGAGTGAAACACTCACCAAATACATTCTCTGTATTAAATACATCCATAAATAACAAAGACTCGTGGACTAAGGCTCATTAACGCCCCAACCACGTAAAAATCCTTCTCTAATTTTCTTACAGCTCTATAAATTTATAATATTTATTAGTTGCCGAAAACCTCGGTCAACATTTTGGTGCTTTCATTGAGAGCTGAAGAAAGCTACTGTAAACGAACACTTGACTTCACGAAAATGGTGGAGACTAGAAGTACTCGTCAGGCTCGCCCACTAGAAGATGCTCAGGACCCAAATGAGGAAGATGTAGCCTCAAGAGCAGCTGAGGGTTCTGAGGAAGAAGAAGGAATTCCAGATGATGACTGCGAGGGAAACCTCGATGAGTATGCCTATGACGAAGGTAGTTACTCAGAGTTGGTGCTTCTCAGGCAAAAAGCTATCGATCACGAAGCCGAGATCGAAGCTCAGAAAGCACAAAACCAAAAAATGCAAGAAGTGATGCTGGCCATGCAAAAAGCCATGGAGGCGGCTGGCATTCACGTGCATCCCAAGGCAATGACTGCTGGACTTGGCAAGGAACCAGAGACATCCTCGCCTAGTTCCCAAAAGCAGAAGTCTAGGGAGCCTAGTCCTATAAGGTACCCTGCTGAAGGGAACCAAACGAAAAACCCTACCTCTACCCCAGGGCGAAAGAAAAAGGTGCATGATCCGCGAAAGGTCTGCTCGGATTTCCCTAAAGGGAAAGGTCCGCAGAGGGGCAAGCCCCAAAAAGGGAATTTTGGCCCTCAGGATCGAGAGGACCGAAAAAGCGTTTCCGTGCACCAAGAGCCCGGGGGTAGAGGAAGAAGAGGACAGAGATGTCCTCCTGTTGATCTGAGAAATCATATCAATGGGAACCAAGGTGACCTCCGGGATCACCTTGATCAAAAAAGATACGGACCCGCGGTCTCCACGGGTACGTTAAATGAAGGAATTATGGCAGAACTCGGCATACTTCAAAAAGACATTGCCCGAGTCTCCCGAAGGCAGAAAAGGGACGACTCCGACTCAGACTGCGAGGACCGGGAGCCATGTGCTAAGCACATCCTGGAGGCGAAGCTCCCCAAGAACTTTAAGATGCCCGAAATGGCAGCTTATACCGGGAACTCCGATCCAAGCGACCAGTTGTCACGGTTCAACCGTGTCATGATAGTTATGAGAGTCAGCAATGACGCCAAATGTCTGTGCTTCCCACTTACTCTAAGTGGGTCTGCGGAGGAATGGTTCAAGAAGCTGGAACCAGGATCCGTGGGCTGTTGGAACAAGCTACAGACCAATTTCCGGAGACAGTTTGTCGCCGCAAGAAAGGTCAACCTGGAGGTCAGTGCCTTGACTAACATCAAGCAACTGCCCACCAAGACCTTGAAGAACTATATAAAGAGGTTTCGAGAGGAAGCCTCGAAAACCAAGAAAGTTGACGACGGACAACAGCTTGCGCTTCTCCAAGCAGGCATCCGTACGGGGACTCCCTTCTGGAATGAACTACAGCAAGAGGGAGCTGCTAGCCTTCAGGAATTCCAGAAGAGAGTCCGAAAATATATCAACCTCGAAGAAGCCCAAATAGTGGCTTATGGAGGATACTATCCCACCGGGATAGCAGGGTACATGCCCGGAGTACCGCCCTCGGGTACTGCCCCGACCGCGGCTCCACAGACAAGCGGCATACAATTCTCTGCCACTCCCGGATATAGTCAGGGCCAGGCCTTGGCGCCAGCGTCATCCCATTTTGGCAACCCGTCCGGGATGAATGGACAAGCTCCTTCGCACTCCACTCCGACCGCTAGCCTGACAGGCCCTTCCCAGGGCTCGAGGAGTAAAAGATCCTCCAAGGGCAGCACCCGGACGGGGGAGAAGCACCAGAAAAGGGGGTACACTCCCCAGTACACCCAATACACGGAGCTTTCGGACTCCCAAGAGCACGTGTACTTTGCTACTAGGCAAAATACACACTACCGGAGACCACAACCATTGTACCAGGATAGCTCCCGGAGAGATCCGAGCAAAAAATGTGAGTACCACAACGACATTGGTCATAGCACCAATGAATGCAAGAATCTCAAGGACGAGATTGAAAACTTGATCCGATTGGGCCACCTCTATGAGTGGATCAAAAATAGGCTGCCTCACCTCAATCCGGGCCAAGCGACAGGGGGTGTGCCCCAGGGAACACCAGGGGGTGCAGCAGGAGCGTTGGCTCCAGCTGCTCCCGCGGGCGACGCCCAGCACATCCCCGGCCTGCCGCCCAGACCTAACGGGAGGGTAGCCATGATCTCCGGAGGTCCCCATATCGGAGGAACTACTCGCAAGGAGCTCAAACGGTACGCGGGGGCCGTGAAACACAATGAGGTTTGGGAGGTTACTCAACTCCCATCTCAAAGGCCCCGGCTGATGGACCAACCCATCACGTTCACGGAAGAAGACGCCAAGACGGTGTGTTTCCCTCATCATGACCCATTGGTCATAGAGACCCCCATCGCTAATAAAGTGGTGGCCAGAGTCTTAATTGACAATGGAAGTTCCGTGAACCTACTCTTCAAGGAGGCCTTCACCGCAATAGGCTTGACGGACCGAGACCTCTCACCCAGTGGGTCCCAACTCACAGGGTTTAACGGAACGACACTTATCCCGATGGGAAAAGTAAGGCTTCCAGTCACCTTGTGTCCGGACACCCCCAGAGAACATTTAAATACTGCACTCTCGTGGTGGTGGATTGTCCGACTACTTACAACGCGATCCTCGGCCGACCGGCCTTGGTAGATTTTGGCGCAGTCACATCCATTCGGCACCTGTGCCTAAAGTTCCCTACCTAGGAAGCTGGGATCGGGACGGTGAGAGGAAACCAGGGGGAAGCAAGGCAATGTTACAATGTTGCAACCCACCTGCCAGTCCTAATGGTCCGGGAATCCATTGAGCCAGAAATGGCTGAAGAAGATGAGTTGGACCCCCGTGTGGGGTCCGAAAGAATTGTGGAACCAATGGAGGATGTTGAGGAATTACTAGTGTGCGACCTCGACTCCACCAAAGTACTCCGGCTGGGAAAGGGCCTAGATCCGGAGGAAAAAGAGAAAATAATAAAAACACTGAAGGGCGCCATCGACATCTTTGCATGGCGCCAAGAAGACATGACTGGCATAAGCCCCCACGTCATCACCCACGTCCTCGACGTCAATCCGGACATGCCGCCAGTCCAGCAAAAGCGACGCCAGCTCGATTCGGTGAAAGCCAAGGCTCTGAAGAAAGAGGTGGATAAGCTTTTGACCAACGGCATGATCCGCGACGTATATTATACAGAATGGCTAGCCAATCCGGTCCTGGTGCCCAAGCCGAACGGGACTTGGCGAGTTTGTATAGATTTCACTGATCTAAACAAAGCTTGTCCGAAGGACTGCTTCCCGCTGCCCAGGATCGACCAGATGGTAGACGCCACTTCTGGATTCAAATTACTATCCTTCATGGACGCCTATGCTGGGTATAATCAAATAAAGATACATACGGCAGACCAAGAATGCACTAGCTTCAGGACCGATAAGGGGGTATACTGTTACCTAGTCATGCCCTTCGGACTAAAGAACGCCAGAGCGACCTACCAGAGAATGGTCAACCGGATGTTCAAAGGCCTCTTAGGACGAAATATGGAGGTTTATGTAGATGACATGCTCGTCATGTCCAAAGCATGCAATAGCCATGCAGACGACATAGAGGAATGTTTCGAAGTAGTCCGGAGATACGACATGAAGCTCAACCCAAAGAAATGCACCTTTGGGGTCAAGTCAGGGAAGTTCCTGGGCTTCATCGTCAGCCAGAGGGGGATTGAGGCAAACCCGGAAAAAATCCAGGCTCTCTTGAGCATGCCATCCCCCAAAAAGCATAAAGATGTGCAGAGCCTGACCGGAAAGGTGGCTGCCTTGAGTCGCTTCATCTCACGGTCTACAGACAAGTGCATCCCCTTCTTCAACATACTGAAGAAGTGTCAAAAGTTTGAGTGGTCGGACGAGTGCGAGGAGGCTTTTAAAAAGCTAAAAGAACACATGGCCAAGCCTCCTATCCTATCAAAACCCGTTCTCGGGGAAGACCTGTTTCTATACTTGGCTGTCTCCGAACACGCGGTCAGCGCTGCCCTAGTCTGGGAAGAAGAGAAAACTCAGCATCCCGTGTACTATGTCAGTAAGCGCATGGTAGGAGCAGAAACGAGGTACCCCATCATTGAAAAGTTGGTCTTTTGCCTCCTAATGGCTTCGAGGAAATTGAGGCCATACTTCCAAGCACATCCGATCAAGGTACTAACCAACCACCCGCTTCGGCAGGTCCTCCAAAAATCAGAGGCGTCCGGAAGGCTCCTCAAGTGGGCAATGGAGTTAAGTCAATTTGACTTGTACTACATTCCCCGAATCTCCATAAAAGGCCAAGCCTTGGCGGACTTCATTACTGAATGCAACGAAGCCGAGGCAACCGCGAATATGCCGGTACCGTCGATCCCCACATGGAGAGTATTTGTGGACGGAGCCTCCAATGAAAATGGGTCCGGAGCAGGAGTGGCAATGATATCTCCGACCGGACTACGACTCCAGGCAGCCCTACGGTTCGACTTCCCAGCTTCAAACAATGAGGCTGAATATGAAGCCCTAATAGCAGGGTTGAGATTAGCAAAAGCCGTAGGAGCCAAAAGAGTGGAAGTCTACAGTGATTCCCAGCTGGTCGTAAACCAGATATCGGGAGAGTACCAAACACGCGGCGAGCGAATGGCCGCGTATGTAGCAATAGTCCGGGAGCTGCTCCACGAGTTCACGGACTACAAAATAGAAAGAATCCCCTGGGAAAAGAACGCTCACGCGGACTGTCTGGCTAAGTTAGCTTCAGATAGTGAAATCGAAGAGTTGGGGGTAGTACCAGTGGAACGCTTGGCAGAGCCAAGCATCAAAATAAAAGAGGCCACAATAACGGTTGGGCAAGAACCCAGCTGGATGGTCCCCATCATAAAATACATAACAAAAGGTGAGTTGCCCCAAGAAAGGGCACTGTCTCGGAAGATTCAGTATCAGGCTCATCGTTATGTAATGTTGGATCAAATTCTCTACCGAAGAGGACTCAGCATGCCTTATTTAAGGTGTGTATCGGACCCTGAAGCTAGACAAATCATGCTAGAGGTCCACGAAGGGTTCTGTGGAGATCATACGGGAGGACCCAGTCTCTCAAAGAAAATATTGAGACAGGGATACTTCTGGCCCGCAATGAAAAAAGATTGTATAGACTACGTCCAAAAGTGTGATTCGTGTCAAAGGTTCGCGAACATACCGAGAGCTCCTCCAAATGAAATCACCCTGATGACTAGTCCCTGGCCCTTCGCGGTATGGGGAATAGATCTTATTGGGTCCCTGCCAATAGGAAAAGGAGGAGTAAAGTATGCAATAGTAGCAGTAGACTACTTCACCAAATGGACGGAGGCTGAGCCCATGAAGACTATAACTGCTAAAAAAGCACTAGACTTTGTTATCAAAAACATAGTGTGTCGATATGGCCTGCCTCACAAAATAGTCTCTGACAATGGGAAGCAATTTGATTGCGAAGAATTTACTGACTTCTGCAACCAACACGGAGTAGTGAAAAGCTTCTCCGCGGTGGCCAGACCTCAAACAAACGGTCAAGCGGAAGCAGTCAATAAAATCCTAAAGGTCACCCTAAAGAAAAAGCTTCTGCCATTCGCCCGCCGCGTGTTTGGTACTCTCCCGATATCTGGTTTACGACCAAGTATCGGGAGAGTACCAAACACGAGGCGAGCGAATGGCCGCGTATGTAGCAATAGTCCGGGAGCTGCTCCACGAGTTCACGGACTACAAAATAGAAAGAATCCCCCGGGAAAAGAACGCTCACGCGGACTGTCTGGCTAAGTTAGCTTCAGATAGTGAAATCGAAGAGTTGGGGGTAGTACCAGTGGAACGCTTGGCAGAGCCAAGCATCAAAATAAAAGAGGCCACAATAACAGTTGGGCAAGAACCCAGCTGGATGGTCCCCATCATAAAATACATAACAAAAGGTGAGTTGCCCCAAGAAAGGGCACTGTCTCGGAAGATTCAGTATCAGGCTCATCGTTATGTAATGTTGGATCAAATTCTCTACCGAAGAGGACTCACCATGCCTTATTTAAGGTGTGTATCGGACCCTGAAGCTAGACAAATCATGCTAGAGGTCCACGAAGGGTTCTGTGGAGATCATACGGGAGGACCCAGTCTCTCAAAGAAAATATTGAGACAGGGATACTTCTGGTCAGCAATGAAAAAAGATTGTATAGACTACGTCCAAAAGTGTGATTCGTGTCAAAGGTTCGCGAACATACCGAGAGCTCCTCCAAATGAAATCACCCTGATGACTAGTCCCTGGCCCTTCGCGGTATGGGGAATAGATCTTATTGGGTCCCTGCCAATAGGAAAAGGAGGAGTAAAGTATGCAATAGTAGCAGTAGACTACTTCACCAAATGGACGGAGGCTGAGCCCATGAAGACTATAACTGCTAAAAAAGCACTAGACTTTGTTATCAAAAACATAGTGTGTCGATATGGCCTGCCTCACAAAATAGTCTCTGACAATGGGAAGCAATTTGATTGCGAAGAATTTACTGACTTCTGCAACCAACACGGAGTAGTGAAAAGCTTCTCCGCGGTGGCCAGACCTCAAACAAACGGTCAAGCGAAAGCAGTCAATAAAATCCTAAAGGTCACCCTAAAGAAAAAGCTACTGGCCTGCAAAAAAAACTGGCCCGAAGAGTTGCCTAGAGTGTTATGGGCCTACCGGACGACCCCCAGAACCACGACCGGTCACTCGCCTTTTTCAATGGCGTACGGTTGCGAAGCGATGGTCCCAGTAGAAACGTTATTCCCGTCCCACAGGAGAACGACTTACGATCCAGCCACGAATCAGGCTTTGCTTCAAGAAGCTCTGGATCAAGTTGAAGAACTCCGGGACGAGTCTCAAATACGGATGGCAGCTTATCAAAAGAAGGTGACCAAGTATTTTAACTCCAAAGTTAAAAACAGAAAGTTTGCTATTGGGGATATGGTCTTAAGAAGAGTCTTCCCAGCCACCCAAGAACTCGGAGTGGGGGTACTTGGGCCAAATTGGGAAGGACCATATGAAATCGAGGACGAAATCGGCTCAGGCACTTACAAGCTAAAAAGGATGGACGGAACCATTGTGCCAAGAGCCTGGAATGCCGATCACCTCAGAAAATATTACCAATAGCCAAAAATGTAACTTAGATTTTGTTTAAAGAGTTTGTACTGTCTAAATGTATACAACCTCCGCATGTCAAATAAAACTGAGTGCATTAAAAACAAAGTTTCTATGCCACTCAGGGGGGTACTAGGGTATACCGCACGAACAGACAAAAAACAAACTAAGTAAAATATCTTGACCCAAAGGGCAGGTCAAAAAAAAAGATTATGCACAAAAATAAAAAGCATAAGTATAAACATCCTGATCCAAAGGACAGGTCCAAAAGAAAGATATATGCATCAAAAGAGATCATATATAAATATAAAAATCCTAGCCCTAAAGGGCAGGTCAAAATATATACAAATGGCCCGGGGACAGGCCTTAGAAATTGTCTCCCCTTTAAATAAAACAGCTATGTAGATATTGTCTTAAATACAAGAAAATAGTTATAAATAAACAAATATATAAAAAGAAAAAAAAAAGAGTGAAATCCTGGTTGTACTGGGTCAAACTCGGAGCGGCCTAATCGATGCGAGGAGGGAGACGAGGTCTGATGCGTGCCTCTACCATGGCATCAAGTTTTTTCTTCTTCTCCCGGAATTTGGCAATCATCTCGTCGGGTTTGGGGTAGAAGGTAAGCTTGATGTTCTGGTCGTTTGTAGACTAGGCCATGAAGACGCCATCATTAAAACGCTTGGCGCACCGGCTGCAGGAGACGGGAGAAAGAAGCTCATCTCTTTTTGCCTTCTTTGAGGCTTGTTCCTTGAAGTCCCTGAGCTCTTTCAGCTCCGCGACCAGGGTGGGCATGGATTCTAAGTTTGCCTGGTGAGTTTCTCTAAGGACCTCACCTTGGCAGCCATCTCCTCCAAGGCTTCCCTGGCCTCCCGAAGCTCCCGCCTGGCCTTCGCAGTAGCCTCGCCCTCCGTCCTCAGCTCCTCTTGGTGCCTGGCCTCCAGCCTATCTCTCCGCAGGGCCTCCTCCCGGATCATCGCCTTCGCTTGCGCTTCCCTCCGCTTGGCCTCTTCCTCATTGGCCTTGGCAATGACCTCCCAGCGCTCAGCAGCCTCTTGATAAAGCTGCCTCTCAGCAGTAAGATCCTGAAGAATCTTCCTGACTTCATCCATGTCCCCAAAATCGGACAGGACGAAGCCATGGTTGATTATGTTCTTGGAAAGGCGGCCGGCCTCAGCAGCAAGCTGGAAAAAATACAAGTATAAGTAAAAATCTCCGAAAAAGAAAATAATAATAAGGAGAAAAATAAACTACAAAATACTTACCACAGTGAGGGAATGGCTGAGGTCCTGGACTTGGAAGATGGAGTTTAAGGATGCACAAGCAGCGAACCGCCTAGGTGCACACCGGGTAAGCTAGGACGCAAACTCGCCAGTCATCTCCGCGGCGAAGGGAGCTAAAGTGGGCCCGAGGAAGCGACCGAACCAATCCGACAGGGGATCCAAATTTAGATCCCACGGATTCTGGTATTCCGGGTTGTTGAGAGTATTTTGCATCTCAACTCGCAAGATCCTCTTGAGGGCTTCCACCTCAGCATACCCCCGGGAGTATTCGTCCATGGCGTAGTTGTGTTTAGCTATCCGGAGCTCCTGTCTCGTCTCATCTCCAGGAACCGGGGTCAGCACAATATTGGGAGGGGCAGTGTGTTCCTCCATAGGGGAGACCCCGCCATCAAGACCGTGGGCCGGAGTATTAGCTCTCCATTGCCGTTTGGGCTCCTCCTAGGCAACCATTTTGCCCTTGCGTTTGCGAATCAGAGCAACTTCTTGCTCTTCTTCACTTTCTTCAACTTCCTCAGGAAGAGCCCGGTGCCCTCCTTCACCTTCTTCAACTTCCTCAGAAAAGCCCCATTGCTTTTCTTGACCTTCTCCCGGGAGCACCTCCTCATCCACTAAGTCAATAGTGTCTGGAGGAGCACTGGAAGAAATCTTTAGAGGGGGGGCCATCTGGGAAGAAGTAAAGGGAGGGGGAGCCTCAGGAGTGTGAACCCCGGCAAGTTCGGCCAAAATGGCGTCCATGGAAGCACCTGCTACAACAAAAGAAAGAAAGCAAGTGTTAGAACATCCGTGGGAAACCACCAACACTCAGATATAATAAGCAAGCTAGTCCTACCCTGACTCTCTAATTCGGCCCTAGCAAAGTTCCAAATTTTGATGCTGGCAGCATCGTCTCCGAGATAGCTGTCCAAAGGCCGGAACCAGCTGGATGTAATATAAGCTAAAGGGCCTAAGGGGACGGGCTCAGGAGGATTAGAGCCCATCCGGGACCGACCTAGGAAATCTCCTAAGTTGGAAAAATAAAACTCCTTCAAATGGTCTCCCCACTGGGTCGAGGGCATCCTAAACCTATAAAGACGCTCATCGAACCCTACAGGCCTAAGACTGGCATACTCGCCAACAGAAGGGACGTAATGAACTGCTAAAGGAGACTTACCACCGGAGTCGGAAGTGCTGGCACCAGGAGCCCCAGTGTTCGGCTCCTGAGCCGAAGGCTGTGGCCTGGGAGCCCTTTTCTCCGCTGAGTCCCCAATGTGAAAGGGCTTCCCGGCGATCGCCTGGCTTCTCCTCTCGACCGGGCTCCCCACATGAAGTGGCCTCCCGGAAGCTGCCTGAGCCTTAGAGTAGGCCTTCTCCTGAGCCTTCCGGTAGAGATAGTCCTGGTACTTCTTCTCGGCAGTGGTGATGATCTCATCCCGGAAGGTCTTCTCCGCGGCGGGCACCCTCACATTGGGACAGATAACCCGGGAAAGGTTAGAGTCCTCCACGGATTGGTGCGGCAGGATGAGTTTTGCCTTCCTACAATTCTCCGTCGTGACCAGGCCCCCGACGTCGAGATTCGCCCGGTCATAAGAGGCGAAGGCCTGGGCTCTCCGAAGGAAGACCTGAGTAGGTGCGGTCCGCTCGTAAGGGGGAATCCTAACCCACTCATTGAGGAGCTCCGGATGGTCCACTGCCCGGAACCCGGAAGAGAAGAAAAAACGATGGCGATACTCCTTAACATGAGTTTGCCTATTATACGGGACCACTCAATCATTGGCAGGGTGGGCCCGGAACCCATAAAAACCGTCTTTAAGTTTGTCCCCCTTCTTGGGGACAGAAACAAGTTCATAAAAGTACAATATCTCCGCCGGGCTGGGAGAGCCCCATCCTCGGGCGGAGTAAAAAATAAATAAGCCTAAGAGCAGGCGGTATACTTGGGGAATAAGTTGATATGGCGCAAGGCCGAAAAAAACTAAAAAATTAACAAAATAATCTTGGAGAGGAAGCATGGCCCCGGCCATCAAGTGCGTCTGGCTCCAGGCCCCGAAGCCGCCGCAGTTGTGATTGGGCGTCTCCGCATCACGAGGTGGCCGGTGGTAGGTCCCAGAAGTGGAAGGCTTGATTCCAGCTACCTCCACGATGTTCTCCAACTGATGAGGACAAGTAAGAGTAGAGTGAAGCTCTGCTGCCTCCCATCCGGTTGCCCGAGACTTGTACCCCTCCTGGGCAACAGGACCCAGCGAGACCTCTTCGAGGGTAGCCAGACGCTTACCACTCTTCTTGGATGACTTTGAGCCTGAAGCAGACATGTTTCGACTCTGTAAAAGAATTAAGGTTCCAGCAGTTAGGCCCCATACCAAATCCTAAACCAAGAAAAAGGGAATGGGGGTCCCCTAACCGCTGGAAAGAGGCCCCCTCCGGACACCTGTCAAACAGGAAACCCTAGAAGGATTCTCTGGACAAGAGTCGAGTGCAATAAATTCACAGAAGACGACATTGCGCACTAGAGAAAAAGAAAGGGCAGAAAGAAGAAAGAAAGCAATCTATCCTATGCCCTAAGCGACCAGTATACGAAGAACGTATGGTCTTTTACAAAAAAAAAATAATAACGAATGCGTGACAAGAGTGATCCTATCACTAGAACGGTGAACCTAAACCGATTACGTGAAGAATCTAAACATTTGCATTCCCAGAAACTTCGAATACAAAACCCAGAAAAAACAAGCAGATAAGTAACAGCATGCCATGCATATTAACAATAAAGCAAAGGGTGCAAGAAACTTACAATGAAGTGTTGAGACTGGGGGTCCTGCTGTGAATCAAACGAAGATAAGAAGGACTGACAGTAGTGAACGAAGATGAACTGGAAAAAATTGCAAAGTGTTCAACAGTGTTTTTCTGGGTCTGAGAATTTTTTCTCTCTGGGAAATTTGAGCAAAGTTGGCAAGAAATGGGAAGTAACCGAAATGAAGGAAAGATGGTGGCTTTTATAGGCAAAGTTGCATGAGGAACAGGCGTCGTCACCTACCAATCAAACGGTGGGGGAAACGCACGATTCGAATTCTCAAAGATCAACGGACCAGATTGATTTGCAATTAAGGCGGTGGAAACGTTTGAGTATCCGTCTGACACCATTAATGCGTCGTATCAATCAATGGGCGTAAAACGAATCGACCTCTGCAAAAAGTGAATCGCTGCATTAAAAGCCATCATTAAATACACCCTCACGCGCTCAAAGCTCGTGCCAGGAAACCGAGGAGTCAACCGGAAGCACTTGAGCAAGCCTTGTTTTATTTTTCAAATAAACAAGGCTTGGGGGGTAAATGTTGCCCCTGATTTTGCCCAAAATATGTGGACCAACCAGACAAGGACACGTAGATCAAGCAATTTACAATCCAAAAATATTTGCTAAGTCTTTATGCCATAAGGCGGCTTCCAAGACGTAGCTCCCGGAGAA
Organism: Cannabis sativa; assembly: GCF_029168945.1. Lineage (NCBI taxonomy): Eukaryota > Viridiplantae > Streptophyta > Magnoliopsida > Rosales > Cannabaceae > Cannabis > Cannabis sativa. The sequence goes on from NC_083608.1 coordinate 19,842,389, forward strand.
GGCATATGGAACCCCATATGCTCTTGGAAGCTCGAGTAACGCCAAGGCATCTCCGCGAAGTGTCAGGTTTCTCCTGAGCAATCAAGTCGCATTTAATGCCGCATGGGATGAAGCGTGTTGGGACTGCTACACGCAATAAAATCTGACAGCACTACCTCCAACCAGAAGCTACAAAGTAATGATCATTTAAGTCTAGCGACGGTTACACTGTGAAGAGTCACATCAGTCAAAAGACAATAAGGACATTCCAGATGAAAGCCCTACATCACCTAGGGATTTGACAATGCATTACTCATGGTATATTCATTGGGAATGCCCAACTTTATGGATACTTACAGATACACTTGTAAAGATAATTCTCGGGATCATTTCACAGAAAAACACTATAAATACCCCCTCAAAGCTCATTAAAGGGGAGGGAGAATCTTGGGCTGCATAAGAGCAAGAAGAGTAAATACTCACCAAGAACATTCTCTATATATATAAGAGTGAAACACTCACAAAATACATTCTCTGTATTAAATACATCCATAAATAACAAAGACTCGTGGACTAAGGCTCATTAACGCCCCAACCACGTAAAAATCCTTCTCTAATTTTCTTACAGCTCTATAAACTTATAATATTTTATTAGTTGCCGAAAACCTCGGTCAACAAATGTAAAATTTAAAAAGTGGGTTTTAATCATGCTATGGTGAAATAGACATAGATTTTAATATTGGACGAAAGTACCTGTATAGTCTGTGTAGGAATTAAAACTTATTTGCTTAATGCGAATTATATGTATAATTTACCAGGGTAAGAGTTTGTCATGTGATTTAGATTCTATATGTCCTAATAATAAGAGTATAGATTGTGAAAAACCGTGTTTTTGCAAAATGTCAGTTATATATAAGAAAATATAAAACTGTAAGCGTTTGCAGAAGCAGAAAGTAATTCTGCTACAACAAAACAAAACAGGCAGAATATAAAATATTAGCAGAAAAATAAATAACTTGACACAAGAGATTTATACGTGGTATCAGTGTTCTCCCGAACACTCCTAGTCCACGGGGCCACGCCCAAAGAATGAAATCAATTAATAAAGTATCAAAATTACAAAGACAATTGACTTAAACAAGTTTAGACTCCCTCTAAAGTATTGCCGCAATCATTTGTAATCCACTTTAAGAATCTGACTTCTTGAAACACCTTCAAGCCCGAACTCCCTTCGTCTTTGAAGTGTGAGTGCTTACTTCCTCCCGAAGTAAGGCTTCAATAAGTCTTCTCCCGAAGACCAAATGCTTACTTCCTCCCGAAGTAAGGCTTTACCAAGTCTTCTCCCGAAGACCAATCTCTTGTTCAGTGAAGAAGTTCTTCACAACCTCTAGGACAGAGTAAGAACAGAAATAGAACAACTAGAACCTAGATGAACAACAAGGCTCTCACAAAACAAAGAAACACTCTTCTCTCTAAAAGATAAATGCAAAAAATGAATAATGGAAGAGTTAATTCGAATGGTTGCTCTCTAGGCTCTATTTATAGAACATAAAAACCAAAGAGGCAACCACAAGTTTGAATTAGCAGCTGTACAAAAACTTTCCTAAGAAAACAGGATCTGCTCCATCAGATTCGGATGCTGACGCAGAAGATCTGACCAGAAACGGGAAACTTGCTAAAATCGGGTCCGATCCTCTATCAATGCTTGATTTATGCCAAAAACAGATTAGATATTCTGATTGTATCAAGATACAATCGAAATTAATAAGGAAAAGGCAATAATCAAAGTTTCCCTAAAAAAGACAACTTTCCAAAAGAGAATTCCTTCTCTTTTGAGAAGTTTTCAACAAAGAAAAGTTCAGCTGAAAGTGCAACTTTCCAAACAAGGAAAAGAGCAACTAAAAACTGAATTTATAAGGTAAGAATCCGAATATGAATGCTCAACAATCTTACCATAAATGCAAAAATTATTTTGTCAACTAACTTGCCAAAAAAGGACTTTACAATCTCCCCCTTTGGCACTTTAGATGAACAAAATAATTTTTAACATAAAGTACCTGCAAGGCAAAGTTAGCAAGAGCAAAAGACACTACTCCCCCTGAGTAGCACAATCGAATATCACAAAAAACCAAAAACATGCTAACTTTAAAAGATATGTTCACAAGTACTAACCAACCACAACTCCCCCTGGAAAAAGGGTCCAGAGTTGGGCAACAAACAAATTAAAAGTAAATATCAAAATAAATATCTCTCCCCCTTTTTGTTTATCGAAGTGCCAAAGTAAACAAAGAAAGAAAAAAGTTCAATCAAAAGCAAAGAAGAAACAACTTAGTCTCGGTAGAGTTTAATCAAAGAAGACAATTGCTTGGACATCTCATGCTGGACTTCTTCCATTGCTCCGAGGCGATTATGCACATTCTGAAGTTCGGACTTGACTTCCAGGAGTTCTGCTGCAGCAGAACTTGAACTTGCAGCCGCAGAAGCAGCAGCAGCACCAGCCTTTGGCCGTTTTTGAAACACACCATCAAAGTATTCAGAGGGCTGGAATGTAGGTCCACTGATGGGAGGCTCAAGTGTTTCATGTGATTGGGCCACATTCTTCTGAGAAGATAAAACCTTATAGATTAGATTTGAAAACACAAGTTTAAAGGTTGGCTTTTTACCTCTTCGGAAGGAGACAATCTGGTTCAGAATGTGGGAGGCCAAATCAATTGAGGTTCCAGAAGTGATGCGATATAAGAGTGAAGCCACATCTTGAGATACTACGGTCTTGTTTGAATTAGGAACCCAATTGCTTAAGGCAAACCTCATAAGAGAAGCATGAGCAAAAGTGAGGTGAGTGATTCGAAGACTCTCCTCTGGTTTCAACTCTGATCGAGCACCCGTGAGTTCAGAGTGCATCAACTCACGATCCATGGACATCACTGCATTGGAGACATTCTCGGGCAATTGCAAAGCTTGAGCAATATCCTTTTCAGAAAAAGAGAACCAATGACCCCTAACATAAACTCTTCGATATAGTCTAGAACTCTCATCAAGGAAATCATCAGTGAGATTAGCATAAAAATCCTTAACAATGTTTTCAATGTATCCAATGAAACCAGTAAGAGTATTTTCCCATTGATGAAATTGAATAAACTTTACAATACCATAAACACGGTGAGCATGCAAGTCATAGTTCCTCTCACTTTCAAACTTACGGTTTGCATATAAATTCCAGTCACGTTCATTGTCACGATAATAAAATCGAGGACAGCCAGAAAGAGATGAAGGGACATTACCAGAAGGAGGATCTTCCATGGGCTGCTTACCTTTGGCAGCAGCAGAGGCCTTTGTTGCAGAAGCAGATTTTGATTGAGGAAGCTCTGGCTTGAGTTCTGTGTCCTCACTGTCCTTCTCAGAGTGAAGAGACACTGATTTGTCTGAAGAAACTTCCATTGGATCCTCTTCTTCTGAACTGGAACTTGATGACGCCGAGGGTGGATTAGTCTTGAGTTTCTTCTTGGCTGGAATGAGTGTCTTATCACGAGATTGAGAGGCTCGAAGTTCCTTCTCAGCAGAGGCTTGCTGGGCTCGAGTTCGAGTAAAAGGGCTTGTTGGAGTGGAGCCAGACATTGATGCAGCAGGAGGGGGAACTGCCAACGGAGGAGGAGATTCCTTCGAAGATTCAGATGAAGAAGACCAGGTGCGAAGAGGTCTTACCGATTTGCGAGCAACTTGCTTGGGTGGACGTTTTGGCTTCTCGGTTTGAGATTCACGCTGGGGAAGCGATGAATCTCCAGGCTTTGCAACAGCAGGAGGATGAACTGAAGCAGCAGGGGGAGCATTGGAAGGAGTTGCAACGGTTTCTTCCAATTTTTTAGAGTGCCCTAGATTCTTGGTTCTCACCATTTGGGATCTGAAAAAGGAGATGAACAGGAACACACAAGAAACAAGAAAGAGGGTTCGGATAGGTGGTGAGTTAAATGATAAAGATTGGTTTATATAACCTTGGAAGCAAAACAAGAAAAGGAAACCAATTTTGAAAATTTAAATGGTAACCGCCAGCCCATGAACACATAAAAGGAAACCGCCCACTCCTCAACTCCTTTTCCCTTTTTTTGTAAAAAAAATAAAATAAAAGGAAACTAGAATTGCCAACAATATTTCCAAAAATAACTCAATCTTTCAAGAATAAAAGCACATTACCATATAAAGATTAATCTTTACTTGGAAAAATATCAAAATAAATCAAAGAAGAATGAATGTTGATACTTACCATTTAAGCACAAGATTTCCTTAACCCATGAAGCAAGTCACACGCCTCCCTCCCTTTTTATTTTTTTTTATTATTTTTTTTTTCAAGAAACCGAAAATAAAATAAAATGTGTACAATAAATATATGAGATTCTAAACAAGCAATGTAATCTAATATCATTGAAAATTGACAAAATAAAATACATGTTATGCTTTTAAGGAAAATAACTAGTTAGTATCTCAAGAACAAATCATACTTAATTGATGTTGAGGAAAAGGATATGCATGTTACTAAAAGTTGTGAACCAGGATTATCAAATTAATTTAATAGAGGAGACTTACAGATTTGAACACACTTGTCAGACATAAGTGTGTGCAGTGAAAATAGGATCATTGTCCTTGGCAAGATTTTTTATTTTCGCCTTTTTTTTAATTTGATCCCGCAACTGGATGCTATCACACCATACTGAAGGTAGCCCTTTTCTATGGTAGTGCATCCTCATCATAGTTGCTAATTACAATGTTCCAGCTTACTCAAAAGATGGCTTTCACACCTCAGTATGGGTAGCTCTATTCCAGCAAGGGGCCTGACAAGACTGAAACAAAAATTGCTCAACTCTGTATAAGTACAATATTTAATCCTAGTCACAAACAAAGAGTAACATGAACCTTTTAACACAACATCACAAAGTATGATAAGAATGAGATCCTAAATAATTTTAATCTAAAAGCATAAACATGATTTGTCAAAATACAATGATAGGAGATTAAGAGCTAGAGAAGAATCACATAACACTATTGTACAAAAAATTGTGAATATGATAAAATTAAACAATGCAAACTCCCAAAGACTTTCTGAGGGAGTCAAAGCGACTTGCATCTAGGGCTCTTGTGAAAATATCAGCTAATTGTTTTTCAGTATCAACATATTCTAATTGCAATGATTTATTTTCAACAAGTTCCCTGATAAAGTGATGTCTTATATCAATGTGCTTTGTTCTAGAATGTTGAACATGATTTTTGGAAATATTTATGGCACTAGTGTTATCACAAAAAATAGTCAAAACACCCAATTCAAATCCATAATCAATCAACATTTGTTTCAACCACAATAGTTGAGTACAACAACTGCCAGCAGCTAAGTACTCAGCTTCGGCAGTGGACAAGGAGATGAAATTCTGTTTCTTGCTATGCCAAGATATAAGATTATTCCCAAGAAAGAATCACCCTCCACTTGTGCTCTTTCGATCATCAGCATTGCCTGCCCAATCTGCATCACTAAAACAGGCAAGATTAGAATTAGTATCTTTCGAGTACCAAATTCCATAATCAGGGGTGCTATTAACATATCTAATAATCCTTTTTACAGCTGATACATGAGATTCCATAGGATTACTTTGATATCTAGCACACACTCCCACACTGTAACAAATATCAGGACGACTAGCAGTTAAATACAAAAGACTTCCAATCATGCTACGATAGAGTGTAGTGTCTACCTTTACTCCATTCTCATCTTTTGTCAATTTCAATGTGGTGCTCATTGGAGTACTTACCTGCTTAGCCGATTCAAGGCCAAATTTCTTGACAAGGTTCTTAGCATACTTACTTTGAGATACAAATGTACCTCCTTCCATTTGTCTCACTTGAAGACCTAAAAAGAAAGTAAGCTCACCAACCATGCTCATTTCAAATTCACTTTTCATTTGATCAACAAATACCTGCACTTCATGGTTAGATGTAGAACCCAAAACTATATCATCAACATAAATTTGAGCAATGATAAAATCAGATTTTATATGCTTGATGGAAAGAGTTTTATCCACACTACCTCTTTGATAGTCATGAGAAAGTAAAAATTGAGTCAACCTTTCATACCAAGCTCGAGGAGCTTGTTTTAAACCATACAAAGCTTTTTCAAGTTTGTACACATGGTCTGGAAATTGAGGATCTTCAAATCCTTTTGGTTGCTCAACATAAACTTCCTCATTCAAAATACCATTTAGGAAGGCAGATTTCACATCCATTTGAAACAATTTAATATTCAAAATACGAGCAATACACAAAAGTAAACGAATTGATTCTAATCTTGCAACAGGAGCAAAAGTTTCATCAAAATCAATACCTTCTACATGTGTGTACCCTCGTGCCACCAAACGAGCCTTGTTTCTCACAATTGTACCGAACTCATCACTTTTATTTTTAAATAACCACTTTGTTCCAATTACATTTATACCTTTTGGTCTTCGGACAAAAATCCATACCTTGTTGCGAACAAATTGGTTGAGTTCCTCTTGCATTGCATTGAGCCATTCCTCAAAGGTCATGGCTTCCTTCACCTTTTTCGGTTCATATTGAGAAACAAAACAAAGAAAGCTGATTAAATTAACATACCTTCTGCGAGTTACCATGCTTTCTTCAGGATTTCCAAGGATGAGATCTTTTGGATGATTCAATTTGACTCTGGTGCTTGGTTCTTTCTGAATAAAATCAGTGATGATGTTTGGATGAGTCAAGATAGACGGTTCTGGTTCTCCAGTCTCAGTTGCAGCAGCAGATTCGTCATTTGCAACATCAGCAATGGGTTCTGCTGCATCAGGATCTGCTTTTACTGCTTCTGGAGGAGCATCCATGAGACTATCTATCTTGGCTTCTGTGGAAAACTCTGAAAAATCTTTAAAATCATCAACAACCACATTAGCTGATTCCAAAACAGTTTGAGTTCTCATGTTATAAACACGATAAGCTCTACTGTTTAAGGAATATCCAACAAACACACCAACATCACTTTTAGCATCAAATTTACCAATATGCTCACGATCTCTATAGACATAACACACACAACCAAAAACATGAAAATGACTTACATTGGGGCGCTTACTTTTCCAGATTTCATAAGATGTTTTTGAGGTACCTGGACGAATAAACACTCTGTTTATTATATAGCAAGCTGTGTTAATAGCTTCAACCCATAAGCGCTTTGTAAACTTCTTGCTATTTAACATCACTCTTGCCATTTCCTGCAATGTTCGATTCTTCCTCTCAACAACTCCATTTTGTTGAGGAGTTTTGGGAGCTGAAAATTCATGAGTTATACCTGTAGACTTGCAAAAATCATCATACACAGAATTTTCAAACTCCTTACCATGATCACTTCGAATTCGAACAATTTTCCCAATATTACAACCTTTCTCAACTCTTAATCTCAAAGAAAGAGTTTTAAAGGCATCAAAAGTGTCAGACTTTTCTCTTAAGAAATCTACCCAAGTAAAACAAGAGAAATCATCAACACACACAAAGATATATCGTTTACCATTCAAACTTTCAACATGGATTGGACCCATAAGATCCATGTGAAGCAATTCCAATACTTTTGAGGTATTGATATCAGACACAGGCTTGTGAGTGATTTTTAATTGCTTCCCAAGTTGACATGGTTCACACTTACCAACACTTTCCTTACCAAGCTTGGGAAGTCCTCGAACAATACCTGCATTTGACAATTTTTTCAGGTTTTTAAAATTAATATGCCCAAGCTTGGCATGCCACAAATCTGTGGTGTTGTTGATAGCTGAATGACAAGTAAACACAGGGGTTAGAGTGTAACAGTTATCATTGGATCGAAATCCTTGCAAGATACATTCATTATTATCATTCAGAACATAGCAATGATCACTATCAAATGAAACAGTAAACCCTTGGTCACAAATTTGACTGATGCTAAGTAAATTAGCCCTCAGTCCTTCAACTAACATCACATTTTTCAGTCTAGGTAACCCTTCAAAATTTAGAGTTCCCATACCAACAACTTTTCCAGATAGGCCATTACCAAAAGTGACTTCTCCACATTGCATAGGCCGAATGTTAGTCAAAAAGTCCTTGTCACCTGTCATATGTCTAGAACAACCACTGTCAAAATACAACATTTGAGATGCAGCAGTTTTATCAGAAAAATCAGCTAGACAATTCTTTTTTACCCATATTTGTTTCAAACCTTTATGTTTCTTTTGAGATTTTTTCAAATTATCAAAATAATTTGTTTTAAACAGATTTTTCAACGTGAAACATTTAGGTCTGATATGTCATTTTCTACCACAAAAATGACAAGTGGGAACAAATCTTTTTACCTGAGATCTTACTCTTTTCGAAAATCCTGGAGATTTTGCAGCATCAGAAAGTGCTCTTGCTGCAACAGGCCGTGAAATTGTTACAGCAAACTTTGTAGCCTCAGAGTGATTCGTTGGAACACTAGATTTTACAAACTTCGTGACTCCAGAACTTTCCATTCCATTTGAACCAAGGCCTGCGAAACCTCTTTGACCTGCATTCTGAGCTTTTTCAAAAATAGAAGATCCAGGGTTAAGCATTTGAACATTTTTCTTAAAATTTTCAAGTTCCTTCTTTAAGAGAGTGATTTTTTCATCTTTAACACAAAACCTTGTCTCATACTCTTTTATTTTCAAATCACACATTTCAATCTGATGAGACAATTTTTTATTTAATTTATTCAACTCTCTATTTTCAGAAGCAACCTGAATCCATTTTTCATACATGACTTTGTATGATTCAGCAAGAGACTCTTCACAGATTTCAGACTCATCTGAATCTGATTCCTCTTGTTCGGTGGTATTATTCAGACATACCAATCTAGCTTTCACCTGTGAATCACACAACACATTAGACATAACAGAGATTAGGGCAACATTTTCAGAATTATCTTCATCACTTTTGGTTTCATCATCACTCCTAGTGACATTGAAACTTTTCTTATTCTTTTTCAAAGTGTTTGCACACTCAGCTTGAATATGCCCAAAACCTTCACATTCCCTGCACTAAATTCCCTTTTTGTTAGAAACAGATGGTTTAATAAAAGTATTACCTTTTGAACCTTTTGAAATATTCTTTTTATCTCCCATCTTTTCATATATTTCAGAAAATTCTTAGTTAATAAAACAATCTCATCATCACATTCACTATCATAATTTTCATTATCAGCAACTTTCAAAGCAATACTTTTACCTTTATCAGCAATGGATTTGGGTTTGTCCTTTTGTTTAATTTGTTGATTTAATTCAAAAGTACGTAAGGAACCCATCAATTCTTCTACTTTCATTGTGCTAAAATCTTTAGCTTCCTCCATTGCTAAAAGTTTAGTATCGAACCTTTCTGGAAGTACTCTAACAATTTTTCTCACAAGAACAGAATCATCAAGCTTTTCACCAAGAGCAAAATATTCATTAGCAATATCAGATAATTTTTCATAGAATTCAGTTAAGGTTTCATTATCAGACATTCTAAGCTCATCAAATTTAGTTTGAAGCATGATAAATCTAGATCTTTTCACATCAGAAGTTCCCTCAAACTGAGTTTGAAGGATCTCCCAAGCTTCCTTAGCAGAAACACAAGATGATATAAGTTTAATGTAACCCTCACCTACACCGTTAAAGATAGCATGCAAGGCTTTCCTATTGTAGGCAGAAAGTTTATCATCTTCAATAGACCATTCCAGTTCAGATTTTATAGTAGTATTACCTGAAGAATCTGTCTCAACTGGAAGAGACCAACCTGAAAGAACCATTCTCCAAGCTTTCTCATCTTGAGATTTGATGAAGGCCCTCATTCTAACTTTCCAATAAGGATAGTTAGAATCATTAAGCAATGGTGGTCTAGAAATCGAACTTCCTTCTGCAAAAAATGACATTTTAACACAAAAACGTTATAGGACCACACTAAGAGTTTAGTGTCCCGCTCTGATACCAATTGAAAAACCGTGTTTTTGCAAAATGTCAGTTATATATAAGAAAATATAAAACTGTAAGCGTTTGCAGAAGCAGAAAGTAATTCTGCTACAGCAAAACAAAACAGGAAGAATATAAAATATTAGCAGAAAAATAAATAACTTGACACAAGAGATTTATACGTGGTATTAGTGTTCTCCCGAACACTCCTAGTCCATGGGGCCACGCCCAGAGAATGAAATCAATTAATAAAGTATCAAAATTACAAAGACAATTGACTTAAACAAGTTTAGACTCCCTCTAAAGTATTGCCGCAATCCTTTGTAATCCACTTTAAGAATTTGACTTCTTGAAACACCTTCAAGCCCGAACTCTGTTCGTCTTTGAAGTGTGAGTGCTTACTTCCTCCCGAAGTAAGGCTTCAACAAGTCTTCTCCCGAAGACCAAATGCTTACTTCCTCCCGAAGTAAGGCTTTACCAAGTCTTCTCCCGAAGACCAATCTCTTGTTCAGTGAAGAAGTTCTTCACAACCTCTAGGACAGAGTAAGAACAGAAATAGAACAACTAGAACCTAGATTAACAACTAGGCTCTCACAAAACAAAGAAACACTCTTCTCTCTAAAAGATAAATACAAAAAATGAATAATGGAAGAGTTAATTTGAATGGTTGCTCTCTAGGCTCTATTTATAGAACATAAAAACCAAAGAGGCAACCACAAGTTCGAATTAGCAGCTGTACAAAAACTTTCCTAAGAAAACACGATCTGCTCCATCAGATTCGGATGTTGACGCAGCAGATCTGACCAGAAACGGGAAACTTGCTAAAATCGGGTCTGATCCTCTATCAATGCTTGATTTCTGCCAAAAACAGATTAGATATTCTGATTGTATCAAGATACAATCGAAATTAATAAGGAAAAGGCAATAATCAAAGTTTCCCTAAAAAAGACAACTTTCCAAAAGAGAATTCCTTCTCTTTTGAGAAGTTTTCAACAAAGAAAAATTCAGCTGAAAGTGCAACTTTCCAAACAAGGAAAAGAGCAACTAAAAACTGAATTTATAAGGTAAGAATCCGAATATGAATGCTCAACAATCTTACCATAAATGCAAAAATTATTTTGTCAACTAACTTGCAAAAAAAGGACTTTACAGATTGAATTAATAATATGCTATCACATGAAATTGAAGATAACTAGATTGTATTTTGCTATAAGAAGTTTATGCAATTGAAATTAAATGCCCTAAATTTCTATTTATTGTTAATTGCCTCTGTTTTTTTTTAATCAATTACAAATCATCAATCAAATTATTTGTTTGTCAAATAAAAATAAAGATTCAATTACTTGGTACTTAGCTACAGTTCTTGTGAAATCGACCTCACTCACGTGAGTTAATTACTTGAAAATAATACTAGCACTTGCATAACACAAAGACCCAAGCTCATTGTAAAAAGACGTGTTAGAATATTTTTTATATAGTAATAAATGAATTATTTGATTTACAAAATAAGTCAATTATTTGTTAATTAACCAAAATATTTTAATTATGGTTATCATTTAATTACTTGGTATTTTAGTTACCCAATTTCATTTCCTCATTAATTGTCATAAATTTTGATAATTAATTGTGGTGAAAGACGTTTGATGAAAGTCTTATAAATATATGTAGCAAGTGAGAGCTTCGAAGGTTTAAACCCACTAATTTTATTTCTTTCATAATTTTTACAAATCAAGGTACACATATATTCATTCCTCTATTTATATAGATATATATATTTAATTTATTATTCTATAAATTAGTTGTTAATCAATCCTAAGAGCAATGTTGTTCTCTCAAAAAAAAAAAAAAATGGGTTAGTATGAGGTTTACATGATGGGAATATGAATATAAAATATAAATTAAATTTGAATAACAAAATATTTGTGTTTCCAATTAATTAGATCTTATTTTTTAAATTAAAATGATGGTAATATTAATTCTCTCATAAATTTTATATTCCTTCTAATGGCACGTTTACTATACAGTAATCAGAATCGGAATAAATTAATGGAGAAATGTAACGGAATAAATGAAAAATAATCGGAATCAATATTTGTAATATGTTGTTTACTAAAATTTTTTAGAAATGGAATAGTTGTGATTTATCTTGTTTACTTTATTAGGAAATGTAATCGGAATGCTTAAATTGACTAAATTGCCCTTTTGAGTTAAACTATATTATATGGTAGTTATTTTGCAAGACATATTTTAAAGGACAAAATTGTCATTATATATTTAATATTAAAAAATAAAACAAAAATAATAAAAATCCATTACCCTTAATGACATTCCTTACAAAATTGGTGGGAGAAGTTCTCCTTTTCTTTTCTCCCTTATTTAATCAACTTCTTCCTTTCTTAATTTTAAGTAAACAAATGTAAGGGAATGATTACCTTACTATTGATTCCCATTACTTATTAGTAAACATGCCAAAGTGTCTATTTCCTCCAACACTAATCTCTCTAATTCAAATTCATATAACAAACACTCTATTAAGTGATATTTAGTTGGAAGAAATGAAAGCATAGTTAGAATAAAAATAATATTTCAATACTTTAAAATAAAATCAAACAAAAAAATAAAATAAAAGTTGTTTCCTTTTCATTTTATTTTATTTCATTCACTCCAACTAAACCCCACCTAGGAGCAAAATGCATGATCAAGTAGCCAGAGAATCAAGATTTCTAGTTAAAAAATAGTGTTATACTGTGTTAAACTAATTAAAATTTGACATATCAATTATTTTTTTATTTATAAAAGAATTAAATCTCTAATAAAGTGAACAAAATTAATTAACATATTAAATAAAAATTAGATTAATTGATGTATCAAATTTTGATAAGTTTAAAGATATTAATTTTGAACAGGAGATTTTGATTCGTAGCCACAATAGCACTGTAGTACGTGGGTACAAATGTGCTCTTATAATTATTGTTTTATCATTTCATTAATGTTTGATTTAGGGTTAAAAAATTGTTTCAAAACTACCCGCCAAGTTCAAGAAAGAAACGGTGCTAAGCCGTTAGAAAACTAACGGCGTTAGTAACAGGAGGGAATTCCAAATTTTGTTCAAATAAAACCCCAAATTCACCATTTCCCACCATCTTTCCTTTCCTCTTTCTTTTCTCCCTCCCTCTCTTACCTTTTACACCTCTCCGCTTGGGCCCAATCGATTCCAAAAATCCCTTATTTTGTTCAGAGATTTTTGGGGTTTTCGAATGCATATCGGTCCTCCATCGACGTAAGTTGGTTTTTATGCAATTAATCTTATTCAGTATAGAGCGTAATCTATGATTTTGGGTCATATTGTATTGGGTAGTAAGCGAAGCGATATAGTTAGATTTGATGGTCAAGGTAGTATATTTTCTGATGCTGGTTCATTGTCCGGTAATGGAACCCTTTATGCGATGTTTATTGTGTTTGACAAAATTTCAATGAGGTTTCTTGGGCAAGTAGTTTGTGAAACTCGAACTTTCTTTCTTTGTATTCTTAGGAGCTTGATCTTATGTTTTTCTATAGAAAATCCAAAACGCATTAACTCTTGCATTTCCTCTCCATATCTGTTAAGTTGCTTCGTGTGGGATTCTCCCGTTCTCTATCTAGATTTGGACTTCAAAATAATACTGTGGAATGTTAAACCAACAAAGGAAGTATATACTAAGTTGACCTAGTCATAGTTTTTGATCGATATGATGGGGAATGGGGGAATAATATTGATTAAAAGACGGGTTCTCCATATTTTTTTTAACAAATTGAATGATGCTTTGTAGGGGCAGAGTGATTAATTGAAGAGTTCCTGCCATTGTCTGTAGTTTTGTATGGCAGAAGTTGCCCAACCTAGTTCTCTTCCACCCCCTTCACTCCAGATTGGTCGTGGAGCTATCAAGGGTGCACCCATGGCCAAAAGAAAGACACCATCTGAACTGAGGGTAAGTTTCTGAGTTACTGAGACTAAAATGTGTGTGAACTGTGAATTCAGTTTCGTAGTCTTATCACTCCAATTCATATGACAGGGGGAGCAGTTGAAGCGGATTAATGTGGTAGAGATCATTGATGAATCTCCAGCCCCTTTGTTTGGTTCTATAAGGCAAGCTTTTCTTACTTTTCCGTAACGTTAGTTTCAACCCATAAATAATTCACTTGTTTTCTGTTGTGTAATTATAGTGAGGGGAGTAATAGCCTCAAGAAACCAGAACTGTCAAGGAACCCTAAATACATTGACACTCGTTTGGATGAACTATATCCTGCAAAGAAATCTAGGTTTAGAATGGCTTCTGGAAAAGAAAATGCTAAGGTTTGTATACTTTGTAAAACTGACACATTGTACATTACAAATGTATATTCTTTCAAAAGTTTTATTTGATTTTAATGTCCACTTTAAATGTTGTTGATTTCATGCAAAACTTATTGTTACTTTGTTCAGGATGTCTTGATGGAGCAACCTAGCAGCTTGAAGAATCTCGCTCTGCTCTCTAATTTGGCTGCTAAGAGAAGGCACGAACCCTTTTGGTATGCATTTCGGTAATGTGAATATTATTATGATATGTAGGCACTTGCTTTGCTGCTTAATTTTTTAGTTCTGTATTTTTGGTTGTGGTAGTCCAGAAAAATCCACTGGTTCTACAGAAGTTGCCAAAGATGATGTGGTTCAAATATCTCAAACAACAGAAAAAGGTTCTCAAAGTACATTTCGTAGTGTTAATGAACTTTCATTACGAGATGGCAAATCATCTGGATTTGCAACTGTTGATATGGTAAGTTTCCTCTCTCACTCACACACAGTACACACACACACAAACAAACACTCATAGATTTTGCTTGCTAAAGATATTTTAACGTGTTTAATAGAACAAAGCGTTAAAAGGATTAGCTGCTCGTGAAACTTTGGGCATTAATGGAGTATCTGCTTCTTCCTCTGAAAGATGTGTCAATCACATAATGGCTAATTTGGACAAGTTCTGCTTACTTGGCCAAAAAGTGCCCTTGGATTTTACTCTCAAAACTAGTATGCGGATTTCATGTTCTTCCCATATATCATGGTAAGTACATCTATAGCTGTGAGCAACAGCATTTCATGTTAGGAGATTGGATCTAAAATTTAGTCTTAGAGCTGTGTTTCACTCGGCTAAATGGTCTCTCCTGTGTATTCATGAAAATGGTCCTTCAACTAGCATCAAATTTCTATTCCCATTCAGTTTATTGTGCTCTGATCATCCGTAACTCCAATATGATCTTTTTCCAAGAAGTTTCATAAGAGAACCTAGATGACACGGCCCAAATTTCAATCCATAAAAGATGAAACTTCTTGAAAACCTAAAGCTAATCCTCTCTTCGAGTATTTAATTAAATGGGAAAAATATCAAAAAGATCGTGTTGGAGTTGGTTTTGAAATTCGGGTTATGTCTTCTAGGTTCTCTTAAGACTCATTTATATCTATAGCTGCTTTTGAATTATTGTGTAGTTGATTCTATTTGCTAATGTTTTCAGATAATTTTTTTGTGTTATTGACTAGAAACTAGAAAGTTAGCATCATGATCATGTAATCATATCCGTCAAATGTTCACAGAAAAAATATAAAGTGATCTTCATCTACCTTTGTACTTCATTGTCAAAAGAAAAACTTCGAAATCACGCACATGTTAATGTCGACTATTGATTTTTTAATTAATTTTGTATGTTCTTTTCCACCTTCTATTTATCTGTTCACATGTTGCTCAATTTTTCGTTCTTCTACATTTAAATTCAATTCATCTGTTTGCATTACTTGTTGCTCAATTCAATTTTTCTTTCTTTAGGATTCATAAAGCACTCATGTCTTGTGCCTACACTGGTGGGCCCTCTTTTGAATCCTACTTTGATTGTTCTGATGGTAAAAGTGGCAACAATTCAAGACTTAACTCAACTTCTCAAGTATGTTCTAAAATATTTCATTCATGGGTTCATCCTCAATCTACCTTGCCGCCTTCAGTAATATCAGTGTTGACCTCATCAGCAGCTGAGAGAGGTGAGTTAACTAAGTCCCTTATCAAGATTAGGTTTTGAAGACTCTACTCTCTTTACCTAGAATTTTCTTGTGCAGTGGAAGTGGACTTTTTAAGAAAACGACAACTAGCCTGGGAGGACTCATTTCGAAGCCTTTACTTCATGCTTCGGGGTGGCATCTGTAATATCTTTTATGGTACATATCTTTAATTGTATCATAACGTGCTTACTTTATAATTTGTTGTTATTGAGGTTTGAGGCAGTACTTTTGGAATTATTTTGCTTACTTACCAAACATTTACTAAGATATCCCTGGAAGACTATACGAGTCATTGCTTCCTCCATCAACTACAACAGATTTAAAAACTTTGCAAGTGTTTTTGTATGCCATATTATTGTTGGTGTCTCTATGTGTTTAAATATTTAATGCATAAAAGAGAATGATTACCTTTAGTTGTGTTCTTTTCTGTATGTCAATAGCGTATGCGTCCAATTTCTTGAACTGATTTGTGTTTCTTAAACTTGACTTGACATTGATCAGCAGTTTTTATTTGAATTACTTTAGTTTGTACGACACATTTTGTGGTGATGTTTACTGGTTGTGATGGCCCGGGGAGAACCAAACGCCTGTGCAATGCTTATATATCCCAATCAACAAGAAGCTTTCGAGCATTGTTAAAAGAGCATGTAAGTCGTGCCTCTTTTCTTACTTTTTAAATTTAGGTTGCAGAATAATACTGTGTACAATGAGAATTGTTGATTGGTATTTCTCATGCGAAACCAACTATTCTTTATATGTGCCCTTCTTGTTTCTTTCTTGTAAACTTGAGGCATGCTTGTGCAAAAACTATATCCTCTTTAAGTGTGAAGTTCATTATATTAGTATTTTTATTGGATGGAAGTTATTTTAATGGTTTGTTTCTTCTGACTATTTAACATTCCCTTACTTATTTCTCCATTTTTATATTGTTTTTATTAGGACGTGTGTTTCTCTATGCCTCTCTGCCATTCCAAAGTAGAGCAAGTTACAACTGAAGATCTTGTTGAGCTCTCAGAGATTGAGAAACAGAATTTGGGCCAGGTTGGTATCTATTTACGTATGCATGTTCGAATTGCATTATATTCTCATTTGTGTTTGATAGTGATAGACCTCAAATCAATTTTCGGCAGTTGTTTCTTTAATGTGTTATTTACGAGGCACAAAGGTTTTAAATCTAGCTCTTAACTTGTTGGTGCTTCTATCTGAAAATACCGCAGACTCGACGACGGAGTTCCCCATCAGATGTTGATAATACCCCAGAATCCTTGCTGGTTTTCAGTGGCAACAAGGATGCACATAGTTTGTACGATATCTTGTTAAATTATAGGTATAAGATTGTAGCAATTCCCTAGTTTCTGCTCAACTTCCCCATTTGATAATTCTGGCTAATCAGATCAGATTTAACGCCAATTTGGCTCTATGCAGATCTTTTGTGACAGCCTTGGCAGGAATGGATGTTCCTTTACTGTGTTCACCTGCGCCATTTCAAAATGCTGCATTTTCTGCTCCTGAGGTGGGTGCAATATATGCGTTTTTACTTTCTTATTCTATTGACCTGTTGAAACCATTATTTTTTGTCTTAGTGTGGAGAACACTCTTTCTTGGGATATGGCTTTCCAGTTATCTTTTCCCATTAATGGCATATTTAGTTATGCAGATTGCAGAATGTTTCTTTACTTTTAATATTTTATTTTTTTTGCCTTTCATTATGTGAAAATTTACGTCCTCTTTGCTCAGATAAAATGCATGGAGTTGAAAGGAGCAGAACATATTTCGATTTCAGACAACGGCTCTAATGTGAAAGATGAATCCATGGAACACTTGTCTTCTGTTTTCCGCTCTAGTGTGGAAATTAAGGATGCGTATATACCACCATGGATTATCAGCAGTATATGTGCTGTCGTGGGCTCAGGAGAAAGAAGCTTTGATGCAAGGTATGGTGATTTATCATTTGTGTATCATATGATTGCGTTGTTTATATTACAACCAGGACACAGTTTTTGTTAGTTCATTGCATGGCATGAGGTTGTAAGGCACACCCTCTTCTCAGGGATTAGTTTTTTGTAAGAATCATTTACAACCATTTCAAATTGAGCAGAACGTTTGTTTCATCATTTGAGAATAATTTTATTGTTAAATATTTAGTTTGTAGATTGATTTGATTTGGTTGGTTTCCAGTTTTTTGACAGAACCTACATCAACTGGCTTGAATGTTGCTCTAGAGGCAGTTAGTGAGAAACCTGATACACAAGCCTCAGCAGGTGAAGGTCTGAAAGAGGCCAGTTATGCTTTTGGTATCCCAGAAGCCGTAGTTGCTCCTCAATTACATTCAGGTTTTCTAAAAGGCTTGAAGTACTTGAACGGTTCTTATACAGCTAGTCTTTCTCCAATATGACTTCTGCTTGAATAGACTCACCAACTATAAATGTATCTACTAAATTTTATAAGACTGTATTTTACAATTAGAACCTACTTCTATCTGTACTTTGGTTAAATGTATAATCCTAGTTTTTTTTGGAAGTTTTATGTGACCAATGATTTGGGTTTTATCAGACACTAAGCCTGGATTTTGGTTGGAAAATGCTCTACGCATGAACCACCTCACATTTGACAATACAATAGCCTGAACTGAATTGTACAATAAAATGCGTTTGCACTGTTTGTTTTTTCGTCAGTATTTCACTTTCTGAACTGGCAAGCTAAATATGCAACTTCATTGTAATCGAAATGCTCCTGGCACAAAAGCTTCTTGTCCCATATATTGATTGAAGGCTTTAATTTAATTTTTAATTTTACAAGAGAGAAATGTCTTACAAAATTCACTAACATGAACACACGATGTAATGGAAAGAACATCTGATGTAAGCATAAGATAAGCACTGAAATAATTTGAATTTTAAGAATGTGTTAAAACAATTAAAATGTCAAAATTGGTTGAAATTCTTAAAGCTGTAGGCAGAATAGGGGTGGGGATACAAAAATTATGTCTGGTTGCTTGGTCTTGTGGTAAACTAATAACCCCTAGAAAGAGAACTTGAAAGCACCTGCTTTTGAATCGGTCACAGAATCCCAGAATGAGGGTTTCTTCTCTTCGGCCCTTTTCTCTTCTGCTTTCCTCATCAATTGATCAATAGTTCCGGGAAAGGAAGCCTCAAAAGTGTTCTTAAACTTCTCATACAAATTCACCCGATCTTTTGTTCCAGAAACCAATTCACTAGCATTTGGCCTCTGAAGAAAATCCAACACATTCAACAAGTTGCTCCTGCAACATTAAAGAAAATAAAGCAAGGGTAAATCTTTGTTTCAGTGTCTAAAACAGCGAATGGTAAAAGAAATTCTATACATATGAAACATAGAAAAGTAACAATGCATTCAGTAATATCAAGCATATGGCACTTGTATGAAAAGATAAATCTTCATAAAGATTAAGCTTCTAAGCTTGTATCTACTGGGGAACATATAAATTATGCTTTAATCATCTCCAACTCATTCTTGTAATGTTTTGGAACTATTAAATTTAATATAATAATAATAAAAAAAAAACATTACCCTCTTTCTAGACGATGCTCACTCATTTTCTTAAGAAATGTATGTAATACTAGCAACACTTTCATCACAGATACACTATTAAAGATAAACTTATACTAAAATTGAGTGATCTTGAAACTGGATAAGAAAAATACCTGCTAACATAATTCTGAGTAATGGCAACTGATTCCTCAAGGTTAATCACCAAATGCCACCATCCATTAGGCACAAAAATCACCTCCCCAGCTTTACAAACACACTCTATGGGTTTCTTTTTCCATGTTTTGGTTGCACCATAAAAATTCATAAACCACTCAATTATCGAAACAGGGCATGCTACCTCAGCACCATCAGGGCTGGGGTGCACTCCTGGAGGAGTCACATCAGGAGGAAACAAAACCCATTTCTTGGACCCTTTAATCACAGCATTCCATGCTGATGTTGAATTAGGATCAATGTGGAATGATGAACCAGAACCAGCAGGTCCAATTATTATCCATCTGTAATCTGGTCTCTCATTGCCCAACAGACCAAACAAATCTTCCCGGAAATACACTGGAACTTCATACTCCGAACCCAATCTCGGAACCTTTTCTGCGAATTTCGGGTCGAATAAATACAATGGCCTCTCTTCCCTCACTTGATCTGAATACCTAAAGTAATTCTCAAGCTCCATCTCAACTGGCCCTACTGAAAAATGTAAATCACCAGAGAGCTTAACCAAATAGTCTCTATCCCATTTTTGAAGAGCAGCCCAATTATCTATACACCCTTCTAACAACACAGGCTTATTCGGTTCCTCAAAATTTGACACAAATTCTTCTACCGATATGCCCTTCTTCCGAATTATGTTATCTCTTTCAAGCCACTCAGGTTTCATTTCAAGATTGGCACAGAGCCAACTCTGAAAAAGATAATCAGAATAAAAGTCCCTCACTCTCAAACACGACAATCCAATATTCATGGCATCAAAAGAAGGGTAACAAGTAGCAATGTAAGTGAGCTTCCATGACCCTTTAAAGATAAACCCACCACTAAGATTTTCCAACACGAGATTCCTCCAAAGGGGTTCATGGTTAGTGAATACATAGAAAGATTTGCTAACAGTCGCTAAAACCCCTAAATGGGTAGCACCCAAAAGCCCTAGAATATCAATAACAAGCTCATCTGTTAGGGTTTGGAGATTGCCCAAACCTGTGTTTCTAGAGTTGACAGAAGATGAGTTGAGGTAGAAATTTCCCAATGGTCGAACCCCATGAGTGTGTGAAGGAGCAGAGGCTTTGAGGCTGAAACCTTGATTAATTTCTTCATCTTCACCTTCTGATTGATATTTTTCTGAAATGAGATTTTGCTTTATGCCATTGGTTTTGCTCCTAAGCTCGTTTTTGGTTTTGTTTTTGGTCCTTTTTCTTTTCCATAACAAGCTCTTGCAGCTCAACATGGCGGACGAGGTTCAACACTGTAACAGCCAACTCCGAAGGAGACACACAAAGCTATATGCCAGGGTTTAAGCTTTCCTTCATTCGTTTGGGGCCTTTATTATTGGGCTTCAAAACAAATTTCACAAAGGGTTTCATAAATGCACATTTTTTTTTAGAAACTTACAAAAATTGGAATTTAAGTTAACTTTTACAAAAATACTGTCACACGGAAAAAATTTCAAAAGTACTGTGTTTTTATAAAACACCAGTAAAACACAAAACAGAACAACTCAAAACAGCAGTAGAATAACTAAAAAACAGAACACCAGTGAAAACTTAACACAGTATACTGCAGTATGAAACTTATAAAAAAATATAGTAAAAAAGTAAAAAAATACCGTCTGGCAATATTTTTGTAAAAAAATGACAAAAGTTAGTATATAATTTTTTTTTTCAATTTTGAAAATTCAATTATTCAAAATACTGATTA
The DNA here is from genome assembly GCF_029168945.1 of Cannabis sativa. Classification (NCBI taxonomy): domain Eukaryota; kingdom Viridiplantae; phylum Streptophyta; class Magnoliopsida; order Rosales; family Cannabaceae; genus Cannabis; species Cannabis sativa. The sequence continues at coordinate 19,863,842 of NC_083608.1, forward strand.
ATTAATTTATTTATTTTTTTTTTTACAAAATACAGTTTGTTTTTTAGCAAAATAAATAAATAAATAATAGGCTAATTAGTAATTTTTCTCCCTAAACTTTGACATGTACTAAATCGTGCCCCTGAACTTTTTTGGCCGTTAAAAATTCCCCCGAACTATTGAGATTGTTAAATTTAAGGACTTTTATCTAATTTTAGTAAAAAATTCTAACATGGATGAAAGTTCAAGGGACATGATTTAGTACATATCAAAGTTTGAGGGGCATGATTTGGTAGATATCGAAATCTGGAGAGCATGGTTTAGTACATAAACAATAACTGAAACAGTAAAATTGAATGAAATTAGACAAAAGTCCTTAAATTTAACAATCTCAATAATTCGGGGGGAATTTTTAACGGCCAAAAAAATTCAGAGAGCACAATTTACTACATGTCAAAGTTCAGGGGGGAAATTAAGCCTAAATAATACCTAAGGCAACGAAAAACCAACCAACTACATATCAACCCCACTGTAATATGTTGAGTCAACTCAAAATAAAATAGGAAAAATGAAAAACAACTACGGACAACTAAATAGTAACAAAAAACAAAATGAATAACTCTCTTTGGTTAATTAGAATATGAGAGAGAGATGGCTATGGGCATAGCTCTAGCATTTGCTTTCACTGCAGTTTTTGTTTACGAACAATATGAATCTGATGTAGCTTCTACACAGCTGTGTGAAGGAAGTTGTGAAATTATTGAAAAGCCAAGCCTACCTCATTCAGCGGCATCTATTCTTTGTAACAAGAATAATTCTAAGGGCCAGTTTGGCACAGCTGTGCTGTGGGAAAAAGCAGCTGTAGCTGTGTTGTGAGAAAAAACAGCTGTACCAAAACTGTAGAAAAAAGCTAAGTTGAGTTTTTGGTAAATTATAAATTTCAAAGTACTGTGAGTTGTTAAGATCTATTATAATGATAATGATAATGTTATAATCTAGTTTATTATAATGACAAATATGTAAAAACTTATTTTATATAATATTTTATTTTTTATATATTTTTAATTTTTTTAAATATAAATTTATATACATTTGATAAAAATAATTTATAGAATTTTTTAATTATGTTTTATCAAATGTAAAAAAAACATAGAAACTAAGCATATAAGAAAAATTGTAAGTTAATGTTGTTTGTTAATAATAAAATAAAATATAAATTATTATTTTTTTTTAAAAAAAGAAATTTAATAATTATTTATTTTATTATAATTAGTTTATTTAATTTTTTTTAATATGTAATAAATAAGTAAATATGGTTTTAGTATAAAAAAATTATTATAGTCTTTTAATCAAAACAGCTTTTTCTAAAAGTTGGGTTGGAGCAGCTTCAGCTTTTAGCTGTAGCTTTTCCAAAAATTCTTCAAAAAGCTGTTTTTTTTACTATTTACCAAACACACTTTTATCACAACTTTTTTAAAAAGCAGCTTTTAGTTTTTCCAAAAGCTGTGCCAAACGGGCCCTAAGAAGTCTGCACCAGCACAAGCACAACATTGGAAATACTATTCAAAACTTTCATTCAAATTTTCCTTAATTAATGATAATGCGTGATGGGGCTACTTAACTTATATACCATATAAAAAAAAACATATACAATAATCCAAAAGGTTCATTTTGCTACAAATTTTAAAATGAAAATATTTACTAATATAATCCTCTAATTTGGGGTCGCCTACTATAATTTCTTATTATTTTTTTGCCAATCACCAACCCAACTTTGTAATTTTTTTGGGAGGTGAAACCTAACTTATTTTTTCACAAGTTGAACCCAACTTGCTATTTTTTTGACCCAACTTCTTACTAAGCGAGTTGAGGTGAGTTCTTTAATTTATGCTCCATATTCAACATGGAAGAGGAGTTTATTCTCCATTGTTTAGTCTCTTGACAAATTGTTCAGTTTGTTTCGAACAGGGTTGGGATCAAGACCAATGTGGCAATTAGGGACACTTTTTTAGATTGGGTGGCAAAGTGTTTTCAGTAGGTCGATAATGAGAAACGATGTTTATTATCAACTTTGTGTTAGGCTATTTGGGGAGCAAGAATGAAATGGTGTGGAACAAAAAGGTTTATGGAACTTCTACTATTGTTACTTCAACATATGGTATCTTGACCAATTAAGAAAGATTAAAGCATAAAATTTTGAGTTATTACATTCTCTTAATACTAATAAATATTAAATTTAAAATAATATTTAATGATTTATTTTTTATTTTATTTTATAATAAAGGGTAAATACCATTTTGGACCCTGTGCTTTGTAAACGTTACAGATTGGACCTTGTGTTTTATTAAATGATAAAATGGACCCTGTATTTTCTAAAATAGTAAAAATAGGACTCTGAGCTTAATTTTTGACAACTTTTTTTTTAATACAATCAACTTGAAGACAATTCTAAATACGAACAGATACAAAAAATGTAAACAGTTTTGTTATAGCACTTTTAGATCGAATTATAATTAAACTTTATTTTGACAAAAAATCAATTCAGAGTCTTATTTGTACTATTTTAAAAAATACAAGGTCCATTTTGTCATTTAACAAAACACAGGTCCAATTGGTAACTATTGCAAAGCACATGGTCCAAAATAGTATTTACCCTATAATAAATGAACACGTGATAAAAACTTGCTTAGGAAGAAAAGATAAATTGATTTTTTTTTTTAATTTTTTTATTAAAACGTTTATATATACATAACATTGTGAACTCGAACCTAAAACTTCCCACAAACACGCACCATTCCATATCTCTTATATATAGCCACTTAAGCTGACCTCAAATAGTTAAAGGCAAATTGAAGTCAGCTTGCTAAACTTTTTTGCACGATGAGCTAAACTCATTTTTTCGCCAACTTACCCAACTTAGTAATTTTTTGTCGGGTTAGACCCAACATTTTTTTCTTCTTTCTTTTTGCGGGGTTAATCCAACTTGCAAATTTTGGATGAGTTGTTTAATATGATTTCGTAATGGTTAGTTTCATTCATTCAATTTTTGAGGGATTATTATTATTATTTGTTACAATGATCATGGAATATTGATTAAATACAAATATTTTTGTTGGAATTAATTCCCCATATAAGTCAACCTGTAACTATTACTAAAGTTAAAATAGTTAGTTACAATCCTAACTAACTTACCAGTTTTACAATCCCACATCAAGACTGTTAGCAGTTATTCCCTAACCGACTTTTCTCAGTTACAATACATATAAATAGAAGAACAAAACAGAAGAGACTTACAGCTTCAACATCACTTCTCAGATCTCCAGAGAAAATGAAGATGAAAACATCAGACCTAGACAGAGAGAGTTTCTCTCATGTGTAAACAGAAAGAAAAAGAGTGAATTAGAGAAGAAGAGAGAAGAGAGAGGATCGGTTCGATCCTGAGTAAAAGAAAAGAAAGAGAAAGCTTGAGAGAGAGGCTGTACATACCTGTTTTTGAAGAACTGAGAGCTACCAGACGATTACTGTGTCTTGGAGCTCAGAAACTTGATGTAAACTTCGATCTTGATAGTGGATTGTGGCTGATCTTTCTCTGAGGCAGCTCACCAAGGACGTAGCCCCAATTTCAGGGGTGAACCTTGTAAAACTCTCTGTGTTTGTTATCTCTCTCACCCTAATCTTTGCACTTGTGTATTGTTTCATTTTTCTGCATAATTTTCTCAGGGATCTACTCAAATCAGAGTTGATTCTCTCTGATTATCCCTCAAGTTTTTGATAAACTTTTGCCCTAAGTTTTCCTTGTGTTTCTCGAAGGCTGTTCAGACACAAAAGAACATATTAGTAAAGTAAATGAAACAATAAAATAACATATAAAACCTAATACGTGTCAATTGTGTGTGAATCCAAATTCAGTGCAAGAAAGGTCAAAATTGACCTTGTGAAATAACTTGTGTGTGTGTGAGTTGTGTAGGATAAATCTGTAAATTCCTACAGTGGTATCAGAGCTGGTTTCAACAGCAAGAAAGACTCACAAGAAGGGAGAAGAAGGTGATCAAGATTGAAGAAAATTGATTCTTGAAGGAGAATCTTGATCAAGAGGGAGTTTGAATGTTCAAACTGTTATTCTTTCCCTTAACAGAAAGTTATTTTCTTTTCTGAATTTACTAACATGAGCAATATCAAAGTTGACATTGACAGGTTTGATGGATCTGGAGACTATAGAATTTGGAGAAGAAAGATCAGGTCATTACTTGCACAACAGAAGCTGCTTAGAGTGCTAGATGATCCCATTGAATGGCCTGATGGAACTACTAAAGTTCAACAAGAAGAGTTGCTTGAGACAGCAACTGGAATCATCATTTTCAACTTATCTGATGCAATTATCAGACAAGTTGACAATGAAGAAACCCCTGCTAAAATCTGGAAAAAGTTAGAGGAACAATTTCAGAAGAAATCCCTAACAAATAAGATCTATCTGAAGGAGAGGATCTTTGGATTCAAGATGTCACACTCTAAGACTCTTGAACAGAACCTAGATGAATTCTTGAGACTACACATTGAACTAGCTAACTCTGGTGAAAATGAAGCCCTTAGTGATGAAAACCAAGCCATTATAATTCTTAATTCTTTACCTGAATCCTATAGAGAAGTTAAGAATGCCATAAAATATGGAAGAACAGAAATCACTTTGGAGGAAGTCATATCTGCCTTGAAGTCAAAGGATCTTGAAATGAAAACAGAGAAGCACAATGGTTCCCATGGTGAATTAAACCTAAGCAGAGGAAGATCTGTACACAAGAAACCCTGGCACAAAAAGGGAAGGAGTTCTAGTAGGGATTCCAGCAGTCATCACTCTGGAAAATCTAAGTTTCAACCTAGAAATCCTAAGGATCCAAATGGTTGTCATCATTGTGGAAAACCTGGACATCTTAGGAGAGATTGCTATTTCTGGAAGAAAAGCAACAAGTACAAATCTGATGGAAATGACAACAATTCTCAAAAATCAGACAGCTACAAGCACAGGGAACATCAAGAAGCTAATTACACTGATGGCTTTGACAGTGGGGAAGTGTATGTGGCTGCTACTAACTTGAAGGATGATTGGATCCTAGATTCTGGGTGTACATTTCATATGACAAACAACAGAGAATTGCTATCTGGTTATAGAGATGTCAGAGGAGGAAAAGTCATACTGGGTAATAATCAAACATGTGGAATTGAAGGCATAGGGACAGTGAGCTTCAAGATGTTTGATGGAGTGGTCAGATCACTTAGAGGTGTGAGGTATGTGCCTAACCTAGCTAGAAACTTGATTTCACTAAGTGTGCTTGATGATTTGCAGATTGAAAGCAAGATCAAAGATGGACAAATCAAACTATGCAAAGGATCTATGGTGATTATGAAAGGGGTGAAGGAAGATGGACTTTACTACCTATGTGGGGAACCTATAATAAGCTGCAACAATGTTATTCCAGCACCTGAAGATGACAAAGCCACTCTATGGCATAGGAGGCTAGGTCACATCAGTGAAAAGGGGCTGCAAATAGTCAACAATCAAAAACTACTTGGCAAAGATAAGGTATCTAAGGTAGATTTCTGTGAACATTGTATTCTAGGAAAGCACCACAGATTAAAATTCAATACTGGTATCCATAAAGCAAAACATATAATGGAATATATACATTCTGATTTATGGGGACCTGAGAAAGTTAATACTCATGGTGGCTGCTCTTATTTCCTATCTATTGTTGATGATTTTTCAAGGAAAGTTTGGGTTTATTTGCTTAAAAATAAGAATGATGCCTTTCAAAAATTTGTGCATTGGAAAACCCTAATGGAAAATCAAACTGATAAGAAAATTAAGGTGTTGAGAACTGATAATGGCCTAGAATTTTGTAATGACTTGTTTAATAATTACTGCAAAGAGCATGGTATCATGAGACACAAGTCTGTTAGGCACACACCCCAACAAAATGGAGTGGCAGAAAGGATGAATAGAACTTTGCTAAATAAATCTAGGTGCATGTTGTTTAGTGCTGGTCTGTCCAAAGGTTTTTGGGGAGAGGCAGTTGTTACTGCTGCCTATTTGATAAATAGGTGTCCTTCTAGTGCAATAAACTTAAAGACACCTGAGGAAATTTGGTCTGGAAAACCACCAGATCTGTCTAATCTTAGAGTCTTTGGGTGTGCTGCTTATGCTCACCAAAATATTGGGAAATTAGAACCAAGGGCAATTAAAGGAGTGTTCCTAGGTTACCCTGAGGGAGTTAAAGGCTATAGGATTTGGCTAAGAGATCAAGGGGGTTTAAAAACTATCACTAGTAGGGATGTAATTTTTAAAGAGAATATTTTTCCCTGTTTATCTAACAAAACTCCTAGTGCAGATATTTTAACTAACCCTGCAGGCATATCAGATTTTGAATTACAACCCAACATTCAGGAAAATCCTGATGAAGAACCTGATGTGAATCAGGTGGAACTTGTTCAGGTGGAACAAGTTCAGACAGAGGCAGAAACTGTCCAACCAGTTCAGGTGGAACCTGAACCAAATCAGGCAGTTCAAGATGTAACAGAACAAGCTGAGGAACAAGGGAATCAAGACCTAAGGGAGTATCAACTCACTAGAGACAGAAGTAAGAGAGTTTCTAAGCCTACTCAGAGATTTAGTTTCAATGCATGGAATGAAGTTCTGGCCTATGCTTTTCTAAGTGCAATGGAGATATCTAAAACTGAACCTAGTTCTTATGAAGAAGCTATGCAAGACAAGAACTCTGGAAAATGGTCAAAAGCAATGGATGATGAAATGGATTCTCTAAGGAAGAACAAAACCTGGAAAGTGGTCAAGAGACCTGATGGAAAGAATGTCATCTCATGCAAATGGCTATTCAAATACAAGGAAGGGAACAAACCTGGTGAACCTACAAGATACAAGGCAAGGCTAGTGGCTAAGGGTTTTAGTCAAAAGGAAGGAATAGACTATACAGAGATTTTTTCCCCTGTAGTGAAGTACAAAACAATAAGAATAATGCTGGCTATGGCTACACAATTTGACCTAGAAGTGGAGCAAATGGATGTGACTACTGCTTTCTTAAATGGAGAATTAGAAGAAGACATATATATGGAGCAGCCTAAAGGGTACATTAAGAAAGGAGAAGAACACTTAGTGTGTAAGCTAGAAAAGTCTTTATATGGGCTTAAGCAATCACCAAGGCAATGGAACAAGAGGTTTGACACTTTCATGACAAAACAAAGCTACTTAAGAAGCTACTATGATCACTGCTTGTATTACAAAGGGACAGAAGTGCATACAGCTATATACTTACTCCTATATGTAGATGATATGCTAATCATAAGCAAGGAAAAGGCCAAGGTAGAGAACTTGAAGAACTTATTAAAGGCAGAATTTGAAATGAAGGATCTAGGAGAGGCTACTAAGATACTTGGAATGAATATCAAGAGGGATAGACAGAAAGAGAAACTGGTTCTAAACCAAGAAGACTACATACACAAGCTCATTAAGAGATTTTCTATGGAAGATGCAAAGATAACAAAGCAACCTATCACCTACCAACATCAATTATCTAAAGCTCAATGCCCTACAGAACCAAAGCACATAGAAGAAATGAAAGAAGTCCCCTACTCAAATGCTGTTGGATCTGTTATGTATCTAATGGTGTGTACTAGACCTGATCTAGCACACACTATGAGTGTCCTAAGCAAATATATGGCTAACCCTGGGAAAGAACATTGGCAAGCAATGAAATGGGCTATGAGATATATAGCAGGCACTGCTAAGGTAGGATTGGTGTATAAAAGATTCAATTCTAAGCTCCTAATTGAAGGATATAGTGATGCTGATTATGCTGGTGACAGAGACAGTAGAAGGTCAGCATACTATTTTACAATAGGAGGCTGTTGTATAAGTTGGAAAGTCCAACTTCAACCAGTGGTTGCTCTATCAACAACTGAATCAGAATATATTGCTGTAACAGAAGCAATAAAAGAAGCACTGTGGCTTCAAGGTCTCCTAGAAGAAATTACTAAGGTTAAGCAGGTTCCCACAGTGTATTCAGACAGCCAAAGCTGTATACACTTGTGTAAAAACCCAGTTTTTCACGACAGAACTAAACATATTGAGATCAAGTATCACTTTATCAGAGACAAAGTGACCCAAGAGCTAGTTTCAGTTCAGAAGATACCAACAGAAGAAAATCCTGCTGATATGGGAACCAAAATTGTTACCCTTCACAAATTCAAGCTTTGCATGAATCTGTTAGGGGTAGACACTGGAGGATAACCTAAAGGAGACTCGAGCTAGGACCCTCAGAGAAGATCTATTCTATCACAGGTAAACTTATATGGGGAATCAGGTGGAATTTGTTGGAATTAATTCCCCATATAAGTCAACCTGTAACTATCACTAAAGGAAAACAGTTAGTTACAAACCTAACTAACCTACCCGTATTACAATCCCACATCAAAACAGTTAGCAGTCATTCCCTAACCGACTTTTCTCAGTTACAATACATATAAATAGAAGAACAAAACAGAAGAGACTTACAGCTTCAACAACACTTCTCAGATCTCCAGAGAAAAAGAAGATGAAAACCTCAGACCTAGACAGAGAGAGTTTCTCTCATGTGTAAACAGAAAGAAAAGAGTGAATTAGAGAAGAAGAGAGAAGAGAGAGGATCTGTTCGATCCTGAGTGAAAGAAAAGAAAGAGAAAGCTTGAGAGAGAGGCTGTACATACCTGTTTTTGAAGAACTGAGAGCTACTAGACGATTACTGTGTCTTGGAGCTCAGAAACTTGATGTAAACTTCGATCTTGATAGTGGATTGTGGCTGATCTTTCTCTGAGGCAGCTCGCCAAGGACGTAGCCCCAATTTCAGGGGTGAACCTTGTAAAACTGTCTGTGTTTGTTATCTCTCTCACCCTAATCCTTGCACTTGTGTACTGTTTCATTGTCTGCATAATTTTCTCAGGGATCTGCTCAAAATCAGAGTTGATTCTCTCTGATTATCCCTCAAGTTTTTGATAAACTTTTGCCCTAAGTTTTCCTTGTGTTTCTCGAAGGCTGTTCAGACACAAAGAACATATTAGTAAAGTAAATGAAACAATAAAATAACATATAAAACCTAATACGTGTCAATTGTGTGTGAATTCAAATTCAGTACAAGAAAGGTCAAAATTGACCTTGTGAAATAACTTGTGTGCGTGTGTGAGTTGTGTAGGATAAACCTGTAATTTCCTACAATTTTCATTAACTAATTTCAAGATGTAAGATAAGAAAATTGACATCTTGACTGTTGAGGGTTTGTTCGGTTGGCAAAAATAATGCTTTAGTTGTTTGTTCTGTCTCTCTGCCTGTCCTTGCAATTAAGCCATTAAAGCAGAAGTTTCCTCACCCCTTATCTTAATAATAGTTTTGTAACTCCACAAGCCTAATACAAGTACTTCCCAAAACCTTCCAACTATCTTAACCATCCTCACACTTCACCACTTATATATGTGTGTGTTTACATATTGGTGCTTTGGATGTGTCCCTTAATTTGTTTAAAACAATTAAGCGACCAAGTATTGTGACTGTTCTAATAAAATAATGATAATCCAAAGTCTCAATAGCTCTTGATCTTCTAGTCAAAAAACGATGAAATCGTGTGTAGGTGCACCATTACGTGGTACAAAATTGTTTTAATAAATGAATATTGGTGTTTTTCATGAGGGGCAAGGCAGTAATTGCAAATGTTTCAGTAGTGGTACACATAATATAATATTATTATCTATGCTTGCTTTTGATGTAAGGTAGTATTGCCAAATAATGTTTCATAGATCTATGCATTAACAACCACAAGTCAAACGACCAAACAATTTAGTTAGACACCTCTTATGTAATTCTTGTCATAGAATCCAATGGAAACATCCCAAATCATATAAAAGCTATAAAATTCCAAAGGTAGTCTCAAAAACTATAGATACAAGTTTTCCTATTAATAATACACATGGCAACTAAGCTTTTAAAACCCCACCCTCTTTACTACCATTTTTTCATCCTTTTTTTTTTCCCTCTCTACAATATAGTAAGACTCTTCTCTTAGGAAAAAACAACATAGTAAGACAAAATCTAAGGATATTTATTGAAACAATTCATTGGTGGAGATTTAGACTATACACCACACACAATGTAGATTTGATTATATACAACGTGGCCAAGGCAACTCCAGGTTTTTTCTTTTGGATAGAAATGGTCTTAGTCAACAAAACTGTAATATATCTCATTGGCAGGCGACTATGCTGTCACACACACACACCCCTCATTCAGTGTCAATTTTCTCACACGTTGGCAGGCATAAAAGAAAAGAAGGGAGAAATTAGAAATTATTAATTAGAAGAGAAGAAAGAGTTAGGCATTGCATATTTGAACAAGGAATTCAACCAAATTGGTAATGTACAAGAGAGCTATACTTTTGAATTGAACTCCAACCCCCAAACTCAACCTATATGACCAAAGCAATGGCCTTACATCCCATCCACGTCCATGATTTACAGGTCAAATGGAAAATTACATTCCAAACCAATCTTAACTTTTGCAAATTACAAACAATCCAAGAAGAAAAAGAAGGAAAGAAAAAAATTAAAAAATCCGCTATCATAATCCAAAAAGGAGTCCAATACTTGAGCATTATCTTCAATAGGGTAGTGTATGGATGATTTGATTATTGGTTGTACACCTGAGTGCTTGTAAGACATCTCCAATGCCGTGTGCGGGGACCTTTTTCAAGAAGCATCAGTAAACCCATACTGTTTGCTGATAGCCCAAACATGTATCTGCAGTCATAAATAAAGAATGAGCGGAAACAATAGACGAACATCAGATGCCAACACTAAGACGAAAGAAAGCAATTTCTATTCTAAACATCAGCCTGAATACATTAAAAGGAACCCCCTTTTTTATTTTCTTTCATAAATAAAACTAGTGATCAACGAATTGCTCAAGGGTACACTCTACTCTTTACAAGAGCTATGTGTTCTGTGTTGAGCTATCACAATGCTTTCCGCATAAATCTGCTACATATTTAAAAGGCGCATAAGCATATTTCATATGGGATACTGTTTTAGTTCGTTACAAATCATTGTTGTTCATCAACTTAATCAGAAATATCATTGATCCAATCATCAGCATATAAGATGCATTTTCAATTTTATCATCACAGAATAAAAAAAATGTAACCCATGAAAAGTAAGTCAAAGGCCTATTCTTTAATAATTGTGTAAGTGATTAATGAATTACTCACTTGCTTCGGCGAGCTTTCCTTTTCCAGAAAACAAAGGATACAATCCACTGAAGATCAAACATCAAAAGAAACATTGAATTAGTTGAAGTTAACAAAAAAAACGATGTCAAAGACGCAAAAGAATCAGTTACAGTCAATTGCAATTACCTTGAAAACAGATATGAAGGAAAAGCTTCCAAGTACAGATGGCTTTTTAACAGTAATTTGTCTTGAGGGTGACGCATCCTTGCACAACTGTTGTGCTATTTCCTTCAGTAACACTAGTTGAGCCTTATCTGTTCCAATTGAAAGAATTGCTTGCCTCATTGATTCCCTGTCAGCCTCAAGTGCCTGGAGCCTCATATAGAGCTTCTTGATTTCGGGATCTCCAATATCACCTTGACTATAAGATCCTCTTGGAGTGTTTATGTTATCCTCACCATTCCCAACTCCAGCTTTAACCTCTGCATAACCATTGTAAGGCACCCCATTATGGATCGAGTCAATCGTATAAACCCTATCACTCATGTCGTCTCCAATCTCTGATCCATAATCTGTATTTCTTGTGTTGTACTCCTCTGCATGTGTAACATACTCTGTCTTCTTGAAACTAACATTGAACCTAGGAGATTCAGTGTGGAAATCTGTGCCAGTTTCTTTGACCATGCCTGAAAATGAAGGTGAATCATTTGAGTATTTCCTGAAATGTCTTGACCGCCTAGGAGAGTGGCCAACTATCACCTTCTCTAAAATGTTCTTAGTACCTCCAAAATCCCCTTCCAATTGATTATTACTAGGACATCTCTCCATCTGGTGAATCCTATGCTCTAAATTTTTCAAGTGATCTTTACCGCGAGGTGTTTCACCAAATGCATATTTTTCAACATCTGCAACATCGTCATCATCAACCTCCAAAGAACCTAGGTTCTCATTGATATTGCATTTCAAAGGTGGGTATTCAAACATTGGAATCTCATTTTGAGAGTCAAATTCCATCATGTTGTTATAACCCTTCTCACCCTCAGCCTCATCTTCTGTGAGCCCATAACTCAGCATCCTATGCTTATACGCCTGCACTTCACATGAGAGTGACTGAATGACCTGCTCCCTCTTGTACAACAAGTCTTCTACTGCTATGAACTCTTGTTGGTCATGTGCCATCTTCTCCTCAGCAAAACGCTTAAATTGCCGCGCCTCCATTTGAATTTCAGCCTTCTCCCTCTGTAGCCTGAGTATCATAGACATGGCTTCATTTGCAGCTGACGAGGAAGCATTTCTCTCCTCTTCTAATTCTATATACAAATCCTGTATAGTTTGCTGCTGGTTACCAACCATCTCTCGTAGTGCAGCACATTCATTCTCAACTTGAACCCGAGCAACCGATAAAGGTTCAAAGCCCGGTATGAAGAACCGCTTATTTTCCTCAAACTCATCATATTTTCTCTTCACAGACCTAAACCAAGGCCCTGAAGTACCACTTATCGAGGAACAACTACAACCACAATTACAACATTTCACCAAGTCCCTAGAAGATGGACACGCTTCCAAATCCATAAAACACTTCTCATCCAATATTCAAACAATTCAAGATCAAAGAGAACCCAGTTTCACTACAGATATTGACCAATAATCCACAGCAAAGAAGAAAAAAAAAACAATAAACTGTATCTTGGAGTTCCAAATCTCTCTCAGATAATCTCAAAGCCTTTAATAATGATTTTCCTCCCTTTCTTTACTCCATCCACCAGCAATATTTTCCTCCGGCACAAATCACATGAAAATAAAAACACCTAAATCCAAAACATTAAAAAAAAAAATTAATAAATAAATTTGAATTTTAAAGAATGTAGAGAAAAAACCAAACTGATATTCCAGACCAAAAACTAAAATATAAGAAAGGTTATTGAAGAATAATATGTATATTTTTCAAGTAAACCATAGAATTCAATCGAAATTAACTCGGAGAAAAAACCATTTTCATTTGATTATAAACGAATAAACATAAATAGTTGAGTAATTAAAAAAGAAAAAAAAATCAAAATTGCTCATCCTATTTATTTGGAACAAATCCATAAAAAAGAGGCTTACCGAACTAGGTCGTCGATTACAGCTGGAAATAGAGCGAACAAAATTCCCGGGAAACGCAGCTTTTCCGAGAAAACTCAGGATCTAAAAAACAATGAACAAAGAAAAATATGCAGAATAATAATCGACCACCGGATAGAGCTGGTAACTTTTTTCCTCCTTGTGATAAAACTTTCGCGGGTGTTTGGAGGGAAGGAAAATCAAAGGCAGAGAGAGGGAAAGAGAGAATTGGAAACCCTAAAATTCTATTTGATTTTATTAAAAAGAATATAAAATTTGTTAATAATATTTTGTTTTTGGCTTTCTTGATTTTCGCGATTTGTGTTTTGATGAGAGAGAATGAGAGAGATTCAGAAACCAAAGAACAGAGATTGATAAATTTTTGAAAAAATTAATTAATTAATTAAATTAAAAAAAAAAAAACAAAATAGTAAGAGAAAACCTGTCACAACTAATTACAACTAACTACTCATTGCCACCTAGACTAGATAATTTGGTGTTAAAAAATAACAAAAATAATAAAAAAAAAATTACAATTTTATGTTAAGTGCTCATTCATATATAATTATCTATTTAATTTGTTTTTTTTTCAAGCACCGCAATTTTGTGTTGTGGCCAATTAGTAATTTTTTTCCGAACTTTAACATATACCAATTTCCTGAATTTTTTTGGCTGTTAAAATTTTCGCTGAACTATCGAAATTGTTAGATTTAAGGACTTTTGTCTAATTTCATTCAATTTTACTGTTTCATTGATTGTTTATGTACTAAACCATGCTCCCCAGACTTTGATATCTACCAAATCATACCCTTCAAACTTTAATATGTACTAAATCATGCCCCTCAACTTTCATCCATGTTAGAATTTTTTTTACTAAAATTAGATAAAAGTCATTAAATCTATTTTTAAATTACTTTATATATATATTTTTTTAAATTTATTGAGTTGCTCCAGTAATTGCTAGATAGATTGTTATGTGAATTTTCGTAAAAAAATAAAAAAAAATTGTTTTAAAGTGTAAAAATAAAATAATACCTATAAATAATATCTTAAGTTGGAACCGAACAAAAACCAATACAGTAGAACCTCAACTCAAGAATACACTTGGGACCAAGTAAATTATATTCTAATTGAGAGGTTATAACTAAATAGAGTTACACTAGAAAAAAAAAATTTAAAAAATAAAAAAATATCAACGTAACAATAATAACAATAAATAATTATTAATACTATATCATAATAGAAATATTTTAAAGTAAATATAATATTCATACATGTATTATAATTTAAAATAAAATTATTAATTTTACATAAATAAATTTACAAAATACATGTATATATTTTATTAAGATGTAATTATTCTTATATAGAGGTATATTTGGTAATGCGGGACTAAAAAAATGTATAACTAATTATAATTTAGAGATTATTCATATTTATAATTGGCCTAAATTGAGACTGATTTTTTTTATATAATAAATTAGAGGTTATTCTTGAATAGAGTATTCTTAAATAGAGATTCTACAATACTTTAATATATAATTGGTATTGATGTTGGTCTCTCATATTTGTAGAGGTTATGATGTCGATACTTATCGTTTTTATTGTATTAGTGCTTTAAGATTTTAGTTGTATTAAATTTTTAAAGAATAATTTTATGTAATACTTAATTAAAAGGATTTGTAATATTTAGTTTTCATACTTTATTTTTTATATATTTTTAAGTTAATATTAAAAATTTATTTTTATAAGTTAAAATTCAATTATTAAATTGAACCAATCTAATATTGAATAATGTAGGAGATTATAATGATTTTTAAAATTCAATTACTAACTAAATTGATTCGGAAAAATATAGAAATATTAAATTAAATCAAATGCCCATTTCTAATTATTGCATTTGAGTGTAAAAATAGAATAGCAAATATTAATTACTAATCATTGGAGTTATTATGATTTTCATTTCATAAGTTTTTTTCTTTACCTTAAATTCTTTTGTTTATTTTGACTAAATCAAGTGAATAATTATTTTAGGATAATTTCAGTTTTAGCATTAACTTTTATTCATGATAAAGTATATATATTAATTATTCTAAGAATCCAATGATTATTCCCTTATTACTACATGCAATCATATATTAAATACTTATATTTTCTAAAACAACTATTTGTATATTACTTTCTTTTTTATGAATGAACCTTCTCATTAAAAGCAAGTCCAAAGACTTATATTAATTCTAACTACCAACTCTTATCATTAAGAGAGAGAACTACTTTAGTAAGATGGAGCGATTACAAAATAAAAACTCAAAAACATTAAACAAATATCTTGCAAAACTATTATAAATTGCCAAATAACTATTTGTTTATTACTTAATAGTATACTATATATTCATTCTAAACTATACAAGTCAAATAAATTTCATAATTTAAAAGTCAAATTCTATTTATAAAACAAAATTCATTTCTTTTTATTCCAATGAATTGATCTATTAATTTTGCCTTGATGCTTATGTTAGTTTTACAGTACTAAATTAAGTATGTAGCAGAAGCATTTATTTTAATTATCATTGTACCAACCTAAGAATTCCATGTATATGTATATGCTAGATTGATGTTACATATAATTAATTTTCTATTTAATTAGGTGATGTTAAGTGTAATATAAGTTTGTTTAATTTTTCTATTAGGTTAATGTATACATATTTTTTTAATTTTTGAAAAGTTTGAGATTTTGATTTTTGAAGATTTTTTTCTAAGCTATTGCGACTATATTAATGTGTTCTTTAAATGTAATTATATATACATATTTTATATATACAATAAAAATCAAGTGAGATATCGTGATGAATATATGATTTGAAAGGCCAGAAACAAAGTTGTTTTTTTTTTTTGAGGAAAGGCGTTTATATTATAAATTAAAACTGAGTTTAGACCTCACGGTCATTACATAAAATAGCATCCGGTATAGAAGGGACCGGGATAGAACCATACAACTGATGGGAGAAAGCCCATCTAGCCACATTATGAGCGGCAAAGTTACAAGATCTGCTAACATAAGAAAAACAACAGGAATTAAATAAAGGAGATGACTTAGTACAAAATGAGACGTAGTTCTCTAAGGCCCAACGAGATCCATTCCCATTGATAGCGTCGATGACTACTCTCGAATCATTCTCCACAATAACATACTTATAGCCGAAATTTGAAGCAACTGATACAGCCAAGCAGCAAGCCGCAGCTTCACCACACAGGGCATCCGAGAACTCCTCCCGAGCCGTGTGAACATTAATCACTCTGCCAAGATGATCTCTAGCAACCACCGCAATACACGAACTCTCCAGACCGACTTTCACATCACAGTTCAGCTTTATCCAGTCCTCAGGGGGAGGGGACCAAGCTTCCTTTAGCACCAGAGTTGGACTAGAGAGTAGAGAATCATACATATCTGCATAAGAGGTACAAATAATATCAAAGCATTTGTTAAAGTCAACAGGACAGTTATTATGGACCTTATCATTACGCACCCTCCATATAGTATCCACAACAATAGAAGCATACAAGAATATATCATCGGCACTGGCCCCTTTGTGTTTAAGATCCCAGATGAACTTAATCCAATCCCAGACACGAATGCCCGTATCACAGACTGGATAGATACCCCACGGAGATGAACGCCATAAGTGAAGAGCTACATCACAAGAAAGGAAAAGATGTTCAACAGACTCTTCCCCCACGCCACAAAGGGGGCAACTCGAGTCCTCTATATGGAAACGTTTTCCTATAACACCTCTTACAGGAAGAGCATTGGATAAGATGCTCCACCACATGACTTTGTGTCGCTCCAAGATTTTGCTATTCCACAATTTATTCCAAAGCTTTGGCGCAACATCACAGTGAGGAGCTCTTTCCAGGGCTTGGGATAGATAAGCAGACTTACACGAGAACTGCCCGTTACTTTCCAGCGTCCAAACCCATCTATCTTGACCAACACCAGAGGGGTGACCCCCTTTCAAAATGGCCGCAACCGTGTCCTTCTCAAACAGAGAATTCAGCTTTTGAAGGTCCCAGTGACCATCATTACAGAGTAACTCCCCTACACAATTAAAGATGGTAGGGGCACCCCTCCTACGCTTCGGGCAAAAGCCTTTAGAATGAGGAATCCATGGGTCCGACCATATTTTCGTTGATTCTCCGTTAGCAATCAACTTACAAGCCCCTTTTTTCAAGATAGAATTAGCCTTGACAACATTTTTCCAAAACCAAGAATCAGAATTTTTATACCTGCAAGAGAGAAAGTCATTTCCCCGGAGGTACTTCGCGTTCAATACTTGAGTACATAGAGATTGGCTACCGGTTAGAATATTCCACCCCCATTTAGCCAAGAAGGCCTGGTTCATTTCTTTTGTCTTGCGGAAACCCAATCCACCTAACGATTTGGGGAGGCAAAGCTTGTCCCAAGCCTTTAGGTGGATCCCATGGTTTCCCTTCTCAAAACCCCACCAAAAATCTCTAACCAGACTATCGATCCTATTAACCATACGAGATGATAGTTTTGTAGTTTGCATAGCATACATTGGCAAGGACAAGCCCACGGACTTTATTAGAGTAGCCCGCCCCGCCTTTGAAAGAGTCTTTGCCTTCCAACCTTGAAGTTTAGCCGTGAGGTTGTCTAAAATAAAGTTGAAATCAGCGTCCTTTTGCCTAGACCGGAAAAGGGGAAGACCCAAGTATTTTAAGCACCCCTCAGGATAATCAATACCCAGACCTTCCTTGATATCCCTCCGCATGTTCACCGGCGTATTCTTACTGAAGAAAATTGTCGTCTTGAGCTTATTCACCTGTTGGCCAGACCATGAGCAGAATTTTTCTAAGCAGCTCCAGACTCCATTAGCTTCAACTAAATTGGCTCTGCCCACCAAAATTAAGTCATCCGCAAAGAAAATGTGGGATAGCACAGGACCACCTCTACTGAGTTTAATACCTTTGATAGAACCCTGGTCAAGGGCATCATGAATTAATCTTGAAAGAACATCAGCCGCCCAGATGAAAAGATAAGGGGAAAGCGGGTCTCCCTGACGGAGCCCACAGGAAGGGTTGATTTTGCCAACAGGACCCCCATTAAGACAAATATTTAGGGTTGTAGTAGAAATACATTGCGATATCCAATGGCGGAATTTTGGCGGAATACCATAACACTCCAAGACATGATCAATAAATTTCCAGCTCAACCTATCGTATGCTTTAACAAGGTCAATTTTTATAGCAAAGAATCCCTCCTTTCCCTTTTTTCTATTAAAGGAGTGGATAATTTCTTGGACAATGACATTGTTATCATGGATGTTTCTACCTGGGACAAAAGCAGCTTGCGTTGGACAGATAATGGAAGGAAGAATGGGTCTAATTCTATTAGCCAGAATTTTAGCTATGACTTTGTACACCACATTACACAGAGAGATCGGTCTAAAATGATTGGTTCGGGTAGGGTTTTGGACCTTCGGGATGAGCACAATGTTCGTGGCATTAATCCCTCTATGCATATTACCATTCTTAAAGAAGTCTAGGATCGCATCACAGAAATCCGATCCAACGGAATCCCAGTAATGTTTGTAGAAAAGGACTGACATCCCATCAGGACCCGGGGCTTTATGGGTGTTCATGGTAAACAAAGTCCTCTTTATCTCATCAGCACTAGGGGTACCAACAAGGTCATTCAACTCCTCCTGAGAGAGTCGCTCATGAATCAACTGACAGCAGTTATAATCTAGAGAGGATGAAGCTTCCGTAAATATACCTTTGAAGAAATCAATAAACTCCCTCCCAATAACCTCACGGCCGGAAATCCAAACGTTTTCCTTGTTCATAATACTCTCGATGGCATTTCGCCGGCCTTTAATAGCAGCCGAAAGAAAGAAAAACTTAGAGCACTTATCCCCATCTTTGAGCCAAGAAATCCTGGCCCTTTGTTTCCAATAGATCGCTTTCCTTTCTCTTGACTCATTAAGATCCCGGCGGACCACCCGCTCCCCGATTCCGATCCCCGAGACCCACGGAGTCTCGCAAAAAAGTCAAGCTTCCGTTCAAGTTCTTTAATAGTCACATCGAGCTTACCAAATTGAGATCTATTCCAATTCAGGAGAGCCACCCTGGTGGCGCCCACCTTTTTGAAAATTCTTGCCGGAGCCCAGGCGTGATTAACCGAGTTCCAAGCGTTGGCCACCACCAGATTGCTTCTAGCATCACGAGTCCATCCTTCCTCAAACTTAAAGGACCTTTTAAACTTGGTCGTCGGGCCATCCGACATAAGACATAAAGGCCTATGGTCAGAGTTACAAGTCTGGGACGAGCAAAGGATAGCTCTTGGGAATAAGTTGAGCCAAGCACCATTCACTAAACCTTTATCCAAAGCAGATTTCACATGTTGCCTCCCAGACCGATGGTTATCCCAGGTCAAGTTATCCCCTTGGATTGGCATATTAATAAGACCCCTAGTGTCCAAAAGGTTAGAGATGATCGGGATAAAAGGGTCCCGGCCAGAAGAGCCTTCCCTTTCAGAGGCATTAAGAACGAAATTTGTATCACCCAATATAAGCCAAGGCCCCCCGAATCTATCTCCCAGTTGCAAAAACTCAGACCAGAATTTTTTCTTAGCATGAAGGTAAGGGGGACCATAAACACACGAAAGGAGCCAAGGGTGGGAAGCGGGGTCCGAATACACTAACCCCGATATATGATTACAAGAGCACGAAATACATTCAAAATTAAACTCAGCCTTCCAAGCCAAAATAATACCACCCGCAGTGCCTCTAGCAGGAACACAAACATTAAAATAAAAATGGAGGGTTTTAAGAGTACGTACCAGAGGATTAGCATCCACCTTAAGCTCGGTAAGAAATAGAAAATCAGGAGCTCGAGACCGGATGAGGGACTTCAATTCCCGAACTGTAGAGGTCTGCCCTAACCCTCTACAGTTCCAAGCAATGCCTCTCATGGCTCCTGTGGAGGAGATTCCACATTCTCCTCCACAGGGGTATGAGAGTAAGCAGACCCACTCGAAACATCATCGTCAATCACAAAGGAACCAATCAAGGGGTTCTTCAGAATACCAGATCGGCTTGGAGAGTTAGAACTATCCTCAGAAGGCTCTTCAAGTACCATATCGGAATCATTCTCTTTATGCTTTGAGTCCCAGGGAAAGTCTCGGACTACACCTGGGTGCTTGCGGTGGATTTTATGAGGCCTAGAGCAAAGAGATGCCGAAGATTCAAACTTCCTTTTCTTGAAAGGAGTAGTCCTCTCATTAACCTCAGAAGAAGCCGGGACTCCAATATCACCACCTATCTTGCGAATCTCATACAAATCAAGCTTGCCAAAGTGTTTGAGATCATTCATCAATTCCTCTTGAGCTTTAAAGAAATGAGACAAAGCTTGCTCTTCATTTATTTGGACATGATCTACACACTCACCAACGGGCTTTGAAGATGTGAGACCAACTTGGCCACCAATAGCATGGTCCAAATGAACCGGCCCTATAATAGTTTGAGTAGGCATAGAAGAAATCGGGTCCACATGCCCAACAATAGAAAGATTATTATTGAAGTTTGATTCCTCCAAAACAGGCCCACCACTCTTTAAATTCGGCCCAAGCCGATGGACTGGCCCAATGGGATGGGAGATAACTTGATTTAACATAATAGGCCCACCTTCCAAACTCTCATCAGCTGGCCCACTAACTTTCACAATCGGCCCACACGGAGACAGCCCACCAACCTGTGAAGACAACTCAACAGCCCCAACATTTGAATTTAAATTAAAATCCGTACCTTCCACGCGTGGTCTCCTCAAAGAAGAAACTCCAACATGGACTTTCCCCTGCATTCGAACCCCAAGATCACCACTATTACCCGAAGAAGCAAAACAGTCCTTGCCTCCTGCAGCCGGATGCTTAGGATGCCACACCAGTCGTTTGGTCTCCCCAGGCTTAGCTGCTGCACGATGGGTCACCATCAAAGAGCGTCTCGGACGACGAACCGACCCAGTAACATCCAACGGTTCACCAGCAGCCGGAGCCGGAGACGCCATTAAAGGACAGATCGCACCACCTTTCTTCACCACTGCCATGGAGGAGACAGAACTCGAAACACCGAATGATGGACCAGAGAAAACATCGAGGTACGCGGAGGACGTTGATAGCCACGGACCATACATAGGGAAAGGAATTCCATCACACTTAGCCACCGTCACCGGCGACGACAACGAACAGCCCCGTCGTTGATGACCCAGACGACCGCAGTGGTAACAAAAAATCCCAATCTTTTCAAATTTAACTTGCAACCATTGTTTCACACCAGAATTTGTATCAAAAAAGCACCCTGAACATAATGGCTTATGAATGTCGATATCCACCAGGATCTTGAAGAATGTTGTCCACGAGGCTGGTTTGTCCTCCTCCATATCAAGCTTTATAACAGACCCGACCAAGCCCCCAAGAAGTAATCCATTAGCTCTTGAGTAAAACTCATGGGGAAGGTTGTGAACTTGCACCCAAACTCTTAGAGAATTAAACACAATCGGCCCGTCGACACTCGGAGACCAATCTTGCAAAGCCAACGTATAACCACGAACACACCAAGGACCGTTTGCAAGAGCCCAGTTCCTGTCATTACCATTATCAAACCCAAACTTGAAAACATTGGAGTTTTTTACATCATCCACCATAGCCACAACACTAACCGGTTTTTTCCAAGTTTTAGCAACAAAATCCAAAACAGTAGGGATATCAACAATCATTGGAGCAATAACTTTCCCGTACAAACACGATGACGCTAACGCCTTAACCGAAGAAGGGCACGGAGACAGCTTGATAGAGGTTTCCATGCACGAAAAGTTCCTTCCTTTAAGGGAAGAGTTGGAGGTAATGATTGGCTCCATAATAAATACACCCAAACAGAGAAGTAAATGGACCCCAAAAAACACACTACCTACCCAAATCTCACCAACTCCAAAAACAGTAGAAAGGAGAACTTTACAAAGAAGACACTCAGCCCTACCCAAGTCAACTCAGACAAACAAACCAAGACAAAAAACAGAGAAACAAAGAAATATAGTCCACGCACTAACAAAGAGAGAACAAAGGGGACACTAAACAAGAGACAACAAAGTTGTTTGGTATAAATATATTCATGACATACTTTAGTAAACCGTACTAAGAAAATTTAATTAAATATTTCTTACTTTAATATGTTACTGATTATATATTTAATTTATTGGCTATGATTTTAATTCTCTCATACTAATACAAGATCATACATTCATAAATGAATATAAATTTTTTTGAAATTTATATATTATAAATTATTTAAATAATAATTTAATAATCAACTATATTTAAATTGTTCACTTTATTTAATATTTCAAATGTCTAATACAATTTTTTAAAGAATAACCCTCAATAACTCATGTTGTTATTTGAAATTATAATACTTATATTTTTCTTTTTAGAAGAATCTCCTCAAAGAATACTACCAACTAGATCAAAACACTCTAAAAGAGGTTGAGGACACAAATTCATTGATTGTTCGCATCTATCATAAGAATGTTCTAAATACAAGGAGGATAACCTGACCACCAAACAATACTAATCATGATAATTATGTAAACATGGTAATAGCTAAGGTGTGTTCATAGTTCTAGAACAAAACATGAAACAACATTCTTAAAAAAATTACAATCATGAATAATGTCTTGTAAAACAAGACACAAAGACGAATCAAGTGATATCCGACTACTTAACTTAATCACAATGCTTTGACAACTCGTCTAAAATTGAAATTTATTTTTTACTTTTACTCTTTATTTCTTTACTATGAAAATGGTAAGTTATTAGACAATTTTCAAACTAAAATCTAATAAAAGGGCATTGATCCATAAATTCATATTTCATTATTTCTATAACTTCTACTAGTTTTTGTTTTTTAATAAAATAATAGTTATGGTTTACGATCTACCAATAAAATTTCAAGTATATTTGTAACATACTTTCCAAACTTCCTCACTATAACTATATACTTAGCTTTTGGTACTTCATGTCTTAATCACACATGACAAATGTTTTCTATCTTATTATTAGGCTTTCAATTCCACACACCAATATCAAAACAAGAATGGTTGTTGTTATTCAAAGAATATGTGTATTTGACTGTTTGTGTTAGAGATTATTTCTAAATTTTAATAAATATCCCACTTGGAAAAGTAAAACAAAATCAACGTAATATTCCTAGCTAGTGTGATGAGAGAAATCTCTGACAATTATTCATCAACCATGTATTGGATGACCCATTTAAATTATTATTTCTAACTTGCTTACTTTTCAACTCCTTGTTTGCAAAACACTCTATAGCTTATATATCTAATATAATAAAAATAAATAGAAGAGCATTGTTATCAATTTGGAAGTATCCTTGTCAGTTTGATGTTACATTAAACCAAATGATTTCTTGTGAGAAAAATAATTAATTATAAAATATTCATGGCACCCATTTCATATTTTCACTCCTTTGATATTAGTCATATAAAGTGTTTATTAAAATTTCCCTAAATTAATTGACCATAGTAGTGAGAAGAGTTCATGTAATTATAGATGATTTTCACTAAGGTTGTTCATCCGATCCAATCCGCACTAAGAGCGGATTTCATTTTTTGGATCCAATCCAATCCGCACAATAGCTCAAATCCAATCCAATCCGCAAAAGTGCGGATTGAATCGGTTACTTTGGATTGGTTACTTTTTAATATTTATGAAAAAAATATTTTTTTTCACATAATTAGCAACAAAAAAAATAAATTATAGTTATTTTATATCTCTAACAACACATTAAATAAATAAAGTAACAAATAACAAATTCAAAGGATGAAAAAAAATTGTATATATAAAAAAATATTTAATTTTATTTTAAATTGTATGTAGAAAAAAATATATAAGAATAGAATATATATTTTATCTATTAAGTTTTGCAATATAATTGTATTATATGTATTAGACTTTTAAATTAATATTTTCTTTATATTAAAATGTTATTTGTATATATAATTTTTTAATTTTGTTATAAATATGTGTGGATTGGATTGGATCGGTTACTTTTACATGTCAATCAACATCCAATCCGCACAAGTGCGGATTTTGAATTTTCCAATCCAATCCAATCCGCACAAGTGCGGATATCCGCACTTTGCAGATTGGATTGGATTGGATCGTGCGGATTGGATTAGATCGGCTATTTTATGAACACCCCTAATTTTCACTCAATTTGAGCCATAACTAGTCTTATAGATGGTTCTTAATTCCTTGGAGATATTTTGTGAAAGTTAATGAAGAAGATGGCATATGGAATTGCCATCTAGAAATGAAAACCTTTTGATTTTTGTTTGTTTTCCTTGGAAAAAAAGTTGTTGAAATGGCTAATATATATGTTGGGTTTCTTTATAAACTTTTTTCTTAGTTTATAGAGATGTGGTCACCAAGCTAGAGAAGAATCTTTGACTTGGAAGAATGATCATAGAACATCACAACATGAGCTTAATGAATGCGAAAAATCAACAACAGTAAAAGTAATTAAGGTCACATTGTCGAGTCATATTCAATGTTTGTTTTCTAAAATGTTAGAGCCAAAATTGCTTTGTTCCCAATAATTAAAATCAACACCATTAGGAAGTAGCCTTGTGAAGAAGATGACCAAAGTAAATGAACCTACATATTTAGAGCTCATTTGGCAGTTGCTTAATTGGTCTTCTTAAAATTCTAGTCCAAATCTCATAAATGGTTGGAACTGGGTGAAGAAGATGTGCTTTTAGTCTTTATTCCTCGATCTCTAACATTTGCCAAATCTGTCTCTTAACAGCATGTGATTCTTTATTAACCTCACTTTTGCTTTTAATACCAATCTTTGTCTCATGTTGTTGTTACTAGAATTTCACAACACCAAGAAATGTAATTTAGCTGGTAAAAGATAGAATTGTTTGAGAGATGATAAATGCGAGTATTCAACCTAAAACGGCGAGTACTCCAATATGCAATGCGATAACAGACAATAAAGCTTGAAAAAATACAGAAGACAATGAAATATAGTGGTTCAGTCAGATTTTGTTCTGCTTAGTCCACTGTAGCAAGGGATTCGTAGGTGCATTTTCATGGTGGATCACCCCTTTATATACAAAGCAGGTGCCCAATCGGTTACATGAGGATCACATTTATTGTTAATCCATTATTTACACATTGAATTGTCATGATTAAACTCAGACAACGTTAACATTAATAAATATATGACAGTTACTGAACTCATCAACGTATGCGTCCTTCGCATCTGCGAGTTGACCGTTCGTGTTCCGTCTGTTGAGTTCGTAGGGTCGCACGTACGTTTGGAACGCCTGCGTCCTTAGGTGATCGCTCGATACGGACGTCGCATGCTGAAGTTGGTAGCATCTGGACATGCGAACTTACACTGGTCCGTTAGGGCTATCGGGTCATTGGGACCAAAACTGCATCATAGGGCATTGGCCTCTATACTTGCCGCGGAGGTATAGAGGGAGGTACTCGCACATGTTCTGACATATGCGAGCTGGGTCTACCCTGTATGATGAGGATTACAGTTATGCGGTATGAATTAAGTCGCATCCGCGATACCTCGCTGGTTTTATCCTGGGCGAGGTCTAAACTTCGAGAAGTCTCCCCTGGACATTTCAGCCTTCACTGGAAGTCTGGATACACGTGTCCTTCAAAGAGGGGTCTGGTCTCGAGTTTCTAAGTGAGAGAAATCTCACTATAACACATGCCCCTAGTTTCGCGATGTGACTTGAGCGGTCACTGAGGGAAACTACTGCTCGAGAGACAGGTGAAAGGTTGTCACGAGGAGGTGACCTTTTGGTTGTCCCATCGAGGGTTTCGAAAAACGACGGCTGTAATGATTAATTTTCATTATCTCTTGGATGCCACGTCACGAAACTCTTCGGTTTTCGTGTAGGCGTGGCCATAGCTGGCCGTTGGATTGGGCGACCTTAGGCATTCTGGTTGCCACGTGTCACAATCCCAATAAATAAGGGATAGGGGTATTTAAACGCTTTGATACGAATCAAATATCCCATTTTTCCCTCCTTTCTCTTAACTTCTCCCCAGTATATAAAGGAAAAAGAAATTCATTCCAACTTTTCTGTCATCTCCCACCGCATTTTCATTCTCAGAAGTGATCAAGAACAACCGCAGGAATCAAAACTAAAGGTTAGCTTCTAAATCCCTGCATTTTCGTTTTCTGTTTTTTGAAGAAAATGTGTTTCTGGTTTTGGGTGCTTATGGAAAACTCTTTTTAGGAAGGTATGCTAGTGGGTATTTATGTGTTTTGGTAAATGATACTGGGTAATACTCATAGTGTAGGGCCTGTAAATTGACATAATCGCGAAAAACCGATCACTACCGATTCACGTCTTCGAATGCTCGCGGATATTCGGATGAACAATTTGAATACTCGCGAGGGTTCAGTCGAACAACTTGAATAATCGCATGTTTCCAAACTTATTTCTGTTTAACTGTTGATTAGACTTTTTAGGATCTTTTCATGTCGCGGGCTGAGTGGTAAGAGTATTAACTGCCTTTTCAAATGGTGGGTGTGTCACAGTATTCTAATGGCCATATACGCGATTATATGTCCCTTGAGATACTGTGATACGCCCAGCCATTTGCTGACGTGCGTTAATACTCGAATGATCGTACTTTTTGGTTGGTAGGTTGTCTCGAAACGGTGGGTGTCTCCCAGTAACTTCAGGGTTATGCTCAAAAATGCATACTTCTTGAGTCACTGGGAAACTCCCAGCCGTTTCTGGAGGTATACCGCACAACCAAAGATGCGTGAATTACTCGCCCAAAGATAGTTACGTTTCTTCTCGCATATCGATAGAAGGGTCAGTTTTCGCACAGAGTTTGACTTTCTTGTTGAATGCGACTTTTATAGTTTACTGCGGGTGAGATCACTTATTTTTATCTTTTCACACATTCATCACGCTGAAAAGATCTTGTATCTTTCAGATGAGCGATCTATCGGATAGCCAGCAGCTCGGATCAGGAGGTTGCGCCTTTGACGGGGAATCGGACCAGGAGAGGGACAGTTTTCTCCCTACGGACATCTCCGAAATGGAGGCCGCGGAGATAGAGTTAGGTCCTATGTCTTCTGTGGAGATCGAGAAGATGGTACGGGAGCTTACCGAACCTGGGGCAATCGATATCCGGGATAGCGAATCCACAGTGTCAGCTCGCGACTATCTCATCCGTACGAGGCAGGCTCCTGACATCGAGGTCGAGGAGGTGGAGGAGGGATGGACTACTCCAGTCCGCGAGTCAGGTGGGGAAGAAGAGGAAGCGGAAGGGAGCGGGACGGACTCGGTTGACGACTCCCAACTGAACGAGCCTTTCTCATGCGAAGACCTAGTCTCGAGAGTCGTCAAATCTGACTTCACCACTTTTGTGAGGTTAAATCTGTTGCGGCTTGCGTTTCAAAGTCCCAAACCCTCTCAGAGAGCGCATCTTCCGTTCACCAACCCTGCGATCATCCCCACGGAGGACGTGGTCATCTCAATACCCATTCTTCGATGTGGTGTAACCGTCCCATTTCATCCTTTCGTCGCAGCCATTCTTAGACGCTATGACGTATCGCCTTTTCAGCTAACACCCAACAGTTATCGCACTGTTCTAGCCTTCTATGCGATGTACATGGAGTACGCCCATAGAGCTCCGTCAGTAGAGGAATTTAGTTATTTTTATGACATAAAGAGCGTGGGCCTTCATAACGGCTTCTTTTGCTTTAGTAAATGGGCGACTTCTGAAATCAACGGGGTTGAGGGGATGGTTTCGAATATGGGTGATTGGAAGTCAAAATGGTTCTATGTTTTTAAGGTTCCTGGGATCAGAACCGACTTTAATCGCAGACCCAGTATGTCGCACATTTGTTGACTTAGATAAAGTTTGTTACTCGTTTTTCGAGATCTTTTGCTAACTCGTTCTTTTGTTGTCATCGCGGAGATGACCCGGCTCGACCAACGCTTAACGCTCATAAAAAGGGGGTAGCTGAAATTCTCGGGAGTCTTCCGGTACAAGATCGCGACTGGCGATTGCTGTGTACGACTGCCAAATTGCGAGAACACAAACTGATCCCTGAGAACGCGAGTCTTCAACGGGAGCCAGTATATAAAGAACCATCTGAGAGACGAGCGGGAGCGGATAGATAAACGGCTTTCCAAACAAACTCCTCGAGAAACTTCAGGTAACTCGTCCTTTCGCTATAACGTGATGAGTAGAGTCGTGATTTTTACTTATCCGTCTTTTATGTTTGCAGTACATGACTTTCCCCGAAGTACGCCCCCGTCCCGAAGATCAAGCAAAAGGGTGGGACACGGCATCTTCACCGGTCGTCGCACGAAGAGGAAGAGCGATGTGATGACTTCGCTCGGCTGCAGATTCCTCCAAGAAGTTGGCCAAGACCGCTCAGGATAAGGGGAAGAAGGTTGTCATTGATTCTCCGGTTCGTCCTCGCGACTTCCTGGCTATGCAGGAAAAATTACTGGCCGAGATTCCTTATGAGGAACTTGTTTCTCGATCAACTGAACTGGCCGCACAATCTGTGGCTTTGTTTATGAAAGCCGTGGCCACGCCTTCGAAGGAAATTGACTCGCTGAAGAGGCAGAATGCCCATTTTCAGGAAAACATAAAGAGGCTGAAGCAGGAGGTGGCCAAGATGGAGGAACTTCACAAGGAGCTCGAGGAAGCCAACAGGGCCAAAGAACAGTTGGAGCTCGAGCTCAAGAAGTCGCAGGACACGATCGCTGAGATGGCTCGCGACTTAGAGGCTGAGAGAGAGAGTGGGAAAAAACAGTATGATCAGGCTGTGTCTGATTACATTTATACTACTCTCTCTAAGGTCCCTGACTTCGACTTCTCGCCGCTTGGAGATGAAGCCGCTGAAATGGCCGAAGCCTTTCGCTCGATGTCTCCTTCCGGACTCAAGGCAACCTTCCGGATGAAATCGAGGGAGCGCAGCCGAGGAGGTCGAGAATGAAGTTGTGAGCAAGATCGTGGATGAGGCCGCTCCCGATGAGACTACTCCCGCCGCTTGATTATTTTCTATCTTAGTTTCACTTTTGTTTTGTCGCTTTACTTATTTTTTTATATATGCGGTACGCGGGTACTCGCACTTTTGTACTTAAAGAATTTCCTCTTACTTTTTGGACAAATTTCTATCCTCGCGGGGATAGTATGCATTTTAATATTTACGCAGTACATGGGTACTTGCGATTTTATTTTCAACTTTGATCACAACTTGGTGTGACCGCGATTATATATATATGCGACTTTAATTACAAATTGGTGTAACAAAGTAGAAAAAACTTAACGTGCACTTTTATTCAAACAATCGGTAATACATGCGGGTATACATGCCCCTATACTTAGGAATTATATTGAATAATAAATGTCTAAGTATAAGTACTCGAATCAAAGGACGCGAATATTGCGATAATAGAATTTCAAGCTCTCGCTATTCCATGCTCGTGGGATCGCGGTCCCATCAAGTGTTGCGAGTCGATAAGTGGCATCACCAATTTGATCTGCGATCATGTACGGTCCTTCCCAATTGTCTCCGAAGACTCCGTGGGATTGGACTTTGGTGTTTGGCATTACTTTTCTTAGGACCAGGTCCCCTACTCGCAGAGGTTTTATCTTAACCTTCGAGTTAAAGTACCTTGCAGTTCGTTGTTGATAAGCCGCGTTTTGTAGTTGTGCTTTATCACGCTTTTCTTCTAAAAAATCAAGGTAAAGCAACTGATTCTCGTTGTTCTGCGAGATATCAAAAGCGTCTCTGCGCAAGGATCCGGCCCCAACCTCATGCGGCAACATGGCCTCGCACCCATAAGAAAGTGAGAAGGGTGTTTCGCCAGTTGTAGATCGAGGGGTTGTGTTGTAGGACCATAAGACTTGCGGTAATTCATCCGGCCATGCCCCTTTGCGATCTTCTAGTTTTCCCTTTAGGGTGTGCTTAATTATTTTGTTGATCGCGGTCCGTCCATTACTCGCGGGTAAGCGATGCGGAAAAGGCTTTTTAATCCCCAAATCATCGCATAGCCGCCGCATTTCTTTACGCCGAACTGTTTTCCATTATCTGAAATGAGCGTATGCGGGATGCCGAAACGGCAGATGATGGAAGTGTAGACGAACTCGCGCAACTTCACTGCGGTGATAGTCGCGAGTGCTTTTGCTTCAGCCCACTTTGTGAAATAGTCAACTGCGACTACAGCGTATTTGACTCCACCTTTTCCCTTGGGTAACTCACCAATTAAATCAATTCCCCATATTGCAAAGGGCCAGGGACTCGTGATAGAATGGAGGTTACTCGGAGGCTTGTGCGTGTAGGTGGCTATTCGCTGACATCTATCACACCTTTTTGCAAATGTGAGGGCATCTTGTCGCAGTGTTGGCCAGTAATATCCTTGCCGCATGATCTTTAAGGCAAGGGAATTACCTCCAGTATGATTGCCACAAATTCCCTCATGTACTTCTCGCAGTATATAACCGCAGTCTTCACCACTGATACACTTGAGAAGCGGTTGACTAAAACTTCTGCGATACAAGCTCTGGTCATATATCACATAGCGGGCTGCTCGTTGTCGCAATTTCCTGGCTTCTATTTTATCATTAGGTAAGACCCCCTTGTCGAGGTATGCGACAATAGGACTCATCCAGGTAATTTCCTGAGCGTCATCGATCTCCATGATTGTTTCTCGATCTATGGTTGGATGTGACAATACGTCTACCGGAATTACGTCGAGTAACTCGGCTTCTGCGGTGGAGGCCGGTCGGGCTGTGGCGTACGCATGGGCATTTTGAGTACGCGGTACTCGAGATACAACTATATGTTTGAATTTCTGCATGATTTCACGGACGATGGCTAAGTATTTCACCAATATTCCGCCTCTCGCTAAGTATTCTCCACTTACTTGACATACCACGATTTGAGAGTCGCTAAATGCTTGTAGGTATTCGACTTTCATCTCGAGGGCCAATTTCAGACCTGCGATTAAAGCCTCATACTCGGCCTCATTGTTAGATGCAGAGAATTCGAAACGCAGAGCAGCGTGTACCTTGAAATTGTTGGGACTGATTAACAATATCCCACTACCAGAACCTTCATTATTCGAGGCTCCATCGACATACAATGTCCATACGTCTTTGCCTGTCGTGACGACGTCATTTCCGCCGTCTATAACCGCTATCTCTGTTCTCGGTAGCTCAAGTATAAAATCTGCGAGGGCTTGCCCCTTGATCGCAGTTCTTGGTTTATACCCGATATCGAATCGACTCAATTCCATGGCCCACTTCAATATTCTCCCCGATGCCTCTGGCTTCGCTAAAACTTGCCTTAAGGGGAAGTTTGTCAGAACTTCGATGCTGTGAGCCTGGAAATAAGGTCGCAATTTTCTTGACGATATTATTAAAGCAAAGGCTAGTTTTTCCATCTGAGGGTAACGTGTCTCGGCGTCTAGTAATCGCTTACTGACATAGTATACAGGGTGTTGATGTCCTTGGTCCTCGCGGACAAGTACCGAACTGACCGCATACTCGGAGACGGCTAAATAAATTGACAAAACCTCGCCGGGCAACGGTTTTGATAGAATTGGAGGTTGCCCCGGATGCGTCTTTAACGCCCGAAAAGCTCGCTCGCACTTCTCATCCCATTGGAACCTCTTGTTACCCTTCAAGATGCCGAAAAAACTCTTTACACTTGTCGAGAGGATGCGGATATGAAGCGGTTTAAAGCCGCAACTTTGCCTGTAAGGCTCTGAACCTCCTTTGGCTTAGTCGGTGATGGCATTTCTACCAACGCTTTAATCTTCGCAGGATTGGCTTCTATTCCTCGTTGATTTACCATAAAACCGAGAAACTTTCCGGAACCTACCCCAAAGACGCATTTTAAGGGGTTCGTACGCATCTTATATCTTCGCAATATGCTGAACATGGCTTGTAGGTGCGTGATATGGTCCTTCGCATGTTGCGACTTTACGCGCATATCGTCAACATATACCTCCATTGTCTTTCCAATGAGGTCTCGCGAACATCATATTCACCGGCCTTTGATAAGTCGCACTGCGTTTATTAAACCAAAGGGCATTACCTTATAACGGTATAGTCCTCGATCGGTAATGAACGAGGTATGTTCTTGGTCGAGTTCGTACATCGGGATTTGATTATATCCCGAATATGCATCCATGAAGCTTAAAAGTGCGTGACTGCGGTGGCATCGACAAGCCGGTCAATGCTAGGAAGAGGAAAGCCGTCTTTGGGACAGGCTTTGTTCAAATCAGTAAAGTCAACGCAGTACGCCATGAGCCATTGGGCTTTGGTACAAGTACGGATTGGCTAACCATCGGGGTAAAATGATTCCCGTATAAAGCCGCAGTGCAAGGAGGCGGTCAACTTCTTCTTTCGGCGCTAGGTACCTCGCGGGGTCCATTTTGCGGCGCTTTTGTCGGACACCTCGCACTTCGGGGTCAATGTTCAAGCGATGACACATGACCCGTGGAGATATCCCGACCATATCCGAATGTTTCCAGGCAAAAATATCAAGATTTTGTTTTAGAAAAGTCGTTAATTGTTCTCGCAATTGTTTATTTAATCTAGAACCAATTTTCAAAACCTTGTTATTGTCTATAGGATCTATAGGTACCTCGATTGTATCTTCCGCGGCTTGGGCTGCGGCCGTGTGATCAAGGATTCTCGGATCCAAGTCTGGTTTGTTTATATGCGGTACCTCTTCGATCCGAAGGATCTCCCCGGCGAGGTGGTGGCGCGTCCAAAAGGTGGATAACGTTCACCGTCCTTTTTCTCGCGAGCTTTATAGCTGCGTTGTAACATTCTCGAGAGTCAGATTGGACTCCCCTCACTGATCCTACTCCAGAAGGAGTGGGGAACTTCATTGTTAGATGATAGATCGAAGTTACGATCTTCATCTCCTTTAGAATCGGCCGTCCAATCACGGCGTTGTATGCCGAATATTGATCAATTACCGCGAAGTCGGCCATCGACTTGGCGGTTATCGTGGCGATTCCCAAAGTGATTGGGAGTTTGATCATCCCCCTTATAGCTATGACATCTCCCGTGAAGCCATAGATGCTCGATGTCATGGGCCGCAAATCTTTTTCTTGTAGCCCCATTTGTTTGAAAGCTTGGAAGTTCGCAAATTTACTGAGCTTCCATTGCCGACCAATATGCGATGGACGTTATCTCCACCTATATTGGCAAGTATCACAAGTGCATCAGAATGCGGGTGGTGGACCCATCTCGCATCACTCTCCATGAAGACAATGTCCTCGCAGCCTCTCTTGAAGAGCTTCTGCGGCCGTTCACCAAGATTGTTCACGTTGGTAAGCGGCTTTTCCTTGGCTTCTCTGGCATACCGCTCTTGGGATTTGCGAGAGTCGCCCGCGATGTGTGGTCCTCCGATTATAGTCAAGATATTGCGAGGTGCTCTAGAGCCACTCGCATTCTGATTTTCTTCTTTGTCATCCGCTCGGGGATGACTTTCCTCGTTTCTTCTATACTTATCGAATTTTCCCCGTCTGATTAATTCTTCAATCTCGTCTGCAAGACCCAACATTCAAGGGTAGTGTGACCGATATCCTTGTGGTACTTACGAACTTCTTGGGGTCTCTTCGATCGCGATTTCCCACGATGGGGGCGGCTTCTTGAAGACGCCGTTCCTTTCCTCAACCGCATAGATGTGGTCTCGAGGGACGGCGAGTTCAGTATAGTTGACGAAGCGAGGTCCTCCTTTTCTTTTGGGCGAGGACTCCTTTTTAGGTGGCGACTTAGCCAACTTCGGGCTCCGCGGTTTGCGTGGACTGCGTCTTCTGGGGCTTCGGCCCCTAGAATTCTTTCCTCGCGGACTGCGGGATCGCGACCGCGGTATGGGTGATCGCCTCTTGTTCTTGCCCTTTTCTAATTCCGCCTGTGGAGTTCTCGATTCTCTTATGAGGTTCGGCCATGGCGAAGAATTCTACCAAGGATTCGGCCTTCGAGCTGCGGCTCTTTCCGAAGTCGGTTCTTGGCGGGACACCCGTTATTAACATGCACACAAGCGAAGACTCGGGAGCCTTCTCAACTTTCGTTACCTCGGCGTTAAAACGCTTGAAATAATCTGCAAAGACTCACCGGATTCTTGCTTGATGTTTGCCAAAGTCGTATAGGGTGGCCTATACGTCATCGTGGCCTCGGAAGTGTGTGAGAAATAGATCGACGAAGTTCTCCCATGTCGATATCGATGCCTCCGGCAATTGGGTTAACCAATCATGGGCATTCTCTTCGAGCGTAGCCGCGAGAATGCGACACTTCGCCGCCTGCGGCACCCGGTCCACTTCCATTATGGTGTTAAATTTCTCTAGGTAGTCTAACGGATTAGATGTACCTTTATACTTGAGGGATTCAGACAAACGGAATCCCTTTGGAAGTTGGGCTGTCGCACTTCGCGGTAAACGGCGAGGTGCCGTGCGGCTTGTATACGGGCTTACGCCGTCGTTCGAGCATTTTCAAAGCTTGCGAAGCATACTTTGATCGATTCCTCCCGTCGGCAGGAGGTGGAGTCGCTACAACGGTGGGGCTCGCAGCCCCGCGGCAAGGTTTGAAGGGACGTTAATCCCCGTGGTCGCGATCGGCGCGATAGGCGGGTTGGCAAGCTGCGTTGACACCCCGATCGCCCATATGGGGATCATGGAGTGTCTCGTGTTGCGCGGGCCGCGGGAGCGCGCCCTAAAGATCGCATTGAGGTGATCACGCGGATCACCTCGGTGTACACGGTAGCGTCCTCCCTGCTGTGTTTGCACAGAGCCAGACCTCGTATATCTGCTTGGAGTGCGGTTATGCGAGGATGAAGAGGCTGATTCCGCGTCGTTATCTCGAAGATGACGACTGCGAGGGTTGCGGCGCTCGGGATCCTCGTCGGTTCGCGTGCTCTGGTTAGGCAACCTTGCATATTGGTCTCTCGACGTTGGGTGATTTAAATCCAAGATTTCAGGATCAGTTCTTCGCTCCCTGCGTACACGGTTAGTTTGACGTCGAGAAACTGTTACCTGAGGGTTTTCATTATGAACGGCAGGGACCCGAGGAGGGTGTCGAGCGCGACTCTGTCCGTCTACTTCGGCTTGTAGTGCTCGGCAGTCGATCCCCGGATTGCGGCGTATTGATCGGGCCGTGAGCCGGACTATTCCTTCGGACACGACCGCCGGGGTGACGGGGGAAAGTGCATGGTTGCGGCGGTGTGGATGCGCCTCCGGCTTGAGGACCGATTGTTTCGGAAACGGAGGTTGAGTGGTCTGATGCTGCTCCTCCCTACCCCGCCGTTGATGACGTCTACGGGCGGCACTCCGTCCCCAGGCAACGGTACGTTCATCGTTCCAATGTTGATGGATTCATTGTTAGCTCTGTTAGCGTGATTTCCAGCCATGTTGAGTGATGTTCTTTGAGGTAAATAAAATCTTACAATCGTTTCCCACAGACGGCGCCAAATGTTGTTACTAGAATTTCACAACACCAAGAAATGTAATTTAGCTGGTAAAAGATAGAATTGTTTGAGAGATGATAAATGCGAGTATTCAACCTAAAACGGCGAGTACTCCAATATGCAATGCGATAACAGACAATAAAGCTGGAAAAAATACAGAAGACAATGAAATATAGTGGTTCGCCGCATTTTGTTCTGCTTAGTCCACTGTAGCAAGGGATTCGTAGGTGCATTTTCATGGTGGATCACCCCTTTATATACAAAGCAGGTGCCCAATCGGTTACATGAGGATCACATTTATTGTTAATCCATTATTTACACATTGAATTGTCATGATTAAACTCAGACAACGTTAACATTAATAAATATATGACAGTTACTGAACTCATCAACGTATGCGTCCTTCGCATCTGCGAGTTGACCGTTCGTGTTCCGTCTGTTGAGTTCGTAGGGTCGCACGTACGTTTGGAACGCCTGCGTCCTTAGGTGATCGCTCGATACGGACGTCGCATGCTGAAGTTGGTAGCATCTGGACATGCGAACTTACACTGGTCCGTTAGGGCTATCGGGTCATTGGGACCAAAACTGCATCATAGGGCATTGGCCTCTATACTTGCCGCGGAGGTATAGAGGGAGGTACTCGCACATGTTCTGACATATGCGAGCTGGGTCTACCCTGTATGATGAGGATTACAGTTATGCGGTATGAATTAAGTCGCATCCGCGATACCTCGCTGGTTTTATCCTGGGCGAGGTCTAAACTTCGAGAAGTCTCCCCTGGACATTTCAGCCTTCACTGGAAGTCTGGATACACGTGTCCTTCAAAGAGGGGTCTGGTCTCGAGTTTCTAAGTGAGAGAAATCTCACTATAACACATGTGATGAGAGATATTCTTTTATGTAAACTATGAAGTTTCTCTCACTTATTATTACACCTTTGTTTTTAACCTAGTCAAAAAGAGAGTTTAATTACATTTGTAGAGATTAGATTGTACAAAAACATTTTATATAGTACATTTTTAACTTTTTAAGGAATAAAAATAGAGAACATAAGGGAATTCTGTTATAATGCAATTCTTGGGTTTAAGATAGGTTGTCAAAGCTGACATTATGAGCCAACATTAAAGAAGAAACAGTGGGGTTTTGGTTCTCAACATAAAAAGCTCAACATAGTTTTTTTCTTTTTAAAAAAGAAACCCTTTAATTTCCTTTAAATTTATGTGGTTATATATGGTACAGCTTAACCTTATCTGCAAGGCTACTTTTTTCTATGCCTTGCTTAGGAATGTTTAGGTACTATTTAATTGATTGGAATAACATTGATTTAGCTTTAAAAACCTTCCATTCCATCAACATATATAATTGCTTTTCTTTCCAATTCACCAAACTAAACCCCACAGTTTATCAGAAAAGCAAAGCTAAAAACCTAACTTGCAGCCTTTAGAAAGAGAGGGAGATACATAGATATAACATGGTAGTGAAATATTGTTTGTGGTTGTAAAGTGATGAGCACTGTCCTATTTCTCATTATGCCTTTACTGGAATTGGTTTTTTTTTTTACATTTCCAAATCTCTTACTTGAAAAAGAATAGAATTGCTAAAAGACATTATTGATGTCTAACATCCTTCTTGATGTCATATCACTATTCTTATAATTAAATAGCGGGTCTCATATAATTTCAGAAAATAACTTTTAGAAAATATCGCTAACTAATCATAGGTACTACCTATAAAAGGTGCTAGGCATCACTTTTAAAGAATATCTAGCTAATTTCATGTCTAGGCATTTAAGATTTTTTTTCTTCATAAATATGAAAAAATTTAATGGAGTTTATTTTTATATGACAAATAAATAATACAAAAAGTTATGGGATTAAAAAATAATCAAAGTTTAAAATATAGAAAACAAAAAAAAATTATAAATAAATATGATAAAACTTCTAAAAATAAATATCGCCAAAAAAATTACCGGCACCGGAAGTCATTGAAAAAGTCACAAGTGCCAAAAAAATTACCGAAAAAGTCACAGTCGCCGAAAAATTCACAAGAAGTAGATATCTTAGAAATAAATTAAAATAGAATCGGTTCTATAACATAATGAATAAAAATAAATAACATAGAATAATTCAAATTGGTTATTAATTAAAATAGAATCGGTTATATAACATAATGAATAAAAATAAGTAATACACAGTAATTCAAACCAGTTATAATTAAAAAAAGAGTTGGTTCTATAACATATAATGAATAACACAAAATAACTCAAACCGGTTATAATTAAAAAAAATAATGAGTAAAAACGAATAACACATAATTCCTTTAAAACTGGTTATAATTTTTTTTTTTTTAAAAAAAAGTGGGGATCAATTCTAAAAATATTTAGGCATAAATCTAAATATAACTGATTTCATATCAAAATAAATAAAATAAATAACACACAATAACGTAAAATATAATGTAAAAAAACTGGCTATATTTATCAACTAGTTAAAAATTTGAGACAAAAAATCGATTCCGTAAACCAAGATAAAAACTTGTTAAGTAAAATAAATAAATCAAAAACTGGTTCTTTGAATTAACTGAATAAAAAATCGGTTTCTGAAATAACTAAATTAAAAACTAATTCCTTAAATTAATTAAATCAAAAACAAATTTTTGAAATAAATAATTCAAAAACCATTTTTTGAAATGACTAAATAAATAACCAGATGAGACATAAATTAAAATAGAACCGGTTTTTATTACAAAATGACTAAAAACAAATAACACGCAATAATTTAGAAATATGTTATAATTAAATAAAAAAAAAGAATCAGTTCTAAAAATACTAATACATAAATTTAAATAAAACCGGTTCGACAACAAAATGAGTAAAAAAAAAGAACTCAGAACTTGATTCTAATTAAAAAAAAGAAGAAGAAGGAATCGGATCCAGCAACATTGAGACATAAATTAAATAGAACTGGTTTCACAACAAAATGAATAAAAATATACAACATATGTGGGAAAATTAAGACTAAGGTGCAGAATCAAATCAACGAAACTTTAAACAATCAAACAATTAGCATGACAAGATTAACAACAAGAACAATTATCAAAAATAAAACAGGGGCAAACAGAGTGTCAAAACCAGAAAATACTAAATGCAGAAAATAAAAAAATCAACACCAAGATATATACTGGTTCAAGTCTGATAGATCGACGTGATCTATGGCTCTACTCCAGTTCTGGAACACCGTTGTAATCCTTCTTTATTGATTGAGCAAGAATATGTACAACACAGTCGAGACAAGATTCTCTGTTGAGTTCTCACAAAGTGTTTCAACTTTCACACTTTACACCTAAGAATCTTCTGTCTTCTTCATCTACAGAAGATTCTTCTTACAAAACCCAAACCCAATCTCTCTCTTTTGTCTGTACCTCCTTCTGTACCTCTTAATCTTTTCTCTCTCCAACTTTCAATCTCATCTGAACAAAGTACTCAAACTCATACCTCAATCCGTCTTCAAATGTCGAGTCAAGGCGGTATTTATAGGCTTATGATCAAGATCCTAAAGTTGGTGGCTGCAAGAAAGGAGATTGTTAAGTTAGTTATAAATAACTAACTTAACCAACTCCTCATTTAGTGAAGTCTCCACGTCAGCATGAGCGCCAGGGCCTCCGGGAACATATACTAGCTTACGCGCTCGCGAACCAAAGACACTAGCTGAAGACGCTTCCAGATAGGATAAAGACTATTGTAGTCGACTATTTGGATCTATCATTCCAAGAGAGGTAACTAGCCAGTTGAAACTCCTTTCTAGGGAAGAGCTAACTATCCTGAGAATTGGTCCCATAGTGGACATGATAGTCATCAGGGAACTTCCTTCCGCACTCGACTATCATTCCACATGACTCCTTTCGGGATTGATAACAGTGAGTGAACAACTTTCCAAAAATAACGATTGCGAAGACCTTTTCATTTAGAGGAACTATTCCACAACATACAATTACTCAAAAATCGATTATAATTAAAAAGTAGACATAATATATATTATGTTGGTCAAATTATGCACACGATATTGAAAAACACACAAATATGAAAGAGTTTCTAATAAATTTGCCTCTTTTGATCATATACAAAATTATGCCAGCTTTTACAGCTATCATTAGTAGAAACTCTATAATTTAATTTAGGCTTATTTGTACAGCATGTCCTTAAACTATATATGTTTTGGCAAGTTGGTCCCTAAACTTTATTTTTTAGTAAATTAGTCTCCAAATTATATAAGTTTTGGCAAATGGTCCCCAAACTTCATATTTATTTTTTTTTGAAATCCCCAAACTTCATATTTTGGTAAATTAATCTCCAAACTTTTATTTCTTTAATTAGCAACATTAAGTTTCCACTATTAGATATTGACAATTTTATTATTTATTTTACTTACTTAATTTATATCTTTGTGTTAAATTCAAATAATTTTATTTTTTTAATTTTAATACTTTGAGAAAAATAATTATATTAATATTTTTTATTTATCATATTAATATTAATATTTTAATACTTTAATTTATTATATTCATATACAGTAATAATAAGAAAAAAAAAGATAAATACTAGCTGACACATAGTACATCAAGGGAGGTGTTGCCCCTGATTTTGCCCGATATACGTGGACCAACCGGACAGGGACACGTGGATCAAAACATCTTAACACTTGAATCATTTGCTAAGTCTTTATGAAAGGAGGCAGCATCCGGGACGTGCCTCCCGGAGAAGGCATACAGAGCCCCCTATGCTCCCGGAAGCCTAAGTAACATTGAAGCATCTCCGCGAGGTGTCAGGCTTCCCCTGAGCAGTCATTTCACATTTATTGCCTCATG
This sequence comes from Cannabis sativa, assembly GCF_029168945.1. Classification (NCBI taxonomy): domain Eukaryota; kingdom Viridiplantae; phylum Streptophyta; class Magnoliopsida; order Rosales; family Cannabaceae; genus Cannabis; species Cannabis sativa. The sequence goes on from NC_083608.1 coordinate 19,904,621, forward strand.
GGAGGAAACGTGTTGGGACTGCTACACGCAATAAAGTCTGACGGCACAATCCCCAATTTGCACCTGCGAAGTAATGATCATTTAAGTCTATTGACGGCTACACTGTGAAGAGTCACATCAGTCAAAAGACAATAAGGACATTCCACATAAAAGCCCTACAGCACCTAGGGATTTGACCATGCATTTCTCATGGTATATTCATTGGGAACACCCAACTTTATGGATATTTACAGAGACACATGTACAATAATCTTGGGAATCACCCCACCAAAAACACTATAAATACCCCCTCAAAGCTCATTAAATGGGGTCGAGAATTTTGGGATTGCATAAGAGCAAGAAGAGTAAATACTCACCAAGAACATTCTCTGTATTTAATACACTCATAAATACACTGACTCGTGGACTAAGGCTCATTAACGCCCCAACCACGTAAAAATCCTTCTCTTAATTTCTTACAGTTCTCTAATCTTATATTATTTTATTGGTTGTCGAAAACCTCGGTCAACATTTTGTTGCTTTCATTGAGAGCTGAAGAAAGCTTCTACAAATATACTTTATATCACAACAATGGTGGAGACTAGAAGCACTCGTCAACCTCGCCCTCTAGAAGATGCTCAAGATCCAAATGAGGAAGACGTAGCCTTAAGAGCGGCTGAGGGCTCCGAGGAAGAAGAAGGAATTTCCGATGATGACTACGAGGGGAACCTCGATGAGTATACCTACGATGAAGGTAGCTACTCAGAGTTGGTGCTTCTAAGGCAAAAAGCTATCGATCACGAAACTGAGATCGAAGCCTAAAAAGCACAAAACCAAAAAATACAAGAGGTAATGCTAGCCATGCAAAAAGCCATCGAGGCGGCTGGCATCCACGTGCATCCTAAGACAATGATTGCTGGACTTGGCAAGGAACCAGAGGAATCCTCGCCTAGTACCCAACAACAAAAGACTAGGGAGCCTAGCCCTATAAGGTATCCCGCTGAAGGGAACCAAAAGAAAAATCCTACCTCTACCCCTGGGAGAAAGAAAAAGGTGCAGGATCTGCGAAAGGTCCGCTCAGATTTTCCGAAAGGGAAAGGTCCGCAGAGGGGCAAACTCCAAAAAGGGAGTCTTGCCCCTCAGGATCGAGAGGACCGAAAAAGCGTTTCCGTGCACCAGGAGCCCGGAGGTAGAGGAAGAAGAGGACAGAGATGTCCTCCCGTTGATTTGAGAAATCAAATCAATGGGAATCAAGGTGACCTCCGGGATCACCTTGACCAAAAGAAATACGGGCCCGCAGTCTCCACGGGAACGATAAATGAAAGAATCATGGCGAAACTCGCCATACTCCGAAAAGATATCGCCCGAGTCTCCCGGAGACAGAAAGGGGACGACTCCGACTCAGACTATGAGGACCGGGAGCCATGTGCTAAGCACATCCTGGAAGCAGAGCTCCCCAAGAACTTTAAGATGCCCTAAATGGCAGCTTATACTGGGAACTCCGATCCAAGCGACCACATGTCACGGTTTAACCGTGTCATGACGGTCATGAGAGTCAGCAATAACGCAAAATGTCTGTGCTTCCCGCTTACTCTAAGTGGGTCCGCAGAGGAATGGTTCAAGAAATTGGAACCAGGATCCGTGGGCTGTTGGAACAAGTTACATACCAACTTCCGGAGACAGTTTGTCGCCGCAAGGAAGGTCATCCTAGAGGTCAGCGCCTTGACTAACATCAAGCAGCTGCCCATAGAGACCTTGAAAAACTATATAAAGAGGTTCCGAGAGGAAGCCTCGAAGACCAAGAAAGTTGATGACGGACAACAGCTCGCCCTTCTCCAGACAGGCATCCGTACAGGGACTCCATTCTGGAATGAACTACAATAGGAAGGAGCTGCTAGCCTTCAGGACTTCCAGAAAAGAGTCCAAAAGTACATCAACCTTGAAGAGGCCCAAATAGTGGCCTATGGAGGATACTATCCCACCGGGATAGCAGGGTATTGTTGGAAATTATTTTACCAGGATCTATTTACTATCATGTATGTTGGATTAACAACCTAATATGAATTCTAAAACAATGAAAATAAACACATATAAAGTTAGAAAACCTTACAGTGGGTGCAGCGGAATATTATGACTCATTCCGTTCAGATCTCTAGCCCTTGATTCCTTTCTGTAGCAGAGCATCACCAAGATTTGAACCTGGATCTTCTTTTCTCCTTCTTTGATGCAGAATTTCCATAGTCTTACATATTATGATTGAGATACCACTTGATGTGTGTGGGCACTACTCATCACTCAAGGATTTTCGAAAATACAAAGAAGAAAAGAGAGAGAGAAGGTGTCATGTGAGGCATTTTCTGAGGGAAACAAAGTGATCAAAGATGTGTATGTGTTTTCTCAAGCCAACACTTTCTATTTATAGAAAACCCTAGGTTTAGGTTAGAATTGTATGGCATTAAAATAATAGAAACTACAAATGGAATTTCCTATGCATAGGGCCGGTCATACAAAGGGTATTGGGCCTCATTTTGCAACTTTCCCATTTTGTTATTTTCCATTCCTATTTTCTCAAAAATGCCAATTTTCCAATTTAACCTTTTAAATGCCAATTCTAATTATTTAATAACTTGAAAATAATTATCAAATAATATTGCCATTTAATATATTTATTAATTTAGACATATAAAGTCTCTTAATCAATAAATAAACATAAAACCTCTTTTCTTTACAATTTCGCCCTTTCTTAGTGAAAATTCATAAAGTAGACATAGTCTAACTTTTAGAATTTTAATTGATTAATTAAAATCAATTAACTGAGTCTTACAAGCAGTATGGTCTCAACTAGTATGGGGACCATGGGTCTATATAACCGAGCTTCCAATAAGTTGAACCGAATTTACCAAGTAAATTCCCTAACTTATTAATTCCTCATTGAATCCACACTTAGAACTTGGAATTGCACTCTCAGTCATATAGAACGCTCTATATGTTCCATGATATAGACACGTCATTAGTTATCCATTATTATAACCCTAATGTGATCAATGATCCTCTATATAGATGATCTACATTGAAAAGGCACTACTGTTACCGCTACATCTTCAATGTATTTTATCCTTAAAACACTTAACCCTGTATAAATGATATTTCAGCTAAGTGAAATGAGATCTCCACCATTTATCTTCGTTTAGTTAAGCTCGAAGGAAATCATCCTTTACTTCTATTTGCCAAATAGAAGCTATAGATTCCATATTTATGTTAGCGCTCCCACTCAATTGCACTACCGTGTTCCCAAAATGTAGGTATCACCCTGACCCAAAAGTAGGCTTAACTTAACAAATCAAAGAACACGAATAACACTCTTGAGATTGAGCCTAACCATATCAGGATTGAGATCATTTGATCTAGGATCAACAGGTGATATTGAATTGAATAGATATTACGGTAAGTTTTAATATATCTAATCAAAGTTCAATATCGGTCCTTTCCGATGTATACTCCATACATCCGATACTGGTAAACTTTGCCAATGTCCTGGAAAGGACATAACACTTTTCCAAGGTGTAAGAATACCTATCGCTGATTATACCATGTCAGTCTAAATCCAGTGTTCTGACAAATCAGGGAATAAACTTTTGAACATATAATAAAGATTATATTCCACTATGCTGACAACACTATAATCTTATCAAATTCATATGTTCTGGACTTAAAAAAATTCATACATTATATACATATAATCATGAAATAAATCATGTGAACCATGCAACATAAAATGTTATTTCTGATCTTTATTAATAAGTAAATTTGATTATATGAAATGAGTTTTATTTAGGGCATAAAACCCAACACACTCCCACTTGCACTAATATAAAACAAAAAGTGCACTTCAAATAATCATTAACACCTTGATATACCAATCAAGTGTAATAGTAGTAAACTCCTCGTAATAGGATCTGACAGGTTGAATTAAACACAACCTCTTCTCCACCATTACTCTTCCTTAATCACAAAATCCTTGATAATGTGAAATTCCTCTCTATATGTCTACTCTCTTGGGATACTAAATTCTATACTTTTGGCAACTACTCTTTGGTTATTCAGGAAGTAACCCTAGTAGTTAAGGCAAGTTGGAACGGTGCCACAAAAGTATAGAACTTTCCTTAGACTGAATAAGTATCTTTCCTGCAACTTTAACATTCAGAGTCTTTCTGGTAGACCAAGAGATTTCAGATAGGTTTTTACACTTCTCCAAAATCGCTACTCCACCCCAAAGTAATCACCATCTCATCAGCAGACTTTCTAGCACACAGGCAAGTCTCGAAATCTGATGTGGTGTAGTCTAAGAGTTTCAAAAAAAACACCCATATTGACTAACATATAGTTCCTCTTCTTAATCTTAAAATTTACTTGATTGTCTTCCAATGTTCCTCTCCTGGATTAATCTGATACCTACTCATTACTCCCACTCAACAGCAGGTGTCTGGTCTAAGGCTTACAAAAGCATATCTGAGACCTCTCACTGTTGATTCAAGAAATTCTTTCATGGCTTTATCTTCTCTGGAATAGTTGAAACTTTTCCTTAGATAAATAAAATCTATGCTTAGAAGTTGTGAAGCTTCTATAGATTGCCATTGGAAAGAAAATGCTTCAGCATCTTACTAAAGTAAGTTGCTTGCATTAGAGTAAGTAATTACCAGGTATACCACAAGCCATAGGTTTAGATAAACTCAAACCTATAATACTAGGAACAGGAAGTTTTGTTAAGTCCATTGAATAGACTTATTAACGAAAATTTCCTTTCATGTCCTTGTAACAGAAAACTTTAGGTTACTCCATGTAAATAGATCAAACCATAGTTCTCTTGGCTTTCTTCTTAGTTTCTTATCTTGACAATCCATTACTTGTTTAAACTCACAATGGATTTTAATCACTAGTGTCTTCCAAGTTATAAGAAGGTGAGTTCCTAGAAACTCTCCCACTACAACAAGGTACCGTGAACTATGTCTAAGAAAACTAAATGGTATAAACCTCTTCAGTTGTGTTAAGACAACAGAGGCAGTGGGATCATCTTGTAACGAATAAGATGATAGAACACTTATGGAATCAAGAAAAAAAATATCTCCTTTATTTGCTACTTTATTTTCAGACTTAGTAATTTTCTTAGATAAGTAGTATTTATTTAAACAAACACTTTCTTATCTAATGACTATGGGATGATCCACCCCTAATCACTTAGAATAGCTAACAAACATGCAAACCAGAGTTAGCAGTTCTAGCTTTTCTTAAGATTTCGATTAGGTCATCAATGAATCTAGTAATGATTTACATTAAGTATACAACCTGAGGAGATATTCTGAAATTTTATTACCATAGAAGGATTTAGGCAACGACTAGTAACTAATCATCAATATGCAACTCGAATTTCTGGGAGGTAAGTTTGGATATACTTCAAAATCAAATTAATGATCTTTGAACTGCATATCTACTAACTTTTTCTCCACCCCTATCAGTTCGCAAGATCTTTAACCACTTACCATTGCTAGAAATTCATGAAATTTTTCAAACATTTCAAATTTCTTTTGCATAAGGTAAAATCTAGAGTGATCGTTTTAAGAATACAACGAAAACTCATATCTACCCCTGAATGTACATCCATCTGCGAATGAGATGAAATTACTTTCAGTGGATATAGGCATATTAACTCTTTGCAGAGAATGATCTTGTCAAAACCACTATGAACAAGATACAAATGCCATAGATTTATAAAATGTGGTTGTGTCTTTTAGTTACAACAAAGAGTTCTTAGAATAGTGCAAGTAGATTCTGGTCACAGAATACTAAACTCATACAGTTTTAAATCCATTGAAAGAAAATGGTTATGAAACACTTGTGAAAGTGTAACTGTATAATTAGTAATTCTTTCTTGGACCACCACTACTAATCTAACTCTATGATTTGCCTATACAAGTAGGAGATTTCTAAGATTGAGAATTTATATCATTTTGGGATAGAATTTCAGGAATATAATCATATGCGTCATCTAATTTCTTAAGAGAAAATAAGACTTTATATGATTTATAGACCATTCATCCAATGATATGTCATTAAGCTAATTCGAAATGAATAAGCTAAGAGGAATTAGGATAATTTCGTTTTAAATAAGAATCCAACGATGCTCCGATTAGCGAGAGTCAAAGTAATCTTATTTATACAATCTTCTTGTTTCATATTGTAAAATACTAGTCTAAGGTGTCATCAATTGATGAACAGCTAGATGTTGCACATACAATATTTATCTTTCGAGATCTAATACTATTATGTTAGTCTAATGGTGAAAATCCATTAGGGATTTATATCATTAGAAAAACAAACCAAGTTAGACCAACAATGAAGATTCAAAATTAAACTACAATTTAATAACAGAAAATAACATGGTTCAATACAAATTCATACACAATTCAGAAATTATGAAGCACATAGCATGTAGGAATGACAAGTGAAAATACTAAAACATACAATCCTAAATAATTTCCAAGGTTTTCAACAAACTGATATCAGTGTCCCGTTTAGGTGAGAGTCAAAGCTACCATCCATTGAATAGAGTTGTCAGCTCATCTAAAATGATCAACATTCTAGCAACCTTTTATTCGATCAAGATGTGAATCCGCGTTGTCCCGTTTAGGCGAGAGTCAAGGCTATTCTATCTTATGAGCTTCCACCATTGTTTCATATTCTTGCAAGTCTTATACAGTCGCCACCATTAGCGTGATCATAAACTATATAAAAAACTTACAAGATTACTTATCTTTCAAGATTAAATGGTGCTAACTTGCTAATGAACGTTCCTCCATTAGGGAGGATTACTCACTAAAACAATAGCTATGTAAAACCAACAATGGAGATCGAATATCCTTATAATAATAAAGCTCATTATTTAATGAAGGGTGTATTTTCTTCTAATATTTATTTTAATCAATTTATTTTAAATATATATTTATTTAATTAAAATTTCCAATTTAGAATTAAAAATTCCAAATATAAATTTTAATTTAATATTTATAAATTATACTTAGATGGATATGAAAATAACGTGAATTATTTCCATCTTAGTAATAATTTCCATAAATATTTAGAAAATTATTCAATTTAAGTTGTTTCAAAATTAATTTAAATTAATTTACAACTTCAAATTTAATTTTTTATAAATATATATTGCATTTCGAGAAAAAATGTATAAGAATACTATTTTCGAAAATGCTTTAAAATAAAATAAAAATAAATCCTGGAAAATTACTCTAATTTTATGTTGGCCCAAAATTAATAAAAATTAATTTTCAACAAAAAATATAATTTCCCTATTTAATTAAATATCTAAGTAAAATTTCAAATATTTAAGTATCATGATTAAAAAATCAACTTAAATATTAATTTTCTATTTAATTAAATACACTAGAAAAATACTTTAAGCAAAACAGATAATATCTATCTAGACTTTCATGGACTAATTAATTCAATTTCTAATTATAATATATTTTAGTTCATTTATTTTAATTAATCATTAAATGAAAAAAATTATTGATTTAAATTGGTCCAAAATTAAATAAATAATTTTCAACTTTAATCTATTTTTCAAATAAAATTCAAAATTTCTGCATCAAGGTGATGCAATTTCGGAATTTTGGGAAATGTTTAATAAAATAAAATAAAATAAAATATATTTTGAAAATTATTCAAACTTAAGTTATTCTGAAATAAAATTCCAAACTTAAAATAATTTTCAACTTTAATTAAATAACATGAAAATAACAATATTAAAGTATCATGATGAAAATCAACTTAGATATTGAATTTTCAATTTAATTAAATGTATTAAATTCAAGAAATAAATCATTTTTTTTATTTAAAGAAATAAATAATTAAGTAAAGAGGAAACTTAATTATTAATTCTAGTTTAATACTAGGAAAATATACTAAACTTAGATTGTACCAAAATTAATCATGAGACAATTAATTTCACAATCAATAATATTTTCCTATTTAATATTAGAAATAATAATTAGTATAGAAATAACTATCTAGAATATATCATTAACTAAGTGTTTTTCTAAAATTAACTTTAAAATATTACATGAAAAATAAATTTCATATATTTTAAAAGTTAATTATGTTGCTAATTTAATTTTAATTAGGTTAGACTAATATAATTAACCTAATACAATTATTTAAATAAGGCAAATGGGCCTTCACAATTGGGGTAGTTCATGTGAGGGGGAGCTGGGTTCAGTATATCGTACCCACTTCTATGGCCCCCAACTCTCACACAAGGCTCAAAAGAGAGGAATTTAACCTTTAAATAAACAATTGTTATTCATTGAATAAGCCCAAATCTAATTGGACCTAAATAAATTTCTTTATGTCAAAATTTTTATTTTAGCAACCTAGTCCATTTACTTAGTAAAAACTTAAATGGGCTTCCTATATGCATCTAAGCCCAAAAGCAAACATATAATCTCACACAGGTCAAATGATTTGGATGGGCCCTATCATGTTACTAGGTTTACCTGTTACAAATTATTCATAAGATCTATTGACAATTGAACTATGATTAAAGTCAGATCATTGCATCTGTCAACAAGTTAATCATAGCAATTTAGATCAGATAAATAATAGGTTTGTTAAAAAAAATTGAATAAACAATATAAAATAAACAAACATTGTCCATGTAACAGATGTGAAAACAAGGTATTAATATAATTAAATTATTATTCTTAAACTAACCAAATAAAAGAAACTAATTTTAAAATATCTAGGTTTATTTGAATCAAATTAAATTAAATATCTAACAAGATCAATGATTTGAAAGGAAAGAATCTTCAATATCACTTTCAGATCTTATAATTTAATAAAATAAACCAATTTTAAAATAGATTTGGTTAGATAATTATCATTTTAGGAATAAAATAATAAATGAATAATAATTACCATAATTATATGTCAAAATATCTCAAATTAAGCAACATTCAAATCTCTACAAAATATCTATGTTATTAAAATATTTAAGATATGATTTATAAATTTCTAATAAGGAAAAAAATGATATATATAAAAAAAATATCATTTTATACTTATAATTTATAAATAATTAAATATTTAACAAAATAACAAATTTTGAATTTGAAAAATATTATGGTAAGTATATCTATAAAAATATCTATGTTAATTTCAAATTTATTAATTATTTAATTTGTCATATAAGATAATTTTAATATAATATTTTAAATAAAAAGACAAAGTTATCTTTTAATTTAAAATATCTAATCTTATAATTAAATAATAAATAAATATTAAAGAAGTTAACAAATTTTTAAATCTGACCATAATAGGAAATATTTAAAATTGGAAACATTCCAAAATAGAAATATTTAAAAAATTGGAAAAATTCTAAATTGAAAATATTTAAAATTGGAAACATTTCAATTTAGAAATATTTAAAATTGGAAAAATGAATTTTGGGAAACAATCCCATTAAAAAATTAGATTTTTGGGGAAAAAACCTACAAAATTCGCAATTTGTAGGGATTTGCCAGGATAGGCTGCATGTAGCATCCATGATTTTCAATCTTCCAAAATTCATATCTTTCTCAATTTTTATCGGAATCAGGTTCCGTAAAAAAATAAAATTGCTTAATTTTTCACAAGGAATCCAAATAAAATATTTTCAAAAATTGAAAAAATATATTTCATGGAAAAATTTCGTACAACTTCAACATTCATCAAACAACACATAAACCAACATGAAACCATCCAAATCAACACAGAAACATGCAAATCATCATTTTGATTCATATTACATGAAAGTAAATCATTACCATGGCTCTGGTGCCAGTTGTTGGAAATTATTTTACCAGGATGTATTTACTATCATGTATGTTGGATTAACAACCTAATATGAATTCTAAAACAATGAAAATAAACACATATAAAGTTAGAAAACCTTACAGTGGGTGCAGCGGAATATTATGACTCCTTCCGTTCAGATCTCTAGCCCTTGATTCCTTTCTGTAGCAGAGCATCACCAAGATCTGAACCTAGATCTTCTTTTCTCCTTCTTTGATGCAGAATTTCCATAGTCTTACATACTATGATTGAGATACCACTTGATGTGTGTGGGCACTACTCATCACTCAAGGATTTTCGAAAATACAAAGAAGAAAAGAGAGAGAGAGAAGGTGGCGTGTGAGGCATTTTCTGAGGGAAACAAAGATTTCGACTAGCAGCACTTCCAGAGTCAAGTGATCAAAGATGTGTATGTGTTTCCTCAAGCCAACACTTTCTATTTATAGAAAACCCTCTAGATTTAGGTTAGAATTGTATGGCATTAAAATAATGGAAACTACAAATGGAATTTCCTATTGTTGACCGAGGTTTTCGGCAACTAATAAAATATGAATATAATAATGAGCTGTAAGAAAGCGGGATGAAGACTTTTTACGTGGTTGGGGCGTTAATGAGCCTTAGTCCACGAGCCACTGATATTTATGGATATCTTTAATACAGATTCTACACTTGGGAGAATGTTTCTCTCTTTAATACAAAGAATGTTCTTGGTGAGTTTTTTCTCTGTTTGCTCTTAAGCAGCCAAGATTCTCCGACCCCATTAAATGAGCTTTGAGGGGGTATTTATAGTGTTTTGGTGGGGTAATCCCTAGAATTGTACTTACACATGTGTCTGTAAGTATCCATAAAGTTGGGCATTTCCGATGAATATACCATGGGTGATGCATGGTCAAATCCCTAGGTGCTGTAGGGTTTTTATGGAGAATGTCCTTTTTGTCTTATGATTGACGTGACTCTTCGCAGAGTAGCCGTCGCTAGACTTAAATGATCATTACTGTAGCGCCGTCATTGTTTGGGGGATGTGCCGTCAGACTTTATTGCGTGTTACAGTCCCAACACGCTTCCTCCCATGCAGCATTAAATGCGACTTGATGTCTCGGGAGAGACCTGACACATCCCGGAGTGCCTTTAAGCTATGCTCACTTCCGGGAGTACCTTGTACTCCGGGTGCATCATCCGGGACCCATGCGAATAACGTTTCCTGGTGTCATACAAAGACTTAGCAGTTCTTCTCAAGTAATTTGATCCACGTGTCCCTTCCTGATTGGTCCACGTACATTGGGCGATTTTAGGAGCAACATTTACCCCCCAAGCCTTGTTTACTTAGTAAAAATAAACCAAGGCTTGTTCAAGTGTCTCCAGTTGACTCCTCGTTTCCCCAGCTCGAGTCTCGAGCGCGTGGGGGCACATTAAATGATGTTATTTAATGCGACAATATGCTTGTTCGCAGGAATGTTTCCAGCCGCCTCCTCGGTCTTATGCTACGACTTGGGGGCGCGTGAAGATGTGTCTAATAATGGCATTAAATGCAGTGATTCACTTTTGCAGAGGTCGATTCGTTTCACGCCCCATGATTGATGCGGCGCATTGATGGTGTCAGGCGGATACTCAAACGTTTGCACCGCCTTAATGGCGGATTGATCTGGCCCGTTGATCTGTTGAGAATTCGAATCGTGCGTTTCCCCTACCGTACGATTGGTAGGTGAAGACGCCTGTTCCTCATGCACTTTTGCCTATAAAAGCCACCACCTTTCCTTCATTTCGGTTACTTTCCATTCCTTACCGTTTTTGCTTGAATTTCTCAGAGAGAAAAATTCCTCAAAGTAGCACAAACCGTCTTAACACTTAAACACTTTCTGTAATCTTCCAGTGTTCGATTTCGCCAGTGCTTTTCAACTCTCGCTCAACCATACCCAGTACCCCCAGTTCAACAATCAACTGTAAGTTTTTCGCATCTTTAGACACTAACATGCTTACATTTATTTTGTTTGTTTTCTGGGTTCGTACTCAGAGATTTCTGGAGTGTGAGTGTTCGAGTTCTTTGAGTTCTGCTTTTACGTTTTACTGTATTAGTTGTAGGCGTACAGTTTCGTTTGAAGAAGGCCGTGTATCCTTCGTTTAGCAATTGCTTAGGGCGTAGGAAGACTTTTCTTTTCCTTTTTGCAAAACCACTTTTACTGTGATTTTACTGCACCCGACACTTGTTCAGGGATTCTCTTTCGAATTTCCCAGGTGACACGTGTCCGGAGGGGGCCTCTTTCCAGCGGTTAGGGGACCCCCACTCCCTTTTTTCTGGTTTAGGGTTTGATATGGGGCCTAACTGCTGGGTTTTTTTTTTTCTTTTCGTTTTTCTCAGAGCATAACATGTCTGCTTCTGGCTCGAAGTCTTCGAAGAAGAAGGGGAAGAATATTGCTACCCTGGAGGAGGTTTCTCTGGGACCTGTTGCCCAGGAAGGGTACAAGTCCCGCGCCACTGGCTGGGAGGCGGCCGAGCTTCGATCGACCCTGACCTGCCCTCACCAGCTGGAGAACATCATTAACGTAGCTGGAATCAAACCCTCTACTTCAGGGACCTTCCACCGGCCTCCCCGTGACTCGGAGACGCCCAACTTCAACTATGATGGCTTCGGGGCCTGGAGTCAGACCCATCTGATGGCCGGTGCAATGCTCCCGCTCCAGGATTATTTTGTTAATTTTCTTGTATTTGTCGGCCTTGCGCCATACCAACTTATTCCTCAAGCTTACCGCCTGCTCTCAGGCTTATTTATTTTTTACGCCGCACGCGGCTGGGGGTCTCCCAGCCCGGCGGAGATTTTATATTTTTACGAACTTGTATCCGTCCCCAAGAAAGGGGACAAATTTAAGGACGGTTTTTATGGGTTCCGGATTCACCCTGCTAACGAAGGGAAGGTTCCGTATAACAGGCAGACTCATGTTAAGGAGTACCGCCACCGATTTTTCTTCTCCTCCGGTTTTAGGGCCGTGGACCATCCGGAGCTTCTCACGGAGTGGGTGCGGATCCCACCTTACCAGCGGACGCTTACCACTCAGGCTTTCCTTCGAAGGGCCCAAGCCTTCGCCTCCTACGACAATGCCGATCTTGACGTCGGGGGCCTGGTCACCACGGAGAATTGTAGAAAGGCCAAACTTATCCTTTCTCACCAATCCGTGGATGACTCCAACCTTTCCAAGGTTATCTGCCCTAACGTGAGGGCGCCAGTCGCGGAGAAGGCCTTCCGGGATGAGCTCATTGCTACGGCAGAGAAGAAGTACCAAGATTATCTCTACCGGAAGGCCCAGGAGAAGGCGTATTCTAGTGCCCAGGCTGCCTCTGGGAGAGGGCTTCGCGTGGGGAGCCCGGTGGTGCGGAGGAGCCAAGCCATTGGCGGGAAGTCCGAAGCTAAATTTTTTGACAAGATACTTCAAGAAGAGATTGGAGGTCCTTCCGCCGGGGGACCCCTTCGTCTTGAAGGTTCTTCTGAGAACCAGACTTCCCGGCCTCAGCCTTCAGTCCCCGAACCAAACTCGGGCGCTCCCGGTGCTAGCACTTCTGGTGCTGGTGGTAAGTCTCCTTTGATAATTCAATATGTCCCTTCCGTTGATGAATATACCAGTCGTAGGCCCATAGGGTTCGACGAGCGTCTCCGTAGGTTTAAGATGCCGTCGACCCGGTGGGGGGATCATTTGAAGGAGTTTTATTTTACAAACTTAGGAGATTACCTAGGTCGGTCCCGGATGGGCCCCGGCCCTCCGGAACCTATTCCCTTAGGTCCGTCGGCTTACATAGCGTCCAGCTGGTTTCGGCCCTCGGACAGTTATCTTGGAGATGATGCTGCCAGCATTAAAGTTCGGGACTTTGCTAGGGCCGAACTAGGGAGTCCGGGTAGGAGTAGTTTATTTGCTGCACCTTTTTGTAAGTAGTTTCTCACGGACTTTTAACACTTGCTTGTTTTATTGGAACAGGTACCTCCATGGATGCCATCCTGGAACGGCTGGCTGGGGTCCATACTCCGGTGGCTCCTCCGGCTTTCACCCCCTCTCCCCCGGCCCCTTCCTTGAAGGTTTCCTCCGGCGCTCCTCCCGAAACCATCGACTTGGTGGATGACGAGGAGGTGCTTCCGGGAGAAGGCCAGGGGAAAGGGTGGGACTTCTCGGAGGAAGCCGCCGAGGGTGCTGGAGAACCTCAAGCTCTTCCAGTGGTAGCAGAGGAGGACGAGGAGTCTGAAGTGGCTCTGATTCGCAAGCGTAAGGGCAAGATGATCGCCCAGGACGAGCCGAAGAGGCCTCGGAGGGCCGACACTCCCGCTCATGGCCTAGACGGCGGGGTTTCTCCGATGGAGGAAAATCCTGCTCCTCCTCGCATTGAGCTTACCCCGATTCCGGGGGATGAGGCAAGGCAGGAGCTTCGCATAGCCAAACACAACTACGCTATGGACGAGTACTCCCGGGGATATGCCGATGTGGAGGCCCTTAGGAGGATTCTGCGAGCGGAGGTTGAGGCGAGCATTAACCATCCGGACTATCATGATCCGTGGAACCTCAACCTGGATCCTTTGGCAGACTGGTTCCGTCCCCTCCTAGGGCCCACTCTGGCTCCCTTCGCCGCGGAAATGACCGGTGAGTTCGCTTCTCAGCTTACGCGCTGTGCGCCCAAACGATTTGCCACTTGCGCTTCCCTGAACTCCATCTTCCAAGTCCAGGACCTCAGCCATTCCCTCACTGTGGTAAGTACTTTGCAACTTCTTGCGTTTCCTTTTTGGTGTTTGTATTTTGTTTTCTTCCTTTGAGAAATTTTTCCTTATACCCCGTTATGGCTCAGCTTGCAGCTGAGGCTGGTCGCCTCTCCAAGAACATTATAAGCCATGGCTTCGCTCTGTCCGATTTTGGGGACATGAACGATGTCAAGAAGGTCCTCCAAGACCTTACAGCGGAGAGGCAGATCTATCAGGAGGCGGCTGAACGCCAGGAAGCAGCGGCCAAGGCCAAGGAAGAGAAGGCCAAGGCCAGGGAGGAAGAGGCCATCCGGAGGGAGGCTCAGGCGGAGGACATGATCCAGGCTGAGGCCCAGCGGAGAGGCAGGATGGAGGCCCATCATCAGGAGGAGCTAAGGGCTCAAACCGAGGCTGCCGAGAAGGCTAGGCGGGACCTTCGGGAGGCCAGGGAGGCTTTGGACGAAATGGCCGCCAAGGTGAGGTCTCTAGAGGAGACTCACCAGTCGGATATTGAATCCAAGGCCGCTCTGGCTGCGGAGTTGAAGGAGCTTCGGGACTATAAAGATCAGTCCATTAGGAAGGCCAAGAGGGCCGAGCTCCTTTCTCCCGTCTCCTGTGCCCGGTGCCCGAAGCGCTTTGATGATGGTGTCTACATGGCTTGGGCCACCAACGATCAGAGTATCAAGCTTTCTTTCTATCCCAAACCCGAGGACATGATTGCCAAATTTCGGGAGAAGAAGAAGAGACTTGATGCTGAGCTTGAGGCACGGATCGGACCTCGTCTTCCGCCGCGGGCTGACTGAGCTGCCCTATTATTGACCCAGATTGTATCCGTTCTCTTTATAACTCTTTTTTTTTTTCTTTGTACATACTTGCTGCTGCCTTAGAACAATTTACTTACAGGCGGCAGCTTTTATTTAAAGGGGGGACAATTTAAGGCCTGTCCCCGGGCCATTTATATGTGTATGACCTAACCTTCGGGCTAGGATATTTTATTTTTTTTTTTATTTATATACATGTGCGATCTTTTTTCCACACTTTATATATTTCAACCTGTCCTTTGGCTCAGGATTTCATACTTACGCCCTTTATTTTTGCGCATGTTTTTGACCTGCCCTTTGGGTCAGGATATTTTACTTAGCTTAACCTGCCCTTTGGGTCAGGATGTTTTACTTGGCTTGACCTGCCCTTTGGGTCAGGATATTTTACTTAGCTTGACCTGCCCTTTAGGTCAGGATCTTTTACTTAGCTCGACCTGCCCTTTGGGTCAGGATATTTTACTTAGCTTGTTTTTGTTTGTCCGTGTGGTATACCCTAGTACCCCCCTGAGTGGCATAGAAACTTTGTTTTTAAGGCACTCAGCTTTATTTAATATAGAGGAGGCATACATTTGGACGGTACAAACCCTTTGAACAAAAGCTAAGTTTAATTCGCTACTGGTAGTATTTTCTGAGGTGATCGGCATTCCAGGCTCTTGGGACAGTAGTTCCGTCCATTCTTTTCAATTTATAAGTGCCAGAGCCGATCTCGTCCTCGATTTCATATGGTCCTTCCCAATTTGGTCCAAGTACCCCCACCCCGGGTTCTTGGGTGGCCGGGAAGACCCTTCTTAGGACCATATCACCGATAGCGAATTTTCTGTTTTTAACCTTGGAGTTAAAATACTTGGTCACCTTCTTTTGATAAGCGGCCATCCGTATTTGGGACTCATCCCGGAGTTCTTCGACTTGATCCAGAGCTTCTTGGAGCAGGGCCTGATTGGTGGCTGGATCGTAGGTCGTTCTCCTGTGGGATGGGAATAATGTTTCCACCGGGACCATTGCTTCACAACCGTATGCCATTGAGAACGGCGAGTGACCGGTTGTGGTTCTGGGGGTCGTCCGGTAGGCCCACAATACCCTTGGCAATTCTTCAGGCCAGTTATTTTTACAAGCCAGCAGCTTCTTTTTCAAGGTGACCTTTAGGATTTTATTGACTGCCTCCGCCTGGCCGTTCGTTTGAGGCCGGGCTACCGCGGAGAAGCTTTTTACTACTCCGTGTCGGTTGCAGAAGTCAGTAAATTCCTCGCAATCAAATTGCTTTCCATTGTCTGAGACTATTTTGTGAGGTAAGCCGTATCGACACACTATGTTTTTGATAACAAAGTCCAACGCCTTCTTAGCGGTTATTGTCTTCATAGGCTCAGCCTCTGTCCATTTGGTGAAGTAGTCTACTGCTACTATTGCATACTTTACTCCTCCTTTTCCCGTAGGTAGAGACCCGATGAGATCTATGCCCCAGACCGCGAAGGGCCAGGGGCTTGTCATCAGCGTGATCTCATTTGGAGGAGCTCTCGGTATGTTCGCGTACCTTTGGCACGAGTCACACTTTTGGACATAGTCTATACAATCTTTTTTCATTGTTGGCCAGAAGTATCCCTGCCTCAATATTTTCTTTGAGAGGCTGGGTCCTCCCGTATGATCTCCACAGAACCCTTCGTGGACCTCCAGCATGATTTGTCTAGCTTCAGGGTCCGACACACACCTTAAATAAGGCATGCTGAGTCCTCTCCGGTAGAGAATTTGATCCATCATTACATACCGATGAGCCTGATACTGAATCTTTCGAGACAGTGCCCTCTCTTGAGGCAACTCACCTGCGGTTATGTATTTTATGATGGGGACCATCCAGCTGGGTTCTTGCCCAACCGTTTGTGTGGTCTCTTTTACTTTGATGCTTGGCTCTGCCAAGCGTTCCACGGGTACTACCCCCAGCTTTTCGATCTCACTATCCGAGGCTAACTTAGCCAGACAGTCCGCATGAGCGTTCTTTTCTCGGGGGATTCTTTCTATTTTATAGTCTGTGAACTCGTGGAGCAGTTCTCGAACTATTGTTACATACGCGGCCATCCTTTCGCCGCGGGTTTGGTATTCTCCGGATACTTGGTTTACGACCAGCTGAGAATCGCTGTAGACTTCCACCCTCTTGGCTCCTACAGCTTTAGCCAATTTTAGCCCTGCTATTAGGGCCTCATATTCGGCTTCATTGTTCGAAGCTGTGAAGTTGAATTGGAGTGCTGCCTGGAGCCGCAACCCGGTAGGCGATATCATAGCCACTCCGGCTCCTGAACCGTTTTCATTTGAGGCTCCATCCACAAATACTCTCCAAGTGGGGATGGGTGGCTCCGGAGTATTGGCTGTCGCCTCGGCTTCATTACATTCGGTGATGAAGTCCGCCAAGGCTTGGCCTTTTACTGAAATCCGGGGCACGTAATGCAAGTCAAACTGACTCAGTTCCATTGCCCATTTGAGGAGTCTTCCGGAGGCTTCAGGTTTCTGGAGAACTTGCCGGAGTGGATGATTGGTCAGAATTCTGATCGGATGGGCTTGGAAGTATGGTCTCAACTTCCGTGATGCCATCAGGAGGCAGAATACTAGCTTTTCAATGACCGGGTACCTTGTCTCGGCCCCTATCATGCGTTTACTAACATAGTACACGGGATGCTGGATCTTTTCTTCCTCCCGGACCAATGCAGCACTGACCGCATGTTCGGAGACGGCCAAGTAAAGGAACAGGTCTTCTCCAAGGACGGGCTTTGATAGGATAGGAGGTTTGGCCATATGGTCTTTTAACCTTTTGAATGCCTCCTCGCATTCGTCCGTCCATTCGAACTTTTGGCATTTCTTCAGTATGTTGAAGAAGGGTATGCACTTGTCCGTGGATCGTGAGATAAAACGGCTCAATGCGGCCACCTTTCCGGTCAAACTTTGCACGTCCTTATGTTTCTTGGGGGATGGCATGTCCAAGAGAGCTTGGATTTTCTCCGGGTTCGCCTCAATCCCCCTTTGGCTGACTATGAAGCCCAGGAATTTTCCCGACTTGACCCCGAAGGTACACTTCTTCGGATTGAGCTTCATGCCGTATCTCCGGACGACTTCGAAACATTCTTCTAGGTCGTTTGCATGGCTATTGCATGCTTTGGATTTGACGAGCATGTCGTCTACATATACTTCCATGTTTCGTCCCAGGAGGCTTTTAAACATCCGGTTAACCATTCTTTGATAGGTTGCTCCGGCGTTTTTCAGTCCGAAAGGCATGACTAGGTAACAGTATACCCCCTTATCGGTCCTGAAGCTAGTGCACTCCTGGTCTGCCGTATGCATCTTTATTTGATTGTACCCAGCATAGGCATCCATGAAAGATAGCAGTTTAAATCCGGAGGTGGCGTCCACCATCTGGTCAATCCTGGGCAGCGGAAAGCAGTCCTTTGGGCAGGCTTTGTTTAGATCTGTGAAATCTATGCAAACCCGCCAAGTCCCGTTCGGCTTGGGCACCAGGACCGGATTGGCCAGCCATTCCGGATAGTATACGTCGCGGATCATGCTGTTGGACAAAAGTTTATCCACCTCTTTCTCTAAGGCCTCGGCTTTCGCCGAGTCGAGTGGGCGTCTCTTTTGTTGTATAGGAGGCATGTCCGGGTTGACGTTGAGGACATGGGTGATGACATGAGGGCTGATGCCGGTCATGTCCTCTTGGCGCCATGCAAAAACATCTTGGCGCCAGTGTTTTTATTATTTTATCCTTTTCCTCCGGATCTAGGCCTCTCCCTATCCGGAGTACTTTGGTGGAGTCGTCGTCGCACACTGGTATCTCTTCGACGTCCTCCATTGGTTCTACGACCCTTTCGGATCCTATACGAGGATCCAACTCGTCTTCTTCGGCCTTCTCTACTTCAGGGGGCCCCCGGACCATGAGCACTGGCAAGTGGGTGGCAACGTTGTAACATTGCCTGGCCTCTCCTTGGTTTCCCCTCACCGTTCCGACTCCGGCTTCCTGGGTAGGAAATTTTAGGCATAGGTGTCGGATAGAAGTTATTGCACCAAAGTCGACGAGGGCCGGTCGGCCTAAGATTGCGTTGTAGGCTGTTGGACAGTCTACCACCACGAAGGTGCAATACTTAAACGTGCTCTGTGGAGTGTCCGGGCACAGGGTAACTGGGAGCCTGACTTTTCCCATCGGGATTAGAGTTGTCCCGTTAAACCCTGTGAGCTGCGATCCGCTAGGAGAGAGGTCCCGGTCGGTCAACCCTATCGCAGTGAAGGCCTCTTTGAAGAGCAAGTTCACGGAACTTCCATTATCAATCAGGACCCTGGCCACCACTTTATTTGCAATGGGGGTCTCTATGACCAGTGGGTCGTGATGAGGAAAACGCACCGTCTTGGCGTCTTCTTCCGTGAACGTTATGGGTTGGTCCATTAGCCGAGGCCTTTGAGCTGGGAGTTGAGTGACCTCCCACACCTCACTGTGCCTTGCGGCCTCGGCATATCTCTTTCGCTCCTTTCGAGTGTTTCCTCCGATATGGGGACCTCCGGAGATCATGGCTACCCGTCCATTAGGCCGAGGCGGTAGTCCGGGTATATGCTGGGTGTCACCTGCGGGAGCAGCTGGAGGCAATACTCCTGCTGTACCCCCTGGTGTTCCCGAAGGCATGCCCCCGGCCACCTGCCCCGGGTTAAGGTGGGGTAACCTATTCTTGATCCACTCATAGAGGTGGCCCAACCGGATCAGATTCTCAATCTCATCTTTGAGATTTTTACACTCGTTGGTGCTGTGGCCGATGTCGTTGTGATATTCGCACCTTTTGCTCGGATCTCTCCAGGAGCCGTCCCCGTACAATGGCCGGGGTCTCCGTAATGCGTATTCGCCTTGTGGCAAAATAGACACGTTCCCGAGAGTCCGTGAGCTCGTGTACCGGGTGTATTGGGGTGTGTACCCCTTCTTTTGGCGCTTCTCTCCGTTCGGGTCTTTGCCCTTGGAAGACCTCTTGCTTCTAGACCCTTGAGTAGGGCTGTTAAGCTAGCGGTTGGGGCAGCCCGTGAAGGAGCCCGTCCATTCACCCGGACGGATTGCCGTAATGGGAAGATGACGGGGCGAGCTTGGCCTTGGTTGTACCCGGGAGTGGCAGAAAACTGTATGCCACTAACCGGAGGGGTCGCGGTCGGGACAGTACCCGAGGGCGATACTCCTGGCATGTACCCTGCTATCCCGGTGGGATAATAGCCTCCGTAAGCCACGATCTGGGCTTCTTCGAGGTTAATATATTTTTGGACTCGCTTCTGGAAGTCCTGAAGGCTAGCAGCGCCTTCTTGCTGTAATTCGTTCCAGAAGGGAGTCCCAGTACGGATTCCTGCTTGGAGAAGCGCAAGCTGTTGTCCGTCGTCAACCTTCTTGGTCTTCGAGGCCTCCTCTCGGAACCTCTTGATGTAATTCTTCAAGGTCTCGGTGGGTAGTTGCTTGATGTTAGTCAAGGCACTAACCTCCAAATTGACCTTCCTGGCGGCGACAAATTGTCTCCGGAAGTTGGTTTGGAGTTTGTTCCAACATCCCACCGATCCTGGTTCTAGTTTCTTGAACCACTCCTCCGCCGAACCGCTCAGAGTGAGAGGGAAGCATAGACATTTGGCGTCATTGCTGACCCGCATGACTGTCATGACTCGGTTGAATCGTGACAGGTGATCACTGGGGTCGGAGTTCCCTGTATATGCCACCATTTCGGGCATTTTGAAGTTTTTAGGGAGCTCCGCCTCCAGGATATGCTTGGCACAGGGCTCCCGATCCTCACTGTCCGAGTCGGAGTCATCTCCCTTCTGCCTCCGGGAGACTCGGGCAATATCTTTTCGAAGGATGGCAAGCTCTGCCATAATCCCTTCGTTTACAGTACCCGAGGAGACTTCGGGTCTGTATCTTTTTTGATCAAGGTGATCCCGAAGGTCACCTTGATTCCCATTGATTTGATTTCTCAAATCAATGGGTGGACATCTCTGTCCTCCTCTTCCTCTACCCCCCGGTTCCTGGTGCACGGAAACGCTTTTCCGGTCCCCTCGATCCTGAGGGCCAAGACTCCCTCTCGGGGGCTTGCCCCTCTGCGGACCTTTCCCTTTAGGGAAATCTGAGCGGACCTTACGCGGATCCTGCGCCTTTTTCTTTCGACCAGGGGCAGAAGTAGGGTTTTTTGTTTGGTTTTCCTCAGCAGGGTGCCTTATAGGGCTAGGTTCCCTAGGCCTTTGCTGCTGGGAATCGGGCGAAGACGTAGCTGGCTCCCCGTCGAGTCCAGTGGCCATTGCCTTGGGATGCACGTGAATGCCGAGTTTGCCTCCATGGCTTCTCGCATGGCTAGCATCACCTCATGCATCTTTTGATTTTGCACTTTCTGAGCTTCGATCTCAGCTTCGTGATCGATGGCTTTTTGTCTGAGGAGCACCAGCTCTTGGTAGCTTCCATCATCGTAAGCGTATTCGTCGAGGTGTTCCTCGTGGTTTTCATCTGGAACTTCTTCCTCGGACTCCTCTGCTGCCCTTGAGGCTACATCCTCTTCATTGGGATCTTGAGCGTCTTCTAGAGGGCGAGGGTGACGTGTAGCTCTTGTCTCCACCATTGTTGTGAAGTTAAATGCTTGTTGTGAAGCAGCTTTCCTCAGCTCTCAATGAAAGCACCAAAATGTTGACCGAGGTTTTCGGCAACTAATAAAATATGAATATAATAATGAGCTGTAAGAAAGCGGGATGAAGACTTTTTACGTGGTTGGGGCGTTAACGAGCCTTAGTCCACGAGCCACTGATATTTATGGATATCTTTAATACAGATTCTACACTTGGGAGAATGTTTCTCTCTTTAATACAAAGAATGTTCTTGGTGAGTTTTTTCTCTGTTTGCTCTTAAGCAGCCAAGATTCTCCGACCCCATTAAATGAGCTTTGAGGGGGTATTTATAGTGTTTTGGTGGGGTAATCCCTAGAATTGTACTTACACATGTGTCTGTAAGTATCCATAAAGTTGGGCATTTCCGATGAATATACCATGGGTGATGCATGGTCAAATCCCTAGGTCTTTTGTAGGGTTTTTATGGAGAATGTCCTTTTTGTCTTATGATTGACGTGACTCTTCGCAGAGTAGCCGTCGCTAGACTTAAATGATCATTACTGTAGCGCTGCTGTTTGGGGGATGTGCCGTCAGACTTTATTGCGTGTTACAGTCCCAACACGCTTCCTCCCATGCAGCATTAAATGCGACTTGATGTCTCGGGAGAGACCTGACACATCCCGGAGTGCCTTTAAGCTATGCTCGCTTCCGGGAGTACCTTGTACTCCGGGTGCATCATCCGGGACCCATGCGAATAGCGTTTCCTGGTGTCATACAAAGACTTAGCAGTTCTTCTCAAGTAATTTGATCCACGTGTCCCTTCCTGATTGGTCCACGTACATTGGGCGATTTTAGGAGCAACACCTATGCATAGGGCCGGTCATACAAAGGGTATTGGGCCTCATTTTGAAACTTTCCCATTTTGTTATTTTCCCTTCCCATTTTCTCAAAAATACCAATTTTCTAATTTAACCTTTTAAATGCCAATTCTAATTATTTAATAACTTGAAAATAATTATCAAATAATATTGCCATTTAATATATTTATTAATTTAGACATATAAAGTCTCTTAATCAATAAATAAACCTAAAACCTCTTTTCTTTACAATTTCGCCCTTGCTTAGTGAAAATTCATAAAGTAGACATAGTCTAACTTTTAGAATTTTAATTGATTAATTAAAATCAATTAACTGAGTCTTACAAGCAGTATGGTCTCAACTAGTATGGGGACCATGGGTCTATATAACCGAGCTTCCAATAAGTTGAACCGAATTTACCAAGTAAATTCCCTAACTTATTAATTCCTCATTGAATCCACACTTAGAACTTGGAATTGCACTCTCAGTCATATAGAACGCTCTATATGTTCCATGATATAGACACGTCATTAGTTATCCATTGTTATAACCCTAATGTGATCAATGATCCTCTATATAGATGATCTACATTGAAAAGGCACTACTGTTACCGCTACATCTTCAATGTATTTTATCCTTAAAACACTTAACCCTGTATAAATGATATTTCAGCTAAGTGAAATGAGATCTCCACCATTTATCTTCATTTAGTTAAGCTCGAAGGAAATCATCCTTTACTTCTATTTGCCAAATAGAAGCTATAGATTCCATATTTATGTTAGCGCTCCCACTCAATTGCACTACCGCGTTCCCAAAATGTAGGTATCACCCTGACCCAAAAGTAGGCTTAACTTAACAAATCAAAGAACACGAATAACACTCTTGAGATTGAGCCTAACCATATCAGGATTGAGATCATTTGATCTAGCATCAACAGGTGATATTGAATTGAATAGATATTACAGTAAGTTTTAATATATCTAATCAAAGTTTAATATTGGTCCTTTCCGATGTATACTCCATACATCCGATACTGGTAAACTTTGCCAATGTCCTGGAAAGGACATAGCACTTTTCCAAGGTGTAAGAATACCTATCGCTGATTATACCATGTCAGTCTAAATCCAGTGTTCTGAAAAATCAGAGAATAAACTTTTGAACATATAATAAAGATTATATTCCACTGTGTTGACAACACTATAATCTTATCAAATTCATATGTTCTGGACTTAAAAAAAATTCATACATTATATACATATAATCATGAAATAAATCATGTGAATTATGCAACATAAAATGTTAGCGCTCCCACTCAATTGCACTACCGCGTTCCCAAAATGTAGGTATCACCCTGACCCAAAAGTAGGCTTAACTTAACAAATCAAAGAACACGAATAACACTCTTGAGATTGAGCCTAACCATATCAGGATTGAGATCATTTGATCTAGCATCAACAGGTGATATTGAATTGAATAGATATTACAGTAAGTTTTAATATATCTAATCAAAGTTTAATATTGGTCCTTTCCGATGTATACTCCATACATCCGATACTGGTAAACTTTGCCAATGTCCTGGAAAGGACATAGCACTTTTCCAAGGTGTAAGAATACCTATCGCTGATTATACCATGTCAGTCTAAATCCAGTGTTCTGAAAAATCAGAGAATAAACTTTTGAACATATAATAAAGATTATATTCCACTGTGTTGACAACACTATAATCTTATCAAATTCATATGTTCTGGACTTAAAAAAAATTCATACATTATATACATATAATCATGAAATAAATCATGTGAATTATGCAACATAAAATGTTATTTCTGATCTTTATTAATAAGTAAATCTGATTATATGAAATGAGTTTTATTTAGGGCATAAAACCCACCAGGTATATGCCCAGAGCCCCGCCGTCGGGTACTGTCCCGACCGCGGCTCCTCCAATGAGCGGCATACAATTCTCTGCCACTCCCGAATATAGTGAGGGCCAGGCCTTGGCCCCTGCATCGTCTCATTTTGGAAATCCCTCAGGGATAAATGGACAAGCTCCCTCGCACTCTGCTCCAACCGCTAGCCTGGCAGGTCCTTCACAGGGCTCAAGGAGTAAACGATCCTCCAAAGGCAGCACCCGGACGGAGGAGAAACGCCAAAAGAGGGGGTACACTCCACAGTACACCCAGTACACGGAGCTGACTGACTCCCAAGAGCGTGTGTACTTTGCTACTAGGCAAAATACGCACTACCGGAGACCACCTCCCTTGTACAAAGACTGCTCCCGGAGGGATCCCAACAAAAGATGCGAGTACCATAACGACATTGGGCACAACACCAATGAATGCAAAAATCTCAAGTATGAGATTGAAAACCTAATCCGACTGGGGCACCTCTATGAGTGGATCAAGAATCGGCTGCCTCACCTTAATCCAGGTCAGGCGAAAGGGGTTGTACCGCAGGGAGCACCAGGGGGTGCAGCAGGAGTGTTGGCTCCAGTTGCTCCCGCCGGAGATGCCCAGCACATCCCCGGTCTGCCCCCCAGACCCAATGGGAGAGTGTCCATGATCTCAGGAGGGCCCCATATTGGAGGAACCACCCGCAATGAATTGAAGCGGTACTCGGGGGCCGTAAAACACAATGAGGTTTGGGAGGTTACTCAACTCCTAGCTTAAAGGCCCCGGCGGATGGATCAACTCATCACGTTCACAGAAGAAGATGCCAAGACGGTGCGCTTCCCTCATCATGATCCGTTGGTCATCGAGACCCCCATCGCCAATAAAGTGGTGGTCAGAGTCTTGATTGACAATGGAAGTTCCGTGAATCTACTCTTCAAGGAGGCCTTCACTGCAATAGGCCTGACGGACCGAGACCTCTCACCCAGTGGTTCCCAACTCACAGGGTTTAACGGAACGACGCTTATCCCAATGGGAAAAGTGAGACTTCCCGTCACCTTATGCCCGGACACCCCCCAAAGCACGTTCAAATACTGCACTTTCGTGGTGGTGGACTGCCCGACTGCTTACAACGCGATCCTCGGTCGACCGGCCCTGGTAGATTTGGCGCAGTCACATCCATTCGGCACCTGTGCTTAAAGTTCCCTACCCAGGAAGCTGGAATAGGGACGGTGAGAGGAAATTAGGGGGAGGCGAGGCAATGTTACAACGTTGCAACCCACCTGCCCGTACTGATGGTCCGGGAAACCATTGAGCCAGAAATGGCTGAAGAAGATGAATTAGATCCCCGAGTGGGGTCCGAAAAAATTGTAGAACCAATGGAGGATGTCGAGGAGATATTAGTGTGCGACCTCGACTCCACCAAAGTACTCCGACTGGGAAAGAGCCTAGATCCGGAGGAAAAAGAAAAAATAATAAAAACACTGAAGGGCGCCATCGACATTTTTGCATGGCGCCAAGAGGACATGACCGGCATAAGTCCCCATGTCATCACCCACGTCCTCAACGTCAACCCGGACATGCCGCCAGTCCAACAAAAGCGACGCCCCCTCGATTCAGTAAAGGCCGAGGCCCTAGAGAAGGAGGTGAACAAGCTTTTGACAAACGACATGATCCGCGACGTGTACTATCCGGAATTGCTAGCCAATCCAGTCCTGGTGCCCAAGCCGAATGGGACTTGGCGAGTTTGTATAGATTTCACCGATCTTAACAAAGCTTGTCCGAAGGACTGCTTCCCGCTGCTCAGGATTGACCAAATGGTAGATGCTACTTCCGGATTCAAACTACTGTCCTTCATGGACGCCTACGCCGGATACAACCAAATAAAGATGCACATGGCGGACCAAGAGTGCACTAGCTTCAGGATCGATAAGGGGGTATACTGCTACCTGGTCATGCCTTTCGGACTGAAGAACGCCGGAGCGACCTACCAAAGAATGGTCAACCGGATGTTCAAAGGCCTCTTAGGGCGAAACATGGAAGTGTACGTGGACGATATGCTCGTCAAGTCAAAAGCATGCAATAGCCATGCTGACGACTTAGAAGAGTGTTTTGAGGTAGTCCGGAGATACGACATGAAGCTCAACCCAAAGAAATGCACCTTTGGGGTCAAATCAGGAAAGTTCTTGGGCTTCATCGTCAGCCAGAGGGGGATTGAGGCAAACCTAGAAAAAATCCAAGCTCTCCTAAGCATGCCGTCCCCCAAGAAGCATAAAGACGTGCAGAGCCTAACCGGAAAGGTTGCAGCCTTGAGCCGTTTTATCTCCCGGTCTACAGATAAGTGCATCCCCTTCTTCAACATATTGAAGAAGTGCCAAAAGTTCGAATGGTCGGACGAGTGCGAGGAGGCATTCAAAAAGTTGAAAGAACATATGGCCAAGCCTCTGATCCTATCAAAACCCGTTCTCGGAGAGGACCTATTCCTATATTTGGCCGTCTCTGAGCACGCGGTCAGCGCTGCCCTAGTCTGGGAAGAAGAGAAAAATCAGCATCCCGTGTACTATGTCAGCAAGCGCATGATAGGAGCGGAGACGTGGTACCCCATCATCGAAAAACTAGTTTTCTGCCTCCTAATGGCCTCAAGAAAGTTAAGGCCATATTTCCAAGCACACCCGATCAAGGTACTGACCAACCACCCACTCTGGCAAGTCCTCCAAAAGCCAGAAGCTTCCGGAAGGCTCCTCAAATGGGCAATGGAGTTAAGTCAGTTCGACTTACACTACGTTCCCCGCATCTCCATAAAAGGCCAAGCCTTGGTAGACTTCATCACCGAATGCAATGAAGTCGAGGCAACTGCGAATGCGCCGATGCCATCGATCCCCACATGGAAAGTGTTTCTGGACGGAGCCTCTAATGAAAATGGATCCGGAGCGGGGGTGGCAATGATATCTCCGACCGGACTTCGACTCCAGGCAGCCCTACGGTTCGACTTCTCAGCTTCAAATAACGAGGCCGAATATGAGGCCTTGATAGCAGGGCTGAGGCTAGCGAAAGCCGTAGGGGTGAAAAGAGTAGAAGTCTATAGCGACTCCCAACTAATCGTGAATTAGATATCGGGAGAGTACCAAACACGCGGCGAGCGAATGGCCGCATATGTAACAATAGTCCGGGAGTAGCTCCACGAGTTCACGGACTACAAATTAGAAAGAATCCCCTGGGAAAAGAATGCTTACGCGGACTGTCTGGCTAAGTTAGCTTCAAATAGTGAAATCGAAGGACTGGGGGTAGTACCAGTGGAACGCTTGGCAGAGCCAAGCATCAAAGTAAAAGAGGCCATAATAACGGTTGGGCAAGAACCCAGCTGGATGGTCCCCATCATAGAATACATAACGAAAGGTGAGTTGCCCCAAGAAATGGCACTTTCTCGAAAGATTCAGTATCAGGCTCATCGTTATGTAATGATGGATCAAATTCTCTACCAAAGAGGACTCAACATGCCTTATTTAAGGTGTGTATCGGACCCTGAAGCTAGACAAATTATGTTAGAGGTCCACGAAGGGTTCTGTGGAGATCATTCAGGAGGACCCGGTCTCTCAAAGAAAATATTGAGACAGGGATACTTCTGGCCGACAATGAAAAAAGATTGTATAGACTACGTCCAAAAGTGTGATTCGTGCCAAAGGTTCGCGAACATACCGAGAGCTCCTCCCAATGAAATTACCCTGATGACTAGTCCTTGGCCCTTCGCGGTTTGGGGAATAGATCTTATTGGGTCCCTGCCAACAGGAAAGGGAGGAGTAAAGTATGCAATAGTAGCAGTAGACTACTTCACCAAATGGACAGAGGCTGAGCCCATGAAGACTATAACTGTTAAAAAAGCACTAGACTTTGTTATCAAAAACATAGTGTGTCGATATGGCTTGCCTCACAAAATAGTCTCTGACAATGGAAAGCAATTTGATTGCGAAGAGTTTACTGACTTCTGCAACCAACACGGAGTAGTGAAAAGCTTCTCCGCGGTGGCAAGGCCGCAAACAAACGGACAAGCAGAAACAGTCAATAAAATCCTAAAGGTTACCCTAAAGAAAAAGCTGCTGGCCTGTAAAAACAACTGGCCCGAAGAGTTGCCAAGAGTGTTATGGGCCTACCGGACGACCCCCAGTGTTGGAAATTATTTTACCAGGATCTTAGATCTACTCACAAGTATGTTGATTAACACCCTAAATATGAACTTTCTAAAACGATGAAATAAACACATATAAAGTTTAAGAAACCTTATATTGGGTGCAGCGAAATTAAATGACTCATTCCGTTCAGATCTCTAACCCTTGTATCCTTTCTGTCGCAGAGTATTATCAAGATCTGAACCTGGATCTCTTTCTCTGAATCTTTGATGCTGAAACTCCTTTTGTTGATGATCTTTCTTCACGATCTTCCTCACTATGATTGAGGTATTGCTTGCTGTGTGTGGGCACTACTCAAATCACTAAGGGGTTTCGAAAGATGAAGGAAGAAGAGAAAGAGAGAGAGTAACGGCCAAGGTAGAGAGAGATGCTCAGGTTTTTCTGAATGAAAAGTGTAATTTTCCTGAAGCCTTCACTACCTATTTATAGCATTCCACTAGGGTTAGGTTTGAATTATTTGGCATTAAAATAATGAAAATATCAGAGGTAAAACTCCTATAAAAGTGGTCGGCCAAGGCTTATTGGATTTGGGCCTCACTTTTTGCAATTTTGCAGTTTTATTACTTTTGTATCTGATTTTCTTAAAAACGCCAATTTTCTAATTCAACCATTTAAATGC
The DNA here is from genome assembly GCF_029168945.1 of Cannabis sativa. NCBI lineage: Eukaryota > Viridiplantae > Streptophyta > Magnoliopsida > Rosales > Cannabaceae > Cannabis > Cannabis sativa. The sequence continues at coordinate 19,934,159 of NC_083608.1, forward strand.
CAATTCTAACTATTTAATAACTATAAATAATTATTAAATAATATTGTCATTTATCATATTTATTAATTGAACCATACAAAGTATCATAATTAACAAATATGCCCCTAATAACTATTTCTTTACAATTTTGCCCTTACTTAGTGAAAATTTTACAAATAGACATAGTCTAATTTGAGAATTATAATTGATTAATCAAAACCAATTACATGAGTCTTACAAATAATATTATCTCAACTAGTGCGGGGACCATGGGTCAATATAACCGAGCTTCCAATAAGTAGATCAAGAATTTATCACTAAAATTCACTAACTTATTAATTCTTCGTTGAATCCACGCATAGAACTTAGAATTGCACTCTTAGTATATAGAATGCTCTATATGTTCCACCATATAGACGCATCATTAGTTATCCATTGTTATAATCCTAATTTGATCAATGATCCTCTATATGAATGATCTACACTGTAAAGGGATTAGATTACCGTTACACCCTACTATGTATTTTATCCTTAAAACACTTGACCCCGTATAAATGATATTTCTGCTTATGTGAAATGAGTACTCCACCATTTATGTTCGTTTGGTCAAGCTCGAAGGAGATCATCCTTTGCTTACTATTCGCCAGATAGAAGCTATAGATTCCATGTTTATGTTAGCGCTCCCATTCAATTGCACTACCGTGTTCCCAAAATGTACGTATCACCCTGACCTAAAAGTAGGCTTAACTAACAAATCAAAGAACACGAATAGCCTTTCAAGATTGAGCCTAATCATAATAGGATTAAGAACATTTGATCTAGGATCAACTAGGCGATATTGACTTGAATAGATTTACGGTAAGTTTAATGAATCTAAGTCAAAGTTCAATATCGGTCCCTTCCGATGCATACTCCATGCATCCAACCTGAGCTTTAATTTAACCAATATTCTGGAAAGAACATAGCATTTCTCCAAATGTAAGAAAACTCTTGTTGTAGATTATCATATCAGTAAAACCCTGTGTCTGATAAATCTAGGAAACTTTATTCACATAGTCATGTTTACTTTCCAAAGTGATGACAACACAATAAACAGGATCAAGTATGTGAAAAGGGTTTAAGATAAATTTATAAATCAAATAGACAAGCAATTAATAAAGTGAACCAAAACATACACAAATGAATGAAAAATACTTCTGTTTCTTTATTGATGTTAAATAAAATAAATTACATTGAAATGGAGTTTTATTTAGGGCATAAAACCCAACACCTAGAACTACGACCGGCCACTCGCCTTTCTCAATGGCGTACGGTTGTGAAGCGATGGTCCCGGTAGAAACGTTATTCCCGTCCCACAAGAGAACGACTTACGATCCAGTTACAAATCAAGCTTTACTTCATGAAGCTCTGGATCAAGTTGAAGAGCTCCGGGACGAGTCACAAATATGGATGGCAGCTTATCAAAAGAAGGTAACCAAATATTTTAACTCCAAAGTTAAAAACAGAAAATTTGCTATTGGGGATATGGTCTTAAGAAGTGTCTTCCCAGCCACCCAAGAACCCGGAGTGGGGGTACTTGGGCCAAATTGGGAAGGACCATATGAAATCGATGACGAAATCGGTTCAGACACTTATAAGCTAAAAAGGATGGACGGAACCATTGTGCCAAGGGCCTGGAACGCCGATCACCTCAGAAAATATTACCAATAGCCCAAAAAGTGTAACTTAGGCTTTGTTTAAAGGGTTTGTACCGTCTAAAGTGTATGCAACCTATGTATTTTAATAAAAGTGAGTGTCTTAAAAACAAAGTTTCTATGCCACTGAGTGTATTTTACTAAGGCACACCACACGGACAGACAAAAAACAGTCCAAGTAAAACATCCTGACCCTAAGGGCAGGTCCAAAAAAAAAGTATGTGCAAAAAAGAAAAAAGCATATATATAAAAATCTTGACCCAAAGGGCAGGCCCAAAAGAAAGATATGTGCATCAAATAAGATCATATATATATATAAATCCTAGCCCTAAAGGCAGGTCAAAAAATAATTATAAATATATACAAAGGGCCCGGGGACAGGCCTTAACCATTGTTTCCCCTTAAAAAAAACAGCTCTAAATAAAGATTGTCTTAAATATAAGAGAATTGGCTGTAAATAAAAAAAAAGAGAGATAAGAAAAATCTGGGTTGAAATCATAACGGCCTAATCAATTCGAGGAGGAAGGCTAGGACCAATGCGCGCCTCCAGCATGGCATCAAGCTTCTTCTTCTTCTCCTGGAATTTTGCAATCATCTCCGTAGATTTGGGGTAGAAGTCAAGCTTGATATTCTGGCCATTTGTTGACCAGGCCATGTAAACGCCATCGTCGAAGCGCTTAATGCATCGGCTGCAAGAGACGGGAGAAAGGAGCTCATCTTTCTTAGCCTTCTTCAAGGCTTGGTCTTTAAAGTCCTTGAGCTCCTTCAGCTCCACGGCCAGGTTTGCCCTAGACTCCAAGTCCGCCTGGTGCACTTCCTCTATGGACTTCACCTTGGCGGTCATTTCATCTAAGGCTTCCCTAGCCTCCCGGAGCTCGCATTTGGCCTTGGCAACAGCCTCGCCCTCTGCCCTCAGCTCCTCCCGGTGCTTGGCCTCCAGCTTGTCCCTCCGTAGGGTCTCCTCCCGAATCATTGCCTCTGCTTGGGTTTCCCTCTGCCTGGCCTCTTCCTCGAACTTGGCCTTGGCAAGTGCCTCCCGCCGCTCAGCATCCTCTTGGAACGTCCGCCTTTCAGCAGACAGATCCTGCAGGGTCTTCATGACTTCGTCTATGCCCCCAAATTCGGACAAGACGAAGCCATGGTTGATTAGGTTCTTGGAAAGGTGGCCGACCTCTGTAGCAAGCTGGAAAAGGATGCAAGAGTGAGTAAAGACCTTAAGAAAAATAATGAGGAAAAAAGTAAGCTACGAAATACTTACCACAGTCAAGGAGTGGCTGAGATCCTGAACTTGAAAGACGGAGTTCAAGGATGCACAAGCAGCGAATCGCTTGGGCGCACACCGGGTTAACTGAGACACAAACTCGCCAGTCATCTCCGCGGCAAAAGGAGCCAAGGTGGGCCCGAGGAAACGATTGAACCAGTCTGACAAGGGATCCAAGTTTAGATCCCACGGGTTCTGGTAGTTCTGATCGTTAAGGGTATTTTGCATTTCATCTCACAAAACCCTCCTCAAAGCCTCCACATCAGCATGCCCCCGGGAGTACTCGTCCATGGCGTAGTTATGCTTAGCTATCCGGAGCTCCTGCCTCGCCTCATATCCGGGAACCGGAGTCAGCACTATGTTGGGAGGCACTGTATATTCCTCTGCCTCGGAAGGGATCCCGGAATCAGGGCCAGGGGCAGAGTGTCCACTCTCCACTGCCGTTTGGGCACCTCCTCGGCTACCATTTTGCCCTTGCGCTTACGGATCAGAGCAACCTCTTGCTCTTCTTCACCTTCTTCAACTTCCTCAGGAAGAGCCCATTGCTCTTCTTGACATTCTTTAGCTTCCTCAGGAAGCGCCTCCTCCTCATCCACTAAGTCAATAGTGTCTGGAGGGGCACTTGAAGAAGCTTTCATGGGAGTGGCCACTTGGGAAGAAGTTAGAGGAAGGGGAGCGTCAGGAGTGTGAGCTCCGGCAAGGGCGGCCAAGATTGCATCCATGGAGTTAGCTGCTACAACAAAAGAAAAGAGGCAGGTGTCAGAATCTGTGAAAGCAGTAAACACTCAAAAAAGCAATCAAGCTAGTCCTACCCTGACTCTCTAATTCGGCCCAAGAAAAGTTCCGAATCTTAATGCTGGCTGCATCATCCCCGAGATAGCTGTCCGAGGGCCGGAACCAGCTAGAAGAAAGATAGGCCGAAGGGTCCAAGGGAACGGGCTCCGGAGGTCCAGAACCCATCCGGGACCGACCTAGGAAATCTCCTAAGTTGGAAAAATAATAATCCTTGGCATGATCTTCCCACGGGGTCGAGGGCATCCTAAACCTAAGGAGATGTTCATCGAACCCTACAGGCCCAAGGCTAGCATATTCGCTAACAGAAGGGACGTAATGTATTGCTAAAGGTGACTTACCGGAGCCGGAAGTACTGGCGTCAGGAGCCCCTGTATTCGGCACCTGAACCGAAGGCTTTGGCCTAGGAGCCCTCCTCTCAACCGGGCTCCCAATGCGAAGGGACCTCCCAGCAATCGTTTGGCTTCTCCTCTCGACCGGGCTCCCAACGCGAAGGGGCCTCCCGGAAGCCGCCTGGGCCTTGGTATAAGCCTTCTCCTGGGCCTTCCGGTAGAGATACTCCTGGTACTTCTTCTCCGCGGTGGCAATAAGCTCGTCCCGGAAGGTCTTCTTAGTGGTCGGAACCCTCACATTCGGGCAGATAACCTTAGAAAGGTTAGAGTCCTCCACTGACTGGTGCGGCAAGATTAGCTTGGCCTTCCGGCAGTTCTCCGTCGTGATCAAGCCCCCGACGTCGAGATCCGCCCTGTCATAAGTCGCGAAGACCTGGGCCCGCTGAAGAAAGATCTGAGTAGGCGCGGTCCGTTCGTACGGAGGGATCCTGATCCACTCCGTAAGGAGCTCCGGGTGCTCCACAGCTCGGAACCCGGAGGAGAAGAAAAAGCGATGGCGATATTCCTTGACATGGGTTTGCCGATTGTAAGGGACCACGCCATCATTCGAAGGGTGGGCCCGGAAGCCATAAAAACCGTCTTTAAGTTTGTCCCCCTTTTTGGGGACAGAAACAAGTTCGTAAAAATACAAAATCTCCGCCGGACTGGGAGAGCCCCATCCCCGGGCGGAGTAAAAAATAAATAAGCCTGAAAGCAGGCGGTAAGCTTGGGGAATTAGTTGGTATGGCGCAAGGCCGACAAATACAAGAAAGTTAATAAAATAATCTTGAAGGGGAAGCATGGCCCCGGACATCAGATGCGTCTGGCTCCAAGCCCCGAAGCCTCCGTAATTATGGTTAGGCGTCTTTGCATCTCGAGGCGGCCGGTGGTATGTCCCGGACGTCGCAGGCTTAATTCTAGCCACCTCCACAATGTTCTCCAGTTGGTGAGGGCAAGTCAAGGTGGAGTGAAGCTCAGCCGCCTCCCATCCCGTAGCACAAGGTTTGTAACCCTCCTGGGCAACGGGACCCAGCATGACATCTTCTAGGGTGGCCAGACGCTTACCCCGCTTCTTGGAAGACTTTGAACCGGATGCAAACATTTTTGATTCTGAAAAAGAGTTAAAATTCCAGCAATTAGGCCCCCTACCAAACCCTAAATCAAAAAAGGGAATGGGGGTCCCCTAACTGCTGGAAAGAGGCCCCCTCCGGATATTTTTCAACAAGAAAACCTTAGAAAGATTCCCTGGACAAAAGTCGGGTGCAAAAGTCTCACAGATGGTGACATTGCGCATAAAAGAAAAAGAAAGAGGAAGGGCAGAAAATCGAGAAAGACGAAGTCTTCTCTATGCCCTTGAAGGCCATCACACGAAGAGTATATGGTCCTTTACAAAAAATAATAACAGTGCGTAACAAGAGTAACCCTAACACCAGAGAAGGGAAATCTAGACGTATTACGTGAAAACTCAAGGGAATACATTCCCAGAAGCTTCAAACACTAACCCAGAAAAACAAGTAAATAGTAAAGCATGATGAACACAACAGTAAAGTAAGGGGTGTAAGAAACTTACACGAAGTGTTGGAACTGGGGGTTTGCTGTGATCAAACAAAGAAATGTAAACTGACAGTGATGAGCAAAGGTTAGCAAAGAAATCTGTAAAGTGTTTGAAGGTTTTCTGGTCTGAGGATTTCTTTCTCTCTGGAAAACTCGAAGAAAGTTGGCGAAAAAAAGGAAAGTAACCAAATGAAGGAAAGGTGGTGGCTTTTATAGGCCAAAGTGCGTGAGGAACAGGCGCAATCACCTACCAATCGAACGACTGGGGAGGCACACGATTCGAATTCCCAAGAATTAACGGTTGGATTGATTCGTAATTAAGGCGGTGGAAACGTTTGAGTAACCGTCTGACACCATTAATGCGCCGTATCAATCAATGGGCATAAAATGAATTGACGTCTGCAAAAAGTGAATCACTGCATTAATGGTGATCATTAAATGCACCTTCACGTGCCCAAAGCACGTGCCAGGAAACCGAGGAGTCAATCGGAGGCACTTGAACAAGCCTTGTTTTATTTTTCAAATAAACAAGGCTTGGGGGTAAATGTTGCCCCTGATTTTGCCTAATATACGTGGACCAACCGGACAGGGACACGTGGATCAAAACATCTTAACACTTGAATCATTTGCTAAGTCTTTATGAAAGGAGGCAGCATCTGGGACGTGCCTCCCGGAGAAGGCATACGGAGCCCCCTATGCTCCCGGAAGCCTAAGTAACATCAAAGCATCTCCGCGAGGTGTCAGGCTTCCCCTGAGCAGTCATTTCGCATTTATTGTCGCATGGGAGGAAACGTATTGGGACTGCTACACGCAATAAAGTCTGACAGCACAATCCCCAATTTGCACCTGCGAAGTAATGATCATTTAAGTCTATTGACGGCTACACTGTGAAGAGTCACATCAGTCAAAAGACAATAAGGACATTCCACATAAAAGCCCTACAGCACCTAGGGATTTGACCATGCATTACCCATAGTATATTCATTGGGAATACCCAACTTCATGGATATTTACAGAGACACATGTACAATAATCTTGGGAATCACCCCACCAAAAACACTATATATACCCCCTCAAAGCTCATTAAATGGGGTCGAAAATTTTGGGATTGCATAAGAGCAAGAAGAGTAAATACTCACCAAGAACATTCTCTGTATTTAATACACTCATAAATACACTGACTCGTGGACTAAGGCTCATTAACGCCCCAACCACATAAAAATCCTTCTCTTAATTTCTTACAGTTCTCTAATCTTATATTATTTTATTGGTTGCCGAAAACCTCGGTCAACAGGAGGAATTTAAGAGAAATTGGATTGTGTGTGTGGGTGTGGTTCGACTTAGCCGAAACAAAGGAAGAGGAAGAGGGAATGAGGTTTTCTTTATTTGCTTTTAAATTGATCAAACTAGGATGATTTACTATAGGGTGATGATGAGGATAAAAAATTGAGTTTAGGTGTCAAATGGGTGTAAGAGAAAAACTAGATTAATAAATAAGGATAAATACCATTTTAGATCTGTGTTTTGCAAAAGTTACTAATTGGACCCTCTATTTTATTAAATGATTAAATAGATCTTATATTATCTAAAAATGTACAAATAGGACCTAGAATTAATTTTTTGTCAAAATAAAACTTAATAATAATATGATCTAGAGATGTTACGACAAATCTGGTTATATTTTTTGTATCTGTTTGTGTTAGAAATTATCTTAAAGTTAGTTATATTAAAAAATAAAATTGTTGAAAATTGAGTTTAGGGTCCTATTTTTACCATTTTGGAAAGAAATATTGGCGGCTAAACCACCTGAACTTTACGGTTTGTAACACTTAACCACAAAAATCGAAAACCCTAGTTCCGTTTTGCTTTGCACACCTCTGTCCAAAAATCATAGTTAAGTGCCACGGTGGACTGTCCACGTGTACACACTTGTACACGTGGCAAATTTTTAGTGGTCCACGTAATATTAGTTTTAAAAAATAATTATAAATATTTAAAAAAAATTAAAAAATCATATTAAAAAAAATTAATTTTTTTTTTTACTTTTTTTTCCTTTTTCTTTTTTTATTTTTTTTTTCTTTCTCTAATTTCTCTTCAATTTTGTGATTTTACAGTCTACAAGTTTGTTCTTCCACGATCGAAGCACAACTCTTGGAACCCTAATGGGAGTCAGTTTCCCAGCCATTACATTCCGAGCTCCCTCCCAATGCCACAGCGAAACTCCTTTATCAACTTTCACCATAAACGGAGCAAGAACAATGAGTGGATCTCAAAGAAGGTCTTACAAATCCAATGCCACGTCATCATCATCATCATCATCGGTTGCAGAGAGACCATGGTAGTGGTGGAGTCTTTGCAGAGATGAGAACGATGCGAAACCCACAACTTCGTTAAGAGATTTTTTGGAGAATGAAAGGAGATTTGGTGACTGAGCTTTTTACGGTGCGACGGCTGAGCTTGAAGGTGTTGTTGTAGTTGACGATGATGATGATTGGAGGAGGAATGGAAGGTTGTTGTTTGCTGATGGGAGGGTTCTTCCGCCAGCTCAGACGAAGATGGAGATTTCTTCATCTTCTTCTCCGTCGTCTACGACGGCAATTGGGTTCTGTCGATAGGAAGAAGAAGAAGAATGGTAGAAGAAGAAGAAATAGAAAGAAAAAGAAAAAAGAGAAAAGAAAAAGAAAAAGAAAAAGGAAAAAAAAAGTAAAAAAAAAATTAAATTTTTTTTAATCTGATTTTTAATTTTTTTTTAAATATTTATAATTATTTTTTAGAACTAATATTACATGGACCACTAATAATGTGTCGCGTGTACAAGTGTGTACACGTGGACAGTCCACCGTGGCACTTAAATGTGATTTTTGGACGAATGTGTGCAGAGCAAAACGGAACCAAGGTTTAGGTAGTTTAGCCACCAAAAATTTGATTTTTGTAGTTAAGTGTTACAAACCGTAAAGTTCAGGTGGTTTAGCCGCCAATATCTCTTCTGGAAAATATAGGGTCTATTTTGTCATTTAACAAAACAGATGGTTCAATTAGTAACTTTTGCAAAACACAGAGTCTAAAATAATTTATTACCCATATATCAAACTTAAAACTTACATTATTTTTTTTTTCTTTTCCTAAGCTAAAGCAATTAGATTAAATAAAGGTGAAGCAATTAGATTAAATAAATGCCCACTAAACTTAGTAAACCCAAATATTAATAGCTACCTCCCATTGAGAAATTTGACTATTTATGCATATATTACCTTAAAATTATTTTCCTAAACCTATATGTATTAAAATTGGCCATATGTGTCAACATTTTTATTTTTCCCATAATATCCCTCACATTTCAAAATACAAATTAGGGTTGCCTTCTCTCTTTCCCTCTCTCTCATACTCACGACGCACCCCAATAGACCCACGACATACCTACGGCAGACCCCAATCGACCCACGATGGACCCCAATCGATCCTATACACGACACTCGACGCACGTACAACCAAAGTGAGACCCAACCCATAACCCACGGTGCACGGAGGTTCCTCGGACAAATCGGACACAATGTCAAAGGTGAGTTCATGTTTTGTTTTTTAGTTTTTTATTGATTTTATTTGTGATTTTACAGTTAAAGATATATTATGTTAGATTTAGGGATAGATTTAGGTTTAGAATGTCAGATCTGTGATTTCGGGGCAAGGTCTGCTGCACATCCGATGTAGGTCTGATGGGGTCCGATGGGTTCAATGAATCTGTAAAGTTGCGAGGTAGGAGACGTAGTTCCGATGGGTGGTCGATGTAGGGTCCAATGTGGGGTCCAATGTGGAATCTGATGTGGGATCCAATGAGGGGTCTGATTGCTTTTTGTGTATTATTTATTTTTGGTCCCATGTGATGTAAATGGGGAAGGTAATTTGGGAATAACATTAAAGTTGACCTAGATTACAAATATTAGTAATTATAAGTTTAGGATAAAAATTTTAAGGTTATGTAAGTATATTTAGTTAAATTTCCCTAATAAAATCGATTATCTCATTATAATCATAATTACATAATCAACATTATACCATACATATAGTTATTTATATATACTAATATCGATACTGTGTGAGCATTATTTAATTAGGTAAGTCAATATAAAATATTCTAATATTATGATTAATAATTATTTGGATAATTTGCGACTAAACTCCCTTAATTTTGAAGTTTGGCACGATCAAACCTCTAGACTGAAAAAATTATGGCTAAACTCCCTAACTTCCGCAATCGTTTTGCTATGTACTCCTTTCGTCCACTTTAATTTATTAAGTGTCAAAGTAGACTATCACAGTGTATACAAGTGTACAAGTGACAAATTTTTATTGGTCCACCTAGTATTAATAATATAAATATTAAAAAATATTTTAAAATTAAAAAACTAGAATAAAAATAAAAAATTCTTTTTTTCCTCTTTTTTCTTTCCTTTTCTTTTCTTCTTCTCTTTCCACGATGCCTCCTCTTTGCTTGGTGCGACGCCAAAGTCGGCTTCGATTTGGCTTCGAGTCTAATTGTGGCCGACGGGGATGGGATGGAAATATTTATGGCATTCGACGGTGATGAGATCCAAAACCTGTAGCCCAAATTTGGGGTCTCGTCAGAGCACATTACGCCATTAGCTCTGGCCACAGACCACAATGATTTGGGAGGTTCTTCTTGATTTGTCTCAGCCACCACCATTGCTCTTATAGGTATTTTGTTTTTTATTGAGATTGAAGAAAAAAAATGAGAAAGATTGAGGAAGTGGGAGCTCGTGAGGGGAATTTTCTGGGTTTATGGGGACGAAGCTTGAGAAAGAGGGAGGATTTTCTGAGTTGACGAAGAAGAAGAAGAAAAAGGAAAATTTTAATATTTTAAATTATTTGAAAAAAACTTGGGAAAGAGACTCTCTTTGATTGTACAAATATGAGATTTATTGAATTTTTCTGGTTTAGATTTTGGTTTCTGAAAAGAATAGATGGGCAAAATGTGACTTGATCTCACAAGATTTGATGTGTATATAATATGCTTATGGTGTTGGATTTGATAAGTATATATGTATACGGTGTTAGATTTGATATGTATATATGAGATTCCTGGATTGTTTGAAGCGTGTTATTATATGTATGAATGATATTTGTATATGTACACAATAGTTGCCTAGAATTGGTGTGGGAAGTCTGTTGTGAATGTACACGGAAATTCTAAAGGCTTCATCCCAAAATTTGAGGGGTAGGGAGGCTTGAGAGAGAAGGGCAAGGCCATTCTCAACTATATGCATGTGTTTTCGTTCAGCTAAACTATTTTGTTGATGTGTGGTTAGCCAAGGGTGTCTATGTTGGATTCCATTGTCTATTAGGTACTTAGAGAAAGACTTGAATTCACCCCAATCTGTTTGTAGGCATTTCTTCCCATTCAGTCTCAGATTTAAAGTTTAGAAACACTTTAAAGGGGCATCAAACTTGTTTTTCAATAAGTATAGCCATGTAAACCGTGAGTACACATCTACAAAGTGGATGTAGTACTTATAGTTATTATGGAGAGAGTGTGGGAGAGTCCCCAAAGATCTGAAACAACAAGTTGCAAAGGCTCAGATATGACAGTGTTGGAAGCTTTGGGGAAGGGGAACTTATGAATCTTTCCAAGGTAACAAGTTGAGCAAACAGAGTCATGTGAGATTTTATTGCTAATGTGTATATTATAAGACTGTAGGACAGTTTGTACAATTCTTCTAAAAAGAATGTCCTAGTCTATTGTGCCACAAAGTAAAATCATTTTCAACATTCGAATTACATTTGATACATTTGGATACAGAGACTATGGCATTGTTGAGAGAGACCACGAAGGTAGTTTTAACAAGTGGGGAACTTTGGTCATGGATGCTACTGAATTGAGAGACATGAGTATTGATAGGTTGTTCGGGGCAAAAAGGAAGAAGTTAAACTTGGCTTGAGTCAAACGAATACAAGCCATTCTTGTGAAACCCCTTCAGCAAAATAATATGACTTGAATTGTCCTTAACATAACACATGTCAGCATGAAATTCAAAGAATACATTTATTATCACAGGCAAATTTTGACACACTAATAAGATTCTTTGTAATTTCAGGAACATGTAAAAGGTTGTAAAGAACAAGAGGATAAGAATAATTTTATGGAAAGAAAGAGGATTGACTAATGTACTTTATTGACAAACCTGTGACATTACCCATGTATAGCTGATCTAGACTTCCATAGTCAAAAGAACTTGCAAGATTCTGAGCCTGAGATGTGCATTGATTCGTTGCACCTGAGTCAGGATACTAGTTGGTGTCACTTGAGTTGTTGCTGGTGGAAAGATTGGCCTGTGCTGAAGGACGAGTTTGATCCTGTGTGCTAGTGCCACCTGATCTTAAGGAGGGTCCTAAGAAAGATCTGTCAAAATGAAAAAGAACAATCTTGCACAATATGACCAAAACACAGACAAAGTTTGTTGGAATTATTTTACTAGGATCTTAGATCTACTCAAGTATGTTATTTAACATCCTAAATATGAACTTCTAAAACGATTATAAATAAATACATATAAAGTATGAGAAATCTTACAGTGGTTGCAGCGGAATATAATGTCTCCTTCCACTCAGATCTCTAACCCTTGTATCCTTTCTGTCGCAGAGTATTATCAAGATCTGAGCCCGAATGACCTACTTGTTAAATCTGAATTCTTCACGATCTTCCACACTATGATTGAGTACCACTTGATGTGTGTCGGCACTACTCTATCACTCAAGGGTTTCGAATTTTAATGGTGAAGAAGAAGGCTTAAAGTGGCGGCTAGGTTTAAGGAGAGAAGGCACTCAGTTTTTCTGAAGAAAGATGTGTTCTCTTTTTTGAAGCCATCACTACCTATTTATAGCAAACCACTAGGGTAGGGTTAGAATTATTTGGCATTAAAATAATGAAAAAATAAATGATAAAATCCTATAATAGTGGCCGACCATGTATGTGGATAATGGGCCCCACTTTTGTAATTTTGTTGTTTAATCATTTCTGCATCTGATTTTCTCAAAAACGCCAATTTTCTAATTTAACCATATAAATGCCAATTAAAATTATTTAATAACTAATAATTAATTATTAAATAATAATGTCATTTAATATATTTATTAATTAGACTAATCAAAGTCTCTTAACTAACAAATGTACCCTAGAAACTTTTTCTTCACAATTTTGCCCTTGCTTAGTGAAAATTCATAAACCAAACATAGTCTAATTTTAGAATTATAATTGATTAATCATAATCAATTAACTGAGTCTTACAAGCAGTATTGTCTCAACTAGTATGGGGACCATGGGCCTATATATCCGAGCTTCCAATAAGCTGATCAAGAATTTACCAAGTAAATTCACTAGCTTATTAATTCCTTGTTGCATCCACTCTTGGAACTTAGAATTGCACTCTCAGTTATATAGAACGCTCTATATATTCCACCATATAGATACGCTATTAATTATCCATTGTTATAATCCTAATATGATCAATGACCCTCTATAGATGATTTACATTGAATAGGGATCCAAATTACCGTTACACCTTTCAATGTATTTTATCCTTAAAATACTTAGCTCCGTATAAATGATATTTCAGCTAAGTTAAATGAGTACTCAACCATTTATCTCTGTTTAGCTAAGCTCGAAGAAAATCATCATTTCACTTTCTATTTGCCAGATAGAAGCTATAGACTCCATCTTTATGTTTAGCGCTCCCACTTAATTGCACTACCATGTTCCCAAAAAGTACGTATCACCCTGACCCGAAAGTAGGCTTAACTAACAAATTAAGGAACATGTGTAATACTTTTGAGATTGAACCTAAACATATCAGGATTAAGATCATTTGATCTAGGATCAACTAGGTGATATTGAATCGAACAGATACTACGGTAAGTTTAATATATTTGAAAAAAAGTTCAATATCGGTCTCTTCTAATGCATACTCCATGCATCCAACCCAAGCTTTACTTTAACCAATGCTCTGGAAAGAACATAGCACTTATCCACGGTGCAAGCAAACTATGTTCTAGATTTTCATATCAGTTAAACCCTGTGTACTGATAAATCTAGGAATATACATTTAATCACATAATCTTGATTACTTTCTACTGTGCTGACGACACAATAAACAAGAATATAAATGTGAAAAGGGTTTGGCTGAATTTATAAATCAATTATACAAGTAAATGATAACATGAACCAAAAGACACACAGATGAGTGATAAATACTTCTGTTTCTTTATTGATATTTAAAAGAATAAAGATTACATTGAAAAAGAGTTTTATTTAGGGCATAAAACCCAACAGAGTTGACATTGAGGAGGCCTGCTATTGAAGTTACCAATGCTGTTACCTCTGAAGGTATTGAAGTTACCTCTACCAGAGGAATTCTGGTTAGGATTCGAGCCAGCTTCATTAAATCTACCAAGACTTCTGTTGTTGAATTTACATGCATGGACAATTGTTATACTGAGCATTTCCATTGGTAAAGGGTCTGAACCTTCGAAAGGCAACATTGGCTTTAGCAACAGGGTCTGGTTCATGTGTCATCAGATTGGCACTTAGATCGATTTCCTTGCTTAATTTCTCAATTCTTGATTCTGAAGCATGAAGCAAGGCTTCAATCTCACCAACAGTGTAGATTTCTACTCTGGTGTTCGATGATATGACAACGGTGTCATATTCACTTGGGAGCCCCTTAAAAATGGCAGCTACATGATCACGTTAGAGAGAACTTCACCACACCTAAAGTAAGAAGATCTACAGTTTGCTTAACTTTGAGAAGATACTCATTTAGACTCATCGTTCCCTTTTTCAGGTTTTACAGCTTGGTTCGAAACTCCAAAAAATTTTATGAGACCTATAATGAGAAGTGTTTCTCCAAGAAATTCTAAATCTGGTGTGATGAATTGCCCCCAACCATTCTTGTTAGCAAACTTTCAGTCATGGATGAGAGTAACCAGGAAACGAGAAGCTAGTCTTGTACTTCCCATTCAGAGTAGATCAGATCACTTTGTTAGCTAGTCGATCATCATTGCTCAAGAACTCAGTAGGAGGGGGATCTTTGATGTATTTCAGTAACCGATCACCTCTAATTGCAGCAAGAACTTGTTGCTTCCATAAAAGAAAGTTGTGATCATTCAATCTGATCAAGATGTTGTGGTTGAACATGATAGGTTCTTGGTTTGGGCAATTTCTAATAGGAGCTCCATTAGCAGCGGTAATGTTTGAAGAGTTAGCACCAGGGTGTCGTAGCACCATTACCTACAGTCGCCATGTTAGCAACTAAAAGAGGAAAGTGCTCCGATACCATGTTGAAATGTTTAGCCATTGATGAAGTAAAACAGAGAGAAGAAAAGAGAGAAAGGAAAGAGAAGACAAAGATAAAAGAAAGGGCTAAAGATTGCATTAATTAACAAAATGAGTACAGACTATATATACAACTGAACTGAAACAAACACCCTAACAAACTCAGCTCAACCAACTAACATAACTAACATGAGCTAACTAACACTAACGGTCAACATGACAGTTGGTGAAACTAATTGTCTCTAATAGTATATGAATATGAAGCTGATAAGAAGAAAAAGAAAAAGAAAAAGAAAAAAAGGAACAAAAAAATAATTATATTTTTTCTTCATTTTTTTTTTGATATTTTAAATTATTAATATTATGTGAAAATTTTGTCACGTGTGCACTTGTGTATTGTGGCAATCTACTTTGGCATTTAACAGACCAAAGTGGACGGAAGAAGTACAGAGCAAAACGATTGTAGAAATCGAAAAACTTAACTATAATTTTTCTAATTTAGAAATTTGTTTGTGCCAAACTTCAAATTAAGGAAATTTAGCCGGGAATTACCCTAATTATTTTCGTTATCCCTGAAAGAAAGTTCAATTTATTTTTGTACTGATTTACCAAAAGTTGAGTGAAACTGCCTAAGTTTTAATCGTGTGTTTAGCTATCAATAGTCACAAAAAAATATTCCCATATGGGTGGGGGCAAAATGATTGAACCACTATATAAGTTTTCATAATTATTCTTATCCAAAATAGATTATACATAATATAGTGGACATTATGACTTGTACACTAAATATCTTCTGTCAAAATCGGCAAAAAGTTTAATTTCCCAAATAGAGAAACATACTATTATTTGCCAAAACATAAAAATAGAGGAAATTATCTATAATATGAATTTTTTCCTTAAGTTTCATAAATATAGAAAAATTAGAAATTTATTTAACTTATGACTTTTTTTTTTTAATTTAAGTTAATTGTGTAGAAAAATATTTTTATATTTATAAATTTTTATTAAATAAAACTACATCTTTATTTTATTAACTTATGTTTAGAGATTAGTAATATTTTTTTAGAGCAAATTATTAATGTATATACTTTTATATTTTTTCTTAAAATAATTGTTTTATTTGTTTCTACTGTACATTTTTATTTTTTTCTTACTTTAAATTTTTATTTTGTTTTTTTTTTTCCAAAAAAATTCTATATTATATTAATATCTGGTTCTTTTATTTTTGACTTAATCATTACAAAGTATTTTTTTTTATTTATTTGAATATAAATTAATATTTAATATAATATTTTATAAAAAAAATGCAATGGTGATTTTTTTCATTTCTCATTTTTTAATTTCAAAAAAAAAAATTTCCTCATATGATTGTAATTAATATTTGTAATAACTGAGGAAGAATGAGACTCTTATGATTGTGTGTATCAAATAAGAACAAATAGTGACAAAGTAAAATAAAAATATTGCATCCAACCAGTATATATTAATCGAATTTCTGTTCCAAAATTCTTAAAAAATATACTTAATAACAAAAAAAAAAAGATAAAATGATGGCACCCAATATGAATAATTACTAATTAACATAATTTTAATTGTTAAAACATACAATTTAAGAATTATTATGTCAATTTATAAATACTAGGTTACTTTTTATTATTATCTTTATTACACATGTTTAAGTAAAACTAAATTAATCATTTCTTTTCTTTATTTTTCTTGATTTATTATGTGCCTTGTCTTGGGGTAAAGTTTTGCACATATTTAGGTTGTAAGCACCATTAATGAAATTCAATCTCTAAATTAGTGAAAAATACACAATGTACCATGTACCATATTACTTTACATTGGAGGATAAAAAGAAAAAATTACTTTTTAATCTAGCCAGGTTACTTTTGCATTACAACAGAAAAAAAAAAATGTAGCACATCAATTACATTTAATATTTCAGGTAACAAGTTACTTAAAAAATAAGATAAAAGACAAAACACAAAATATGTTACTTTTGTATTAAAACTAGTCAAAATATAACACATTAAACTAAATTTAATAATTCAGGTACCAGGTTATTTTAGAAAATATCGGGTTACTTTTCGATGTTACTAATAGGTTACATGTGTAAAAAATATAGCACATCAACTAAAATTAATATTCTAGGTACTAAGTTACTTTAGAAAGCAGGATAAAGACAAAAACAGAAAAGTATGTTACTTTTGCATTAAAACCGGTTAAAATGTAACACACTCAACCAAATTTAATATTCAAGGTACTAGGTTACTTTACAAACATTGGGTTACTTTTTGATATTTCTAATAAGTTACATGTGTAAAAATATAGCACACGACCAAATTTAATATTCCAGGTACCAAATTACTTTAGAAAGAAAAATAAAAGACATAATAGAAAAACTTGTTACTTTTGTATTAAAACCAGTCAAAATGTAGCACACTCAACCAAATTTAATATTCTAGGTACTAGGTTACTTTAGAAAATATTAGGTTACTTTTTGATGTTTCTAATAAGTTACATGTGTACAAAATGTAGCACATCGATCAAATTTATTATTCGAGGTACCAAGTTACTTTAGAAAGCATGATAAAAGACAAAAATGGAAAAACATGTTACTTTTGCTTTAAACCAATCAAAATGTAGCATACTCAACCAAATTCAATATTCCATGGTACTAAGTTACTTTAGAAAACCTCGGGTTACTTTTTGATGTTATCAATAGGTTATATGTAAAAAAATGTAGCACATCAACTAAATTTATTATTCCATGTACCAAGTTATTTGTGTTACTCAAGCTTATTTTCTACATATAGAGCTTTTATCACCTCTTTCGACCAAGTACTTCAGATTCCTAGTTCAGTCTAGGAAGTTTGTAATGTCTTCGCTTCAAGCTTCTACTGGATCCTTAGAGCCACGGATTTACGGCTCTTATACATGGGTTTGTCACTTTGGTTACTTCGTGGAATGATGACTAGTCCTACAAACTAACACGAGTGTTTTCAGCGCACTTTGTTCTCATTCTGGCTTCCTATATAGGAGGTCATCCTAAGATTACTCTAAGTCAAACATGCTTAACTTTTGAGTTTTCAAGTAATAGGTCACCGAAAATAAGATGAACTTTGTTGATATAGGTAGTATCAATCAATTTATTTCTCAATTTGTATGTGTCGTCCTCAAGGGCGGAGGTATATTACATTGTATAGAGGCCATGACCCCCCTAGGATTTATATAAAAGATATGTATTTTTTTTTTTCTTTTGGTAAGAGGTATGCATATATCACTTAAGTCTATGCAATTTAGTTTTTTTAGTGTACAGTGATGATTTGACAAAGTCAATAAATGTTAGTTTTCTTTTTGTTTTTAATGCATTTCCTTTTTTATACGAGTACACTATTAGTATTATATACAATTTACTCTTATTTATTATTATCATTTTTTTTAATAAAAGATTTACTTGTTTTCTATCATCTTTTAAGGCATTTGTTATTTAATAATACTAATTTAGTTTACAAGACACCCCAAAATCACTTCTTCAGAATTTTTTTTAATTAAAATAAAAAGAAATAAAAACTAAAAGGTTAAAAAGGCTTTCAAAATAGATAATTTGGTATTTATCACTCTCTTCTGCATTTTGTATTTTATATTTGTTACACCAATCACTATTTTTATAAATAAAATATTTTTTTTCGAATATTTGTATAAAATATGTTTATCATTAAGATAAAAAATGAACATGTATTGTTAATTAGTGATAGCAGTTTTACAAGAATGAATTGAAGAGCAGTCCACATAAAAGAATAATGATTGATTTTAAATAACAAATAAAGCTATGTTATAAAAAATAACATATACATTTTAATTATTCAATCCAAATTCCAATTGTGTTCTTTCTCCTAAATAATAAATATTATATATATACAAATAATTGATAAAATTTTAACTTTATATGTTATTATTTGTATGGTTGTATACATAAATTAAGTATTTTTCCTACAGTGAAAAAAAATAATTCTACTAATAATTTTTTTTTTATTTTGGGTGATAGTTAATGATATAATAAATATAAAGATATATCATATGCACATTTTATATGAGAATTATTTCATAAATATACATAAATAATAAATTTTATATTTTTTATGAATTTACTTTTTTCTTTTTATATTTTTATGGATTTTTCTTACAAAATTGTAGAGTATTATTTTTCTGCTGCTTTAAAAAAATATTGTTTTGACGTTGTAAGAACACAATAATTGTTTTTATAACTATACAGAGTGTTGTTTTTCTATTGTTACATAACAATATTATTTTGACATTATTGTCGTGAGAAAATAACGTAAAATATCAATAAAAAAATTCCGTAAAAATATATTAAAAAAATATGCTTTTTAAGTGTATTTTGTAAATTTCTTTATTATATACTTTGACCCCCAAATTTCTTATCCCGGTTCCGCCCCTGGTCGTCCTTGCGCAGGGACGATATAGAAGATTATCTTGCTCCCTAACGGTAAGGGCCCGTTACTAATTTATTTACAAAATTTATCACTTTTTTACTTAATTATATTGATATTAATTATTTTATTGAAGTATTTTTTTGAACTTGATAAATAATAGTATACTAGGTGATTGTTACGTGACAAGTCACGTAGTGTTAGTTTTATTTAATATTTTAGTTTTTTATTTTAATTAATAATTAAAATAGTATAATTATTTGAACAATTTGTTTTATAAAAATAAAATATGTGTTAGTATATTTAGTAAGTAAAACATAGTTGTGTTATAATAATGTATGTTATTAATAGTAAAATGTACATTAATCTTCTAATTGAAAAAAGTTCTATTATCTCATTTCATATCTAATAATAGCTACACAACTATATATTTATAGACTTTCACATTCTTTGCAAATTACTAATAAGCACCAATAATATTTTCATATTCTAATATTTTTCAACCTTCTCCTCTTGGTGGTAAAATTAAAAATAAAACTAAAAATAAGCACAAACATATAAGGTAAATACTAATTACAGCCCATTTCATCTTTTTTTTTTAATTATTTTTTTAAGCCCAAGCCCAAAAATCTCTAAGCCAACACAATCAATCTTCTTTTATATTATTTTTTCTAGATATTTTATCTATATTTTTCTTTTTTAAAAAATGAATAAAAAAAT
Source organism: Cannabis sativa (assembly GCF_029168945.1). NCBI lineage: Eukaryota > Viridiplantae > Streptophyta > Magnoliopsida > Rosales > Cannabaceae > Cannabis > Cannabis sativa. Next base: position 19,954,330 of record NC_083608.1, read on the forward strand.
TATTAATATTCTTCCAAGATAGGTTTGTTAGAGAGATATGTGGCTAAGATGATTTTTTTAATTTAAAAAGAGATTATTAATATTTAAAAGATTGTTTATTTAAAAGATTGTTTAATTTTTTGGGTTTAATTATTGGGTTTATTTTTTAACGGGAGATCAAACCTAATCGTTAAATTTAACAGAATATTCTTTTATTTTTAAGTATATTCTGTTAAACCAAGAATGTTAAACCAAGAAATGTCGTTAGATAGGCACTTTTAATATATAAAGATATAGCTTTGGAAATTAAGGATAAAAAAAATGATGGATAATAGTTGAATATACGTGGGACGAACTGAAGTACCATTTTTAATATTATTCTGAAGTTGTAATTAAAAATGTTTACATTTATTTACATTACGATAACATCGTTGTAATAAACAACAAAAAGAGAAAGTACCTCAAAATAATATTTGTCTATAAAGACTCTCACTCATCCATACACGATCTATATATGTATATATACCATATAAGTATATATCACCTCAAACGATATAAAATGAAAAGCATAATGCGTGAGCTAAAGCTAGAGAAATTATGCAAAAGTGAACTTATATATAATATTAATATATGTATATAATTAACCAGTACTATCAATAATGGTTATTATATATATATATAAGATATGTAATTGCTTAGTTATTAATTAGATGAGTTTTGAAGAATAAAGCGTTTAATAAGTTGCAAAACATGGTTAGAAATGTGGGAGTAAGGGTCGTTGGTGAAAAAGCCATGTTGTTGACCCTCGAATTCAACGTATTCAACATTCTTACCCATATCTTTCAACCTCATGGCATACTCCTCTACCCTATCTCTTAACAATTCATTGCCACCCACAATCACTAGCATTGGTTCCAAACCCACTTCTTCAAGCCTTGGACTCTTTGGTCCCAAAGGGTTCGCTAATGGGTGGTCCCTTGTTTCTCCTTCTCCCATTGATAGTCTCCAAAACCTGCAAAACACACAAAAAGAAAGGCTATATAAATACATTAATGTCATCATGATTAATTTTGTCTAGTGTTGTATTGTGTTGATTCATTGTCAAAATTTATACAAAAACCTATATATATAGCAAGACCCACCACTACATATCTTGTATATATAAATATGTCAAGCATGCATGTGATTTTTCTTTGTGGTGTCACTGCTCAATGGGAGGCCAACCTCACTCATTTATGTCTAATGGTTAATTAATTTGAGTCTACAATTTATCTAATTAAGAGTACATAATTAAGGTAATACATATGTGGTTCTTCAATTTTATTATGGAAGAGTATGAAAAATCGCTTTCTTATAATGGCTAAGTGATAATGACATTTATTTTTATATATATAATTATTTATATAGGATACAAGAAATATATACTTGTGTATTGTAGCTTCTGTTTAATCTAGCTACTTATACTTTTTTATTTTTTGAATCATATTTAAACATAGATTTTTATGTTTAAACACGTTGTAGTAACATATACTTGTATATAGATCTTAAAAGTAGGAATAAGTGAGTGTATATGGTAATATATATGGGGTTTCATTTTATTAGAATGAAAGTGACTAAGGTGAATGAATTCCATCTTAAAACTAATTAACAGTAGAAGGAATAGCTTAATTATCTTATATATTTTATTACCTTTCTACACATATTAGCACTATAAGACTCTCTAACATAACAAAAGTGTGGTTGTATTTCGTTTGTGTATGCAATAATATAGTCCATCACTAGAAAAAATCTTACTTTTAGTCACAACAAAATTTGTGACTAAAAGTAAAAAAGTTGTGACTGATTATTAATTATCATTTCTATGTTGTGACTAAAAGGTCCGTGGCTAAAGGTATTAGTCACAAATATTACAATTTGTTGTGACTAAATATGATTTTAGTCACAATACTTGTTGTGACTAAAAGTAAATTAGTGACAACTTGTGTCTAAATACTCTGTTTTAGTCACAAGTAGTTTTTTGTTGTGACCAAAAGTCACATTTAATCATAAAAAATTTATATTATGACTAAAAAATTATCACTAAAAGTAGCTGTTTTTTGTAATGCATTACAATGAAAATCCAACAAATTTATTCATTACTATAAATCAATTAATAATAAAACTTTTTTCCTATGTGTAATGAATGGGTTTATACATATGGGGATTGAATAATTATGGAGGGGAAGTTTTAGGGCATGATAATTAGTAAAAGTATATATTATAATTAATAGTACTCAAATGATAATAATAATACTTTCCTTAAATAGTGTGAAATAATTAGTGGATTTGCCAAATATATAATATGTATGACTCATTAGAGATTAGCCAATTAATGTTTATTTAACTTCCATGAGCTTGACATTTATGATGAGTTTTTGGCCTTTGGGATTATATATTATTAAGATTTTGAAATTGGGGCTCACACAGTACTTACATGAGACAATGTCACTGTAAACTGATAGATCTTCTTAGCTACTGAGGTCAACAATTAATTAAGAATTTTCAAAAGGATTTTATTTTTATTTTTAATTATGATCTTATTTTGACAATGAGAAAGGAAATATCAACTTGAACTCTCCAGAAGAGAGATATCTATAATACTATATATTAAGTTACCAAAAAAAAAAAACCCTTATTAATTAAGAAAGAAATAAAAAAAATGATCAAGCAATATATAAATTTATAAAGAATAAATTAACATAAAAAAATAATATAATTATCCTACTTAATTTGTTTATCTTTTGAAGAGTAATATTAGAGACACAAAAATTGTACATATTTTTTAATTACACATGTCATATGCATTTAATCTTTATCATATATAATTATATAGCTAATGATCGGATGAAATATATATATATATATATATTTATATATGTGGACATTAATTTGGTCAATGTCAATTAATTAATAATCATGTGTTTATCTATCTAGTTTGGGATTAATATTTTATCACGTGATGGAAGGAAAAAGTAAAAGGCCAATATACATATATCCATGAACTACAAAAAAAATTCATTTAATCACAATAAAATATTTGATAAAAATAAAAAATTGTGACTAATTATTAGCATTTCTATTTTTTAACTAAAAGTTCAATAATTAAAAGTATTAATCACAAATTATAATTTATTGTAATTAAATGTGTCTTTAGTATATATAACAATATTTATTATGAACAAAACTAAATTAATAACAAATGTATCTAAAAATTATGTCTTTAATGATGAGTAATTTTTTTTTTTTTGACTAAAAATTACATTTAATTATAAAAAAAAAATATTAAAAAATTATCAAATGTAGTTTTTTTTTTTAAAAAAAAAAAAAGTAAATAAATATATGGAGGTTGGATTGCAAAATCCTTGGATCGGCGGTAGTGTTGATAAGACAGAAGATGAATTGATACAAAGACAAATTTTTTTGGTCAATTATGATTGATTAGGCAATGAATCCTTAATTTGGATTTACTTGTGTAAGTGGTCTTAGTCAATATTATTTTATTTAATTCATTCCATGAGATTTTATTATAATTATTTTCACAACTACCTCTCTTTTTTGTTATGGCAACAAACGACATCCTTGCCAATTCACCATCATCATGTTCTCATTATTTTACTAGCTAGCTATATAGGATATATGTAACAATATATAATCTATGCCATAATATTTTTCTAGAATATTAGTAGCAAAAGGAACTATATATATGTGTATATACTACTATTATTAGTAATTAATATAAGATATATAGATGTAATTGGATAAGAGATTGAAGTATATATAGTGGTCCACGACATTAATTAAATTAAAGAAAAAAAATTGTTAAATAATTATAAATTAATAAGGTGACTAACCTTTATAAGTAATTTGTAAATCAAATAAGTATATGAATTACTTATACACTTCATATTTGTAGGATTTTATACAGATTGTCTATCTGTTTAATTATAGCAACGTAGATACATGTGTAAATATTGTGCATAATATATATATATATATATATATATTTTTCTAGAAAAGGTTTAGTAGATCGATAAGCAATAAATGATTCAAATTGATCTTTAAATGAAAAGTATTAATTTTTAGTAATAATGTTAGTCGTATTTTTTGTAAGAAAATAGATCTCTTTATAGTGGATTTGATTATGACTCGTAAAGTGGTTTGATGAGTATTTTGATCACGAATGGTGAGGTCACACACACCACTTCTTATTATTTTTGTGAAATAATTATGAAATACCACTATCATCAATCTTTTTCTTCAGTGTTGTTATTTTCCATTCAAAATTAAATTAATACAAACACCTAAATTAACAAAAGTTTTAAGTCTTAATTTTGACCAAGGAAAAAATTGTACATGTATCATATTCATATGCATGTGCACGCGTTGAGAAAGTTTTTATATATAATACATATTTTATATAGAATAAAATTAATACTGATTAGATCGATTGCAAGTATTTATTCAATTAATTAAAAAATTCAAACTATATCTAGTAATGTAAGTAAATTATAATGCTGCTATATATATATATATCATCATAAACGACACTACAATTAAATCTAATTTAATATTTCTGGTACTATAGCTATAAAGAGCCTAGATTAGATATCACATGAAATCATATAAATATATATAATCCTGTTTTTAAGGGATATGTATGTATATATAAGCAATAAAACAAATATGGAAAAACATGCAATACACGCTTCAATATAAAACAAACTAAGTTATATTATATATATAAAAATAAGAGAAATGCTAATTAGATGCTGAAATATTTTTTTTCAATTTATTTTTTATATCGGTATTCATTATAATTACAGTTTATTTTTGTAAATTTTTAAAAAATTCTAAAAATTTATAATGTCGAAAATAGAGTTTCTGCATGATATTCTAGTTTAACACGCGCGTTGAAAAAATTTCAAACATATTTTTGACACTGTAAACTATTCGAAATTTTTTAAAAATTTAGAAGGATAATGTTGTAAGTACACCTATGTGAAAAAAAATATTTTGACATGTGTTTTCAAACGTAAAAATTGACTAAAAGATAGTAATATGAGATTCACAGTAGCACTCCCAAATAAATAAATATGCAAACGTAATTGAAAAAGTATTATAAAGAGTTTCACACACGTACCTGTCCAACATATCCAAGCTCAACAAACTCTCACCCGGTCCCTCCTCGGACTTGGTCCGAACCACCCCACCAAAAAACGGTGCAAGCAAAACAAAACCTCTTATGCGAACCGGTTCGGTCCGAACCGACCCGGTTCCAACCCGGACAGCCAAATGGTGAGCCATGTTCCCACCTGAGGAATCACCCACAACAAAAACCCTCTCAAAATCAATCACTTTCCTACTCAACCAATATTCCTCATCACCATCATGATCAGCCTCTCTCCTCAGCCACTCCACTACCGCCGCGGCATCTTCTACCGCGGCGGGGAGTTTGTGTTCCGGGGCAAGCCTGTAGTCTGGGGAGACTACTAAGGCTCCCAGGCCAGAGGCAAGCCTGAGGCAACAGTTATGACAGTTAGGCCAAAGGCGAGAACCGACACAAAAGCCGCCGCCGTGGAAGTAAATCACTAAGGGAATTTTGGTTGTGGTTGTGGTTGATTTGGGCTTGTACAAACGGAGTGAGAGGTCGAGTTTTTGGTCGTAAACCATGTCTTTGAAGACGACGGAGTTGTCCTCGTAGAATGGTCGGAATTTAAAGGCCATGTCGGAGCAGCGGTGGACGGTGCCGTCGCTGTAGAGTTGGAGGACTCCCATGCAATCTTCCACGATATGAGGAAGAGAACCCATTGGTGGAAGAGATTATTATAATAATAATAATTAGAGGAAAATGTTTTAGTTTGTGTCTAGTGTGTATACTAGTAGTGGTAGTAATAACTCAATATGTTTTGTATGTATTTATAGGGGGAGATAAAAAAGAAAAGGATAAATTTGGTATAAGAGAATTGTTGGAGGGTAAATGTGTAAAATTATTGGAATGTGATAGAAGGTGGTGGCATATGCATGCATGGCCATTGGTTTATTATGGGGTTGGTTTTTAATTAATATGGACCATACATAGAACCTTGATGTGGCTATGGTACTACTTTTTGTTTTGGACGGTTGAAAATTATTTTTATTGTTTGGGTTTGGACATTTTCAAGGTACATATTACACGGAAAATTCTAAGGAACCCCTTAAAATGAATATATTAATGCACTCCTATCTATTTTAGCATCCGAAATAATTTTTTAATTAAATTTTCTCTCATGGTTATGTACGTTATAGTTATTTAAGACATCCTGCAAAATTTTAAGAAATTTAAAAAAGTTTAACACGCCGAAAACTATGTTCAAAAAGTGTGTTGCACGCGTGACTATTTTATTTTATACGCGTGTAAAATAGACTATTTGAACATTATTTTCTATATTGTAAATTATTCCGAATTTTTCAAAATTGTGTAAGATATCTTAAATAGCTATAACGTACATAAATATGAAAAAAAAAAAATTAGACTAAAAAATTATTCTGGATGTCGAAACAAGTTAAGGGTGCATCAGTACATCCTTTTTAAGGGGGTGCATTGTAGAATCACCCTATATTACACTATGCAACAAATTTTTACTATAATATTTTATTTCATAATTTTGATAATTAAATAAATATTATAGTGACTTTTTTATTTTTATACTTAAAAAAAGTTTTTTTATATATATATTTTTACGAAATTCTACACAAAAATTCCTATTGCAACTAATGGAGCAACCTAAATTGCAATCAAAAATCATATCGCAACCTACATAGAAACTATTAGATCACCACTAGAGAAACTACTTTAAAAACTCCAACAGTAAATTTGGAAAAAAAAAATTAAGAAAATAGTATATGAGGTAATTCTCCAATATTATTTTGTATGATTTTATTAAAAAAAAAAAAAAAAAAAAAAAAAAAAAAAAAACCTTATATGTATTTGTCATATATTGTTTTAATAATTTGTAGTATTTATATTACACTTAGTAATTATCAAGTCATAATTTTGTAATTAGATTTTAATAATTTGATTAAATATTATCTTTAGTTTGATTTTATTAAAATAAAAAATCAAATGTATCATGTACATATGTAACATTATTTGTCATATATTTACCTATTATATGATGAAATTCAATAACGCCATTATTTGTGTATCGTTCTTTCTACATCTCTCATTTTCGGTGGGATAGCAGATAGTGAGCTCACTAATATTTTTAACAGGATTGAATGCAATATCTTTTGGCAGCTTTTCGTGTGAACTAATTAATGTTTTCTTATAATAATAATAATAATGACAATAAAATAAGACCTATTTTTGTCAATCATAATAATGATAATTAAGCAAACATTATTGATTTATCTAAGGGGAAAATGTTACCCCAATTTGGATTTAGTACTACTCCTTGTTGTCCACACATAGTTAGTGGACTTCGACTTTTGAACATGATTATAACTCAATACAGTAAAATATAAGGCTGCGGATACTACTGGTTTAATAATATATATCTTCTTATATAAAAAAAGATATATATTTATATTAGGTTTAGAGTAGTTGATGATAAGATTTACATATAATTAATTACAAAAGCCGCCAATAATAAATTATCGATCAACCAAGTTAATTACCTACGTAATATTAATGGTGCTATTACCACTACAAAGTTACGTTCCTATATAAAATTAGAATTATACATAATCTTCTTTTTTAGTGTTGGATGCACTTGTAACTAGTAACATGAAAACTTCGAAATATTATATTAGTGTATAACATTAGATAAGATTAATTAGTAGTACTAAAAAGAAAAAGAAAAAAAAGATAAGCAACCTAAATATGAGAATATTATTATATTAATAGTAAAACAAAGTATTATTTTTAGCTGAGAGTAGATAATGCATATCCTAATCTGATTAAGTGGATATTGTGGCAATCATTCAGGGTCAGCCTTTGTGATAACTTTAAAAAGAGTATTATTACCATTTAATAAATCAAATCTAAAATGGGAAACTACACACCCACACACATAGATAGATCATGTTGGGAAGTGACATAAGCTTCGATTGCAAAAAAAAAAAAAAAAGAACGGTTCGTGATGTTTATCCATAATAAAATCACTCTTGTATTACATAAAGAAAAGGTTGTTAAAAAAATGTTTATATACGATGCAAGTACTGATTTAGTTTTTTATTTGTTTTATTATATTATTTTCGAGGATATATAAATAAGAAGAATATCATATACAGTGGTCTAATTGATATTCCCTAGCTACCAAAATATAAGGTGTAGAAACAATAATTCAATTCAAGAACCAAGTTGATTCTTTGGTTATCAAAAGAATCTTGAAGATCTTAACCAAACAATCTTGAAGATTTTAGCCCTTTTATAAATGCACTTTAAGGATAAAAGATGCCCACGAATCTTTTCAAGAGTTTTGCATATTTGTCCTCATATTGTTTTTGTCTGTTTTCCTTTGCATCATCATTGACTTTAACATTTGTTCATCCTAGAAATTCACAGCCTATACCCTACAAACAATTCGCTTAAAACCAGGAATCACACACCCAATTGGCCAGCATAGAATTCAGTTTAATCCATTCCACACTTTTCTCATACATAACTTAGGTAAAAATTAAAATTCTCCGTCAAATCAAACAGAACCAACTTGTTTTTTTGCATATATATAGATAATAAAAAGAGAATGAGAGAGACTAGAATCTATATAAAGTTAGAGCAAAAGGTTAAGCACTATGAATACAAGCTGAAAATCTCCACAGAATCATCAATATTTGAGGTGACAATGAATATTTTATTCCACGTGTATATACCTGCATATATATAGAAGCTGCATATCCCATCTGGTCATGTGTTTTATGATGAGGTTTCAATTAAACTAAATAAATGTAATTAGTGTCCCTTTCTGTATTGATTCGAATCATCCAAGAGTCACTAATTGAAAGGCTATATAACCTATCAAAGAAAAAGGGGGGAAAAAGGAATGAAAGAAAAGCATAAAGGCATGATGGTGAAGAGTGATGTGATGTGATTGTGTGTAAAATTGAAATATATATTGTGTGTGATGTATGAGTGAAGATAATCATCCATTAAAAGCCAAGCACAAAGATTTACATTCCATTCTCATATCCAAGTAGTTAACTCTTCACATCAATGGGAGTGAGTAAAGTGCGAAAGGGAATGATTACTGAGATCCAGGTAATTTAGTAAATCTTTATTCTAAGTGAAAATGGTGATAAGGTTTATGAACCTACCTAGATTGCACTAGACCAACAATACATATCATGTAATGTCGAAAGGGGAGAAAGGGACTGCATGAATGAGCTTTCCTGGATTCATGTAAAGAGAGGAAGATCTTAGAAACAAATGTGGGGAGGAATGAGCTTTCCTGGATTCATGATATTGTTGGGATCTAAAGCTGCTTTGATTCTTTTCATGGTCCTCAAAGCCTCTACTCCTAGTTCTTTCTCAAGATACTGGTAGACATAAAAACAAATTTTAGTTAGAATAGTCTCTCAACTGAAGAATGTACCTAAAAACATTCTGACACATGTCAAGACCGAGTCAACAGTTGACACAATTAGCCAATGAATAATTTAAAGCTATGAAAGGACTACCTTCATTTTCCCGGTACCAACACCATGTTCACCGGTACAAGTTCCTGTTTAGTTGTCAAAGACACATGAGACATGTCAGTACAATCGTTGCCTAAGGAACAAACGAACTTTGAGGTATAATCAACACCTACTTCCTAAACAGAGAAACACTAGCCACTAGAAAGAAAGGAAAAAAATGAATGATCAAAGGACTTTTATGTAGGGGTAAGAAAGAATGATGGCATTTTGAAATGGCACCAATATAAAGAAAAATAGGACAAATTACCCTGATGATACATTGGTTGCTAAAAGATATGAAACATATGTACCTTCCATTGCCAAAGCAGCATTGACCATTAAATGGTTCAATCTCTCTGCTTCTTGCCGTTGGTCTTCTTTTTCAGGATCGAAAAGGATAACTGTGTGGAAATTTCCATCACCAGCATGAGCAATGACTGTGCTGTCATTAGGAACAAACGAATAAAGCATTAAAAACCATGGACATACATTTCAACCAGCTATTCCAGAAAAACACTTGTTCTCATGTACTTGTGTTTAGAAGAATGAAATTAGAAGATAAAATACCAGGTCAACGACGATGCAGCCAGCACCTTTTTGGACTCCGATATCAGTTCTGCTAGGTGTGAAAGAGGAACACATACATCCTGCACAAAAATGAGTACTTTTAACGGAAGGCTGAAGAAAGATTAATTTGGCTGAATCATAAATGGAATCATTTATTTATAAAAAGTGATCAGCACAGCTGTAAGATTCTGCTAGAATAATCCAGGAAACATGGATAACTATGTAGTACTAAAAATACAACAAGATAAAATGTTGATAAGACAATTTAGTCATGTTCAATTAACCACAGCAGTTCTAAACAAAAACTAATCAGCCACAAGATCAATGAATTTTATATATTTAGCAAATTCTTAGAATAACTGTGATTTTTCACGGCTTTGTTAATTTTTCAAGAACAAAAGGGAAACGAACTTCACCGTAGCCATTGCCTCAGAATTTGGTACCATTGCAAAACAAGCCCAGAGTGCCTCCTTTCTTATCTGCACATAACCAAAACTTAACTGAATAAATTAATAATTGGTGTAAACAAAACCCTGGCCAGTGACGCGACCTCAAATGACAAGGTATACTTTTTAGTGAAAAGAAAATAAGAGCCAAATACAATAATAGCTTCTGGTTCTGATTCTTTATAAACTATGCTTTATGTGATAAGGCAATCCAAATTCAATTGAACAGGCACAGGAATGGAAACAAAGTATTCAATAATTCTTGTTCTTTTCCCCTTTGAAGAAGTGACTGAATCACCTTAAGATTGAATAAATATATATATAGAAGAGGAGGGATTACATCAATCCAAGAAACCTATCGTTTAGCCAAAAGGCATGCAAAGTCAAAATATGATTCACTAAAAAACTACGTGACTAATTTGAGACAAAGTTGCTCTCGGGAATTTAGACAGTAAAGCTTGGGGGAAAAAAAAGATCCAAATGAGCACTCCAAGCAGCTTGAGTCCAAAAGGGTCACCCCAAAAAAGCATGAGAAAAAAAAAATAAAGTAACAGCAGAACCATAAACACAGGCATTGAAAGGTATGTTATAAAGGTCTACGTTCGCTACCTTCCAAAGTTCTTTTTTTGCTTTTGGGTCTTCTGCAAAAACAAAGTCTGAGCCATTGTGTTTGGAAGCAATCTTCTGAACGATTTGTGTTTGCTCACGAGCATAAGCCTCTAGAAATGGTTCAGAAATTGAGTATAAATAACAAGAAGATTTTTTTTTTCTAATAAGGAAGATTTGACACTTAATCCCAATAGAGAAAATTCAATAATATCTACTTCACCTGTGCCGATGAATTCAAACAATAAGGTTGGAGTTTCAGGCAAATTCTTTCCATTGGCAATGTTGATAGCCTTGATTTGAACCTCATCTAGTAGCTCTACCCTTGATACCTTGCAAGAATTAACAGAAAACCTGTTAACATATGTAGTCGAAATTCAAAGCATAACATAGAGCCGGATTCTTACCTGTATACCAGAATGCATAGTAGCAATAGCTACACCCGCTGCATCCTTAATAGTAGGAAAATTACACATGGCAACCTGCAATACATTGAGCTTAAAATCAGATGCATCTTGTATGAGACAGTATAAATATAAATACATAGCAAGAACTAACGAAAAGAAAAATATCCCCTAATAAATAAAATGCTTTCCAAAACAACTGAATTTTGTACAAGTAGTTGGCAATAAAATTGTATATTTTTATGCATAACTCAATTATTTCCATGTACACATAAACATTCAGTTAGTGTCCGTTATTAATGCTATGACACCTTAAATATAAACAAGATTTCACCGTCAAAAGGCACATGAAATAAATTAGTCAATTATTCTGATTTGTCCTAATAAGCCTTCGGTAAATAAGGAGAAAGGGACCAACCACTGAGTGCTGCGGAAGTTTCTGAAGCCTAAGAGTGACTTCTGTTATTACACCTAGAGTTCCTTCACTTCCAATCAACAGGCGAGTCAAGTCATACCTATTTATACAAATTTGAGGTTATAAAACTGAAAGCCTTTTAATCAAAACAATTCCATTCAAATGACAATTCAGAAACCCACTCGTATTTTCAAAATCCACTGATTTGGCCAAAGAATTTGTATCTAAGGCTCATTTCATTAAAAAAAAAAAGAAAAAAGAAAGAAAAAGGCAAATACAATCTAAGGCTCTGATTACGGGTTGACAAATTTTCTCTAGTTCTTTGAGCAAGTATAGGGGGTGTATACAACGATAGAGAGGATTAGATAAATATATGCAATATTTATGAAAGATGAAATTACACTGATTAATCACTATTATGCCTTTTAAATCTATGCATTTCTCTAAAACCTTTTAAATGAAGGAATATTGTACAAGTTTTTATGCTAAACAATATAATAATATAGTTGAATTATATATTTTTCAAAATATCCAAGTGCACCAAAATCCATACCCTGAAAGTGAACAATAAATTTATAAACTACAATAATTTATCACAAAATGAAAATTCATAGCTGTTATGCTAAGACTTTTGAAAATACTGTCTCTATACCAAGAAAGGGTATTCCTTTTTATAATGTACTAATTCTCGAGTAATATTGCCATGAATTAAACTTACCCTGCAGCACTCTTTCGTGCACGAGATGCTGTCTTGACAACATCTCCATTGGCAAGAACTACCTGGAACAAAATGGCCTAGCATTAAAAATTTGGGTATCACAACGAAACAACTACTCAACATTAAGATTTAATTAAAAGAAAATTAATATATAAAATCAAATCAAACTACCTTAAGACTAATGACATTGTCACGCATTGTTCCATACCTACGAGATTAAAAAAATTCTTTAAACTCACTCACTATTTAATAGCATCAAAAATGTGTCCTGGCATCTTGTTCATAATGTTTGGTGAAATAGAATCATAAGAAGCCATAATAAATTACATAATTAATAATTCAAACTTCAAAAGGCTATTGAAATGTGTAGCGAAGAAACAAAACTAACATAGGTTTTGTTACAGAAATATTAAATTAAAATATAAATGTGGCTAGCTGATTGTCAATTCATGAAAAATCTAAGTGGTGTCCCTTGGGAATCTTTATATGCCAGTAAGTTTTTTCACTTCATGTACCAAAGTTGGGCATGTCCAACATTTAAGATATAGCTCAAACTATCTTGAAAAGGCAGGACTATGACAAAGTTAATATACTCATGAAATGGTCTAAAAACTTAAAGGTAATAGATGCAATAAACATCACTACCAAAATAAACAAAGCAGGAAAGCAGAAAGATTATTTAAAAAAAAAAAAAAAAGGTTGAAATTACTAGCATGAAACTGTAATGCAAAAGTAAAATGAAAAAATAGATTTTTTTTTTTTTTTGTTTTTTCAGAAGAGAAGAAGAAACAAACTACCTGACAGCTAATGAACCGGAGCAACGTGTAGCACACATTCCCCCGATAGTTGCCCCAGGCCCTGCAAATTTTTAAATTTTATAAAAATCTAAATAGCAAACATTGACCTCCACATGACAGGAACTGAAAACCATTCATCTAGCATGTTCTCCTCTGCAATAACAAAGAAACTAACCTGGATCAAGGGGAAAGAATAGACCATAAGGCTCCAGGTACTCATTAAGCTCCATCCATCCAATACCAGGTTCAACAACAACATCCATGTCCTCAACATGTAATGCTTTAACTTTCTACAGTATGAATAATAAAGGCAACATAAGCACAATAACCATATAAGGATCTATCCAGAATCTACAAGAACTAGACAATCTCTAGGTCTAATTCTAATAAATTTTTATTTTGAGAAAGTTACAAGTCATGTATTTGATATAATTAGCATATATAGGGGGAAACGATGGGGTTTTATAAACAGTGGATGAATTCGAGAGCAGCAAACTACGCAAAAATGTTGGAAAAGTTCATTCACTTATCATTATGAGCTAAAAAGTAACTAAGAAAAAGAATATAATAAGTTTTACATTGATCACATAATACTATTATATTAATCACACTAGAAAAGAGAAATAATAATAGAGTGCAGTGAACAATTATATTAACCACACTAGAACAGAAGAATAAGTTCTCATGCCAACATATATATTAATCCACTATGCCATATTGATTTGGTCGAACCAAGTGAAGCTAACTATATTTATTGCATGAAATTTTTTGTAATATTAGACTTTATTGATCATACGGGTTAAGAAAATCAAAGTTCACATCCTGGTTTTCATACAAATATAAACTAGCTAAGTGTAGGTCCTAAATATCAAGGATACAATCAGTATTCAAAAGAATAAAACTAAGTTAACAAATCGCTAACAATCTATTCTAACAGAATAACGTAATATCTTCAACATCTTTCTTGAATCATGATACCCAGCAAAGAACAAAAGCCAAGAAGTATAAAAGTAGCCTGACAAGTCTTGAATCAGAAAAGAATTAATGCTATCTTAACATTAGTTTCCTATGATTACCTGCTGTCCTGTCCATCCAAGTACAATTGACTTTTAATCAGTTGAGATTGGAATCAGTTAAGTGGGTTCTTCAAAAGAGGCATTTGTTTAAATTAGGCTAATGTCATATTCAACAATAGTTCTTAAGGCCAATATTTTGCTTGTATAATTACAAAAACAACAAAAGGAAGTGTAGCATGTTCAAAATTAAATGACACTAGTGTTTTTATTTTGGGAAAAAGATTCGAGTAATTTCAGTGCTACAGTACAAAGTATTTAGCACATACTTTCATCAATGACATGTCAATGCAAACACCTCCATTAGGTGACAAGGTATGTCCTTCAACTGAAGTGCCTCCACCATATGGTACAATAGGAACCTGCTCATGGATTAATGCAAATTAGTTGAGTATCTAATGAAATTATTTATAAAACTCCAGCATTGAAGAAAATGGCAAATAAATTATAGCTACAAAACTATGGGATACATAGACAGAAAACTGTGGACAAATCACTATCTTATTTTACAAGTAAGAACCAGACTTCTGAAAGAATTCTTTTGTACGGAACAAAAGAAAACTTAAAAGGTGATTAACAGAAAACTAATACAAAGTGGAGAAGATCAAACCTTATACTTATCACATAACTTTACTATCTTGGACACTTCCTCTTCAGAACTGCAAATTACAGAGAATTGCGCAAAGGAAATAAGTGAAGTATACAAAAGCATGACCCCAGCAAAGAAGCAACCAGTATACATATGATAAATTTTTATTTGGCTGGGTGAGAAGGAAGATAAATGGATACATGTGATTGATCGCAAATTTAATGTTAAACTCAATATTAAATATACTGAATGAAACAAAGAAAGCACTCAATTAGTCTTAAGAAGCTAGGTGCATTAAAATGTAGATAAAAAGTATACCTAGGAGAAACAACAACATCAGGGATGTTAATGGCTTTGTGGAAGCTATGTTGTGGTTTTCCATGACTATACCTCTCATCATAGTCCATTGTCATGTTATCCTGCAAAATAGACTATATTATGCATCTGGAAAAACAGGAAATGATCTTTGGGACACCATGAATTTCAAGTAAGAGATAAACACACACCAAAGTTACCAGAAACAATATACTCTAGCTTAATGTTTCCTTACTTGAAACAATCAAATCAAACAGCTATTAATAAATTGAAAAAGAGTAATAATAATACTTGGCATATAGCCTTCAATTCATGAATAAGCTCTTCTGGAACTTTCTTGTACAAGCCTTTCACCACAAAGTCGGTGCTGTCTTTGCCCCCCAAACTGACACCTCTGAGATCCAAAAAGTAAACTACAACTCATGAGCAAACCATGTCTCAAAAATACCATTAAACTCAAAAGTAGATAAATGGATTATTAAATAACTAGCTAAGTGGATTAACTGAGAGTAAGACATTCATTTACTAAATGTGAATGGATTTCAATGTATAATATAATATAGAATCCAAAACAGTACAAACATTGCATAATCAATCATTTAAATCACTCACCGAGTGTCACAAAGTGAGGAATTGGAATCAGATGCCAAGGAAAGTGATCCAGCTGAGAATGCAAGAGCCAAGGGAAGCAGAGAGCTGGACCACCAGGATGAGAATGAACTAGTGTTCCTATTGAAAGCGTTAATGGCGGGCGGAAGTGGAGGTAGTGCGTTGAATGAGCACCTGGTATAGGTGTGGGAAGCAGAGCTTCGGAGATTGAGTTTGATGGAGTTGTAGAAGCATTTTGAACAAGAACGCAGTGAAGAAAACCAGGAGGAGGATGGTGACACCATTGATGACCACAAAGGAAAGATGATGAAGACTGAAGTGTACTCTTTCTTTTCTTTTTAGTTTTTACTTAAATCAGCTACCCGTGGGCTACTTTCTTAAATGCTTTCATTTTCTCTTTTAATTTTTTTAGGAGCTTTTAAAAACGTTTTCCAATATGAATATTAGGTATATAGTTTTTGTTTGGAAGTGATTTTATAATTAATATGTAGGATAATTATTAGAGTGGTAATTACATAATTTAGTAATTACACTATATTTTAAGAGCATTGCTATTAGGCACCAGTGGTGCCTAGCACCTTTGCGATTTGTCGCGTTGCGATTAGTTAACGATACTCTCTAAAAGTTATTATATTAAATTATATAGGACCCGATACTTAGTTGGACCAATAGCGATATTGACACATAGGAGGGTGTTAGGCACCACTGGTGTCCTTTAGCATTTGTCATATTTTGAAATGCAAAGTGTATTTGGATATGAGGTGGTAATTACATATGAATTCCTAATATCTTGTTTGGCAAAATAGTTAGTAATTACATGGGAAAATAATATTTTGTAGTAGTTAATATTTAATTTAATATGGAAAGTTTTTAGTAATTACATAGTATAATTACATCCAATTCTCTGGCCCCCATGAGAATTGGAAAGTATAATTGGAATCCCTCAATTACTTCCAATTACACAGTTATAGTGTAATTACATGGTCAGACAAACATGTCAAATTGTGTAATTACCTCTAATTACACACAAATCCAATTACATTGTGGCTTTCCAAACACACCCTAAATTAAATTATATGGACTAATTTGTAGTATAAATACTTAAGTTTAATTTTTGGCGGTAATAATACTTAAGTTATATTTTTAGAACTCTGTTGATACCTGACCATTAAATATTGAACTCTGTAAGTACCTGACCGTGAAATATTAAATTATTATCCACATATCATTTTCTTATTGGTGTATTTAAATTAATTTTTAAAAAATTTAATGATTTGTACTAATTAGAAATTGTCACGTCGCAATTTACTTAACTCTTAACAGCTATGTACTTACAAAAGTTTCAAAATTATAACTTAAGTATTATTACTGTCAAAAATTAAATTTAAATATTTATACTGTAAATTAATACTTTAATATTTATTACGAGATATATTATAAAATTTTATAACTATTAGTATAATTAAATATGTATTTTATATAATTTAATATAAAAGTATTATATATTGATATTCTTTAATTATATCAAAACAATATAATATTAATAAAAAAATTATTAAAAAATATTATTAATGACTAATATTTTTTTAAAAAAATATATTATAATTAAATATCACATTTCATATAATTTTATAAAATATCTTTAATAATCATCATGAAGTAATACCTGTAAAAAAAATGTTAGAGACTATTAATACTCTATAATAAATAAATGCATGTTACAGACTCGTTTTATAAGAAAATGAATTCAGATCGACCTACGAGAATCTCTCTGATGTTGGAGATCTTTTTGTTTGAATATAATTTGGCATGTGATGCTCATTTGTTTTATTAATTTCGGCTTCAGGATTTTCTGTCGTATTAGAATTATTACACCATTCCCAATAATTTTGCCTCGGAGCTGATCTTTGAATCGTGGGGCCTTAGTATAATAATATTTTTGTCAGGGGCCTTTTCGATATAAAATATATATATATTTTTAAATTGAGTCTTTTCTTATTTAGATTTTTTAGATTGCTAAATATTATTTAAAATTTTGTATTTTACAAAAATTATTAATTAGACTTTTTATTTTGTTAAATAACAAAATAAACCTTATACTTTCTAAAATGGTATAAATAAAATTATGAATTAACCTTTTCTCAAAATAAAATTTAATAATAATCCGATCTAAAGGTATTATGACATAACTGTTTACATTTTTTATATCTGTTCGTATTAGGAATTATTTTCAAGTTGGCTATATTAAAAAAAAATTATCAAAAATTAAACTCAGGATCATATTTTTATCATTTTAGATTATAAATGGTCCATTTTATCATTTAACAAAATATAAAGTCCGATCAATAACATTTACAAAATACAAAGTCCAAAATAGTAATTATCCATTTTAGACAAATGTGTAAACCGTGTATGAATTGTATTTTATAAAAGAAAATTTTACTTAATATATTAAAATATTAAAAAAAATTACAGAAATACGTTAATATAAGAAAAAATAATGTTTACATTTTGAAATTTTTTATTTATAGAGATACGTATTTAGTAAAAATAATAAATTATTTTTTATATATATAATTTATTTATAGGTGTATTATATTTATCAAGAGTTTGTTTTTCTGAGTTTTTTTTTTATAGTTATCGTGAGAGTGATTTCTCGTTGTTGTTTCAAAGCCATAACATTCATTTTATACGATCTCTCTAAGTTTAGGGTTAGAATAAAATGAACTTTCTAGAAAAAGATAAGGAAAAATTACATAAGGCACTATTTTTTGTAAAACATTTACATTTTTACGTTCAAAGAATGTTTTCTTTTTACATTTTTACGGTTTTCCAAAAATTAACACGAAAACAACATAAAATCAACAAGAAAACTACATAAAAGTAACATGAAAATAATAACATACACATAACAAAAAATCAACAATAAATTAACAAAATTACAACATAAAAAGAACGTATTTTATGTAAATAAAATCAAAAAAATCGTAAAAATATTTAAAATTCCGTGAAACTGTATTTTTGTAATTTTTTTGTTGTTTTTATGTTTTTGTGAAATAATCCCAAAAGATAGGGAAATTTACATAATATACTTATTTTTGCTATTTTTTTTACATA
This sequence comes from Cannabis sativa, assembly GCF_029168945.1. Taxonomy (NCBI): domain Eukaryota; kingdom Viridiplantae; phylum Streptophyta; class Magnoliopsida; order Rosales; family Cannabaceae; genus Cannabis; species Cannabis sativa. The sequence goes on from NC_083608.1 coordinate 19,973,658, forward strand.
TATACTGTGAAGCGGTAATATTTATATTTTTACTGTGTATATTATTTAATTTTATACGACATGCTTTTTCTTTTTTTTTGACAGTATATGGCAGCTTTTTTTTAAACTTATATATATATATTTTATAGTGACAAAAGCTGTCACTTTTAATTGAGTTTCATTTTACTTTTTGATGAAAGTGAGTCACACTCTATGAAATTGACAACACACCAACTCCTATCACACCTATTATTATATCAGCCATTGGTCCATGTCGTCCCTACTCATCACATTCACAACCACAAACAAATTTAACTTTCAGACCAAATATTTTATCAAACACTTTTCCTTCTAAACTATTTGCATAACAAGAACAACATGAAGTACCTGTTCTTTTTAGAAGATGGGTGGACTCATATGATGAACACGAAGATAAGGTGTCATGTAATAGTAATTGCTCTTCTTCTGTTCTTCTTCTTCTTCTTCTTCTTCTTCTTCATGGGTCCTTTTCTTTTGTTTTTCTTTTTTTTTTTCAAAATCCATACACTTATCATCTTTTTTCTCACTATCTTCCTCCTTAAGTTCTCTTACTCTCTCCATTAACATATAAATTTTTTATTTTATTTCTTGTTCAGTTCTTCTTCTTCATCTTCTTCTCATTTTTTTTTAGTTTTTTTAATTTTTAGTCACACTTTTGGGGGAAATAAAAGAGTGCTTTTTTTATTTTGATTTTCTAGATCTGTTCATGCAAATATAGGTTCTGGTACTTCAAAGAACACTAAATCAAAAATACCCTCAATCTGTGTTGGAGAACTCCGACTCTGATTTTGAGTTTGAGACAAAGTTCCAAAGTCTCCCAAATCTGATAAGGTTTTCTTCTATTGATCTTGTGTTGTTTTAGGGGTTTTTTCAAGTTGATTATATTTCCTATTTCTTTTTTTTTTTTTTTTTTTTTTGCATGTTTTTTTTGTTAGTCATAGTTTATAGTTTTCTGTTTGTTTGACTCTGTGTCTTGTTGTTGTTTTGGTTTTATTTTGTTAACTCTTAGGGAAAGGGTAAACACCAAGTGAAGATTGTTCAATCAACTGATTTGTTTGAAGACATAATTAGGAAAAGGGTTGTCGAGGTGTGTCATTTCATTATTTTAGTTTTAATGTTTTTTTATGCTTGTTTTTTATATTCTTTATTTTTTTTTTTTTGTGTTGTTTTAGTAGTGTTTTCTTATATTTTTTTATAGGATTGGGAATCCAAGTACACCCGATCGGAATACTACCATTCCAGAATTTTTTTTATGGTTGTTTTTTATGTTCTTTATTTTTTTGTTGTTGTTTTAGTAGTGTTTTCTTATGTTTTTTTTATAGGATTGTCACATTCTCTTGAAATAATTATGTTCTTTTTCCCATTGTCCATTGCTCTTTATGAGAACTAGTATAGATTCCATGTCATGTCATTTTTTACAATATTTCATTTATGTGGCCTATTTTTTATATTAAAACAACAGTAAAATAACACTACAAAACAGTAATTTGTTGTTGATTTAGTAATTTTTTCTCTTTGCCAGATTTTATGGTTTTTTCCTGGTGTTTCTATGATTCTGGTGTTGATTTGTCCATCCCCAACCATGAAGGAGAGGTGCCGTTTGTGTTTTGTTACTGTTTACAGTATAAAAGTAAATATATTGGGCATGGACAGTATAAAAGAAATAAAAATGGGCTTGGACAGTAAAAATGTAAAGTTTGTCGTGTCCCAGTATTTTTGAAAATATTTAGTAAAAAATAGTATTTTTGTAAGTTTCCCAAAAGATAATGGCTTCATAATCACAACCTATAGCCGAAATCAACTATAGGCCCAATGAGTTTGATTTTTGCTATATTTATTTCATTTAATGAAACTTTCTATCTTTTTTCTAAAATACTATTTTTTTTATTCTAATTATTTAAATACCAATTTTATCTATGTAATATTAACTATAAAAAAAATTACTATTTAAATATATTAATAAATTAAACCTACAAGGTGTTTTAATTAACAAATAAAACCTCTCTTTTACTTTCTTCTCAAATTTGCCTTCCTTAGTAAAATTCATAAATTTATTTAGAATTCTAATTAATTTACTTAACTAATTAATTGAGCCTACAAAGTAATATTATCCCAGATAATGTAAGGACCATGGACATATGTAACCAAGCTCCTAATAAATAAATCTAAAATTTACCAAATGAATTTTCTCGCTTATTAATTACCACTTTACACTTCAATTTATTTTATCCTTCAAACATTTAGCTCATTGTAAACGATATTTCGAAAAACTAATATAATTATCAAAATGAGCGCTCTATCATTTATCGAGTTTAGTCAAGCTCAAAAGAAACCGTTGTTTCACTTCTAAATAGTTATAGAAGCTATAGATTCCATATCATGATTATTGATTAACACTCTCACTCAATTGCACTACCGAATTCCCAAGATGTAAATATGGGCTACTCCTACAATAAACTGGTAACGAACAAGTCAAAGAATCCGTATAGTACAATTAAACTAGAACTTAACCATCTCAGGATTGAGATCAATTGATCTACAATCAACTAAATGATATTGACTTAGAAAAGATATAATAGTAAATTTATGATATATTCTCCATTGTCAAAAATTGGTCCAATATGATATATAGCCAATACATTTGATACAGATTTACTTTGCTAACATCCTAAAAAAGACATTCCGCTTATCCAGATTTAAGTAAACCACATCGATGATTATCACGTTAGTACAAATTCAGTGCACTGATAAATCGCAAGACTAAATAATTTGAAGCATATAATCACAATAATTTCACTTGTGATGATATCACTATAATTATGAATAACTATATGTACAGAATTTAATAGAACTTATATAAACTTATAATTATGTAATAAACATGTGAACAAAACATATGACAAAGTCAAGATATGATTTCTAATCTTTATTAATAGTAAATAAAATTACATTGAATTAAGTATTATTTAGGACATAAAATCTCAACAGTGTCGTGTTTGACATCTTTTTATTTTGTGTTAAATCGTCTCGACTTATTTTTGACCCGTGTTTAATTTTTCCAATTCTAACTTGTAAAATTCGTGCCGTGTTCATATTTGTATACCATGTCAAAACCCATTTTGCCACCCCTACATAAAATCTGTGTGTTCAATATTTCCACTTCAATCTCTCTTTTTTTCTTTATATTTTGTGAGTTGTTAGAAAATCCAATCAAATAATAACACAAAATCACATAAGGAATACCTTTCATATTTGAAATTGACAAATCTTTCATATTCCCTCTTTTCACAAATCATCTCATCACAGGGATTCATATGTACAAATTTTAAAACTTATTTGGTTTTTTTTATCAAGAAAATAAATTTTATTAATCAACTACAAAATTACAACCAAAACAAACATAGCCACAAAAGCACTCACTCTCTATACATCATTCAGTAAGTGTGTAAGTAATCTTTGTTCACAAAAATTCAACTTTCTATATTTAACACTATTGTGAAATTTTAATTACGTAAGTGTACGTATGTACGTATCGTTGCAAGTAATATATTCACACAAGTGAAATTGAACCACAAAGATTATACTAAACAATTAAATTTCTAGTTCTATCTAGAGTTATTATTAAAAGCCAATCAAAAAGATTCAATCTGGATTACATTCTACTTTCATATCCAAGTAGTTTATTTCTTCACATCAATGGGAGTATAGTGTGAAAGGGAAAGATTACTGAGATATCCAGGTAATTTAGTAAATCTTTATTCTAAGTGAAAATGGTGATAAGGTCTATGAACCTAGATGGCACTAGACCAAAAATGCATATCATGTAATGTCGAAAGGGGAGAAAGGGACCCGGAAATATTCATGTTAATGTACAACAGTTTCTGCAAAGTGTGTGCATGAATGAGCTTTCCTGGATTCACGTAAAGAAAGGAAGATCTTAGAAACAAATATGGGGAGGAATGAGCTTTCCTGGATTCATGATATTATTGGGATCTAAAGCTGCTTTGATTCTTTTCATGGTCCTCAAAGCCTCTACTCCTAGTTCTTTCTCAAGATACTGGTAGACATAAAAACAAATTTTAGTTAGAATAGTCTCTCAACTGAAGAATGTACCTAAAAACATTCTGACACATGTCAAGACTGCCTCAACAGTTGACACAATATTTCTTAGCCAATGAATAATTTAAAGCTATGAAAGTACTACCTTCATTTTCCCGGTACCAACACCATGTTCACCGGTACAAGTTCCTGTTTAGTTGTCAAAGACACACGAAACATGTCAGCACAATTGTTGTTTTACAGTAGATAACGTAATATTTTGAAAGGAGTAATGATATCAAGTAAATTTGACACACATATGAGATAACAAATTTCAATTAACTAGATTTATTTAAGATGAGTCTCACTTGTTAAAAGTGACTTCCCACATAATTGTGCGGTCAAATTTGTGCACAATTCATGTGTGTACATATCATTACTTTTTTAAAAAGTGGATCAATAAAAATGAACAAACATTGAGGTATAATCAACATCTACTTACTAAACGAAACACTAGTCACAAAGAAAGAAAATAAATAAAAATAATCATAATTATAATCAAAGGAATTTTAGAGGTAAGAATCAATGAATGATGGTATTTTAAAATGGCACCAAAATAAAAGAAAAATCAGACAGAAATTTTGCTGATGTAAAATTGATACTTGGTTGATAAAAGAGATGAACAGATGTACCTTCCCTCGCCAAAGCAGCATTGACCATTAAATGGTTCAATCTCTCTGCTTCTTGTCGTTGTTCTTCTTTTTCAGGATCAAAAAGGATAAGTGTGTGGAAGTTTCCATCACCAGCATGAGCAACAACTGTGCTGTCATTAGGAGCAAACAATGAAGACAGTAAACAGCTTGGAGGCTTGGCCATAAATTTCAAGCAACATATTCCAGAAAGATAATCATTCTGATGTGTTTGTGTGTAGAAAAAATAAACTTGAAAAGACAATACCAGATCAATGAGGACGCAGCCAGCTCCTTTTTGGACTCCGAAATCAGTTCTGCAAGGTGTGAAAGAGGAACACATACATCCTACACAAAATGAGCACTTTTAATGGAAGATAAAGAAAGATTAATTTTGCTAAAGTATAAAATGTGATTGGCACAACTATAAGAAAAAACTGTTATGCAGAAAATGGTCCTGTGGAAAAGCGAATAGCAGCCAAAAGATCACTGGACTTTATATTTTTTTTAAAAAAAGACCTTTAGTATAATTGAGATTTCTAACAGCAGTTTATCTGGGAAGAACAAAAGAAAAGAAAATTATATCCTGCAACTCACTGTAATCATTGCCTCGTAACTAGGTACCATTGCAAAACAAGCCCAGAGTGCCTCCTTTCTTATCTGCACGTAACCAAGACTTGAACTGAGTAACAATAATAATTGGTGTAAATAAGAATCTGGCCACGGACGGGACGGGATTTCAAATGACAAACTAAGAACTATTTATTAGTGAAAAGAAAATATGAACAACATACAATAATAGGCTTGTGATTATGATTCTTTCAAGATTATCCTTCAAGAGATAAGGCAATCCAAATTCAATTGAACGGCACAGGCATCGAAACAAGTTATTCAATTTTTAAGGGGAAACGACAGCAGAACTATAAACACTGGCATTGAAAGGTAGTTGTTATAAAGGTCTAAGTTCTTTACCTTCCAAAGTTCCTTTTTTGCTTTTGGGTCTTCTGTAAAAACAAAGTCTGAGCCATTGTGTTTGGAAGCAATCTTTTGAACAATTTTTGCTTGCTCGAGGGCATAAGCCTCTAAAAACGGTTAGGAAATTCAGTGCAAATCACATCAAGCAACTTTTAAAAGCAAAACCATTATTAACATTTGACTATTAATCCCAATAGGACAAATTCAATAATCTAATTCACCTGTGCCAATGAATTCAAACATTAAGGTTGGAGTTTCGGGCAAATTCTTTCCATTGGCAAGGTTGATAGCCTTGATTTGAACTTCATCCATTAGCTCTACCCTTGATACCTTGCAAGAATTAACAGAAGAAACTGTTAAGAAGGTCAAAATTCACAGCATAACACAGAGTCAGATTCCTACCTGTATACCAGAATGCATAGTAGCAATAGCTACATCTGCTGCATCCTTTATAGAAGGAAAATTACACATGGCAACCTGCAATACATTGAGCTTTAAATCAAATGCATCTTGTATGAGACAGTATAAATTTAAATACATAGAAAGAACTAACAGACAGTAAATCATCCCCAAGTAAGCAACTGAATGTTGTACAAGTAGTTGGGAATACAATAACATATTCTTTATACATAACTAAATGTCTCTGATGTAACATACTGTATGCATAAACTTTCAGTAAGCATCCATTATAAAGACTATAATACCTCATTATTCAATAGGGTAAATAACAACTGATTTCTTTGTTTTGTTAAATAACACTTCTGTATTTTGCAAAATTAAACATAATAATACCTTGAGCCCGATTTTTTATCAAACTTTTTTACGATTTAGGATTAGATTAGAAATCAGACCACAATAGTTAGAGTTAGGGAAGAGAAATTCTTAGGATTAGAAAGATGAAGTTTTAGGTTTAGGGTAAAAACATTTGACAAAATGATAGGAATTTCCTATCATTTAAGTATAAATAGTGGCAAAATAGAGGATAATAGCTAATATATTGATAGTGGAAATTAAAGTGAACAAGGTATTGGGTATTTGAGAGACCCAGTGCTCTCCCAAGCCAAGAGCAGTAGCTCTATTACAATTTCATATACTCTCCCAATAATCTTGTTACAATAACCTATGTACCCTTTTTATTTATCTTAAGGCCTAACACAAAACTTGGGCTCGAGGTATTATTATATTCTATTTTGCAAAATTTAAGGTTTTTAAATTATCATTTAACAAAACAAGGGTCCATGTATTTACTCTTCAAAAAACTAATAGAAATAATGTGTTTTAAGATGCATCCAACAATTTTTTAAACCTACATTTTAAGCAAGTTCTACAGATTCCATATGGTTTGAATATAGGAAATCTCAAGTTGAGCGAATATAAAAGTAAAATGAGAAAGAATTAACATGTATGTCTTGTCATGAATGCAACATTGACAGGAAATTACAAAAACAAGCAAGATTCATTGTCAACAACCACATAAAATTATTCTAATTTGTCCAATTAAGCCTTTGGTAAATAAGGACAAGGGTAGCAACCACTGAGTGTTGTGGAATTTTCTGAAGCCTAAGAGTGACTTCTGTTATTACACCTAGAGTTCCTTCGCTTCCAATTAACAGGCGAGTCAAGTCATACCTATTTATACAAATATGAGATTAACGATATTGAAAATTCATAACACCAATACACAAGGTACAAAAGCCTTTAAATCAAAATGGTTCCATTTAAATGACAATTCAGAAATCCATTCGTATTATCCACTGATTTGGCCAAAGTATCTAAGGCTCATTTATTAGGAAAATACAATCTAAGGTTTGAATACAGGTGACAAATTTTCTCTGGTTAATGCAAGGATAGAGAAGATTAGATAAATATATGTAATATTTATGAACAATAAAATCACCCGGATTAATTACTATAATTTTGGCATCTTAATTTACTTACCATAAGCCTTAGGTAGCATTTCTCGAGAACCTTTTAAATGAAGGAATGTTGTACTACTTTTTATGTAAAAAAAAAAATCCAATATGTAACTGTGTTAATATTTTTCGAAACAGCCAAGAACACCAAAATCCATATCAGAAAGTGAAGTATAAATTTGTAAGCTACAATAATTTATCACAAAAAGGAAAACGTTTGTTTGTTTGTTTTTCCTTTGCCGATAAGATTACTGAAAATACTGTCGCTACACCAAGAGAGGGTATCCCTATTTATAATGTAATAGTTCTCAGGGTGTATTACCTGGAATTAAACTTACCCTGCGGCACTCTTACGTGCACGAGAAGCTGTCTTGACAACATCTCCATTGGCGAGAACTACCTGGAACAAAATGGCACAGCTTAAAAATTTGGGTATCACAAGGAAAAAGCTAACAACCTTCAAATTTTAAAAAATAAAAAATTAATAAATAAAATAAAATCAAACCACCTTAAGATTAATGACATTGTCGCGCATTGTTCCATACCTACAAGCTTAAAAAAAATTCATTAAAATCACTATTTAGTAGCATCAAAACTGTGCTTGGGCCTCTTGTTCATAATGCTTGGTAAAATATATATATGTTTTACGTGAATAAGGAATCATAATATTTTACATGATCAAATATTCAAATTTTTAAGGCTATTGAAATGTGTAGTGAAGATACAAAACTAACATAGGTTTTGTTAAAGAAAAATTATAAAAAAATAAGTTTTGTCTCTTGGGAATCTTTGTACGCAAGTGAGTTTTTTTTTCACTTTATGTACCAACGTTGGGCATATTAAACATTCAAGAAATAGCTCACACTTTGTTGAAAGCACAGGACTAAGACTAGAGTTGATATACTCATATAATGGTCTAAATCCTTAACCATATGAACGATATGATTCAGTTAAAAGAGAATAGATACCCTCAAATATTACTACCAAAAGAAACAAAGCAGGAAAGTTCAAAGATTTTAATTTTTTTTTTTATTTTCTTGTTTAGAAGAGGCAAAACTACCTGACAGCTAATGAACCAGAGCAACGTGTGGCACACATTCCCCCTATACTTGCACCAGGCCCTGCAAATTTTTTAATTTTATGAAAATCTAAATAGCAAACATTGACCTCCACATGACAGGAATTGAAAACCATTCATCCAGCATGTTCTCCTCTGCAATAACAAAGAAACTAACCTGGATCAAGGGGAAAGAATAGACCATAAGGCTCCAGGTACTCATTAAGCTCCATCCATCCAATACCAGGTTCAACAACAACATCCATGTCCTCAACATGTAATGCTTTAACTTTCTACAGTTTGAATAATAAAAGCAATATAAGCAGAATAACAATAAAAACTATTTAAAAAATACAAGTTCAACTAGACAACCTCAAGGTCAATTCTAATAAATTGTTATTTTTGAGACAATTACCAGTCATATATTTCATAGGAAATTATCAAAGCTTAACAGTAGTAGATCAATGAGGAGAAATGCCATCAGCTTAAAAATATAGATGAAGAGAAAAAGAACCAACAAAAGTCAAAGATTAAAAAAAGAATATTCCATCATTGAATTTTTCATTTTCTGAAGACTATATGTACAAATGTATATTTAATAGTATCAAAAGAGAAATAATAGTAGTAGTGCAGTGAACAGCATATTAATTTCAATAAAATGGAATAATAAATTCTCAAGACAACATATACACTTAATTCACTGTGTTATATTGATGAGGTCGAACCAAGTGAAGCTAATTATATAAATTCCATAGAAATATTTCTTGAATCACGATACACCTAACAAAGAACAAAAGCCAAGAAGTATAAAACTAGCCTGATGAGTTTCAAGTTAGAGAAGATAAAAATGTTATCTTAGCAGTAGACTTCCTATGATTATCATCCTGTCCATCCAAGTACTTATGAATTTAAATCAGCTAAGGTTGGAAGGCAGGTATTAGCACAGTTGCCATGCCACTAAGTGGGTTCAAAAGAGAGATTTCTCTAAGTTAGGCTTATGCCATATCCAACAACAGTTGCAAGACAAAAGATTTTACTTGTATAATTACAAAAGCAAAGTTATGACGTTATGTTCAAGATTTAAATGACAGAAGCGTTTTCATTTTGGGAAAAGACAGGTGTATCTAAAGTTTAATGCTAAAAAATACTTAGCACATACTTTCATCAACGACATGTCAATGCAAACACCTCCATTAGGAGACAAGGTGTGTCCTTCAATTGATGTGGCTCCACCATATGGTACAATAGGAACCTGCTCATGAATTACCACAAATCATTTAAGTATCTGATGAAATTATTTATCAAACTCCAGCAAAGTAGAGAAAGCAAATAAAGTCTGGATACATAGACACAAACAAAGCACTATCTTATAAAGCAAGGAGTAACAACGAGACATTTGAAAGAATTCTTTGTATATGGAAGAAAAGAAAACTTAAAAGAATGCAGCAAACTAATAGAAAGTGGAGAAGACCAAACCTTATGCTTATCACATAGCATGACTATCTTGGACACTTCCTCTTCACAACTGCAAAATTACAGCAAATTTGGTAGAGAAAATAAGTGAAGTATAGAAAAACATGACAAGAGCAAAGAAAGGCTAAATGGACACATGCAATAGATCACAAATTTAATATGAAACTCAATTAGCAGTACTAAAGATATTTTATGAAACAAAGGAACCACTCAATTAGCTTTAAGACGCTAGGTACACTATTAAACTGCAGATAAACAACGGTCACCTGGGAAAAACAACAACATCGGGGATGTTAACGGCTTTGTGGAAGCTATGTTGTGGTTTACCATGGGTATACCTCTCATCATAGTCCATGGTCATGTTATCCTGCAAAATAGATTATATTATACATCTGCAAAAATGAGAAATGGTATAAGAGATACCATGAGTTTCAAGGTAAGATATAAACACACAAAAGATTCATAGAAACAGTATACTCTTACTTATCTTTTCCTATCTTAAAACAATTAAATCAAACATCTATTAATAAATTGAATAAGAGTAACAATGATACTTGGCATATAGCCTTCAATTCAGCAATAAGCTCTTCTGGAACTTCCTTGTGCGAGCCCTTCACCACATAGTCGGTGGAGCTACCTTTGCCCCCCAAAGTGACACCTCTGAGATTAAAAAAGTAACTACAACTCATGATGAACCAAATATTTCATAAACCGTGAGCTGATAAAATAAGTCTTTTAATTCACGGTATATCTATAAAATTAATTTATTTATTACTTAATTGACCATAGACCAATTTCCCTTTTTACTTAGGAGTATTGAACAATCATCCCATAATTCTGAGTTTCATGTTACTTATACCAAGAAACATGTCAAATATGGAATTGGAAAACCCTATTTCGATTGAATGGGATGACATTTTTTCATTCTATCAAAATCACATACCACTTAATTATACTAAGGCAAATTGAAACACAACCAAATAAAAGAATAATAAATATAACTATGTTGATCAACTAAGAGTAAGAACAAAGTTTTTAAAAAAGTATGCAAAACAATACAAACATATGAATAATCAATCATTAAAACAAATCAAAAATAAGGGAACACGACTCACTCACCGAGAATCACAAAAGGAAGGATTCGAATCAGATGTGAGGGAAAGTGAGCCAGCTGAGAATGCAAGCGCCAAGGGAAGCAGAGAGCTGGACCACCACAATGAGCATGGACTAGAATTCCTGTACCGAAAATGGAAATCATTGATGGTGGGCGGTGGTGGTACGTTGAGTGAGCTCCTGGTAAAGGTGTGGGAGGCAGAGCTTCGGAGATTGAGTTTGAGAGAGTTGTATAAGCATTTGGAGTAAGAGCGAAGTGAAGAAAACCATGAGGACGATGACGACGCCATTGATGACCACGAAAGCCTTACCTTAATTGAATATGAGCTTCCATCTTTAATGGTTTAAAAGTCTCAAAAAATGTTTCACGTAATCTAAAATCATTTGGTACTTTTTATTTACAAATTTTAGACACGTGGTACCTTTTTCTTACACGAAGGAAAAGTGGAGGGGGAGGAAAGGGTATGAGATATAGGAGTGAAAAGAGAGTCAATTTTGACTTGTTTAGCATAAAACAAAGGGGAAATTTGATTTTTATACTTAAAAAAATCTTAATATTTTATTCTTAAACCAATACATTTCAAACTAAAAAAAATATGACACTTTTATCTAAAACCCAAAAATACCCCTCTCATAGCCCAATCCCATCTCTCTCTACTCGTCTACAACCCAAACCGAACCACAACCCAAATCCCCCTCTCACCACTGTCCACAACGCCGACCCCCTCCCAAACCAAAACCGATCTCCCACCGCCGGCCTCCTTTTTTTTTTGTGTGATATATGTTTTGGAGTATTGATAGGTATTGATTTTAGGATTATAATGTATATTGTATGTGTTTATGTGTGCACCGTGAGTTTTGTTAGATTTAGGTTCGATTTTAGGTTCAGATCTAGGATTTGGGAAAATTGTAGTTTAAGGAAGACGATGGCCCGATGGGGTCCGATGGGTTCAATGGGTCTGATGGGGTCCGATGGGGGGTCCGATGCTTGAGAGTTGGGAAAAAAATTGGGTTGGGGTCCGATGGGTGGGTCCGATGGGGTCCGATGGGGTCCGATGGTTGGGGTCCGATGGGGCCCGATGGAGTCCGATAGGTCCGATGGGGGGTTCGATAGGGCCCGATGGGGGGGTCCGATGCATATGCGGGTTGGGAAAAACGGAGCTGAGTTATGAGAGTGGTATTTTTGGGTTTTAGATAAAAGTGTCATATATTTTTTAGTTTGAAATGTATTGGTTTAAGAATAAAATATTAAGATTTTTTAAGTATAGAAAATCAAATTTCGTTGAAAGGAAAAGATAAGGAGATGAATTTGATCTCCCTTCAAATATCTCTCCAAAAAGTAGGAGATTGAAGATAAGACAAAAATAAAATTATATAATTATCCATCAAATAAATTAAAAATATATTTTATAATTGGGTAAATATTATTTTAGACCCTGTATTTTGTAAAAATTATTAATTGGACTTTCTATTTTGTTAAATAATAAAATAGACCCTGTATTTTTTAAAATAGTATAAATATGACCCTAAATTGATTTTTTGTCAAAATAAAATTTAGGCTAATTAGGATTTTTGTCCCTGAATTTTGATATGTACCAAATCATGCCCCCTGAACTTTTAAGATCGTTAAAATGTCCCCTGAACTATTGAGATTGTTAGATTAAAGGACTTTTATCTAATTTCATTCAATTTTCCTATTTCAGTGATTGTTTATGTACTAAATCATGCTCTTCATATTTTGATTTCTACCAAATCATGCCCCTCGAACTTTGACATGTACTAATATTTTTTCTAATATTAGCAGGACGCCATGACCTGTAATTTTGTTGCCCATAATGTGGCTAAGTGAACGTTTACCCACAAGAGATTTGGTATTATTTCGCTATCTACCATCCCCATAAATATATTATGTAATGACCGTCAGGTGTAATTGTTTTATTTATTAAAGTACGGATTTCTTAAAAAAATAAAATAAAATATACAGTTAAATAAAATCAAAATATTAAAATTCAGACAGAAAATATAATAAAATAATCAAAGTGCTATGGAGTTCAGAATCACAATAACTACATGTTCCAAAAAAAAATGAAAGATTAGTTTCTTCTGGTACCCAAAAACAACCCATTTTACATTCACGTAAAGTAATCCTTAAATAAACAATAATATTAGTATATAATATAGTTCACTAATTAGTTTTGTTCCAATCCAAAAAAAAAAAAGGAACAATGGCTAAAGTTACACAGATCTGCAAACGAACAGTAGTAAGCACAAAGCCAGTCCCACCTGGAAAATACCACCCATTATCAGTTCTAGACCGTGTGATGGAGAAAAACAACCTCAGAATGGTGTACTATTACCCATCCATGAGATCATCATCATACCACAATCATGATGACGTGGATGACGAAGAAGACGACGATGAGGACGATGATGATGATGGTGGGAGGGTGGTAGATATAGAGAGGTTGAGAGAGTCTTTGGCTGAAATGTTGACTAGTTTTGCAGCAGTGAGTGGAAGGTTGCAAAGAAATGAGGAGAATGGGGAGTGGATGATAAAGTGTAATGATGCAGGAGTAAGAATGGTGGAGGCTAGAGCCCAAGGGAGTGTGGAAAATTGGTTGAGCTGTGTGGATAGGGATGGAGAGCTTAACCTCGTTTATTGGGAGGAGTTGTATCATAACCCTTATTTTTGGTCCACTTTCTATGTCCAGGTACCTAAATATCTTATAAAAAATAACTCTATAATACGCTCCCAAACTGTGTTTCAAAGTCTTTACCCACCTTTATTTGTTTTGGCTAAAGTTTTTTAGTTCCATTTTTTTCATGAATATATATGTTATATAGATATGGGTAAAATCTATTTTGGATCTTGTTTTTTTGCAAAAGTTATTGATTGGACCCTCTGTTTTGTTAAATGATAAAATGGATCCTACATTTTCTAAAATGGCAAAAATAGGACCCTGAACTGTTTTTTTATCAAAATAAAATTTAATAATTATCCTATCTAAAGGTGTTATGACAAAGATGTTTACATTTTCTGTATTTATTTGTATTTTCAAGTTGGTTATATTAAAAAAAAAATTGTCAAAAATTAAGCTCAGGATCCTATTTGTACTATTTTGGAAAATACAGGATTCATTTTGTCATTTAACAAAACAGAGAGTCTAATTGGTAATTTTTGCAAAATACAATATCCAAAATGGTATTTACCCTATAGATGTCTATGGTGACTTGTAAATTTTGAAAGTTTGAATATAAAATTAATTTTCAGCTAAATATTTGAACTTAATTTTTTATACTGGGAATTATTTTCAAAAAAAAAAAATTAAAATTTATAAATTGACCTAAATAACTACAACTTATAATCATAAAGAAAAAAATAAACTTAAAAATTCTTTTAGAAGTAAGGTATAATAGCTAAAAAGTAAATAAAATAGCTAAGAGTTTAAAATTAAGCTCCATCAAATACTTTAAACCCTTAGCTATAATACATCATCCCAAATTTTAAGAAATTTTTCTCAAGTTCAATGAATAATGGAGAAGTAAACATATTATATATTTTTTTCACTCTCTTTTTCATTTCTTTAATTTATTTTTATTATTTTTCTTACTCATTTGTGTATTTTTCTTAATTTTTATAAATAAAATATATGTAAAGATATAATGATATAAAGAAAAATATAAAAATATATGTATTCTTTAATTTATTTTTGTGTATTTGTGTATTTATTGTTTGGACACTTTTTTTAATTTTTAATTTTTATATGTAGTACTTAAAAAATTTGTTACGTGTGTAATAAAATATTTTAATTTTCTTAAAACAAATACTTTAACTTTATTTTTATTTTTGATGTGGTAAATTATTCTAAAATTGTGCTCTTGAATTATTGCATTAATGTACATGATTATAAGAAAAAATAAACTTAACTTTTTTTCTAGATACGGAAAAAAATATAAGTTTATCATAATGAATTTTTTCAAGGGAAATTTGAATTTCTATGCATGCATTAGGGGATAATTTTTTTTTCTAAACTTAAAATAGGGGGTATTGGTAAAATGAGATAACATTTACTTAATTCTCTCATTAATCCCCATTTGAAATCTGCCATCTCTCTCTCTCTCTCTCTCTCTCTCTCTCTCTCTCTCTCTCTCTCTCTCTCTCTCTCTCTCGGTGCCGCACCCACACATGCAGACCGCCCCCCTCAACCCACATCCCCCACGCCGACCGCCCGAAATCCAAAAATGTCTAAGATAATTATTTTTTTTTTCAATTTTTTCCTTTAATTTTTTGTGCTTAAATTCATGAAATAGAATAATATGTTGCAATTTTGTGTGAAATCTGTTAGTTGGGGTTATATTTAGGAAGATTAGGAAGAGATCTGTCGAAAATGGAATTTTTTAGATCGGGCCCGATGGGGGCTTGGCTGGAGGTTGAAGATGACTACCTGATGGGCTCGATGGGCCCGATGGCTTGATATAGGTCCGATTATAGGGTCCGATGAGCCCGATTCCTTGGGCCTGATGGGCCCGACGGGTCTGATTCTTTGGGCCCGATGGATCCGATGGGTCCGATGCCTTGGGCCCGATGGGTCCAATTTACGTTTAGGGGAAGATGATGAGAAGAGAGGAGTTGATGTAATTGAGGGAGGGTATTTTGGGGAAAACAATAAAGTTGTTTAGAAATGTGGAAATTGCATTGTATACCCACTTTACTTTATTTGTTTTCATTTTTACCTTCATTTCTATATTCTTTAAAATATACCCACTTTTATTAATAATATCCCCATTATACCCTTTAGATAAATATAAATCATGTGTTACATTTAAGTAGAGGGCAAGGCTATATTAGGCAACCCACTCATAAAAGTGAGTAAATTTAAATGAAATATAATATGAGGGTATTTTTGATTAATGGATAAAAAAAGAGGTATTCCTCAACTTATCTCTAAAAATATTGGTAAGTATAAGTTTAGGGAAATTTTTTTAAGATAATGTAAGCATAAAAATTCAAATTTCTCTTTTTTCAAAGGGTGCTATAGAGTTAGCCTATATTACTTTACATAGATTTTTTTTTTTCTGAGAATTAAAAGATTTTTAGTTAATTACTATAATTTATTTAAAATTTAATTGTTGCAATTTAGAAGATTGAGAGTAAAATTTATTGTGAAATATTCTGAGTTTTATTGTGAGTGTAGCTTTTTATGAGCACTTTTTGATTTTGTAAGTTTGATTTTGATGGAAGCAGATTACAGAATTTGAAGAGGGTGGATTCGCAATTGGGCTGAGCTGCATTCATCTACTGGCTGACCTCACTTGTGCAACCATGTTCATCAAGTCTTGGGCCCAAACAACCTTCTATGGCAAAATGTTGGCCTCCTATTTTCACCCATTACCTACAAGAAACCTCACTACCAAAAAAATCCACCATGTTCCTTACACTCCCTTGATCAACCATTATAATTCCACAATTGAGACTACTAAATCTATTGCAATAATCGACACAAAGTACACAACTGTGTCCTTTTCATTTTCAGACAAAAATGTTCGGGCCTGCATTAAATCGGCCCAAATGATAAACACTTCAAGTCAAACAAGCCCATCACCTTTTGAGGCCATAGCTGGGCTTTTTTGGGTATGTATTAGCAAAGTAAAAGGAATAACAAATGGGCTTGTGAACATGTCTTTGTGTTTGGACATGAGGCGTGTTCTAAATGTGGATAAGCGTTTTTTTGGAAATTGTATGGTTTATAACCAAGTCAATAATCCTAAGGATGTTGTCCTAGAAAATGAGTTGTTGAAAGCTACCAATGCAATAAGAGATGTAGTGGTGAAGATGGACAATGAAGGAATCATGGATTTGATCGAGTGGCTCCAACACAATGAGAACAAAGATGTTCCATTGATGAACGGCTGTGATCTAGTTTGTGCTAATTTAGATGTGGCTAATCCATACTTGGCTGTGTTTGGAGACATGGTTGAGCCTATCCGTGTATCTTATTATGTTGAGCCAGTAATTGGGTTAGGACAGGTTTTAATCCTTCCTGGTCCACCAAAGGAAGGTCCACTAAGTAGGGTGGTTATGGTTACACTTCCAGAGGATGAACTTAAGAAGCTTTGTGAGAATGATCTTCTTTTGAGTTTCTCTCCAAGTGTTTTGATGGGACTAAATAAAAGTTAGTTTCCTTTCCTTATA
The DNA here is from genome assembly GCF_029168945.1 of Cannabis sativa. NCBI lineage: Eukaryota > Viridiplantae > Streptophyta > Magnoliopsida > Rosales > Cannabaceae > Cannabis > Cannabis sativa. Next base: position 19,991,127 of record NC_083608.1, read on the forward strand.
TATATTAATGCATATTAATATATCAATAAAAGGCCGATTAGGACTAGGTGCACAATCTTACAATCATTATGCAAAAAATAGTTTATAAATAACGTTCATCTGCTATAATTAATAATGTTTATTATAGATAATTATGACTTTATTACATTCAAGATATAACCGTGTTATTTTTATATAATATATTGTTCTAAGTTCAAATCCTTCATTTTGCACTCTTTTAATTGTGCTAAGTTATTTTTTTTATGATTATGACTAAATATATATTATTAAGTTTTTGAACTAAATTTATAGTGATTTTTTAAAAGATTTTTAATATTAATTTGACTTTTCTAATCACATTACATACATTACTCATATACTAAGGTTGATGTTACGTGCAATGCACGTATAATTAATTTTTTTTTTGGCTTTTTTATTTTTATACTTCAAAACAATTTTTTTTTTTTTGCATTTTTACGGAATTTTACATAGAAACTCTTATTGCAACTAGCGCTGCAATCTAAATTGCAACAAAAAATCGTATAGAAATCCTTATTGCAACTAGCGCTGCAACCACTTTAGAAACCCAAACCGTAATTTTTTTTAAAAAAAAAGTTAAAAAAAAAGTATATGGTGTAATTCCTTTTTTTTAATTAAGTTCAATTAGGTGATATTAAGTGCAATACATGTATGTTTATTTTTTTTAATTTTTAAATTGGATTTGAGATTTTGATCTTTAAAAAAAAAAATTAACTATTGCTACATTGGCGTGTCATTTGGATGTGATTATATATACACATATTTTTTAAAATTTTTAAAATTTTTAAAATTTTCTTAATTAGGTCACATATTTAATAATGCATATATTGTAATTTACTATATTCTTAACCAAAACTCACATAATCAAATTTGAGTGTGTCTTTATATAGGCGTAAATTTGATATAAAGGTTTTTTATTCCCAAACTTTACAAAAAAAAAATATGGTGTTTGAATCGATTTACCATAATGAAAATGGAAAGTAGTCAATTCCTTATTACAATCATGTCAATTTAAAATATAAAATAAATAATAATAAAGTTAAAAATATGGTTAAAAATATTTATAATATTTTAAATTTAAATTTCTTTATATAAAATGTTTACATATTTTTTTTTTATTATTTTAATTTAAAGTTAAACCAATAAATTTAAAAATATGATTAAGAGAAATTATCTCATATACTATTTTTTTTTAACTTTTTTTTTTTTTTTTTAAATTTACGGTTTGAGTTTCTAAAGTGGTTGCAGCGCTAGTTGCAATAGGGGTTTCTATACGATTTTGCAGCGCTAGTTACAATAGGAATTTTTATGTTGAATTCCGTGAAAATGCAAGAAAAACTGTTTTAAAGTGTAAAAATGAAAAAGCCCCTTAAAAATATTTATAATATTTTAAGTATTTTAAATTTAAATAAAAATTTCTTTATATAAAATATTTATATAATTTTTATTTTTAAATATATATAATAATATTATAAAATTAATAAAGAATAGATATAGTCACACTCTATATAAAATAAATATATAAATATATAAGAAGTTATTTATAAATATATTATTTTAATAACCGTATTTAATATAAATAAAATTTAAAAAACTATAATTTTTTATTTTAAAATTTTTATTTATTATATTAGTATTTTATGATAGATAATTTAATTGATTAATTTTGTTTAGAACTATTTTCAAAAAAAAAAAAAAATTGTTTAGAACTTTATAATATTTTTACTGCCACTAAGGGTTTTTAATTTTAATGTCGAATTTGTCACATCTTTTCAAACCGTTACATATAAAAGTTGAGTTTTTTGGGGTGTGTTTGCCCTAAAATCAGAAAAATTGAGGACTAATTTGGAAAGGAAATAGAGACAAGTTGATGAAAAAATATACAAAAATTGAGGGCCAACCATGCAAATAAACCATAAATCCATTAAATAAACACAAGCAAAAAGATACTTTTATGCAACTAACTATGAAAGGTCAAATTCCACTGAAGTTTTGATGCTTTCATTGCACTTTCATCTTAAACAAATCGACCAAGTTTATTGAGCACTAAAAAAAAAATCTTTTAAAACTAAGAATGTTCAAGCCACCATCGAACTTTTTAGTCCCATATGGTGTTTTGTAGGGTAAAAATAAGAGAGAAAAGCACCATCAATATCCAATCATATACTTGGTCTGTGAATCCCAAAATTCCTTGGTTTGCTTCAAGATTATCACTCTTTCTGCATTCATTCTCTCCTTCCAGTAGTCCTTGCACCTGCAAAATGTTATTGAGATTTAGAACGGTAATAGTTTTTCGCTATAAAATGAAATGGCGATTATTGGTACTTTGTTTACCTTCTTTTTAATAGCATATCAAGTTCCAACATCTGCACTGATTTCGTATATACTCCAGCCTAAATGAAAAAAATAAAAAATAATAATGACATTTATTAAGAGAAGTCATGACATGAAGAGGAATATTTTTTAAGTTAAAATATATGAGCTTAGGACATGACACTATGAGAAGAAAGAACATTCATCAATGATCACATTTCAGTGAGTTTTTTCATGATTTGGCTGCAGAGCTAGAATCTTCGAGGGAAAAGAAAGTAAACGCTGAAACAAGTGCGAAGGTGCACGGATTAAAATGACTAATTAATCTTGCAGTTTTCCTAATAGATCTCAAACTGTATGCTCTTTCCTAGCCAGTACTTGTCCATTTCAATCACAGAAATAAATAACAGAAAAGGGATCTTTGATTCTGTACTTGATACAGTAAAATATTGGATACACACCTCTCTGCAAATTGGGCACTTTGATTCTCTACTTGCTGTTTTTAGTCCTTTGAAGATCATCACAGACGCAGCTGAGCAAGCACATGCATTGCAGAAAAGATGGCCACAGCTCAAAGCACATGGGTTGAAAACCATTTCCTGCCAAATTATCACATTACACACATTAAGAAAAAAGTGTCACTATCTTCCATTTTGCAACTGAAATCTGAAAGACTGAGAGGAAGATCTTACCAAGCATACAGCACAAGTAAGATCATAGTCCAACTTTTTAGAATCTGGAAGTATCATAGTCATTACAGGGGGCGTGGCATCAAGATCACTCGAAAAATGTCCAGAAAGCCCACTGACATGTCCCCCATCCGATGTGTCCAGGTTTAGATAAAAAGCACCCAATTCAATAAGCCAAGGTGATTGCAAGAGTTCAATATGTTCTGATTGCATCTTTGATCTGAAATTCTTGCCATTTTCAGAGCAATGTATCTGCAGTAAAAGAGTAAGAATCATCAGAACAATTAATTACATGATTACATAAAAACAAAATGAGGGAAGATTAGTAGACTATGATTGGCTAGGCCATACTTTATCATACTTCTTAAGGATCTTCCTGATTGCAATTGCATTCATTGTAGCATATTCAATCAGCATCTTTCCTTCTTCTACCATGTTCTGTTGATCATTCTTGAAACATTTACGCAATTGCATTAAGTATCTCTGCATTCCAGTGGAAATGTGAAGAGGACGGAGGTCTCTGACTCTGGAACTAAAACATCCAACAATCTCTAAGGCTTCCTTCATCAACTCTGAGAAAAACGTCTGATCACACACTAAGAAAATGGAGAAAAAGCTTCACTCATTAGAGAATAAAATCACTTATGACGTACAAATTTCAAACTGATAAAACCCATATAATTAGGCATTAACTAATTCTAGACTAAACATTATGGTTTCAGTCACTATAATAATAAACCTCTAGGGTCTTTAGACCAAACATCTAATTGTCTTCCAAAGTCAAACAGCACAGAATTAGTATGACAGGGAAGAAAAAGCTTCACTCATTAGAGAATAAAATCACTTATGATGTACAAATTTCAAACTGATAAAACCCATATAATTAGGCATGAACTACTTCTAGACTAAACATTATGGTTTCAGTCACTATAATAATAAACATCTAATTGTCTTCCAAAGTCAAACAGCACATAATTAGTATGACAGGGAAGAAAGAGCAACATATTCCTTACATTCTCTGAAACTACATGGTCCAGTTGAAAATCCTTCCCTTAAAGTACAATAAACTTCCTCATTGATGTTGACAGTAGTAGTGATAAAGATAATAAAACAAATACATGCAAGCAATTTCCCATTAACTTCAACAAATTATCAAGCCGAATAAAGAATACAATTAATAATTGTCTTATTCCGGCATAAGGAGATTCTGCTGAGCACCCATAACTGAGATACCAAAATCTTGAACTTAATCCTAATTGGTTAGTTTCTAATACAACGACAAAGATTTTCTAGGTAGGAAAGATAGATGCTAGTCAAAACTTAATTCAAACTTAGTACCATATATTTAAGAGCATTGTATTGTACAAATCCTTGAAAAAATATTGATTAATCAATTTCTCTCAATACGTGGGCACACCATTATACTATTAGTACGGCATATTCTTCCACAGGCATTAAATATACAAAACCGAAGATCCTAAACAATATTTATAATAATAAATTATTGATAAAACCTGCATCTTTATATATCTTCACACATAAAGAACAGAATAAAACAATAAATAAATAAAAATCAAAAGAGAGAGACTTTACATGGGCAGGATTGACATTGACATAATTGTTGCTTAGCAGCTTGATTGTCGTCATCGCAAAAATCCTCCAATTGTTTACAACTCCTACAGCTCTTGAGAACTTTTTTGAGCCGCTTATACTCAATATGGGAACAATTATTAATAGATCCTTCTTGCTCCTTCAGCAAATACTCTTTGAATGTCTCCCCAAATTTCATTGTCTTCTAAATTATTATTTAAATAAACAATTTAATCAAATTAACAGCAAACCCTAAAAAAAAAAAAACCTTTCGAATGAACGAATAAATAATACTATTAATGGTACACTTATATATAGTTTTAAAAGATTTAATAATAATCTAGGTTTAGATTCTCTGATATTCTTGAAATTTTCTCGAGAACCAAACAAGGGGTGTTGGGGAAAGGTAGAATGGAGTGGTAGTTTGGGATTTGGTTTGTTGTGATTGTGAAAGCCAAAATGGTAATGGTGTACAGATTTTAAAGGTATCCAAAAAGGGAGGTGATGGAGTCACCGCAATATTCGGATACACATTGGCGTTAATAATCATCATCTGCATTAATTTTTATTATTTATATAATACACTTTATTTTATTTTTATATTTTTAAAACAGGAACAAATTACGAGGCTTTGCCACGTGTCTCATTGGCTGAAAGTAAGTGGCCGCCACTGAGTCACTGAGAGAGTGACTCCGCCCACCCCTAGGACGAGCGGGAAGGCGCAATTCCCGTCCCCATCTCAACAACCCATTAATTCATTCACTAAATTAAAGCTTTTCTATTTGCCTAAAGCATATCTAAAGTACTTAAAAAATATAATATATAATTTATAATATTACTAGTTTAATTAAAATAGTAAACGGTGAGAGAAGATATGGGTTCATACCCAAAATCTATAATTTATAAGTTCATTGTAAGCTAAAATAAATCTACTTCAGGTTGAACCCATAAACATTATAAAAGAATTCAAAGTATAAAGAAACAAGAAGAACTCAACTTTTTTTAAAAAAAACAATAATCATGAAGAACTCAACTCCCGTTCGCAAATAACAGAGAATTGTCATGTGGTAATTTACTTCATACTTAACAGAGAATTGGCGAAAAGTTCTCTCTTCATCCCCATTCTATTTGGGATAAGGATAAATCCATCTCAAAATCAATTGACAATGAAAATAGTAGTTCATTCATCTTATATATAACAATTTATTTTTACACATTATCAATGAGGACTAACTCTAATATTAATCACGTTTGGCCCTAGAAAGTATGGGTAGAATGAACGACCTTTAAGAGACTATAGGGCCGAACGTGACATTTAAAAGAATCCCACAAGGTCAAATATCAAGAAATTTGTGGGTGTACACGTAAAAAAAATTTGTGAATTTTGAAACAGGTTAAAGACCCTAACACTGAAAATTAGCACACATTGGCCGAAAAGTCTCAAATAGAGGTTAAAGAGGAGACAACGAAAGTATCTTTTTGGATAGACAACACTTTGACTTACAACGGATCACAAACGACTTTTTTGGACCGGTGACACTTTGGGCTCACAACGGATCACAAGTGACTCTGATAATAAGATGAATGAAGTTCCATCTCAAAACCAATTAGCAATGAAAGGAGTAGTTTATTCATCTTATGTATGACAATTTATTTCCACACATTAGCGAACTAACTCTAATAATTTCCTATCGGAGATGGGACGGGAAATCCCTTAATGGGGTGGGTATGAGACAGGGAATCCCCTAATAAAAAATAAAGTTTATAATAAAAATTTAAATATAAAAATATTAAACTACATTAAAATTAAAATATTACACATTAATTATTATTCAGTAAACTAATTATCATCCAAAATTTAACTTAAAATTTATAAAAGATAATACTAATATACTAAAAAAATACAAATATAAATTATAAATATAAAATAAAATAGTAAACAAGTCCTATCACGGCGGGGAGTGTCACCCTATCCACACCCTGTTTATTAATTAGGAACAAAAAATAATTCTCGTCTCCATCTTATTTTCATTTAGACGGAAATTTCTCGCCCTATTAAAAATAGGTCCCTGCAGGCTACCCAGAAAAATATGCATCTCTAATCCGAATATATAAAAATAATAAAGAAAAAGGGTGAATATTTTTTTTTTTGGAAATGTTAGTGGGGTGAATTGTAAAGTATTAAATGTATATGTGTTATTCTTTTTCTCAAAAAGAAAAAAAAAATGTATATGTGTCATTTTAAGTGAAGTGTCAACATACCAATCTTGGGAGAGGGGTGTAGTATGTTATGTTTAGCGAAAAAAAGCATTTATTTCTTGATTCAGTCTCACACTCTCTTTCACCCTCCAAACTCCAAATCCATGTAAACTCAACCACTACAAACTGAAACAACCTACGGTACATCTATTATTTATTTCTTCTTACTCAATCAATGTCACACCCAAACCCTAATTTCTCTCTCTGTCACCGCTCCATTTGACTTCACCCACCGAACAACCCACTTTTCCACCCCTTCATCACTAATCCCTATCAGGTAATGTATCTTTATTTTTCATCTCTTTATATGTTTTGATTAGAAATTTTGGTAATGTATTGTTCAACTTAGATTCTTGTTAGTCAAAATGAAATCCTCTACAGGAAACATTGAGCCGATTTCCCAAATGAAATCCACCGTAGAAATTTGTGTTGACTCATTTTGTAGATGATGCATAAGTTTCTGTCGTAACTTTTACTCTCTCGTACTTTAATTTAAAGTCTCTGCTGCCAACTTAAAGTTAAGGAAAAGGAGTTCTCAAAAGAAATGTAAAGGAAAAGGAAACCCTGAAAATATTGTAATAAAGATTAGTATTTTAGGCCTAGTTGAAGTCCAAGGGCATCATGAACAAGAAACAGAGTCATGAGCCCTTTCTTAATCCAGGATTACCCTGCACAAAATTAATTAGAGTGAAGAACTGAGAAAATGATTGAGAAAAATAATAAATATTGGGTCTTACTAGACAAAACAAAAATGTCACATAGTTAAAGGTACCTTTCAATTTTCAAATAATGTAGGCAGCATGGTTTGAATAGTCAAGATAGAAAGGCCAATTAAATCAGTTACAGTATGCAACCAAAAAGATTAGTTATGATATATTAGGATGATAATATGAATGTATATATAAGAAGTTTAGTTATGGTATATCAGGATGATAATATGAATGTATATATAAAAAGTTTAGTTATGGTATATTAGGATGATAATATGAATGTTATGGGAGGGTGTGTGTGGGGGTCTTGGGATCGAGTTCCAGGTTGTGTAATGTAATGTATATATAAACGCTTCAATCAAAAAAAAAAAAGAATGCAAGAGTCTTGGCTTCACAGTGCAAAAGAGAAAATAGACAAAGTCTTTGTAGTTTAGAACTTAATGAGCCATGTATACATGTAGTATTTGTTATCTTATGTGTGAATGTTTAACGAAGATAGCTCGGCACAACGTATCTGTGCATGCTTTGCCGTTCTGCTTTACTCTATTAGTGGTGTGTCTATTTGGTTTGTTCTATGGTATGTTGCCCAGACTTGTTCTCATTTGCTATAATTGCTTACTATAAGGAGGCTCAAATTTTAGGACTGAACTCAGAATCTTGAGCTTAGTTAGCCCTGACCCGCTTCAAAATGATAAGATTATACGTTCACTCTCAAATTTGTTATTAAAGTACTGTTCCTTGGTTGTTGAATAGTACATGTTTGCTGAAATCTATGCGTATGTTATTTGTAGTTGTATCTATACGTGCATGGATTTCTGATTTCTGCTAACTTCTATACTTCATTATTATAAATAAATAGAATCTGACATTGTGGGAATGGTTTCCAACTATAAATTTCAAGATAATTAGATCTTATTACTTTGGGTTTGCACGATGTGTAAATTTCTACCTGTTTAAAGTGTCAACTTAGTGGCCCTTTTAGTTGAGAGCACAATAAAAAGAACATCTTCAAGAGTATAGAGGCGCCATCTTCCTCCATGAATTGTTTTAGATCAACTTTGTTGGAACAATTATGAACTGGAATACCATGTTTCTACTTAATCTAAAGCACTTCAATACCACTTGCAGGTAGTTTTCAGTCCAATAAGAATTTGTTTTAAAATAGTTATAGAGAGATGTTAAGGGGTGTTACTGCAAAGGGTCTGTGTCATTGTCAAATTGAAAAGGCTTCTTATTCTATGCCCTAAAAAATCGATGCCATCTTGGTTGACAAAAATGGTCATTGGTTGCGGTTTGCCTAGTTCTGATGTAGGATAAATTTTTGTTAGTGAGAGTGTCATCAGATATTTTTTTCACCAAATTATAATATTGCTTGGTTAGAGGTCTTCAACGGCTTGTATTTTTATTTTTCGGTCAGTTGTTCAGTCATTACTTAGAATAGATGTTATACTGTTTTATGTGTCACAAGCAGATTTCAGCTTGATGGGTAAAACAAAGCAAAGGCAGCTTGTGGCAGTCCCTACAAAGCTAAACAACACCTCAAGGAAGCTCATTGATACTTCAAATCCCAATCCTGATCCTGATCTTCATTCAGAAACTAGTTGGGTCATTGTAAAGAAACAGAGGATCACCATCCTGGTTCCTTCACTTCCTGTTGCTGATAGATCTCCACAGCTAAACCTTGAAGCAAGTCAGTCACAGGCTGTGCCTATGAAAAGGGTAGATAATGGTGTAGAGCAGCCAACTGAGTGGTGGAAGAGGTCCATGCCAACTGTTTCTGAAAAGGGTATCCAAGTTAAGAAAGCTTCTGGTGCTCAGAACTTTACAACATCAACCAAACCATATAGGCAAGACCGAAGAGTGGAATCAGTAAACCCACACCAAGTTCGTACATCCATGTCTCACAGATTACTTGGAATATCTAACACTTCAAGAAATATCATGGCGCCAAGACTATTACTCCATGGCCATAGCGGTTCTCATGCTGGTGGCACACCCTTGCATCAAAAATTGAGGGCACTGAATCTCGAGAGGAAGCTTCAGAAAGCTGGTGGGTTGAGCAGGTGGCTTGCCTCTCTGGGTCTGGAACAGTTTGTGAGGATCTTTCAGAGGAAGGGTCTTAGTAAGTTTCACTTGGTGAACCTAACCATGAAGAAGCTCAAGGATATGGGTGCAAATGCTGTGGGGCCTAGGAGAAAACTTATGCATGCAATCGATTGCATTTGCCAGCCTTACTGTTTTGAGACCTTGTAAAATGTTTATTTTTCCCCTAGGATTTAGAAGCTATGTTCAACTTTGAACCATTGTATAAACAAACGAACTTTTGTTATAGGTTTTCATGTACATACTAGTTCAGTGGTATGTTATTTTATTTATATTACTCATTCACACAGAAAGTATATCTCACTACCAAAAGAGAAAAGAAATGATGACTATGTGTGCCTTTCCATCTTCTATCTACCATGGCTTTATACACGTTTTTATGAGACGTGTACGAATTTTGGAGATCAACAATCAAAAGTTAACATGTCACCAAATATGAGTTTGTGCTTGGGTGAAATGAATGTGTAAGCTTTGGGTCATCTCTAAGCTCGCCCAAAATAGTTTTTAATCTTAAATTAATAGTCACACTGGTGTTATATATATATTTTTTTTTATCTTAATTGATTTGAATTGTTGAAAATAGTTTAAAAAGATTTGAAGTTAGTTTGGTGAGGATAAACTCATTTCTCGAAAATGTTGCTTTTTCTTCACTATTGGTCGTCAGTCGACCAATCTGTTTGTTGGTGGTCTGTGGAGAAGGTTGCAAGGCCAGCTAAACTTCATGGTCTGAAGTTTCATCTGCATCTGCTTCATGACCTATGTCCTCAATTGCACCATCATTTCTCTCTGCAGCCTGTTCAGTCTAATCCATCTCCACCTCAAATTGAGCTTCTTTATCCTTTTTCTTTGCTGATATGACACCACTTTGAGTTGGAAACATGTCTTTATACACGGTTTTCTCATCAAAAACCACATCCATGCTTATAAAATTTTGTTGGTGGTTGTCATCTTCTATGCTCCATACTTTGTACCCTTCTAACTTTTTTAGATACCCAAGGAAAATGTCCAGGTTGGAAATGTCAATTTGGGCACTGGGTGAAATCCTAAGTGCTCAAGTTGGCTTTTAGGGTGCAAGTTCGTGTAATTTCAACTCCTAGGACTTGAATTTGATTGCTCTATGTTTTCATGGTACAAAATACTGAAAGATAGTGGGTTGAATTTAAGTTATTGAATTCTAAACTTCCATCACGGAGCTCTTGGAGTCAACCTGGGCACAGGGCGAGGGTCCCCTCCCAGGTCGAATGCTATGACCCAAGTCTACTCAACTCCATAACGTCATCCTTCTTACCACGTGTCAAACATTAATGTCTACGTCACCAGAAAAAGTTTCTAGGTTAACATTGTTGATTATCACGTTAGTGTAAATCAAGTGCACTATTAAATCACGGGACTAATTAGTTTGAATAATCACAATTATCTTCTACTGTGATGACATTATCATAATTGTGAATAACTATATATTTAAGATTTAATAGAATTTATATATTAAACTTATAATAATAAATAAATATGTGAAAAAAGCACATGCCAAGGTAAAGATATGCTTTTTGATCATTTTTAATGGTAAATAAGAAAATATTAAAATTGAGTTTTATTTAGGCATAAAACCCGACATTACCATGGTGTAATCGATGCGAGTTATTGATTAGAGGAGTATTTATGAAAAATGCTTTCTGAGAAATTGGGTAGACTCTGTTGGAAGATTGTTAAGGTTGGTGATGAAAATGAAAATGTTAACCCTCTGTTTGCTCCTCCAGACTGAGAGTGAATGTTTGTAGAAATGCAAGCTACTATCCATAGGTAGAGTGAAGAGATTAGGCAATTATGGCAACAAGCCCTACCTTCCAATTTCGTATGTGATATCCTTTTGGCATAGACACCTCTAGTAGTGCAACCTCAATGGGAAAACGATTATGAACGATTCCATAAGTAGAATCCCTCCTATCTTTGAGTGAAACCCTGATCCACTTAAGGTAGAATAATGAATAAACTCGATTGCCTTAATCTTTAATTTTATAAAGAGTCAAGGGTAATGGTTGAGTGATATTTGTGATATTCATGATATATGAGGATGGTCCTATTTGGTGGGAGGTTTTGTTCCTAACTCGGGACGTTGAAACTATGATTTGGGAAGAGTTTTGTGATATTTCTAATGAAAAGTATTATAATGATGTAGTTTGTACTGCAAAAGTGGAAGAGTGTAAAATTATTCTAAGATATGATATGAGCATATCTGAGAACACTTTGAAATTTGATAGATTGGCTAAATTTACTTCTGAGATAACAATTGCCTCAAGAAGGGCAAAGTTTATATGTGTTTTAAATTCACATATTTCTTGAGATACTAAGATTATGTAACACCTGAAAATGTTGCTACATGTGTGTATGTATAAAGAAATGGCGAATTATACAAATGATTGCAAAATTTACAATTCTTTCATATTAATATTATAAAATTAAAATACATTTTTTTTTTTAAAAAAAAAAGGTTGTATTACACTCTCTAAAAAGTTATTTCAATAGAATTTTTAGAATAACTTGTAGATTTTAAAAAAATTTCGAATAGCTACATGAGACAGTTTCTTATTTCATGTCGAATAACCCAACATTTTTTTTGGTGACAAATGAATGAGAATGATTACCATTCATGTCATAAAAGAAAAGCTGATTGCTAATTATAACCTCCTATTACAATTTCTTAGTCAACCTCTACGTCCGAAATCACACGCTGAGTTTTTTTTTTTTCAAAATTTTTTCATAACAGTATTTGTTGTAGTTACAGTATCATTCTTATAAATTTTTTAAAAAATCGTAATAGTTTACAATACCAAAAACAAAATTCTTGATATTTCAATTTATCACACATGTTCGAAAAATTTCAAACATATTTTCGGGACTATAAACTATTCGAGTTTTTTAAAAATTTATAAGAATGATCTTATAAGCATTCATGAATATTTTAAAGTTAACTAATAGGAGATTGATTGTAGTTGTCTTCAAATTAAAAAAGAAGATTGAGCTACACCTATACATAAAAGAACATGATAGTATGGCTCTATTACTTGTTCAATCATACATGTGCACACGCTTATAAAAGAGCCCAAGAAAATCACCACTCCCATTTCTTCACAATCTGATTTTCTTGAACTTTTGGCAAAACAAAGTCTATTGCTCTGTCCATTTTGCCAACCATTTCGAGATATGGGCATTCTTCATTTAATATCTTAGTGCCAAGGTGGTGGTGGTGTCAGTCCGGCCATGTTAAGTTTTTCACACTTAAAAAACAACAATATTATTATATTAACAACTTTCCAAAATAATAGACTCAAATATTTGTCCACATAAAAAGAAAAAAAAAAAGACTCAAATGTTTGTTAAAAAAAACTCAAATATTAATAAAAATTGACCAAAATGATTGCAAGGATCGTAAATTAAAACGGTATCAGGGTTTCAAAAACCTACAAAACAGAGTTATAATCATTCATTCATTGAGTCGAAACAAAGAACAGGAAAAATAATTATAATAATAATAATAAAAAAAAAATCCAATGGAAGGAAGCAAAACGACATCAATTCCATTGCTGCAGGAGGAGTCATCAAGATGTTCGGAAGGAACAGCTTCAAGGGTTCAAACCATAGCTAACATTGTCGTTTCGATTGTGGGCACTGGCGTTTTGGGTTTACCTTTCGCTTTTCTAACCGCCGGTTGGCTCGCCGGCTCCGTCGCCACCGTCTTTGCTGGAATCTCCGTCTACTATTGCATGTTCCTCCTAGTCAGTACAAATATATATATGTTCATATCTATAATCTATATAATATATATTTATGTTTTCATTATTTCATATAATTAGTCTCATGTTAATGTTGGACAGGTTAAGTGTAGTAACAAGTTATCATTAAAAGAAGAAGAAGGAGAAGATGATGATGATGATGGTGATGATTTGACAAACATAAAAACGTATGGAGATTTGGGTTACGAATGCATGGGAACGACAGGTCGTTTAATGGTGGAAACACTCATTGGTATTTCTCAGTGTGGAGGTTGCGTGGTAAATCTTGTGTTCATTGGACAAAACCTTTCATCAGTTTTCAGAGCCCACAATCTCTCATTCTCTACTTACATACTTCTATTGGTCCCAATAGAAATTGGGTTGTCATGGATAAGGAGTTTGTCATCTTTAGCACATTTCAGTATATTTGCTAATGTTTGTAATGTTTTAGCTATGGGGATTGTGGTTAAGGAAGATATACAACAAGTTTTAAAGAGTGAATTTTTGTTTGATGATAGAACAGCCATAACATCTAAGTTTGGGGGTTTGGCTTTTGCTGTTGGCATGGCAGTATTTTGCTTTGAGGGGTTTGGTATGACATTGGCATTGGAGGCTTCAATGAAGGATAAAAGGTCATTCCCAAAAGTGCTTGCTCAAGCATTTTTTGGGATAGCCCTTTTGTATGTTTTGTTTGGATTCTTTGGTTACATGGCTTATGGTGATCAAACAAAAGACATAATCACTCTCAATCTTCCTAGAAATTGGTGGGCACTCACCGTTCAGGTACTCTCTTCTCTTCTTTTCTAACCCCTCTTAACTCATTTTATTTAAGCTTGGTCATTGAAAGACCATTTTGTTTAAGGTGATCAATTAATTGATTCATGAGCTCAATTTCTTATGATCACTGCCTACTTGATCAAATACAACATAAGAATTATTATATAGTTATAACTTGAGCAAGCTTTAGATACATTTAAAGTAGTTCTTTATTCTTGAAAAGTTGACTTTTTGAGTAGCTATGCTTCACCATATTGATTAAAGGAAGTGACATATCAATCTTTTTTATTGGTGCAAAGTAATATCTTAATTTTAACCCATGACATATAGAGTGTGACGCATTGTTATTTGACACCTTGTTTAATATATTATATTAATAGAATCCGATATTAAAATGCACGAATAATAATATCTGACCTCATGTGATGTTTGACACTTTAACCTTAAAGGGTTCCATTATCATTTTCCCTAGTGCATTGCCAATACATATATGTTAATTTATTAATACAATACATTTCTTCTTCTTAATTGTTTGTATGGTCAATGGAAACAAACACAGATTGGGATGTGCTTGGGCCTTATATTCACATTTCCAATCACAGTACATCCCCTTAACGAGATCATAGAGAGAAGGTTGAAGAAGAATAAATGGTGTTACAATAGTAATAAGGAAAACGACAGTGATCATGGTCATTCAACAACAAGAATAGGAGTGTTGGGAATATACAGTAGCCGTGGCATATTGGTGATTGGATTGGCAGTGTTAGCCTCTTATGTGCCAGAGTTTGGTGTATTTACATCACTAGTTGGAAGTACTGTATGTGCTCTTATTGCATTCGTTTTCCCAGCCATATTTCATCTCAAATTATTGGCTTCTTCTCTGAATTTATGGCAAAAAGCATTAGATTTGTTTATCTTGTCATGTGGCCTGCTTTTTGCTGTATATGGTACCTATAACACTGTCATTAGTGTGTAATTATTGGTTCTCCTAAATCTTGATATGTAGCATACTAGATATTATTAAATTATGTTCAATCTTAGAATCATATTATGTTGTAATTTTTGAAATGGCAGTGTGCCGAGTATCTTAGCTATGTGGATCTCAAAAATTGAAATTAAAAACCTTAGATTAATGTTGTTATAGCAAGACTTGAAACCAACTTTTATTTGTTTATTTTGACATTAGAGGGGTTGGGGATTAGAATTGGGAACTCTTTTTACTAGTTTAGTTTTATTAGCTCATAACCGTAATCTTCATTTATTAAAGCCACAATTTTCAACTTTTTTTTTTTTCAATTTTTTCTATAAAATATATATATTTTTTTTAAAAAAAAGCCATATTTTAATACAAAAAGTATAAAATTCATAGAATTTATAATTTCCTCTTTATTAAAGGTGTTTAGATTAGTTAGCCCTTTTAGGGTCGGTAAGTACTATTGCAATATGCAAAGAACCGACCTCAACACTTTAAAATATCTTATTTTTAGCTTTCTACTTTTTCATAAATCAAATGGAGAGTTTATTCATAAGAATTCGATTTAGTACATGACATACAAAAAATAATGCTTCACTATTAGAGGTATTCAACCTCTTGGACATTGTAACAGAACGAAACATAAAGTAAAGGAAGAGAGAAAAGGAAAAAGGTATTCAATGTGTTTGGTGCGAGCGTAAGAACTAGATTTTCTGTGAGGAGGACAGTGCTCAAGTTATCACACCACACAATAGGAGGCTTAGGCAATGTAATATGCAACTCAGTAAATAGAGAGTATAGTCAAGTAAGTTCAATTTTAGCTTGAGCAAGACTTCAAAATTCGACTTTAGTGCTGCCCCGAGACAATGTATGTTGCTTCTTACATTGCCAAGCAATAAGATTAGAGCCAAAATATTTTGCAAAACCAGAAGTAGATTGCTTATCATCAAGATTTGTGGCCCAATCTGCATCACAAAATGTAGTGAGCTCATAGTCTTCTGGTTTTCTAAGATATATCTCAGAATTCTCTTAACAACTTGCCAGTGAGACTCCATGGTATTAGCCATGAATTGACAGACGTTATTTACATTGAAGAATATCTCAGGTCTTGTGATTACCAAGTATTGTAAAGCTCCAACTATGGATCGATATTGTTGAGGAATGTCAACTAGAAGGCTACCATAAGATGATAGCTTCAAACTACTTACCATTGGTGTGTTAGATGGCTTCGCTTTATTCATATAAGCTTTATGGAGAAGATCTCTAACATACTTGGCTTGAGACAAGTGCGAACCTATTGATGTAGTGGTAACCTCAATGCCAAGAAAGTAATGGAGATTTTCTAGATCCTTAAGAGAGAATTTGGCATTCAGTGCAGCTGTGTAGTGAGAAATAAGCTCGGGATCACTGAATGTGATGATAATATCATCAACATACACCAAGATATCTTCCATGGAGAGAGGAGTGTGGCTTATGAAAAGACTATGATAAGATTTTGAAGAAACAAATCCCAATGACAGAAGACAATGATGTAATTTCTCAAACCAATCACGAGGAGCTTGTTTAAGGCCATACAAAGCCTTGTGCAACTTGCATACAAGCTCTGGAGAATCAGGTTGTTCAAAATTAGGAGGTTGCACCATGTATACCTCTTCCTGCAAGTCATCATTTAAAAAGACATTGTTGACATCAAGTTGCTTTATGTCCTAGCCTTTAGAGAGAGTAAGAGTAAGAAAAACTCTGATAGTGACATAATTGAGAAAAGGGATAAAGGTCTTTTTGTAATAGAAGTCAAGTTGTTGATGGAAACCTTTTGCAACTAATCTGGATTTGAACTTAAGAACACTTCCATTAGAATTTTCTTTAATTCTATACACCCATTTGCATCCAATTACAGTCCTACTATGTGGAAGTTTGACAAGAATGTATGTTTTGTTCCTTTTTAAAGCAAGAATCTCTTCTACCATGGCTTTGTTCCATTGCAACTGCTGAAGAGCTTGCTTTATTGATGTTGGAATTTAAGTAACAAGATAAGCTTTAGGCAATCTAATTCCACTTTTGCCTCGAGTTTGCATATGGTGTGTGTTACCTGTAGTGGATATGTTAGGTACAGATGCTTTAGATGGTAGCTAAGAATGTGTTTTAAATGACACATTTGATGTTGTTGTAGCAGCACTGGTGCTGCTGGAACTACACTTGGAGATATTGGCTCAAGCATAGGATCAGCAAATGATACAAGGTCAGAGGCAAAAGATGATACATGCATTTGATTTTCCTGTGGAGCATTAGATATAGTTGGAGCTAGGATCCTTAGAGAGTCAACATAACTTGAACCATGTAATATCTGATCTTCACCACTTTCATAAACACAATGATCATTAGAAACAGAAACAATTGAATGAGTAGAAAACTGTTGGTTTTATGGTACTAAATCAGGTACGCAGTGGAAGAATTCGTATTATTTGATTATCATTATACCATAGCCCAATGGATCTCCAGATGTGTATACAAGAAAATAATATATACCTCTTGATGACTATCAGGGGTATCCTTAAAACTTCTCGTATGTTGTATCCTTTTAGTTGATTAGAAACTCTCACTATAGTCTTCCAAATCAATCCACCACACACAAGAAATAGTGTGGGCTATTAGAATAAAGTGTATAATGTGTTCTCGTTTAATTCTCAACACATGAGCAAGAATTATTTGAGAGAAAATAAGAGCATGTTTGGTATTATTTTCTGTTTTTTGTTTTCAAAAAATTGTTTTTATAAATGAGAACAAAAAATAGTTTTTGAAGTTTTTAAAACACAAGTCATGTTTGGTTAGTGTTTTTTAAAAACATTATTGATCAAAAGTGAATTGGTTTTTAAAACAGAAAACAACATTTTGTTGTTTTCAAAATTGTTATTTTTTGTAACTTTATTTTCTGAAAATTATTTTCCAAAAATAAGGCCAAACAAGCCAAATTATTTTTAAAAAACAATTTTTTGTTTTTAAAAATAAAAAACAGTTTTTTAGTTATTATGCCATACATCACTAATTTTCTTTTCTCCTCCAGGTATTTCGAAAAAAAACTATTGAAAATTTTTCATTTAATTTTTCAAATCACACTTCTATTTATAATTGTTAAATCTCTATTAATTAAACCATATTTAATTATTTAAATAAATATCTATAACTGTCTATTAAGACACGGATGGTGTCTTTTGTCCTGACAACTTTTGTCTCAACAAATTTTGTCTTAACAATTTTTGTCTTTTCACTATTTAATTAATTTAAAAAATTATTTATTTATTACAAAAATAAATAATTACTATTTTACATTTCAAAATAGATTTTTTCTGAACAACATTATACAACTCTTTATCCCTTCCCTTGACAGTATTTCGAGGTGGCAATTCAAAGACCATAGACCTATAATTCTAAGCTCCAATAAATTAGATTATTTATTGAGTCTCATCAACCAAATATTATTTTTTTATTAATTTCATGATTACTCCACTATAAATATAGAATTGAACTCTTAATAATTATAGAATTATATTTATTGAATTTTACTGCAGTGTCTATTGATATAATCAATTTCAGTAATTAGCCCTCCACGTGTTGGTTCATAATTAGTTTTAGTCAAATTATCGTTTTACCTTTCTAATTACTTCTTTATACTTTAGTACCATTAATTCACTAGTAGAAGTATAATTTAGATCCTATCTAAATTTGTGCACAATTTTCCAGTTCTAGAATTTACACTTAAAGGGAACCAACATTCAATTCGTTATAAAAGTCACGATTACATAATTGTAGATCATGTTCTCAGCCATCCACATTATTAGATTCCCAAAATAAAATTTGTAAGAATCATCTTCTCTGAAAAACTTTAACAAGTGAATCAAAGAAACTAATTGTTAACCCAAGATATGTTTCCAAGAGGGGGTGAATTAGAAAATTAAGCTAATTTCCGTAAATTAAAACTTTTGACACGAAACTATGCAATTAATCAACTTAACATGTCAAATTGAGTGTATTTAGTGTGCCTATAAGTTTGCTTTAACTGAAATACGCATTGAAATTTTTTTCGGTACACTACTTGTTGATTTTATAGGTTTTTAGGCATAAAAGAGTGTTTTTTGCCACACTTTCTCATATTTTAATATTTTTTGATTCCGTAAGTTTGTACACCTCACATTTTACATCATTAAATTACTGAAAATGAATTTTTCATTTTCATTGCTTAAAACTCATTTTCGGTGAGGTTTTCTTGGCAATTTTTGAAAAGCTTACTGTAAATCGTCAATTTTTAACAATTTTCTTATTTTCTTGTTTGAGAATTTTTATTTTGTCATATTTAAGATGTTAGAAAAGATTTGGGGTCAAATGGTTGGATGAAACACATTTTGAAGCCATTTTTGGGAAAATTGCCTGCTGCAGGAAACGGTTAACCGGTTCCTGCATACCTAACGAACCAGTTAACCGGTTCGCAGCAGGTATCGATCCCAAGGTTATTTTAGTCTTTTCAAGCCTATATTTTTTCCTATAAAACCCTACCTAAATGAAACTCGAATTCAGATTTTCTTACCCTAAAAAAAAGCCTCCAACCCTCTTCTTTCAAAAGGGAAATTTGATTATTATGCATACTAATGGGGGAAATTAGTTCCCTAAACTTATACATTTCAAAATTTTAAAAATAGGTCCACTTTACATTAAATCCAAAAATACTCTTCTCATTTTTGAAACCCCACTTCTCTCTCTCTCTCTCTCTCTCTCTCTCTCTCTCTCTCTCTCTCTCTCTCTCTCTCTCTCTCTCTCTCTCTCTCTCTCTCTCTCTCTCTCTCTCTCTCTCTCTCTCTCTCTCTCGTTCAACAAGCCCCTTCAACATCCCAACCCACAGCATACCACTCCATAGACACCCACCGACCCACGGAGCTCCCCCAGCGACCCAAGACGCACCCCCACCGACCCACGATACCCACGGCGCACCCACAACCGAATTAAACACAATGTCAAAGGTGAGTTCGTGTTCCGTTTTTTAGTTTTTTATTGATTTTGTTTGTAATTTTAGTGTTAAAGATAGATTTTGTTAGATTTAAGAATAGATTTAGGTTTTAGATTCTCAGATCTGTGATTTGGGTAAGGTCAGATGTAGGTCCGATTGGGGTCCGATGAGGTCTAATAGAACTGTGAGTTTGCGAGGTAGGAGACGTAGGTCCGGTGGAGGGTGTGATGGGTCCAATATGGGGTTCGATGTGGTCCGATATGGGGTCTGATGGGTCCGATTAGGTCCAATGTGGGTTCAACGGTGTTCGATGTGTGGTCCGATTGTGTAAATGGGGTGATGTAAATGGGGGGTATTTTAGGGATATTATAAAAGTTTTCATATCCTACAAATATAAGGTATTATGAGTTTAGGGAAAAAAATTTAAGCACGTGCAAGCATGAAAAATTAAATTTCCCTTTCAAAATTCCACTCTTTAACCTAACTTTCCCATTCTCATTCTTTATCTTCACCATGGATGCTTCATCTTCAAGAGCAAAGAGGCAAAGATTCTTAATGCAACAAAGGGAACAAAGGTCCAAGGCAAGAAATGACCTCTTCTCCCATAGAAAATATGCAAGAAGGTTCAATAAAGACTTCTCACAAAGGGATGTTCTAAATGGTAAGCAATGTGATCTCAAAGCTCTTGAGTATGTCGTGTTTTATTCTCTTTTTGAACATATAGGATGGGAAACCTTGTTAAAAATTCAAACCAAAATATATATGGGCCCCATCTTGTATTTAAACAAGTATAAGGGAATAATCACATTACCCTTACATTAATACTTTACTAAAATGATCATTTTATATGGTTAACTGTTAGGTTATAATTAACCTATATTTCGGGTCTTTAAAGTTAGCATTATCTCGTCTATTGGTGTCTTTTGGAGCAGTTTTACGCTTGATTTTCTTTATTTCAGGTTCCCGGGGTGTTAAAGTTCGAATTCAGTCAAATGGCGAAAAACTGGGTCAAACTTGGAAAAATTGGAAAATTCGGTTCCAGAAGTGTCGGCCGCAGTCGCGACCTCGAGAGAGCCGTGTCGCGACCCTTTTTCCGGTCGCGACCCCGGTCGCGACTTCGTGAGTTTGCGAAACTCGGTTTTCGAGTTTTGCCTGTAGTCGCGACCAGCTTAAATGCTAGTCGCGACTATGTACGGAAATCGCAGATTTGACCTAATTTTGATTTTTCACTCAATTGGAGGCTCACCACTCATCCCTATATAAGGAATACGACATTGAAGGTCAGATCTAAGCAAAAACAGACCTAATAGTGGAGGCAAGTGGAGAGGAAGCTATCTTGAAGACCCGGAGCGATACCACCTTCTAGTTTCTTTCTTTTACCCTTTTTATTCATCTTTATGTTTGTTTTTATTTCTGAATTAATCATGGATGTTTTTAGAGTTATTATGAACTAAATTTCTCAATAAGGGAGGATGATGATTGTTGTTTAAGTTTATGCCTAGTTAATAAATAATTGCCATTCCTTCATCTTATGTGTGAATACTATCTTTATTTGTGTTTAATTTCATGTGCAAGCTTGATCACCTTTTTACATGTTCTATGATCGTAATTCGAAATCTGAAAAGTGAGAATTGGGAATGCTAAAATTTGGATAGTCTAGGTTTTGATGTAAAACGAAAGTATTTACATAGCCTTAGTGACTAATAGATTATTGCTTAATGCTGATTTTGTGTTGATCTAATTAAGAAGTTAATTAGAGAACATATTATTTAGAACCTAAAAGATCTGAAAAGAGTTAGGTTAATTTATAATCTGTCTTTCACATTGAGATAAGGATAGTAATTAGGTATTAACATAGGTAACTTATCAACAGGATTCACCTCCCTAATCTCTCATCTTGATTAATCTTTGTTTATTTTCTCTTTAATTTCTGAGTTATTTACTTTTAAAATTGCAAACTTATTATTTTACCAAATAGAATCATAAGTATAGTTTAGTAGTACTTAATCCAATTCCCTGTGGTTCGACCTCACTTGCGTGAGATAGTACTTGATACGTACACTTGCGTGATAAACAGAATTAACGTAACAAGTTTTTGGCGCCGTTGCCGGGGAATTGTTTAAAGATTAATATTACACAAAATTATACTAACTTCTACTTTGGTATATTTTCTCTTGCTGATTTTTCTAACCTTTTTCCTGCAATATTTTCTTGATCTATTTCAGGAATCATAAGTGTATGCGCCGTCAAGGACAAGGGTGATATTACCGAGTTGATCCCGAAATCGAGAAAACTTGTAGGAGAAACCGAAAGAACAAGAGGCAAGAGGGAGTTTCAAAGAATCGCCGAAACTTCAGACATCATGGCTGCCAATGCTGCAAACAATGGAGGCAATAACGGTAACAATGGTGGCGC
The DNA here is from genome assembly GCF_029168945.1 of Cannabis sativa. Classification (NCBI taxonomy): domain Eukaryota; kingdom Viridiplantae; phylum Streptophyta; class Magnoliopsida; order Rosales; family Cannabaceae; genus Cannabis; species Cannabis sativa. The sequence continues at coordinate 20,013,740 of NC_083608.1, forward strand.
AGTAGAAGATCAAGCTAATGGCCGCAGCTTGAGAGATTACATTCTCCCTACTCTGACGGGAGTGCAGTCGTGTATCAGGCCACCGGCAGTGGATGCAAATAACTTTGAGATAAAACCTGCCATACTTCAGATGGTGCAGCCTTCGCCCGGTTGGTGGCCTCCCTTCGAAGATCCTAATCGCATCTCTCTAACTTCATGGAACTTTGTGAAACCTTTAAAGTTAATGGAGTTAGTGATGATGCTATTCGACCGAGATCGTTCCCATTCTCTCTTAGAGAGCGAGCCAAGAGTTGGCTAAACTCCTTGCCACCCAACTCTATCGCCACCTGGAATGATCTGGCAACGAAATTCTTGTCAAAGTTCTTTCCTCCAGCCAAGTCTGCAAAGCTGAGAGGAGAAATTAATAACTTCTGCCAACAAGATAATGAATCTCTCCATGAGGCTTGGGAGAGGTTTAAGGATCTGATCAGAAAGTGCCCTCACCATTGTATAGAGAAGTGGATGCTGGTCCACAACTTCTACAATGGGTTGGTAGGAAATACAAGAACTTTAATAGATGCTGCAGCTGGAGGAGCCTTTATGAGGAAGAGTGCTAATGAGGCTTATGATCTATTGGAGGAGATGGCTCTAAACAATCAACAGTGGCCAACTGAAAGGAGTCAATCAAAGAAGGTAGCTGGTGTGTTAGAGGTCGATACCATCACCAAGTTGACAGCACAGGTTGAGGCATTGACAAAGATAATTGCAGGGCAAGCTAAACAAGCCCAAGTTGTGTGTGAGTTATGTGGGGGAAGCCATCACTTTTCAGAATGCCAAGCTGATGTGGATGATTTGCCAATGGATGAAGCTAAAGCCATTGGAAACTATTCACAGAACAACAACAACAACTATGGGTTCAACCAGGGTAATAACCGAAGAAACAGTGGGTTCTATCAAAGAACGAAATCGAATCCGAATCGAATCAACAGCTTTAATCAAGAATAAACCTCTCGGTGGAAATTCTAGTTTGCGGACGTATTTATCGCTTCAATTCATGATCGAAACTAGATCTTCAATCAAAGACACTGCATACGTATGGGCCAACTAGCAACTCAAGTAGCAACCCGTCCTCAAGGGAATTTGCCTAGCACAACAGAAGTAAACCCCAAGGAAAATTGCAAGGCAATTACCCTGAGAAGCGGTAAAAATTATGATGGTCCTGAAATGCCACAACTAGTGAATGGAGAAAAGGAGAATGAAGAGCAACCGATGTCGACCCCAACACCCACTCCAACGAAGGCTACTGATAGTCAAACACAGCCACAGCAGTCTCCACCAACTAATATTGATCACCATGTAAAAATACCATACCCTCAAAGGCTTAGAAAGTCAAGCTTAGACAAGCAGTTCACCAAATTCCTGGAAGTGTTCAAAATATTTCACATTAACATTCCCTTTGCTGAAGCTTTAGAGCAGATGCCAAGTTATGTGAAGTTTATGAAGGAAATCCTGTCAAAGAAGAGAAAGATGGAGGATTATGAGACAGTTGCTCTAACTGAAGAGTGCAGCGCCATCCTACAGAAGAAACTCCCTCCTAAACTCAGAGATCCAGGGAGTTTCACTATTCCTTGTACTATAGGAAAAATTGAGGGAATAAATGCACTTTGTGACTTGGGAGCTAGCATTAACTTGATGCCTCTATCGGTGTTTAAAAGACTGCAGTTGGGTGAAGCAAAGCCAACAACAGTAACTCTCCAGTTGGCGGACCGATCACTAGCCCATCCTAGAGGAGTCATTGAGGATGTGTTAGTTAAGGTTGATAAGTTCATCTTTCCAGCTGATTTCATCGTTTTGGATATGGAAGAAGATAGCAATGTCCCAATTATTCTTGGGAGACCATTCTTGGCAACTGGCCAAGCCTTAATCGATGTTCAGAAGGGTGAATTAAAGCTGAGAGTCCAAGGAGAAGAAGTGGTCTTCAATGTGCTAAAGGCTATGACGTACCCAAAGGCAAGTGATAACTGTTTCTTCATTGATTTGATTGATGAAATGGTGAGTGAGAAAAAACTGCTAGATGATCCTCTTGAACTAAGTCTAACTGAAGATGAATTGACGGAGCAAGAAGGACAAGAGGTCATGGGGTATGTGAAGTGGCTTGATTCCTATGGGCCTTTGAACAGAAGATATTTTGAGGAATTGGGAGCGGTTCCAAAAGAGCTAAAGCCATCTACTGAAAAGCCCCCAGAACTTGAATTGAAGGTGCTTCCTAGTCACTTGAGGTATGAGTTTTTGGGTCAAGATAAAAAGCTGCCAGTTATTGTTTCAGCTTCTCTCTCTGATGTGGAAACTGATAGACTTTTGAGGGTATTTCGAGCTCATAACAAGGCCATCGCTTGGACACTAGGAGATGTTAAAGGAATCAGTCCTTCAACAGTGATGCATCGAATTCTCATGGAAGACAACGCCAAACCAACTATTGATGCTCAAAGAAGACTCAATCCACCCATGAAAGAAGTAGTCAGAAAAGAAGTAGTTAAGTGGTTGGATGCTGGAGTTGCTTATCCTATTTCCGATAGTAAGTGGGTTAGCCCGGTGCAAGTGGTCCCGAAGAAAGGTGGAATGACGGTGATCAAGAATGAAAAGAATGAGTTGATTCCTACAAGAACAGTCACTGGTTGGAGGATCTGCATCGATTATAGGAAACTCAATAAAGCAACAAGAAAATATCACTTCCCTTTGCCCTTCATTGATCAAATGCTAGACAGATTAGCGGGGCAAGAATATTACTGTTTTCTTGATGGATATTCTGGATACCACCAGATAGCTATAGCATCTGAAGATCAGGAGAAGACTACTTTCACATGTCCCTATGGTACCTTTGCTTTCAGAAGAATGCCCTTCGGCTTGTGCAACGCCCCTGCCACTTTTCAAAGGTGTATGATGGCTATCTTTTCGCATTTGATTGAATCTTGTATTGAAATTTTTATGGATGATTTCTCAGTGTTTGGTTCTTCCTTTGATCATTGTTTGGAAAACCTGGAAAAAGTACTAACAAGGTGCGAGAAGTCTAACTTGGTGTTAAACTGGGAGAAGTGTCACTTTATGGTAACAGAAGGAATTGTTCTTGGGCACAAAATTTCAAAGGCAGGAATTGAGGTGGATAAGGCAAAGGTCTCAACAATAGAAAATTTGCCACCTCCAGTTTCTGTAAAAGGAGTGAGGAGTTTCCTGGGACATGCTGGCTTCTACCGCAGATTTATCAAGGACTTCTCTAAAATCTCAAAACCTTTATCGAGCTTACTTGTAAATGGAGTTCCATTTGAGTTCGGAGAAGATTGTTTAAAAGCTTTCAAGATTTTAAAGGAGAAATTGATTACAGCACCGATAGTAACTTCACCGAATTGGGAACTCGCCGTTTGAGTTGATGTGTGATGCTAGTGACTATGCCATTGGAGCGGTTCTGGGTCAAAGAGTTGACAGAGTATTCCACACAATCTACTATGCTAGTAGAACTCTGAATGATGCTCAATTAAACTACGCCACTACAGAGAAAGAAATGCTGGCAATAGTGTTTGCTTGTGACAAATTTCGACCCTACCTAATTGGAAATAAGGTAATTGTTTACACAGATCATTCAGCAATCAAATACCTTATGACCAAGAAAGACGCAAAACCAAGACTGATTCGGTGGGTACTTTTACTTCAAGAGTTCGACTTAGAGATAAAAGATAAAAAGGGCACCGAGAACCTGGTAGCAGACCACTTGTCAAGATTAGAGCTGCAAGAGAGTCAGAATACAAAGGAGGTACAAATAAATGAGCAATTTCCTGATGAACAACTCTTTAGTGTGAGGGAAAACCTGATGGTACCGTGGTACGCTGACTATGTTAATTTCTTGGCTGCAAAAATAACTCCACCCGAGCTTTCGCGTCAACAATTGAAGAAACTCTTTTCTGAGGTGAAACATTACTATTGGGAAGAACCAATCCTCTACAAGCACTGCGCTGATCAGATCATAAGAAGATGTGTTCCTGAAGAGGAGATATATTCTATCATAAATCACTGTCATGCTTTACCATGTGGGGGACATTTCAGTGGAAATAGAACAGCTGCAAAGGTGTTGCAAAGTGGATTCTTTTGGCCAACGCTATTCAAGGATGCTACTACTTTTGTAAAGGCATGTGATCGTTGTCAACGAACAGGTAATATCTCAACAAGAAACGAGATGCCTTTAACAGGAATTTTAGAAGTTGAATTGTTTGATGTATGGGGAATAGACTTTATGGGTCCTTTTCCTTCATCCTTTAGCAATCAGTACATTCTTTTGGCTGTTGATTATGTGTCTAAATGGGTCGAAGCTTCAGCTACACCTCAAAATGATGGAAAGACAGTTCTCCGCTTCTTACAAAAGAACATTTTTACTCGGTTTGGTACTCCTCGAGCAATAGTAAGCGATGAAGGGAGCCACTTCTGTAACAAGCAGTTTGAAGCACTTCTTTCAAGATATGGTGTCCGACATCGAACTGCTTTACCATACCATCCCCAAAGTAATGGCCAAGCTGAAATCTCTAACCGAGAGATTAAGATGATTCTGGAGAAAACAGTGCAAAGATCAAGGAAAGATTGGTCAAGGAAGTTGGATGACGCACTGTGGGCATACAGAACAGCTTTCAAAACACCGATTTGCATGTCCCCATATCGGTTGGTGTTTGGAAAGGCATGTCATTTACCGGTCGAGTTAGAGCATAGAGCTTTTTGGGCCATGAAGACTCTTAACATGGAACTAAAAGCTGCAGGGGAGAAAAGATCACATAAATTTGAATGAGCTAGATGAGTTTCGGAACGAAGCCTATGAAAACGCAAAAATATACAAGGAGAGAACTAAAAAGTGGCACGATCAAGGTCTAATACGGAAAGAGTTTCAACCAGGGCAGCAAGTGTTACTCTTTAATTCAAGGCTGAAACTGTTTCCTGGAAAGTTGAAATCAAGATGGTCGGGACCATTTACGGTGGTCAAGGTGTTTCCTTATGGAGCGGTGGAGTTAAAAGGTGAAAGTCCAACAACTTTCAAAGTCAATGGACAGCGTTTAAAGCTCTACTTGAGAGGTCAGTTTGACCAAGCCAAGTCCGCCATGATCTTGGCGCCACTTTGAAGTGCAAGGCTCAGCGTCTAGCTGCATGACGATAAACACAGCGCTTCTGGGAGGCAACCCAAGTATTATTTTTCGTTAGACTTTTGATTATGTTTTAGTCTGCTTTAATATTGTTAGTATTTTCAATTTTTAGATTAGTACCAGACATTATTTCTTTTTTAATTGAATCGTGAAAAGCGTGAAAAAAAAAATTAATTTTCGACCTGAAGCCCAGTAGTCGCGACTAGCATTAAGCCTAGTCGCGACCTATTTCTCAAGTCGCGACCTCAGTCGCGACTTGCTGATTTTCCAGAAAGGCCTGAATTTTCCTCGTTAGCTAGTCGCGACTAGCCTTAGGCCAAGTCGCGACTTGCTGACCAAAATTTCTATAAATTCACACTTTCCCCCTCATTCAACCCCACACAAACCAAATTCAAATTTCAAATCCTCTCAGCCGACCCTACCCTATTTTCATCTCAAAAATTCAAATTTTCATCTCCAATCTTCAATCTTTTCATCTTTTCTCAATTTCCTTAAACCCAATCTAATCAAAAACCCAATTTCACTCAACAATCTACACATATCATCAAAACCCACACCAAAAAAATTACCCAAATCCAAAAATCACCATTGTTGTCACCCTCAACCTCAAGTTTTCAAGAACATTCAACAATGGAGGTGGAGTAAAGCGTTTTCGGGTTTGTAAGTATCACTTTCTTCATTCTTTCAAGACTTTGATTAATTATTTTGAGATTTTGAGTGATATAAATGTGTGTGGTGTAAAAATATTGATGATATTGGGTTTATTATTATTGTATTGTGGTATTGAGTGTTTAGGAACATTGTTTGAGTGAATTTTTATTTTTGGGATAGAGAAAATTTAAGGGGAGGTGCTGCCCAATTTTTCTTAGAAAAAAAAAAAGTTTTAGAAAAAAAAAAGTTTCAGAAAAAAAAAAAAGAGAAAAAATGGCGCCAAAGAGGAATAGGAATGTTGAGGAAGGTTCGTCTTCGAACCCACCACCAACGGGTTTTGATAGAACCCGCTTTGGTAGTATCGAGGCTCACAATCGCTTCGTAAGGTTGAAGAATAGAGCTTATATTGAAGATCGGGGTATTGAATTCCCGGAAAATCCATTAAGGCGCCAACCTCGGTTTGAAACGATCAGAGCGCAAATTGAGAGAATGAAGTGGGGAAGCTTTGTTGATACTCGGGGTCGGGCTAATGTTACTATGGCCTGTGAATTCCTTGCGAATTGGCCCGACCGCCGGAATGGGGAAGTGAAGGTTCGTGGAAAGAAAGTTCCCGCCACTGCTGACGCATTCAATGTGATGTTCTCTGTCCCAGATTACACTAGGGAGGAACAATGCCTCCGAATTATTGAGGAGGAAGAGCAGTTTGATATGGTGGATGTCGCGGAGACAGTGGGATTTCCTGGGTTGAGGTTCCATGACAATGATGGTACCGAGGGGTCGCCCAATATTCTATACCGGTGTGAGCTGAACCCGGTGACAAAAACATGGCTGTACTTTGTGAGTGCTCGGTTAGTGCCCAACAAACATTTTTCCGATGTCCAAATGGATCGCCTTAAATATGTGTACGCCATAATGAAGGGGTACAACATTAACATTGGACAAGTCATAAGGCAAAGCATTGACCAAATCGTGCAAGGAGCCACGGGAGGTGGTTTCGGTTTGGCGGGAGTCATCACAGAACTCTGCGGGGCATATGAAGTTCCCCAGTTAGAGTTTGACAACACGGTGTTGCCACTTCGTAAGATGGACATCGCCTTTGTCAACAGGCTGAAAGAGCCACACCCCTATGGGCAGCCACCACCTGATGCACCGCAAGGGCGTAGGCGGCAACGTGAGCCTAGTGTTGAGGAAGAAGAAGAGGAGCAACCACTACAATTGCCTGGGCCCATCGATCCTACAACACAATACACTCATGCACAGCTGAGTTACATAATTCAGCAGAACAACCACATGCAACAATACATGGTGCAGAGGAGTATCTATATTGAGGGACAAGTTCAGCAACTCAACTCTCTCATCAACAGAATGAACATTGGGATTGATGACCCGAACTACTTGGCACAACCTCCTCGGTTCTATCCCTATGACCAGCCGCCACCACCCAACCCTTTCTGAAAGGGTCTCAAGTAAGTTTCTTTTCTCTGCATATTACTGTATACATTGGGACAATGTAATATTTAGTTTGGGGGGAGAGGCTTAAAAATTTTAAATTCTGCACTTTAATTTCTGCATTTTGATTTTATGTTTTAGTTTTTGCTTTAGTTAAGGAATGGCAATAAGCTTGATGATAGTTGTATACTGCTGATTAGTACGATGTGATCTGAATCTGTAAAATAACTGTGTGCTTGATTTTGTTAACTCTTTGGATTAGTTTGGATGCTTAGAAACCTGTGTTTTTCTGCAAATACTCAATTTGTGAAAATTGTTATAACTGTTTTACTATGGTTTGTGGTAAGATTGACAGGATAGCTTAGAACTTGCATGTTTATTCTTTTGAGGCGAAATCCTTGATAGTGTTCAATTAGAATATGATTTAGGCATTTGTTGGATAGTTTGAGCCTTTCAAGCCTACCATAATGTGTATCCCTAGTTACCCTTTTGAGCCTTAACCTGATGTGTTTTCACCCACTGATTTGAAATTTTGCAACCACACTATTAATTTTTATTCTCACCATGATTATCCATGATATCATAAGCTATATGATTAGTTTGGGGGAAAAGAAACATTTAGTGTGACGAAATAGTGAGAGGGAGAAATTTTTTTTTTTTTTTTTTTTTTTGTAAGATTGAGATGAAAGAAGAGGAAAAAATTGTGTAATTCAATGTCACTGAAAAAAAAAGAAAAAAAACAAAGCATTGAGAAAAAAAAAAAAGAATTAAAGAATATGATTTCAGTGATGTTGGAAAATAATAAATATATCTTCTCTCAATCTTGGTCAACTTGGGAACAATATGGGGTTTAGAAAAAGAAAAGTAAAAGCTTGGGGGTTCTGTTTGTGTGCTTATGATATCTTGAGCCAAAATTGTCTCTTGCCTATCCCTGAATATCTGAGCCATATTACCTAAGCCTTGAAAAGACCTAATGATTCCAAAGAATACTGTCAACATTAGTGGAGAAAGGTAAACATGCAAGCTTATGAGTTATCGGGCTGTGGAACTAATGGAAAGAGTAAAACTTTTATAACGATGTTTCATGTTTGAGTAGATAGTTGCAGTTGTACATAGTGTTGTTAATTGAGCATCCGAGTTAATTGTTAGAGTTAGTAGGATCAAAATTCTAGTTTATGCAAGGAAGAAAACAGAGCATGAGTCAGCAGCGTAGTGATTATCTGATAGCGTAGTTAGTTTTTTTTTTTATCTTACTCGGGGGCGAGTAAGAGTCTAGTTTGGGGGATTTTGTTAGGTTATAATTAACCTATATTTCGGGTCTTTAAAGTTAGCATTATCTCGTCTATTGGTGTCTTTTGGAGCAGTTTTACGCTTGATTTTCTTTATTTCAGGTTCCCGGGGTGTTAAAGTTCGAATTCAGTCAAATGGCGAAAAACTGGGTCAAACTTGGAAAAATTGGAAAATTCGGTTCCAGAAGTGTCAGTAGTCGCGACCTCCAGAGAGCCAGGTCGCGACCCTTTTTCCTGGTCGCGACCCTGGTCGCGACTTCGTGAGTTTGGCAGAAACTCGATTTTTTGAGTTTTGCCTGTAGTCGCGACCAGCTTAAATGCTAGTCGCGACTATGTACGGAAATCGCAGATTTGACCTAATTTTGATTTTTCACTCAATTAGAGGCTCACCACTCATCCCTATATAAGGAATACGACATTGAAGGTCAGATCTAAGCAAAAACAGACCTAATAGTGGAGGCAAGTGGAGAGGAAGCTATCTTGAAGACCCGGAGCGATACCACCTTCTAGTTTCTTTCTTTTACCCTTTTTATTTATCTTTATGTTTGTTTTTATTTCTGAATTAATCATGGATGTTTTTAGAGTTATTATGAACTAAATTTCCCAATAAGGGAGGATGATGATTGTTGTTTAAGTTTATGCCTAGTTAATAAATAATTGCCATTCCTTCATCTTATGTGTGAATACTATCTTTATTTGTGTTTAATTTCATGTGCAAGCTTGATCACCTTTTTACATGTTCTATGATCCTAATTCGAAATCTGAAAAGTGAGAATTGGGAATGCTAAAATTTGGATAGTCTAGGTTTTGATGTAAAACGAAAGTATTTACATAGCCTTAGTGACTAATAGATTATTGCTTAATGCTGATTTTGTGTTGATCTAATTAAGAAGTTAATTAGAGAACATATTATTTAGAACCTAAAAGATCTGAAAAGAGTTAGATTAATTTATAATCTGTCTTTCACATTGAGATAAGGATAGTAATTAGGTATTAACATAGGTAACTTATCAACAGGATTCACCTCCCTAATCTCTCATCTTGATTAATCTTCGTTTATTTTCTCTTTAATTTCTGAGTTATTTACTTTTAAAATTGCAAACTTATTATTTTACCAAATAGAATCATAAGTATAGTTTAGTAGTACTTAATCCAATTCCCTGTGGTTCGACCTCACTTGCGTGAGATACTACTTGATACGTACACTTGCGTGATAAACAGAATTAACGTAACATTAACCTCGTGATAGTAAATTTCAAAATTTTACATTTGACCTCATATTAAGGGTTTTATTCCAACACAACATATGTGTTCTACTACTTGTATGTTTATTTATTCTACTAAATGGTAATTGAAGCATAATATTAATTTTTTTTACTCTACTGTATCTTTTTAGTTTATTTATTTAGACTTCAAACCTGCCAAATAAAGATAATTTGATTTGTTCTAATAAAGGAAAAATCGAAATCATCAATTAGAAAAAGGGAAAGTCAAGTTTCCCAAAATTAGACAACTTTCCACAAGAGAATTTATTCTCTTACAAGAAGTTTCCAAACAAAGAAAAGTCAAGCTGAAAAATGATTCTTTCCTAAGATAGAAAAGAGCAATAAAATATACATAATCAATGTAATAAAAACAATTTAAATGCTCAATAAAATGCATATTAGTTAAAAAAAATATTTTGACAACTAAATTGCCAAAAAAAAAGACCTAACATGTTCAAGTATTTCTAATGAGTTTTTGTTGTTAGATTATTTATTTTTTTTTATGAGAAAAAAATAGTTTAACAACTCATTTTTTTTTTAATTGGAGCCTCAAATATATACTAATATGTTTCTTGATAGAATACTTTTTACAAATTAAATTATTTTATAGTATATTTTATTATCCTACTAATTAAAATCTAAAACTAAAAACAATTCCATAAATACAAAATGGAACATCATCTTCAATTCTTCATTAATATTACAGTAGGATACTCTTTTCTTTTTCTTTCTTTAAAAATAGCTAGATTGCAACTTTATATTATATCTCCTCAAATTGATTATTTAAAATATAAACCTCAAACGTAAACTATCTTAATTCTTATCCTATTACAATCCAATATATATTATATATCAATAAAACAAGAGAGTATACTACCAGTCCATTTCATACAAAACTATTTACGAAATAGATAGTGTACCATATTTCAAAGTTGGTCACAAATTCTAAAACTTACATATGATGATATGAGTAGTAGTTGGCTGTTAAGAAGGGTTATTACCATGAGATTGACTCTTCTGTCATGCACTAATTTTTGAAGTCCTTGACTTCATACTTTTCTTCGATATGTATTTTGATCCTTGTTGTTCTTGATTGATACATGAGGAATTAGATGCAATCTTCTGGCTTTTTACATAAACACTACCCAAACTATCATTTCTTATGCGATAACAATCTTCATAATTAACATCATCAAGATTTGGTATTATGTTGCTATGCTCTATTATTGATCCTTTCTCTTTCAAAATATTGTCAACTTCTCTAGAAGCTAAATCAAGATGACTTTCAACTACTTTTCTACTTTTCTCAGACCCCAAACTCTTTGATATGACATTTAAAGCTTTATGCACAAGATTTCTTGACAATATACTCAATTTCCCTTGGTTGTTGCTAGAAGTATGATCCTCATAATCAACCACTTGCAATGCTTGATTATCTCCTTCCTTTGCAGATTTTGTCCACCTCTTCATTACATATTGAGATGGTATTTGGAAGATATTTTTTGCATTTAGTACTTTTATTGAATGACTACATAAAATTCCAATTGATTCAAATTTTCCACAGCTACATGTGACAGAGGAACTTAAGCAATCAAATGTGACAATATCTTCTTTCTTGTGGCCTTCTTCTGTCAATCTGAAGGTGGAAATATTTGCAGAATTCGTAACTTCTTCTATTGCCAATGACAAGCTATCAAGCAATTCCTCTTGAAATTTTTCAAACATTGTGCAAGTGTACAACTCCTCTGCATGCTTCTCCATCCCTTTCCTTGATCTAGAATTGACAATTTCATGGCACCGTAGATCTTCGTGCAATTCTTTTAAACGCCTTCGTTTTGAATCTTTGACATATTGCATAACAAAATCAGGCAGTGTAACAACCTTGCTTGATGAATTCAAGAAAAATAAATCCATGTTGGTAACATTACTATCGAACATCAGTTCAATCCCAGCTGAAAATGTCTTTTTACAGAACAAGTGAGACCATCTTTTCCACAATTTGTTTAAGCTAGTAAGCCATGGATTTTCGCAAAGATTGTATTGTTCCAACAAGGAGTTCCAATGCATCTCGAATTCTATATTTGTTGTACAATCAAAAATGCATTTGTTAAAAAGGACCTCAAAACCAGGTTGTTCAAAGTATGTCGGGAGATGCTTTCTAGCATTTATTTTGATAGAATTCACACTTAAACGATGTTCTGATTTTGGAAATACCATGTCGATTGCAGTAGACATTGCTTCACACTCTTCCATACTATAAAATGTTCTTGGCTGATACATATCCATTGACAACTTGAAACTCTCCAACAACCAAACAAATGAGTCCAAAGTCTCTTCAAGCAAGATTGCACAACCAAATATGACATATTGTTGATGATGATTAAGTCCCCAAAAAAGAGCATAAACCATATTGTCAATTCTACATGTTGTGTCCAAAACAATAACATCTCCAAAATAATTGTAGTCCATTCTTGACCTGCAATCCCTCCAAAAGAAATTCGTTGAACGATTTTGATTGTCAACTTGGATTGCGTAGAAAAATGATGGATCTTTAACTTGTAAGTATGAAAACAAGTTCATTAACTTTTGAACATCATTAGAAGTTCTATCAAGTGTGTAATTGAAAGAATCGTATGGAGATTGTCGTTTGAGATACTGGACAGTTCCATTTTCTTTCCCCAAATAACCATAATTATCATTAATAGTAGTTTTCACACTCGAAGGTGGAACCTCAATGGCATGACTTTGCCTTGGCCTTTCAAGTTCATGATTGTGCTCAAGAACAACATTTGAGATTACCCATTTTCCATCTTCGACCGTCAGCTGAATACATGCTTCACAACCTGTTCTTGTTTCTTTTCTTTCATACTTAGTTGTTTTATCAAAAGATATCTTTCTTGACTTGAAACCTTCTCTTGAGCACAAGAAATTTCTTTTTCTAATTGCTCGATTTGTGAGTCTGACCACCTTTCCTTTTCTCACAGAAAAACCAATCTCTTCAGCATACTTCTTGTAGAAGTTGTAAGCCTCTTCCTCATAAAAGAATTCCATTCCTATTTCTGGGAGCTTTATCTTTTCATTTTCAGGTAAGTCAGACTGTATTTCATCTTCACTGTAATTCTCACTTGATGAGATCTCGTGTCTATCGTTTTCTGATGCCAATGATTGAATCAATGAAGGGTTTCTGTTTGAATTATCCCATTCCTAGTTTGCAAGACAAAGCATTAAAGTGAAACAAAAATTGTAGAAATAACAATTTCTTTTCAAAAATTAACTAACTAAATATTCATTCATAAAGTAACTAAGCAAATTTTTTATTGGTAGGAGAATTTATGTTTTTCAACATCTGAAGAATTAAAACTTTTATTAACTTTTTGTTATAATTTTATATAATAGAATACATTATAGTTATAAGGGTAAATAGTGATATAAGTACTTAAAGTTTTAAATTTGTAAGTGGCATAAATCCAATATTTATTTTTAGCGGCATAAGTACCTAATATTTGTAAAACTGTAATTTTTCTCTAATTTCATCAATACAGACTCTGTTATTTTCTTAAACATACCACATATAATATCTAAATTTTAGATCATTAGATCTAGACAGAAACATATAGTATCAGTTACTTCTAAATGTTCTTTTAATAAATTCAAAACGCTGTACTGATAAAATTAGAGGAAAGTTACAGTTTTACAAACATTAGGTACTTATGCCGCTATAAATAAACATTGGGTCTATACCACTTATAAATTAAAATTTTGGGTACTTATGCTCCTATTTACCCTAATTATAATAGACATCTCACCCTTTTTAAAAAAAAATCTAAATATTTTATGATACCAAAAACAAAATTTAAAATAATCAAATGCACACATATATACAATAATAATATTCTAATTTTTCTAAAAGTTGTTAAATGTTTATAATATATAACTACAATATATACAATTATAAAAAAAAAAAAAAAATAATAATAGGGGAATAACTTTATATATTGTTTTTTTAATTTTTTTTTTCAAATTTATAGTTTAGGTTTCTAGAGTGGTTGCAGCGCTAGTTGCAATAGAGGTTTTTATACGATTTTTTATTACAATTTAGGTTGCAGCGCTAGTTGCAATAGGAGTTTTTATGTAAAATTTCGTAAAAACATAAAAAAAAAAAAAAAACTATTTTAAAATATAAAAATAAAAAAAAAAACCCAAAAAATTAAGTAACAATATTTTAAGTGCTAAAAATAGAATTTCGATAAAAGCACAAATAGTACCCACAACCATATTTTCTTTTAATACATTAATATTAACATGTGTTTTTATGGTGCACCCCTAAAAAATGAGTGCACACTCTTCCTATTTTCGATTTCTAAATAGTTATAATCTTAATTTATTTATATGATATTATAGATCATAATTGTTTAAGGCATCATAAAATTTTCGAAAAATTTAAATGAATTTACAATACAAAAAGTACAATTCAAATAATTTATTCCACATGCTTGTAAAATAAAAACAAGACTCTGCAATATTTTTTGCACAATAAATTATTCTAAAATTTATAAGAATGTCTTAAAACTCAGACATACACTATGATACTAAAAATTGAGATTATAAGTGCATGTTTGACATCATAACTAAAAAACTGTTTTTTGTTTTTAAAAACAGAAAATTGTTTTTAAAAATAATTTGGCTTGTTTGGCCTTGTTTTTTAAAAACAGTTTTCTGAAAACAAAGTTACAAAAAACAAGAATTTTGAAAACAACAAAATGTTGTTTTCTGTTTTAAAAACCAATTCACTTTAGGTCAATATTATTTTTAAAAATCACTAACCAAACGTGACTTGTATTTTAAAAACTTCAAAAACTATTTTTTGTTCTCATTTCTAAAAACAATTTTTTAAAACAAAAAACAGAAAACAATACCAAACATGCTCTAAGTAACCCTTGAATCATTCACTTCTTCAATCAAACTGATACTAATCCTATCCCCATACATATATACCGAAATAGATAAAGTTACATTACATTATTTTCTCTTAATTAGAGCAACTTGGTGATAATAATAACTACTTATAATTAATAATTAACCAGAGGTATAATTTTAACTTTTAATTTTTGATAATAACCAGAGAATAAGTACAAAACTTAATTTGCAATAGTGTAGAAAAATCGAAAATCTAAAAGAAAAACGTTAATGAAAATACATTACTAAAACTTTTTTCTTTCATTTTCTTTTTGAGTGTCACTAAGTCAAACTTGCAGAGTGCATACTAACAGTAACATATTAGTAAAGTTAATTAGAACTTAGATGTATATATAGAATTTAAAGAATAAAAGAATTCTTCAGAAAATTGTATATACAAATTGTAAATTATATAATCATTAATTTGATATTTACATAATTGAGATTAATTGCGTACCTTTCGAGGTGGAGAAGGATGAGGACTACTATATGCGGTTATAGTTCCCAGGTCCCTTCTGTTATCCATGCCAATTACCTTGTGTTTGAGTTTTGAGGAAGGAAGAGGAGGACGACGAGAGGTGGCGTTCTTCTGAAGAAGGGGCTCCGACGCAGTAGCACGCCCACTGGTGAATAACTGGGAATCATCACCATCACCATGAGGCATATTGTCGGAGAAAAAACACCAACCATCATCAGCAAGGTGTTTCCACAACTCATCATGATCAGAATTATTAGCTGCCTTATTTGGATCGTGATGATCTGTAGTCACTGGATCATCAGCGAAGAAGCTAGTTGGAGAGAAGTGATCGAAGCTCACCGGAGGAGGTGGAGGTGGAGGAGTGCTCCCTGCTGATGATGAATCCCCGATTTCCCTCATCACTGTAAACGATCGAAAGAGAGAGAGAAAGAAGGTGGACTGAAATTATTTAGTTTAGATCTACAGATTTAAGTCAACGTCGTCTGATATTTATTATTATTCATGATAAGAATTTTTAGAAATGAGTGTAGGACCTCTTTTGATAAAGTCAAGCTGATTATTTAGAACATCTCTAATCGAGAGCGTCTATTGCTATTTTCTAAAATATTTTGGTAAAATTTGGTGTTTGTCATTATAATTAAAAAACTGTTTTTTGTTTTTAAAAATAAAAAATTGTTTTTTTGAAAATAATTTGACTTGTTTGTCCTTGTTTTTTGAAAACAGTTTTCAGAAAATAAAGTTACAAAAAAACAAGAATTTTGAAAACAACAAAATGTTGTTTTCTGTTTTAAAAACCAATTCACATTGTTTTTTAAAAACACTAACCAAACATGACTTGTTTTTAAAAACTTAAAAAACTATTTTTTGTTCTCATTTCCAAAAATAATTTTTTGAAAATAAAAAACTGAAAAAAAAAATATCAAACATAACTTCTCATGTAAAATGTATGTTAAATTTGGCCCCACTAAAAATTATAATAAATTTGACGCCAACATAGTATAAGTTAAATTTTAGCCCACAATAAATATTATATTTTTAATTATTTTTTTATTACTTATTAATACTTGACTTTGAATAAAATATAGGATAATTAGGAATTTTGCTCTCTGAACTTTGACATGTACCAAATCATGCCTCCTGAACTTTTAAGATCGTTAAAAATGCCCCATAAACTATTGAGATTGTTGGATTTAAGGACTTTTGTCTAATTTCATTCAATTTTACTATTTCATTGCTTATATACTAAACCATGCTCCCCAGACTTTAATATTTACCAAATCATGCCCCTCAAAATTTGACATGTACTAAATTATAGCCCCTGAACTTTCATCCATGTTAGACTTTTTTACTAAAATTAGAAAAAAAAGTTCTTAAATCCAATATTCTCAATAGTTCAGGGGGCATTTTTAATGACTTTAAAAGTTCAGGTGGCATGATTTAGTACATGTCAAAGTTCAAGGGACAAAAATCCTAATTAGCCTAAAATATATTTATATGATATTAAAATAATATAAATAAAATTAATTATTTTATATATTTTGAATGAGCATGGTAATTTTGACTTTTGTAGTTGGACCAAATATAATTTTATAGTGTGTTTTGAATCAAATTTAATTCAAAATATACATCATTCATTGGAGAGGATGTAAGTTTATTTACTTAATTTTAT
This sequence comes from Cannabis sativa, assembly GCF_029168945.1. NCBI lineage: Eukaryota > Viridiplantae > Streptophyta > Magnoliopsida > Rosales > Cannabaceae > Cannabis > Cannabis sativa. The sequence continues at coordinate 20,030,650 of NC_083608.1, forward strand.
GTATAAGAAAAAGGGCATTTTATAATTTTGTATACATTATTTTAATTAATTACAAAATATGTGCAAAAAAACTTATTATCATTTTCTCATACACTTTTATATATAATTAAAAACTTTTTTTCAAATTTTTTTATAATATATATATGGTAATAATTATTGATTAGTATATATATGGTAATATTGGTTATGTTTATTTTTATGTTTACAATTATAATAAACATACTAATAATATAAAACATTTTATATATGTGTTTATTGGCTATGTTTATTTTTATGTTTACAATTATAATAAACATACTAATAATATAAAATATTTTATATATATGTGTTTATTTTATTTTCTATTAATTAAACATACTAATTTAATAAACAAAATAATAATATTCACATAAGTTTATTATATCACTCTTACATGTGTTATATTTATTTTTTTAGTAATTTTTTAGAAAATAAATAATATATATATAAAAAAATTGTTTATCTTTATCTTTTTCTTTGTTTATTAATTGTGTCGTGTTTATTTTTTTTAATTAAATAATTTTTGGAATTTATAAAGTTATGTTTGTTTATTTATTTTTTGATGTAACAATTATACTTCAATAGAAAATTCGTTTACTAACTCATTAGAAAATAATCAATATATAGAAACAATAGAAAGAAAATATACTTATTTTAGTATAGTATAAATTGACTATGTCTATTTTTATGTTTACAATTATAATAAACATACTAATAATATAAAATACTTTGTATATATATGTTTATTTTGTTTTCTATTTATTAAACATACTACTTTAATAAACAAAATAATAATATTTACATATGTTTATTATATCACTCTACGTGTCATGTTTATTTTTAGTAATTTTAAGTATTGATTTATATTTATATAAATTAATGTTTATAATTTTGATATTGTATTATATTAAAATAAATCTTATTAAATTATAATAATTCATACTAAAATAGATAATAAACATTTATCTTTTAATAAAAAAATATTTAACTTGTTTATTTTTATAAATCTGATTAATTAATTTTACGAAATTGTTTATTTTGAGGTTTAATAAACATATTAAAAATGTATGGTTTCATGTAATAAGTTTTCAAAATGTATAAATTTTTAAAATAATTTTTTTTTGCACATTTTTTGTAATAATTTTGTTTTTGTTGTATATTTATGAAAAAAGCCCTAAAAGAGGTGGAAAATAAAAAGACTTTATTTTCACTATATATATATAAATATATAAAGAATATTTTGAATGGGTATTATTCATGGATGGTTACTAAATAATTTAACTATAAATATTAATTTTAAAAATATTAAACTATTAGATTTTGATCTTATGACGAATAATAAAAGAGAAATTTCAATTTTTATGCTTAATTTAGCTACTTAACTAAAAAAATATCAAAAAATATCACTTTTTGTATTATATAAAAAATATGTTTAAATACAAATATATTTAAGTCAAACTCAATTTTATTTGCTAAAAAACTTTTTTTAAATTTTTTTTTAGCTAATAGAACAACGCCAACTCATATAATATAAAAATGAGAGATTTTTTTTAATTAGATAGAAAAATTAAGCATAAAACTCAAATTTTCATAATGTTATCCATGAATGTGTAATACTCATTAAGAGTGTACCCAAATATATAAATATAATACATATATATATTGCCAATACTATTCACACGTTTGGAAACAATTGATCTCATTTAGGGTTCGTTTAGAACGTCGTATTAGGTCGTATTATATTGTATTATATTAAATTGAATTATACATCATATTTTTATATATACTATGTTAAACTTTAATTTATACTAAAATATTATATATTTAAGTGCTCATAAAAGTTAACACCACATATAGCTTTACATAAAATACAATTTAATATAATATTATACAATACAATACAATACGATGTAATACGGCATAACAAACGAACCCTTATTGATCCAAATTATGTCTTATACAACCGTGTCACTCTTGTATTCATCTTGTGTTGTGTCAACCTTTTTCATTTGGGAGATTTTTGAGGATTGCTATAGGTTATTATGGTGTCTAATATTTTTATGACATGTTGTTTTATAATTTGTTAACGATCTTTTATAATTTTTATTAAATTAAAATAAATGAGATTCGATATTAAATTATACCAATAATGATATTACACTCCATAAAGATGTTAGACACTATGGGTACCCTTTAACATTTCTTGAGACTTATATGTATATATATACATATATAAGATTTAGGGGGGCGACACTTTTTTTTTTAAGTGAGGAGGCGTCTTTTTTTTTTACATTGTATAACATGTTAAAAATTGATTCAAATTTATATTTTAGTATTAAATATAGTATAAAAAAAAAATAGTAAGAATAAAATATTGGGTTCAATAATTAAGACACTAAATACAAATTTTATTGGTAGAGGTTCAAATGTAAAATTTAAATACTAAAGTAAACATGCTTTTACTAGGATTAAAACTCATGACCTCCACTACGTGCATGAAATAGCTTTACCATTATACCAAAGCTTGTATTATGTTCATAAATATCACTTTTTTTTTTAGAAATATATGTTGTAATTGGATAAAATACATGTACATTTTTTTATTGATTTTTTTTTTCAGGGGAGGCGACTGCCCCACCTCGCCTCTATGTGGGTCCGCCCCTGAATACTGTGGTTTTGAATGCAACATATTTAAATTAGGATTGATTAAAATCTTTTGTTTATTCAAAAAAATAATTCAATGAGTAGTGTTAACGAGACTCTCTTTTACACTCTCTTTTGCACTCTCTCTTTATTTTTACGACGGGTCAATTATTAAACAATGTCTATTTTTACTTAATATTTAGTCATAATATTACTATTTTATTACACTTATCTCATTAACTAAATCATTTCAGTAATTTATACATAACTTTATATTTATTTTTGAATGTCACATTTTTTTTCTATAATTTTAAAAAATCACTACCGTATAATATATAGAATATTATAAATTCTTTTGAAATATTTAATAGAATACACACATCAAACATGACCAATATACTATATATAATTGTAATAATTCTATACATATAAATGTATATATATAAACACTATAACATAGGAGTTTTTACACCACATACTGAAATTTTCAAGTTTTTTACTTTTTTATTGTGGGGCTGATTTTTTTTCAAACCTACTGTGTACTGTGTTAAGTTTTCAATGTTATTCTACGGTTGTTTTTTAGTTGTTCTACTACTGTTTTAATTGTTATGTTTTGTTATTTTACGATTATTTTATTAAAAAAAAATTGACTTTATATGTATAATGTAGGTTAAAATTAATAACCAAAACTTAAACTACCTAATATTAGTAGAATAGGTCAATTTTTATGTATACCCCAAAATATCCCTCATCTCAAAACTTTCTAATATCACTCTATTTCCCTCTTGCTCGTTCTCTATCTTTCCTTCTCATTTATACCCACTGAAAACTAGGGTTGTACATGGGTCGGTTTGGGCGGTTTATCTTATATATTTTCTAACCCAATCTAAAGTTTGTGTTGCTAAAATTTAAGTGCAACCCGCCCAATTTAAAAAAAAAAAATTGTAGACTGACTAACGGTTTGGGCGGTTTGATCGGGTTAACTCGCCTAAATCGGCCAAACTTTTTTTTTTTTTTGGTTTCAAAGTCAATAAATATTAAAAAAATAAATTAAAAATATAAAATTCCACCAAAGCACAACACAATATATATGACTTTGAAACTAACAATTAACTATATAATTTTATATTATTATATATTTAATCATTTATGTTATATATAATAAAAACTAAAAAGTAAAAAAAAAAGTAAAATAAAAAGCAAAATCGAGTTGGTCGGGTTATTCGGTTTAATTGGGCGGGTTGGACCTATTTTCAACCCGCCCAATTAACAGATTGGGCAGGTTGTAATTTTTTCGGGTTATTTCGGTTTGTAATTTTTATCGGTTTTTTCGGTTCGGTTTGGGCAGTTTACAATTCTTTTTGTACAGCCCTACTGAGAACCCACTAAAGGATCCAAGACCGCGACCATCGCCACCATCCGACCGAGACCACACCAATTCGATCGATCGAGAAGACTTCATTTCAATCCAACCTAGACCTCGCCAATCCCTTCATCAACCGTAAATAAAGAGGCCACCGCCACTAACGGGGACCGCATACACATACCATGAATAGAGAGGACACGAACGAAGACATTCTCTGTAATTTTCTAGTTTTTTCTGTCTTTACGAGTCGATCTGATAGTGTTCGATATAGGTTTGATAGGAGGTTCTAAAATTTAAGTTTTGAGGTTGATGGTGAAGGTCCGATAGTGGTTCGATATAGATTCGATGGTGGTTAGATGCATAGTAGCTGATTGGTGAATGTATTTCGTGTTCGATGGGGATCCAATACTGTTTGAATGGGGGTCTGATGGGGTCATAATGTACTGGGCAGATGAGTATATATATAAATATATATTTAATGTATCATGACTTTGATATAATTTAAGAACTTTAACAAAAAAAAAAAAATTACCATAAGCAAAATTCATGTTGATAACGTGTTATAAAATAAAAAAAAAAAATATATGAAAAGAGAGAAGAAAAGAGAAAAACATAATGAGAGAGTAAATGAGATTTTTTTTTTAGTAGTTTATTCAAATGGGGTGAACTCCTATTTATACAAAAATATAGCTAAAAATGAGAAACTAAATCAACGTAATAAAATAAAATACAATCAAACAATTACGATGATAATTAATTTAGTGATTTAAACATTCATATATAATATTTCATAATATGGGTAAAATCATACTATTTTTACTTTGAACCCGAATCTAAATCGATCCAAGAGCTAAACCCAATATCAACTCCAACCCCGGACCCACAATTCAGACTCAACTTGACCCAACCTAAACCCACACATTGGACCTGACCCTAACTTGGATTCGAACCCGGACTCCAACCTTGACCCTTTCTTGACCTGAACCTCGAACTTAGCAGAAAATTTATAAAAATACTAGAATTTGGGTTAACTTTTACAAAAATACTGTCACACGGAAAAGTTTTCAAAAATACTGTGTTTTTATAAAACACCAGTAGAATACAAAACAGAACAACTCAAAACAACAGTAGAACAATTAAGAAACACCAGTAGAACACCAGTGAAAACTTAACACAATATACTGCAGTATGAAACTTATAAAAAAATACAGTAAAAAAGTAAAAAAAATACCGCCTGACAATATTTTTATAAAAAAATAACAAAAGTTAGTATACCATATCAATTTCTCAACTTAGGTTACATCTTAACCCCGGCCTTACCATTATTTGTAATACAAATTAATAATTAATTATTTTTTATATGTTAAATAATACAATTAATACAATACAAAATTCTGTACACACAATTTTTTATTTAATGCCATATAAATTTTTATAAAAAGATGGGTAAATACTATTTTGGACCCTGTGTTTTGCAAAAGTTACAGATTGGACCCTCTGTTCTGTTAAATGACAAAATAGACCCTGTATTTTCTAAAATGGTAAAAATAAGACCCTAAGCTTAATTTTTGACAACTTTTTTTTTTAATACAACCAACTTAAAGACAATTCCTAATAATAACATATACAAAAAATGTAAACAGTTTTGTCATAATACTTTTAGATCGGATTATAATTAAACTTTAAAAATTAATTCAGGGTCCTATTTGTACTATTTTAAAAAATACAGGGTCCATTTTGTCATTTAACAAAACACAGGATCTAATTGGTAACTTTTGCTTAACATAGGGTCCAAAATGGTATTTACCCTAAAAAGATTTATTTATTTTATCAAAATCTACTACTAGTCAAGCTATCTTTCAAATTTCAATATAGGAATTTGTCTTTGTGTTAATGCAAGAAACATATTATTCGTCGTTATCATGTGAGTTGTGACTCGCTTTCATCACCATAGTTATCAATAGCGGCGTGAACCGAATCCCAAAGACTCTTCTGCTCCTTCCAACTCCATTCACAATTCAACTCAGGACACAGTACTCTATCGAAGAAGACAAAAGAGAAAAGAAATAACAATTCTTGTTCCATTTCAGCTCTGTTCTTGTTCTACACACAGAGCTTCTACAACAGAACAGAGGGAAAGAGAAAAGGGTTTGGAAAGTCGAAGATTTTGTGGAAGTTCTTGTGAATAAAACAATGGAAGATTATGGTGGTAAAACAACATCAATTTCATTGCTAGAGGAGTCGCCAGTTTCGGTTGGAACGGGAAGTAGAGCTTCGACGGTTCAAACGCTTGCCAACATCGTCGTTTCGATTGTGGGCACCGGGGTTTTGGGTCTTCCTTTTGCTTTCCGAATTGCCGGTTGGCTTGCTGGCTCGATTGGTGTTATGGTTGCTGGACTCGCCTCCTACTATTGCATGCTCCTCCTGGTTGGTATATTATTATAAATTTATAATCTTGTGTTTGTTTCCCGAGAAAATTTAATTATTTGGGTATTTTGTATTTTTTTTTTGGGAATAATGAAAGAAAGAATTTTACTTTTTGAATATTCTTAACGAGTTGAATCCTCTTTCTGTTCGACCTTTTTTCGAGTGGGACAGGTGAAGTGTAGGGACAAGTTAGCATCGGAAGAAGAAAATGATGGTGATTCAGACACAGATTCGCCAAACACTAAAACGTATGGAGATTTGGGTTATGAAAGCATGGGAACGACAGGTCGTTTTATAGCTGAATCCCTTATTTTCATTGCCCAATGTGGAGGCTCTGTGGCTTACCTTGTTTTCATTGGACAAAACCTTCAATCAGTTTCCAAAGGGCATCTCACTTTCTCTTATTACATACTTTTATTGGTCCCAATCGAAATTGGGTTGTCATGGATTAGGAGCTTGTCTTCTTTAGCACCTTTCAGTATATTTGCTGACATTTGTAATGTGTTGGCTATGGGGATTGTGATTAAGGAAGATGTACAACAAGCTTTAAACGGTGAGTTCTCCTTTAATGACAGAACAGCCATAACATCAAATATAAGTGGGTTGCCTTTTGCTGCTGGCATGGCAGTTTTTTGCTTTGAGGGATTTGGGATGACATTGGCATTGGAGGGTTCAATGAGAGACAAAACTACATTCCCAAAATTGCTTGCTCGGGCGTTTTCTGTGATAACCCTTTTGTATGTTTTGTTTGGATTCTTTGGTTACATGGCTTATGGTGATGAAACAAAAGACATTGTTACTCTTAACCTTCCTAGAAATTGGTGGGCACTAGCGGTTCAGGTACTGTTTTCCAACTTTAATGCTTTGTGCGTTTTAGTTTCACATTTTGTTTGTCCTTTTCTTTCTATTTATTGCTTACCCTTATACTAGCTTCATCTAAGATGTACAAAGCTTCTATTTTGCAATATGGTTTGCTTATTTGCTCTAGAATTTTTTATTTTTTTCCCCTTTTTCTTTTGGAGAGTTATTATAAGTGTTCCGTAGATGGGATCAATTGCTTTCATATTATATACCTTTGTAAAAATATGCCAAGCTTTGTCCTTCTGTCCGTCCTCATTATGTATTGGATGTCCGGATATAGAGCATTATTCTCATCTGCATGCATGTAGTTATTAATTGCTGTAATTCTCAAGTTCAGATATTAGTTCTTTATAGATGCACATACATTGTTTATGAAGATACTTTATTAGTTTATTTGATTCGATTAGCTGGCTACTGGAAAATCTGTGACCTCATGTGACACTGACAGATCTTTTCCTTACTTAAAAAATGAGATATAGACCTTCATCGAGATGCATGATACATAATTTAGCCATTAATTTTTTGGTTTATTGCGTGAAGTCACTCTTTGATATGGACATAAATCAATTTAGTATAATTAAATTTAATAATATTGTAGTGACGTCAATGGTAGTATACTTGCATATAAATGTAAATTTTTATAGTTAGCCTTAAATAAATAGTTGAGTAATTCAAGCTTGTGTTGGCACACATTTTTTTCTTTCCAATTCCTGTTGGTCACATACTTGGTATAAAAAAAATGCAGTGTTTCACGCTGCTCAAAAGTTTAGGAATTTCGATAGGAACTCCAATTTTAAGCTGGAGTTGGGTTTTGAGTGATTTCTGAGATATAATACAAAATGCGGTTATTCAGAAGTTGAGTTTGTGACTTGGGCCATATAAGAATATTGATTTTGAGCCGGTACACTCTAACCGTTATAAAGTATGTTATATCTATATTTATAGTTCTTTAGTTGAGCTTCATTGAAAGGCAGAAAGGGCCGGCACAGTGTGCTTGTTACGTTTTCTGAAGTTATTATAGGTGGGAATGTACTTTTTATTTTATTTTATTCATGTCAATAAAATGCATATTATCTGTACCAAAGGTTTTCTTTTGTCCAACTCTACTGTATAAATATAGAGCCTTATCTGCATTGATATAATTCTTGAGTTTGTTTATTCTAAAACAAGAAAATTCACGTGTCTTCCCTTTTTTATGGAGACAATGGATTAGTTTATTTCATTCAACTAACTAGGGATCAAGGGATGCATTACACAATGGTGATGTGGCATTAAGTTAGTGGTCTATGATGTAGTTTACTTTAATGAGCCACGCATATCATTGTCCTCTCAGTAAAATTGAATCCCATTTGTTGAGACAGAGTATTTAAAAGCTAACCCGGTGCGGGTAGCTGATGGATCAGGTTGTGGTTTGCTCCAACATATGTTTTGGGCTTTGGTGGTTTAGTATTACATTAGTGATTAATCACAAGTTTTATACTTCCCAAACTTTATAGGACTAGGAAGGGAGGGGGCCCCTTTCGAAACTTGAGCCCATAATGCCCATTAAGCAGGTTTGAGGGATTTATTGGATATAAAATCAAAGTATGATTTTTCAAGCATTGAGTTTGTGACTTTGCTATGCAACAATGATTTAAAGGTCAAGCTTGACCTTGTGTAAACCAACGCCTATCACAGTATTACATGCTTTCTCAGTTTTTTTTTTCTTTCAGTGAAGTCTTTAAATATGATGGTCTTTCCTTTTTCTCATGACCTTTTTCTGCTATATGACAACAGATTGGCATGTGTTTGGGGCTTATATTCACATTTCCAATCATGGTCCATCCCATTAACGAGATCATCGAGGGACGGTTGAAAAATAACAAATGGTTTCAAAAGGCTGACAACAACAATGGTAGTTATTCAACTACAAGAATAGGAAAGTTTGGGAAGTATGTGAGCCGTGCAATTTTGGTTATTGGGTTAGCGGTGTTGGCCTCATTTGTGCCGGCCTTCAGTGTTTTTGCCTCATTTGTCGGGAGTACAGTATGTGCACTCATCTCATTTGTTTTGCCATCTATATTTCACCTAAAATTGTTGGGTTCTTCTCTAAATTTCTGGCAGAGAGCACTGGATTGGTTTATCCTATCATGTGGGGTACTTTTTGCTGCATATGGTACTTACAACACCATAGTTGGTGTGTGATTGGTTTCCCGAAAATTCGCACCAGAAATGTACTTTATATTGAACTCAATGAGTAAATCACTGGTTATACTTGAAATGGATACACATGGATGATTGCAGCCTATTCAAACTGTCATACAAGCAGAACAATGTAATTTTTTTCATATTGAATTATGCTAGGGACAGTCACCACAACAGTATTTCAAGATGCCGGGATTCAACAACAGGAATTATACCATGGCAACTGAAATGCTTTTGTATCAAACTCAAATTCTCAACTATCGCCGGGATTCCTCAAGTCCCTCCCTAAAACTCGTGTTTACTCGATGATCAAGCTCTTGTAATTTTTTTAATACTACTTCAGCTGTTCAATCAAAGCTTGTTCACTTTGGTTGAGAAATGACAAGTTTAAAGGTAATGAAAATACAGCTTACCTTATCTAAGAGGATCATGATAACAGTTAGTTGTTGTGCGGTCAATTTCTCATTACATAGTTTTCAGTTTGTTCCATCTGTCTTTCAATTTCGTTTTAGTTGCCATGTACCTTTTCACAAAAATGCTTCTTTCATTATTGGTAATTGAATAGTGGACACCTAGGTTTAGTCACACCATGTCTACCTCTTTTTACCTGAAAAAACAAATATAAAAAGTGAATAGATATGTGCTTGTTCCATTATTATTGTCATGCCTATCCATTAAGTTGGAAAATGTTTAGTGCAACTTCAACTTTCACATTTCTTTTTATAAACTAACTTGAAAACTTAGTAGCCCACTTCAGCAAAGCTTCTATATGCTAATATTATTTCAAAAGAACAATGGGATGTTTGTTGTAGTAGGCATTAGTACTTTTTGTCATTCAATTCTTCTTTAGAACTCTATTACCAAGCATACATACACATGTTGTATACTCCCTTAAAACTTTCATAAAGCACCATATATAGACTCGAAACTCCCTTTGAGAGAATAACTTTAACAACGGTGGCCAAGTTTACTTCTTTTCTGCCCCCATATATTGGCAGTGTCTTCCTTTAATGAATCAATTTTATTAGCAAACCATTAAGGTAGTGTTTGGTTGGGAGGAATGAAAATATAGGAATATGAATGAAAATGAGAATTGGAATGGAATAAAATTTAAAATGCATAAAAAAATTGATTAGAAAAATTATTAAATTTTTTTAAATATTGTATTGGAATGGTCTTTCATTTCATTTTAAAATGGAATAGTCATTTTACTAAAATGATAGAAAGGTCATTCTATCGGAATGGTATTTCAATGATTTTAAATGCAACCAAATAAAGAAATAAAATAAAAATTATTTCATTTCCAATTCATTACCTCTAACCAAACGCGACTATAATTTCTTGTTTCCTTGCATTTAACCCAAGAAAAACAACATAATGAGAGAGCACATGTTTTTAGTACCGAGAAAAGTTCCACAAATATACTTCTTGTTTTCTTCTCTTAGAACATCATAGGGCATGTTCCTTCACTCTCTCTTAAATCTAGACTATTATTAATTATAAACAATTAAAAATTGAGTAAACAAATTGTAATACAACTTGATTTTCCATGGACCCTAATAAAATATAGCACACATAAGCGTATAAAGTAGTGCATCAAAATTAAATAATCATTGTATTCTATATATCTATAGAGTTATTTAAGTAGATTTCAACTCAAATAAGATTACCTTTTTAGTTGTCTATTTGATGGGTTCGCGCGTGCTACCAAGTATATTTACTTATTATTGATATTATTGTTACAAATAATAAAAAAGAGTATGACATGAGAGTATATGGGTGGCCGTGGCAATGTGTAAAGGAAATCTAAAAAGTAATAACGAAAATTGTCAATTCTAAAATCTACAATTTCGAAAGTTGAAAGTGATGTTGGACACAAGCTCTAGCACAATCATCCTTGCCTTAACAACAATGCCATAGGTAGATATGTATGAGATAGCAAAACAAAACTTTTATTTCCAAAATTTTGCTCATATTTATATATTTTTTGAATTGACAAATTTCATCATATCCGTTCGTGTACATTTTGATTATGATGTGTTCTAAAGAGTTTATTATTGAGTGGTCCCTACCATAATTTTTTAAGTAAAATTTTGATTATGTAGTTGTTGTTGGTACCATCACATGTACTCATTTATGAACTAGTATGATATCATATCCCCATACTTTTCCTCTGCTACTAATTTGTGAAATTTTCTTTCTTATTTTCAATGAACCATATTGCATATTAATTGGTAGAAATATATGGTTTTATTTTTCTACGATCACTTAAAGAAAATGATGATGATGATGATGATGATGATGATGATGATGATGAGAAGCTCCTAGAGTTTTGTAACTGAAAGAAAAGTAGATAAGAAAATGAAAATAGAAAGGGCATGGAGCACTAAGATTGGACAATGAGAATAGTATTTGACACCCCCAAGATTTGTAACCCTACCAAAAAATATTGATCTTAAAAATGATTACATTATTTGTTGGTATATGTAACTTTTCAGGTGATGGACACATTCGGATGCTCTAAACCTAATGCTCTTTCCACTCACTCATTCACACACACTCTCTCTCACCCTGAAAGCCTCATCAACATATACACACAAATTTCAAGCTTATATGACAACAAAGTGAAAGTGGGGAAGAGAAAAAAGAGAAGGACAAATTCCTCATTCTTTAGTCACAAAAAAGCCAAGCCAATTTATATTATAAATCAAAAGAAAAAAATCAGGTTTAAAGGCAAAAAAAAGCCCAATATAATGTCTTTTTGGTGTGAAATTACAACCACAAAATTTTGATATTCTTAGTATCTAAATTAAATATCTGCCACTTGATTAATGAAAGATATTCATGTTGGGAAGGATTATAAATATACAAATATATATATATATACATTTAGGATATGACTTTTTTGTTGGAGGATTTGTATGAAGTGAAATGACTCATTCAGTGCAAAAACAAAACTAAAATATGAGAAGTACTAGTATTTGTGGTTGTGGTCCCTCAAACCTTTTTTATATATTTATCCCAATTCTTAGAATAAATGTCATTCTAGCTTTCTTGGTCGAAATTCTGTTTGGAATTGTTTATACATGTGTGTTTAAATTTTTTAAGTTGAACAAAAATCAAGCAATTATAGTAGTGTCATTTTGGTTGTCATTTCTTCCCTAGAATCAAGCCTTTTTAGATCTTTAAATAAAAGTTTGATAAAAATATAACGACACAAAGAAAATGAAACCATATATATCTCTTAATAATGCCCCTCCATTCACACATTCTCTTTATAATTTCTTGGTGTTTGATTGAGAGAAATAAAAATATAGAAATAAGAATAGAAATGGAATTGAATAAATTTAAAATGTATAAAAAATTGATAAAAAAAATTATTAAATTTTTTATCATCATGCATTAGAATAGTTTTTCTTTCCATTTCAAAATGGAATAGTCTTTTTTTTTATAACATTTCAAAATGGAATAATCATTCTACTAAAATAGTGGAAAAGTCATTCTATTGGAATGATATTCTAATATTTATGCAACCAAATAAAAGAATGGATTGAAGATTATTTCCTTTCCATTTCATTTCATTACATTCAACCAAACGCTACCTAAAGTCTCACACACATTTTTTTTCTTCTCCTTTTCATCGCTCACAAGCTATTTTCTTCTTAAAATATAGTATTTAGATACAAGTTATCACTAATTTAATTTTAGTCGTAATAAGTATTATGACTAAAAATATATTTAATCATAATAAATTTTAATTTTTGTGACCAATACATTTATCACAGATATTTTATTCACAATATTAGAATGATTACTTATATTAGTAATAATTTTTTTTATTTTTAGTACAAATTTTATTATGATTAAAAATAAAATTTTTTATAATTTTATATTAGTAATAACTTTTTTTATTTTTAATCACGAATTTTGTTGTGATTAAAATTTAAAAAATTTATAATAAATACTCACTAACATATACTCAAACTTTAAAATCACTAACTCTGAAAAATGGCATAAAGTTCTCAATAGCCCCAACCCAAGTCACTTGTAGTTATTTTCTTCTAATGTTAATATTGAACAAAAAAAAAACGATTTCATTTGATCAAGCCATTTGACACTTATCACTCAGCATATAATAATAGCATAATGCCTTAAGCAAATTGCTTAATAAAGTTCCAAAGTAGATAGGCTTTGTAAGTATATTTCAAATCTTGTCTCCAAAGTTGAGTCTAATCAAGGGTGTTTCACCTTTTATTTTACCAAAATGCAACTACTTAAAAGATATTTTCTTACTTCAAAAGTCAAGTGCTCTCAATCATTTTTACTCTATTTTTATATTATTCGTCTAATTAAATTTCAAGTCTTATATAGTTTAATATAATAATTTTTAAAGAGTATTATTAGCCAATCACAATGTGATATATCTAGAGGTGCTAAGCACACTTAAAGAAAATAACAAACGGAGAAACTTGAAAAATGCTCAGCTCAATGAATAACAGAGCTGGCCAATTGAATTTGTATACCAATCATTTACAGCAGAGAATCCTATACAATCATTACACAATCAAATACCTTTTACACAGAATAAAGAATATTCTAACGGTACACAAAAAGGACAAAGTTTGTTACAACAACCAGGACCACCACGTGTGGTAAATACACCTAAATTTATAGAGGGTAAAAATCATTTCTTCATAGCCCCTCTCAAACTAGGTGGTGTCTCGACTACACCAAGTTTATCAACTAAGAAATGAAACCTGTGATGACTTAGACTTTTAGTTAAACAATCTGCAACTTGATCACTTGAAGGAACGTATCTGATTTCGAGAGCTTTGTTGATTACTTTATCTCTGACAAAATGAACATCCAATTCGATATGCTTGGTACGAGCATGATAGACTGGATTCATAGCAAGAGCACTTGCCCCCATATTGTCGCACCATGTAACTGGTGTGTGATTTAGAGGGAAATTGAATTCCTTCAATAATCTTTGAATCCAGGAAATTTCAGCAGCAGCTTGTGCGAGGGAGCGATATTCGGATTCTGTGCTAGATCTTGAGACCACGGTTTGTTTCTTAGAGGACCATGACACCAAGGTGTCTCCAAAATACACACAGTAACCACCAATGCTTCGTCTGTCATCGGGATAACAAGCCCAATCGGCATCGGAGAAGCTCGTGATATTGAGTCTGTGAGAATGCTTGGTGTGAAGACCATGGTAAGCAGTACCTTTCAAGTACCTTAGAACACGCTTGGCTGCATTCCAATGTGTTGTGGTTAGTGCTTGAAGGAACTGACTCAATTTGTTGACTGCAAAGGACAGATCTGGTCTGGTGTGAGTGAGGTATTGTAAGCCTCCTATGATACTTCTATAGGCAGTGGGATTGGTAAGCAATTCACCATCAGTTTTAGACAACTTTTTCCCTGTGACCATAGGAATGGAACTTGGTTTTAGATGCAGCATCCCTGTTCAAGTGAGTAATTCTTTGACATATTTGCCTTGGTTCAAGAACAGACCAGAGTCATCTCGATGCACTTCTATGCCCAAGAAAAAATGTAGAGGTCCCAAATCCTTTAGAGCAAATGTGGTGTTGAGTTTGTGGATGAATTGATTCAACTTGGCAGTATGATTCCCTGTAATTATTATGTCATCCACGTATATCAACACGAGAACAATTAAATCAACAGTTTCGTAAAAGAAAAGGGAGGAATCGGCCTTTGAATTCACAAAGTTCCAGTTAATCAAAGTTGCTTTGAGTTTGTCAAACCATGCACGAGGAGCTTGCTTTAGACCATATAGCTTTAGACCATATAATGACTTTGTCAGTTTACACACAGCATCGGGTTGATCTGGATCTTCAAATCCTTGAGGTTGATACATGTAAACATTCTCTTCCAAGTGCTTATTGAGAAAGGCATTATTAATATCGAGTTGACGAATCTCCCAAGACTTGGCTACGATAATAGTAAGAATGATACGAACTGTACAGGCCTTTATAACTGGGCTATATGTTTCTCCAAAATAAATGTCTGGTCTTTGATTGAAACCCTTTGCCACAAGACGGGCTTTATACCTTTGAAAAGTACTGTCAGCATTCCATTTCTTCTTAAATATCCATATGTTTCCGATTATGTTCATACCAGCAGGTTTGGGAACCAAGATATAGGTTCCATTCCTCTTTAATGCCATCATTTCTTCTCCCATTGCATTATTCCATCCTTTGTGATGCAGAGCCTCTTCAACTGAGCTTGGTTCTTCATCATTTTCCCACTGCCACTTTGCTTCTCCTATGTAAACTTTGGGTTTAAAAATATCGGCCTTGGATCTCATTATCATTGGATGAGAAGGAGCAAGAGGAGCAGCAGTGGTAACTCTTGGTGCTAAGATTTCAGAGCCGGGGTTACTAATGGTGACAGGACTGTGTTCAACACCAACTTCAGTAGCACAATTTGACTGGTGTGAACCCGTAGTAGTGCTGGTTTCAGCAGAAACTTGACTCTCCTGATTTCGAGCTTGAACAATAGACTCAGAGTTGGTGTCTTCTCCAGGGACTTCAGTAGATAGATTGTATCGATTGCTTTCATTAGAACTTTCAGATTGGAACAAGGCAGTCCAGGAGGGAACTTGAACATTAATAGCTGCCTCAGGTTGGTGTGTGTTTAGAAAACCAGTTCGAAAAGGGAAGTCATCTTCATTGAAGATGACATTTCGAGAAATATAAAGTCTCCTTGTTGAACTAAGGCACTTATAGCCTTTGTGAGCGTCACTATACCCTAGATTGACACACTTGGTTCAGTGGAATTGGAATTTATGTGTTTGGTAAGGTCTAAGACACGGGAAACAAGCAACACCAAAGGTTTTGAGAAACTTATAATCTGGTTTTCTATCATGAATGATTTCATAGGGAGATTTATCTTTCAAGATTGGTGTTGGAAGTCTATTGATTAGATAGACGGCAGTTTGGAATGAGTCCCACCAATATTTGAGAGGCATATGAGCTTGAGCAAGAAGTGTCAAGCCCATCTCGACGATATGTCTGTGTTTCCTCTCGGCTCTCCCATTTTGGGCAGAGGTATGAGGACAAGGATGTGTGAATTCAATTCCATTCTCTATGACACACTTAGCAAAGGATTGAAATTCACCACCCCAATCCGTTTTAATGGCCTTGATTTTCCTATCAAACTGGTTTTCTACAAGCGTTTTGAATTGAAGGAAGGCAGCAAGTGCCTCATTTTTGGTTTTGAGAGGATATATCCATGTGTGTCTACTGTGGTCATCCGCGAAATGGATGTAAAACTTGTAATTAAGATTAGATGTGATGGGAGCTGGCCCCCAAACATCTGTATGTATAAGATCGGGAGGAGATTTGGCACGATTTGAGTTTGAAGCAAAGGGTAAAGCATGTGATTTCCCATATTGACAAGCTTCACAAAAAGTTTATTTTTCATTCATAATTGGTTTTACATTAACATGACTCAACACACGATTAAACGGATGGCCTAAACACTTATGCCATTTGTCTCTTAGGGAAATAAACTTGGATACAGCAACATGCTTATCCTTAGATTTTGACACTAAACTAGTAAAGGGAAAACTAAAACCAGCAGACTTAGGACTCGAACTAGAGCTGAAGGAAGGACTTGGTTGGTCTGAAAGTTGATACAATCCATCTCTAAGTCCCCCTTTGAGAAGCACCTTCTTTGTGTCCATGTCCTTCACAAAACAAGATTGAGCAAAGAATTCCACAAAAACATTATTATCGGCTGTCAACTTTGAAATACTCAATAAATTCTTGGTAATCTTTGGAACATGTAAAACATTACTAAGAATTAATGGACATTTATTTTTACCATTCAGCCAACTAGTACCCACATGAGTGATATCAAGTTTATTACCATTTCCAACAATTAGAGTTTCCTGACCATTGTAATCGGTCTTTTGATTCATGTTGTTGACATCCGCAGTAACATGATTACTAGCTCCTGAATTCACGTACCAAGCAATATCTTCCACCATTTCTGGTGTTGCAACAAAAGTCGAGGCTCCTCCACCACCAGTGTTAGCAGATTGAGAGTTTTTGCCAGCGGAGTTTGAACCAGAAGGATCCGAACCCATGTATGATTCATCATACCGGTTGTAGCAGTACGCTGCACTATGACCATATCTCCCACATACTTGACATGTTGGTTTGGAGTTGTTTTGATTTCTACCACCTCCTCTGCCTCTGAATTGACCAGGGCCTCTTCCTCCTCTCTATTAGGATGAATTTCCACGATTTCCAGGTCCAAACTGACCTGTGTGAGCTCCTCTATTTCCTGCAGGATGAGATGGTCTGGTAGCAGCAAGATTAGCAGAGGGGTTAGTTAAACCAGTATTTTTCATTGCACCAGAAAGAGTAGTTAGACGATCCAGTTTACTATCGAAGCTTAGGAGGATGTCTTGCAGCTCCTGCCACGAAGTAGAGACCCTTGCTTCAACCTGAAGAACTATGGGCAGATATTCGATATCCAAACCAGATAACACATTCGACACCAGTTGCTTTTTAGGGTAGGGATCCCCAGCAAGAGTGAGAACATCAGCCCACTAACGTTTTTGACGAAGATAATTGGCCATGGACATGGCTCCTTTTCTGGAGGTTTGAATCTTGGTTCGATACTCATCCATTTTGACACAAGAATGAGCACCAAAAAGAGTCTCGAGCGCCTGCCATAAGCTAGTTGAAGAGTCACAACCCATGACCTCTGTAGCTATGCTTTCGGTCATGGATCCATACAGCCAACCGAGGAGGAGTTGATCATGGACAATCCATGTTTCGAACTCCGGGTTCACAACAACTGAATCTCCACCTGAGATTTTAGAGGGTAAGAACTCGAGGGTTTTACCTTAGTAGCATTCAAGTAGCCATCCAACCGGTGACCACTGACAATGGTAGAGACCATTGTCTTCCACAAGGTGTAATTATTCTTGTCCAGCTTTAGAGCGAAGGTTGAGTTAGCGTGCTACCAACATGAGGTCCTGGCATCACTGCAGTAGGAGCTGAGGGTTGAGCAACAAAACTGGAAGCACTTCTTCCAGCTGAGCCGTCTTGTTCACCTTGAGCAGTAGGAGTTGAAGGGTCTGCCATGGAGGAGAAAAAGAAACGAACACCACCGGTGTACGGATTGCTCTGATACCAACTTAAAGAAAATAACAAACAGAGAAACTTGAAAAATTCTAAGCTCAATGAATAACACAGCTGGCCAATTAAATTTATATACCAATCATTTACAGCAGAGAATCCTATACAATCATTACACAATCAAATACCTTTTACATATAATAAAGAATATTCTAACGGTACACAAAAAGGACAGAGTTTGTTACAACAACCAGGACCACCACGTGTGGTAAATACACCTAAATTTACAGAGGGTAAAAATCATTTCTTCACAAGCACCACTAGTACCATAGCAATATTCTTTTTTAAAATACATTTTTCTGAATTTTTGGCTCTGACAGTTCGATCGAAAAATCTCATCTAGTGGCCCCAAGTTCTTTTTTTTCTAAGACTCTTCTTTACTACTAGGTCACCCCTTAGGGTTTTATCTTTTAAAAATTACTATTGTGTGAAATATATATTTGGGATTATTTTAAAAATATACGTAAATACAAGTCGGTAATATATTATGTTTTGTATACTTTTCTTATTGAGTCTGTCGACTCACATATATTATTTGCATGTGTAGGTAAAGGAAAGACTAAGGCTGAGCAGCAGTGAGTCCAGAGCTCGGGAATAATTATACATGTCAAGAGGGTACGACCTGGAGAGTTTGGTCTCGGGACGACTTAGGCTTCATTTTGTAGTCGTTGTGTGACATATTTGTAAAGTGTATTTTATATTCAAAGAAATGTTTTGAAAGCAGGATTCTGACTTTGTGTATGAATATGAGTATAAAATTATAAAAGTTAAAAAGTTTAAGCAAAAGTTTAAATTTATCACGATTTTCAATAAAACCCTTTAATTATCAAAGGTGTGCACTGTAATTAAAAAGTCAATGTAGCGTGCTTCATTATTAGGATGTTACAACAACCGTCAACTACTCGAAAAAATCTCTAAATCCACAACATTGCAAAACCCAAAAATTAAACACCCAAAAATCACTAGTTGTAAAAGTTACAAAAGGGGGGACTTACATGTTGAAGTCGAGATTAGGGGTGTTGGGTTCTAAGTTGCACAATGAAGCTTCGCCTGAAAAACTCGCCAACATTTTTATCAATTCATCGGTGTTTGATCGAAAATCCAACGAGAACGATGCAATGGGCAAAATTACGTCTAAAAGCGAGGCAATGTCCAGAAAGAGTTTCATACGGAGTGGTAGAAGGTGGTTATGTATATTGGTAGCAAGTTCGAAAATTCATCGTAGTTCTTTTGAGTTTTTTCTTGGTCGAGTTTTCTCTTTGAAAATTTAGGCAAGAATGGCGAGAAGATGAAAAATGTCAAGTGGGTTTTCTTTCTCTTATTTATATGAAAAGTTATGATTCACGTATTCATGATCCAACAACTTAGATCAATCCTAAGAAAGCATAGATCACATGAATCCAGCGGTCTAGAAATGCCAAAAGACATCATTAATGTCATTAATGATAACATTTGCCTCGGATATCCCACTGACATAACTAACCATCAGTCCATAACCCGAGGCATCATGTGCTTCCACGAGTCGCAAGACACACACAAACCAATGAATATTGACACGTGTACTCCACTCACAAAATACAAAGGGTTGGGGTCAACAAACCTCTGCGACTCACCCCTTCTGGAATTTCAAAGGGTTCCAACTGTTCATGGCCCTGCATATTGTTACCGATTCAGATGAAGGTTGCAAGCCCCCACGACTCTCTAGTCTCGAAGGCTTGGGGTAAATGTTATTTGCATTTACGAGAGCATGACACATGTAAAGCCTATCATTTCAAACCTGCTTGAGGGCCCATTCACAAGGCCCAAGTAAGGCAATGACTCGATCCAAAAGCAAAGCAAGGTTGGGATTCGGATTTGACCCTTACTCTGTTACGGATAAAACTGGACAAATAGATCTAGAGGATTGATACTTAACTAAATCATTGTGCATCTGAGGAATCATAAACGGATACCCTTAGGGGTATCCTAGAAGAGGAGTCGAAGGGGTGTCACGGAGCGTCGACCGTCTGGGACTAATCCGACATGGCATGCTTCTGACACTAAATCCCAAAGAATTAGGGGTTTGTCCCCTATGTCAGGCCTTGGAAATGAACACATAAAAAAATCACTTTTTGTCCAACATCCATTACTCTGACATTCACTATTAACTATTGACGGCGCACACCTAGTTGTCACTATCAAGTGTTACAACACCATACATATGAAGGCTATCTCTCGAATTGGGCTCACCTATCCGACCCAAAGTCAATATTACAATTTATTTTACCCCATCATTAGACATTTTTGTTAGGTTTTATGCCCTAAATAAAACTTTGTTTCAATGTAATCCAGATTATTCAATATCAATAAAGTAACAGAAGTAATTTTTCATTCACTTGTGTATGTTTTGGTTCACTTAATCAATTGCTTGCCTATTTGATTTATAAATTCATCCAAACCCCTTTCACATACTTGAACATGTTTATTGTGTTGTCAACACAGTGGAAAATAAACATGACTATGTGAATAAAGTATTCCTAGATTTATCAGAACACTGGGTTTCACTGATATGACAATCTACAACAGAGTTTACTTACATTTGGAGAAATGTTATGTTCTTTCCAGAACATAGGTTAAAGTAAAGCTCAGGTTGGATGCATGGAGTATGCATTGAAATGGACCGATATTGAACTTTGAATTAGATTTTGAAACTTACCGTAAACATCTATTCAATTCAATATCATAAGTTGATCCTAGATCACATGATCGAAATCCTGATATGGTTAGGCTTAATTTCAAGAGTATTATTCGTGTTCTTTGATTTGTTAGTTAAGCCTAATCTTTAGTCTGGGCAATACATACATTTTGGGAACACGGTAGTGCGATTGAGTGGGAGCGCTAACATAAATATGGAATCTACAGCTTCTATCTGGCGAATAGTAAGCAAAGGGTGATTTCCTTCGAGCTTAACCAAACGAGATAAATGATTGAGTACTCATTTCACTTAGTTGAAATATCATTTATACAGGGTTAAGTGTTTTAAGGATAAAATACATTGTAGGGTGTTACGGTAATTTAAGTCCCTTTACAGTGTAAATCATCCATATAGAGGATCATTGATCACATTAGGATTATAACAATGGATAACTAATAATGTGTCTATATGGTGGAACATATAGAGCATTCTATATACTGAGAGTGCAATTCTGAGTTCTATGTGTGGATTCAACGAAGAATTAATAAGTCAGTGAATTTAAGTGGTAAATTCTAGATCTGCTTATTGGAAGCTCGGATATATAGACCCATGGTCCCCTCACTAGTTGAGATGATATTACTTGTAAGACTCATTTAATTGATTTTAATTAATCAATTAAAAATTCTCAAGATGGACTTGTCTATTTGAGAATTTATCACTTATTAAGTGGCAAAACAAGAATAGAAATTTTGAAGGGCATATTTATTAATTAGGAAACTTTAATTAGTTTCATTATTAATAAAATAAATGATAATATATTATTTGATAATTAATTTTAATTATTAAATAATTAGATTTGTCATTAATGTGGTTGAACAATGGAATTGGCAGTTTTTCACAAAACAGGAAACTATCAGTGTAGGAAAAGGAAAGTTGGAAAAGTGGCAAGCCTTGTTTCCACAATGCCTAGGCCGGCCACTTAGCTTCCTTTTCTCTTTGATTTTTTCAATTCCAAATGTCAATCATAGCCCTTGGTGGTCTTCTATAAATAGAAGGCAAAGGCTTCAGAGTTGCACATAACTGTACAACCTTTTCACAGCATTATTCTGAAAGAATTTTCTCTCAGAAAATTCTCTCTGAGCCGCCACCCTCTCTCTCTCTCTTCCTTCACTGTTTCGAAATGTACAAGTGCTAGAGTAGTGCCCACACACATCAAGTAATACCTCAATCATAGTGAGGAAGGCTGTGTAGAATTCAGAAACAACAAAGAAGGACTATCGGGCTCAGATCTTGATTATACTCTGCTACAGAAAGGAATCAAGGGTTAGAGATCTGAGTGGGAGGAGACATATATTCCGCTGCAATCACTGTAAGATTTCTGATACTCTTATGTGTTTAATTTCATATCGTTTTAGAAGTTCATATTTAGGTTGTTAAATCAACATACTTGTGAGTAGATCTAAGTTCCTGGTAAAATAACTTCCAACAACTGGCACCAGAGCCATGGTAATTGATTTGCTTGCAAGAAATTTGGACTTAAAACGATTTGCTTGTTTTTTGGATGGTATCATGTTGCTTTGAGTGTCATATTGATGTTTGATTGTTGTTTGTGAATTCTGGGAAAAATGGTTACTGTTCTTATTCTGCAATTATTTTTGTTGGAAAGTTTGGAAAATTCTAAGCAATTTACTTTTTTACAGAACTCGATTTTGATTTAATTTGAATTAGTTATGAATTTTTGAAAATTGGAAAAATCGGGGTGACGAGCAACATCATCACGCGCGCGGAATGGCTGCTTGCAGCCTTCCTGCGCCGTGATTTCTCGGTCAAGCACCCAGGATACGCGCGCGGATGGCCATGCACTGCATGCCATCCGTACAGTTCATCCAATTTTCCAATTTTTTCGATTTTTCATGCTATTTCATGGAATTAAATTCCGATTTTTTGTGTAGTTTTGTATGTTGATTTTTGTTTTTCAAATTTCAAATCTCATTATCAGAAATAAATTAATTTTATTTTTTAAAATTAATTTTAGATATTAGTGTAATTTGATTTTGAAAATAGGAAAAAAAATCATGTTTTGCTTACCTTTTTCTTATTTCCTTTAAAATTTGATTATTTTATTTTTTTTAAGGTCATATATTAATTTTTTTTGGTAACTTGACCTTAATTAAAATAAGATCATAATAATCATGATAATTTTAAAAGAGAAAATAAGGTATTTTTGTTAACTTTTAAATTTTGTTATTTTTTAATAAAATTAAATTGTAAAAACAAGAAAAGGGTATGTATTTACCATTTTCTATTTTATTATTTAATTTATTAAATAACATGAAATTTAAAAGGAAAGTTAGCAATTTATTTTGAAATGACATTTAGGTTACCCAAAACCTAATTTTTCAAAATGGTAGGTTTAATTTTAATTTTATTTTCGAAATAAATGTTTAAAATTAAATAAATCCTACATCCAACTATCCAAATCTAACCTTGTTGCAAGAGTATGTGTTTTAGATTGTTTGTAATTTTCTAAAACCTATTATTGCTTGATCTAAATTGCCTTGGTTAACTTGATGATAGATCCCATGATCTAATTTTAACCAAAGGTTCAATTGATGATAGATCAAGTAAATAATTTGTAACAGATAATTTTTTCAAACTTCTTTCATCTGTGTATGACCTAGCAACATGATAGGATCTATCCAAATGTGTATGCCTGTGTGAGCCTATATGTTTAATTTCTATTATAGATACATATAGGTGGTTGTTGCTAAATAAAATATCATAACTGATAGATTTTATTTAGGCTCATTTAGTGGTGAGCCTATTCAATTAATAACAGTTATTCATTTTAAGGTTAAATTCTTCTCTTTTGGGCCTTGTGTGAGAGTTGGGAGCCTTAGAAGTGGGTGCGACATACTGGACCCAGCCCCCCCTTACATGAACAACCCCAATTGTGAAGGCCCATTTGCCTGATTTGGATAACTGTGCTAGGTTAATTATATTAGTTTGACCTAATAAAAAATTGATTAGCAACATAATTAATTTCATTCTTCCTTGAAATTAATTTAAGAAAAACATAGGTTGAATAGTTATATTCTGGAAAGCTATATGTATTTTTCTTGTTTTTAATTAAATATGGAATTATAACCATATAAATTCTTTCTGAATCTTAATTTTATAATTTCATTAAATATTCCTATTTGAGTTGAGATTTAGTTAAATCTATCAAATCAACTTAGATTTGAATATTTTTGAATTTCCTATTATAAATTAAGTTGAGGAATTTAGGAAATTGGTTATTAAGATTCTTTAGATATTTTTTAAGTTGATATTTTCTAAATATGAGAACTTAAAATGGAATATCTTCTAAATTAAGTGGTTACTACTTAATTGGTAATATTTAATTAAGTCATTGGTTGAGGAATATTTTTAAGTTGGGTATTTAGATTTTTCTAAACAACTTAAATAAGATATTTTTCAAAATTATTCCATTTTGAAATTTAATTAAAGTTTTTTACTTTAATTTGTAATATTTCATTATTGAGATATGGAATATAAATGATTAAACAAAATACATGTTTAAATAATGAGCTTTAATCAAGAGAAATTCGATCTCCATTGTTGGTTTTACATAGCTATTGTTTTAGTGAGTAATCCTCCCTAATGGAGGAACGTTCATTAGCAAGTTAGCGCCGTTTAATCTCGAAAGATAAGTATTCTTATAGGTTTATTTATATGGTTCATGACCACCCTAATGGTGGCGACTATGTAAGACTTACAAGAATACGAAACAATGGTAGAAGCTCATAAGATAGACTTGCCTTGACTCTCGCCTAAACGGGACAACGCTGAATTCCAATCTTGATCGAATAAAAGGTTGCTAGAATGTTTGACATTTTAGATGAATTGACAACTCTATTCAATGGATGATGCTTTGACTCTCGCCTAAACGGGACACTGTATCAGTTCGTTGGAAACCTTGGAAAATAAACTATGTTAGATTTAGTATTTTTATAACATAAGTGATTATTTGTTTTCTGAACCTGTGTATGAATTTATAGAACCAAAACCTTACTTCTGTTTATTGATATGTTGTAGTGCCAATATGAATAACCCTCATCCCGATCCACTCCTAGTTAGTATCTTTGCAAAAGAACTCAATAGTGTGAAAATGCATCCTGGTAGTTGCATTAACTCGCACCTATTGTTGATGAATCTGAAATTCCAAAAGGCAAATCTACTAGGAATTGATTTATCAAAGGAACAATGGGTAAAACTCATACTTTATAGTCTTCCTCAGGAGTATAACAGTTTTGTTCTATATTATTTATTGAACAATCCTAACTCCTCCGACATGGACAAACTCAAGTCTGAGTTGAGGGTCCATGAGCGGGATCTGATTGCAATGAGACCTCCTAGCATTGCAAGCTTTAATCAGATGAAGAAGATTAAGCATGAGGGCTCTAACAAAGCTGCTTCTTCAAATACAATTATCAGACATCATGTTCTATGTGCGAATTGTAATGGAAAGGGACATAAAGAAGAACAATGTCCTGTGCTTCTAGACAATTCAAACGAAGGTGATGCTTTTGTATTTGAATCATGTGTTTTAGAGAACGACAAATCCTCCCGGATTGTTGATTCGGATCTACTAACCATGTATGTTCTTCATTGCGGTACTTGAAACTTGGGAGAATCTTCACCCGGATGAGTTAAAGCTTAAAGTTGGAAATGGCGAGTTGGTATCGCTTAAAGCAAGAGGAATGTACCGAATCAAGTTTAATTCTAAGAAGTTTTTACTTTTAGAGAATGTTCTATATATTCCTAATTTTAGTAGAAACTTGATTAGTGTTTCATGTTTACAGACACTTTTTTATATATTGAATTTTTCGAGTTCAAATTGTTCAATTTCTCGTAATGGATTTCATATATGTGTTGCAAACATGGAACGAGGGCTTTATGTTTTAAGACCTGATACTCAAATCTCACTAAATACTGAACTTTTCAATGTAGCTAAACCTAGAAGCCTTAAGAGAAAAGAGATTGATAATGATGATCAAACTTATCTATGGCATTTACGTTTAGGTCATATAGGTTTTGATAGACTCAATAGGCTAACCAAAGACGGTCCATTGAAAAATGTCGTCTTAGGAGAACCGCTGCCTCTGCGAGTCTTGCCTAGAAGGAAAAATGACCAAACGTTCTTTCTCTGCAAAGGGAGAGCGTGCCAAAGAACCCCTAGGGTTAGTACATTCAGATGTTTGCGGACCGCTGAATGTAAAAGCCAGAGGAGGTTATGAGTATTTCGTCACTTTCATTGACGATTTCTCTAGATATAGTTTTCTTTACCTAATGCAAAAGAAATCTGAAACGTTTGAAAAGTTTCAAGAATTTCATGCGTTGGCTCAAAACCAATTAGGTAAAACATTAAAGATCTTGCGAACTGATAGGGGTGGAGAATATATGGATATGCAGTTCAAAGATCATTTAATTGAACTTGGAATTGAATCCCAATATACTGCCCCAAGCACTCCACGCGAATGGAGTTGTAGAAAGAAGAAATCGCACTCTCTTAGAAATGGTTAGGTCTATGCTTTGAGTTATTCAACTCGTCTACGTCCTTCTGGGGATATGCTATTCAAATGGCAAACGACATTTTAAATGTTGTTCCATCTAAAGCAGTCCCTAAGACACCCGTCGAACTATGGAATGGTCGCACACCTAGTTTGCGCCATTATAGGATTTGGGGGTGCCCTGCTCACGTCTTAAGAAAGAAAGAAGGCAAACTGGAATCGCGAACTGAGGTTTGCATGTTTGTCGGAAATTCTAAAGAGACTAGGGGTGGACTATTCTATAGTCACAAGGATAACAAAGTGTTTGTTTCTACAAATGCTACTTTCCTTAAAGATAAC
Source organism: Cannabis sativa (assembly GCF_029168945.1). Lineage (NCBI taxonomy): Eukaryota > Viridiplantae > Streptophyta > Magnoliopsida > Rosales > Cannabaceae > Cannabis > Cannabis sativa. The sequence goes on from NC_083608.1 coordinate 20,057,914, forward strand.
TATATGAAAGACAACAAACCGAAAAGTGAAATTGTATTAGAGGAAATGCTCACAGATACTGTTCCTTCAAATGTACCATCTTCTTCTACTCAAGAAGAGGAACATCCCACTCCCTCAGTTGTAGCAGAATCGAGAAAACTACTACTAAAGCTCCTGTTCAGAAGGTCACCGCTCCTCGTCGTAGTGGGAGGGTTTCTACAAAACCATCTCGTTATGGCTTGGATGGTGAAATCAATATGGTCGTTGGTGACGGTATTGATGACCACCCATTGACCTATAAACAGGCAATGGCAAGTCCACAACGGAAGCGATGGTCAGCCGGTATGGATTCAGAAATGGATTCCATGAAAAAGAACAAAGTCTGGGAATATGTAGAACCACCTGAAGATTTTCGTCCAATTGGATGTAAATGGGTCTACAAGAAGAAAAGAGGTGCTGGAGGCGAAGTCGAAACTTTCAAAGCTAGACTGGTCGCCAAGGGTTATACCTAAAGAGAAGGTGTGGACTATGAGGAAACTTTTAGTCCTGTTGCCATGCTCAAATCCATCCGAATTCTTCTCTCCATAGCTGCCGCTTTAGATTATGAAATTTGGCAAATGGATGTCAAGACAACCTTTCTTAATGGGCTTCTTGAAGAAACCATCTATATGGAGCAACCAGAAGGTTATGTTCTTCCTGGGCAGGAGAATAAAGTTTGCAAATTAAATAGGTCCATATATGGGCTTAAGCAAGCTTCTCGCTCATGGAACAAAAGGTTTGATGAGATCATCAAGACCTACGGCTTTCATCAAAATGAAGATGAACCTTGTGTTTACCAACTCAAGGAAAACCAAGTGGTAGTATTCCTGGTCCTTTATGTTGATGACATTTTGATCATTGGAAACAATATCAAGAAAATGACTCACATAAAGGAATGGCTTGACACTCAATTCGACATGAAAGACTTGGGTGAGGCAGCCTATGTTCTTGGTATTCAGATTGTCAGAAACCGGAAGAACAGATCCCTTGCTCTCTCTCAAACTTGACTTACATTGACAAAGTTCTAGAGAGATTTTCCATGACCAATACCAAAGGGGCAAACATGCCCTCTAGACATGGTATCCGTCTATCTAAGGAACAGTGTCCTACTGATCCTCAAGAGATAGAAGACATGGCAAAAATTCCTTATGCTTCTGCAGTTGGAAGTCTAATGTATGATATGCTATGCACTAGACCTGACATCTGCTATGCAGTTGGAATCGTGAGCAGGTATCAGTCAAATCCAGGAAGGGTACATTGGAATGCTGTTAAGTATATTTTGAAATACTTAAAGAGTACAAGAGATTATGTATTAGTCTACAAGGGTGGTGCTTTAAATCCCTTAGGCTATACAAACTCAGATTTCCAGGGATGTCTTGAAGACAGGAAATCTACATCTGGGATGGTGTTTACTCTTGGGGGTGGAGCAGTGGTTTGGAGAAGTGCTAAACAAACTGCGATTTCGGATTCTACCATGGAGGCAGAATACATAGAGCTGCGAAGCAACTAAAGAGGTTGTTTGGCTTAGGAAGTTCTTCACCAGTCTTGGTGTAGTTCCTGGAATGGAAAGGCCTCTAGTCCTGCTTTGTGATAACACTGGAGCTATAGCCAACAGTAAGGAACCTCGGAGCCACAAGAGAAGTAAGCATATAGAAAGAAAGTATCATATTATCAGAGAATATGTGGCAAGAGGGGATGTACTGGTGGAGAAAGTGGATACGCAGGATAACTTGGCTGATCCATTCACCAAAGTCTTGGCAGTAACTTCATTCGAAAAGCATCGTCAGAATTTAGGATTAATTGAAATGTACTGATTTGTTTTATATTAGTGCAAGTGGGAGTTTGTTGGGTTTTATGCCCTAAATAAAACTCTGTTTCAATGTAATCCAGATTATTCAATATCAATAAAGTAACAGAAGTAATTTTTCATTCACTTGTGTATGTTTTGGTTCACTTAATCAATTGCTTGCCTATTTGATTTATAAATTCATCCAAACCCCTTTCACATACTTGAACATGTTTATTGTGTTGTCAACACAGTGGAAAATAAACATGACTATGTGAATAAAGTATTCCTAGATTTATTAGAACACTGGGTTTCACTGATATGACAATCTACAACAGAGTTTACTTACATTTGGAGAAATGTTATGTTCTTTCCAGAACATAGGTTAAAGTAAAGCTCGGGTTGGATGCATGGAGTATGCATTGGAATGGACCGATATTGAACTTTGAATTAGATTTTGAAACTTACCGTAAACATCTATTCAATTCAATATCATAAGTTGATCCTAGATCACATGATCGAAATCCTGATATGGTTAGGCTTAATTTCAAGAGTATTATTCGTGTTGTTTGATTTGTTAGTTAAGCCTAATCTTTAGTCTGGGCAATACATACATTTTGGGAGCACGGTAGTGCGATTGAGTGGGAGCGCTAACATAAATATGGAATCTATAGCTTCTATCTGGCGAATAGTAAACAAAGGGTGATTTCCTTCGAGCTTAACCAAACGAGATAAATGATTGAGTACTCATTTCACTTAGTTGAAATATCATTTATACAGGGTTAAGTGTTTTAAGGATAAAATACATTGTAGGGTGTTACGGTAATTTAAGTCCCTTTACAGTGTAAATCATCCATATAGAGGATCATTGATCACATTAGGATTATAACAATGGATAACTAATAATGTGTCTATATGGTGGAACATATAGAGCATTCTATATACTGAGAGTGCAATTCTGAGTTCTATGTGTGGATTCAACGAAGAATTAATAAGTCAGTGAATTTAAGTGGTAAATTCTAGATCTGCTTATTGGTAGCTCGGATATATAGACCCATGGTCCCCTCACTAGTTGAGATGATATTACTTGTAAGACTCATTTAATTGATTTTAATTAATCAATTAAAAATTCTCAAGATGGACTTGTCTATTTGAGAATTTATCACTTATTAAGGGCAAAACAGTAAATAGAGATTTTGAAGGGCATATTTATTAATTAGGAAACTTTAATTAGTTTCATTATTAATAAAATAAATGATAATATATTATTTGATAATTAATTTTAATTATTAAATAATTAGATTTGTCATTAATGTGGTTGAACAATGGAATTGGCAGTTTTTCACAAAACAGGAAACTATCAGTGTAGGAAAAGGAAAGTTGGAAAAGTGGCAAGCCTTGTTTCCACAATGCCTAGGCCGGCCACTTAGCTTCCTTTTCTCTTTGATTTTTTCAATTCCAAATGTCAATCATAGCCCTTGGTGGTCTTCTATAAATAGAAGGCAAAGGCTTCAGAGTTGCACATAACTGTACAACCTTTTCACAGCATTATTCTGAAAGAATTTTCTCTCAGAAAATTCTCTCTGAGCCGCCACCCTCTCTCTCTCTCTTCCTTCACTGTTTCGAAATGTATAAGTGCTAGAGTAGTGCCCACACACATCAAGTAATACCTCAATCATAGTGAGGAAGGCTGTGTAGAATTCAGAAACAACAAAGAAAGACTATCGGGCTCAGATCTTGATTATACTCTGCTACAGAAAGGAATCAAGGGTTAGAGATCTGAGTGGGAGGAGACATATATTCCGCTGCAATCACTGTAAGATTTCTGATACTCTTATGTGTTTAATTTCATATCGTTTTAGAAGTTCATATTTAGGTTGTTAAATCAACATACTTGTGAGTAGATCTAAGTTCCTGGTAAAATAACTTCCAACAATTTTTACATGCAAACCCTATCAGGTTCATATTTACTCAAAAATCTGACTCTAGCCCATAATTAAGGCCCTAACTCTCACTACAAGAAATAATGCGCCGACAAAAGTACACTATATGCGTCAATAAACTTTTATAAACATTTGTGTTTTATAAAGTGGAAATTACGTGCAGTATGGTTTTTTAGAATGTTTTATGATAAATATGGCATAGTTTAGTTTGGACACTTTTTATGGCTTTTTTTTAACTTTGGCCATGTTTTATGGGTTTTTAAAGCCCATACGTGTATAATGTATGTTTAAAAAGCCCATATGTTGTTGTTTGTAGTTTCTGGAGGTAATTTTTGTAATTTTATATATTTTTGTATTAGTTTTTTTTTTTTATTGTTTACAGTATTTTTTTTGTTTTTCATGTAATGATGATGATTTGATGGTTGTTTCTCCCTCCACTCTTCCTTTTTCACTTTTCATTTTCTAATCAACTACCTATATACTTCTCTCTCTCCCTCTCTATTTCACTTCATTGTTTTTCTTTTTTTCTCCTTTCTTCCTCCATTCTTCGTTTTATCCTCTTTTTTTTTTTTTTTTCCTGCTCTCAGTTTTTGATCAATAATGGTGGTAATGTGCTTTGAGTAAGAGTGGCATTTCTCGTGTGTTGTTCAAGGTATTTATCCTTTTTTTCTCTTTTTCTATTGGCTGATTTTAGGGTTTCTTTTTTCATCTACATTTTTTAGTTTTTGGAAGTTATCATTGTTGTTATACAATTTTTCCAAGTTCTTTATTGTATGTCGTTTAAGTGATAAGCATTTCAATGTGTTGAGTTTGTTGTTGTTTTTTTTTTAGAAAAAAAATGATTCATCAGAAGTGTTTTGTGTGTTTTTGTTTTGTTCATAATGTATTTTATATGTAGTTTTTGTTTTAGGTTTGGTTGTATGTTTTAGTATTTTGGTTTTTGGTTTTTGGGTTTTGGTCTTAATTTTTTAATTTTTGGTAAGCATCAGGTTGTTGTTGTTGTATTTTTTTTTTTTTTTTTTAACTTTTTTGTTTTGGTTATGATTTGTGTTGGTTTTAGGTAGAAACTTTTAGTAAATGGTAGAAACTAGTTTTTAAGTTGTGTTTTCATTGTTGCTTTAGGTAGTTTTGGTTTTTAGGGCTTTTTTGTGTTATTTGTTTGTTTATTTTTAGGCATTTTTTATTATGTGTTTTTTTTTTTTTTTTCATTCAAGTTTTATTTGTAGACTATATTCTTAGTATCTTTGTTTTGCCCATATTTATGGTTTTTATTTTTTAGCTTGTGTTGGAAATTGGTTTTAATGTTTATTATTTTGCTGGTGACGGAAAAGTCGTCGGAATTGTTGTCGGCACAGGAAAATTCGTCGAAACTGGCATTGTTGCCGGAAAAATACCAAGAAACCGGTTTCTTGAAGACCGGTTTCTTCTTCAAGAAACCGATTTCTAAGAAACCGGTTTCTTATGTAAATTTTTTATTTTACCTAATTATTGAGAACTTTCATTTGATAAGTTAATATTTAAAGGGTGTTAGAAATATTGTTTGTTAACTGGTGTTGGTTTCTGTATCTTATAGTTGGTTTTGTTGTTTTGGGTTCGAAGTTTAAATTTTTGTTTTAATTATTTAGGTAATTGATTTTCGTCAATTAATTTTTAATTTATTTGTTTTTGTAACCGGTTTCGTTATATTAGATTTTTGCTCAATTATTTTATTGTAATTGTTTCTTGTGTTCCAATCGCTTTTTGATTGTTTTAGCTATTTCATGTATTTGTTTTATTTTTTTTAGTTAGTTATAATAGTAATAAACTGGTTTCTGTGGTTAATTATTAGTTATGTTGTTTTATGTAATTGAATTCTAAATTTCAGCTTTTGATTTAGTTTTTCAAGTAATTGGTTTTTATTTGGTTGATTTTTGTTACCGGTTTCTTTATGTTAAATTTAGAAATTTTATGTAAGAAAAAGAGCTTTATATTGTTTCATGTAATTGGTTATCATGTGTTAGTTCTTAATTTGTTTATTTTATGAAACTGATTTCTTTATTTTAGATTTTTAATTAGTTGTTTAATGTAACTAGTTTTTACAATTTATTTTTATGCAACTGATTTTTAATTAGATTTTAAAAAATTTTGTTATAATTTTGTATGAGTTCTACAAGTTTTGTTATGGTTTCACAGATTTTGTTATTATTTTTTTTTTATATTTTTTCATATAGTCGAAACATGTTTAATAGGTTTGAACTTGTTTCACTGGGTTTACAAGTTCAGAACTGGTTTCACAGGTTCGATACTGGTTTCACATGTTCAAAATTAGTTTCATAGGTTTTAAGGATTATGTCATGGGGCTGCTCCATTTTATGATGTTATCGTATATTTTTTATTTTAAGTTTCTTTTTTTTATTATTATTATTTTGTTTATAGGTTCAAAACTGATTTAGATTATATTTGCGATTAGTATTTTGTTATGCATTGTGTGTTGTTTTAATTATATTTGTGATTAATATATATTTTTTTTTTTGTATTTTTGTGTTTGTGCGTGTGCTTCTTTTTTTATTAGGTTGATTTATGAAACTAGTTTCAGTCAACTTTAGTGTTCATCATTTTAATTTTGTTATGATTTTTACAGGGTCGAGAAACTGGTTTCACAGGGTTCACATGTTTGAAACTGGTTTCACAGATTTGAGGGTTCTGTTAATGGGGTTGCTCCATATTATGATATTAGTGTATATTTTTTATTTTAAGTTTCTTCGTATTATTTTATTGTTAGGTACGAAACAGATTTTTATGTATTTTTAATTGGTCATTTAATATAGTTAGTCTTTATGATTTAATTTTATATAGATTTGTTTTAAAAAAATTGTGGTATGTCTTATTATTTTATTAATTTTCATAATTAGTTTTTTTTAAGTAACGAGTTTTCATAATTGGTTTTTTATTATTTTTCATTACTGAGTTTTAAGTTTCAGTTTTTTTTTTTTTTTTTGATTAATCGAAAAACTGGTTTTGCTTTACTAACTAGTTTCCCTATGTTAGAATTTTAACTAAGTGATAAACGAAACTGGTTTTTGACTTCATATTATAATCCATTTTTTTTATGTGATTGTGGAATGTTTGTTATTAAGTTTGTTGACTTGTTTATTCGTGAAAAAATTGATGAGATTCCATCTAAGATGGTCGATATGGTAGCAAGATGATCTTGTTGTGAGTTTGTTTATTCATGTTACCAAGAAACAAGTTGGTGGTTACATAACAGATGATGAAACGTTGAAAAGAAAGGAAAAGACAAAGGATAAGACAAAGGCAAATGAGAAAAGATGAATGATTAAATGTTTATAATTAGTTTCTTTTTGTTGGACATATGTTTCTATATTGTTGAAAAACTAATTTCTTTTAGTTGTATTTTGAATTTAGTAGATACATACAATGTTATATAGTTTAAATGGATATATTTTGTAAAGACAGGATGTTGAATGAATCAACTTTTTATTACATTTATGTTACATAATTTTGGTTTCTAGTTAAGTTTTTATTTATTTGTTTATTTTTTCAATAACTTTTTAAGAATATTTACTTCGTATTGATCTAATTTTTACATCGTATTACTTTATTTTATTAAAATATTGAAAGTATACTTAATTGAGTTTAATTATTTTTTTTAGGTTAATTGTATTGAAAGCAGTTTTTTGATAATATTTAAATGACCATTGTATGATTTGATATTTGTAGGTAAGTTAGTTTTTGAATTTACTTTATACTTGTGTTATTACATAACCAGTTACTTATTAGGTAAAATTAATTATATTTCATGCAATTTTATTACATGCTTTGAATTTATTAATATCTAAAATATATGAAATGCTCTAGATTTTTTAAAAGCAAAGTATATACTATTATTGTTTCTTGTATGTTAAATTAATATACATTATATAATTTGTATTATATTTATATTTATTTATTGCATCAACAATTTTTTTTTTCAATCAATTATATAAATTTTTCAGATAATGTTATTTACTATTATATTTTATTATATACAGATTTATATTAAGCAATCAAACACAGAGAAAAAAAAAAAGATTGTGGTATTGCATGAGAGAACTGTTTCAAAAAATAATTTTGTTTTTTAATGTTTTGTATGGCTTTTTTCATTTATAAAACCATATTTTTGATTTGTTTTGTTAAGAAATGCCATATATTGTAACATTAAGTTTTCATGCTATATTTATCTAAACTTTCTTATTTTTTCCAATAGTTTTGTAAATACCCCTTTTATAAAAGTATGGCAACTAGAAAAGCCGAAAGCCCATAACTCCCACCAAAAACCCAAAGAGACATACTCCACAAAAACTACCAAAAAATCAACCTCACACAAAATAAGGGTGGTAAAACACCATTATTACAGCAAAAAACACATAACAAAACAGCAAAAACCATTCAGAAGCACACCCAAACATCAGAAGAAATAGAAAAAACTACAATCTCCCAAAGAATGTAAACCGTACGGACCAAGACACCACAAACAATAAATCTCAACCCGGTTTGATAGATTTAATTACAATAAACACAATATTTATTAAATTACTAGAACTACTTAATTACACTCCTAATAATTTCCAGTAAAATAAAGCCTTGGGAAGGCGTCATATGTTGTTGTGAATAGAGAAGAAGGGAGGAGAGTACAAGTGTACTACTACTGTGACCCCACTTCACTTTTCTCGGACTAAAAGTTAGAGACTAGACTAGACTCACTCCACATTATTAATTTCTACTATACAAAATACAGTGCTCCTTTCATATTCCCCCACTCCCACTCCTTCAACTCACATTTTTTTTTATTAATATGCCCATGCTCTTTTATTTTTATATAATAATAATATAATTCGTACCAAACTCAAAAGCTATTTTTTTTCTTCTTCTTTAAATCACATCCATTGGATAGGACCATAGAAAAATAAAATAAAATAAATTGGATCATACACTTAATTATAGATTGTGCTGCTTCGATGTTTGTACATACATACCATTACATCAGATTGTACCTTTCTTTCTCAACTCTGGCTAAGATCAAATGTAATTTATTTATTTATTATTAATCTAAAAAAACAAAATTAGAAATTAACAATAATTTAAATCTTTGCTCTCATCTCTGTCTTCCACTCTCTTGTCTTTTCTTATTTTCTCTGTTCTTTTCTTCTTTTTTGTTTATTAAGAAACCCTATTCGGCTATATTTGTTTATGTTAGATTATATATACAAAAAAATTCTTTTGTAGTAGTAGTGTTTGTTTCCCGAGAAAATGGCGCAGCTTTGGTCCAATCACAACACCATATTTACTGGAAAGCCATCACCATTAGTCACCTTCATTTCCATCATTCTCCTTTGCATTCTGGGGTTTTACACACTGCATTACGTTCACTCTCCATCATCACCACTCTCGAGTTCCCAAAATGCCCTCCGCTTTCACCACACTTTCCTCTCAACCGCCTCAAACGACACCGTCGCTGCTTACCTACGCCACCTTACCATGCACCCTCACGTTGCCGGAACACAACCCTCCATTGAAACAGCCAACTACGTCCTCAACCACTTCAAGGGGTTAGGCTTCGACTCCCATTCCGTCCCTTACGAAGCCCTTCTCTCTTATCCAACTCACTCCTCGCTCTCCTTGCATTTTAGCAACGGTACCCGCGCCGACCTCCCTCTTTCCGAGCGGAGTGGGACGCGAAAGATCGGACTCGACGGCGTTGTTCGGCCGTACCACGCTTACTCGCCGTCCGGTTCGGTGTCGCGAGCTAAGGCGGTGTTTGTGAATTTTGGCAGGGATGAGGACTATCGTGCGCTGGGACGGACAGGGGTGAATGTTAGCGGGTGCGTAGTTTTGGCGAGGAGAGGGAATCTCCCGAGATTCGCGGTGATTGAGAAAGCGGCGGCGCACGGTGCGGCGGCCGTTCTATTGTACACAGAAGGTGGCGGTGGGGACCGGTTTAGGAAAGGGTTCGAGAGAGGCACGGTGATGAGTGGCGTTGGGGACCCACTGAGCCCCGGGTGGGCCGGAGTCAATGGCGGCGAGAGTTTGAGAGTAGACGACGTCGATATTTCTAGAAGGTTCCCGAAGATTCCATCTATGCCTCTGTCTTCTGAGGCCGCGGAAACCATATTGGGTTCGCTGGGAGGAGCTCCGGTTCCGGCTCAATGGAAGTCGGTGCCATCGAAGGTCAGACGTGTTGGACCTGGTCCGACAATGGTGGACTTCAATTACCAGGTTGGAGTTTTTCACTCTCTTCTCAGCTGAGAATTTTAGTCAACGTTTTGTGGAAAAAGAAAAGAACAAGTCTTATTGAGGATCTTTGACTTTTTTTTTGTGTTTTTCTCCATAGTATACATTTTTGTCCTTTGGATTTATTTGTTCTTTGTATAAAAAAATAAAAAGGTCCAAGTCAAATCTCTTAACGGAAGACGGCATTTGTCGTTTCATTCTCCATGTGATATTGCTAATTGTAGCTATTGTTCTATAAAAAAAATCACTTTTTAGTTTTTAATGGCTTGAGTAATTTTTTATTTTTTGCTGTGTTGTTAGTTGAATTTGGAAAATACAGTTATAATCAGTTATAAGAATGTTTAATTCAGTTTAGAGACTTAATTTAATTGTCTTTGTCTTTTAATTGGTAGGGAGAGAAAAAGGTGGCAACAATTCATGATGTGTTTGCTGTGATAAAAGGATTAGAAGAGCCTGACCGGTATGTGTTGCTTGGTAACCATAGAGATGCATGGACATATGGAGCTGTTGATCCGAACAGCGGGACTGCAGCCTTGCTCGACATTGCTCGTCGATTCGCTCGCATGAGGGATTTGGGATGGACCCCACGAAGAACGATTGTCCTCTGCAGTTGGGATGCAGAAGAGTTTGGGATGGTAGGTAAATTCTCCACCTTCATCATCAGCGGTAAAGTTGTCTGGAAAACTGATGATCTGATTCAAATTTATGTAATCTTGTGTAGATTGGATCTACTGAGTGGGTTGAACAAAATCTTGGAAATCTGGGGTCCAATGCTGTTGCATACCTTAATGTAGATTGTGCTGTTCAAGGACCTGGGTTCCATGCTGGGGCTACTCCTCAACTAGATAATCTCCTCCTTGAAGTCTTGAAGAAGGTAAATAGAGAATCAAAAGTCATAATAATGAAACTCTTTAGTTGGTTCTTTTTTGTAATTAATTGCTATCAATTTGATTTCAGGTCAAGGATCCTGATTTCGATGGTTCCACCTTATATCAAAACTGGGCAGACAGAGATAATCAGAATGTTGTAAGTTCGACATGGTCTTTAATTTTCATTATAACATACAAAAGTGTTTTCGTTTTCTGCTAACATACAATGGCATCGCCGACTTGACATGGGTATAATGATTTGATAATACATATTACTGATTATAATCTATAATATAATTCTGTCGTTTAAAACTTGTCCTAAGTAATTACTTAATCTTTGAAGTAGTTGACTATGGCATCTCTGACTTGAAATGAGGAAATACTTTTCTTGGTTTATAAGTAAACTTATTCTCTTTTTGCATGTGCATATTGTAAGTGCTATGCTTCTGAGTGTTTAAGATACCACTCTGTAATGCAGATTACCAGACTTGGAAGAGTAGATTCGGACTTTGCTGCATTTGTTCACCATGCTGGAATTCCATCTATAGACTTATACTACGGAAGAGGTAAATATATCAGACTTAAAATTTTGGTAGGCAAACAAACATTGCTACGTCAAATCGAGTACAGGGATAGTTACAAGTGCGTGGTAATGTGTATTCAAGTGTATAAGGCTTTTAGGGTGTTGCATTTGGGGTTTCAGTATAATTGCAGGTGTTTTGAAAAGAAAAGGCTTCTTCTTTTGGTTTTTCGCACTTACCAAAATAAATCATACTTAGAAACACTTCCATGAAAAATTTTATTCTGGGTACAATTTTTTCAATGCTTGTTAATCTTCTTTCTTCAGATTTTCCTGTATATCACACAGCCTTTGATTCTTATGAGTGGATGACAAATTATGGAGACCCTTTGTTCCAGCGCCATGTAGCTGGTAAGCTTTTACTTGCCATAAGTATATCGTGGTTTCAAGTTAGTACTTGACTTGCCTTTTTATCGTACTTCCTCTATTGTAAACTGTCTCAGTTGCTGGAGTTTGGGGTCTTCTAGCCCTTCGCCTTGCTGATGATTCAATTCTACCATTCAACTATCGATCTTATGCAGAGCAGCTGAAGGTATACACAGGCCTACAATTTTCTCTTCTCACGTGCTGCTAGTTTTGGAGAGCAATTTTAGATCAGATCAACTGTCATGTATATTGGTTTTTTACTGTGTAGCTTTGATTTTCGCCATCTTTATCTGAGTTTAAATGCTGAATTTTAAACTTCATTTCCATATAATAAAAAGATAAATGAACTATGTCAATTTTTTGCAGGGGCACACAGAGGTTTTAAGCAAATTTTTAGACAGTAATATTGGATATTTGTCTCCTCTAACTACATCAATCCAAGAATTTGCTGCCGAAGCCAAAGAAATTGACATTAAAGTGCAGGTCAATCTTCACAAGAAGGATTATCATTATGTTCTTTATCATTGTTATTAATACCTTGGAAATTCTCTTTCATATAGGTTATGTTATTGTATTAGTTTTTGTGCAACTGCAGATCCTGAGAGAGCAAGAGAGTAGTACTAGTGAACTAGTCACCCTGCAGAAGCGGGCATTAAATGATCGGCTGATGCTCGCTGAAAGAGCCTTCCTCAACACAGATGGCCTTGATGGGAAGAAATGGTTCAAGCATCTTGTAAGGCTTATCCTTTTTGCTCTATTGGTAATCATAATCCAAACATTAATAAGTAGTGTTTAAGAATGCAGACAGTAAAGTTGAGACTTTTAAACAAGTTACAACATAAGTCTATAATAAGTTTTCTTCTCATTGTTCAATATTCCTCTTGATTATTCTGTGATGCACTCTTTGACCTCATTGTTTGACTGTTTTTGCTTTTGGTAGATATATGGTCCTAGTGACCCAGAAACCGAATTAGACTTCTTTCCGGGTATAGCAGATGCAAATTTTAGATCGACTGGAATGAATTTGAGGCAAAGGCAGTCACTGATTCAGCATGAGATATGGAGGGTGGCTAGAGCCATTCAAAGGGCTACCAGTGCCCTCAGAGGAGAGCTTTCTTGATGCATTGTACACTAACAAAATTTTAGACCTGTTCTTGTGAGTTAGATATTGGGAGAGCGAGAGCTTACATTACCTGATTTTGTACATATGAGTGGTATATCTCTCCTTTTTGTGTGTAGTTTTCCATACTTTTTTGTGTGTAAATAATTGTTATCATGTCTGAGATCAGTTTTGTTTTAACTTTAACATTATTTTTATGGACAAAGTATACATGAAAAAAACACTTGAAATGAAATCAATGAAGTGCAGTCGTGCCATGACAAAATAAGGTTACAGTAAAATGCATTTGCCATTGATCAAGCACTTTTAAGTTGGTCGAACAATTTCTTTTTCTTCGAATCAATTACCCTTATTTTTAATTTTAAATAGTTTCACATTTCCATTTTTCTTTTGTTGTTTCTAATTATCCCTACCAAACAAGATAATAAATATTCAATTATACATTTTTTTTTTCTTTCTTTCTATTTTTTAAAATATTGTACCAAATGTAGGTAGGTTTAAGATCCAAACCAAGTTTATTGGTAAATGAAATTAATGCCAAATTATCAGACATGACAAATTCAAATGCATAAAACTAGTCTACAATACACAAAGTAGCTAAAATGACGCTTTTTCTTTTTCAAATGCATAAAACTAGTCTACAATACATATGAAATTGATTTTTAAAAAGAAATAAAGACTGCTATTAAATATGAAACAACATATATAACCTTAGATGAAGTCATTTTTACTCTAAAATCAATGGATCTTGAATTGAAGAATGACAAACTTGGTAGTTTTAATAGAGAACTAAATTTGAGCAGAGGAAGACCTCACAAGAAGCCATCGAGTAATAAAGGAAGAAGTGAATTAAGTTGAGGAATACCCAATCATTAGTTTAAGAATGAGGTTTTGCTCTCAAGGGAATTTGGGTCGGGTCGTTCTCTTCGCCTTGATTGCATGCAGAGCCGATGATTTTTCCATCGTTACGGCATATCGATCTCCTCTCTCTTTAAAAAAAAAGTTGAAGAATATCTCTTTTTTGTATCTATTAATTAAAAATACCTCATATTATATTTTATTAAAATGTACCCACTTTTGTGAGTGTGTGTTGCCCAATATACCCTTACTCTCCACTTAAGTCCAGCACATAATTTACATTAACTTAAGGGATATAATTAGGACATCAGCTATAAAAGTGGGTATATCTTTAAAAATATGGACATGAAGGTAAAAATTAAAAAATGTAAAATAAAGTGGGTATACAATATAATTTCCTCGGAAGAAGTCATAGTAGAGGCCCTAATAAAGGTAGAAAACAAGGCAGAGACAGATCACAATCAAGAGGGCCAAAGGATCCAAATGGTTGCTACCATTGAGGAAAGCCAACACACTCCAGAAGGGACTACTACTATTGAAAGAGAAATAACAAAAACAAACTAAATGAACAAGACAATGATGCAAACGAGAGAACTAATTCTCAAAACAGAAAGAAAAATAGAATGAAGCCAATCTAAATGATGGCTATGAAAGTGGAAAAGTTTATGCTCCTAATTTTAAGAATGAATGATTCTTGATTTAGTTTGTACTTTTCACATGACTAATGGTAAATCTTTACTTATGAATTTCAGGGAATCTAAATGTGAAAAGGTAATTCTTGGCAACAATCAACATGTCATATTGAAGGTTCAAGAATTGTAAATTTAAGAACTTTTGATGGTGTGGTAAGGTGTTTAACAAGGGTAAGACTTGTATCGAACTTAGCTAGGAATGTAATATCTATGTGTACTAGATGACCTTCGTATCGTGAGTAAGATTGAAAAGGTACAATGAAACTAAGCAAGGGTTCTATGACAATAATGAAAGGCTACAAAGAAGGAAGTCTTTACTACTTAAAAGGGGAACCGTGTTTAAATTGCCACAATACAATATCAAACTCACCTAAAGATTTTAACGATACCCTATAACACAAAAGGCTAGCACACATCAGTGAAAGAGGTTTGCAATTAATGAGTGAACGTCACCTATTGTGCAAAGATAAAACGTTTACCCAGAAACTGACCCTGATGACGCAAATATCAATATTTGACACGTGTCAAGAAATAAAACATCCTGGAGTTGAGTAGTCCCGAGTCATGGCAGTCGACTTGAAAGGATCCCTAGCCCTGCACCCCAATTTACTCCAGAAACTCTAGAATGGGTGTTTGGATCCCGCTAGTTGTTTCCAATTCGCTACCTTTCAGTATTCTATACTATGAAAACATGAAGAATCCAAATCCAAGGCTGAAAGCTAAAAATACATGAAACAACAACCCAGAAATCAACCTAGGTGCCCAGTGCCCAAGTTGACAACTCTACTATGGTTTTAGTTTCCAAACCCATCTTAGTGAAAATAGGTCAAACTTTGTACGAGAAAGTGAATTAGACCTATCTCGAACATATATGAAGAAACAAAATTAGAATCGGAGCACTTTCAATTTTGAGCACCCGGAACACCAGGTGCCCAAGGCACTTAGCGCCCAAGTTGGCATATTGTCAACCTAGGGCATTAACAAAAAAAATGCTAAAGAACTATCCCAAGCATTTTCTTCGTTGACATAAATTGTGAACCTTGAAGATTACCAGCTAGACAACGATAGAGTTAAAAGAACACCTAAACTTAATCCTAAATACAACTTCAATATCCGGAATGAGGATACTGCATATGCTCTTCTATGCATGTTGGATAGACAAAAGATTGAGCCAGAGACCTATGAGAAAGTCATCAAAGGCAAGGATCCTAAGAAATTGAACAATGATATGAATGAGGAGATGCACTTTTTAATAAAAAACAAGATCTGGATACTATTCTCTTGATCTTGAGAGAAGAGTATTGTTTCATGTAAGTGATTGTTTAGACATAACGAAGGAAGATCCAAGGGTGAACTAGTAAGGTACAAAGCCAGATTAGTGGCTAAGGGGTTCACACAAAAAGAAGGTGTGGAGTACACTGAGATTTTTCTCCTGTAGTAAAGTACAAAACTATAAGGCTGATGCTAGCCCTAGCTAATCAATTTAATATGGAGATTGACCAAATGAATGTGACTACAAGAAGGTGTGTGTGTGTGTGTGTGTGTGTGTGTGTGTGTGTGTGTGTGTGTGTGTGTGTGTGTGTGTTCTTGATTTCGTGTGTGTTTTGTGTGATTTCCGGTTCTGAAACCCTAGGTACATGTTTCACATCATAACTAAAAAACTATTTTTTGTTTTTAAGAACAATTTTTTTTTTTTGAAAACCAATTCGTGTGTGTGTGTGTGTGTGTGTGTGTGTGTGTGTGTGTGTGTGTTTTGTGTGATTTCCGGTTCTGAAACCCTAGGTACATGTTTCACATCATAACTAAAAAACTATTTTTTGTTTTTAAGAACAATTTTTTTTTTTTGAAAACCAATTCACTTTTTGTCAATATTGTTTTTAAAAAACACTAACCAAACATTACTAGTGTTTTAAAAACTTCAAAAACTATTTTTTGTTCTCATTTCAAAAAATAATTTTTTGAAATAAAAAACAGAAAATAATACCAAACATGCTCTAGGGTTCTCTTTGTGAGAGACAAATAGTTTCGAGATTGAATCTCGAACATTTTGAGTAGAATACTCAATTTTTAGGGTTTTTTTTTTTCTTGCTTATTGGATTGGACCAAGTCTTTATTGGACTCTCTTTTTTATTTTTACAAATTAGTCATGGACGCATGATTAGTTTTTAAAAATACCATATTTTGTCCTATGTATCTTAGTGTAAAAATACCATAAACAAAAGACAAAATTCAATGAAATATATTGTGTAATTTGAGAAAAAGAAAAATGAAAAACACACAACTCACACAAATATCATATTTTGTCTTGTGCATCTTAGTGTTAGAGACCACATTTATTTGTATAATGTGTTTTTTTTAACAAATATGTACGATGTTTTTTCCTTTTTCTTTTTTGGAAAGAACTTCAGTTCAAAAATGTAAATGATGTTTTTGAGTATAGTCCACTTCTGGTATACAAAAAATTAAGGGATAAGTTGAGGAATACCTCTTTTTTGTATCTATTAATTAAAAATATCCTCATATTATATTTCATTAAAATGTAATCACTTTTGTGAGTGTATTGCTTAATATACCCTCACCCTTCACTTAAGTCTAGCACCTTTTCATAAAAAAAAAAAGGTAAATACTATTTTGGACCCTGTGTTTTGCAAAAATTATAGATTGGACCTTGTGTTTTGTTAAATGACAAAATGGACCATGTATTTTCTAAAATAGTAAAAATAGGACCCTGAACTTAATTTTTGACAACTTTTTTTTAATACAACCAACTTGAAGACAATGCTTAATACGAACAGATACAAAAAATATAAACAGTTTTGTCATAGCACTTTTAGATCGGATTATAATTAAACTTTATTTTGACAAAAAATCTATTCAGGGTCCTATTTGTACTATTTTAGAAAATACAGGGTCCATTTTGTCATTTAACAAAATACAGGGTCTAATTGGTAACTTTTATAAAACAGAGGGTACAAAATGGTATTTACCAAAAAAAAAAAAAGTCTATCACCTAATTTTCATTAACTTAAAGTGTATAATGGAGACATCATCTATAAAAGTGGGTATATCTCAAAGAATATAAAAATAAAAATAAAAATAAAAATATATAAATTAAAGTGAGTATATAATGTAATTTTCTAAAAAAATTAATCGTCACGAGAATTCCAAATCTCATATTCTTATGAAATGATGTTGCAAAGAGGCTACGAAGACCTTTTTATGGGACTGCCATAAGTAAAAATTGCACAACTCACAGCAAAAAAGATGATTTGGAGTTTAGTTTAGAGAAATCCATTTTCTTATTTCTCAGTTTCCCAATAAAGATAAGAAATATTCTCAGTTAGCTAATTCGTAAAGAAAAAGTGCAATTGGCTGATGAAGAAGATTTGTTTCATTCATGTCCATAATGGAGGCAAAGCCAATTGGTTCAAAACTTCAAATTCGTAATTTGAGAAAAAAGAAAAAAAATGTTATAATGCACGCGCCAGGTAGGGGTCGAACCTACGACCTTCTGCTTAGGAAACAGACGCTCTATCCACTGAGCTACAGGCGCTTATTGATATATTCTAAATTTTCATTCTATTTGTCGTCTTGATAAAGTTTTGCTAATTTTGTTTTCTTATTAAATATTTAGTAGTTTATGAAGATATTTATTTATAATTTTAAATTAATATATAGTACAAAATGTAATTACATATTTCTAAAAAAAAAAAATGTAATTACATAAATTTTTATTTAATAATCAGTTAAAAACTGTATACTGTATCCAGTGTACCGATCCATCTTAACTGTTTCGACATGCTCTATGTTGTAAATTATTTTTAATTTTTCAAATTTTTACCAAATATCTTAAATATTTATGACACCATCACAAAAATAAATTTGACTAAAAAATATGCCCGCTCATATTCTTTTGGATACATTGGTACATATTTTTTTAGGTATTGTTATAAAATATCAAAATATCTAATACCCCAATAACATCATGTTTTATAATTAGTTACTAATCTTTTATGAATTATATTAAAATAAAGTAGATAATAAATTTTACCAAATAATATTATTGCAACGTATTTCTCTATTTTCGTTGAGAAATGTGAACTGTGAAGGCATTCAATATCATTCCCCGTTATTTCATTTTATCTCAGGCTGCTAATATCTGATAATCACATTTTAAATAAGTTTTTTTTTTTTGAATAGAAAGATTTTTCTCTTTGAATAAGTTGGAGAAAGGGATTTCCCGCGCTCATTTCTTAGAGAGAGAGAAAAATGGAGGAATCAATAGAGAGGTTGTGCAGAAGTTTAGGTTCATTCAGTAACCATCTGGAAAGCAGCTGCCATGCCCTCAAGCAATCCATTAACCGTCGCGCCATCCCTCTCGGTAGGTACCGTATTTTAATAATCTCACCATTTTCATTTTCACTTTACTTTACTTTCTCACCTACCAAACATGATTTCTTCTACTTATTTACATCTTTATTTAAGATTCCGCATCTTCAACCTTTATACAATGCCTCAATCGGAGGGTTTCCACCGCCGGTGGCCAACTTAATCTGCTCGAATCCATGTCCTTGTCAACTGTATCGTTTGAGGAACTATTAGGTCACTGTAATGAGGTTTACAAGAATAATCAAATCCATATTCTTGAACTCCAAGATTGTCTCAAGCCCTTGGGATACGTCCCCGGTAATTATCCCCTTCCCCTTTTTATTTTTCAATTTTTTTTAATGTGCGTTTTTCATTCTGTATTTGTTTGATTAAATCTTCAAATTATTAAATTGATTAATACTGGTTCTGAATTCTGATTTTAGAATTGGAGATTGATGATGAAGATGAGGTTTTAAACACGGATTCATCAACTGCGCTTGATACACACTCGAATATAATGAGTTCGAACCGTGGAAATGTTTTTTTGGACGACGAAGATTTGTATCCTTGTATAACAAAATTTAGTATATCCGAGATACTGTGTCTCATGTTATGTACAGCTAAAAGTTTGTTTGGGATTCAATTCAGTTTGTTAGGCAAAATGTGTTTTTCTCTCTTGTCTTTCTTAATTGCTTGCTCAATAGATTCGATGAGTCGTTGAGTTTGAAGAATATTGGTCTTTCCAATGTTTGTCTTGCTTCTTTAGCATCCGAAGGTAAGTTGCTTTATTTTTTGTTTGAAAAGTCGCCTTTCATTTTTAGGGTGATAATGATAATATTTACCTTTCTCCTATTCGATATATGATGCAGCAAATAATAAGATTGATGATCTAGATGTGTATATGCAAGAACCCACAAGGTTAGTTTACAAAATCTTAGAAGTTCATTGTCTTGGAAAGGAGCTTTTTTTCTTTTAATCATTATCCATCATCTTATCTGTGATTACTTCTGGTCTTCAAAGGTTATAAATGTACTCTTTTGCAATATACAGACACAGGTCACATGACTTGAAGGAGCCAGATTATTCAATATTGGGAAAATCCAAAATGAAAATGTACTTAGATGATGGTACATATTATATCTTTATCATTATCACTACATTTTGTGCCAAGTTCATTCCTATTAATCTATTAACATTTTCTGCCCCTTCTTTCTCTCATGAATTTAGAGGGAAATGACGATGCTCTAAAGCCTGTCCAAGCTCTTTCATCAATAAAATTAGTGAAGGACGATTACGAGAATCTTCCTTCCTATATGAAAGGTCTAGCGTCATGGGAGGTATGAAGTTCTCCTTGTTGTCCTGTGGTTTAACCTATGATTGTAAAGCAAGTAATGAATTATCTGATCTTTGTTTTGAGAATTTTCTTTAATCCTTAGAATATATTGCCAAATTATGAAAACTTATAACTAGATAGTAGTGAATGAAAATAGCAAGAGAATCTACAATGAGATTTTTTCATTGTACCGATTTAATATAAGAAGTTCATGGACAAGAAAGTTGGAACATTCTGAGTTCTGGCAATATCTCAAGTTGATCGGTGGTAATAGGAGTACATGTTTTCGCTAATCCTTCTTAAATGACGGGTTTACAATCGTTTCATCATTCATATTATGCATCAGATTGATGTATTCGATTTCTAGAGAAAATATGACAGTTCTGATTATATAATGATGATTGCATTTTACTTAATATCTAACGATCAGGACAATTTTGTAATGCATATTGTCTAAAATATTATATCTTGCATTCTGATTTTTAAGGATTTGGTCACTGCCGTAGACAAGATCAATTCAAGCTTGAATCAGAGAACTAATGGAAGTAATTTCTTTGGCCAAGATGAAATTTCATCACTGGGGTTGGGTGAGTAATTCTTCCGATCTCATGGTAGTAGTTCTATAAAAATTACAAATTAACAGTGAATTGATGAATCCCCGGCAAAACAAACCATATTCAACAACGTTAGTTTCATTAAGATTACACTCATGAGATATGCAATTTTGCTGGTACAGGGCCAAAGGCGAGGTCTTACCTGCTACTGCTTGTACGTATGGACCGGCTTGTTGTCGAAACTATAAATGGTTTGATTTCCTACCGAGTTTTATAGATGTGGGAACTCATATGTATGCTAGCTGAAAATATTGATCTGATCTGCAGATGTGTCGAGTTCTATTATTTTAAATGTGTAATTTCAAGAATGTAAAAAATAATGTATGTGGTTGACACTTTTTTTTTGTTTTCTTTCTAGTAATGCATTAGTTTAAGGCATTTGCTAGCAAGTCTTAACTCGGCAAATATTGGTGTGAATGTGATTACATATGGGATTAAGGAATTGATTGTTTACCACAGTTTACTTGCACAAATTTATTAAGAAATAGGCTACTAGGAATCAATTATTTGGGTATTATAATTTGGGAGTAAGGAGTGAGATTAGCAATAATGTTCAAACCGCATTAAATAGCCATAATGTTTTAATATTAGTTCAATATTAGCTCTTAAATTTAAATTTGTCTTAGAAAGGAGAATTTTTGTTTATAAGAAGATGTGGTATAATTTCTCCAAATAAAAAGATATTTATAAGACTGTCCAAGTAATGGAAAGTTAGTTGTCTCCCGAAAGTATATTCTCGGATAGCTAACTTGTCTATTCAAAAGAAGTCTCGTGGAATGATAGTCGTCATTTGGAAGGTCCTTCCCGAATGATATCATTCACTTTGGGTGTTGTCTTCAAGAAAGCTAGTTCTCCTCCGGAGGGAGTTCTAGATGGCTAGTTGTTCCTCATGAAAGGGTGTTCTGTATAGTTGACTCCAGTTGGCTATTTTCCTATCTGGAAGCTCTTTCAGCATACGCTTCAGCCTGTTGTCTAGGAAGCATATGTTTCATCCGAAAGCATCTTGTCTTGTGCTGATGTGGAGATTTTGTTACAAATAGTTTATTAAGTCGTAACTAACTTAACAACTTAACAGTTGCAGTCATCGACTTAGGATCTTCATCACGAGCTTATAAATACTATCAACACTTATGATTTCAAGCACGCTGAATTGGCGAGTTTAAAGAGGAGACTTTGAGTTTGAGAGAGAAAGAGATTGAGAGGTAAAGAGAGAGGTACATATAAAAGAGAGAAATTGAGCACTTAACTATTATGTAAGGTATGTAACGGCACTACTAACAATACCTTTAGTCGCAGAGAACTTGTTATTCCCAACCACTAACAACAATTTGATAGTGAGCCATCGAAGAACCAGGAACGAAACAAAATAAAATTATTTCACATAGACAAGACTAAAACACTCAAAATCATGTTACAAACACAAGATTAAGACACTCAAAACTATATCACAGAGACAAGACTAACATAATAGCAAAAATCGAATGGCAATAGGAAAATATAACCCGGAACAAGCCGCACCTATGGCCAAAGAAGGTTGGCAGACTTAGCTGGAAAAAAAGACATCCTGTATCTATAAATTTTGGAACGATAAACCTTAATTTACTTTATAGTTAATTATTTAGTTCATGGAAATAATAAAAAACAAATAAATAAATTAGATTTTTTCCCTTAATTACAATCCTTGTAGAGTTGACCCTTGATTTTTTTATTATTATTTTTAGTAAAAATTCCTCTCAAACTATACAAATTATTGCAAATATCCCACTTTTGTTATATTTTGCTCATTTTTTATAAACAATTTACTTATGCGGCTATGATTTATATATATAATTGCAATACAATAGTCTAAGAATTTACATACGAATTTTCCTAATTCATCGTTACACTGCTATATATGCATTTCTTTAGGTAGAAAGAATGTAAGTTATTTGCGAAAAACTTTATATTAAAAGGAGCCTTTTGGTAAAAAAAAGAAGTTTACCCTGGAAGAATTCTAACACGTCAGCATGGCCGAAAATTGTCCACAATTGACATTATTTGTAAGATATTTATTTTTGAGAGAGAATAAAATCTGTTATGAATAGATTTGTTTCTATATTTATGAATAAGTTATCAATTATGTAAAATTTTCATAAATACATATATTTTATTTTTTATAATTTGCATTACTGTTCAATTTGATCTCAATATGTAGTCAATCAATTGTAAATAAACTAAACATACCAAACACAAAAATTATTTAACGTACTCGTAAACCTAATTTTCTTTCCCATTCAGAAAAGTTTTAAGCCATTTTTTCCACAAGAATTTGTCCAATTAGCACATCAATAATTTATTAACCGCAAGAAAATAAGCAATCTTCAAAAAAAAAAAAAGAGCACCATCATTTTTTTTTTTCTGCAAAATGATGTATAAACAATTCAAATTGCAATATAGTAAATAATAATTTCTACAGAATCCTAGGGGCAGATGCCAATTTAATCGACCATTTTACACTGATCCACTTCTGATGATGAGATTTCCTTTTCCCTCCATTTTTGACAAGTTACGACTTGAAAGGGAACACCAACAAAAGAAAAGTGAAAAAGAAATACAAAGGAGCTAAAAAAAAAATACTAAAAAGCGGCCGACTATACCCGGATATACATCCCCTCAAAATCTCCTTATGTACTGTGCTAGATTACAATGGAGCTGTATATATAGAAAGCCACCAACCCCTTGAAGCAAGGAGGTGTCTTCCTATGGAAGAAAAGTAATAAAATGAAAATAAACCCAAAAAGAAAAGGAGGAAAAGAACAGACCCAGAACTCAAGCAGGGAATAACAATAAATAGATAGGCTACACATTCAGGAGATGATGATCTCATTCCCTTTCCCCCCACAAGCATCAAAGCAATAATAAAAAAAAAAGAGAGAAATATATATGAAAATAGAAACCTAAAAACCAACAATTTGAGTGCCTAACCAAATCCCCTAAAAGTGAGAGCATCATGGTCGTCATTCTTTGGCTGTGTTTTCTTTCTATTTTTTTTTTTAACTGAAATGGCTCTTTTTGATCCCACTCTTGCCATTTCCATCCCTAACACAAATGTTGTGGCCGCGACTTGACAACTGAATGCTTGATACACTCTCAAGAGCTAAGCAGGGATCAGCAGCTGCTAAAAGCTTTAGTTGTAAATTTTAACTGGCTTCTCGTATGCATGTCGGTTCTGCATAATTTTGGATGAAAATCATTAATGAGAATCACTCATGTATAACAGAGCATTAAGAATGAATAAGTATCTGTTTGATACTTCACCCCTTTATTGTGCTTATATAGCATTGAGTTAGTATTACCTGATTTACTGCATAAGCCCTCTTAGGAGCATTATCAGAGTGCTCCAACCCAAGGTACTGTTCCCAAGCACCGTATACATCTCTTCTCTGAAGAGAGCAACAAAAAAAAAAATAAAAGAGTTCAAACTGAAATATCCAGTAAAATAAATTGTGCATATTACAGTTGAGGTATGCATAACTATAGACAAACCTGAAAACGACTTGAAACTACATCAGAATCCTGCAGGTACTCTGGACGGCCAAGGGATAAGAAAGCAAACTTCCACTGCATAAAAGAAAAACAAGATGATAAAGAGAAAAAAAAAAAAAAAAGAGCAGCTGATAAAATTTGACAACAAATAAATGTCTATTGCTGAAGAAACAGCACAGAACATACCTTAGAAAACTCATCATCTGGAACCTGCAACTTCTTTTGAATACGCACCTTGACTTCAGCTAAAGTCTCACCTTCACGAATGACCAAGAAGAAGGGTTCACCAAAATTTTGGACTTGCTGTTTAAATGGAAAAAAAATGTACAAATAAAGAACATAACAAAATCTTACTTGTTAAGAATATCCTTCACTACTTATCTAATCACTAATTTAAGCAAACGATTAAAAAGAATACATATATATATACATATATTTATGGGACTGAGCTCTTAAAATTCAGTACCATCTGGTTTTGAGCAGTGTCCTTTGTGAAGTGGTAAACATGAATCAAGCGATCATGGGCACCCAGGTTTTTCTCTTCTTCCGGAATCTGTAACTCACAGTTAAAAAAAAACAGCATCAAATCATAAGGTATACCAAATGAATAAAGAACAAAGATAGTCTATAGTTGTATAAGACTCCAGTTTGGAGATGAAAGTCATCTATAAAAACACTCCATGAAAGAATAAGAAATAGTAGGACATGCCAATGACACGCCAATCAGACAATAAAGTTCATGAAACAAGATTCTAATAAGTTCACAGAAATTGGATAGAAAAAGGAAAACTTGCCTCCTCTGCTCGCAAGGTCCAGTATTGATCATTTATATTCTCTATCTTTTCAGTGTGTGGAAATATCTACAAAATGAAATGAAAACAATTATGCTAGAGCTTCTAAAATCTCTGTATCAGCCACATAAATCCTCAGTGACAATAATGTTATGAAGTACATTGGCATCACGAAACAAGATGGTCAATAGAAAAATGTCATTAAGATTTTTAACTTTTAAATAGGCCAGTACCTTGTATATCTTGTGGTAGAAAACCTCAAGCAGTCTGAGTTCTGCATCTGGACGAGACAACTCTACCTGTTTTAAGCAGCCATGCTTGGTGAATTCTTATATTTTCATTGTTTTGAGTATCGACTAACTAATTTTTTTTAAAAAAAACAAAAATTAGAAGAGGAAGAAACTACCTTCGTTTTAAGTTCGTTGATCACATCTCCAACAGTGCTCTGTTTGGGTAATCTGATGTTGTGAATAACAACCTAGAGACAATTTAGACAAGTATTAAGGACCTGGAAACATGTATACAATATCATATTAAAAGATTGATTCATACGGACCTCATCTTTTGTTGCGTGATGAAAAGCAACTTTCAGATTTTTCAAACCTTGTAGTTCTGGCAGGGGGATGTCCAAAACTTCATAGTACAAAATATCTGAGGTCTGTCAAAATGATCAAGAAATAATATTACAAATATATACTATTAGGAGCAAAAAATTAACTAAGAAAGAGTTCAATCAAAGATCTGACTACTTGATTGTAATGGACTAGCATGTCTGACAAATGTTCTACTCCTCTGTATTTTATAGGCTGGGGCTTAGGTTGCTGAGAATAACAGTTATGAGCTGTTAGCCTGATTTTAGATGGATCATCCAAACCTATTTGGCGAGCCACTCTCTCCACCACATCATCATAACTGTGTATCTTTGACCTAGAAAATAAGGGGTAGATTCATATAGCATCACCAAAATCTAGATGATTATACAATAACAAAATGGCTTTACAAAAGTCACTTACAGTTCTAAACAGAAATCATCCTCCTTTGGTCTCTCCAATGCTCGAAAGTGAACAATCTACAAAATATCAAATTATATAACAGCAAACTCTCATGTAAAAGGACATACAGCACCATGCTCAGTCTTTTAGTTGATTGTTCAAGGCAAAAATTGTATATACAAGTGCAAGAACTAATTCAACTCAACATTATCTAGAGATAAGTCATAAAAACAAACACTAATATTATGTCGATATTGGTAGATCATATATCTGAATTTTTTATTCAAAAAACGTTTGTTTTAAAATTTATATAATAAGTAAATATCTTTTAAAATCATGAGCAACATTGGTGTTGTAATTTGTATGTATAGATCAAGTTTTATCTACTTATTCTGCTTTCCATTCTTTCATAGTACCAAAAAAAAACTCTATTTCACTTTCTACTATTGCATATCTAATACCCTCGTATCAATATTGGGTACACTAAGATTGTATTGCTAATAAGTTTGAACTTTTTATGAGTTTAGTTAGGTGTTGATGCTTTCTTACTACGTATGAATGTCAAATATTATCATATTTAAGTGATAATATAATCATGAAAATAATATATTATATATAGTATATACTAATGTTTGATTTACATTTATGATAATAAAATATATAGTATATAAGCATGCTGCTCAAATATACCTCTACCTAAGCTTAAGATTAATTATAATATGCATCAGCAGCAAGTTAGCAGACCTTTTTGATTTTTTTTTATGTATTTTGTTGAATTATAATTTCTGAAACATGGCATTTTTATATTATGATTACGAGATTATTATATACTGCAGTTATCTCAAAAAAAATAATAAATTTGATCTGTTAATATATTATATATTCATGTAATTATTGAATATTATTGCATTACTAATTTTTATCAAGAATTTTTATAATTTTAGACAATTTTTGTGATCTCCGTAAATTTCTGATATTTTCATTCTTGATAAGAAGATAAATGGTCAGCATAGATAAGGAGTGGAATAACTTAGACAGTAATTATTTTCTTACTAAAATAGTACAAAAAAAGGGTCATTCATTCTAATCAAAACAAAATTTCGAGTACTTTTTTTTCTTATTTAACTCTAGAGGACCCTTAATTTTGTAAGCCTGACTAAAACCATCCACATTGGTTAGTACCTGTCGATTGTGTACATATTCCAAAAATGAAGGCACATCTGGGTATTTGCTTTCTACTTCAGTTTCAGGTAGAGGAGATTTCTGAAAGCAAATAATGTCCCCATCTTCGATCTGGTAATAAAATTGGACAAAAATGGTAAAGTACTACATCAAATCAAACTACTTGCGAGGCATAGATAGGTCAAAGGATAACATGAGTACCTGACTCAACCGAAAAGAGGTCCTCTTATCAAGGTGTTCACACATGACACAAGGTTCAAACTTTATCTCCTGAAAAATAGATCACACATTTTACATTGTAGAATTCTAAAGAATGAAGGTGACTACGTCAGCCAAATAATAGATAGATGACAGGACAGGAACTCTAAAATGACAAACAAACCTCATAAAGCTCTATTTCTTCATCAGAAGCAAATCCAGCCATTTGATTAAGTTTTCCTAAAATTTCCATTGGCTTACCAGAGCTTTTCACAAAAAGCCTCCCAACATATCTGCAACACAAAAGAAATTATTGAGTCACAAACAATGAGACTAAATCAGAGAATATATAATAGGACAGGACAAGGCTCTAAGTACCGTAGCTCCTTTTTCTCAGGATCATAAAGCTTGAAAAAGAGTAGTATATCCTCCTTAGTTTTGTCAGGTGGAGGAATAGGACGTAAATCCTGAAGCATTATAGAAATTTTATCAGTAACTATCTAGCTGCTATCACTAACATAGTAATTGCCAAGACATGGAAGACTCAAAAACCCGCAAGCAAAAAAAACATATTACCGGTCCGAGCTCAACTTCCAAAAACAATTTGAGCTCTGCATTATGTGTCTTATTTGAGACCTCTCTCAACTGTCCAACCTACAAAAAGGCATACAGTTGTGGTCAGCTACATTAGCAAACTTTTAACCAATGCATTACAAGTACTTGTAAGCATTTTTTAAAAATTAAAGGAGATAACGAATTACTGATTGTGTTTCCTCCTGAGGTGTCAAAGGTCTATTGGGGCGGTACGTGTGATTTTGCCGTTTTGCCCAAATCCAGAATCGTTGAAATTGCACAGGTATTCCAAACTCTTTTGCAACCTCTTCCTATAAACCACAACAAACGCCTGGTCAAAAATATATTATTTCAACCCAGCAAAAAGGGGGTTCAGAGAAAATCAATATGCAAATTAGGAATATAAATCCACATTACTCACAATTATCTGTAAATTTTAATGAAGTATATAAATCCACATTACTCACAATTATCTGTAAATTTTAATGAAGTATATCTGTAAAAGCTATATATAACTTAACAAGAATAGCACAAGGAAAGGGGAAAAAAACTGAGACAAATATGTGGAAAGAATAGCTTAGTTTCAAGGATTAAATGACAAAACGAAGATGAAAGAATGAAGAAAATATGAGTATAATGGTAACATAATGGCCAAAGCCAAAACATTCAAATAAGAAGTTTGAATTTGATGCATCTAAAATTCATAAATACATCCTACATACCACAGGACCAAAAAAAAAAAGTTGGAAAAGTTATCAGTATTATTCATTTGAATTTAGCAAAATAGTTATTCAGGGAATATAATAAATATCAATAAAAACTATGATACGAATTTTGAAACCAGAACTAACTGTCAACAGTACCTTGAATTGGTTAAAAGGTGTTTGTTTCTGAATACGGAAACTACGAACTTTATCATGATCTACAAGGTCAAAATATATATCTTTTCCAATCTGTTCAGAAAGGTCCTCATCTCGTGCGACCTAAATACGTCAATGAATTATCACAACCATTAATATCCCAGAATAGAAACTACTAATTCACAAGACAAGAAGCCACACTAAAGGTCAAGACAAAATCAATACCTTTATTATAGTAAAAAGGTGGGCTTGTGCTTTATATCTTTTCTTATCCTCCTTCTCTTCTTGTTCTTTCTTCAATCTCACCTGAAATTAACCACAAGTTAGACTACATAACATGCTTGGGATATTAAGTAACCTAGAGTTGATACAAACAAAACAAACTATAATTACATACACGCACTTACCCTTAAATGTTCAGCAATGTCCTTCTCGTCAACATTACAAATTATTTTGTCCTTGTCACTTTCCCTTATATACACAAGCATGTATGCATTAGAGTATTTTGTAAACTTGAAGGGAGTATTATTAAAACCAGGATTGGTTTGTGGCAACTGTGAAACAAAACGAAAGGCATCAAGATTAATTCACAAATAATTATAACATTGAAGGATATAAGAATAAACTAATGATACTATAAAAATCTAAAAACAATTTATGATTTACCTCTTCCTCGCCACCATACTGCTCTTCTAGAGCCCTTTTCATATCTTCTTTTGTCACGCGTTCATCATCAAATTTGTACCTGAACTCCCAAAAAATACAACCAGTTCCATGGACTGTGTAAAGACCTTGCTCACAACTGAGTGCAGTTTCATACACATGTATAACTGCATAAATATACTTCAACCAAAATTGCATACCACTGATCTGTGAGGGTTGGCCGAATAAAAGCATAGTAGTGTCCACCATGCACCCCACCGCTATGAACCAAAACACTGTCACAAAAGAAATATCTAGTCATATGAGGAGATGCTAAGTAGATACAGTAAAGCTCCGGATTTACACAAAAATCTATCACAAAAATGAAACATGGTCCCTGAATCAACTGCAGCAAAAGAAATCCTCAGCATGCAATTCACATATATACCTATGAAGTGTATAAAGGTTGCGGACACTTCTATCAGCATCAGGTGATAGATATTTTCCATTTTCCCTGTCAAGATCAAGTTGAAGAGGAAACTCATAGCGGTCATTGATCTGCAAGGGGAAAAAAATTGCAGTTAGTACAAGACGGATGCACTGAAAAAAGTCAAACTCAAACTCAAAGCAAAGGAACAAAAGAAATCCTCTAATTTAAAAAAGGAAAAGATGTTTACAGAACTGTAATAATTGGTAACATGCACATAAAACAGCTGCTATCAACCTGATGATAAAATAGAACAAGTATCCAAAACCAACCTTGACCATAGTGTCCCGCATAAAATCATATTCAAACCGCTTTAGTTGAAGTTGAAGGACAGGTGGGAAGTCAATAAATAAGACACCCTTCTTAGCATCCTGATATTAAAAAACAATTAAAACCAGATACATAAAATAATAAATGAATCTAAAAAAAAAAACCCTACTTTATATGGTAAAGAGCATTGTACTTTGAGGTTTGACATTTTAGTTTTCTTTCTGTAAAATAGAATATGGGAACTAACCTGCAAACCATGTTCTTCAGCATGGTATTTATTATCGCCCTCAAGACGTTCAACTTCCACATATTTGTCAAAAGAGGCATAAACATCCCGACATCCTTTCACATCAAGCTGAAGATCTGTCAAGTACAAAGTCAAATTTTGAATCATGCTCTGATATCAATAATAGGTTTTGAACTCTTATAACTGAACACTTTAGCCAGAAAAGAATTACCATAAAATGATTCCTTCCTTGTAGATTTGTAGTCTACATTTATGCACTCGATGTAATTCATGTGATGACCCTCAAATAATTGTTGTATTGTACCCTCCACAACAGTTCCCTGAACCAGCAACGGCATAATTACAATGAAAACAATCAAGAAATATACTAATGCCCATAACATCAAACCTTTTTTACCTTCATTTTGTCTTCAAGCTTTTCACAAAGTACCCTGTTGAGTTCTTGCACATCATGTTGCATAAAAGAATCATATGTATCCCATCCAAAAGACTTGGTTAATTCTTTTGTGGCAACACTGCTGTCATTGTATTGAAGCTTATAGAATAAACTCTGTAGTGCAAGTGGGATGCTTCCCGATGGCATATCATTCTCAGTAGTTGGCATATGGTACACAGCCTAATGAATACAGCCCAACTTAGAACATTTTTTAGACATAAGTAAAACAGTAGAAACAATCAAAATTTCCTCTAAGATGAAAATGAAAACACCTGCTGACCTTTCTGAAATAAGGAATATGGTACAACGTCTGGAGCAGAGAATTCATGTAACAAGTTGCTCCCTGATTCTTGAGCCCAACGTAACCAGTTTCCTTTTTAGAATCATAAGACCAGTAATCAAGAACCTTGCGGACAGCTACCTCGGCTTCAACTAAACATGTGTCATTCATAAGATATCCTCTACTAGGGTCATAAAGATCACTCAGAGGCATGAACGATGTGAAGCCCCAGTCACTTTCCCTTGTGTTAAACTGGTGCTGCGTGTCTACAAGATCCAGTAATAGGTAGAAACTGCAAGTCAGTTCACTTATTGTCTGAAAAGACAATTGGCAAGAAAACCAATTGCTCTATCACATCATGATTTTTGTAATATATATGTATATACATATATAATTATATATATAACCCAATCAAGTGAGAATTATTGTAAATAAGGAATATCAGTCAGCGTTCGTAGTAGAACCAGGAGAAGTAAATTAATACAGGCTGGAAGACTAGATCCCTTAAGGTAATGGATAGCATCTACTCTATGATATTGCAACATAATTATACTGTGAATTTACACCTTTAAGTAGTACAAAAGAATTTGAGGAGGAGATACATTTTCTTATTGATAGAATGATGGAGATCCCAAACATCATGTATGACTAAACGAACAAATGATCTTGACAATATTAGGAATCAACCAATAAATCAATTTTATTTAAGATAAAAAACTGATCAAGTATACTTTAAAGTTGAGTGGGAGTAAGAGAATAGGGAAAGAAAAGAAAACAACTACCATTACAAGTTTTTTAACATAATAATAAGTATTATAAACAAGAT
Source organism: Cannabis sativa (assembly GCF_029168945.1). Lineage (NCBI taxonomy): Eukaryota > Viridiplantae > Streptophyta > Magnoliopsida > Rosales > Cannabaceae > Cannabis > Cannabis sativa. The sequence continues at coordinate 20,090,040 of NC_083608.1, forward strand.
TATGACAGTAAAACATTGAAAAAAACAAGAAGTCAATCCAAGACATACAAACAAATTATCCACTAAAGAACTAAATTAGTAAACGACTAAATAACAACAAAAGAGAATACCCTTTCTTATTGAGTACTTGTTATGCATCTGGTTAACCACGGCCAGGCTGAACTGAGCATATCTACTCCATCCATAAGGCAATGTTGAAGAATCGGCCACATCCAAATACATTGATAGATAGTCTACATTATTCCCCTTGGGAAAAATTAGTATTCGCCTGAGTAAACCAACCAACAACCAGTAAGGTCAATATCCGATCATCACCAGGAAAAATAACACACACACAACACAACATGACGCTAAGTATATGACCATAATTACCATTTATAACCCCCCACGACGAAAACGTCAGAATAGTGCTTTTTTACATTCAACCTTGTAAAGTTTTCAATTGTCCAAGTAAATTTAATTGATGGAGGATCCTCTACTGGTTGATTCTCAACAGTTTGATTCTCCACCGTATTAGCGGGCTCCACCTGAGCTGCTGATACCATCAAATTAAAAACAATAAGGTTTGGAGAAATCAACAAAATCAAAACCCTAACACCCAGCGATCAAAACACTCAATCCCAGATCAATTTGGCAACATTGCAAGCTTCAAAACAAGCTTCGTTCACAAATTCATCGAATTTAAATGACTAAAATAGAAATAAATAATTAACTAAAACCTTCCATTGGCTGAGGTCCCTCGACCAAATCCGAATGCGGCACAAGCATCTCCTCGTCTTCTTGCTGCTGAAAGAAATACGCAAATCAGAAACTGCGATCGAGTAAAACACAACCCTATCCTACTAAATCAAAACCCTAGAAATCAACAGTCTAAAAAAGCCTGAATTTTCCGAAATTTTCAGCCAATTCGAAAACCAAGCGGACAAAAGCCCTCAAGCGATCATGAATCACCAAAAGAACGAACAAAACAAAGCTCAAAATTCAAAGAGAGAAACAAAAGACAACAAAATGAAACGAGCGTTGAAACGAAATCAACAATGGGAAAGAACTGAGTTTTCGGTATGCACATACATCCAACGGCGGAGGAGTCATCATAGTCATTGATGAAGAAAACTAGGGTTCGTCACGATCGACGAATCGATGAATATAGAGATAGAAAAAGAAAATCAGTGAGAAAAATCGCGAGAAAATAAAGCCAAACAGGGGACTTGGGAAGAAAATTAAAAAAGGAGGTAAAACACTCCCGAAGGAACTTGGCTCCCAAAAAAAGCTCTGTGGGGGAGTTTTTACTTCAGGGGTAGGGAGGGACGGGGAGGAGGGGTATTTTCGGGATTTCATTATTAACAAGGGGTAATATCGGTACCACAGTGGCTGGGCTGTGGTAAATTTCTCTCCGATGCGATATCGTGGGTAAGAAAGAGCCAATGAAACAATTCCACGTAGGGGAAAGAGAGTAGACTTGAATATACAATTCTTACGTGGCAGGCTTGGGAGGTCACGTGCGCTTGCTCAGGTCCAAGATCAACGTCTCTCATGCTATGCAGTTCTCTTCTTTTTTATTTATTATTTATAATCTTTTCTTAAAATTAATTAAAATTGTGTACGACTTTGTGTATTTTACTTTTTTTTTTTTTGAGAAAAAGCTGTTATTATAAATCAAAGAGTGTCATTTACAACAACAGAGAAAATGGTAGAAGGAATTTCTTCTATCCATATACAATCATTATCCAACTGTAAAGCTTGTTTTGCCAGGCCGTGAATGGCCATAGCATCCCGTCTAACATGAGATATACAAGCATTAGAGAAAGAGGATAAATGATAAGAAATATCTTCAACTAAATCATGAAAGCTAGAGAGTTGTGACTTTTTGCCTTGAAGAGCATGAACTAACATCAAACAATCAGTTTCCACACTGTGAGGCTGTAGCTGCAATTGTTTAGCCCATTGGAGACCCCAAAACATAGCTTTGGCTTCCATTTCTTGCGATTTAAAATTGCCAACAACAGGCTTGGACATAGCTGCTATAACCCGACCAGTGGAATCCCGTATAATCACACCAATACCTATTTTATTCCTCGAAGAATCAAGTGCTGCATCAACATTCATTTTTAAATTTGATTCAGTAGGAGGAACCCATTTCACAGGTCCTGCATCGGCTGCCACACACGAAACTGCTGGTGCAGTAGCAGATTTCACAGAGTGAAAATTAGCAAGATAAGCTTCAGCTTGTGATGAAATAGCCATTGGATGCTTGAGTTGTTTGCCATGAATATAATTATTTCTATCCGACCAAATAAACCACATAGTGCAAAATAGTTTTTCCAGTTCAGATTTGGTTAGAATTGTGGATAGAAACAGTAGGTAGTCACCATCTTTCATGAAACCAGCCTTCGTAAAATCAAGTTGAAAACTGGTATGCTGCCAAACAGATTTGGCATGACAGCAGGAAAATAATGCATGTCCAATAGATTCCCATGCTCTTGAACAAAGTGAGCAGGTGGCTGAGGTAATCACTTTCCTATGAAAAAGATTTTGTGCCACTGGTAAGGCAGAGTTGATCACTCTCCAGCCAAAAATTCTCACCTTAGATGGGAGATTTAATCCCCAAAACAGCTGCCACCATGCCTCCCCGCGATGTAGAACCGGAAGAAAGGGTTCTTTGTTTTCCAATGAGCAGGCTAAATTATACCCGGATTTGACTGTGTAGTCCCCAGAGGAATCATAGTGCCATCTCCATCGATCACGTGTGGAATTATAAGACAAAGGAATGGTTAAAATTCTATCAATATCCGCTGGAGAGAAATCATTGTGAAGCAACTCCAAATCCCATTCCCTAGTGTCAGTAATGTAGTCTGCTACCAAATTACTGCAGCTGCCTGTGAAACGCAGAGGCTTAAAATATTCATTGCCTGGAATCCATGAATCTTGAGCACAATTCACACCAAGACCATCTCCAATTTTAATGATTAAACCTTTGCTTAACAGCTCCCTGCCCCAAACGATTCCCTGCCATGTCAAGGATGATAAACCAGAAACTTTTGCTGTCATAAAATCATTTTGATGATAATATCGACCCTTTAGGACACGACTTAGCAAAGAATTTGGAGTTTGAAAAATCCGCCAGGCTTGTTTAGCTAGAAAAGCTTGGTTAAAATGTACAAATGATCGAAATCCTAAGCCACCATCTCGTTTAGAAGTACAAAGAGACTTCCAATTCTTCCAATGTATCTTTTTATTATCTGTTGAAGATCCCCACCAAAATCTTGCCATCATAGTTTCGATTTGCTTACAAAACTTAGCGGACAAACGAAAACAACTCATAGCATATGTTGGAATCGCTTGCACCACAGCTTTTAAAAGCACTTCTTTTCCACCAATGGAGAAAATTTTATCACTCCAAGCATGCATTAATTTCCAAATTCTTTCCTTTATGTTATTGAAGAGTTGGGATTTATCTCGTTCACTGTAAGCTGGGAGTCCCAAGTAAGATTCATGACAAGCACAGATCGGCATCCCTAAAATTTGTTGAAAGGAAAGCTTAACAGCTTCAGGAGTGTTAGGCGAGAAGGACATAACCGACTTGTCAGTGTTTAAAAGTTGTCCAGATGCACGGTGATATACATCCAAAGCACGCTTAATGGAACCACAAGATCTATCATTGGCTTTCGATGTACAAGAGGCTATCATCGCCGAACAAAAGATGTGTAATGGATGGTGAATGTCGAGAAACAACAGCTCAAGTCTACCAACTGCTTCCTCATGTCGCAACAATCGCGAAAGCCCTTCGAACAAATGAGAAATAGATATGGGAGAGTGGATCACCCCGACGCAACCCACGCCGAGGTACACGAACCCGAGACTTCTCCATTGATTAGGAAAGAAAAAGAGTTTGTATGTAAGCATGTCATGATGAGAGAAATCCATTTAATACCAAAACCCATCTTCCCCATAACTGCAGCAAGAAAAGACCATTCCACCCTATCGAACGCCTTACTCATGTCAAGTTTGAGAGCAAAGAAACCCCAGAGCCACGAGTTCCGTGCTTCAAGCTATGTACCATCTCAAAAGCCACAAGAATATTATCCGTAATCAAGCGATTTGAAAGGAATGCACTCGTGTTTCGAAATAACAGAATGTAAAACTTCTTTAAATCGCAAGGCCAGCATCTTAGAGATTATTTTGTATGTAACATTGCAGAGACTAATTGGACGGAAATCCTTCATGGTCTTAGGCTTTTTGATCTTAGGAATCAAAGTGATAAGAGTCTTGTTGAAAGATTCAGGATTGGTTCCATTATTCAAGACATCAAGAGCCACCTGAGTCACTAATTCCCCAACAATATTCCAATTGTGATGATAAAACATAGCTGACATCCCATCTAGGCCTGGACTTTTATCTGAACCGATAGTCTTCAATGCTGTAAGAACTTCCGAGTATCGTAAAATCTTGAGACAAGAAATCATTCTGTTCATCCGAAATGGTTGTTGGTATGGTTGATAGAACATGAGATAAAGCCCAGTGATCTTCATTGGAAGCAGTAAAAAGTTCTTGAAAATAATCAGCCACCACTCTTGAAATGCCTTCTTTTGTTGTAACTGTGTTTCCATTGTCATCCGTAAGTGCTTTAATTCTATTGTTTGAATGTCAGTAGCTTTGGAATGAAAAAAACTTGGTATTACGATCTCCCGATTGAAGCCAATCAACCCGTGAACGTTGTTGCCAATATTGCTCTTCATTAGCCAACAATTCATCCAATATAGATTCAGAATGCACTTTTGCGAGAGAAATCCGGGTCCGAACTCGGATGTATTCAACCCGTGGACAGTTTTTTGAGCAAGTTTGATGTCTTGTTTCATCTTTCCAAACTTCCTATAATGCCAATCATGAAGGTTATTAGCACAAACACGTAAAGAGGACACTAAACGAGAAGCTGGGTCTGTTTCTGATGAATGCAGCCACGAGTTAGAGATAATTTCAGAACACTCTTTATCCTTCAACCAAAACTGTTCAAAACGAAAGCGTGTTTTCCTTGGAGCTTGAGCAGGTGGTGTCAAATTGAAGTCTATTTCAGCCAATAAAACTCTGTGATCAGATCCATAATAATCTAAATGCGACAATTTTGGCCAAACAAAATTATCTCTCCATACATGATTAATGAAGCACCAATCTAATCTCTCCTTTAAGCTAGATGCACTTTTTCGATTCCTAGCCCATGTAAATTCATCACCAATGCTAGGATTTCGGTCAAAAAGCATTGGTCCAAAGTTGTACGAAAGGCTTGCATTTGATTGTCATCTCTTAAAGGACCACCATTTTTATGTTCATTTGAGAAAATTTCATTTATATCCCCTATTAATAGCCACGGGTCTAGAGGAGAGACATCAGCCAATCTCCTTATTAATTTCCAAGTATGCTTCTTATTGACAGCTTCAGGAAAACCATAAAGAGCAGAAAAATGCCAACGAGGACCATCATCAAACAAGATATAGCAATCGAAATGATTTGTATTCATTGATAAAAGTGTTACATCAACAACATCTTGCCATAATAACATAAGACCCCCCTTCAAACCTACCCGAGCAACTTCTAAGCCATTACTAAAATTTAAAAGATTCTTAAAACGAGAAAGAGCACCATCACACAATTTAGTTTCCATAAGAAACAACACCTGAGGAGATTGCTCATGAATAAGCAATCGAAGACGACGGAATGCACTCGAGTTCCCCAAACCCCGTGCATTCCAACTTAAGAGTTTCATGATGAGGAGCGGGATTGCGAAGCAATCACCGCTGCATTGTCATTTTCTCCATCAGAATCTGAGCTTTCTGTCGAAACTGTAGGAAGAGGATGCACCCCAGCTGACAAGGTTGAGGGATCAGTAACTTGGTTTCCACGGCATCGTTTAAGAGTCTGTCTTAAAGAGATTGGATCAAATTGCCGTTTGAATTGGCGGTTAGGATTCAGGTTCTCTTGATCCATATCAACAAAAGGATCAGATATAGAATGTGAAGCTGTAAATGGTGGTGTTGTTGAAAGAGACATAGAGGGATATTTATGGGAAACAGGCATAGGCAGTGTAATGGCAGGTTTTAATTGTGGTGATTTATGATTAGTGTTGATAATGGGAGGATAAGTAGCATGTATGGGATCAAGCAGTGGTGATGTAAAGTGCGAAAAAGAGGAATGGCCAACATCTGGTGTGTACACATTGGATAAATGAGTTGCTGTTGTGGTAGAAGTAGAAAGTGGTTTTGAAATTGCATTGGATATATGGGGAGACAATTGATCAGATGGAAAGTTGTTAATGTCGTGTTTAGGTGGTATGAGTGTGGATTGAGTGAGAAAACCAGGGGAAAAAGGATGTGGTACTTCGGAGGAAGTGGTGGCTGTAATGGTAGAAGGTAGAACCCGTGTAGAATTAGTAACCATATTCCCAGTATTTGACGATTCACCAATTAACAAGGGTCGTGGATGTGCAGCAGGCCTGTGTTGCAATTGTGGAATTGAAGCAGTTAAAGAAGTTCTTGCTAGACGAGTGAGAAGTGGCCATGCATTTCCCTTAGAGAAATCCGATCTATAGCGATCATATGATGAAGAAGGCAGGGCAGAACCAATCAACGTAGGTCCATATGGAAGTTCAGGATCAACACCGTTGTCTAGTTGCTCAAGAAACACAGGACATTTCTGATACAAATGGCCAATTAAACCACACTCCATACAATATTCGGGAAGACGTTCATACCGGAACTCAACCCAGAACTCATCCTTCACACGAGGCAAAGTAATCATCTTGCCTCTAAGCAAAGGCTTAGTGATATCCAATCGAACTCGAAAACGCAAAAACGGACCCCAACCTTCATTCAAAGAGTCTTCATGGACAGAAATAAACTCCCCTAATAAATTTCCTAGTGATCTGGCCAAGGACTTTGATTTACTAAGAAAAGGCAAACGGTAGGCTTGCACCCAAAAAGGAGAATAAATCATTGCTTCGGGAGTAACATTATGCATCGCCATCGGTGGATAAAGTACAATATGATGATCTTGAAAGTGCCACGGCTCCTTTTCAAGAGCCCGAAATCGATCCCCTTCACACCCAAAACAGAGTATAAACATGTTTACAAGGTTTCTTTGATATTAACCTTAAATCGACCATCCCAATGCTGTGCCATTTGACGTTGAAAAGTTGAAAGCCAGACCTTCTTATTTGTAATCACACGAGCAAACAGAGAAAAATCAGGAGATGGTAATTCTTCAGCAAGGCCGTCATTGCCATCATCAGTAATAGCAACAACCGTCTTCTCAGCATCAGATAATTGCATTGCTGATTTCATCTTGTGTAGAAATGGATCCATAGTACCAGAGGAAGAAAAAGATGGTGATAGGAAGTGGAAGATGAGCAGTTAAGAAGAAAATAATGTGAAAAAACTGGAAAAACCTTAGTGGACAATAACTGCCTCAGAGCACAACAATAGGGCAGACGCTCTATTTTACTTTACTAATTGTATTTTATTTGTTCAAGATAATTAAATCCACGTCTTTTGGGTGTACGGCTTTATGTATTTCACCTTGAAGATAATCTATCTAGTCGGTGCTAAGAGTGAACTAATAAACATTATGGGCCGGGAGTTGGAAATTGGGTTTGTTGCTGGACCCAGTACACTTCATGGCCCGTGCAGCCCAGTTATAAATGAAATTGAGGAAATTAGACTGCATATTTTATTTTTTTTTAGAAATTTGACTCTATACCCTTTTTATATTGTCTTTTTTTATTTTTATCCTCTTTTTTAAAGTCTATTATTTTTACCTTTTTTTTAAACATTGTACCAATTTTGCCCCTGTCACTTTAAGATACTCTCCATGTAACTCTCTTATGTCAGGGTATTTTAGGTACAATACATATAAAAAGAGGTATGTTTCAATTAAATATAAAATTAGAGGTAAATTTGATTAATTGATTAATAAAAGTGGTATTTTTCAACTTACCCCTATTTTTTTAACTTATGTTTTTAATTTTTATTCTCTTTTTTAAAAGGAATATGGTATACTAACTTTTGCCATTTTTTTACAAAAATACTGCCAGAAAGTATTTTTTACTGTGTTTTTTTATAAGTTTTATACTACAGTATACTCTGTTAAGTTTTCACTGGTGTTTTTTACTTGTTCTACTGTTGTTTTAAATTGTTATGTTTTGTGTTTTACTAGTGTTTTATAAAAACACAGTATTTTTGAAAAAAAAAATCGTGTGACAGTATTTTTGTAAAAGTTAACCCAAATTCCAATATTTTTGTGAGTTTTCCTTTTTAAAATGTATTATGTTTACCTTTTTTTTAATCATTTTACTAATTTTACTCTTATCATTTCATGATAGTATTTTTTTTAATCAAAATTTTACTCCAACTTACCCATAAACCTACACATCCATCTACAAAGAATACAAATCTATTTTATTTGAAATTATGTCTTAATTATGTGAGTGTGTGAGGATAATTTGGGTACAATACTTATAAAAAGAGATATATTTAATTAAATTTTATTTAGAAGTAAATTTAGTTATTATAATAATAATAAAAAAAAAAAAGTATTTTTCAATCTCCCGATGAAATTCTTCTTTTACAATTTGTTTTTTTAATTTTAATAATTATTTTTATCTTATTTTTATACAAGTGTTTAAATATAAAAAGGTTAAGGTAATTAGCGGTTAAACTACTTGAATTTTAAGGTTTGGTACGTGACAATATTTTATTAGTCCACATAATTTTAATTATTTTTTTAAAAAAACTATTTAAAAATAAAAAACAAAATTATTAAAATAATTAGAAATTAAAAAATATATATTTCTTTTCTTCTAGTTATCCCAATTTACTTACAGGATGACGTGACACTTGATGGAGTGACACGTGTCATCATTTTAAGACTTGGACGAGTTACAATCACCTGAGGTTCCGTCCACAATAACTCAGGGTTAAATCGACAAAGTCTAGTTCTTCAGCATGAAGTATCCGAACAGGTTATGTACCTCACAGTGTTCCGAGCAGCATGTATGTATTCAGAAAAGTATCGTTATTCGCACTAAAGGACGCGATATTTAAAGATTTCCCAATATAATTTCCTTAAATATCACCATGATTATAGCTTAATTAAAATTCCTATATTTGTGGGATCGGTTTGGTACAACCGAGAAATTATTGGGAATTAACATTCAGTTTCTTGATTATTTCTCTGTACTTTTGGGTAACAAACCCTCGTAGCTTCCCTATAAATAGTAGAGTTATTTTATTGTTAGAGATCTGAATTTCAACTTTCTAGAGAACTATTTCGCTGCTAAAATAATTGTAAACTTTCTCAAGAATATTAAGAAACTCACCTAGCTGGACCTTGTGATCTTAATCATTCTATAAGTAATACAACAAAAAGGGGAGTAGACTATTACCATTATTACGGGATCGAACCTCTATAAATTTATGTGTTCTTATTGTTATTGCTTATTATTATTTTATTCATGATTGGTAATTCAATTTCATTGACTTAAAGACTCAGAGCCGTTGGCTAAAAGTGAGGTCAACAATTTGGTAATTTCATTGAGAGTAAATGAACACAACCTTCCATCCATCAAATTTTTGATTCTCTTCAATTTGGTTGACAATGGTTCTAACTGGAATGTCTTCATCAAATAAGCCATGTGATCCAACAGCGACGGATCTCATTATCCAATTCCCATTGAAATAGGGGTCAAGAACCCTAACGCGCAACTACCACCTCGGGGTAATCCACCGATAGTCCTTGCTCATGTAAATCTTATTGAAACTTATTTTATCAAGATCTAGATTTACTAGCATGTATGTGACTATAGTCTATAATCTAACATCCTAAATATGAATTTCCTAAAGTAAAGAAATAAACACAAAAGAGATTAAGAAATCCTTACATTGATGGGAGTAGAATAATAATGACTCCTTCCATTTAGATATCTAGCCCTTGATTCTTGTCTGTAACAGAGCATTATCAATCTGAACTTGGATCTTCTCTCCTTCAATTTGGTTAGACACAGTCTTCCTCACTATGTTAGGTATTGCTTTGACATGAGTGGGCATACTCTCAATTCACCATAGGCTTCGAAAATTTGAGGAGGAATAAGAGGGAATTTCGAATAGAAGAGAAGCTCTCTTTATTTTCTAATTTTCTGACAAAAGAGTCTGATGTAGGTTATGAAAATAAGAGTCATCTCTTTCTTTATATAGATTTTCATATCGGGTTAGGATTTAAATTATATGAACTAAAAAAGATGAAATAATAGCTTAAATTAACCTTAAGTTGTTGACCATATATGTGGGCCCCATAAGTTTTAATTTTGTCATTTATTTAATAACTTATCTTTTATTTCACAAATACCATATTTTAATTATAATCCTATAAATGTCAAATCTATCTATTTAATAATGATAATTAATTATCAAATAAAATTGTCATTTAACTTATTTATTAATTAGACCTTGTAAAGTCTATTAATTAATAAATAAATCTTAAATCCTCTTTTCTTCTCAAATAAGTCATTGCTTAGTGAAAAATTTACAAACAAGACATAGTCTTATTTAGAATTCTAATTAATTAATTAAAATTAATTAATTAAGACTACAAAATAATATTATTATAATTAGTGTGGGGACCATAATCTTATGTAATCAAGCTCTCAATAAGTAGATTTAGATTTGAACTCCTAATTACATAGAACGCTCTATATACCAAAAATAGATGCGCTTTGAATTACTCATTATTTCAATCCAAATAATCAAAGATCCTCTATAGATGATCTACATCGAGTAGGGACAAATTTACCGTTCTGTCCTTCAATGTATTTTTTCCTTAAAACACTTCAACTATTTATAAATTATATTTAAGTAAACTAATATAATTACTGAAATGAGTGCTCAATTATTTATAGCGTTAAGCCAAACTCAAAAGAAATTATCGTTTCACTTCTAATAAGTTATTGAAGCTATAAATTCTATATTCATGATTAGAGCTCCCACTCAATTGCACTATCATATTCCCAAGATGTATGTATTGGAAATATCTACTTGGTCAACTTTAACGAACAAGTCAAAGAACATGAATAATACATTTAAGTCAGAACCTAACCCCATCACATGATTAAGATCTATTGACCTGACTTTGAAAGATATAACTGTAAGTTTATGATATCTTATCCAATGTCAATATCGGTCCAGTCCGATGTATACTACATACATCCTATACTAGCATACTTTGCCAATACCCTTGAAAGGACATACCACATATCAATGTGTAAGTAAACATTATCGTTGATTATCACGTCAGTGGAAATCTAGTGTACTGACAAATTATGGGACTAACTTTTGAGAAATACAATCATGATTATGTTCCACTGTGTAGACAACACTATAATCATGAATAACTATATGTTATGAATTTGATAGAATTTATACATTAAACATATAAGCATGAAAGTAGTCATGTGAACCATGTAACATAAAATAATTTCTGATCTTTTATTAATTAATAATTCTGATTATATTGAAATGAGTTTTATTTAGGGCATAAAATCCCAACAAACTCCCACTATCACTAATGTAAAACTAAAAGTGCATTTCAATTAATCTTAACACCTTGATGTCCATATCAAATGTAGTATGTAGTATTATCAGTGTAATAACACCTGACAGGTTGTATTCAGTATTAATCTTCTCCACCATTACATCTTATTAGTCACAAAATCATTGATGTTATGAAATTCCTATCTAAATATTTTATCATCTTAGGGTATTGGATTCTTTACTGTTTGACAAATAAATCTGTGTTGTCAGGAAGTAACACTAGTAGTTAATTCATTACTGGAATAATTTTAAAAATTGTATAGAATTTTCTATAGGCTGAATAATCATCTACTAGCCTTCTAGGCCACTTTAATATTCAGACTCATTGGTAGAGTTAGAAACTCTGGATAAGTTTTTACACTTCTCCAAAAATTATTGTTCCACCCCCAGAGTCACAATCTCATAAGTAGACTTTTTATCATTAACACAAGTCTAGAAACTTGATTTGGTGTAGTCTAAGAGTATTAAAGTACCATCATTATCGACTAACATATAGTTCCTCTTTTGATCTTAAGATTTGTTTGATTGTCTTCCAATATTCCTTTCCTAGATTAAACTAAAACTACTCATAACTCTCACTCAACAGCATGTGTCTGGTCTAATGCATACTGGAGCATACATGAGACCTCTCACTGTTGATGCTTAAGGAATTCTTTTCATGACTTTTATCTTTTTTGGAATAGTTGAAATTGTTCCTTAGATAAATAAAATCTATGTCTAGAAGCGAAAAGACTTCCTTTAGAGTTAGCCATTAGAGAAATACTTCGACATCTTACTAAAGTAAGTTACTTTCACTAGAGTAAGTAAATTACCAGGTATACCACAAAGTCATAGGTTTAGATAATCTCAAACCTACGATACTAGGATCGAGAAGTTTTGTTAAGTCCATTGAATAGACTTATTATCTAAATTTTCCTTCTTGTCCTTGTTATATAATTTTTTTGGTTACTCTATATGAATAGTTTTAATATTAGTTTTCTTGATTTTGCTTTTTAGTTCCTTATTATGAATATCCATTGATTGTTTAAACTAACAATGGTTTTCTATCACATGTGTCTTCCAAGTCATAACAGGATGGAGTTCCTTGAAACTCTCCCACTCAACAAGGTACCGTGACAATTGTGAAGTTCAATGATGAAGTCACTAGTGACTTAGTCTTGGAACAGGTGTGGTTCAATTTGATAAGAAGTCTCTGATTATGAGACCTTGGACACAAAATCTGGACACAATAAGGTTTGTGAAATTTGTTCCACTCTAGATTAGATTACCTAAGCTTGGTTTACAATAATGGGGACAAAACTGCTTGAGTGCTATTATTAGAACAATCGAGAAACCTATAATGATAGACAAGTTTACAAAGGAGAGGTCCATGATTCGATTTGCTCGAGTGTTAGTGGAAATGAAAATAATGGATGACCCTCATTGTTCATTTTGAGAATGAGAGGGGGCAAATTCAAGATCAATTTGTAGAATATGAATGGCTTCCAATCAAGTGTGGAGAATATCATGGATATGGTCAGAATATGGCACAATGTAGAAAGGAAGGGTTAAGAAGTCTCAGGCAAGCAAGGAAAATCCTAGTAATGTAATGATAGTGTTGTAGAAACTAATGTGAAACAGAGTCAAAATAATGATCAGGTTGCAAGCGGGACACAATGATATTGCAATGGATGCAGGGGGTACAACACATACTAAACTGAAGAAAACTGATGACAAGGATAATTAGGAAGTCCCTAAAAAGACAGAAAATGCTAAAATGAAAAGTGTAGAAAATAACATAGAGGCTGCTAAAGTGAGGAACACTTTTAAAGTGCTCCAAGAACATGTGACAGGGGAGATAGTAGGGACCTTAGTTCAGGTTTTTTCTAATGGAGTGCACCAAAATGGTTAGCTGGAACGTGCATATTTGAATAAACGAGAGAAACAAGTTGCTATTTGGGACCTATTTCGTGTGAATAAAATTGATATGGTAGCGTTGTTAGAAAATAAGCTTAAGTTTAAGAAAGCTACAAGGATGATGAATAAGGATTTTTTTAATTAGGATATGCTTTATAGCAATGCTTCTGGTGACAAAATAATGGTGATTTAAAGGAAGGATTTCATCAAAGTTCAGGTGCTGTATTAAGATCAACAGTGAAGATACTGACATTTCTTTCAAATGTTGATAGATAAAAATATTAACATCAAAATCTCAATACATGAAAGAATTTGAAAGGGCCATAACTAATATTTAGAGGATTGTTTGAGGTTTTTAAGGTGATATTCTCAGTTAAGATGACAACTTCAGCTATAACAATAGTGAGAGAGAATTTAAAAGATTTTAAGTTTTCTAAATATAACTTTAATTAATATTTTTCTAATTATATTATTCCAATAAGCTGTTATAATCATAATTTTTGTATCACATTTGATCCGATGGATTGAAAATAGGGTTCGTTTGGAACGCCGTATTAGGTCGTATTGTATTGTATTGTATTATATTATATTGAATTGTATTTTATGCAATATTTTTATATAAAACTATATGTGGTATTAACTTTTATGGACACCTAAATGTATAATATTTTAGTATAAATTAAAGTTTAACATAGTATTATATAAAAATATGATATATAATCCAATTCAATATAATACAATACAATACAATACGACCTAATACGGCGTTTCAAACGAGCCCATAATGTATAATTTTGTCCAAAATTTTGTGTCTAAGAAACGTAGCGTATAATTGGACACCACTAGTAATAATGAGTAATATTATAAATTATACACAAACTTAATTTATCTAGTGAAAAAATAAAACTAATTAATATTAAGATGGTCATTATGTTTTTAAGTTGTGTAGGATTTCTTTAATTCCAATAATATCCTACACCAATTTAATATCCTTGCAAAGCGACATGGTTAAATTTGATGAAGACAATTAAAATCAATTTAATTAAAACAATGTAAAACTATAAGTAGTTTATCTTCACACGACAAATCGTTTGAACTTAAACGATTTGTCGTTGACCAGAGCAAACAATAAATCCCAAGTGAGCTAACCCTAGCTCAGATTCAATCAAAGAACTTTCGAGATTTGAACCAAATCTCTTTCTCCCTTTCTTCCTCTCGAAAGAACCCTAGGAACCAAATCCCCCTTCTCGATCAAACCATATCGATATCACCAGAACCCAACCCCAGAAATTAGATCAAAGCCATACAAACATAAGAACATGCATCAAAATAAAAGAGATAGAGAAAATAAACACAAAAATTATAAAGGTTCGCCTTAAATATAGGGGTACATTCTCTTTGAGCTCGTCTTGAAGAACGATATCAGATCTGCACTTACTTTGAAGAATTTTACATCAGGTATGAAATTCAAGCCACAATCTTAACTGGTATTTCATGGTTTCTTTCCTCTTTTTTTTTTTTTTTTTTTTGATATTCTCTCTCTCTACTAATTTTTCTTGTTTTTCTTTTACATGAACTCCACGAGCTCAACATAGGAGCTCCTCTCACAAATCTAGGTCTCACACTTTTGATGTTTTTGCTATGCTGGACAATTAGTGAGGACACCTCCTTTTATAATTGTTTATTACTGTTGTAATTAGAGTAGAGAAATTTATGTTGTCATAACAGAAATTCTGTTAGGATAGTTGGAGTTAGTTATGGCTGGTGAGCGAGAATTATGAGCCTTTAATTATATTTATTTTTCTGTTCACTACAAAAAACTGCTATTTTTAATAACAACTTTTTAGTCACAACATAAATTTTTTGTGACTAAATGTGACTTTTAGTCACAACAAAAAATTACTTGTGACTAAAACATAGTGTATTTAGTTACAAGTTGTCACTAATTTAGTTTTAGTCACAACAAATATTGTGACTAACACTACAACATTAAGGACCAATAGCGGCGGGCCCCTCGGCCGCTATTGGTCCACAATCTGGCCGCTAAAGGGCAATAGCGGCGGACCTCGACCGCTATTGGTTCGCCGCTATCGTCGTCGCTATTAATAGTATTAATGGCCAAAATGTGTCCGCCGCTAATACTATTAATACGGCGGAAGAATAACGGGCGGACCCCGCCGCTATTGCCCTATGTCGTCGCTCGAAGGCGGACCTCGCCGCTATTGCCCCCGTGTCGGCCTCGTGTTTCGAGATCGACACAGGCAACAGCGGCGGTCCCGCCGCTATTACCCATCGTAATAAAAATAATAAATATTTATAAATAATAAATAATAATAAATATATATTAATCTTATATATAAATAAATAATTAATTAATATACGAATATTTAATAAATAAATCTAATTAATATAATTAAAACAATTTAATAAAATTTATTAATAATTTAAAATTGTCTCCAAAGTAATTAACTTTAACATATTAATCCTAATAAAATATTGTCTCAAAATTAAACTAAATTATTACAAAACATAAATAAATTATTCATTAACATCTTCATTCACAGTTCTAATTATGAAGTCTTGATCCGGATTATTTTCGTACGAGTCCCCGAAGCCCGTGGCGAGAAGGCACATACGCTCAGTCCGATGATAAACCTGCCGTTAAATTACCGAGCTCACTTTCGTTGAAAATGAGAGTTGAAAAAAATTGGTTCTCCCCGCGATGAACTCCCAAATAATCTAAAATCGCAAAGTTTGAGCCGAGCTGAGGAGACTCGACGTGTTCGTATAAGAACCGATTTCCCATCGCTGAGCAGACCGTCGTCGTTGCCGCCGAGGAAAAGATCGGGGTTGCCGTCGCCGCAAAAAAATTTCAAATTGCCGCCGTGACAAATTTTGGAATTGTTGTTGCGAGGAAGGTCAAATTGTGGTTGCGAAGGAGGTTGTTGTTGCCGTTCCTGAGGAGCCGCATGACTCCGAGAAGACGAACCACTGTGCGATCGCGATCGACTATACGTTTGAATGAAATTGTCAAAGCGTGGGTTAAATATTCGGGCACGTTGTTCGTGCGTCAAATTACCCCCCCAAGTGGCACGCATAGCCGAGAATATATCCGCTACGTTGCTCATCATTTCGCAGTTGGTCGGGGGAGGCACCGTTGATCGAGTCGAGGGATTGGTTTCTTTCCCTTGCCCTCGAGCCTTTTACCCACGCCTTTGATAGTCGATCTTTGGCCTAGAACCGTTTCCATAACGTCAAACCGATAACCGCATCGCATTCGCATTCAATCCCGCATCGCCCGGGATTGTCGTTCCGCCGCTTCCTATCAAGCTCCTTGACGCTCCTCCTATTTAAATCAAAATTATTAGAATATGTAATTAATATAAAATATAAATTTTAATAATAAATCATTTTAATCACTTACATAATCTTTTGGAGCTAATTCATTAACGAAAGTTCCAGACGGTTTTTTCACATGGATCTCCTTCCATGCTTCAACTACATGCTCTCCAGGAGGACCCCCCTATACAAATATAAACAATTAAATTAGTTTATTATAAGAAAAAAAATATTATTAACTATTAAAGAATTTTTTTTTTATGAAACATTTAACAATTAAAGAATTAATACATACCATTCCGTGGCGTATGGACGCCAACGATTTTGTGCCTTGCGTTGTTGGATATTTCATTAGTTGCCGATTCGATTTATTTTTAGTTGAACGATTCAAAAATGCCTCGCTAACGAACAATTCGCAAACCTATTTCCAAGTCTCGTATTCAAGTAGTCGTGGGGAATTTGAGAACTGTGTCCCAATCTTCTGGTTTTTTGTAATGTTGTTTGAAATGCTTGTGTCTGAGTGTCTTTCGCTCACTATACCGCTCCGCCATCACCGAATATAAAGTCCCCATAAGTAGGTCTCGATGGGGATTCCCATCGATATCAAAGTAGTACTATGTAATAAAAGTAATTTAAAGTAATGTTAATTTATAAATGAGGACATAAAATTATTACAACTTTTAATAATTCAAAGTCACTCACTCTAATTCGATTGAGCACTTCGATCCTTGTATTGTTCTGGGTACATCGAAAAAAATTTAGATGACCACCCGGCACAACATGCTTACTTGTTGGCCAAGAAATCGAACATAATTGCTTGCTTCGCCGCCAACAACTTTGCCTCGTTTCAAGATCTACCTCCACCGCAAGTGGCTTACCAAAGATCTCTCTTTTTTTTTTCGAGATTAGCGTTTGCCGCAACCCCACGACCCTTTCGACCGTGAGGTGAAACTATATATATTCGAGTGGAAAAATAATTTTATTAGTAAATCATACATTCACCGTTTATATTCGGTAACAATTGTAGATTTGAAAAAATATGAAAACCTCGCTTCGCAAGACGACGGCATTCGAAGGACTGGGGATCCCCGCCATCACCATCCCCACCGTGGTATGTCGCTAACGTAGCCGACATTTTACTTTACTTTGAAGACTCGGAAAAAATGTAAGAATTCACAAATGTGAAACACATAATTGAAATATCACACAAATGTTAATGCGAAAGAAATTAAATAGTCCTTTAATTGTAAAAAAATTTAATAACAAATGTTTACAAAATAAAAGTTACACTGAAGAATCACTATCATTTCCATCATTCACTAAGTTTACATTTTCATCCTCCACATGTTCAACTAGTAAATCATCTACTTTCAAAGAACATAATTTTCATCAAGTTCATTATTCTCTATCTCGAATCCACTAACTGATCTGGACGATTCAACAATTACCTGAGGTTCATTCGATTGCATAATCAACTCTCCAAGATCAACCGTCAACACAAAATTGGCAGAGTTAGAATCACTAACAACATCTACATCAGTCTCATCTTCGTTGTCAGTAATGTCCCAAATTTGTCGATTGCTAATATCTTCAACAACCTTCCAATCGCGACCTCCGAGTTGGATCTTCAAGATAGAAAACTTGCTTCGCCCGGTTAGCAAGGATGTACGGCTTCATCTGATACCAATATCCACGAGTATTTATACTAGTTATATTATTTTCATGATTGTCTTCTTCTTAATGGATTAGTGTTATACCATTTACATTCAAACAATGACACCGTATATGCACCAAGATAAGATATAGTGATTACATCTTCAAGTGTGCCGTAATAATTAAACCCTTCGGGCCCAAAGAATAACAAGAACACCACTATTTTGTGTCTTCCGCTTTTGGTCTCGCTTGATGCAATAAACCGAACACCATTCACTACACAACCTTCGTAAAATGTTGCTGGCACACCTAATCTCTAAGCGAGAGCCGAGTAACTCATCACCATTTTGTAAAGTTCAAGCTTGTGCAACTCATATATCTAAATACATAAAATGTATTAATATGAGAGGAATATAAATGATTGAATTAAAACTTTACAATTTTGTCGTTATACCTTCTTATGAAACCACGGACGGAAAGTTTGCCTATGCAAGACATCGTGATTACCATTAGGATATTCATGCTTGATCTTGTCCAAATGTTCACTGTGAAGTATGATAATGTCAAGATACAATAGAGGGAGATAGAAAATAAAAACTAAAAATTTAATAAAATAATTTATAAAAATGTAACAAACTTACTCTAAGTAAGCTTGGATTTCGTGAGAATTTTGAAGAATGTACCACTCACTTTTTCACGACCGATATGATCAAGAGGCTTGATAAGTCCGCTAGTTAAAGGACGAGATTGAGAATTAAAAACCGAGAGATAGCGACAAATGTAAGGCGCATCTTCATTTCGATCAAGCCGATTAAATCTTGTTTCACACCCTTTAAAGTACATTGAACAAAAGGTTACCGCCTCACAAAGCAACATAACCTTCGCAATCGACCCTTCGTGACGTGTCTTATTTCCCACATAATTCTTCAATTTTTTCATGTACCTTTCAAAAGGATACATCCATCTCATAAAGACCGACCACCCAATATCGCTTCTTCGTGCAAATGCAATACCAAGTGTATCATTATGTCAAAAAGCCGGAGGAAAAATCAATTCCATCTTGCACAATAAATGTAATTAAATTATTTTAAGCATCCTCCATATCTTTTACATTTTTGTAGTTCTGTAGAGCATAACTCGTTTAAAAAAATTACACAACCGAGTAATAGTTGTCAGCAAAGTGTCACGAGGTAGAAATTTACTGACACCAACCGCTAGTACTCGCCGCATAATGACATGACAATCGTGGATTTTAACCCAATAATGTTAGACTATCTCGAGAAACTTTGCTCTTTAAATTTGAACAAGCCATCGAGAAACTTTATTCCTTTAACAAACCGACAAAAAAGTTGTCTTTTCTCACGAGTCAAAACATAAGGAGCATGCGGCTTCATTAGCCTCCCATTCCCATCTTCATAAATCCACAACGATTCCCTAATACCCATCTTCTTTAAATCATGGCGCGCATTGGTCAGTGTCCTTTGATTTATCATTATCCAAGATGGTTCCTAGAGACTATCACACACATTCTTCTCAACATGCATGACATCAATGTTGTGTTTTAAAATATTCGTGCTCCAATACTCCAACTCGTAGAAAATACTTTTTTTCCTCCAATTATAATTTTCTCGCAACTCTTCTACGTTTCACGCCCCCAAAATTTTCATGATGTCCTAATCGGGGTTCCTGAGAGCATTAACTTGTGATAATATTTCTTCACAAGTAAATCGTCCTGAGAGGTCTTCTTTCAACTTTACCATCAAATCGAGTATCCCTTCTCATTGCATGGTTACTTGGCAAGAACCTTCGATGACCAACATATGATGTCTTCCCGATCACTCGAATGGACGTCGTGTCTTCATTACAAGTAGGCAAGCTTTATAACCTTGACCACTCCACCTGCACAAGCTACTACGAGCAGAAAATCATTCACTCGTCCACAAAAGCGCAAAGCACGCATGGTGAACATCGAGTTGGTCGAACTATCTCTCGTTGCTACCCCATTATTCCACAACTACTTTAATTCATCCACCAAAGGTCTTAAAAATATATCCATGTCTTTACCCGGAGATTTTGCACTGTGAATTGTGGTAGATAGCAAAACATAATTATCTTTCATACATAACCAAGGTGGTAGATTATAGCTAGCCAACACCATCCGGCCACATGCCGTATGCAAGACTCGTGTTGCCAAATGGATTAAATCCATCAGCACTAACCCAAGTCGAACATTTCGGGTCCCTTGCAAACTCGGATGTTTTGCATCAAAGTCTTTCCAAGCTAAACCATCGACCGGTGTCGCAACACCCCATCATCTTTTGATTTTCCAAGCATGATGCCATATCATGCTTTTCGCCGTAATCCTCGAACTATATAATCTTTTAAGTCGAGGTGTCAACGAAAGTATCGCATGACTTTGCAAGGAACTTTTTTTCCTTTCCCGTTCTCTGAAGTAACCCAACGACTAGTTCCGCAAATCGGACAAGCCTCCTCGGATGCATTCTCCTTATAAAATAAGCAACAATTATACAAACGTACATCGATATTATCATAACCCAAGCCTAATTTCTTCAATCTCTTTTTGCCTCGTAGTAAGTTGATGGAATATTATTTTCCTTCTAAACGCAAACTTTAAAAGCTTCAATAATTCTTCAAAGATGTTATTAGAATTTTTCCCCTAACTTTTAAATGCAATAGCTTTTGCTAAAAGTTAAGAGATGAAATCCAATCACAACCGGATACAATTCACTTCAATTTCCTCAAATAAGTCATCAAATTGTGGGTTCGTGGTTGGTTGTTCATCTTCTCCTCGTGGTTCCTCGCCATGTCGAGGGAAAGAAGTCTTCTAAAATAGAATCATTTCATCCTCTCGATTCAACATCTAAGAATCGCTACATCAACGACGCATCCTCGTGCTCCCCGTGATAAATCCACTTCTCATATCCTTGCATAAAACCTCGATCAAATACGTGTGCTCTAACCCTATCTATTTTTTCAAACCTACTATTTATACATCTCACACAAGGACATCGTATTCGTCCATCACAATCCTTATGTTCTGATGCCATTGCTAAAAAGGCTTGTAGACCATTCCAAAATTCATGGCAACCACGATTTCTGATTTTGGTCCAAGACTTATCGATTGTCGCCATCTACAATTTAGACGACAAATGAAGTATTAAATATTTAAATTTTTGTAAAGTCTTATGAAATTTTATGAGTACGAATTTTATGATATATTTTTAAATATAATTATAAATATGAATTATTATTGTTCTTTATTATTAATTTTTAAATTTTTGTAAAGTCTTATGAAATTTTATAAGTACAAAAGTTATGATATATTTTTAAATATAATTATAAATATGAATTATTATTGTTCTTTATTATTAATTTTTAAATTTTTTTAAAGTCTTATGAAATTTTATGAGTACAAAAGTTATGATATATTTTTAAATATAATTATAAATATGAATTTTGTAAAGTATTATGAAATTTTATGAATATAAATTTTATGATATATTTTTAAATATAATTATAAATATGAATTATTATTGTTCTTTATTATTAATTTTTAAATTTTTGTAAAGTCTTATGAAATTTTATGAGTACAAAAGTTATGATATATTTTTAATATAATTATAAATATGAATTATTATTGTTCTTTATTATTAATTTTTAATTTTTTGTGTTATTTTTATTATTTATAAAAAAATAAATTTATTTTCTAATTTTAAATAAATATCAAATAATTAAATTTTAAATGAATTATTACTTTTTGAAACTTAAAATTAGTTATCAAAATTTAAACTAATTATATTATAAAAAAATTCATTTTATATATTACACTATAAAAATTCATTAAATTACTAAATTTTAAATTTTAAATTTTTAAATTTTTGAATTATTTATCATTTATATAAAAATAAATTTATTTTCTAAATTAAAATAAATATAAAATAATTAATTTTTACCACCTTAAAAATACAAAAAAAATTATTTTTTAAAATTCAAATAAAAGTTAATCCATTTAATTTAAATTTTAATTAAAATTAAAAAATAAATCAAATCTTCTAATTAATCTTTTTAACTTTTAATATTTATATTATTTATTAAGTTACTAAAAAACTAATTATTATTATTTAAAAAAATCTTTTTATATATATATATTAAGCTACAAACTAATATTTTTTTTTTTCTAATTTTTTAAATTTTTTTCAATATTCTAAATTTGCTAAATTTACTTTTCAAATTTTAGCAAACTTAACAACAAATTAATTTAATATCAATAAAATCTGACATAAAATAAACAAATACAAACAAATACAAATTACTAATTACTAAAATTAATTAAAAAACCTACAAATAACAACAATACAATATACAACATTGTTACAATATATAAATTATATATACATTAACATATACTATATATTTTCTTCAAAAAAAAACCATATACTATATATTTTATATACACAAATATATAAATAAAAAAAATAATACAGTAGAACCTCTATCCAAGAATACACTTGGGACCAAGTAAATTATATTCTAATTGGGAGGTTATAACTAAATAGAGTTACACTAGAAAAAAAAAATTAAAAAACCAAAAAATATCAATGTAACAATAATAACAACAAATAATCATTAATACTATATCATAATAGAAATATTTTAGAGTAAATATAATTTCATACATGTATTATAATTTAAAATAAAATTATTAATTTTATATAATTAAATAAATTTACAGAATACACGTATATATTTTATTAAGATGTAATTATTCTTATATAGAGGTATACTTTGTTAATACGGGACTTAGAAAATGTATAACTAATTACAATTTAGAGGTTATTCTTATTTATAACTGGCCCAAATCGGGACTTGATTTTCTTATAACAAATTAGAGGTTATTCTTGAATAGAGTATTCTTAAATAGAGGTTCTACTGTATATACAAAATATACACTATACTATTATGTTTAAACTGTTATATAAATATAATATATATATATACAGATTAATATATACAATACATACACTACACTGTTATGTATAATATATATATAATGTACAGTTTTTATACTTTACATAATAATACAATACAATATATATACTACACTGCTATATACATATATATAAACTGTTATATACAAATATATATATAATATACAGTTTTTATAAAGTATATATACACATAAAAAAATCAAAACTTATATATATACCCAATTATATATACACAAATATACATAAACATATATTTATATATAAATATACCCAATTTTATATACAAAAATATATATACACACAAATTTTTCTATATAAAAACCTACACTTATAAACTCAAAATTATTTAAAACCTAAAATATATAACATTCAAAATTTAAATATACATTATATAAACCAATCTAAAACCTAAAACTATATAATAACAAATCTAAAATACTAAAAAAAAAACAATACTTACCTAAAATAACTGGTGGTGCGTCGGGGTGGTGGTACGTCGGGGTGGTGGTGCGTCGGGGTGGTGGTGCGTCGGAGTGGTGGTGCGTCGGAGATGGAGGCGGTGGAAATTTTAAAAGGAGAAGGGGAAGGAGGAGGCTATTAGGGTTTTTTTTGAGAGAAAATGGAAAAATGGGGATGAGGGGTCTGATGGGGTATATATAGTGTTATTAGCGGCTGGGTAACAGCGGCGACCCCGCCGCTAATAACATTTAATTATTTTTTTTATTTTTTTAAATAAAATACTATTAGCTACGGGGTCCGCCGCTAATACCCCGCCGCTAATACTTTGAATCAATATGGGCGTGATTTTTCCCGCCCACCTATTAGCTACGGCGGGTATTAGCCGGACCCCGCCGCTAATAGTAATAGCGGCGGGCATTAGCTGGATTGTACCCCGCACGTTATTAATATTTTAAAAAAAAAAAAAATTCTGCCCCCCAATAGCGGCCAAGCAGGGGCTCCGCCGCTAATAGCCCCATTATTAGCGGCGGAGGAGCTCCGCCGCTAATAGGCCCGCCGCTATTGGTGGGAATTCTTGTAGTGTAAAAACACATTTAGTCATAACAAATTGTAATTTTTGTGACTAATACTTTTAGCTACGGATCTTTTAGTCACAATATAATAATGATAATTTATAATTAGTGACAAATTTTTTATCTTTAATCACAAATTTTGTTGTGACTAAAAGTAAAATTTTTTTGTAGTGGTTAAATTGTTGTAGATAACAAATAATAGTGAGAGATCTAATTTCAACAAGTTGCTTACTGTATAAATATATTAATTTCAAATGACTTGATAAATATATATTTTTTAAATTTGTATTTGCTTTATGTACGAAGTTATGAGTGCTAACGATTCTCAATATTGGAGTTCATGTGGTGGTGGGCGTGGCTTGCGTGGGTAATAGGTATATAGTCCCAACAAAGACAAAAGTGTAACAAGTATTTTAATTATTTTTATAATATTTTTGTTTGCATGTAAAATTTGGAAATTAATATGTTATAAATGCATGCTTGCCACGTAGATGTCCTCTCCTATCAACATATATAATGTCCAACTCTCCCACACGCGGACCTCGTTTTATCTACTATTATATATACTTATATTGATCAAAGGAAAGAAAGAAAACTTAGAATAGGTAATTCATAAAAGAGAGAGATATACTATGGCAGGTGAGATGATGAGGGGATCAAGGAAGACAATGAAGGTGATGGTGGCAATGGACGACAGCGAATGCAGCTTCAACGCTCTCAAGTGGGCACTGGACCACTTATTTGTTACGCCTCCAGAGATGGGAACAACAGTACTGGCGGAGGAGCCCAACCCGGTGGAGCCTGACATGCTGGTTCTCGTCCATGTTCAGCAGCCTTTTCAGCACTATGGTTTCCCTGCTGGACCAGGTGGATCTGGTTTGTCTACACTTAATTTGCATGTGTATAATCATGATATAAAGATGTACTAGCTAGCTAATTAATTAATTCATACAGCACATGTAAAAATATATGTAAGTTTGAAATTATTTGACAGCGGTATATGCAACAACATCAGTGGTGGAATCAGTGAGGAAAGCTCAGGAAGAGAATTCTGCGATTTTGATGTCTCGTGCATTACAAATGTGCAGAACGAAGCCGGTACCTATCTAATAATATAACTTAATTAATTTATGTTGCTTAATTTGGTTGGAGGAAAAGAATAAGTTTCATTATTCCATTTTTCTTTTCTTTGTATTTTAAAATATTAGAATCCAATTTCAATAGAATAACTTTTTCACTATCCATTTTGAAATGAAAATAAAGGCTGTTCCGATATGCAAAAAAAACAATTTGACATTTTAAATTTTATGATATGCAAAAAAAATTTGACATTTAAAATTTTATTCCATTCTTAACATTATTCCTCTCAACCTTAATTTTATATCTGCTAATCTAAAATTACTATGTTATGTATATAAATGTAGAATGTGAAAGCAGAAACACTGATTCTGGAGGGAGAACCAAAGGACAAGATATGTAACGCTACAGAGCAAATGCATATGGATCTCCTCGTCGTTGGTAGTCGTGGCCTTGGAACCATCAAGAGGTATTTTATTTATATATTATATATGAGAAATACTATAAGAGTATCGCTATCACTCGTCCTTAATAGGAATGCTCATTATGTATGGACCCAATATAAAGATACTTTTTGTTTTACTTATTATTGGTTGGTTGTATATATAAATGCAGAGCATTTCTGGGGAGTGTAAGTGACTACTGTGCTCATCATGCAAAATGTCCAATCCTAATAGTAAGGCCACCCAAGGAAACTGCTGTTCCGACTACCATGTGAAGGACTCATTATCTTTCTCCAACCAAGAAGTACTGTAATTGCGTAAATTAGTATCTTAATGAATAAGCTGGGGTTGATTTTTTTTTTGTTTGGGTGTGCTTTTTTATTTAGTAGTTTGTTTTGTATGTAAAAATTTCAAAAGCTTTTGTGTGTAATAAGAGGAACAGCAGTACATTTATATGATTTGAATGATCTAATAGTAGTAAACGATGGCCGAAAGAAGAAACAATGCATGTGAAAGCCAAAATTAAAGTAACAATTACGACTCAAAACAAAAGAAAAGACAAAATGACAAAAGGCGGAAAGAAAAGCAAGACAAACTAAACTAACTTAATAGTTATTATTTCAAATAAAAGGCCCTGTAATTGTCTTATACTATAAAATATAAATATTTAAAAGATATAACCGTACATTTATTAAGGTATGACTTCTGTTAAAATTTAAATAACTTTAGCTAAATTAACGAGCGAAAAATAATTTGTAGGCTAATTATGATTTTTGCCTTTTGAAGTTTGAATTGTGACATATATTAAATCATGTTTCTTAATTTTTAAGGTCGTTAAAAATATTTTCTAAACTATTGAAATGGTTAGATTTAAGGACTTTTGTATAAACTATGCTTTTAAGATTTTGATATCTACTAAATAATGTCTCTTCAATGTAATTGTTTATATGTTAAATCATGCTCCTTAAATTTTGATATCTACCAAATTATGCCTTTCAAATTTTGACATGTACTAAATCATGACTCGTAGACTTTTATCCATGTTAGATTTTTTTACTAAAATTGAAAAAAATCTTTAAATCTAATAATCTCAATAATTTAGATAGAGAATATAATTTAGTACATGTTAAAGTTTAATGGACAAAAATACTAATTAGTCTAATTAGGAACGTCAAATAAAGTAGTGTGTATAAAGTTTCATTGTTTGGTTTTGTTTCTTCTTTTGATAAATTACAGCCGACCAATTGTATGTAGCAGAAAAATAAAATAAAGCGAAGTAAGAAAAAATGTCCAAACTTCTAAACTATAGAAACCTTAATAATTGCAGTTTCTATAATTAATTTGATTGCACAGTTTTACACTTGAAGATCTAATGTCTTTTGAAATTGCGATTTATCTGTTTGAACATTTGTATATATATTTGGTTACAATAAATATACAAATGAATGCTGCTTCTAGTTTTAGACTAGGGAAAATTAATAAAAAAAACACAAATACAACTGGGAGAAACAAAAGCTACAAAACCATATTTTCAATTGAATAATTTTCCGGTTCATGTATACGTCTCCAAACATCTTTACAAGACCATTTTGTGATATATCTTCTGAAGTATTTCGTTAGTGTACAGTTTTGTTTTTACTATGTTTCAGAATATTTTCTCCTCTGTTCCAAACAATGTCAGAGTTTAGAATTAGTAAAAACTACTACATACAAAGTACACCCACATGTAAAAAAACAAAAATCAAACATACACGAGATTGAGAGGAGAAACAAGCTAACTGAAATTGGTCACTAGAGGCTCAACAAATTAACCCTGCAGATTAAGTCAAAATCACCATTAGTCAAAATAAAATGACAAATCATCAAACACTGGAGAAAACTAAATCTTAAAGACGAACCTGTTGGCTCATAAGAATTTCCACTGCCACATTCAGGTCTCCTTCTGCAGCTTCCAGGGCAACTTCTACCTGTGTCTGAAATCATTTGAAGGTGTTTTGTAGTCAAAACTCAATTTTCTAACAGGGACTATATTATATACAGAAGATGATGCAACAGAAAGATAAGAACAGTAGGTTAGACTTATACCTTTTCAAATCCCATAGCTACAAGTTTCTGGATTTCTTCTTCAGATGCGACTGAACCTTGTATTGGGATCCCGGGAGTTGTTGCTGCATGTTGTACTACTCGCCTAAAAAGGATTGACAATAGAAACCACTTTCAGTCATAGCTACAGAAACTGCTTCGATATTGAATGGTCATTGATCACGAAAAGTAAAATGTCATAGTGATAAGGAAACAATTGACAAGCATATTTATAAATCCATTTTAGCAAAGCAAGTGCATAAGTTTATTATTGTAACACCTTCCATCAGATAATGGCTGTCCTGTGCCAGTTGCTGCTGTGTCTGATGGTGGACTACTATCATCCAAAAGTCTAACCTGAAGGTTTGAATCTGAATTATCAGCAGGGCCCGTCTGAGTTCTTGTAGATCCAAGTGTCCTTCCTGCCCCAGGAAATCTACTGTCTACAGTTGACTGTATCATTTAGGCACAAATTTTATTAGATTCAACACAAATCAAATCAGCCAGATGCTTTGAGAATATGAGATTAAGGAAGGAAACAGAGCATAAGCCGAAGCACTAGCAGTAGTAGTTTACTTTTCAATACCAAAAGTTAAAAGACTTTTGAGTATTATACTTCAACTGCATGTGATATGATCCCAACTGCTGCTGCTAGGTTAGTAACACATATAGCAGTATAAAATAATACTTATAGGAATATAAGAGTGAAGGGAAATCTGATATTGATATTAAGTAAATAAGCTGCCACAATTACCACAGGTTTCGAGAGCCTGGGGTCTCTCCAATTGATGCTAAAATCAATAATCAGATCAAGCACCCCCCACTAAACCACTCAACACAAATATACATAGCACTCACACACTCAAAAAGCCAAACCAAAAGCCAACAATAAACACACAATAAATATACTAGAGAAACTGACCAACAAATTAATTCTAGTGAAACCTTTTACTTCTCCTAGCATAAGTGAAGCGATCGAAGGGTCTAACAACATGCCTTTCGAACATTATCTCCAAGATTTTTATCTCTGTTTTTTCCCCCATTATAACCCAAAACCTACACTGAAAATCCATTCATATTCACTAAATCCATAATTCCACAGCTTGGTTGTCATCTTTCTTTCATTTTTTCCACAAAACAACTCAGATAATTTTCTATTTTTTTTTTTTTTAAAAAAGCAGTAGGTATGGCAACATATATTTATCATTGTCAAACCAGGAAATTCGGTGATATAATTCAATAAAGTTGGACCAAACCAATTTCATAGTGATAGACAGAAATATAAATCTTGATAGACACTCTAGTAGATTTGACTTCTCATGAAAACCAAGTTGATAGTTGACCCTAAACATCAATGATTAAGCACATCGATATGCGTGGTTTAAAAGTTCAGTTTCCTCTGTCGAGGCTAGTCAAAGTGCAAATGGAAAACCAAAATTATACAAAGAAAAAGTCCTTGAAACCTAATACCTCAGTAGATGTTCCTCTCTGTGGCATCCAAGAAGACAAGTTCCTCCACGCATTTCCAGAAAACAATCCACTGCAAGAGAAAACGTATCAAGTTATGTAACTCATAGAGGATCAATATTAACTCTAAAGGAGAACTCACCTGGATGTTGTATTTTGGGTTGAATGTGTTGGGATGTAGCTAGTAGGATTCCCACCAGTGCACAAAATAAATTTGGGTCGCCTAACACAACATGCCTGAACATATAAATTTATAAATAATTATCATTTAAACGTCTTTATTAAGGTATTGCACATGTATTTATACACTTACCAAGAAATGATTCATTAAACAAAAGCTCAATTACTTAAATCTCTTTTTTTCGTTTCCTTTGAAGACGTTTTAAGGTTGACACATTAAGTGGCTTTTTAAGGTTCACAAAAGAATAAATTGGTACAATAAAAACTTGCTATTCAATACTGAATAAAGAGCCTGAACAAGATTTAGCAATGTTAATAATATCTCACTTAGTTTCTTGTCTGGACTGTAGACAAGAAGACATAATGTCAAAAGCGGGAAATTTTTGCCTTCTAAAGCCACAATATGAATATAATAAAAAATCAATGTCTTGAATTGATACTTGCAATAAACCATTAGGCATACGTACAAGCCAAGATGAGGCCTCAATAGCAGAATAGAATGCTGCTCCAGGCATTAGGAAGTTGAAGAAGCCATAAGTATCTGCATCATAATTGCCAAGACAGCATGTAAGACATCATTTGTATTCTCAAATTATATGGCAGCACAAGAGGAGAATAGTGTTCAGAAGACGAAGAAACTGACATGCAAAGCCAGATAATATGCCACTTAGGTGTCCTAGTAATGAGACGTTTGTCATAAGAAGCTGAAACACAATCAACAAGATCCATGCATACCTGAAACATGAAATTCGATAGTTACATAACAACATTTTATAGAAATATCAGCATATAAATTGACTAGTCATCATCAATGCATGTTTATAAACTTACCACTTAGCAGGCACATTAAATAGTCCAAACACACTGCAAAATGGACCAAACTTTAATTAGTAAACCATATGCAGTTGCACAAACTAACTAATTCTTTAAGAAGAGAGTTATATGTAGGGCAGAGATTCCCTTGAACATACACAGTTGTCCTAGTCCACATGTCTGCAGTGATGGAGCCAGAAATTGTTTTGTGGAGGGCTAATAGCATTTTTAATATTTTAGGGGAGCTTCATCGACATATTTTCTTCAAAATTTTAGGCTATGTTTTTTCTATCATAATATATTGAAAACAATAAAAGGAAAAAAAGAAAAAAAAAATCAGGAGCTTCCACTCTCTTATCAGTTCTGTTTCTCTCTCTTAAGGACTGGCTTCACTATGTCTATTTATAAGTGCATAAATTTGCATGTGTCCTGTTTCCAGTAGTGTCATCCAAACTCAGAGATGATACAGTCTTTACCCAAAAAGAATACCCATCTATCTATTTGTATCTATATATGTATAAAAACGTTTCTCTATAAATTAGAGTGACTAATGAAAATAGTATCATAAATATATTTCATATAAATGATACGAAAGACCACCTTCTAGATTGGACTCCACTGAGACTTGTTTCTATAACAATCATAGAGAACAATATTCCTGAAAAGCCTATTGCACACTCATTCATCAGATAACCATCCGAGTGGATTGGGTTATACATGACCAAAAGTGCAATTAGAAGATGAAAAAGAGCATTGCTGATGGCCAACAAAATAATCAAGTACAACAAGCGGACAGATCCCATGATTCTCTCAAGCTCAGAACCCAAAGGAACGAATGCCATCATGTTGAAGAGCACGTGAAGTATTGAGCCGTGAAACAGAACCGAGGTAAAAATCCTGTAGACTGCGAGAGAGAATTAAAAACAAATTTGAAGCGCATGTTAAATATAATCCCACAATTCAGAATACTAAAATACATTAATGAAATCGTGCTCTTTATTTTATCCAGCTCTTCATTCTTGAAGGATCGATCTCTTTCCCTTATTACAAACATGGAATGAGAGATAAGAAAACCAAGTAGTAACAAAACAGTTTTTCATCTTCAGCATTTTAGAATGTTCATTACTTTGTAAGAAAGTAATTATGCAAAAAATACAGTAAGAAATAAAAAAAAATGGATTTTTCTCATCCTAATTTTTGTCAATTAAGTGAGAATCACCAAAAGTCATGTAAGAAAACCTATGAACCATTAGCAGAGGATAAACACTTTCCCCATTTCGTTTCTCATTACGGATTAGCAAGCATAACCAAGGGTTGAGCTAATTTTCAAACAACTAAAACAAATTTACATGAACAAGAGAAAAAAAAATACAGTAAATAATTAAGTCTCTTTATTTAACTTCTTTTACATTAAAAACTTAGAGATATTATTACCTTGGAAATGTGATGCAACTGCAGAAGGCAAGAAGCATACTTCAACAAAAGAGTCATATCCTACCAAGAGACACACCAAGTAAATAATCCCACAAACGGCCACAATCCCAGAAGTAAGGACCGGAATGCTTTCCCACCATTGCCCCAACCTTGTCTGCAACCCTGCCTAAAGATTACCATTCCATAGCATAATAAGAAAACAAAATCAAATTTTAAACAAAACCCAATAATCCATCAAGACAACTGAAGCCCTTGACCATGTTTTAAAACTTAAAAGTAGAAGCCCACTTCTTCAAAACAATTTATTCACTGTACAGAATATATAGATGTTCAAAGTTCAAACCGAATAAATGAGTATTGCTTTTCTGGAATTAAAATTAAATCAAAATTAACAATAATCACACCGTTTAATTTCATTTTTTGAATCTAAATTTAGGCATATTCTTGCCAGCAATCAAAAGGATCCTTCATTAAAAAAAAGCTAGGGTTCCTATTGGGAATCTAAAATTGAGCTGGGAGCATAAAGAAATGATGAATGTTGAGAGCTAAACACACTATTGGAAAAAGGAAAGTGGTGGATCAGATAGAACTCACCTCAGAAACAATGTTGGGTCTCATTTTGAGTGAGTGTGTTTGAGCGAGACTGAGACTTGGTTTTGAAATTTGTTTGCCTTATGAAGTTGGCACCACTACCAACCGCTATATTCTCGAATTCTCCTCCGCCATCTCGCCCAAGTTTCCAACTTCCAACGATACTGATCCCATTCGGATCTTTCTAAATTGGGTTGACCCGAAGACTTTATGCCCGATAGAGATATGAGCTCAAAAACTTTTGGGCCCCGTAAACTAAAAGAGAACTTACAAAAATACTATCTGGAAAGTTTACAAAATATTAGGATATGGAGTTTTTTTGACCAATTTCTTATTTTTCTAAATAAAAAAAAAAAACATTTACTAACTTAGTTACCAAATTTATAATTATTTTACATCTCAGTCCTTAAGAAAAAATATGTTTGTATAGACCTCATAATTTATTATGAGATTATTTATTATGTTCTGGTTGGTTATTTTGTTATTTCTTTTTATTCTAAATTAAATAATAAAGTTGTTATTAACCAAGTTTTATTAAAACATCTTTAACTAATAGTTATTAATATGTGTAATTTGTAAAAACGTAAGCCCAACCGGGCTTACGTTTTCTTGCTTTTCTTTGTTGAACCCTCTACGGTCTACCCTCTTTCTCGATATCCCAATTCTAGCGTTCGTTAGCAGAAGTAGAGATAGGGGGAGATAGGATTTATTACAACATTTATGTGAAAATGACAGAAGCCGCTATAAAGGGAAGAAGCACATCCTGCACCAATGGAAATTTGCTATAAGAGTTTGCTATTAAAACATTTGAAGTAAAGATCTAGCATTCTTTGTGCTTTTTTGATGCTTCAACGTTAGCAACTTATTAGTATTTTAATTGAATTTGCTATTAGAGTTTTCATTTGTATTTTTGTAAGCGGCATCGTTTATCTATCTTGTTGATTATGCTATTATGTAATGGAAATTTTCATTTTACTCTTTAAAATAAAATAAATTATAAATAAAACTATGCGGCCAATCATAAAACTAGGCAAATACCTAAACCAATGATTCATATTTGTAATAAATTATAAAATGCAGTAAGAACACCAACTTGAAGAATCTTAGGAATAGTAGAGAGGTGAACACAAGTAAGCCATTATCCAGATAGGGTGAGGGTAACTTAAGTTTCGCTTCAATTTTCTTTCTTCCTCCAAAACAAGTGAAATATGCAAAGTTACAAGAACAAAGAGATGATCACCCCATTAACCGTCTCCAAAGCCATTGATACTGCATTGACAAAGCTTGGAATTAAGATGAAATTGTCATCTTTCTAGAACTGAATGATTTTCCTGCAAAAGTAAGAATTGTCTCTTTGTCCCACCAATGAATCTGTCGAAAAGATTTAACCCCATAAGATGATATCATGTTTCATGGTTCGCTATGAAGCTGCTAAACTAAATACAAACCATATTTGGATTGGATATTTTATACAAGTGACGATGGAAACACACCAGAGTCAAGATCAGCAAATAAGGAAAAAAGAAAAAGAAGAAGCTGATTTCTTTCTGTGAAGTACTTAACAATCCCAAGTATGTATGAAATGTTAAAGTTATACAGTATATTTTCTGAGTTGTTTTTCTTCACAACAATGTACAAACTTACAAGGCAATGTCAGCCACTTCTATTTCTCCCATCCCCCTAATCGTGTCCCAGGATCATAGTTTGTGAACACCCGAAACTCATTTCCAAGTTTGCTGGAGTGTCGAGGCTTGAAACCACAAGGCTGCAAGCACATCAGCTCAGCTGCTCTATCTTTTTGCACCTCTCCTGCAAATCGATAATAAAACAAATTTAAGAACCAAAAATCAATTGTAGTGTGTTACATGACCCTGATGAACATAATAAAACAAATTTAATAACCAAAAATCTGTACCTGTAAGTAGAAGCAAATGAGACTCCTTACTTCTTGCAAGAAAAGATATACTATCAGCAACTTTCTCCAGGCACTCCTTGCTCTGTCACCAACATTGAGATTTACTTAATACCCATCAACTTCTTCAAACGTTATAAATAGTTAAATACTTTGCTAACTAATAAGTTAAAAGATTTAATCAAAACGCTATAAAAGGTAAACAAAGATATCAAAGCATTGAAATAGTGCACAAACTGCAAAATCTTGTGAGGCAGTCACAATCAAATTGCTTGGTAACTCTTTAATTTTATTTTTCTCAAAGTGAATGAAAGATTTTTATACAAAAACATGTTATTCAAGGAAAGCCTCACCATTCTTTCACCTTTGGAAACCAAAAGAAAATAAATTGAAGTGCTTTAAAACCAAAATGAAAGTGTAAGCAACCAAGCCATAAACCCATTAATTTAATCAATTTATAACAGATCATCTTGAAGTTGTTAAGATCAATCCGTGTTCATCATAGTAACTAAAGCAAATAAGACCCTTATAAAAAAAGCTTTCTCAAATTTCCAAACCACATAATTTAAATGCTGTAAGTTGAAACCTAAGCAAGAAGTGTATAAACTTTCTCACCAGGTAAGGAGGGTCTGCAACAACCACATGAAAAGCATGCTTAAGCTCCAATGGCAATTCTTCAGGTTGGTTATAATCATAGAACGTAAAATCACTACCATATTGCTCAAAACGCTTGTCGAATTCAAGAAGTTGCACTCTCAAATTCGAATCAATATTCTGAACACATTACAATTAAGTTAAGAATATAAAATAAAAAGCAGACCCAAAATCAAAAGGAAAAAAAGGCAATAGCTTGGGAAATAAAGCATTACTTTGAGATAAGCATAGAGCGTGGGGCAAGCAATACAAGCGATTCGAGGCGATCCCAAGTCCGAGTCAGACGAACCCAATTGGCAGAGAGTGAGAACCTCTCGAGCCAGGGTCTCGGCAGTGTCAGGCTCGTACCAGAACTGGCTGAGCCTCCAGTCCTCGGAGACTAGAGCCACTGAAGAACCACCCTGACCATCGTTCTCGTTGGTGGGTTCGGCGACAGACTGGCTTTGCTCAGCTAAGAACTCTCTTAGAGCAGCCATGGCTTGGGAGCTAAGTGTTGGTGGGTCATCGTCGGTGTCTTCGTTGGAAGGGTTGGTGTGGTTGCTTAGAGAGTTGGGGTTGGTGGGAAGCTCAACTTCGTCTTCCATTGTTGTTGCGGTGCAGCGCCGGAAATTGGTCACTCTCTCGTTACCTAACAAGTCTGAACTGAGTTAACGAAGCATCAGCAATTTGTTCAGTTTGCCTTTAAAAGTTTCATGTCGTTTACCACAAATACCTTCGTTTACACTACGTGTTTGTACAACGACATATCGTTTAGTTGAAGGAAGGAAAATCCATCTAGGGATGTAAACGGGCGGGGATTGCTCCCCATCTCGAACCCGTTTCAATACCCGTTTAAATTAAAGCGAGAACGGAATGAGAATTATTAGATACCCATTACATATATATATTTTTTTTAAAAAAAATAATGTCTTAAAGAGATTAAAAAAAATATATCATAAAAATTCATTAAAACAACAAACATAAGTAGAATAGTGTATATAGTAAATGAAATTAGTAAATACAAAATTAGTAATTGAAAATACGTGATTAAGTGTCATTTTTTAAAGTCGTTAAGTGTGATTATTAATATGCATCACCGCAGATATTTTTCATGAAAAACTAAAAATTTTCATTAATGCAATCAATAAAAAGCCTAAAGCATGAAGTTATTTTAATTGTATTAGTGATGATTTTAAAACTTAAATATATACATACATCATATTGGGGCGTGTTCACGGTGGGTATCTATTCCCTGTCCCTACCTAATTCTAACTCGGGTATGAACATTTAAACTCATACACGCTCACACCCTGCCCCATTAAAAGCATGTACTCGAATAATTAACATCCCTATATCTATCCACTCTTCTAATAAATAAAGCTTCTCTTAGAACATCTCAAATGGAGAAGCAAATGATGCAAAATTAAAATATA
The DNA here is from genome assembly GCF_029168945.1 of Cannabis sativa. NCBI lineage: Eukaryota > Viridiplantae > Streptophyta > Magnoliopsida > Rosales > Cannabaceae > Cannabis > Cannabis sativa. Next base: position 20,126,663 of record NC_083608.1, read on the forward strand.
ACTCATTTATAAAGAAAAAAAATGTGCTCGTGTACCGTGATGCAAATGTATTATATAACAAATATTGTGTAAAATTTAACACAATATTTGCTATGATGCAAAATTTGTTGGACTACTTTGCTATGATGCACTACTTTTTCATTTGCTTTATGTCATTTGTATTATTTTATTAATATATTTAATTATAACATTAAATATGATGAACTATTTATATTTTTTTAGAGTATTACTATGTGTACCAATGTACTTATCATGACGTCTTATAATTAGTTGGTAGTTTTTTTATAATTTTTATTAATTTAAAATAAATAAAAGTCGATATGAGTTGCATTAATATTGAGATTACATCTTATAAAAGTGTTAGACATCATGAATGTCTTTCGTATTTACATAATAACATTAACGAAAATTATTATTTTTATATTTTATTAAATATATTAATAAAATATTATAATGTCATTTTTTTTATCAAATAAAACATAACTTATAATGGGAGATGGTCTAAGTGTAATTAATATTACTTTTCAGTTTAATTCCGCTCAATTACTGAAATAATTCAGTCTCTTCCTCATTTTTGGTCTCTAATATTAAAGAATACAAATATGTCCAATATGTATAGTTAGTAGTCTTAGTCTCTGAAAAACATAGTAGTGTTGAGAGCATCACTATACTTTATTGGTCAAAATGAGAGTCCTCTTACGAAGAAGACATGTATAATCCGAACATTCAACTGCACACCATTTCAACTTCAAGTAAGCCATTTTTTTTGGCTAAATAATTTTCACTTTAACCCATAAAACTTGATTTGAATACAAGCTAATTTGTTTCCACATTAAAGTATTTTACAAAGTAATACAATTTCACAAGTAGTACCAATTCCTCTATTTCCTTCCATCCTTCTGTCCTTGCATATCTTTAAGTAATTTTCTGTTCTTGGTTACCCTTCTTTTATCTTTTTCAACATCCATTGCCGAAACTTCAGACACAACAAACCCCTTGTGCTTAAGTAGCCTTATAATTTCTTCTGCTCCCTGGATATCTCCTTTTCCTTTCAAGAATTCTAAACACGCAACCAAATTATCCTTGCTTGGCTTCTGCCTAGGTTCAGCAACCAAGATTTCTTCTTTGAGTGCTTCAACTGCCTTGTCAATTTGGTTATGCATAATGTAACCTGTTGTGAAATGATTCCAAGTTTTTGCATTTGGTTTCTCATTCGCTGATATGACTCGATCAACCAAGGTTTTAGCCTCCACTAGAAGACCTTTCCTGCAGTAACCACCAATTAAGGAGTTTGGGATTCGAATGTCATATTTTGCCTTCTTGGATTCCCATTCCTCAAAGATCTTATTGGCACTTTCAATATCATCAAGCTTCAACAGTGAGGTTATCATGCTTAAGTATCCCTTATTATAAACCTCATGCTTTATTTTAAAATGTTCCCATAGTCTTAATACTTCTTCTTTCTTCCCTATGGCTGCATATTGTGTGAGGAGGCACTCAAATGCTGAACTCAGTTTCTTGGCAGTTAACATAAGTTCCTCAGATTTTTTCAGCATTGCCAAAGATTTTTCCACAAGCCCAGCTTTAATGTATCCATTTGCTGCGACAGAATATATTAGCCAGTCAACAGTAACTTCCGAATCAGATGACATCTTTTTGAGAACATTGTCAATTCCTGTCACATTGGTATCTGCTACATATGAACTGAGCCAGATGCTGTATGTAAATTTGTTATAACGGATGCCCTTTTCGTCCATTTCTTTCATCAGGGAATCAATTTTTTCACGATTCTCAGTTTGATAATACAAATTAAGCAATACATTATAGGGCAATGCTGTACTGGCAAATCGCAAACCCTTCATTTGCTGCATAGTTGCCTCTGCTTCCACCACCTGTTTTGCATAAGCATAGCAGTTGAGTAGAGCACTATAAACCTCAGCAACTTTCAATTGCATTGGAATGTCATTAAAATAATTCTCAGCTTCTTTTATCCCATGAACTTTCGAGATTAGGTCCAGCCGAATTGCAACATCAGTGTATGTAATTGGATAGTATCTATTGTCAGACATCCACATACATACCTGCCAACAAAATAAAGAAACCAAAATCACTTTCTCATATATGCTTTTAAAAATAAAAAATAAGCAACAAGAACATCTGTTTAAATAAGTCAAAGGCTGAAATGTCTAGTTCCTTACGATCTAGTTATGTAAATGTAATCAACAGATTCAAAATGTACACACCCAGAACAATATAGATGCTTACCATAAAGGGCTTAAATCATTGTACAGAATAGGCTACTTACAAGTCAAGTTCCCTTTCTCTTTCATATACTATGGTAATACTACCGAGAAAATTGAGTGTTAGTGTTAAAACTTTTAACCCTACAATTACAGTTTACAGACTCAAAAAAAAAGCCATAAAGTTTTTAGTCACCACCAACAAGAACAAGATTTCAAAGAACCTATTTAATTAATTCAACATGCAATGCAAGAGATTCTCCAAAACAAGAAGTAGAGCTATATGTTTCATTATCAGAGAAATCACAACAGAAAGCAAATCCCATCAAACTTACTTTCTCAAAAATCACTCTCCAAGCATTACTTCAGAAGAGGGAACAGAAAATTATTCAAAAACTTATCTATCGAATTACACAGAGGAAATTAAATATGAGCAGCGTAACAATCTCAAACAAGTGAAACTATATATTATAATTTCGATATCTGGTTCTTCAGAGCCTGTTGTACTTGTATACAAGTAAAACTTTAACATAATCTTGAACCTTAAGGAAACTAAGCGCAGAGCTACAAATACCACAATGTAAAAAAATCAAGATAAAAGCCAAAACCCATCACTAATGCATTATCATAATCACTCCACTTTACAAGCATATGAAGCTCAATCGATTAATTCATCAAAGAAAACAAGTAAAGCATTTAACTTTCCGGCAATTACAAAGCAAACAAACACAATACAAAAACAAAGAAAGAGACTCTAAGCTGGTACCTCACCTCAAGAGCGTGATTATAGCGTTTGTAATGCCTGAGTTCGTTGATGATACCAACTAGGTCAAACCTATTGACCTTTTGACCTTCTTCGATCCACTGGTCGAGAACCGGAAGAATGGAAACCGAATGTAGATTAGGAGATATTCTACGGTACAGAGAACGCATTTTACCATCGCGGAAACGATCGTCAATAGTTGCAGCCGTGGTGGTGGCGGTAGAGTAGAGAGAAAGAGTTAAAACGTTTCGAGTTCTGAAACGGGAGTGCCATTTCAGTGCAGAGTTGAGGTCAGAGGCAAAGCTCTTCATTGGTGACTGACGAGTGACGACGACGGCGGAAGAAGAAAGATCATGGGCCGGTGCGGACAACAGAACAAACTCTTGCCATCAAACGAATTAAAAAAGTATTGAGTTACACTAGGGAAAAATAAATAAATTAAGACCTATCCATTTTTATTATATATTTTTTTTTTTTTTTGAAAAAGAAGATCTAAACCGAGAGCTGGAGAAGGCGAAGATCTTCAAGGAGGGGAACTGAAAAGGTTCCGAATTATCTCTTTGTCCGTTCCAAGGGCTGATCTGGCGAGGTCATGAGCTGCGACGTTCGTAGATCTGGGAATGTGGTGGAGGACCGCACCTGGAAAAGACGACAAAGAGGAGACTATGAGGGCAAGTAGACCCGAGAGCGCTGAACGATCTAGAGAAAAATTCTGGATACGATGCACCAAAGTTTGGCAGTCAGAAGTGATGACAGCAATTGGGAAACGGACTGCTTGACACCAAAGGAGAGCTCGATGGAGGGCTTCGGCTTCGGCAAAAATAGGGGCAAGAGTTGTGTGCGAAGGAGCCGTAAAAGTTGCAATGGTCGTCTTTTGGAGCCGCTTACTACCGCCCCGTACCCATGTTGGTTAGTTGATTGAGAAAGGGCAGCATCCACAGAAAGCCGATATGTGTCATCGGGAACTTGAACTCGCGGTGAAGGATGATGTGAGGTGTGAGATGATATGGATATCCGAGCTTGTGCATCCCTGTATTCCTGCAAATAATTACTGACATAGCTCTCCACACAGAAATCAGTGACATGATTAGGATTAAAAATGGCTCTGTTTCTGTTATTCCAAATGGCCCAAATTAAACCCAAAAAAGAGCAAAGTTGATCTTTATCAAAACTTTCAAAACCTCTTAACATAAACTCTTTAATATCACAATGTTTGTTTTTAATATAAAATTGATAAAAAGAGGAGCGTTTCCAAATTTTACCTGCCCTGGAACATTCAAGAAGAGAGTGAGTGTTGGAGTCATGATGAGAAAGGCAAAGGGAGCAAAAGGGGGAGGTAGTGGACTTACGATTGAAAAGGTTAAGATTAGAGGGAAGGATATGATGGAAGGCTTTCCAAACAAAATGTTTGATTTTGGGTGGGATATTGGAGGACTGCATGCTGGTCCACCAACGCTTGTATGTAGCAGGGTTTGAAGGACCAGGAGAGGAAAGATTTGAGTTGGCCAAGTGGTAGGCAGAATTAACGGTGAAAACCCCCGAAGGGTGATGGTTCCAGATGAGGCTATCATTGTTGTGAGGGTCAATGGGAACAGCAAGAATGGCGTTACACATCTCCTCATCAAAAAAACGTCTGAGCTTTGAAAGGTCCCAATGCCTGCCTTCGATGATAAAAAAAGAAACATTTTGGGAAGGAGGTGAAAGGCCAGGTTTTAGTATAGCTTTGCCATGAGAGGGAAGCCAATTGGATTCAGAGATATTGACTAGGTTACCATCCCCAATTTTCCAAATAAGGCCTTTGGTCAGAAGATCCCGACCCCAAAGGATACTTCTCCAACAGAAAGCATGGGAGTGTGGCTGCTGGCCGCGAGCAAAAAATCGTTGCGTTTAAAATATTTAGCCTTAAGGATCCGGGCAACAAGCGGAGTCCAGTGTTGGTGAGAATGCGCCATGCTTCGCTTGGCCAAGCATGGCTTGATTGTGATGAACAATATTTCGGAAACCCAAACCCCCGTAAAATTTGGAGGTGCAAAGATGGTCCCACTTTTTCCAATGTATCTTATGGTCAGTGGCCTGTGACCCCCACCAAAATTTAGACATTAACTGGCCGTAATGCTTACAAAGAGACACCGAAGGCGAAGCAGACATGGCATATGAAGGAATGGCTTGAATGACCGCTTTTAAAAGGACTTCTTTCCCGCTCTGTAGAAGAGTTTGGTTCCAAACCGAAAGCTTAGAACTAGCTTTTGGAGAAGTGAACAGAAAGAGGAGGTTTTAGCATCCTAGAGAAACATCGAGGGACACCCAAATATTTGTCAATGAAAGGTTTGTCATCAAGGTGAAGAGTGTCCCGGAAGGAACGACAACGACGAGGAGGTATTGGGAGAGAAAAGGATGGAGGATTTGTGGAAGTTGGTTGCATTGGCACAGTAGGCAAGGTTATAAAGGTTAAGAATATCCTTGATTTCCATGGCCGTGGAAGGAGTTACCTTCGTGGAAAGAAGACCCGTCGTCGCAAAAAGGAGGTGGGAGATAGTAGGAGCTGAGCGGGAGATGGAAATCCCGTGGAAAGCGTTAGAGTGGGCTTTAGCGTTTATGGTCCCAAAGACCTTCAAAGAATAAGGAGGAAAAGATAGGAGAGAGAGGGTCGCCCCGACGAATTCCACGAGAAGGTAAAATTTGGTGAGAGAGACATTGTTAATGCGGAGAGACGGAAAGAAACAGAGGAAAGGCAAAGCTTGAGAATGAGAGAGATGAAAGGGTCGGGGAAGCCAAAGTGGTGAAGGATGTGGTCAATATAGGCCCATTCCACTTTGTCAAAAGCTTTTTCCATATCAAGCTTCAGAGCAGCCCATCCCACTTTTCCATGCTTACGATTATTGATCGCGTGAATGACTTCATTGGCAATAATGATGTTATCAAAAATAATGCGATCGAGAGAGAAAAGCACCCCGTTATGGGAAATTAAGCCTGGAGAGAGTAGTTTGAGACGATTGGCAATGGTTTTAAACTACCCAGAGAGTGGAGCGAGGCCGATGGGACTCGAAATCCTTAACTCGAGAAGCATTTTTAATTTTGGGAATGAGGACCAAAATAGTTTCATTGACCCGTCCCCAGTCGCATTGGTAGCAAGAGCATGTAAGCAAGCATGGCGAGGTCCTCGTCAGAGAGTCCCGCTTTTTGGAAAAAACTAGGATTAAAACCATCAGACCTCGGGCTTTGTCACCCGCCACCGGAAAAGGGCAGCTTTGACTTCCTCCAAGGTATAAGGAGATGAAAGGAATGTTGATTGAGTGGGGTAAGACGTTTGGAGAGACTCATGCAGCAAGAGTCATAGCCTCCATATTAGTACCTTGGGACGTGAAGAGCTCGGTATAGAAGTGGACAAAAGTGGTGGTAATATCGTTGAGAGAGGTTACTCGAGAATTGTCATCCGCAGTTAAAAATTTTATGAAGTTGGTACGTTTTCGCGCAGAGGTCTTGCTATGGAAATATTTAGTGTTCTTGTCCCCCGCTTTTAACCAATTAACTCTGGAGCGTTGCTTCCAAAAGATTTCTTCTTTGACTAAAAGGGTATCTAGACTTTTCTGAAGATCATTGGCCTTTTTAGCGTCATAAGGGGGAAACAAAGTAGGGGACCCACCATGAGACGCTCTATGTCCGATTGGATTGTTTTGATACGATCCGAGAATTGATTTTTATTTTTACCCCAAGAGGACAAAGAAGTGTAGACAATTATTCCGTTTGGACCGTAAAAGTGACGATGGGGTTATTGGTAGCGGAAGGACTTAAGTCCGTACACCAACTTTCTCTTAAGAGCTTAGGAAAGTCCGGCTCAAGTAACCAGTGATTGTCAAAACGAAAAGTGGAATTGCGGGCAAACATAACAGGGTTGCCATCGAGCATCACTTTTAGCGCTCTATGATCAGAACCGAAAAAACCAAGATGTTGGAGAGAGGCCATAGGATAAAGATCAGCCCATTTCTGATTAATAATGGCCCAATCCAATCGTTCCAGGGTGGTACCGTGCTTCCAAGTAAAACGGCTACCAGAGAAAACAAGCGGGAAAAGTGAGTATTTACCAACGAAATTTTGAAAAGAATGCATGGCATGTGAGGGTGGTAAACCGCGGGTGTTACGATCGTTAAAGCCAAGATAATCGTTAAAATCCCCGATGATGAGCCACGTAATAGAGTGCGTATCAACAAACGTGCAACAAAGTCCAGGAAACTTGTTTATCAACAACATAGGGAGATCCATAATAGCAAGATAAATGAAAAGTAGTATTGTTTATAGTAATCATACAGTCAATATGATGGAGGGAATGTGACAAAATATTAACAAAAACATTCTCCTTCCAAAACAAAAGCAAACCCCCCCCCCCTAAACCCGATCTAGGAACTTGGAAAGCATTATCAAAAAAAGTATTAGCCCTTGCAACAAAAGAGGAGGAATCTGGCAGCTTTGTTTCCATGACAAAAAGAAGCTGGGGCTGGTGCTGCTTCACAAGGAGGGAGAAATTTTGGAATGCTCTGGGAACTCCCTAATCCACGAGCATTCCAACCGATGAAATTATTTTTCTGGCGGGGTTGCCGAGCAACACCCGCCGTTTCCTCGTTATCGACATAGTATGGGACAACAAAGAAAGTCGCATGAGAGGCTCGGCCCGTTTCAAAGATGGCCGCGGACCGAGGAGCCAACTTGACAGGTCTGACGAGCAAAAGATCGTTTCCTGGTGGAGGATGGGGCAGTAGGGGGATCATTGATGTTAAGACTGGAGAGAGGTGGGCTGTTCAGAGAAACCTGGGATGGTTGTGGATACATAGGTGCCTTGCCTTTGGAAGTGGTTGGAGGGGTGGTGGTGGTCATGATGGGATGAGTTGGAAGAGTGCAGTGGAGAGTGGGATTGACCGTTTGAGGGCCGGTGGGGGTGAGTAACGTCGGGGTAGGGATCAAGAGTGCGATGAATGAAAGCAGAGGAGATGCTACAAAGGTGGAAGGTGGTGGGAACAAGTGGTCACAAGAAAACTATTTGTTTGGTCCCGGGAGTTATGGTGATCGAGGTTGGTAAGTGGATGGTTGTTCCTCAAAGGGAATGGAGTTGGACAATTCAAAGATACTCTTCTTATAGATGGATTTGGCGGCTCTAAGGACGTCCCTTGTAGAAATTAAACTGGGGGAAAAGGGTTGTCAGGGTCACAAGGATGAAGAAACTTGTCACACTTGTTGAAAGTGTGGTCAAGTTTTCCACAATGATAAATAGTTCCGAATTCCCTCGTAAAGGAATTCGAGCCATTTGGTAAGGGAAAGTTTCCTAAATCGGACATTCATTCCACGGTGAGGGGCTTGCAGTGTCCAAGAACACGAACACGCATGAAGCGGGGTGATGAGTCATAAAGAGAAATGAGATGGACTCTCATGAGGTCACCAATGGCATCGGCAACAAATTGAGCCGACCATAGGATCCTGGACCCGCAGGATGAATGAACCCGAACCCGCAGCGGATGTAACGCATTGGTAGAGGGAGGATGGTGTCAAAGCCATCGGGGATGGCGAAGATCATGAGAGATCGATCAAAGTGCCATGGCTGGCCTTCCATGACCCTTCGACGATCACCTTCACAGCCAAACTGGACTAGGAAAAGTCCAGAATGGTATTCAGAGAACGTGAAGGGGCATCGGCAACCTGTGCTTCATTCATAGCCTTCGAATCCAATCGATTTTCAAGGTTTTTGGGGATAAGATTTTAACTACCAAGCAATAGGAATGGGTTTGGGGTTCTGGATGAAGAGAGACATGGTCAAAGTCGTGGACAAGGCTTTTTCCGGGGTTAGCTGAGTGGACTGGGAAGTGGGTAGGTGAGCCATGGGTAGGTACAAAAGCAAGAAATTTAAGAGAGCAAAAATGGTAAAAGGTACAGACGGAGGATGATCAGAAGACAAAAAGCAGGTCTTTAAATAGAAAAAAGGAAGAAAGATATACCTGAGGTAAGTAGAGCCTGGAAGATGAGGAGGTGTGTGCGCCATTCGAACTACTGGAGGTCTAGATCCTCGCCTGCCCAGCCATAGGGCAATGATTCGCCTCCATCTGAAGAAACAGACGGTTATTGAATGCATGAAAGGATGGGAAAGAGAAGGAGAACCAAAGATTTTCTGAGCATTCATTAATGGTAGCCTCGGTAGAGGAAAAACGGGGGCTGCATTTAAGAAACAACAATGATGAAATGCAGAGTATGATGAGGATGCATTAATTAGAGAAAGAGAAGGAGAAAAACGACGGTTGAGAAGTGGAAGTGAACTGGAAGAGAGACTGGGAGTGAAACTGGAAAAACCAGAAAGGACCCTAGAACATTCCAGAGCAGGGAAAAAAGAGAAACTTGCCTCGTCAGAGAGAGATCATTATTATTATATTTGGTATTGATGAAAAAAATAGAAAATGGTTCAAAAAAGGACTTTACAATTACAATACTCCCTATCCATTTTTATTATATATTAAATAAATATAAGTAATGTTTGGTAATGTTTTTGTTTTTACATTTTATAATGGTAAATTTTTATTTTTAAAATTTTGATTTTAAAAAATAAAAATGCGTTCTATAACTAATTAAAAATAAAAAATAAAAGTGTATTCTGTAAATTTTATTTTTATTTTTATTTATTGATTTTATTTAAGTTGGATTTGGGTCTGAAGCCAAAATCAAGGATCGGGTTCGGGTCTGAGCTCGGGGCCAGGGTCTGTTCGGGTTCCAAGATTTAGGTTGGAGTCAGAGTTCAAAATATTGATTAAGAAAAAAATTATTTAAAAAAATTTAAAAAGTAATTCTTTTTTGTTTTTAAAATTTTGATTCTTAATTAAAAAATTAAAAAGTAAAAATAATTTTATAGAACATGATTTTAGAAAATATTTTCACTTTTTTAATTTTAAAAACAAAAAACTAATTAAAAAAATATTACCAAACACTGTCATAGTTTGTAAAATAATTTTAATTAATAAATATTATTTTTATAATCAAAGTATTAAATATAATTTTATATAACTTATTAAAATTAGAATTTTTATATACAACTAGATATAAATTAAAGAGTAACAAAATAAAGATAAAAATTAAAATAAAACATAAAAAGTAGATATACAGTGTAATTTAAAAAAAAAAATCAAAATACTATAAAATGTAAAACTAATAACAATAAACAATTTTAATATTATATCATAATAATTTTTTTTTAAAATAAATATAATTACAAACTATATATTTTTTATTTAGATATAATTATAAGTATTATTTCTTAATTAGGACTTAAAAAATATATATCTAACTACAATTTAGAGGTTATTTTTATTTATAACTGACTCAAATTGAAACTTATTTTATAATAAAATAGAAGTTATTCTTGAATAGAGTATTCTTAAATAGAAATTCTACAGTAAAAAAATTTCAAAGACGCTGTCATTTCACGATAATTATTTATTTGCTTATTATTTTACTTGTTGTTTTTTTTTTTTTATTTTAAAGAACAAATAATTTATTTAGAGTGAACATAAATAGGTTTATAATTATAATCATTAACTTAGTAGTTTCACATTTATCTTAATAAAGAGGAGGTTCTAAATTTGAATCTCTCATCCCTCAATATCATAAAAGGGTTATAGCAACCTAAAAACCAAGTTATAGCAAGCATAACAATTGTATAAAGACCATTTCAAATAGAAAATATAAAAATTATACTATATTTATCTCCAATGTACAATTGTAAAATTAAATATTAATTAATTCTTAAAATAAATATAAAATAGAATTGTTGACCCCAATTGTATGGCAATAACCTACTCCAATTTTTCCGTATTTGTTAAAAGATATCAAAACCATGAGTGTTTTAGTCGTGGAATACAACATAAGTTTTTGAGGTTGTTTGGAGTCTAAAGCATACTTAGCTGAGGGAAAAGGTCAAAATTTACCTTGAAATAATGAAGAGGTTTCTTGTTGGTGTAGGGATAAGGAGTTAAAATCCTACTTATCTAGTTAATTTTTTATTATTTCAAATATATATTACCCATTATATTATATTATTATTTCTATTATTAATGTAATTGTTGAGCATATATTTTACCAAAACAAGTGGTCAGTACAGGAGGCACCGCGTGACAAAGGGGTCTACCTGCTATGAGATTAATACTCACTGTCGTATAAATCCTTTAATTAAAATCACAAAGTGTGAAGACGCATTTGGGAGGAGTCACGCACTTTTTAGGAGAGTGGTTAAGAGAGAATGATGACTTTTGCCATCCAGAAAGTCACGAGCTCTCGGATCATAAGCTATTGGAGACTCAATTATTCGCATAACACGAATTCTAAAAAATAAATCACTGTAGACGACTGGTTCAACGAATGGTTAACATCATTAGAAGACCATACTGTTCTGACAACCCATTTACCTATATAAATAAAGTGGCAGCTATATTCTCTATATTGTCACATCAACTGCATATGGGATAAATTTTGTCTCATGCACCAAACTCCTACTACGGAGACTAGATAGTGCCTAGAGGTAAAAGAGAGATTTACCCTTTTCTCCTCTGATCTCATTCCCCTCCTATAAGTACCTAAAGACAATAAATGTAAAGGGGACTTTTGGATTCAGGAACACAATGAACTCCATAGGCTGTAAACTGAATATTCTCTGAAACTAGAGAACATTCCAACCTTTAATAAAAGTGACTCGTGAACTAAGGTTCATCAACGCTCCAACCACGTAAAAAATCCTCATCCATTTCTAAATTATTCTTACCAATACTTGATTAGCGGTTGTCGAAAATCTCGATCAACAGTAACCATTCATTTAATTTCTAAAAAATAAATTGTTATTTTAGTTGTCACTAACTCAAAAGGGAAGAGAAAAAAAAAGAGTTGAAAGTATGAAGTTGTAACAAATAAATTTCATGAAAAAAATAACGTAGCAGTACAAAAACAATCAATTTATCAAAACTAAGTAAAAAAAGAATTTTGTAATATAAAAATATGATGAAGAGTTGATATTATTTTGCATATTACAATGAGGTTGATGTCTTGTTATTTTTCTGTTACTTTGTAGCTGTTTTTTTGTTATTTTATAGTTTTTTTTCATGTTGTTATTTAGGTGTTTAATATTTATTTTTTAGTTATTTTAGTTTTTTTTTTACTCAAACACAATATTTTTGTAATTTTTAAACTTTAAGACAATATTTTTTAAAACTTAGTATAGTAAAAAAAAAAAAGAGTATGACAGCAAAAATATAAAATTAACCAAAAAAAAAAAATAGATATTTTTGTAAAAATTTTATTTATTTATTAAACTTTAGAATTATATATATATATCCATTTGTCCATAAATAAGTTATTATTCTCAATAGTATATTACTTTATAAAGCACAATAAAATAATAAAGTGTTTTTTTTTTTTTTTGGAAAGTAACTTAAAAAGAAAACTATTATTTATGAAATAATAACATGGGAAATAAAAGTTAGGGGAATTACTCCAAATACTATTTTTTTAACTTTTTTTTTTAAATTTACGGTTTGGGTTTTTAAAGTGGTTGCAGCCCTAGTTGCAATAGGGGTTTTTGTACGATTTTTTGTTGCAATTTAGGTTACAGTGCTAGTTACAACAGGAGTTTCTATATAGAATTTCGTAAAAATACAAAAAAAAAAAATGTTTAGAAGTGTAAAAATAAAAAATACCCTTGTTATTGATATTTTATAGAGAACTAATTTTTAGAAAATTATTTATTTATGTAATTTATTTATTTACTAGGACTGCATAAAAGAAAACTCACCACAGTTCATTGGACTGTAGAAATCAAAGCACAGCTGCCATAGTCCATGAACCATTGTTTGTGCTCAAAAGCCTAGTGAAAAGATAAGTGGGAGCTTTGCTTGCTCTTGGTCACTTCACCTTCTCTATTATAGAACCTATGGTTGACTAGAAATGGGTAATCCTTGCATTTTACTAAGGAATTGTTGTTAGTTTGTACTCCTTCTTCTTCTCCCAATGCGTGTCAAACCCTAGTGAAGAACACAACCATTGTAGTCTACTACATTCACTCAAAGATCACACACTCATGTGTTAAGATGCCAAAGTATATGATCAAACCTTTTACTCTTTGAACTGTGCACGATATAGCTTGGAGGACAACTTGTAATGCCCTAATGCTAAGGCACGCTACAGTGCTTGTTCAATTATTGTGCAATCTTTGCTAATCAAAGAAATTTCTCGAAAAAAAACGTGTAAAATTAAAACTTTTACTTTAATTATTAAACTTTATAATATAATATAAAAGTTACAAATTCCGGGATCCCGATTTCAAACTTTGTAAAATTTACTGTTTAAACTTTACATTTCAAAATACATAATTTTCAGGTCGCACAACGACTTTCAAAATACAACTCCCAGATGTCCCGAGACCGAACACTCCAGGTCGCGCTACTTGACATGTACAATCTCACCCGAGCTCAGGTTCACTCCTGTTCAGCCTTCGCCTTTCCTTTACCTACACATGGAAGCAGAAACTGTGAGTCAACAGACTCAGTAAGAAATGCATATAACATACCATATAATTTCCGACCTGTAAATAGGCGCCCATACACCTATTTACAGAGCTTAACAGATGAGTATGAACGTTCAACACTAGGGTACAACCACTATACCACATACACGTCGTACCTCACTATACGAGTGTTGGTAGGGTTTACCCCGAATATTGAGTAACACTGAGTGATGTACCACACACCTGAGCAATTTCTCGTGCCCGTGTTGGTATCACTGTGTCGTACTCATAACGACAATAATCACTATACCAATGCACTCTGTAACTTATTCATACAAGTGTTGGTAGTGCATAACATAATTTAAGCATGCATATACAAACACATATACACACATTCAGATAATCACATCATACATTATACACAGTTCTTACCTGTTTTCCGAATTCAAGTGTGCTGGCCGACCTGAACGGAATTTCTGTGCTAGATGGATGCCCTAATCACATTTGAAACCGGGTAAGTCACATGATTTAAACCCTAATCCCGGGAAACCCAAAACAAAAACCCTAGGTTCTGTTATACTCTTAATGGGTTATTCTAACTCTGGAAATGGGGAAACACCCAACCGAGGCATCGAAATGGCAAAAATTGAGAAAATGAAAGGCCCGGGGAACCCTGCCAAAACCGGCTAGCCGGTTTTTGTGGCACTGCAAACCGGCTAGCCGGTTTGCACCAGTATTCCCCAAACTTTTCATTTGTTGCTCAATCTTCCACCAATTGCCATGAAACCTTCCAGAGCTCCTATACAATGCATAAGCAACAAAATCTAGGCAGTATTTCGCAGAACAAACCATCCAAAATCAATTTGCCATTAATGAACAAAGCTTTGCACTTAAAACTTAAAATTGCATACAACCTAATCCAACAATCAAAACCAGCCACAAGAAGCTAAAACCAACTCAATTAAACCCTATGATTCGAACCTTAAGCAAGCCTAAACCTAACAGCCACTAAATCTCAAAATTACAAGTTCAAACTAACTTTTAAAGCTTCAAAACATAACACTATAGTTCTAGGGTTACCTTTGATTGCTCCTCCTTCAATCCCTAGCTTAAATTCAGAGAATTTGGAAGGAAAAATTGATCCTTGCTCTGGTTTTGTCTCAGCCGAAAAAGAGAAAGAGAGAGTGCCAAGAGAAATGCAATTTTCCTTTTAATTTTGACTTTTTCTTCAAATAAAAAGAATTAACCTAATCTAATAGCTTGCTGAATAAAATGGACAGGTGTTCCCACCCTAGGCAGCCACCAAATCACTTAGCAACAAATTACCAATTTGCCCTTTAAGTTAACCATTTAGGTGCTTCAAAAGCTAGGGGTAAAATGGTCAATTTCCATAACCCCGCTCAATCCCGATAAAATATTTTTCCTAAAATATTTCCCCCTATGAAATAAGGTTCTAAACTTACCCATGTGATCAATCTAGCCATCCATCGCATTTTCCGTTGTCGCCGAGCAAAAATTACAAAAATAACATATTACACATATAAGCTAGATAATACCCCTAGAGTTTAATAAAATCTCCGAAATTGAGAAATTATAACTCTAATATTTATTTCTAAATATTGGGGTCCACAAATAAATTAATTCACAAATAATAATAAAATAATAAAAATTAGTGCTAATTGCCCTTACTAATCCAAATTACTAAAGCGGTCATTACAATTATCCTCCCGTTAATAGGATTTCGTCCCCGAAATCTAACCTGAATAGCTCTGGATGTTGAGTCCTCATATCTGACTCCAATTCCCAGGTGGCATCTTCCACCTTACTGTTCCTCCAGAGCACCTTAACCAGTGCAATAGTCTTGTTCCGAAGAACTTTTTCTTTTCTATCCAAAATCTGAACAGGTTGCTCTTCATAGGATAAGTCTGGTTGTAGTTCAAGGGCTTCATAACTCAAGATATGAGTCGGGTCTGACACGTATTTCCTTAACATAGAGATGTGAAATACGTCATGAACAGCTGATAAAGCTGGTGGTAAGGCTAGCCGATACGCTACCTGCCCGACCTTCTCGAGTATCTGAAATGGCCCAATGAACCTAGGGCTTAACTTACCCTTCTTCCCGAAGCGCCTAATACCCTTCATTGGTGAAACCCGCAGGAAAACATGTTCCCCTGCCTGAAATATAACATCTCTGCGCTTCGGATCAGCATAACTTTTGTGCCTGCTTTGAGAAGCAAGCATCCGTGCCTTGATCTTATCAATAGCTTCATTGGTCCTCTGCACTAACTCTGGACCCAGGTACTTCCTTTCTCCTGTCTCGTCCCAATGGATAGGAGAACGACATTTTCTACCATATAACATCTCATAGGGAGCCATCCCTATTGTACTTTGGTAGCTGTTGTTGTAGGAGAATTCAATTAAAGGCAAGTACTTACTCCATGAACCCTCAAAGTCCATGACACAGGCTCGCAGTAGGTCTACTAAAATCTGGATAGTTCTTTATGACTGGCCATCAGTCTGAGGGTGAAAGGCTGTACTAAACTTTAACTTGGTACCCATAGCCTTTTGAAGACTCACCCAAAACTTCGATGTGAACTTTGGATCCCTATCTGATACAATAGATTTAGGGGCTCCATGGAGACGAACTATCTCCTTCACATACAATTCAGCATACGGATCCACTGAATAGGTGACTTTCACTGGTAGAAAGTGAGCCGACTTTGTGAATCTGTCCACGATAACCCAAACAGAATCATACATTCCCGTAGTTCTAGGCAAACCAGTTACAAAGTCCATTGCGATGTCCTCCCACTTCCATTCTGGAAGGACTAAAGGTTGCAATAACCCTGCCGGCCTCTGATGTTCAGCCTTAATCTGCTGACAGGTTAAACACTTGGACACGTAGTCCACCACATCTCTTTTCATCCCATACCACCAGAAGTAGGGTTTCAAATCCTGATACATCTTGGTGGTTCCCGGATGTAACGAATAAGGCGTGGTGTGAGCTTCATCCAGTATTTCTTTCTTAAGCTCATCAACACTAGGAACACAAACTCGAGCCTTATATAATAACATTCCACTGCTTGAGACTGAAAAGCCTCTAGGCCGACCAGCCACTACTTCATCTCGAACTCTAACTAGCTCGGGATCTTCTAGTTGTGCCTTTCTGATTCTCTCCAACAGATCAGATTGGAGGGTTAAATTATGTAATTTCTCGACCACGAACTCAATTCCTGCACTAACCATTTCCGAGGCTAGTTGAGGAGCTATCATAACCGTAGTACACACTTGACCGGGACCTTTTCTGCTTAGAGCATCGGCCACAACATTGGCTTTCCCGGGGTGATACAGTATTTCACAATCGTAGTCTTTAACTAACTCCAACCACCTTCTCTGCCTCATATTCAAATCTTTTTGGGTGAAAAAGTATTTAAGACTTTTCTGATCAGTATAATTTTCACCCTTTTCACCGTAAAGATAATGTCGCCATATCTTTAAAGCAAAAACCACAGCAGCGAGCTCTAAATCATGAGTTGGGTAACGCTGCTCATAATCCTTCAGTTGACGAGAGGCATAAGCTATGACTCTGTCAGCTTGCATCAGAACACATCCCAGACCCTGTCTGGATGCATCACAATAAACAACAAATTTCTCTTGATCTGATGGCAAAGCTAACACCGGAGTTGTTATCAAACGCTGCTTCAATTCCTGAAAGCTTGATTCACACTTATCTGACCACACAAATCTCTGATTTTTCTTGGTCTGTTCGGTTAGGGGCATAGAAAGTTTAAAAAATCCTTCGACGAAACGTCGATAATACCCTGCTAACCCGAGAAAACTTCGAACTTCTGTCACAAATTTGGGCCTCGGCCAATTCTTCACTGATTCTATCTTGTTTGGATCGACCATAATTCCATTTTTCCCAACAATGTGACCCAGAAAGGACACCTCGGACAACCAGAATTCACACTTTTTGAACTTGGCATACAGCTTGTGATCCCTAAGTCGCTGTAACACCATTCGAAGATGATGCTCGTGCTCCTCTTCTGACTGAGAGTATACAAGGATGTCATCGATAAACACTATAACGCAGTTATCGAGGAAATCCTTGAACACCCTATTCATGAGATCCATAAAGGCCGCAGGAGCATTAGTCAATCCGAATGACATTACCAGAAACTCATAGTGCCCATATCTGGTTCTAAAAGCAGTCTTCGGTATGTCCTCCTTCCGAATTCTGAGTTGATGATAACCAGACCGTAAATCAATCTTCGAAAACACTGTCTTTCCCTGAAGCTGATCGAATAGATCATCGATCCTGGGCAACGGGTACTTGTTCTTAATCGTCAGCTTGTTTAGTTCCCGATAATCAATACACATTCTGAGGGAACCATCTTTCTTTTTCACAAAAAGAACCGGAGCTCCCCAGGGCGATACACTGGGTCGAATAAACCCAATGTCAAGCATGCCCTGAAGTTGTAACTTAAGCTCCTTGAGTTCCGCTGGAGCCATCCTATATGGAGCTTTAGAAACAGGTTCGACTCCAGGTGCCAAATCAATTACAAAGTCAATCTCTCGTTGTGGCGGCAATCCCGGCAACTCCTCGGGAAACACATCAAGAAAATCTTTCACTACCCGGACTACCTCAGGCCCAAATGTTTCAGGTCTGCTGGAGTCAAATACCACCGCTAGAAATCCTACACAACCATTGCATAGTAAATCCCTAGCTCTCAGCACAGAAATAACCGGGATCCGAGACCCCTGAACCGATCCAACATAAACAAATGGATCTTCACCTTCCGGCTGAAAAGTCACCATTTTACGCCTACAATCTATACTGGCCGAATACTTGGATAAGAAATCCATTCCCAGTATAATATCAAACTCAGTTAGTCTCAATTCTATAAGGTCAGTACTCAATTCTCTATCTTCGATCCTAATCGGCATAGACCTAACACGCCTATTAGAGATAACCAATTCCCCGCTAGGCATTAGGGTTCCAAACCCTCTTTCTAAAATATCACAAGGTCTACCCATAAGATCAATTACTCTTGTAGCCACATATGAGCGTGTAGCTCCCGAGTCAAATAATACTGTAAACAATAAGTCGTTGACGAGAAGCTGACCTGTCACAACAGACGGACTGGCTGCAGCATCAGCTTGGGTGATGGCAAACACTCGAGAAGGAACCGGTTTCACCTCAGCTTTCGGCTCATCTTTCCTTGCCTGGGGGCAATCTTTCTTGAAATGCCCCACCATGCCACACAGGAAGCATGTCTTCCGGTTACACTCTCCCGGATGATGTTTCTTGCACCGTGGACACTCAGGGTAAGAGTAACCCTGGCGTCCTCCTCTACCTTGGTTCCCACGGAACCGCTTGCTTTGCCCCGAGCCACCAGAAGCTGGAACAACTTTTCTTTTCTGCTCAGTGGTGGAGTCACCACCATCCCTACCATAAACAGGAGTAGGAATAGTGGGGGTTCCACCAACACTCGGAGTCACCCGGGGCTCCTGAAGAAATTTTACTGCACCCTCGGCTCTCAAAGCCTTCTCAACCATATCTGCATACGTGGTTGCTTCAGTAGTGGTAATAACCAGATCATGCCGGATCTTTGCACTCAAACCCGCTAAATATTTTTCTTTCTTACTGAAGTCAGCGGGCACAATTCCTGCTGCCAACTTAGCCAACCGATCAAACTTCGTTGTATACTCAGTGACTGACATTCCCTCAGTCTGAACTAGATCAGTGAACTCTTTCCGCTTTGCACTGCGGACCGCTTCGTTGTAATACTTGGAGTTAAATAACTCCTTAAATTCTTCCCAGGTCATCAGCGTGACGTCCCGAGTGAGGGTTATCAACTCCCACCACACGAGAGCATCTTCCTGAAACTGGAAAGTGGCGCAGGTCACCCGGTCATTTCCAACCACTCCCATAAAATTAAGGATGCGCTCAATCATTGAAAGCCACTGCTCGGCCTTCATCACATCAGGGCCTCCCAGAAACCTTTGGAGGTGCTGTTTTCGAAATCTTTCGTACAATCGGTTCCATACGGTTGCCAACAACGGGTTGTTCTGCCGGCACCGCAGAACCGCAACGGCTGAACCACTTGAGGAGGTACGGCAGGAGGACCCTGCTGCCTCAACCTTTGGATCTCTTCATCTTGCTGGCGGATTCTATCTTGCATCTCAGCAAATCTTTGCTCCCAATCAGGAGGAGCTTGAGGTGGATTTACAGGGAGACCACCCTGAGCTCTACCACGGCCACGGCCGCGACCACGAGGGTTCCCCTGACCGCCTCCGGTCTCAACCATACCACCCTGACTTCTTGTATTTCGCGGGGCGTCCATTTAATAGGACTTAGCCTGCGAATCCATAAGCCAGGCAGGTTAGACAGCGATCAAAATTAACACCGCTCTTAATAACTTAAAGACAACACACTTTCTTTTTTTTTTTTTAAGAAATATATTTAATTTAAATCTAATATGCTTCCTAACATGCTTTCACATCACACTTATTTAAAATACTAAACAAGTACGGGCTTACTGAACCGTGAACCGAGCTTTCTCTGATGAAGATTGTACATGTCATAGCAAGCTTCGGTAGACAAACCTGGCGGCTCTGATACCAAAATTGTAACGCCCTAATGCTAAGGCACGCTACAGTGCTTTTTCAATTATTGTGCAATCTTTGCTAATCAAAGAAATTTCTCGAAAAAAAACGTGTAAAATTAAAACTTTTACTTTAATTATTAAACTTTATAATATAATATAAAAGTTACAAATTCCGGGATCCCGATTTCAAACTTTGTAAAATTCACTGTTTAAACTTTACATTTCAAAATACATAATTTTCAGGTCGCACAGCGACTTTCAAAATACAACTCCCAGATGTCCCGAGACCGAACACTCCAGGTCGCGCTACTTCGACATGTACAATCTCACCCGAGCTCGGGTTCACTCTGTTCGGCCTTCGCCTTTCCTTTACCTACACATGGAAGCAGAAACTGTGAGTCAATAGACTCAGTAAGAAATGCATATAACATACCATATAATTTCTGACCTGTAAATAGGCGCCCATACACCTATTTACAGAGCTTAACAGATGAGTATGAACGTTCAACACTAGGGTACAACCACTATACCACATACACGTCGTACCTCACTATACGAGTGTTGGTAGGGTTTACCCCGAATATTGAGTAACACTGAGTGATGTACCACACACCTGAGCATTTTCCCGTGCCCGTGTTGGTATCACTGTGTCGTACTCATAACGACAATAATCACTATACCAATGCACTCTGTAACTTATTCATACAAGTGTTGGTAGTGCATAACATAATTTAAGCATGCATATACAAACACATATACACACATTCAGATAATCACATCATACATTATACACAGTTCTTACCTGTTTTCCGAATTCAAGTGTGCTGGCCGACCTGAACGGAATTTCTGTGCTAGATGGATGCCCTAATCACATTTGAAACTGGGTAAGTCACATGATTTAAACCCTAATCCCGGGAAACCCAAAACAAAAACCCTAGGTTCTGTTATACTCTTAATGGGTTATTCTAACTCTGGAAATGGGGAAACACCCAACCGAGGCATCGAAATGGCAAAAATTGAGAAAATGAAAGGCCCGGGGAACCCTGCCAAAACCGGCTAGCCGGTTTTTGTGGCACTGCAAACCGGCTAGCCGGTTTGCACCAGTATTCCCCAAACTTTTCATTTGTTGCTCAATCTTCCACCAATTGCCATGAAACCTTCCAGAGCTCCTATACAATGCATAAGCAACAAAATCTAGGCAGTATTTCACAGAACAAACCATCCAAAATCAATTTGCCATTAATGAACAAAGCTTTGCACTTAAAACTTAAAATTGCATACAACCTAATCCAACAATCAAAACCATCCACAAGAAGCTAAAACCAACTCAATTAAACCCTATGATTCGAACCTTAAGTAAGCCTAAACCTAACAGCCACTAAATCTCAAAATTACAAGTTCAAACTAACTTTTAAAGCTTCAAAACATAACACTATAGTTCTAGGGTTACCTTTGATTGCTCCTCCTTCAATCCCTAGCTTAAATTCAGAGAATTTGGAAGGAAAAATTGATCCTTGCTCTGGTTTTGTCTCAGCCGAAAAAGAGAAAGAGAGAGTGCCAAGAGAAATGCAATTTTCCTTTTAATTTTGACTTTTTCTTCAAATAAAAAGAATTAACCTAATCTAATAGCTTGCTGAATAAAATGGACAGGTGTTCCCACCCTAGGAAGCCACCAAATCACTTAGCAACAAATTACCAATTTGCCCTTTAAGTTAACCATTTAGGTGCTTCAAAAGCTAGGGGTAAAATGGTCAATTTCCATAACCCCGCTCAATCCCGATAAAATATTTTTCCTAAAATATTTCCCCCTATGAAATAAGGTTCTAAACTTACCCATGTGATCAATCTAGCCATCCATCGCATTTTCCGTTATCGCCAAGCAAAAATTACAAAAATAACATATTACACATATAAGCTAGATAATACCCCTAGAGTTTAATAAAATCTCCGGAATTGAGAAATTATAACTCTAATATTTATTTCTAAATATTGGGGTCCACAAATAAATTAATTCACAAATAATAATAAAATAATAAAAATTAGTGCTAATTGCCCTTATTAATCCAAATTACTAGAGCGGTCATTACACAACTGGTCATAGAAGCTATTTTACATGCATAAGAGGAGAACTGAGATTCATTCTTGGTGTCTTTCTTCATCAGAATTTGAAAATCTGCACTGCGAAAGGTAAATTTATGTATTATTTTTCTTTTAGATCTATTGTCGTGAACGAGAATAATCTATTCTAGTTACGGTTGCTAGAATTGAATTTTTTTTCATGAAAAATTATAAATTTGTTTTTATGAAGTTTGTGTGGTTCATCATTCCCACCACACTTTCTTGCGCTGCATTCACATTATCATAATAAAAAACGAACTGTTGGTTCTGTTAATTCTAAGTAGGAGTGTAAATGGATCGGATCGAATTTAATCTGACTATGATCCAACTCAATCCAGATGATCCGTCCCACCCCACTAGATCAAATACTTGGATCAGATTAAATTCGGCTTTACATATTCAGATTAATGTATCTAATCCAACCCGACTTATCTTTTTTTATTTTATTTTATTTTTTTTAAGAATTTTAGTTTTATATTAATTTTAATTTTGTATTAGTATTATTTAATACAATACTATGTTTGATATTGACTTGTATTAATAAATTGTGTAAAGTTATAATATATTTTCAATAAGCTTGACAACACCCACTACGGATCGGGTCCGGGTCGTTCTGGGTCTGTGTCCCAAGTCCAGGTCTAGGTTTGGTTCGAGTCTCGGGTCTGGGACCCGGGTTTGGCTCCGGGTTCGGATTCTAGGTCTGGATCAAGGTCCTAGGTCTGAGTCCAGGTTTGGGTTCTAGGTCTGGATTTAGGTCCGAATTTGGGTTCGGGTCCGGGTTTTGAATTAATTTTTTTTATATATTGAAACCGAATTGGATCAGATCTGATCCAACAAAAAAAAAAAAAATTAGGCAGGATAGAGCAGATCTAATCCAAAAATTAATAAGTATTCGAATGTTTCGAATCAGAAATGATCCGTTGAATTGGAGCTCCAACCAGATCTAACTAAATGGATCTTTTTGATATTCCTACTTCTAAAATGCAAATAATGAGGACAATTCGAATTATTTGAAGAATGTGTCCTAAGTAAAAGCTAAAAGTGAAGTTTAGCGTAGGCGGACATACAAGAAATGAACGTCCACTCTATGTTAACTAGATTTTGGGTGCATATTAAGAGTTAAAATACTTTGTGGGATTAGTTACTTAATGAGTATCATTTTTCTAAGGACTTCATGAGAATCAATAATAGACAACTATTCTAGAAAAATAAGCTTGAAGTGATGAAGCTTTTATTATTTTTGTTAACAGGAAAATGAATAAGGAAATTATTGGAGGTGTGAAATAATAATTTAATAATAAAAAAAGAGGTAGAAACAAAAATGAGAAAAACATATTCATGACCAATTGCCGGCCTAATAATGGTATCATGAGATGGAATAAACAAATGTCTTTTAAATTTTAAATAATGATAATAAACTTGTATTTTTGTCAAGTCTATATTCTTCTTTGAATTGTTATATAGATTTGTATGAATATTACATTGTTCATTCATACATACATACATACAATGGGGCTCTTCGTCTCCCCCTTATCGCTAAATATTATACCGGCTCATCTTAAAAATAACTCCTCTCATTCTGAATTTGCATCAATTAAATACAACCCAACAACTAAATCCTTCTCTTACGACGTTGTTTCTCGCTCTAATTACTCCACTAAGAATTTGATTCATCATAAAGAAAGGTTGGGTAACAGAAATAGTTGTTTCAAATCATTATTGAACAGCCAGCCGAGGGGGTTCAATTCTTTCCAAGTATGTTATTCATATTAATTTTTCCTAATTTTATTTTATATCATTCTTGTATTTTTTTATTAACAAGGCATCAATTTTCAGTTAAAATTCATCTAAAAAAAATTCAGTTAAAATTCTGTGAGTTGTAATTAAAATAGTTATACAATGTAAATGATATCTCATTACATATCATTTCATGTAGCTACCATATCTAATTTGATTAACTAGTATGTTTATGTACATTGGGGAATTTCTAAAAATGCACAAATATACATTATTCCAAAAAAAAAACACAAAGATTTAATAGAAATTTTGTTTATTAAAACACAATTATTTTTAACAATGGTTACATACATTTGTAAATAAAAATGATAGGATCATGATTTGTTAAGAGTTTATGTCATGCTTTTCCTAATACAATAGTACCAAACATGTATGTAACTAAGAGGTAAAGAGAGAGAAATTGCCACTTATTTAATGTATACCCAATTATTATACACAGTGACATAGTTAGTTGAAACAACTTCACATTGTGTGTAATGTTTTATATTTTTTAAGTGCTAAAGTGAAAATTAATCTAATCACTAGGCACACAATCAAGTCGGAGATGGTGAAGTGAGTTATAATCCTCAAGTGGTGGCTCCAAATTTTGGATACGTGTGGTTAAAATTCGTGAGGCCCTATTCAATAATTGGAACAATTGTAGCATTCATGTATGTGACTTTTTTATATATCTAAATATATAAAGTTACACTTATTCATAAATTTTGTAGACTTACATTTTTCTTTTGATAATATATATAGAGTTACTTACACTACTCATAAATTTATTTATATTATTGGTTTGCAGATCGGTGTTTACACGAGTGATGACTGAGAGCCCAGGTTTGTTTGAGTGGTCTCTACTAGCTGAGGCATCACCTGCTGGCCTACTTGCTTTCATATGTTGGAATGCCTACTTCATTAATAAGATTTATGATGTAGATATGTCCAAGTAAGTAACATATATTTTAGGGGTCTTATTACATGAAAATAAAAACTACATGCCCTTTTAAAATGAACTACTAAAACTCAAGTCTTTTATAATACAATACAATTGTGTATTTCAGATTGAACAAACATTATTTAGGAATAGCAGCGGGTGAAGTTTCGGTAAAATCAGCATGGTTATTGGTGATATTTTATTTGTTCAGTGGATTGATAATTATGGGATTATGTGGAGAACCAGTGATTACTGCTCTCTATTGCCTTGGCCTTTTCCTTGGCACCATCTACTCACTTACTCCACTTATTAAAGCCAACAATCCTCTCCTGCTTCTTCCGGTAACTATATAATATATATACAATTATATATGGTATTCGTTTTTATTAATTTTTTTAGATGATTTTGTTTAAATAACACATAGTGATTTAATTTGCAGATGCTGCTCATCAATAACATAATATGTCATGATACCAAAACTACACTTGGGCTTACATTTAAATGGAGGTGCCTTAAAAATTTTCTATTTCAACTAATAATTAAGTTTCATAATATACATAGATATGGGTTTTAAGCACATCATGTGCAAGTGCAAAAATATGGAGAAAATATACTTTTTCCATAATTTATGGTAAAAATTTGAGTAACTAAAAAACTTATGAGAAAATATTTATAAGTGAAAGACTATAAAACCAGAGGAGAGGGTAGGAGCAAAGAAGAAAAGCAGAAGAAGATGAATAAGTAAAATGAATTGCTCAATCATCAAATGATTAACCTTAGATCTTTATTTATACACAATGTTTGTACAAAATATTATTACATCAAACAAGAATTAGCTGAGGCCGACTATAATAACAGAAAATTAAACTAACAAAAAGCATAATTGATCTAACTAACTTTCTATTAGAGTACAAACACTTGAAAAATCAGCTAACATTTTGTTATCCTAAATATCCCCTTAAGTCCCCTTAAGTGACATTTGTCTACACCAAGTGTCAACTTATCATTTGAAAGAACAAAATAACTGGAAGAGGCTTTGTGAAAAAATCGACCAACTGAGTCAACATAACGCATATTCAATTCTTGAGCTAAGATTTTGTTACAAACTGTCAACCAACTAACTTCTACAGTTAATTAGTTTGTTCAGTTTTTACTGTTTGTACCTAACTGTAACTAATTTTGTTACATTCTTGTTCTGTTTTCTTTAGTTGGTCTCTCAATCTTTCTGTATCTCTCTCTCTCTATAAATAATGAAATGGTTCTTCTCTTTGGCTTAACCTTTACAAGCCTTAGAGACATTGCATTCAATAGTTTTCTGTTTAGTGCTTAGTATTGATAGGTTCATGCATGGTATCAGGAAACCATTGACGCAAGTCTCATATGGATCCTCAAATTCTCGAAAATCCACCGCGCTCTACTACTCAAACTCAGGGGCAAAGCTCCGGCAATGTCCTCCCCCCGCAGAACTGGAATCCTTTCCAGAATTCCCTAAACTCTTCTCTCACTGTAAAACTCAATCGATCCAATTACCTCGCCTGGAAATCACAGGTTGTTCCCACTATGATTGGTCATGGCCTTGACGATCTGCTGTTCACCAGAGTTGTACCTCCTGAAAGACTAGTCACTGGTGCCCCCAATCAAGAATTCATTGCCTGGAAAAGAAAAGATCAGCTACTTCTCAGCTGGCTTCGATCATCAATGGCAGAATCCATTCTTGGATCTCTTGATAATCGTCTCTCGTCTCATACACTCTGGAGAGCCTTGGAACAACGATTTGCCTCTCAGTCCAAAGCTCGACTTCTACAAATAAAATCTCAGCTCTCTATGATTCAAAAAGGGAACCTATCCATTGCTGATTACTTCGATAAAGTCAAAGTTCTTAGAGACACTTTGTCCACTGCTGGTCATCCGATTGATGAAAGTGACCTCATCATGCACCTGCTAAATGGCTTAGGTCCAGAATACGATCCAGTAGTCGTTCATGTAACAAGCCTCGTCGACGATCTTTCTTTTGAATCGATCCAGTCTCTTCTTCTCACTCATGAAATTCGATTGGAAAGACATTACACCATTGGAGATCAACCATCAAAGCCCTCTGCCAATCTGTCTGTGAGCTCTTCAAGATTTTCTACAGGTTCAAGAACCAGTAATTACAATGGCAGAGGTGGTGCCTCAAGTTCTTTCAATCGTAGCAACCCCAGACCCCATAGTCGTGGATATCCCTCAAATAGGTTAGTGTGCCTTAGTACGAGTATGGAACATTGATTGGAGGCAAGGGGATTATCACACCAGAGAATAGGACATTGAGGAAACTATAATTGAATTTCAAATAACAATGGCTAAATCTCAGATGTGGCTAAGGCAAGGGCACGATACTCTGATTTTGTATTGGACCTGCCTACCACTGTTTGCTTCTTTGAACACCAGATGTGGTCACCCTATTTTTGAATCCATTCAACGTTTCGATAATTTTTTTTATATATTTAGGTGGCATTTGGTAATACTTTTATTTTTAATTTTTTAATCGCGGAAATGAAAGTAAAATTTATGTTCTTAATTTTTTTTTTTTTTTTAAAAAATGTATTCTATAATCACTAACTTTCATTTTTTTTTTTATTTTTATTTTTTGTTTTTATTTAAGATGGGTCTAGGTTCAAGTTTGGGGGGTCGTGTTCCGAGTTCGGGATTGGGTCTAGGGCTGGAGTTTGGGTCCCATATAGTTCAAGTTGGGTCAGAATTTAAAATATTGATTAAGAAAAAAAATTATTTAAAAAAATTGTGAAAGTGATTTTTTTATTTTGTTTTCAATTTTTTTTAAAATTTTGATTCTCAATTAAAAAAATTAAAAAGTGAAAACAGTTGTATAAATCATATTTTTAGAAAATATTTTCAAATAAAAAACTGATTAAAAAGTATTAAAAAGTATTTTTAGTATTGTAGTTATTAACCTGTATTTAATTATTATTTATTTTAGTATATTAAGATAGCTTCTTCTTCTTAATTTTCATACTTCGTTATTTATGGTTTCTAGTGTGTACAAATAGTAATTAACAGTTTATCATCATGTCTTGAAGTTACAGATATCAAATAGTAGCATTTGTCACAAAATTTGGAGTTAGAAAAATTGTGTTCCATGGCACGTGTCTTCTCCTGCTCATTTATATTGGTTCCATTTTCGTGGCAATTTGTGTTCCTCAGGTGAAGTACCTTTCTTACGTCTACTATAATTTGTTTAATAATTAAATAATAATAATAGAATTTATACTTTAAAACGACTCTTTTTTTCTTTAACAATAAATGACTTTTATTTATGGTCTTTATATTTTTCTTATACAAACACATTAATTCTCATTTTTGTGAATTAGTCAATCATTAATTTCCTCTCTTCTTTTCTTTTTTTATGAATTGTATTTTATTATGTTACACATTTGACTACAGTTTCAAAATATTGTGTGAACTATACCATTTTGTTGATTTTTGTGCAATTTAGTACAATATTTAATTAGATATAATATCTTGAATAAGTAATTGTTATTTGAAATAAGCAACAGTTCTAATTTAATTAAAATGGAAAAATACATGAATAT
Source organism: Cannabis sativa (assembly GCF_029168945.1). NCBI lineage: Eukaryota > Viridiplantae > Streptophyta > Magnoliopsida > Rosales > Cannabaceae > Cannabis > Cannabis sativa. The sequence goes on from NC_083608.1 coordinate 20,155,217, forward strand.
CTTATGTTTGGAAAGCAAGATTAGATTTGATAGAATTTATAAAATATTGTAATTTATATTTGTTTTTTTGTAAATTACAGAGGATACGAAAATATTATTAATCAAACAACCTAAATACTATACCCCTTGATAACTTCTTAACACTGTTAATAAAAAATTGAGATAATAATTTTATCTTTTTTAATATTTATCAACATATTTATCTCCATGGCAATTTATTTCTATATATTTATTTTAAATTTACTATATTGGCAAATGATGAACTATAGTTTATTCTTTTATTTTGTTCTTTCATATTTTCAATCCAATCTAAATTCTATGTAATTTCACTATCAAAACGTGATATGTAATATGTATCACAAAAAGAAATATGCCCATACTAATTTCTTTACTATATATATAAGGGTGACTATTCAATGGTTACATTTTTATTGTAACGGTTACATTTTTTTTTAACCTGTAATAGCATGTTACTAATAGGTAGACTTTCCTTTTTTAGATTTAATTAATTATAATTAACTATTTTTTTAAAATAATTAATTAAATAATAGACATTTCTTTTTTAGAATTATTTAATTATAATTAATTATTTTCTTAAAATAATTAATTAAATATTTAACAAGACCTCTTTTAACAATTAATATTTATATTTAAATCCTTACTTGAATTATTTTAATAATTAAGCCATTTAATCATAATATTTACAATAAAATTTATTTTTTTTTACAAAAATTAAACTTCTTTTGACACAAATTAAAATTCTCTTCTTATAATAAATTTTCAAATAATTAATTATTTTTAAATGATATTTAATTATTTTGTTACAATTATATGAACTAAGTATGAGGCCTCAAGCTAATCAATCGATAACAAGTGCAGCCATTTTTTTTCTAAAAAATCCTTCAACTTATTTCATTTTTAAATTTTTAAATATTTAAATAAAAAAATTAAATAATTAAGTGTAATAATTTAAAATTAATATTACAAGTATAATAAAATTTAAATTATGAAATTATATGTGTATAATTTTAAATTATAAAAAGTTTTGCTATAAAATTTTAAATAATTTAAGTATAAAAAATAAATTGTTAAAAGATCCTTATATAGTAATAAATTGTAAAAAATTAATTAATAATTATAATTAATTTAATTTTAAAATATAATTAATCTTAATTAAATTTTTATAAGAAAATAAATGATTAGGTCACTTTTAGGTTACAAGTTATTTATTATTTATTTTTATTTAATTTTCAAATTAATCATAACCATTTAATATTAATCCAATGGCTTAAAAAAATGTAACCATGATGGTTACAATAAAAATATAACCATTGAAACCTCTTCCATATATATAAATATATATTTACAGGCTTTCAGTTGTAATTTGATGGTTCCTATTCACATTATTTTGGCATTGTGGTTACTTTTCCAGGTTAGTCCTCCATTATAAATAATGTAATTCTTGAACAATTTTTTTTTTCAATTTCTTCTATTTTTGTTATTATTATTATTTTTTTCTTCTTCAAATATGTGCTTAATTTCAGGATTGGATATTAGAGCACACAAAGATAAAGGTATGTAAAATCCAGCATATGGATAATGGGAATGCTTAACACTACTCAATAACTAAAAAAGTGATATTAATTATCCCAATAACAGAGCATCAGCATCCATAAAATTAAAGGGTTATATTGTGTTTGGTTTTTATTTTCAATTTTTTAAATAACATTTAAAATTTTCAAAACAAAAATAAGTTAAAAACAAAAGGAAAAAAAAGAGAGAAATAAAAGTTACCAAATGGTTGTCTGTTTCTTTTTTTTTTTTTTTTTTAAATTATTACTGTTGCCTCTGATTTTGCCCAATATACGTGGACCAACCAGATAAGGACACGTGGATCAAGCAATTTACAATATTTGCTAAGTCTTTATGCCATAAGGTATCGTCCAGGATGTAGCTCCCGGAGAAGTCATATGGAACTCCATATGCTCCCGGAAGCTCGAGTAACGTTAAGGCATCTCCGCGAGGTGTCAGTTTTCTCCTGAGCAATCAAGTCGCATTAAATGCCGCATGGGAGGAAGCGTGTTGGGACTGCTACACGCAATAAAGTCTGACGGCACAACCTCCAACCAACAGCTGCACAGTAATGATCATTTAAGTCTAGCGACGGCTACACTGTGAAGAGTCACATCAGTCAAAAGGCAATAAGGACATTCCACATAAAAACCCTACAGCACCTAGGAATTTGACCATGCATTACCTATGGTATATTCATTGGGAATGCCCAACTTTATGGATACTTATAGATACACTTGTAAGGATAATTTTGGGGATCACCTCACCAAAAACACTATAAATACCCCCCTCAAAGCTCATTAAAGGGGATCGAGAATCTGGGGGCTGCATATGAGCAAGTAGAGAAAATACTCACCAAGAACATTCTCTGTATTTATAAGAGTGAAACACTCCCCAAATACATTCTCTGTATTAAAGACATCCATAAATAACAAAGACTCGTGGACTAAGGCTCATTAACGCCCCAACCATGTAAAAATCCTTCTCTCAATTTCTTACAGCTCACTAACTTTATAATATTTTATTAGTTGCCGAAAACCTCGGTCAACATTTTACCCCCCAAGCCTTGTTTATTTGAAAAATAAAACAAGGCTTGTTCAAGTACTTCCGGTTGACTACTCGGTTTCTTGGCACGAGCTTTGAGCGCGTGAGGGTGTATTTAATGATGGCTTTTAATGCAGCGATTCACTTTTTGCAGGGGTCGATTCGTTTTGCGCCCATTGATTGATACGGCGCATTAATGGTGTCAGACGGATACTCAAACGTTCCCACCGCCTTTATTGCAAATCAATCTGGTCCGTTGATCTTTGAGCATTCGAATCGTGCGCTTCCCCCACTGTTTGATTGGTAGGTGATGACGCCTGTTCCTCATGCAGCTTTGCCTATAAAAGCCACCACCTTTTCTTCATTTCGGTTACTTTCTATTTCTTGCCAACTTTGCTCAAATTTCCCAGAGAGAAAATTCTCAGACCCAAAACAACGCCTTTAAACACTTTGCAATTTTCTCCAGTTTCTCTTCGTTTGTTACTATCAGTCCTTCTTGTCTCTATTCGATTCACATCAGGACCCCCAGTTTCAACACTTCATCGTAAGTTCTTTGCAACCTTTGCTTTATTATTGAATGGCATGCTGTTACTTATCTGTTTGTTCTTTTCTGGGTTTGCATTCGAAGTTTCTGGGCATGCAAGTGTTTAAGTCCTTCATATAATCGGTTTGAGTTTACTGCTCTAGTGATAGGATTACTGTTGTCACGCGTCTGTTGTTGTTTTCTCTTCTTTTTCTTTAGCGTGTAAGGCCGTCTTCTGTAAATTTATTGCACCCGACTCTTGTCCAGGGAATCCTCCTAGGGTTTCCTCCATGACAGGTGTCCGGAGGGGGCCTCTTTCCAGCGGTTAGGGGACCCCCATTCCCTTTTTCTTGATTTGGGGTTTGGTATGGGGCCTAACTGCTGGAATCTTACTCTTTTTACAGAATCGAAAAATGTCTGCTTCTGGATCAAAATCATCGAAGAAGAGCGGCAAGCGCCTAGCTACCGTCGAGGAGGTCTCCCTGGGTCCCGTTGCCCAGGAGGGGTACAAGTCTTGGGCGACCGGATGGAAGGCGGCCGAGCTTCACTCCACTCTGACCTGTCCCCATCAGTTGGAGAACATCGTGGAGGTAGTTGGAATCAAGCCTTCCACATCAAAGACCTACCATCGGCCACCTCGCGACGCGGAGACGCCCAATCACAATTACGGCGGCTTCGGGGCCTGGAGCCAGACGCATCTGATGGCTGGGGCCATGCTTCCTCTTCAAGATTATTTTGTTAATTTTTTAGTTTTTGTCGGCCTTGCGCCATACCAACTTATTCCCCAAGCATACCGCCTGCTTTCAAGCTTATTTATTTTTTATTCTGCCCGGGGATGGGGATCTCCCCGCCCGGTGAAAATATTGTATTTTTACAAACTTGTTTCCATCCCCAAGAAGGGGGACAAACTTAAGGATGATTTTTACGGGTTCCAGGTCCACCATGCTAATGAAGGAGTGGTCCCGTATAATAGGCAAACTCACGTTAAGGAGTATCGCCATCGTTTTTTCTTCTCCTCCGGGTTCCGGGCAGTGGACCATCCGGATCTCCTTACTGAGTGGGTCAGGATTCCTCCCTATGAACGGACTGCACCTACTCAGGTCTTTCTTCGGAGAGCCCAGGCCTTTGCCTCTTACGACCGGGCTGATCTTGACGTCGGGGGCCTGGTCACTACGGAGAATTGCAGGAAGGCAAAACTCATCCTTCCGCACCAATCCGTGGAGGACTCTAACCTTTCCCGGGTTATCTGTCTCAACGTGAGGGCACCGGTCGCGGAGAAGACCTTCCGGGACGAGATCATTGTCACTGCAGAGAAGAAGTACCAGGAGTATCTCTACCGGAAGGCTCAGGAGAAGGCGTACTCTAAGGCCCAGGCGGCTTCCGGGAGGTCACTTCGCGTGGGGAGCCCGGTTGAGAGAAGAAGCCAGGCGATCGCCGGGAAGCCCCTTCATATTGGGGACTCGGCGGAGAGAAGGGCTCCCAGGCCGCAGCCTTCGGCTCAGGAGCCGAACACTGGGGCTCCTGGTGCCAGCACTTCCGGCGCCGGCGGTAAGTGTCCTTTAGTAGTTCATTATGTCCCTTCTGTTGGCGAGTATGCCAGTCTTAGGCCCGTAGGGTTCGACGAGTGTCTTTATAGGTTTAGGATGCCCTCGACCCGGTGGGGAGACCATTTGAAGGAATTTTATTTTTCAAACTTAGGAGATTTCCTAGGTCGGTCCCGGATGGGTTCTGGTCCTCCAGAGCCAGTTCCCTTAGGCCCTTCAGCTTACATTACATCCAGCTGGTTCCGGCCTTCAGACAGCTATCTCGGAGATGATGCTGCCAGCATCAAAATTCGCAACTTTGCTAGGGCCGAATTAGAGAGTCAGGGTAGGACTAGCTTGCTTGTCATATCTTGTGTTGGTGGTTTCCCACGGATGTTCTAACACTTGCTTTCTTTTGTTGTAGCAGGTGCTTCTATGGACGCCATTATGGCCAAACTTGCCGGGGTTCACACTCCTGAGGCTCCTCCTCCCTTTACTTCTTCCCCGATGGCCCCTGCTTTAAAGATTTCTTCCAGTACTCCTCCAGACACTATTGATTTAGTGGATGACGAGGAGGTGCTGCCGGGAGAAGGTCAAGAAAAGCAATGGGACTTTTCTGAGGAAGTTGAAGAAGGTGCAGGAGGGCTCCGGGCTCTTCCTGAGGAAGCTGAAGAAGGTGAAAAAGAGCAAGAAATTGCTCTGATTCACAAACGTAAAGGCAAAATGATTGCCCAGGAGGAGCCTAAGCGGCCTCGGAGGGCTGATACTCCGGCCCACGGTCTTGATGGTGGGGTCTCTCCCATGGAAGAACATACTGCCCCTCCCAACATTGTGCTGACTCCGGTTCCTGGAGATGAGGCGAGACAAGAGCTCCGGATAGCTAAACACAACTACGCCATGGATGAATACTCCCGGGGGTATGCTGAGGTGGAAGCCCTTAGTAGGGTTTTGCGGGTTGAGATGCAAAACACCATCAACAACCCAGAATACCAGAATCCGTGGGACCTGAATTTGGACCCCCTGTCGGACTGGTTCGGTCGCTTCCTTGGGCCCACCTTAGCTCCCTTTGCTACGGAGATGACTGGCGAGTTTGCGTCTCAGCTTACCCGGTGCGCACCTAAGCGGTTCGCTGCTTGTGCATCCTTGAACTCCATCTTCCAAGTCCAGGATCTCAGCCACTCCCTCACTGTGGTAAGTGTTTTGTAATTTGCTTTTCCCCTTATTATTTTCTTCTTCTTTTTTTTTTGGAGATTCTTTCTTATACTTGTATTGTTTTTTAGCTTGCTGCTGAAGCCGGCCGTCTCTCCAAGAACATAATCAACCATGGCTTCGTCCTGTCTGATTTTGGGGACATGGTCGAAGTCAGGAAGATTCTTCAGGATCTTACTGCTGAGAGGCGGCTTTACCAAGAGGCTGCTGAGCGCCGGGAGGCCGCTGCCAAAGCTAATGAGGAAGAGGCTAAGCAGAGGGAAGCCCAGGCGGAGGCGATGATCCGGGAGGAGGCCTTGCGGAGAGACAGGCTGGAGGCCAGGCACCAAGAGGAGCTGAGGGCGAAAGGCGAGGCCACTGCAAAGGCCAGGCGGGAGCTTCGGGAGGCCAGGGAAGCCTTGGACGAGATGGTTGCCAAGGTGAGATCCTTAGAGGAAACTCACCAGGCAAACTTAGAATCCAGGGCCACTCTGGCTGCGGAGCTGAAGGAGCTCAGGGACTTCAAGGAGCAAGCCTCAAAGAAGGCAAAAAGGGCTGAGCTTCTTTCTCCCGTTTCCTGCAGCCGGTGCACTAAGCGCTTTGACGATGGCATCTTCATGGCTTGGTCTACCAATGATCAGAATATCAAGCTTACCTTCTACCCCAAACCTGAGGAGATGATCGCCAAATTTCGGGAGAAGAAGAAAAAGCTTGATGCCATGGTGGAGGCACGCATCGGACCTCGTCTCCCTCCGCGCATTGATTAGGCCGCTCGAGATTAACCCAGTACAACCAGGATTTCACCCACTTTTTTTTTATGTATATATTTGTTTATATACAGCTATTTTGAGACAATATTTATATAGCTGTTTTTATTTAGAGGGGAGACAATTTCTAAGTCCTGTTCCCGGGCCATTTGTATATATTTTGACCTGCCCTTTAGGGCTAGGATATTTATACGTGATCTTTTTTGATGCACATATTTCTCTTTTTGACCTGTCCTTTGGATCAGGATTTTTATACTTATGCTTTTTTTTTTTTCTATTTTTGTGCATACTCTTTTTGACTTTCCCTTTGGGTCAGGATATTTTACTTAGTTTGTTTTCTGTCTGTCCGTGCGGTATACCCTAGTACCCCCCTGAGTGGCATAGAAATTTTGTTTTTAAGGCACTCAGTTTTATTCAACATGTGGAAGATGTATACATTTAGACGGTACAAACTCTTTAAACAAAGTCTAAGTTACATTTTTGGCTATTGGTAATATTTTCTGAGGTGATCGGCATTCCAGGCTCTTGGCACAATGGTTCCATCCATTCTTTTTAGCTTGTAAGTGCCTGAGCTGATTTCGTCCTCGATTTCATATGGTCCTTCCCAATTTGGCCCAAGTACCACCACTCCGGGTTCCTGGGTGGCGGGGAAGACTCTTCTTAAGACCATATCCCCAATAGCAAATTTTCTGTTTTTAACTTTAGAGTTAAAATACTTGGTCACCTTCTTTTGATAAGCTGCCATCCGTATTTGAGACTCGTCCCAGAGTTCTTCAACTTGATCCAAGGCTTCTTGAAGCAAAGCCTGATTCGTGGCTGGATCGTAAGTCGTTCTCCTGTGGGACGGGAATAACGTTTCTACCGGGACCATCGCTTCACAACCGTATGCCATTGAAAAAGGCGAGTGACCGGTCGTGGTTCTGGGGGTCGTTCGGTAGGCCCATAACACTTCAGGCAACTCTTTAGGCCAATTGTTTTTGCAGGCCAGCAGCTTTTTCTTCAAGGTGACCTTTAGGATTTTGTTGACTGCTTCCGCTTGACCGTTTGTTTGAGGTCTGGCCACCGCGGAGAAGCTTTTCACTACTCCGTGTTGGTTGCAGAAGTCAGTAAATTCCTCGCAATCGAATTGCTTTCCATTGTCAGAGACTATTTTGTGAGGCAAGCCATATCGACACACTATGTTTTTGATAACAAAGTCCAGTGCTTTTTTAGCAGTTATGGTCTTCATGGGCTCAGCCTCCGTCCATTTGGTGAAGTAGTCTACTGCTACTATTGCATACTTTACTCCTCCTTTTCCTGTTGGCAGGGACCCAATAAGATCTATTCCCCATACCGCGAAGGGCCAGGGACTAGTCATCAGGGTGATTTCATTTGGAGGAGCTCTCGGTATGTTCGCGAACCTTTGACACGAATCACACTTTTGGACGTAGTCTATGCAATCTTTTTTCATTGTTGGCCAGAAGTACCCCTGTCTCAATATTTTCTTTGAGAGACTGGGTCCTCCCGTATGATCTCCACAGAACCCTTCGTGGACCTCTAGCATGATTTGTCTAGCTTCAGGATCCGATACACACCTTAAATAAGGCATGCTGAGTCCTCTTCGGTAGAGAATTTGATCCATCATTACATAACGATGAGCCTGATACTGAATCTTCTGAGACAGTGCCCTTTCTTGGGGCAACTCACCTTTTGTTATGTATTTTATGATGGGGACCATCCAGCTGGGTTCTTGCCCAACCGTTATTGTGGTCTCTTTTATTTTGATGCTTGGCTCTGCCAAGCATTCCACTGGTACTACCCCCAACTCTTCGATTTCGCTATTTGAGGCTAACTTAGCCAGACAGTCCGCGTGAGCGTTCTTTTCCCTGGGGATTCTTTCTAATTTGTAGTCCGTGAACTCGTGGAGTAACTCCCGAACTATTGTTACGTACGCGGACATTCGCTCGCCCCGTGTTTGGTATTCTCCCGATATCTGGTTTACGACCAGTTGGGAATCACTGTAGACTTCCACTCTTTTGGCTCCTACAGCTTTTGCTAATTTCAGCCCTGCTATTAGGGCTTCATATTCGGCCTCATTGTTTGAAGCTGCGAAGTTGAACCGTAGGGCCGCTTGGAGCCGCAGTCCGGTTGGTACCAGCATATTTGCGGTCGCCTCGGCTTCGTTGCATTCAGTAATGAAGTCTGCCAAGGCTTGGCCTTTTATAGAAATTCAGGGTATGTAGTGCAAGTCAAATTGACTTAGCTCCATCGCCCACTTGAGGAGCCTTCCGGATGCTTCAGGTTTTTGTAGGACTTGCCGGAGTGGGTGGTTGGTCAGTATCTTGATCGAATGTGCTTGGAAATATGGCCTCAATTTCCTTGATGCCATCAGGAGGCAAAAAACCAGCTTTTCAATGATTGGGTATCTTGCTTCGGCTCCTATCATGCGCTTACTGACATAGTACACAGGATGCTGAGTTTTCTCTTCTTCCCGGACTAGGGCAGCACTGACCGCGTGTTCAGAGACAACCAAATATAGAAATAGGTCTTCTCCAAGAACGGGTTTTGATAGGATGGGAGGCTTGGCCATGTGCTCTTTTAGTTTTTTGAATGCCTCCTCGAACTCGTCCGACCATTCAAACTTTTGACACTTCTTCAATATGTTGAAGAAGGGTATGCACTTGTCCATGGACCGTGAGATGAAGCGGCTTAAGGCAGCTACCTTTCCAGTCAGGCTCTGGACATCTTTATGCTTTTTGGGGGATGGCATGCTCAGGAGGGCCTGGATTTTATTCGGATTTGCCTCAATCCCCCTTTGACTGACGATGAAGCCCAGAAACTTTCCTGACTTGACCCCAAAGGTGCATTTCTTTGGGTTGAGCTTCATGCCGTATCTCCGGACCACTTCGAAGCATTCCTCTAAGTCGCTTGCATGATTGTTGCATGCTTTGGACTTGACGAGCATGTCGTCTACATAAACCTCCATATTTCGCCCCAGGAGGCCTTTGAACATCCGATTGACCATTCTCTGGTAGGTTGCTCCGGCGTTTTTCAGTCCGAAGGGCATGACTAAGTAACAGTATACCCCGCTATCGGTCCTGAAGCTAGTGCACTCGTGGTCTGCCGTATGCATCTTTATTTGATTGTACCCAGCATAGGCGTCCATGAAGGATAGTAGTTTGAACCCAGAAGTGGCGTCTACCATCTGGTCGATCCTGGGCAGCGGGAAGCAGTCCTTCGGACAAGCTTTGTTTAGATCAGTGAAATTTATACAAACTCGCCAAGTTCCTTTCGGCTTGGGCACCAGGACTGGATTGGCTAGCCACTCCGGATAGTATACGTCGCGGATCATGCCGTTAGTCAAAAGTTTGTCCACCTCTTTCTCCAGAGCCTCGGCTTTCACCGAGTCAAGCGGGCGTCGCTTTTGCTGGACGGGGGGCATGTCCGGATTGACGTTGAGTACGTGGGTGATGACATGAGGGCTTATGCCAGTCATGTCTTCTTGGCGCCATGCAAAGAGGTCGATGGCGCCCTTTAGTGTTTTTATTATTTTTTCTTTTTCCTCCGGATCTAGGTTCTTCCCCAGCCGGAGTACTTTGGTGGAGTCGAGGTCGCACACTGATAATTTCTCGACATCCTCCATCGGTTCCACAATTCTTTCGGACCCCACACGGGGGTCTAACTCATCTTCTTCAGCCACTTCTGGCTCGGCGGTTCCGGACCATTAGTACGGGCAGGTGGGTTGCGACATTGTAACATTGTCTTGCTTCCCCCTGGTTTCCCCTCACCGTCCCGATCCCGGCTTCCCAGGTAGGGAACTTCAGGCACAGGTGCCGAATCGATGTGACTGCGCCAAAGTCTACCAAGGCCGGTCGGCCGAGGATCGCGTTGTAAGCAGTCGGACAGTCCACCGCTACGAAAGTGCAGTATTTAAATGTGCTCTGGGGGGTGTCCGGGCACAAGGTGACTGGGAGCCTTACTTTTCCCATTGGGATAAGTGTCGTCCCGTTAAACCCTGTGAGCTGGGACCCACTGGGCGAGAGGTCCCGGTCCGTCAAGCCTATTACGGTGAAGGCTTCCTTGAAGAGTAGGTTCACGGAACTTCCATTGTCAATTAAGACTCTGGCCACCACTTTATTCGCGAGGGGGGTCTCTATGACCAATGGGTCATGATGAGGGAAGCGCACTGTCTTGGCGTCTTCTTCCGTGAACGTGATGGGTTGGTCCATCAGCCGGGGCCTTTGAGCTGGGAGTTGAGTAACCTCCCAAACCTCATTGTGTTTCACGGCCCCTGCGTATCGTTTAAGCTTCTTGCGAGTAGTTCCTCCGATATGGGGACCTCCGGAGATCATGGCTACCCTCCCATTAGGCCTGGGCGGCAGACCGGGGATGTGTTGGGCGTCGTCCGTGGGAGCAGCTGGAGTTAATGCCCCTTCTGTACCCCCGGTGTTCCCTAAGGCATACCCACAGTTGCCTGGCCCGGATTAAGGTGGGGCAACCTATTTTTGATCCACTCGTAGAGGTGGCCTAACAAGATTAGGTTTTCAATCTCGTCCTTGAGATTCTTGCATTCATTGGTGCTATGACCGATGTCGTTGTGGTACTCCCATCTTTTGCTCGTATCTCTCCGGGAGCTATCCTTGTACAACGGTTGTGGCCTCCGGTAGTGTGTATTTTGCCTAGTAGAAAAGTACACACGCTATTGGGAGTCCGACAGCTCCGTGTATTTAGTGTACTGGGGGGTGTACCCCATTTTCTGGCGCTTCTCCCCCGTCCGGGTGCTACCCTTGGAGGACCTTTTACTCCTCGAGCCCTGGGAAGGGCCTGCCAGGCTAGTAGCCGGAGCAGAGTGCGAAGGAGTTTGTCCATTTATTCCAGACGGGTTGCCGAAATGGGATGATGCTGGTGCCAAGGCCTGGCCCTGACTATATCCGGGGGTAGCAGAGAATTGTATGCCACTTGCTTGTGGAGTTGCGGTCGGGGTAATACCCGAGGGCGATACTCCGGGCGTATATCCTACTATCCCGGTGGGATAGTATCCTCCGTAAGCCACGATTTAGGCTTCTTCGAGGTTGATATATTTTTGGACACTCTTCTGGAAGTCCTGAAGGCTAGCGGCTACTTCTTGCTGTAGTTCATTCCAGAAAGGAGTCCCAGTGCGGATGCCTGCTTGGAGTAGCGCAAGCTGTTGTCCGTCGTCAACTTTCTTAGTTTTTGAGGCTTCCTCTCGGAACCTCTTTATATAATTCTTCAAGGTCTCGGTGGGCAGTTGCTTGATATTAGTCAAGGCACTGACCTCCAGGTTGACCTTTCTTGCGGCGACAAACTGTCTCCAAAAGTTGGTCTGTAGCTTGTTCCAACAACCCACGGATCCCGGTTCCAATTTTTTGAACCATTCCTCCGCGGACCCACTTAGAGTAAGTGGGAAGCACAGACATTTGGCGTCATTGCTGACCCTCATGACCGTCATGACACGGTTGAACCGTGATAAGTGGTCGCTAGGATCGGAGTTCCCGGTATAAGCTGCCATTTCGGGCATCTTGAAGTTCTTAGGGAGTTGCACCTCTAAGATGTGCTTAGCACATGGCTCCCGATCCTCGCTGTCTGAGTCGAAGTCGTCTCCTTTCTGTCTCCGGGAGACTCGGGCAATGTCTTTTCAAAGTATGGCGAGTTCCGCCATAATTCCTTCATTTAACGTACCCGTGGAGACCGCGGGTCCGTATCTTTTTTGGTCAAGGTGATCTCGGAGATCACCTTGGTTCCCATTGATTTGATTTCTCAGATCAACGGGAGGACACCTCTGTCCTCTTCTCCCTCTACCCCCGGGGTCGGTGCACGGAAACGCTTTTTCAGTCCTCTCGATCCTGAGGGCCAAAGCTCCCTTTTTGGGGCTTGCCCCTCTGCGGACATTTCCCTTTAGGGAAATCTGAGCGAACCTTTCACGGATCCTGCGCCTTTTTCTTTCGCACTGGGGTAGAGGTAGGGTTTTTTGTTTGGTTCCCTTCAGCAAGGTACCTTATAGGGCTAGGCTCCCTAGATTTCTGCTGTTGGGAACTAGGCGAGGACGTCGCTGGTTCCTTACCAGGTCCAGCGGTCATTGCCTTGGGGTGCACGTGAATGCCAGCCGCCTCCATGGCTTTTTGCATGGCCAACATCACTTCTTGCATTTTCTGGTTTTGCGCTTTCTGAGCTTCGATCTCGGCTTCGTGATTGATAGCTTTTTGTCTGAGAAGCACCAACTCCGAGTAACTACCTTCGTCGTAGGCATACTCATCGAGGTTTCCCTCGTAGTCATCATCTGGAATTCCTTCTTCTTCCTCGGAACCCTCTGCTGCTCTTGAGGCTACATCTTCCTCATTCGGGTCTTGAGCATCTTCTAGAGGGCGAGGCTGACGAGTACTTCTAGTCTCCACCATGTTTGTGAAGTCAAGTGTTCGTTTATAGTAGCTTTCTTCAGCTCTCAATGAAAGCACCAAAATGTTGACCGAGGTTTTCGGCAACTAATAAAATATTATAAAGTTAGTGAGCTGTAAGAAATTGAGAGAAGGATTTTTACGTGGTTGGGGCGTTAATGAGCCTTAGTCCACGAGTCTTTTTTATTTATGGATGTCTTTAATACAGAGAATGTATTTGGGGAGTGTTTCACTCTTATAAATACAGAGAATGTTCTTGGTGAGCATTTTCTCTACTTGCTCATATGCAGCCCCAGATTCTCGATCCCCAGAATTATCCTTACAAGTGTATTTGTAAGTATCCATAAAGTTGGGCATTCCCAATGAATATACCATGGGTAATGCATGGTCAAATCCCTAGGTGCTGTAGGGTTTTTATGTGGAATGTCCTTATTGCCTTTTGACTGATGTGACTCTTCACAGTGTAGCCGTCGCTAGACTTAAATGATCATTACTGTGTAGCTGTTGGTTGGAGGTTGTGCCGTCAGACTTTATTGCGTGTAGCAGTCCCAACACGCTTCCTCCCATGCGGCATTTAATGCGACTTGATTGCTCAGGAAAAAACTGACACCTCGCGGAGATGCCTTAACGTTACTCGAGCTTCCGGGAGCATATGGAGTTCCATATGCCTTCTGCGGGAGCTACGTCCTGGACGCTACCTTATGACATAAAGACTTAGCAAATATTGTAAATTGCTTGATCCACGTGTCCTTATCTGGTTGGTCCACGTATATTGGGCAAAATCAGGGGCAACAATTACCAAAACTCATTTTTATTTTTAAAAATAAAAATAGAAATTGTGTTTCAAATTCTATAAACATTTAAAAAATAAAAAAACAAAACTTTTAGAGAACACACCTTAATGTGCATGAATATAATTTGATAATGTATAAATATTATGCAGGTGGCAAGTGCAAATTTCTACATAGTATTTTGGAGCAAGTTTTACTCGGAGTATATTGTATTTCCTTTCATGTAGGAAAATGTAGTTAATTTTTCATTTAATTAGTTTTAAAAGTGGACCCTATTCCAAATTAAATAGTCAAAATAAACTGAATGATATGTTGTTAAAGTATATATAACAGATCATAACAAATGCCATACTTTCAATAAGAGCCAAAGTCTATTTTAGAAATTAAAAAAATGAAAATTTCTATTTAGAAACAGACAAATTTTATTTCATAAATATAATTTTTTTTAATAATATTATAATTAAATCAACAAAAATAAACTAAAGATGCCAGGAATAAAATAATTCTCACAGCACTTTTAACTAAGCTGTCAGCAGTAAAGCATATATATACTTTCAACAGCTAAGCTAATGAGAAACTAATATGGATCATTACATACTTATTATAAAGCAGCTATTAAGGCAAAGAATTTAATATATATAAAGAGTAAAAAATAGTTTAATTTATAAGTGGGTGGTGAATGAAGCAGTAGCAGGGCCTTCTAGACGAATATAATCATACATGATTCCCTGAAAAGGGGTGGTCGTATTTGTTCTGGTAAGAAAAATGGTGTTATTCCCTTCCACAAACAATGACCCTGGTATCTCTATATTGAACAGCCAATAAAGCCCATGAATTCCATGCCTTGCTATACTGTTGTCTTTTCCTATTACTCCACTCGTAAATAATGGAATCTTCTCATCTGCTTTATTAATTCTTACCTGCATCAAATAAGAATTTTGTGCATTTATTATTTCTTGTGAAAAAATTAGTTAAAAAGAAATATTAGTTAAGGTTAAATGTTGTGTAACATACTTGTAATTCGGAAATATGTGCGGTGGCGAGGGCTATGCGCAATGCATAGGTTTGGGTCTCAGTCCTATTCTGAAGACCAAATCTTATTTGCCATGTAGTATCTGTATATGTGCTATTATTACTCCTCCTATCACAAAAATAAATAAATAAATATAATCCTAATATATGTGTGTGGTATTACTATTAGTTTAAATTAGAAACTACTAATTAATTGGATTTAATTATTATTAACCTGGCGACTTGAGCAAAAAACCAATCTTCACGGTAATCGTTGAGACCAACAGTGTAAATCAAGTCGTTATTTGGATATAAATCGGTGTATCTATCCCAAAGTCCGTACTGCCTATACCTGTAAATTCATTGCAAAAAACTAATCAAAATTTAGCTAATTAATTAAAAATCTTGAAAATTATATATATAGAACCATTTATAATACACTATTCAAAATTGAATATACGTACTTTTGAGTGTTATTGAGATAGAGTTTGTTGACATAATCAGGATTAGGATCAGGAACAAAGAACTCTGCAGCAGAGCGGTCAGGAGTGCCAATTTCCCACAATGTTGGCCCATTTCTTGGGGGTTTATACACAAGTACTCCCATCTCTTTATGTGCACCTACAACATTATTATTACTATTAATTGTTGTAAGAACCCTACAAAGTCAATTAATTAAAACAAATCTATACATATATATATTAATTATATTAATAAGATCATATATACCTGGAGTAATAGTAACAACATTACCATCACGGTAATCACCAATAAAACCAGGCACCCATCCATAAATACTGTAGTTTCCCACTCTTATATTATTGATACGAAAATTCCCATCCTTGTCTGTTTCGGTCCAAAATTGATATCCCTGCCAATTAATAGTTAATTAATACTAATTATGTTGTGTTTCTTCATGCATGTAATTAATGGTTTTTTTTTGGTCTAATAAAATAAGACTAATTAAGATTTTTACCCTCAAACTTTGACAGGTACAAAATTATGCTCTTAAAAATTCTCTCCGAACTATTAAGATTGTTGAATTTAATGATTTTTATCCAATTTTTGTAAGAAAAGTTTAACCTGGATGAAAGTTCAAGGGGTATAATTTGACACATGTAAAAATAAAAAGGACGTGATTTGGTATATATTAAGTATGATATAGTATATAAATAATTACTAAATTAGTAAAATTGAATTAAATTAGACAAA
Organism: Cannabis sativa; assembly: GCF_029168945.1. Taxonomy (NCBI): domain Eukaryota; kingdom Viridiplantae; phylum Streptophyta; class Magnoliopsida; order Rosales; family Cannabaceae; genus Cannabis; species Cannabis sativa. The sequence goes on from NC_083608.1 coordinate 20,171,240, forward strand.
AATCGTTAAATTGGTCAGAAAAATTTAAGAGATATGATTTAGTACATATTAAAATTTAGAAGGGAAAAATAATAATTAGCCATAAAATAATATAACATTATAATGTACCTTAGCTTCTCTTTGCCAAGATCCGGCATCTCCTGGGGCAGCCAACCCCACAAACGCACCACTTGCACTTATAGGAAAATTACTCACATACCTACGCTCACGCCAATAAAATTAATAAAGCTTTTTTAGTAAATAATAAAATGAGCTTAATTAAAATTTCCAATAAAAATTTATATACGAGAGTCTAATAATAAATTAATATTAATACTTGTCGAAGAGTAGTAATTTGCCACTTAAGCTGCCACGTTGGTGTGATTTTGGATATTCCTTTGATTGTGGGAAATTATATGGCCAGCTTTGAACTTCAACTTCCATCTATAACAAGATAATGATCAATATATATATATATATTTACCAAATATATGACAAGTAATTAATATTAAAAAAAAATGGAATTTATTAGTACCTGTTTTTTAGCGTCCTGCCAGAGTTGATGAAGTGGGTCACCTTGTTTTGATAAGGTATTAAGATGAATGAAAACGGGACCGTACATCTTCTTCCATGACTCATTTTTATTAAATTCCATTATCAAATCCGCTCCTGAGTAATGGGTACTGTGAAAAATCTGATTCACATGCATTCCATAAATATATTATTTTATAGAAAAAATCTACTACATATAGGGACATCTTTATTTTTAGACGATATAGTAAACATTAAAATTTAGTATAAAAAACAAGATTCACATATTCGAATTTTCAAATTTTGTTTTCTAACATTGTAAATTATTTAAGTTTACTGTTTTATAAAAAATAATTAAATGATGGCAAAAATATAATAATTATTAGATACTTACGGCGAGTGTGGTGGGGCCGACATGAGAAGCGAGACACTGTTTGAGGGGCCCAGCGGAGCGGAACTCATCAGTGGGAGTAATTTGCCAAAAACCCATAGGTGGGTCTGTGGATATCCACCCATGTACCCGATTGTCTTTGTTTTCCATAGAATATTGATACTTGTCGTCCACCTGTCAAAACATCTAATTCATTAATTCATCATTTTATCACAATAATACATATTAATAACAGTGTTGATCATTAATGAAAAACTCATTATATATATATATATAGACGTACTTCTCCTTTGAATTGTGGCTCGACAGGGTTGACAAGTTTGACGGCCTCAGGGTAAGCCAAGGCTTGGCCTCTTTCTGGTGACCTATCTAATTGAATCGGCATATATCTTTGCCTATCATCATCTATAGCCATATACTTGAACCTATATATAATATATATGTACAAATTCTTATTAAATATTAATTACGATCCAGAGGAACTGACAAAAATATATAATTGAAAATATTAATTATTACTTGTCTCTGTTTAGCTTAAGAGCTACTCGAGTGTTGGTGAGTTGGAAATCAGGCCATCCATTCAAGTGTTCGTATGTCCCATATGTATAGAAGCCAGACGAACCCCGAAGTATTATGTATCTATATATAATAATTAAATGTAATAAATCAAAATTGTAATAATAATAATAAAAATAAATATGAATATATAACTAAAACCTTTTGTCAAAGTTTAATGGGACGGCCTTGCCCTCTTGTGAGAAATTCCATGTTCTGGTGAATGAAATCTCTATTTGCTCCTCATTTTGGAGTATTATCTTATAATCTGTTGCTTGGAGCCTGCATATATATAATTACAACCCATAAAGAAGTTCTATTAGTAGTATATATGTATATATATATAATCGTATGTCTAGCACCAAGTTGGGATTAATCACATTTAACGTACGTATACTAAAGTTTCCATATTTATAATTTTTGAATCAAATCTATTTTCAATGATCTGGTAACATTTTTTTTTATTCAATTTAGAAAAACTGGTTTCAATTAGCTAGCTTTTGCTGAGTATTTTAATCAATGATATTTTCTTTTCTTTGAATTAGAAATATATATTTATATCGATCTATTTATTTGTAAAAAGGAAAAAATAAAAGAAAAAACTGGTGATCATCAATATATATACCTATCAAGAGAGCCCTTTTTCCCTGTACTTCCATTCCCAATCCAAACAAGGTCCCAGTACCTATTATATATAAAGATGTGTAGAAAAGAAAAAGGTAATTAATCTTTCATCATCAATAAAATATAAATTAAAAATTATTATATACGTACTAGTATTTAAAATATTCTACAATATTACTATTGATCCAAACTAAATTTTGTCAGCCATACATAAACATGCTCTTAATTTATTTTTCAAATAAGAAAATGCATATATTATAAGAATTCTTATGTACCCTCTGTTGATTTCATCGTTGACTACATCAAGCAAGTTATCGACGCCGTTATATTTTATTCCGGTGATTGATCCTTCCGGTTTTGACAGCGTTATTTGCACTATGCCGTTGTCCAACACAATCTGCACATTAATAAAATACATATATAATTGTCCAAATTTACACAAATATGTTATATGTATGTAATAATAATAATAATAATAATGGGAAAAATCATGTTACATATTTATCAAGGATATTCAACGTCACGGGCTGAAGAGCAAGATTGGAGTAGTCGTTGTTTGCTGATTGATCTATTGTTGTATCGGTCACGAGCTTATCACGTGACTGATGAGTAGTATTGCTCATAAATACGATAATAATAAGAATGTTTATAATCACATGATGATGACTATTTGCCCCATTTGATCTTCTTTGAAAATTCATCATCATATGTGAATATTTAGCCTTAATTTAGAGACCAGAGTCTCTAATCACTGGTTATATTACACACAAATCTAGAGCCTTTTCTTTTTGTTTTTATTATACATATATATAGGATCAGGAATTATTAATATGAGAAAGATATCCTGTTCACTAATATTTATTCTGTCATCTTATATATATATATATAGTAGTTTCTTATATATAATAAAAATCAATAAATCCCTCTACATATATGGGTGAACCTAGAGCTACATAGCTAGACAAACCAATAATTTGTTAATTTGTTTTGAAATATAGTTTAATTGTTCGCTTCACGTAAAAAATTGATCAGACATTATCATTTTATTGACTAATTAATTAATTATTTCATAACTGATTAAAAACCAAGATTGATTTATATGCATAGTTATCTTAATTATATTAGGCCTAATTGACTACAAAATATTTTGAGAACCTATTCAGAGTATGTTTTCGGGTTCGATTTCTTCTTCTGTTTTTAACTAATCGATATGTATATATAGAAGTTATTAATTTTTCTTCTTCTGTTTAATTCTATATATATGTGTATTAATAAAATCGTATATGCAGATTTATATAGATTGTGCACTGAATAATTACTCTTATTCATGTATATTGTTACTAAAGTTTATTTCAATATTCGAGATTTCTTATTTATTATAGTTATTATTTTTAAGAAAAAAAAAAGATATTTCAATATGTAATTCAGATTTTCTTAAGATAATCTATTAGTGTATTACTCTTACAATTAAGGTCCTAATTAATTAATTTTAGATTTTCTGTGTTCACCTTTTTTTTTCCCTTTTTCTTTACGTGTACACAATATATTATATATTGCATTAGCATTTAGAAAAGATTTCTTAAACAATTTCAATTTTCTTAACTTCCAGATTAACATGATTATCTGTCATTGAATAAAATAATTAAAAAAAAATATCAATTTTATAATGAATATTAATTAGCCGCATATTTTAATTCTAATTTTAGATATGTTGCATTCAACATTTACTTGTTTTATACAACACAATTGCTCATCATCTCAATTTATTTTAGAGATAATAGTATCAGTGATAATAAGATCTCCTTCCCTTATTACACAAAAAATAAAAATAAAATAAGATCTCCTTCCCTTACACAAAAAATAAAAATAAAATAAGATCTCTTCCATATTCACAAAAGGATGAAATAATCTTCATGTAACGATGGAATTCATTATTTTAAAATCTCTTCCGGCCGAAACTATAAAATGTGACTATAAGACTTAACCTTGGTTTAACATTTTTCTTTTGTGAATTTTAATAAAATATAACTATTATTTAACAAAATATTCATAATAATTTTTTAATAAATAAATATTATTTCATTATTTTAACTTCAATTTTAATGTATAAGATATATCGTAAAAAAATGATTAAAAAATTTATAAAATTTTGTAAAATAGTTTTTTTTTAATGATTTAAGATCAAATCAAAGTTACAAGTTTAGTTTTCTATGAAATTTAAATAAAAAATATTTAGTACCTATTTTAGTAAGAATTATTTTTTATTTTATTAATTTTATTAATTTATTTTTTTTTTTTTTTTTGCAAGATCCAGAACTTTTCTATTTATGAGTTAGATTTCAATGAATTATCTATTCATAGTAATATAATTAAAAATTTTATAATTGTGAAATAATATTTTTCAAAATTTTCAATATTTAACAGTTTAAAATTAGTCATAAATTTTAGGCTAATTAAGATTTTTGCCCCCTGAACTTTGACATGTACCAAATCATGCCTCCTGAACTTTTAAGGTCGTTAAAAATGCCCCCTGAACTATAGAGATTGTTGGATTTAAGGACTTTTTTTCAATTTTAGTAAAAAAATCTAACATGGATGAAAATTCAGGGACTTAATTTAATACATGTCAAAGTTCGATAGGCATGATTTGGTAGATATCAAAGTCTGGGGAGCATGATTTAGTACATAAACAATCATTGAAATAGTAAAATTGAATGAAATTAGACAAAAGTCCTTAAATCCAACAATCTCAATAATTCAGGTGACATTTTTAACGACCTTCAAAATTCAGGGGGCAATATTTGGTACATGTCAAAATTCAAGGGGCAAAAATCCTAATTAGCCTAAATTTTATTATCGAGGCTTAAAGTCTTTAATGAAAAGTCTTTTTTCTTAATTTTAAACTTAAAAGTCATTTTAGAAAAAGCTAGAATTTTGTAGCTTCAACCAAATTAAAATAATTTATATATTTCCTAAATACTCATAATTTTTTTTTTAATGGTATATCCAAACACCACTACTACAAAATAGCTTTTTAGAAACTTTTTTTTCACAAATGATAAAGGGAAGTTAAAAGTGTAAAAATATCCGCCTATTGAAAATTGATATTTAGAGGCAGTTTTTTTATAAAAACTATAAGTATAGAATTAGACTATATCATTTAGAGTCGGTTGGAGGAATTTTATTCTCGAAGGTTTTTATGTAACCCTATCCCGTCGATTATTAAGAAATAACCGTTGCCATAGGGTACACGCAATAATTGACATGTGTATCCTATGTCGTCGACTATTTTCTAATAACCGAAGGGATAGGGTATGTATACATTTACTAACTTTTTGTTTTTAATTGATTATCAATGCATGCTTAGTGGAGTTTGAATATCTTCAATATGTTAGACTTTATATGTATGAAATAAAATATCTGTATGTGTATATACCTCCATTGATTGGTACAATGTTGAAGTGACAGTGGCAAAATTGGTACAATGTTTAAAAAAGAAGTAAAAATAATATACTTTAAAAAAGAGGATAAAAATAAAAAAGGACAATATAAAAAGAATATAGAGTGTAATTTTCTCTAAATTTTACATCAAAATTTTATAATTATAAATTAGAACACAAAACTAAAATTTAGTATAAATTTACCACAAAATTATTTTTTGTGCTAAATATACCACAATTTTTACCTCTCCCATTTAAGTTGAGTTAATTTTGGGAAAGAAAAGAAATGAAATGAGAGATGATCTGGTATGCATGGATTCAGGCAGCATTTGGTGGGTTAACCGCTTAAACTTTTGTAGAAGCACAACCATATAATCAAATCAACCTCTCTCTCTCTCTCTCTCTCTCTCTCTGGCCATTCTCATTCTCTCTCTTCTTTTCTCATGGAGCTCTCACTCTCCCTTGGAGGACCAACTATATTCCCTCGTTACAGGGCCTCATATACTTCTACCAAGCTCACAACCCACTTCTCCAACTTCCCTTCAAAATTCTCCACCAAAAACTTTCATCAAACACTTAGCTTCTACGGCCCGACCAGGGGCTCAAAATCTTTATTAAACACCCACCAATGGAGAAATTCCATCCGGGTAAAGCTTCATTTTTTTCATAACTTTATATTAGCCTTGCATTTTGATTGGTGGGTCGCTTTGGTTTTACCATAATAAGGATTATATATTGTTTTCTAAGAAATCTCACTCTGGGTATTTTTAGCTCGGCTTAGAGAATTTTAATAATGCTTTTTTTATGTCTTTAAATTATGAAAATTTGTGGAATTGAGCTTTTGTCTATTAAATTTTGCTTTGATGTGAACATTAACTGGTTATCTTGGAACTTTGAATGGTTAAGTATGTCAAAGCAAGAAATTTGAGTGTTTATAATATTGAATAAGTACTGAAACACTGGAGTAATCTGAGCCCAATTTTCATGTTTTTTGGGTTGATATTTCCCCTTACCTGTTTTGAACTTGGTGTAGTTTTGTTAGTATGTGTGATTAGTAAAGTAAAGGTAGATGTTTTCAGGCATGTGCTGAAGCTGGAGCTGCTGGATCAAATCCAGTACTTAACAAAGTTTCAGACTTTAGAGATGCTTGCTGGAGATTCCTAAGGCCCCATACAATACGGGGAACCACTCTAGGATCAATGTAAGTCAATGTCACATCTGGGAATAGCAAAAAAATATTGTTGGACAACACAATGTTCTTTCAAACCCATGCTGAGAATCCTGAGATTGATATAGCTTAATCATAAAAATATTTCTTTTCTCTTCTTCTTATATTGCAGTGCTTTGGTTGCAAGAGCATTGATTGAGAACCCAAATTTGATCAAGTGGTCTCTACTGCTAAAGGCATTCTCTGGCCTACTTGCTTTAATATGTGGGAATGGTTATATTGTTGGCATCAATCAGATTTACGATATCGGTATTGACAAGTACGCTGTACAAATTTAACACATGTTATTATATCACTTAGTCAATTATTCTAAAACAATTCTAGCAAACCACCTTTGAATTTGTATAAGAGTTCCTGTTTCTTGAGGCTTAAACCAGGTTCAGATTTGCCTTTATAAACTCACAGTTGATTTGTATAGCCATATTTGGTGTATATGACTATGCACCTTGTAGACTCATAGAGAAGTCAGTTCTAGTTTTTGTGCAAAAGGACATAGTCACATATGTATAGCTAGAGAAGGTCTCTTGGTCTTTTGGTTGTTGTTGCTAATGTCAATATTGTAAGAAAATAAAATAATAATTTTTCGATATCCAAATTGGCTCAATTTTTTAAGTCTTCAACCTGCAAACTAGAAAGAAAATTTCTGTTGGCATGCGAATTTTTATATCGAGTTATCAATTATTCATGGAAATTAATCTGCTGGCAAACATCCCTGACTTGCTCTTTACCTATGTATGTTTCATTTACAGGGTAAACAAACCTTATTTGCCTATAGCTGCTGGTGACCTTTCAGTTCAATCAGCATGGTACTTGGTGATACTTTTTGCAGTAGCTGGTTTATTGACTGTCGGATTCAACTTCGGGCCATTCATCACTTCACTCTACTGTCTTGGTCTTGTCCTTGGCACCATCTACTCTGTTCCTCCATTTAGAATGAAGAGATTTCCTGTTGCAGCATTTCTTATAATAGCTACGGTATTATAATTTTTCTCCCCCATCCTTTGAATGCATAACCCCTAACAAAAAAAAAGAGTTGAAATTTGGTTGAAAAGCTAACCAAAGCAACTTATGCAGGTACGAGGGTTCCTTCTGAATTTCGGTGTATATTATGCCACCAGAGCTGCCCTTGGACTTACATTTGAGTGGAGGTTGGTTAAATGTTTTCTATATAGTGAGTTTTTCATAGTATCTTGGCAAATCTATTTGGCATGTAAAAAGAATAACACTTTGAATTGTATATAAGATTCTAAACTCTGAATCTACTGGTCATAATATAGGGCTTATTTTCTCCCAGTTCATAGACATTTGATAATGAACAAATGGAGAAAACCTAAATAAACTCGTATATGATTTCAGTTGGTCATCCTCATAATCTGCAGTAATTTCTTATTTGGTTCTTAAGATAAACTTATGTTCATCACTAATTCCAAACAACAGTTGAAATAAAATTATTGTTTGACCTGCAGTTCAGCTGTTGCTTTCATCACTACCTTTGTGACATTGTTTGCTTTGGTCATTGCCATCACAAAAGATCTTCCAGATGTGGAGGGCGACCGCAAGTAAGTTTCAGGAAATTCATCACTTTCTACTTTCCATCGGAAAAAACACATGCACCCACAAAGAGAATTCCCAAATATTTGGTTGATCATGCTGATATACTGAATGTAAAATGCCAAGTTTTATTCAATTTAATCACCCAATCTCAATAAATCTTACACCTACATCTTGAAATCCAGATTCTCCACTTGTCCCTTCTGCTTATCATGTGAAACTATCTTTTTCACAGATTTCAAATATCAACCTTTGCAACAAAACTTGGAGTTCGAAACATAGCATACCTTGGCTCTGGGCTTCTTTTGCTAAATTATATCGGTGCTATAGCGGCTGCAATTTACATGCCTCAGGTAAAACATTCTTAATCCTTGCTTCTTCCATAAATTTTACATCAATCAAATATTGAAGCCTATCCTTTTATCATTTCTTGCTCATAGGCTTTCAAGCGTAACTTAATGTTGCCCATTCACACAATCTTGGCACTGTCCTTAGTTTTCCAGGTTTGTCAAATCAACATGACTCGAAAAGTAAAACATCTATTTATTGTCGAATTCTTTCTTGAAATAATTTTCTTGTATACTTGCAGGCCTGGGTTTTGGAACAAGCAAATTACACTAAGGTACTATAATCTTGGCCCTTCTGTTATTATTACTTAGAAAGCAATAAACTTAATTTTCTTATAATATTGAGTAATTGTGCAGGAGGCAATAGCAGGTTTCTATAGATTCATATGGAATCTCTTCTACGTGGAATATATAATATTCCCTTTCATCTAGAAACTAATCTTTCTTTTCCTTCTTCCGATTATACAAGAGAAAGTATTGTTAACTAGAGCCATTATTTTGTTAATTGTATATATTGTAATTGCAGTAAATTATTGTACACCCTCAAATTTTGTTAATGTTTTTCCATTAAGGCCCGTTTGGTTGGGGTTAATGTAAACACGAGCATAAAAATTGTATGGAATAAAATTCAGGTCTTCAAAAATTTATATTGCAATATATCTCTTTCAATAAATATTGGTTCCCAGATTTTCTTTTTTGAATTATAAAGTAGTATCATATCATGGCTCTTTATTTTTTTAAAAAAATGTTAAAGGACTAATGGTATATCCTTTAAATTTGATAATTTTTATTAATGTAATATAAAGGTTCTCTCTAGGAAAGCTTAAAAGAAGTAAACATCTAAATTAAAAAAAAAAAAAGGCTAATTAGAATTTTTTTCCCTTTAAACTTTAACATGTACTAAATTATGTTTCCTGAATTTTTTTGGCGGTTAAAAATTTTCCTTGAACTATTCAGATTGTTAGATTTAAGGATTTTTGTTTAATTTCATTTAATTTTACTATTTCAGTAATTGTTTATGTACTAAACTATGATCTCCAGACTTTGATATCTATTAAATCATGCCCTTCGAACTTTGACATATACTAAATCATGCTCTTTGAACTTTCATCCATGTTAAATTCTGTTTTACTAAAAGTGGACAAAAGTTTTTAAATTCAACAATCTCAATAGTTCATGTGGCATTTTTAACGACCTTAAAAATTTATGGGGCATGATTTGCTACATGTCAAAGTTCAAGAGGAAAAAATTCACCGGACCAAATTAGTAGGTGGATGCTTTTTCTTACGTGGTGGAATTACACCTAAAAATAGAACACCCTTTTCTTTCTGATACAATATAAGGGGTATATAATTCTTCCATAAGGCATAATGACTTAATGAGAGCATGATTATAATGTATAACTAGGTAACGTAACCGCGCATTTCGCGATCCTTTCAATAATTGACAAAAAAATATATATAATTTTATTAATTTATAATTAATTTTATATAAGTTTAAAGTATAAAACTTATACCATAAATAGCAAGACTAATTACTCCAAAATACACAGCAACAAAAACTATTAAATTAGTATACACTAAATTACTCTAAAATATTTGTGGGATAGTCTTGCTAAAATAACCCATGAATAGAAATCAATAAAAAAAATCATACAAAACATATCCATAGAAAGAGAAGAAACAAATGAGAAAAACACATAATTGAAAAATGCTATATATTTGTGTTAATCTAAAACAACACTTTGTCTTGCATTGTAGTCTTAATATGACTCAAAATTTACTTCTACGCCTATTTGGAGATATGTCCTATAGTAATTTGAAATATATTATGTTAGATTATAAAAAGTACAATTTAATTTATCACCTCTTGAGTATGAAAAATATAATAAAGACAGTAAAGAAAATGTAATATAAAATAAATGGAGATCGTGTATAAAAATATCTTAAAAAAAATCTGTTTATGTAATTATTAACACGTAAATTACTTGAATAGAGAAAAAAAATACCATGACAAATATACTATTATTAACTGCTATAGAATTAGAATATATATCAATAATTTTCTCTTATTATTTAAAAATCAGTATCAATAACAGAATAAAAGAAATGAATTAACTTGAGATAGAGAGGTTACCATAGTAAAAATGAACCTAGGCAATAAAGTTTTTTTTTTTTTTGAAATCAAGGCAATAAAGTATTTGAGACACTTCATTGTATAAACAAATATATTAAGCTGAAAATTTCCATATTTTGAAATTAGAAAAATCTTTCCCTGCTCATTAAAAGTAACATAATATCAAAACTTTATATTAATATATAAACAAAAGGAAAAAGAAGAATCATAAACACAAAATATACATATTTGCTAATCAAAATCTGTAGACAGTGAGAAAGTCTTTGGCGTTGACAAAATTGTATTTACTCTAAAAGAAATGCCACCATTTACTATTTGAAATTAAATTAATATGAATAAAATGAAATATAACAATACTCATACATATAACTTCCAACACCCCATTGTGGCGTATATATTGTTGCATGAAGAGAAAATAATTGTACAAAAAGTGAGTCTCAAACAATAGATAAAGTAAAGAAAGTAGACATAAATTAGATAAAATAAATTATATCTTATATAATTTATATAAAACAACAAATTGAGAATATGAAACAATAGATTGACTTACCTAGTCTCCATGAGTGCACTGGAGTGAGTGGGAGGAAGAGATCAAGAGACAAAGTTGAAATGTTTTTTTTTTGGTAATATATGTAAGGTTATACAATTTTGTAACCGGACTATTGGTGTATTAATAAATATTAATTAATAATTAATATTAATATTGACTAATATAAAAAAGGAAAATGGTAGGATATGTCAGAAGAATTATAATTAGTTACTTAAATTTATGCTTTCTTTTAAGGAAAATAAATTAGGAGGAATAACCGGTACAGTATGGCTTTTCAGAAGAAAAAAATAATTAATTAATGACCTTAAATAATATTAATTAAAATAATCTAAAAATTGAAGAAAAATCTAAAAAATTCACAAAAAAAAAATATATATATATAATTTTATTAATTTATAATTAATTTTATATAAGTTTAAAGTATAAAACTTATACCATAAATAGCAAGACTAATTACTCCAAAATACACAGCAATAAAAACTATTAAATTAGTATACACTAAATTACTCTAAAATATTTGTGGGATAGTCTTGCTAAAATAACCAATGAATAGAAATCAATAAAAAAAATCATACAAAACATATCCATAGAAAGAGAAGAAACAAATGAGAAAAACACATAATTGAAAAATGCTATATATTTGTGTTAATCTAAAACAACACTTTGTCTTGCATTGTAGTCTTAATATGACTCAAAATTTACTTCTACGCCTATTTGGAGATATGTCCTATAGTAATTTGAAATATATTATGTTAGATCATAAAAAGTACAATTTAATTTATCACCTCTTGAGTATGAAAAATATTATAAAGACAGTAAAAAAAATGTAATATAAAATAAATGGAGATCGTGTATAAAAATATCTTAAAAAAAATCTGTTTATGTAATTATTAACACGTAAATTACTTGAATAGAGAAAAAAAATATCATGACAAATATACTATTATTAACTGCTATAGAATTAGAATATATATCAATAATTTTCTCTTATTATTTAAAAATCAGTATCAATAACAGAATAAAAGAAATGAATTAACTTGAGATAGAGAGGTTACCATAGTAAAAATGAACCTGAGGCAATAAAGTTTTTTTTTTTTTTTTGAAATCAAGGCAATAAAGTATTTGAGACACTTCATTGTATAAACAAATATATTAAGCTGAAAATTTCCATATTTTGAAATTAGAAAAATCTTTCCCTGCTCATTAAAAGTAACATAATATCAAAACTTTATATTAATATATAAACAAAAGGAAAAAGAAGAATCATAAACACAAAATATACATATTTGCTAATCAAAATCTGTAGACAGTGAGAAAGTCTTTGGCGTTGACAAAATTGTATTTACTCTAAAAGAAATGCCACCATTTACTATTTGAAATTAAATTAATATGAATAAAATGAAATATAACAATACTCATACATATAACTTCCAACACCCCATTGTGGCGTATATATTGTTGCATGAAGAGAAAATAATTGTACAAAAAGTGAGTCTCAAACAATAGATAAAGTAAAGAAAGTAGACATAAATTAGATAAAATAAATTATATCTTATATAATTTATATAAAACAACAACAAATTGAGAATATGAAACAATAGATTGACTTACCTAGTCTCCATGAGTGCACTAGAGTGAGTGGGAGGAAGAGATCAAGAGACAAAGTTGAAATGTTTTTTTTTTGGTAATATATGTAAGGTTATACAATTTTGTAACCGGACTATTGGTGTATTAATAAATATTAATTAATAATTAATATTAATATTGACTAATATAAAAAAGGAAAATGGTAGGATAGGTCACAAGAATTATAATCAGTTACTTAAATTTATGCTTTCTTTTAAGGAAAATAAATTAGGAAGAATAACCGTACAGTATGGCTTTTCAAAAGAAAAAAATAATTAATTAATGACCTTAAATAATATTAATTAAAATAATCTAAAAATTGAAGAAAAATCTAAAAAATTCACAAAATAGAAAATTTTGAATTCTCAATAGTTAGGTTGCCACATCATCAAGCTTAACAACAGAATTATAGATATATATAGATAGATGATAGAAAATTATGGTAAAATGAAAGAGAGCTAGAATTGCTTTTCTTTAGTTATCTAAATAAAATAGTAGGATTACAAAGAACAGAACATGCCCTCTAGTTTCTTCTTTCCTTTTGTATGATAATAGCATAGCACTAAAATATAATCTAAAACGAGAGCAGTTAGTGAAGCTAACAGAAGCCCTTTTCTGTTCTCATTCCTATTTTATTATCACAAAATAAAAAGTAAATAAGGTATGTAAACAAAACCAATAAAAGAATGACATAGAAAAAGGACACAAACCAACTCAACTCAACTCCTATAGTGCCTTTTTCTAACTTCACATGAAAATATAAGTTTGTCAGTCTATGGTTCTTGTTTTTTATCAAACTGAGGAGTTAAAACTGCATTAACTATTTCTCTACGTAGAGAATTTTGATTTGTTAAGGCTCTCTGACTTAACCGAGATGGGTTCCTAGGAGATGAGGACGAACCTTTCGATCTAGGAGACAAATTCGCTTGCTCCAAAACTCTGAACTGAAGCTCTGAAGGGTAATCCCTCATGCAACCAATCCTAGGCCCAGCTCCAGTTGACCATCTAGCTGATAACTGCTGAGCCAACTGATAAGACTTCATCCCCTTGTGTGAAACTATCCTCTTCATGATTTTCTCTTTTGGGATGATTGGTTTCTCATCCTCCTCTTCTTCATCATCGTCTTCAAACAAATTAGATTTCGGGAACATGAAATCTTCCTCTGTTAGGAATGATTCCTCGGCTGTTTCATAGCCAGACTCTTCTTCAGAAGTAGAATGTAGACGGCGATGATCGCTGTGACAACTTGTTGGGAGTGTTTCCTTCTTGAAAATGTCAAAAACAAGGTTGTTTCGGGTTGGTATTTCGAGCGTGGTTAGCTTTGAGCATAGCTTGCTTGGCAATCTAGACATGAGATTTTGATTCTCTGCTGCATTAGGGTCCTGACCTGTTGAATCAGTGCCTGAGACTTCTGAATGCGTTGTTCCTGAATTCTTAATTGAAGGTGGCTTTGATAGACTGTTTGCTTTGGAGAAAAAGCCTGTAGTTTCCTCATCACTTGGGCTTTTCTGGTGAATAACAGAAACAAAAATATTTCAACAAGTGATTTCAATCAATGAGACAAGTTTGGATTATCTAAGAAATACTAATAAGAAGACAAGACCAGGTTTTATATGACAAGATCTTTAACTTACAAACTGAAAATAAAGTCTAAAAGGAATATAGAAATTTCTCAATTCTTGCCTCACATGATTCCATGCATTCTGATATACTTCAAGAACAGTGTATTTTGAAATTGTAGAAAGAAGAGCAAATCATCTTGAAGTTATGAGGGTAGAAGTGTAGATAAAATACCTTTACATTAGCTAGATCAACATTATGTTCTTCAAGGAATGTCATGAACTCCTGAAAATTTTCTTCGGTAGGAAGATAGTGCCCACTGTGAGGCCAAACTGCCTATTCAATTGGAAAGAAATACCACAAAAAGATCAGCATTTAAGAGACAGACAAGGAAATTGATCAATAGAAATTTTTCGAGTCCTACGATTATCTCCTAACTCTTACCTTTAGAATACCATCTTCCACTATTAATCTTCCAGCAGACAATGTGGCTCCACCTGCTAAGAAGCTCGAATGTTGGAACGTGCCTTTTTTCTTCATGCCAACATACAATGTCTTTGATGTGCTGAGAACAAATATCCACTTAGCATCTTGGGGTCCTTCTGTTGTATCAAGAACTTTCCCACTTTTCTTGTAGATAAACGTCCCATTTTCTACTGCCACTTCATAAATCTCTCTTTCTGCCTGTAGAACAAATCAGCAAATTAACAACTCAGTTTTCTATTTTTCAAGCCTCAACAAGCCCATAAACTGCTTTAAGGGCTCAAATTCAAACTTGATAGACTATTTTGAAGCAAAACATAAGCCTTTGCACAGTACATGTCAATGTCCTAGGTAGGGACCTAACTAATTCCATTTTTATGTTTGGTTTAAGACTATTAATGGGCATAAAAGAGGGATCATGAGGGAATATAGAGCTTACAGGACCAAGATACTTGATGCATTGCTGATGAAGCTTCGGTCGAGGGCATCTCTCTAGGTTAACTTCTTTTCCATCTCCTATATCAAGCCTGCATTTTTCAAAACAAAATATTGGATGTTTGAAATAAACAAATGAAATAGTGCTCAGTGCTCTTAATTTTTAAGGGAGGAATAAGTTCTAATGGTCTCATATATGATTAACTAATCTTACCAATAGAAAAAAGGCTGCCCACTTTCACAATGAAGCCATTTGGCATAATAGAATTGAAGATTATGACCATAACGATGTCGAGGGTCTATCTATTGGCAAGAAGAAACACAATCAGAAAGATGGTTGAGAAACTGAAAGCTTGATTTAAATTTATACACTGATAATGAAACTTACTGCCTCAAGCCAATGCTGTAACGCGAGTTTGCGAGCCTTTTCATCCTTAGACAAACCTTTCCCTACCTAAAAAGTAAGAAAAAAACCAGCAATTTATAACCATATTAACAGAAAGTATAATGTATAAGATGAACTGTGCAAAATTTGGCCTATCAATAACCTTGGCAGCCCTGGTCCTTGCTCTGGACCAGCGTGAAACAGCAGTCTCATGTTTCTCAATGTCAAAAAATGATATTGAACTCCGTTTGAGTTCAGCAAAATCTAGCAGCTTCCACCTGCAAAATAAAATTAAAAAAGGTTATGAGAAAGGGTGTCTCACAACTTAATTCAAAGGGCAAAACAAAAGAAAGTTTCATGGACAGCAAACTAAATTTTAACAAAGATTTTCCTCAAGTATACAATCTGTCATAGACTTGTAGATAAAGAAGAAAGAACTAACCATCTTTGCTCAACAAGAACAGCACAATCTGCCAGCCGCCTCCTGGTTCGGAAACTTTTGTAAACTTTTTGTAACTTTAATGCTGCCTGGTATCTATTGTTACCTGGTTCCACCACTGGAGAAGGAAATATTTCTTCAGAGAAGGTATCTGATTTCGACAATTGATCTTCGAGATCTCGAATCTTTGAGCTTATTGTTCTACCAAACACTTCGTTCTCAAAACTTGCAGTAGGTGTTTTGAAGGACAACATACTCTCCAGTTCTCTCCTCCCCTTGAAGCTAAGAGAGCCTTCTAATACAAACTTGGCTGAACCATAAGATTTCAATATAGTTTCTACAGGTTCTGACTCACGGCCATTGAAGCTTACAGACCGTAACAGGGCACTCTTAGTGTTTTCTGCCCCAAAACTAATTGATCTCAGAAGAACAGCTTCAACTTGACTATCGAAATCATCAAAATCAGCAAATGTAAATGAAAAAGTTGCTCCCATTTGAGTATTATGGAATGTTGTCTTAGTTGCAACTCTCCCAAATATGCAAACAAGATCTCCAGGGCCTCAGAAAAAAACCTGTTAAGATGACACAAATGGCTGAGTTAAATGAAGCTTGATATGAATGAGTGCATTACATACATCATAATAATAAAAATAATTATTGTAAATGTTAAGCAAACTAAAATCTACAACTCCTAAAGTTTGTGGTGTCATATGTTAGAATGTTATCAAAGTCTACATTTCCTAGTTTTCGTTTCTACATTCATATATAAGATTTAACAAGCCAAAATGTACACTTTATTATTCCAAATCAAGAAACCTTACCAAACATTCAATATTGTAAATTCCTCGAACACATTGAACGCATCAATTCTATTAATTTCTTATTTTTTTTTTAAAAAAAAAATAACAAATGATAATAAAACAAGCCTGGTAATAATAACAAAACAAGAATAATTTCAACTGATTTTAATAGAACCAACTTGGCAAACACAAAATACCTTAACTTTTACGAATTTCATTAACAGAATTTATCTTTTTCCATAAAGACCCTTTTCAAGAACATGACCCACCAAAAAAAAAAACACCAGTTTATACATTTTCACAAACAAAAAAGAAAAATGAAAGATTTATGGTGGGTCATACCTTAATCTGGGACAAAGTGGAACCAGAAATGGGAGTGGTTTAAGGGAAGAAAGAAAAACTAGAGAGAAATGGAAATTCAGATAAATGAATGAAATAATCAGCTGAAAAGAGAAAATGACAGGTAAGAATGTGAGAGAGAGCGGGGAATGAGGAATGAGGAAGAAGGTCTGAAGTTTTTTTAATTGATTTTTTTTTTAGGGATGTCTTTGTTGAGGTTGAATATTAATACTTAGTGGCTTTGATTAAGTTTCTCTCAATGGATCTTGTTTTGTTTCTACTAAAAGCTTTCTCTGTTATTCAGGGCTCTCATAATAGCCATGCTCTTTTCTATTCTTGCATGACTTATATATAGCAGAAACCAAAGAGAGTGACAATTATTATTATTATTATTAAACTCTTTATTACATATATTTTTGTTGACCGTAATTTATGATAATGTATTATATGTAAAATACTATAGTCATTGTCTATGCTTTATTTTGGGAATTGAATTTTTAAAAAATTAGTGAGTAAGAAAAAACATATTTTTTTTTTAATTTTTAATTATATAATTTTTATTTTGTGAGACTTATTTATTATAAAAAAAATATTTGTCTTTACATTAGAATTATTCCTATATTTTTTTACTGTTTTAGTTTTTAATTATCAAACTCAAAAATATGTATTTTTTTAAAAAAAAAATTATATATACAATGAATAGGTCCGTTCCTTTTTTTTTTTCTTTTTTTGGAGAAAGGAAATACCTTTAATTTATTTTGAAGTAATTGTATAATGTAATTACATCATAGTAATTAAACTATATATTAATTGTATTTTATTTTAAAATATAATATGCGTTTAGATATAATGTGATAATTACATATAAATTATTGTGACAAAATAGTTTGTATTTACACATAAAAGATACATTTTGTAATTATTAATATTTAATTAAAATAAAAAGTTTCTAGTAATGTAATCTCTAAAATATTTCCACTACCTTAATTACACTCAATTTTAGGAGAGCCATAAGAATTTGAAAGTTTAATTGGACTATCTCTATTACCTTTATTAAGTTTTTGTATAATTACATTATCAAACAAACATATTAAATTAGGTAATTAACTTTAGGCTAATTAAGATTTTTGCCCCTTAAACTTTGACGTGTACCAAATCATGCCCCTGAACTTTTAAAGTTATTAAAAATGCCCCCTGAACTATTGAGATTGTTAGATTTAAGGACTTTTGTCTAATTTCATTCAATTTTACTATTTCAGTGATTGTTGATGTACTAAATCATGCTCCCTAGACTTTGATATCTACGAAATCATGCCCATCGAACTTTGACATGTACTAAATTATGGCCCTTAAATTTTCATCCATGTTAGACTTTTTTACAAAAATTAGAAAAAAAATCCTTAAATCCAACTATCTCAATAGTTCAGGGGGCATTTTTAACAACCTTAAAAATTCAAAGGGCATAATTTAGTACATGTCAAAATTCAGGGGGCAAAAATCCTAATTAGCCTTAACTCTATTACACTCAAATATAATTCTACCATGACTTTCCAAATACACTCTAATAGTTGAATCACACCTTATGTATAGTAACTATATAAATTTACATATATTAATATATATAAATAACTATCAATAGAAACTATACTATAACTTGATTGCCACTTCAATTGAAACAATTTTTATTTATTTTGGAAGGTTTTATATTTGTTGAGTAATGATATGTAGAACACCTATGTGTTATTAATTTTTTTTTTTTTTTATGTGAATGTGTTAAGTTATTTTTTTTTTTTTTAAGGTAAAATGGTGACATTTTATTAGCAAACTGAATCAACCGTTACAATGTTTAAAAGATCATCCGGAGCAGTACTCTCGGTGAACATACGAACTGAGTGAAAACAAGAGCTGCGAGCCATATAATGGGCAGCCTTGTTAGCAGAACGTTTAACAAATTGAATCTGAACAGATTTTAAAGAATCAAGCAACTCTTTGCACTCTTGAATCACCACGCCAAAGGGGGAACGTAGAAGAACTGAAGAGTGTACAGCTTGAACAACCACAAGACAATCGGTTTCCAGCTGTACATCATGCCACTGCTTGTCTTTGATCCAGCTAAGAGCTTCCTTGATGCCAATCGCTTCCACCACAGCAGCCTCTAAATAGCCCGGTTTACTACAAGAAAGAGCTTCAAGAAGGTGGCCATGACAATTACGAGCCACCAAACCAGTCCCATACCATCCTTCTGCCTCAAAGATAGCTCCGTCTACGTTGACCTTAATCTTATTAGTAACCGGTTTAGACCAATGCTCACTTCCTTCATTTTCACCCGAAGCCAAAAATAAAGGACCCTTCTTTTTCAATTGAGCATTTTTCCATTGATTAAGGTTGACTCTAGCAGACAAAATTACATCTGATGCTGAAGTGCTCTTACCTTTTCAAGTGAACGCATTACGGGCATTCCAGATGGCCCAACAAATCATGACTGCTTCCTCTCTTACATCAGAACTAGAGGGCAAGACAAACGATTCAAACCAGGTTGAGAACTTACCATCCAATAAGGTCGCCGCATTTAAGGATGATCTATGCCAACAACTTTGGGCAAAAGAGCATTCTATCAACAAGTGCACAATAGATTCATCCTCAAAATTACACATGAGACATCGCAGATCAAGGGGAACATGTCTCGAGACCAGCTGAACCTTCGTGGGAAGAGTTTCAGAAAGAGAGCGCCACAAAAAATGAAGTACCTTTGGTGGGACATTGATGTTCCAAGCTATCTTCCATAGTCTCCTTTCATCAGCTGACAAAAGTAAACCATCTTCCTTGTGTAACAAATTATAGGCATCTTTCACTTTATACACACCAGAAGGATTAAGAGACCAATACCAGAAGTCAGAAGGAGCTGAAGAAATAGGGATCTTACAAATCAAATCTCGATCACGGATGTTAAACAAATCATTCAGCACTTCCAAATCCCAGCTTCTATTATGATTCTCCATTAGACTAGCCACTTGACAGTCATCTAACCCCACCAGTTGGGTTGTTACAAAGGGGTTGGTTGCGTCAGGTAACCAGGGATCTCGTTGAATATTAATAGAAGTTCCAGGCCCAATATTGTAACGCACACCCGATAAGACAAGCTTCTGAGTATCAAAGATGCTCTTCCAAATGAAACTTGGATTGTGACCAAGTTCAGCAGTAAAGAAAGAGCCTCGGGGAAAGTACCGAGCCTTGTATAATCGACTTACAAGAGAAGACTTATTAACAATCAAGCGCCAAGCTTGCTTACCCAGCATGGAGAGATTAAAATCTCTTAAGTCTCTAAAGCCCAGACCACCAAAATGCTTATGCTTTGTCAGATGTTGCCAACTCTTCCAATGAACTCCATGTGACTTTGAACTATCAGACCGCCACCAAAACTTGGCCATCATCCCTTCAAGCTTGTTACAAGTATCAACGGGAAGAAG
Organism: Cannabis sativa; assembly: GCF_029168945.1. Taxonomy (NCBI): domain Eukaryota; kingdom Viridiplantae; phylum Streptophyta; class Magnoliopsida; order Rosales; family Cannabaceae; genus Cannabis; species Cannabis sativa. The sequence continues at coordinate 20,192,106 of NC_083608.1, forward strand.
AAAAACTGACATAGCATATGAAGGAAGAGCCTGAGCAACCGTTTTCACAAGAACTTCTTTGCCAGCCTTAGATAAAAGACGACCCTCCCAACTTAATATTCTCTTTTCCATCTTATCCTTAAGGAAACCAAGGATAGCATTTTTATTCCGGCCCATAGTACAAGGAAGACCCAAATAAAGACTATTTGGCGGGGCCTCAATCATACCCAAAAGAGAACACATTCTAGCTTTGATAGATTCTGTGGTATTCGAACTAAAAAAGATGGTGGATTTGGTAAACTTCACCTGCTGACCAGAGGCTTGTTCAAATAACTGCAGCAATCTAATAACATTCAAAGCTTCCTTTTCGATAGCTTTACAATACAAGTAGCTATCATCCGCAAAGAGCATGTGTGAGATAACCGGAGCTCCATTACACACCCTACAACCATGCAACTCTCCCCGAGCCTCAAAAGACTTAATAAGAGATGAAAATCCTTCAGCACAAATCAGGAATAAGTAAGGCGAGAGAGGGTCACCTTGTCGAATACCGCGGGAATGAGTGAAAGGATCCAACTCATGACCACCATGAGTGACCGAATAGGTGACCGTGGAAATACATTGATAGATGAGATTAGTCACACGGCTATCGAAGCCCATCTTAAGCATCATATCACACAGAAAAGACCACTCAACTCGATCATATGCCTTGCTCATATCAAGCTTTACTGCCATGTAACCTTCCTTTCCAAGCCTTTTCCTTTTCAAATAATACATTACTTCAAAGGAAATCATGATGTTATCAGTGATGAGCCTTCCAGGAATAAAAGCACTCTGATTATCAGAAATGACCAGAGGAAGAGCAACTTTTAACCGGTTAGCTAACACCTTAGAGCACACTTTATACAGGACATTACATAAGGCAATCAGTCTCAGATCAGACATATGAGAGGGATTCTTCTTCTTAGGAATAAGCACAATATTAGTATGATTCAATCCCTCAGGTAAGGATCCAAACATAAAAAAAGAACGAACTTGCTTAATCACATCCTTACCCACAATATGCCAGCACTTTTGGTAAAAAGCAGGAGTCATCCCATCAGGACCTGGGGACTTATCAGGGTGCATTTGAAAGAGAGCATCTTTGACTTCTTCATCCGTAATTGGCGCGAGCAGAGCAACATTATGATCTTCAGAAATCGTAGGACTAATGCCATTAGTAACATTCAGGGAGTTGCACGTCCCACTAGAAAAGAGGGTCTTGAAATAATCAGCTATTACATCTGGAAGACCATTGTCCCAATCGGCCCAAGTACCATCATCTCTCTGAAGCTTATGAATGAAGTTAGAGCGACGGCGCGAGGTAGCAGTAGCATGAAAATATTTCGTATTCTGATCACCCTCCTGAAGCCACAACTGTTTGGATCTTTGACGCCAGAAAATTTCTTTTTGATTGAGCACTTCAAAAAGATTATTCTCAGCATCTTTAAATCGTCTCAAAGACATATCATCACGCCCAGCTTTAAACTTTCTTGCTTCACTCTTCCAATGTTTCAACCGAGAGTGAAATTTCCCCAAATAATCACTGTTCCACTCTGTAAGCTTATTACCACAAAGCTGAATCTTCTCCTGAATACCACTCAAAGTAGACTCCACCCAACAATCATTGATAACTTGGAAACACATAGGCTCTCGGAGCCAAAAGTTCTCAAATCGAAACTGCTTATGACGAGAAATATGAGACTGACCAACCAGATTAAGCAACAAAGGACTATGGTCAGAGGAGCTCAACTCCAGGTTCAACAACTGAGCTGAAGAAAAATAAACCAACATTGCTTAGAAACAAGCGCCCGGTCAAGGCGAGATTCAATCCAAGCATCCGAACCACGACTCTTTTCCCAAGTAAATTGATGACCAACAAGCTCCAAGTCACTCAACTCACACTCTTGAATTGTTTTCTAAAAACCCTCAATAAGCCAGTTAGGATAAGGTACACCTCCACGCTTGTCTTCATGAGACAAGATGTTATTAAGATCCTCAATGACACACCACGGCAAAGAAGAAGCAGTAGCCAATGTTTTCAGTTGATCCCAAGTAGTCACCCTTGCATTACGGTTAGGCTCCCCATAAAAACCAGTTAACCGCCACACACCTTGATCGAAAGAAGTAACCTCAACATCAATGTAGTTATGAGCAAAATGGAGAAGATTAATGTCCCCATTATTCCGCCAAAGAAGAGCTACACCACCACTACGCCCAATAGCATCAACCGCAAATAAACCATCAAAACCAATAGCAACTCGAATTCTTTCCACAACTTCCTTACGACACAAAGTTTCACAAAGAAAAATAAAATTAGGCTTCTTTTGGATTACAAGATCCTTAAGGAATTGAACGGTCCGAGGGTTCCCAAGCCCACGGCAATTCCAACTAAGGACACTCATAATGTGTGGTGGGCGTGGACACCAGAACCCACCAAAAGCCCATTTTTTGAGAGAGTAGCATTATTGGAAGACATAATTAATTCAGCCTCCATAGCATCATTCGGCCCATCTATTTTTTCCACATCATTAGGCCCACTTTCCATAAAAACTACATCATTTGACCTCCTCCTTTTATGGTCCGAATTCTCCCCATTGGCCAATAATAAATTAGTGGTCTTTGGTACATTCAAAGCACTCTGACTAAAATTCTCAATAAATGAATTATTATGAAAAGAATGAGAAAATAGTGGAGATTGATTACCTCCCATAAAATTAGGAGAAGTCGGCTTGGACTTTGAAGTGTCGTGATTCTCTCCATCAACTAAAAAAGGCAACTTCTCGTTGCCTCTGTTAATCGCATCAGTAGTCGGCACAAGGTGGTCATCGGCGTTGAACTCAGCAGCCGGTTCTCGTGGCCCAAAAGTTTGCACATCGGCCTCCGTACCAGTGCGCAAATATTGAGAATGAAGCAGATAGTTTTTCCGGCGAGTTTGAGCCCTCAACCATTCTCCATACGGCTTGACAATGGCCTCCTCCGGTGTATCAAACAGCTTGTGGCAGAAATTTTCATTGTGGCCAATAATTCCATAGATATAACAGAAGCTTGGGAGAAATTCATATTTAAACGGCGCCCAAAACCAGTCACCACCAACCTTTTTTAGTTTCATTCTCCTCTTGATCGGTTGATCAATATTGACTCTCACCCGAACACGCAAAAAATCACGCCATAGTCCGTTATTGTTCTTCGGATCGGATTCAACAAATTCTCCGATTACCTTCGCCGCCTCCTTCACCACTCTCTCCGTCATGAATCCCGAAGTTAAACCATGAATCTGCACCCACATATCCAACTTATTCAGAGGAACCGATTTCGGATCTCCACCGCGCAGCACTCTTCCAAACAGAAAAATGAGTCGATTGAAAGTCCACGGGCTTCCATTGATAACTCGTTTGATATCGATTTCATGATAGAATTGAAAAAGATAAAGATTTGGCCCCAATTCCTTGACAAACAGCCCTTTACCAGGCTTCCAAAGTCCTGCCAAAGTGTGTCTCATGGCGTCAAAGTCCACTGTTCTAGCGTTCAAAAACCTTCCTACCAAACAAAACCGATCGTCAAAAATTACCTCCTCCTCCGAGTCGAGAGCGTCAATCTCCACACCCTCCTCTTCTCCTTCGATATCAATGCAAGCATATCTCTCCTCCATTTCCTCCATGGATCTGCTGCTGGAAGCCATAATTCAGTCCAACCTTAACTCAACGTCTTACGTGTTCAAACTATATCACCAAATAAAATAACCCAGAAAAAGACAAATAAGAACTTTTAGAGAGAAAAAACCAATACACATGCCATAAGGCAAGACTTGTTACATGTGTTAAGTTATTTTTGATAAGTGATATTCTGAAATAAAAATGAGTAAGTGTCACATAAATGTATTAAATTTGTAATTAATATATATGTACCACGTATTATTACTTTTTGGATTAATAACTTGCTATTTTATTATTATTATTATTATTTTGCACTAAATTTTTTGCTTAATTGTTGAAACTAAACTTCATACAAAAACATAAGAAATTGTTAGAATTTAATCAAATAACAATCTTTTGCAAAAAAAAAAAAAATCAAATAACAATTTTACGTTCTTTTTTCTTATATAATTTCATATAGGTCATTGTATGTTTAATAAAAAAAACGTGTAATGTTTCTTGAAGGTATTTTTTTTTTTTAATGAAAATAGAAAATTTCATTAAGAAAGAACAGCTAAATCGGCCATTACAGCATTGTTAATAGCATCAGGGACATTGCTACCAACAAAAATACAATCTGACCAATAACAAGCGCCACGAGCAAGACAATGAGCGGTGTTGTTAGCAGATCGTTTAACAAAACAAACATTAACATGAGACAAATACTTTAAAAGATTAAGACAATATGTAATAGTAGAGCCAAACATAGAATGCATGACCACATTACTTTGAAGAGCTTGAACAACCACAAGAGAATCGGTTTCCAAAGTAACATGTTCCCATCCTTTCTTTTTAATCCAACTTAAAGCTTCTTTGACACCAATGACATCCACTAAACTGGGTTGAACACAACCTGCTTTGTGCATACAAAAGGCTTCAATAAATTGGTCATTAGAGTCACGGGCAAGCCCTCCTACACCAAAAGAATCGGATGCAGAAAACACAGCACCATCCACATTTACCTTCAAAAAACCAGTAGCAGGTGCTGTCCAATTAATGCAGTTGTTGCTGGTGTTGTTTACGACAGCAGGCAGGGGAGAAAACCTGTTGGAAGAAGCAGTTTTCCATTGATTCAGCACAGTTGTTGCAGTGAAAATTACCTCAGCCGCTCTAGTAGTATTTTTGTTCCATAGCAGTTCGTTCCTTGCTTTCCAAATAGCCCATGCCACCATAAGAGCTTCTTCAAACACCACAGGCTGGCAACGATTTAAAATCTGCTCTATCCATTCACCAAATTCAGTCGCCATAATAGCACCAGTAGGCACACTTGACAAGTTCCAACAAGATTGAGCAAAATTGTAATCAACCAATACATGGAATATCGACTCTTCCTCTCTAGAGCAGCAAACACAATCAAGTTGCATAGGCACATGTTTGGTATAAAGTTGAGTACGAGTGGGAAGACAACCAGTGATTGCTTTCCAAGCAAAGTGGATAACCTTAGGAGGAACTTTGGTTTTCCATAAAGAACGCCAAAGGTTCGATTCGATATCAGCAGACCATCTCCCTTTCGAAACTTGTAACCATTGGTAGCAGCTCTTGACTGAATAAAAGCCCGAATTCTCATGTTGTCAAAACCAAACATCATTCACTACATCAGAATTCAAAGGAATATGCATGATGAGATCACGATCTCGTTGCTCGAACAAGTCCTCAAGTATTTCCACATTCCATTGATCATTAGCTGCTGTCATTAGTTGATTAACCGAAGCCCCCACAAGACCAGGATGAGTACTTAATACACACGGGTTGGACTTATCAGGTAACCAAGGAGTGTTCAGAATAGGCACATTTAAACCAGCTCCAATGCGAATGCGTGCCCCTGCTGCAACAATTGATTGAGTTTCAAAGATACTCCTCCAAATAAAGCTAGGATTGTTACCAATCTCAACAGTAAGGAATGAACCATGAGGAAAATATCTGCTCTTATAGATTCGGCCAACAAGGGACTGATCATTAGTTAGTAATCGCCAAGCTTGTTTGCCCAAAAAAGATAAGTTAAAGTCATGTAAATTCCTAAAACCAATCCCTCCCGAACTCTTATATACAATTTTAAAATATAAAGTACTAAATAAGCGTATTGTTTAAGGGAAATTTGAAATTCTATACTTACAATCCCCTAAAATTTTATCCCTAAATGCATACTTATTAAAATTGGTCATATATGACCAAATTTCTAATTTCTCAAAAATACCCCTCACATTTGAAATCCCTAATCTCATCAGCCTCTCTCTTCCTCTCTCTCAACACACTCTCGGCTCAACCCACCCCATCCCAACCCCAACCCCAGTCGACCCACGGTGACCAACCCACGGCCCCATCCCAACCCCAACCCCAGTCGACCCACGGTGACGGTGACGGCGGCAATCGACCCACGGTGAAATCGCAAAAAAAAAAAAAAATTCTCCCCAGGTCCGATGGTCGGACCATGGGGTCCGATGAGGTCCGACCAATCGGACCCATCGGACCCCATGGTCCGACCATCGACTCGGGTCTCCTTCCTCTCTTCGAAAACGCAAAATTCTCCCCAGGTCCGATGGTCCGACCAGGGGAGAATTTTTTTTTTTTTTTTTCTGCGATTTTTTTTTTGCGATTTCACCGTGGGTCGACTGCCGCCGTCACCGTCACCGTGGGTCGACTGGGGTTGGGGTTGGGATGGGGCCGTGGGTCGGTCACCGTGGGTCGACTGGGGTTGGGGTTGGGATGGGGTGGGTTGAGCCGTGTGTTGAGAGAGAGGAAGAGAGAGGAAGAGAGAGGCAGATGAGATTAGGGATTTCAAATGTGAGGGGTATTTTTGAGAAATTAGGAATGTGGTCATATATGACCAATTTTAATAACTATGGATTTAGGGATAAAATTTTAGGATATTGTAAGTATAGAATTTTAAATTTCCCTTGTTTAAAATATAAAATAATAAATGAGTATAGAAAAAAAATGAGGGTGTATAATTTTTAGATAGATAATGATCAACCATCATGAAGTATATATAGGTTCGGTCTTCTTATGTTTGTATACAGTTTAATTACATATATGCACTAATGTAATTATGAATAAAATTAATGGTTGTGATATTGTTAACAAATTATTTAGGATTATTTAAGTTTTTTCTATTATTTTAGTATTTTATATTAGTTGTTTATTCAAAAAAAAACTTGCTTACTAGTTGTATTATATACTTTTTGACTTTACAATTAAATAAAACTCTAATCTCTACTTTCTCTTTATCTTTTATTTTTTTATTTATTTTTCTTCTTAAATAATTATCCTAATTCATGACAAGAAAATGAAATTAAATCCAAGACTAAACCAAGTCATTTGAAATTATTTGTTAGTCAGAGTCAAACACATTTATTCATCAACAATAATTAAACAATTATAAATACAAAAACCAAGGTTATTTAGTTGAATTTAATCCTACTAATCATACTTTTGAGTCAATAAGAATAGTGACAGAGCACATATTTGAATTAGTTTTCAATCCATTTAGATAACTTGTATACAAATTCGAAAATTGTATACGGTCTCTTATTACTAGAATACTTTTTTTTTTATGAATTTCATAAGAGCATAAGCACCAAGTGCTCAACAAACACTCTGATGTGACACATTATAATTAATTAGTAATTTTTTTTTTATTATTTATTAAATTAAAATATGTAAAATTTAATATTAAAATACATTAATAATAATATGTCATTTCTTATAATAGTTTCTAGTAAAATCACTAAAACACAACTACAACTTAACTAATTTATTTATTATTTTCTTTTGGAAGACTTTTGTTTTTTCAGATTTGATCACACTATAACTTATAAACCTTATAACTTACTCACATAACACACAGGTCATTCTTTTATCCAATTACAAGTTTTTTATTTTTTTTATTTTTTTATTTTTTTAATTTTGAAAGGCTCAATTTTATTGGATGCTTCTACATACAATGCACCCAAAAAAAAACGGTGCCACAATATCTCCCTTACTGTTTTGGCATTAAAAAAAAGTTTTCAATCAATTTTTCTAAAATATGTACTTTATATTTATTTAAAATATTCTCTAAAATTTAAAAAAATTAGAAATGATTTATAATATTAAAAACACTACATATAAAATAAATAGTTTTTTTTTTTAATTTTTTGAAAATGAATCATTTTATTAAACAACCACACTAGGTTTATCTGCCATTAAAGGGGCAGCAACACAAGAGGGCAAAGAATTTGTCCAAATACAAGAAGACTGAGTCTTTCGACTCCAACAAGCTAAAGCATTTGCTACATCATTACAAACTCTAGGAATATAGGAAAACTGTACAGAAATGAAATGATGTTGAAGAGATAAAATCTCTTTAATCAACAAGCCCCAATCCGAGGAAGTAGAAGAAGTAGAATTCAGACCATTGATAACTCCCATACAATCTGAAGCAACAATGATCTTCGGAATAGACTTGTTATGAGCTAATGAAATTACCATCCGAATGGCAGCAGCCTCCGCAAGATGAACTGACATAATACCTGGAAGGAATAAAGTTTCAGCAACAATCAAGTCTCCTTTATGGTCTCTAATCACCGCACTTAACCCACAACCCATAGACTTTTGAATTAAAGATGCATCAGTATTAATGATCACAAAGCTAGGAGGAGGAGGAAGCCATTTCTGAATTACTGTTGGAGTCGTGGCCTGTTGAGGTTTCAACACCTCTCCAAAATACTCTTTCAGCTGGTTTAACGCCCAAATCACCCAACCGTGCTCATCTTGAACTTTATTCTGAAAAATAAATTTATTTCTACGCTGCCAAATGAGCCAAGACATTCCTATAAAGTGTATTAGTTTGTCCTTAGAGAGATTCCCATAAGAAAAACAAAAAATCAGGAGCTGTTGTAATTTTCACAAACAACTTGGTATCAAACCCAACAAGCTTCCAAATCTTTTGAACTTTAGGACAAAACCATAAGCCATGACATATATTCTCCTCATGTTCTTTACACCAAACACAAGTAGTATCTAAAGACATACCTCTCTTTGTAAGCTCCACTTTCGTAGGAATCCATTCATTGAACACCCGCCAAATGAAGTTTTTCATCTTTGGTATGAGTTTAGAAGTCCAAATAAACTGCCACCAAGCTTTTAAAGGGGTAATGTTTGAACAGCCAGCAATGTTTGGGTCAAGAAAACGTAACTTATATCCACTAGCAACAGAATATTGTCCATTCTTATTCAAACTCCAAGAGAGCCAATCGGGTTGGGAGATGATGGGAATGATGCCCAACACCCAATGGATGTCATCAATATGAAACCAGCTATAAATTTCATCTATCTTCCAATTTCCTTCATCGTTAATCAACTTGTCTAAAGTGGTTCCTTCCGGAAGAAAGACTTTAGAACGAAGAGTGAACGGGATTCCCCTTGGGATCCAAGCATCTTCATTGACTCGAATAGAGCACCCATTTCCAACACACCACCGGGAGCCTTTAATTAATATCTCTCTCCCCCAAATAATGCTTCGCCAAACTATAGACCCATAGTGTCCTAAGCTTGCTTCTAAAAAAGTACCATGAGGGTAATATAGAGCTTTGATCACTCTAGACATTAAGCAATTAGGATCGGTCATTAGCTTCCAACCTTGCTTCGCCAACATAGCTTGGTTAAAATCTTCTAGATCTCTAAAACCCATACCTCCATGCTCCTTAAGTTTACACAATTTCTTCCAATTACCCCAATGAAGCTTGTAATTGTTGGATGTAGAGCCCCACCAAAACTGAGCAACCATACTTTCTATCTCCTTCAGAATGCCTTTTGAAATTCTAAAACAACTCATTATATAGCAAGGAATCGCTTGGATCACAGCTTTGATCAAAATCTCCTTTCCCGCTTGAGAAAAGAGACCCATCTTCCAACCTTGAAGTTTAGCTTCCACCTTATCTTTAATTTTAGCAAAGACTTGCTTTTTATTCCTCCCCACAAATGAAGGCATACCCAGGTATTTAGTATGATTTTTGACCAAGGAGACACCCAAACAGGCAGCAAGGTCCTCCACTAAGCTTGTATCAATTTTGCAGCCCACACACATTTCAGATTTATCAAAATTAATACTTTGGCCAGATAAGGACTCATACCTCTCCAAAGCTTCTTTAATCACCTTACACTCGTCCATATTAGCTTCAAGAAAGACAAGACTATCATCTGCAAAAAATAAGTGGGAAAGCCGTTGAGCTAAGTTGCCAAAACGTAAACCTGTTATTTGACCAGCCCTTTCCGCTTCATTGATAAGACAAGTAAGACCTTCCGAACATAGGAGAAAAAGAAAAGGAGAGAGGGGATCTCCTTGTCGTAATCCCCTACCCGGATGAAAGAACCCTTTGGCCGATCCATTCAATAAAACGGAGAAGGAGACCGATCGAACACAGTTCATAATTTTTTTTATCCACTCATCCTCATAACCAAGGCATTCCATCATCGCTTCTAAAAAGTCCCATTCTACTCGATCATACGCCTTAGACATGTCAAGTTTTAAAGCCATTTTACTTCCATTACCACACCGACCTTTCCTCATACTATGAAGGCCCTCGAACCCAATAATGGCATTATCTTGTATGATCCTACCACCAATAAAGACACTTTGGTTTTCAGAGATTGCTGAATTCATACTTATTCTCATTCGGTTTGCGAGACATTTAGACACCACCTTATAAACCACATTACAAAGGCTAATAGGACGGAATTCCGACATCTTTGTAGGTTGTTTCACCTTTGGAATGAGGCAAATAAGGGTCTCATTTATTTTTCTGCAATCTGAATTGTGGTTCAATATATCAAGGCAGGCAGCAGTGAATTCTTCCTCAATTAAGTTCCAATTTTTTTGGAAAAAAAGACCAGGTAACCCATCCTTTCTCGGAGCTTTTAGAGGATGAATTTGGAATATAGTGGCCTTTATTTCTTCGCTGGTAAATGGTTTCAGCAAGGCATTATTATCAGCAGAAGTTATACGGCAAGGGACTTTACCTCTAAGAGCAGCTTTAATGTCGATACCTCCATTGGATTTCGAAAATAATGACTGAAAATAGTTAATCGCTACAGCAGCAAGATCATCGTCCGAAGTGCACCACTGCCCTTGTTCATTAAACAGTCCCGTTATGGTATTTTTTTTCCTTCTAGCTGAAGCTTTGAAGTGGAAAAATCTACATAACAACTCACATAGCAACTAATAGAGCAATCTAAATCGCAAACAAAATCTACATAGTAACTCACATAGAAATTATCGAAGCAATCTAAATCAAAAAATTGTATATGAAGTAATTCTCCTAAAATAAAAAAATTACTTTTTTTTCGGCATATTAAAGGTGCGTTTAGTAATATTTTTTAATCAATTTTCTATTTTTGTTAATTAGAAAAGTGAAAATATTTTCTAAAAACATGTTCTATATAAATATTTTTACTTTCCAATTTTTCAATTGACAATCAAAATTGTAAATTTTTTTTTTTTAAAAAAAAATCATTTTCAAAATTTTTTTAAACAGATTTTTTTTCTTAATAAATATTTTGGACTTCGACCCTTAACCTTAATACCAGACTCCGCCCTCGATCCCAGTCCCAGACACGGACCACGACCCTGACCCTAGATCAAAACCTAGACCTGATTTAAATAAAATTAAAAAATAAAAATTATAGAACATACTTTTATTTTCTATTTTTAAAATTAAAAAATAAAAGTGATTATAGAATACATTCTTATTTTTTAAAAATACAAAATTAAATTTTATTTTTATGATTAAAAATTTTAAAAGTAAAAATGTTATCAAAAACTTCCTAAATTTTTTAAATTTCTAAAACATTCTATATCTTAAATAATTGTGAAAAAATTAAAATTAAAATTTTTCCAAATACAAAACAGACATAATAGTATGTATTGGCACACTCTTTTAGTAGGTACACTAATTTTCCAATTTTATTTAGGGAAAAAAACAAAAAAATATAAAAAAGGAAAAAAAATTACAAAAATACTTTGGGCCGGCCCATTAAACATTTATACAGTCCACATACAAATATTTACAAAAATACCACATGCACTAAGCCTTCAGCTGTACAGAGCGAACCATGAAGATGAAAATACGCGCTCGTTTCAAAACCGCAAAGCAACTAAAATGAAACCAAAACGAGAAAAATACAACTATTAATTCTGGCAAAATCAACTGGAAAAGAATACCTGCAATGATCTAAACTGAAAATGACGAAAAAAAAAATCAGAAAAACTGTGAAGAAACTGAAATTACATATTTGTTTTCTATTTTATTCGATCAAAACAACTCCCCCTAATATCGAAATCCAGATTCATGAAATGTAGATCTGTAACAAACAGATCTAGACCTCCCACCAAATTCAAAACAATGTATGATGTGAAAATTTTTAAAAAAACCTCATGAATAATACATCTACGTTATATACAGTTACATTTTGATTTATTTTTTGTTTTGGTTGCCTTATAGTTGCATTATCGTTTTATGATAGTTTATATATTATGCAAGAATTTAATTTGATGGGGACTAAGAAATAGTAGTTATACATAGTAAGTTTTGTGCAAATAGTTGCATATTAATTTTATAGTGAAATAACATATGCAAGTAGCAAAACTATAATAAAACTACAAAACAACTGTATGCAAGTGCAAATAGTTGCCTTATAGTTGCATTATCGTTTTATGATAGTTTATATATTATGCAAGAATTTAATTTGATGGGGACTAAGAAATAGTAGTTATACATAGTAAGTTTTGTGAAAATTGTTGCATATTAATTTTATAGTGAAATAACATATGCAAGTAGCAAAACTATAATAAAACTACAAAACAACTGTATACAAACTAAAATACAGGAAAAACTCTTTGAACATCAACATCCATGATAAATCTCATTGTTACCCATTGATGATATAAAAATGGACAGGAAACAACTAGATAAAAAACATATTAAAAAAATACATACAGAAGGTGTAAAATTTCAAATATGGGAGAAAACCAAAAAGAAACCGAAAACAAACCTCGGTTCGAACATCAGCACCAACATTATCTTTTTTTCCCAGAAACATTGACAATGAAATCTCTGCACACTATTCTCTAATATTGTTGCACGTGAATGTTGTATATCATCAGTTTTTTCAATAGCAATGCTATATATGTTCATCACTCTTTCAATAGTGATTTTTATTGACTTAATTAGACACACTAACATGCGCGTTTTTAATTTGTACAAATAATATTAGACTGATTTTGAGATATTTCAAAAATAAAATCTTAGAATCGTGGTGTTGTTGGTATTGGTATACCTAATTTCCTAATATCTACTATATATATTGACAATAATATCATTGTGTACGTCTCAAAAATCTTCACTACGTGTGCATATCATATATGTATATATATAGTTCTCCCTTGATTGATAGAAGTCAATCCTAGACCTAAGCAACAATATATAAGAAACTAGCTTTACAATTAAAAATTAAAACTAAAAAGAAAAGAAGAATTGTCATGGAAAAAAAATTAAAAATTAAAAACTGAAAAATAAAATTAAAAATAAAAAATTAAAAACTGAAATAAAATTAAAAATTAAAAATTAAAAACTCGAAATAAAATTAAAAATAAAAAGAAAAGAAAAATTGTTATGGAAAAAAAATTAAAAATTAAAAACTGAAAAATAAAATTAAAAATTAAAAATTAAAAACTCAAATAAAATTAAAAATAAAAAATTAAAAACTGAAATAAAATTAAAAATAAAAAGAAAAGAATAAAAAAGAGTGAAATGATGGATTGATTGATAGAAAATGAAAAAAGAGACAAGAGAGTAGGATTTGATTGATGATGGATGAAATGATGACTAAGTGGTATTTGTGTAATAAAACCAATTTTGTAAGTAAAAATGTAGACATAGGCGTGTATGAGCAATTGTGTAATAAATTGTGTAAAATGGATTTTTCATGTAAAAATTTCTTTTATTTATTTAAAATAGCTTAATGAATCTTCTGTCAAAAAAAAAATAAAGCCACCGCACAAATTTCGATAAATGAATATACGGAATGAAAAGGAAAAGCCAACTGTCCTTTTCCGTATTCCCATGCAGACAGCTATGTACGTCTTAGTACGGATGCTTTAGGTGGTCTTCTAATGCCACGTGTCGTTTACTGATTTGCTCATGAAAATCTCTCATCGTGATTTGCCGGTGGCGGATTTAGATGAGTAATATGTTTTATATTTATTAAAGATGCGTTTCCTGAATTTTTTTTTGGTAAATACCATTTTAGGCATTCTCCGTTTTCAGAAAAGTTTACTAATCGCACTTGTGTTTTGTTAAACGACAAAATGGACGCGTATTTTTTAAAATAAGACAAATAGGAATTTAATCGATTTTTGCTAAAATAAAGTTTTAATTATAATCCGATCTAAAAGTCTACATGAGAAAACTGTTTACATTTTTTGTATCTGTTCGTATTAAGCATTGTCTTCAAGTTGGTTGTATTAAAAAAAAAGTCATTAAAAAATTAAGGTTGGCCCTATTTTTACTATTTTAGAAAATATGCGTCCATTTTGTCATTTAACAAAATACGCGGCCTAATCAGAGCTTTTTCAAAAACAAGTTTCCCAAAATTCGCATTTATCCTTTTTTTTTTATAATCCAATGTTTTATAGATATATAAATTATCCTAAAAAAGAAGAATAAAAGGATTTTCTAAAAAAGAAAAGGGAGAAAATAATGAAATTTGGATTAAATTTTATTCAATCTTAAGACAAATGAAAAGAAGTAAATAAAGGCATAAACATATCTAGAAATGAAAAATATGTAGCAAGAGTACTACCGACCATTACCAAGCTTAGCTGGAAACCAAAACTAGAGAAAAAATTATAAGTGGTTTGAATTAAACATATTTAAAATGAAAGAAAGAGAGGAGACAGAGAGGGAGCTAGCTTAGCTGTAACAAGCAATTTTGAGTAAGAGTAGAAGAATATCTCACACTTATTATTACTTTTATTTTGTTTATTTATTTATTGGTCTAAAAAGTTCTAACCTTAACAACGCGGATTCTTTACTCAACTCAACTCATATAATTGCATTATGCACCGACGCTCTATATCTATATCTCACTTTCTAAATTTCATTCCTCTCTCTCCTTTTTACAAAATAAATAAAATAAAAAAGATATAATATGATAATTATTAATAATAACAATAATATTGGAAGAAGAAATCTGCTGTAGAATCTAGATGGTCTTCTAATTTTTGGTAGTTGGGGTCGTCGCCTACCCTGCATGCCAAAACATCTAATTACTTCACTTCACTACTTTTTTTTTAGTGTTTGACTTGATCAGTGTGGCCTTGAGTATGTAATAACCAAACAAAACTAAAATCTTTTAGAATATTACACACTCAACAATACATGACATATTATTTTTATAATTCAAAATTCAAAAAGGTAACCAGAGAAAAAGAATGCCATTTTCTTCGAAAGAGACTATAATCTCACATTGTCATGGATGGTCAAAGTTCGGACCTTTATCTTGACAGCATTGAATGTTCGCTTTAACAAAATTAATTTGCGTATAAATACTTAAATTTAATATAAATTTAATTTTTATAGGTACTTACTTATTAAATGTTAAGTAAATTTACATGGTATATTAATTTTTTCTATTTTTTTATAAAAATACTACTAGACAGTATTTTTTGCTTTTTTACTGTGCTTTTTCATAATTTCATACTGCAGTATACTGTTTTAAATTTTCACTGGTGTTCTACTGGAATTTTTTAGTTGTTCTACCGTTGTTTTGAGTTATTATGTTTTGTGTTCTACGGGTGTTTTATAAAAATACAGTATTTTTGAAAACTTTTCCGTGTGACAGTATTTTTGTAAAAGTTAACCCAAATTCCAGTATTTTTATAAATTTCCTTAAGTAAATTGTCACGTGTCAATTTTTAATTATTTAAAGTACTTAAATTTTTATTTTTTTAAAAAAAAATAATTTAAATATACCAATAAAAAAATAACATGTAGATTATGACTTAACATTCAACATTAAACTTAATTATGTATTTACAATTGAAAGTTAAATTTCAATATTTATGCCGTAAATTAATCGTAATCAAAATATATGTGTGTGCACGTTAGGCCAGGGAACACTACTAGCATGCATTGAATTCTTTGTTCTGTATACATCCAGGGTGGCCTGCGCCTAGGGCCCACTCATTTTAGGGGCCCAAATAAAAAATTTTGCTTTTTAAAAAATATATATATTTTTTTAATAATTTTTAAAAATACTATATATTTTTATAGTAAGGGTCCAAAAACTTTATTTTTACCTATAGCCCATTTTAACTCAGGGTTGGCCTTGTATACATCTTCGCAGTCCAACAAGAAACTCCATTCCACTGGAGTATAGAACTCAATAATTAACATCTATTATTAACTCAACTTTATATGGCTACAAGAATTGTTAACTTCAATTTTTACAGAGTGAAAGCATATTGATCTCACTTTATTTATTACATCAAAACTTGTAATTACCTATTAAATTTATTCTTAACATCTCCACTCTATAATCGAGGCTACTATCATGTGTGGTGTGAGTGTGACTCATCACTCTTAGTATAGTCTCAATGTCTCATATATTTTGATGTTTTAAGGATTTTCTCTCTAGGTTAGCCAGTTTGGTTTGGCTAAATTGGATCCTCACCTATTCACACAAAATTAGGGATTGTGTTAAAAAATACTGTTTTTAAGTATCAATTAACTAAAAATACCTACACTTTAAATTTGATTGAAATATACCCAATTTTACAAGTACATTACCCAATATGCTCTCCACACAAGTCTCCTTCATGTTTCAGCCATAAACTCCTTAACGCACACAGCTCCAGCTTCTGCCATCGTACACAAGCTCCACCATGACCTCCGCCACCACCACCACCATCAACACTACACATCGGCAACCACAACCTCCATATTGTCCTTTGATTTGAATGTATGTAACATAGCGAGAGAGAGAGAGAGAGAGAGAGAGAGAGAGAGAGAGAGAGAGAGAGAGAGAGAGAGAGAGAGAGAGAGAGAGAGAGAGAGAGAGAGAGAGAGAGAGAGAGAGAGAGAGAGAGCTTTGCAATTTTATTAACCTAAATAATAAATAAAGGTATAATAGAAATATTACCTAGAAATGTAGGTATAAATGAAAGAATAAGAAACAGAAGGTAGAAATTAAAATGCTTAAACTAAAACGGGTATAATATGTAATTTTTACCAAAATTAGGTGCTCCTTAGGCCCAAAGCCAAGTCTCAATACTGCATCTTATACACACTTATAAAAAAGTGTTCCTATCCAATGAAATTCTTTTTACTATCACACACTTAAATATTTCACCTATCCAATGAAAGTCTCAATATTGTAGGTTTTTTTTTATAAAAATAAATGGTATTTTAAAAAATTATTTAAAAAAATATATATTTATTAAAAGTTTTTTTTTTTATTTGTTTTTTTAGACCCTTAATAAAAGTGGGCTCTAGGCGCGAGTTTAGCCCTCCTGGACTGACTGCCTAAAACATTCACATCCTTTATATAAAAGTTCCAACATATAATGATTTAAAATTCCATCCAAACATTGGTGTAAAAGTGAATTAAAAATTTATACTTTTTTTTTTCTTTCTTTAAAACATACTTCACGTATGGTGTAACAAATTTGTTCATTATTGGAGCTCATATTCCTTACAAAATGCTGTTCTTAAATATGAGAAAAATTAATGGAGATTATTTTTATATGACATAAATAAATAATATAAAATTAAAAATATGAAATTAAAAAGTAATCAAAGTTTAAAATATGGGAAATAAAAAAAAGACCATAAATAAATTTGATAAAATTTCTAATAACAAATATCGTCATAAAAGTCGTTGGAGAAGACACTGGTACTGGAAAAGTCATCACAAAAGTTTTTGTTCACTACAAAAAGAAAGACTACTTTTATTGACAACCTTTCAGTCACAACAAAATTTTTTGTGACTAAATATAATTTTTAGTCACAATAAAAAAGTTATTTGTGAGTAACCATAGTATTTAAACACAAGTTATCACTTATTTAATTTTAGTCACAACAAGTATTTGTGACTAAAAACAT
This sequence comes from Cannabis sativa, assembly GCF_029168945.1. Lineage (NCBI taxonomy): Eukaryota > Viridiplantae > Streptophyta > Magnoliopsida > Rosales > Cannabaceae > Cannabis > Cannabis sativa. The sequence continues at coordinate 20,209,957 of NC_083608.1, forward strand.
ATTTAGTCATAACAAATTGTAATTTTTGTGACAAATACTATTAGCCATGGACTTTTTAGTCACAACGTAAGAACAATAATTTATAATTAGTCACAAGTTTTGTTGTGACTAAAAGTAAGATTTTTTGTAGTGGTTATTGAAAAAGTCACTAAAAAAATTATTGAAAAAACCAACGGAGTTGTGTCATCATCGGAAAAGTCACTAGAGTTAGATGTCTCAAATATAAATTAAAATAGAACTAGTTCTATAACATAATGTACCTATACATTATCTTTATAGCACTCCATTAGAGAGCTTTGACTATCCTTGTCCATGTTCAGATCTAGGAGATTCTCAAATTTTTATTGGCCCTATGACTTATGGTGCGATTGTTGGTTATATGGTTGTTATCGTTATGGTTGGTTGTTTAATTATTTCCTTTTATTCTATATTGAATAATAGGGTTCTAATTACCAAAATTTTATTAGAAGATATTTGAGTGATAGTCATTGATAGATGTGATATGTCACATGTTCTTTCAGAATCAATATCTACCATTTTTTGTGCTTCTTTGATACTTCAAAATTAACAGTTTATTTGTATTTTAGTTGAATGTACTATTAGGGTTTTTATTCTCCTTTTTCAGTGATATATCATCATAAATGAAAGAAGCCATTTCATTTGCATTATGCCTACAGTTTCCACATAATTTAGTTCTAATTCTTGTAGCCTTACGTTTTACGAAGGAGAATGGTATCAACATCTCTAATAAATTATAGAGTAACCAATTACTCAGCTTGAACATAATAAAGTAACTAGTTACCCATTGAATTTGAATAGAAAATATAGTAGGGATTTTAAAACACCATAAATAAACAAAAGATAACACCAACAAAATAAATAACACAAAGAAAAAAAAAACGAACACGCAAAAAAAAAAAAAAAGTTCAACAACCTCAACAAATCAATATATATATATATATATAAATATATACAGTAGAACCTCTATCCAAGAATACACTTGTGACCAAGAAAATAATATTCTAATTGAGAGGTTATAACTAAATAGAGTTACACTTGAAAAAAAAATCAAAATATCAAAAAATATCAATGTAACAAAATTAACAGTAAACAATTCTTAATACTATATTATATTAGAATTATTTTCGAGTACATATAATATTTATACATGTACTATAATTTGAAATAAAATTATTAATTCTACATAAATAAATTTATAAAATATATGTATATATTTTTTTAAGATATAATTATTCTTATATAGAGGTATATTTTATTAATACGGGACTTAAAAAATGTATAACTAATTACAATATAGAGGTTATTCTTATTTATAACTGGGCCCAAATTGGGACTTTATTTTTTTATAACAAATTAGAGGTTATTCTTGAATAGAGTATTCTTAAATAGAGGTTCTACTGTATATAAAGGAAGGTTTTAAACATTCCATGTGGCAGCATACTTATACTTATTTTCTAATCTTTGTCCTCTTAATTTTCTAACTTATTTCTAATTTTTTGATTTATTTAAATTTTATTTTATTCATTAATTGATTACTTTTAATGGGTCTTAATGATTTAGGTTTCATTTTCTTTAGGTCTTTTCGTTTATCTCATTTCTTATTTTGCCTCCATCTTCTTAGACAGAGAAAAAAAAAACCTTCAGAATATAATGATCCTTTCATTTCGCATTCTCTGCTCTTTCTCTCTTTAATTTTCCATTCCACCCAATTTTGACGAATCTAATAATGTTAAGACAGCAACATTACCAGAGAAAGAGGCTGCCCCTGCATCCAAAATGGCATCGTTTGGTAATGTGCCAAGTTCTAATCATCTTTTTAATTATATATGATTCTTGCTATTTGTAATTAAGTAGTTGATTGTGTGGTTTTGATATTTGTTTCTTTGTGTGTGTGATGTTGGTGGAAATTTAATTTGAAAAGCCTTAAGACCAAACTCTAGGGGAGGCTTTGGTGAATGTGTACCATGTGTCTGAGAAGCCCAAATACCAAAGATAAGAAACCAAAACACAAACAAAATTGCCCAATAACGAGCAGGTCCATACTTGATTCTGGTAAGCACAAACTGCAACATTCAAAACTATATTCAATTACATCCCATTTGAGTTAATAGCTGGAACTTTATGATAGTAATCAATGGCCTGCTGCCAAATGCCATGCTCTGGGCTTGCGATAAAATTTCAGTGCTTTTAACTTTTTTATTGAGTTTTCTTTTTTATTATTAATCTTTGTTAGTATCAATTGCTTTATTAAATTTGCTTCATTAAGCTTAAGTAAAGGTTGATTGGGAATGAAAATCAATTAATTGATAAGCCAGAGAAAATCAGAGTTAATTCATGCAATGACATTGTGCTTGGTGAGGATCAAATTTTTGATGTTTCGTAAACGAGCATGCCTATGGTCTCCAGAAAGTTCAAATAACAACAATTTGTTTTTTATTTCCTTAGTTGCCATTACGCTTTTTTTTTTTTTTTTTTTTTTTTTTTTTTTTTAAATTTTTGCCGTTTAATATTATGGTATAAATTTTTGCTGATATATGGTGTCAGTTTTTACCATTATTCTCAAAACGTTCTTAGTTTATAATTGAATTTGTTTCATTGCAGGAGCTTAATGCAATTTGCGAGAGCAATTATCAGCAGAAGACGAAGAAGAGATCTTAGCAGAATTTGAGAGCTTAGAAATTGAGGTTAGTGTGTTTCTCTTTTTGACAGATTGTATAGCTAAAATTAAACGTTCATCCACTTATTTTTTGTTAAACTAATATTGCTTGATTTAAACTAAGAAGTGTACCTCTTGCTCAGGTAGAGATTACCATACATTTTCTCTCTTGAATTCGTATTATAACTATAATTTTATTTTTATTTTATGTATGTTGATGTGTGAGGCTTACTTTCAATGGTATTCACCTAAATGTTCATCTATAATTTCAATGCAGGCTATAAAAATACTAAACGATGAAATGCAGTTGGATGTCATCAAGATTGGAAATTTGGTTCGGGTTAAAGTGCGCAATCCGTATGTTTAAAATACGTTATAAAAGATGACGTTCTTTGAAATCCTAAAGAAACAGGTATTGTAGTAATGTGTGAGTGTGTGCGTGTGCTTTAAATAAAATAAAATAGAAGGGAGAACACTGCAAATCGCTCGCAGTTGGGACGAAGGTGCTACTCCTCTTAAAGATATATTTAAGGTCTTTTTTGGGTTCTTATTTTTTTATTTATTATGGTTTTTATTTATCAACTCTTTTGATTTCGTAACTAATTTTGGTATGGTTTTTATTCACTAATTTTGGTATGGTTTTTATTTTTCAATTCTTTTAATTTCTGAACTAATTTTGGTGTGGTTATTATTTTTCAACTCTTTTTATTTCTTCTTCATCATTCATTTGGATGTGAGCAGGAGAAAGAACTCTTTGAAAGGCGAAAGACATAATGCATGGCTTAATGATGAGTTTACATCCAAAGTAGACAATCTTATTGAGTTGCGGAGAAAGCATGATTCAAAGCTTGCAAAGTAACATCATTGGAGGAGGTATTGAGATACAAAATTATGTTGCATCTCATTCCTTATTAGCTGGGTATCATATATGTTATAATTCTAATCATGTCTAGGAATTACGCTCAACTAAAGATACTGCCTTAGCAAAGGAGGAACAACTATCTGCTGAACTCTCAACAGTAAGTGCTTCTAAAATTCTGCATATTGAGATGATGATGAAAATAGAATCTGATTCTATCTACGTTCATCTTATTGACTTAACCCTTTTAGTCTTTTATTGCATTCTTCTTAGAATCTAATTTTATTTATTTATTTTGTTTGATTTGTTTTTTTTTTCTAGGGGTTATATATAGTCATAATTTAGATTTCTTTTTAATGTTTATAAATTGGAGAAATCCTGAACTATATCAATATCATACATGATATAGTTTCTCCGTTATTTTTTTTTTGTTTTGCAGGAACCACCTACCAAGAAGTTTGTTATGGATGGTGAAATGTCAGATTACATTCTTGCCAAAGTTTGATTCTGCAAGTACGATTATCGAATCAATTATTAATTTTTGGTCTGTTTTTAGAAACTGTCTTATTGACCCGAAAGAAGCAATTGTAAAAGTAATATGTGCATCTTCAAAATGTGGAGAATACCTGTTCGAGATAGGTATGATTGGTGCTTTAGAAATTAATAATAAAATATACAATATAAACAAATATTTGTGTGGTGGTTGGGTGTTTATGCCATTTTCGTTTATGTGTTTTATGGTTGAATATTGAGCTTTTTGGCTATTTGTGTTTGTTTACTATTAATGTGGCTGTTAAACCTCTAGATTATTTGAATTTCTTAGTGTTTAGTCTTTAAATTATTTAACGATTGTTTAACAGTACTTTTTTTTATTTTATTAATGTCTTAATTGAGATATACTATTGTTTTAATACAAGTTTTATTATTGTCAAATTTGAAATAATAAAACTAAAAACCATTGGGAATTATAAAGCAAAAATAAAACTGGTTATTTTAATAATAATAATAATAATAATAATAATAATAATAATAATAATAATAATAATAATAATAATAATAATAGTTTTTTTTTTTTTTGTAAATGGTTGTTGTAGATTGGGGATGATTCATTATATTATGACAATGGTAGGGAATTTATCAAAATTTCTTCAAACATCTACAAAAAATCATATGGTTATCCCATGAATTCTATAGTCGAAGCTATCTACCTTTCACTATTGTGTAATAATAGTGACCCGATATATTTGAAAGAAAGTAATACTAACGCCAAAAAATGAAATGGTCCATGAGTTGAATGAGATGATTATGAATATGATACTAGGAGAAGGGAGCACCTATTTCAGCTTAGTATATGCAAAGCAAATATAAACACAAATGAAGAAGATTTTTTGTATTCAGCTGAGTTTTTGCATAATTTGAAATTTAATTGCATCCCCAATCATGACATACATCTAAAGGAAGGTGCTCATGTATGCTCCTTAGAAATCTAAATCAAACATAACGTTTATACAATGACACAAGATTGATTGTTCTTGGTAAATGGTCAATTGGAGCTAATATAATCTCTGGGATAAATATTGGTCAAAATGTAACTATTTCAAGAATAATCATTTTTCCAAATGAATCCAAGTGGCCATTCAAACTCAATAGAAGACAACTTCCTTTGGCACTATGTTTTACCATAACAATCAATAAAAGTCAAGAACAATCGCTTAAATATGTCGGATTGTATCTCCCTAAGCAAATATTCACTCATGGCCAATTATATGTCGCATTGTCTCGAGTAACTTCAGGAGAATGATTAAAATAAAGTTTGCAAAACTAGGGTCGAACCCGCGCGAAGCGCGGCTTTGTTCCCTAGTTATGAATATATACAAAGTAAACTTATTAATTAACAAGTTAATTACTCCAAAAAAAAACAGTTATCTTATGTTTATTCCTTACAAGATACTTTAATATTCACTAACTATTATTAAATATTTCATTTAAATACATTAATCAATTACAAAAAATATATATAAAAAAAATTCTATTAGGACTAAATTTCTAAATTTTATTAACTATTTTATCGAAATAGCACCACTTATTAACACATCATTGTTGTCAACATTATAAATTATAATGAGTGTGTCATTGTTAACCCCAAGTTACCTTTCAAAATTAAAAATCCACCTATGTGCAGTGTAAGTGTGGTAGACACTTGCCAAAGGCCTAAACCTAGTGCCTAGATGCCACATTTCAGCACCCCAGCACTCGCGTGCTCAAAATGTCGCCAAATAAGAAATATCATGCAAGGTGATCATATGAGAAAAATATCATTAAGGTAACTGGTTACTCTGCTAGATTGGTAATAGTATAATTAGCTATGTAGCATTAAAATAACTCAAATATATAGAGGGTTAATATTATTTTCAACTTTTTGTTTTGTAAAAATTACTAATTAGATTTTGTGTTTTACAAAAATTACTGATTGAATTTTGTGTTTTGTTATTGTTACATATATGATCTTAATAAAATATTTGCAGCGAAACTCTTTTAATATTTGTTATTGTTACATATATGATCTAATAAAAAAAAAAGTGACAACAAAAGTCTCTTAACTTACCATTTTATTGTAGTATTGATCTTTGGACTGTTAATTGATAAAAAAAAAAAAGTGACAACAAAAGTCTCTTAACTTACCATTTTATTGTAGTATTGATCTTTTGACTGTTAATTGACAGCTAAATCCATTAAGTGCCACATAAGAAACAAATGTCAATATATTATCGGACCACATGTTAACTGCTTAATTATTTATCTTTTTTTTTTTTAAACGGAAATCTTTCATTAAAACGAGAAATTACACAGGAAAAAATCAATCAAGCCTCACAACTCGATTGACACAAGGGGGTATAATCTCAATCCACATAGCACTAGCTTTGGAACACAAAACATAATTGGCTAAACTATGAGCGACCATATTAGCCTCTCGGTACACAAATTGTAACCCAACAACCCCATTAGAACCCAATAAGTCTCGAATTTGTTGCATAAGAAAATCACAGTCATAACAAGCATGTCCTAGTTGCGAATAATATTGATAGCTTGCTGGCAGTCTGACTGAACTTGGAATATATGCGTGTTGGGTTTTAGGCCCTAAATAAAACTCATTTCAATATAATCAGATTTACTTATTAATATAGATCAGAAATAACATTTAATGTTGCATGGTTCACATGATTTATTTCATGATTATATGTACATAATGTATGAATTCTATTTAAGTCCAGAACATATCAATTTGTTAATGATTATAGTGTGTATGAATTCTATTTAAGTCCAGAACATATCAATTTGTTAATGATTATAGTGTTGTCAACACAGTGGAATATAATCTTAATTATATGTTCGAAAGTTTATTCCCTGATTTGTCAGTTCACTGGATTTAGACTGACATGATAATCAGTGATAGGTATTCTTACACCTTGAATAAGTGTTATGTCCTTTCCAGGGCATTGGCAAAGTTTACCAGTATCGGATGTATGGAGTATACATCGGAAGGGACCGATATTGAACTTTGATTAGATATATTAAAATTTACCGTAATATCTATTTAATTCAATATCACCTGTTGATCCTAGATCAAATGATCTTAATCCTGATATGTTTAGGTTCGATCTCAAGAGTATTATACATGTTCTTTTATTTGTTAGTTAAGCCTACTTTTGGGTCAGGATGATACGTACATTTTGGGAACATGATAGTATAATTGAGTGGGAGCGCTAACATAAATATAGAATCTATAACTTCTATAGGAATTTAGAAGTGAAACGATGATATCCTTCGAGCTTGGCTAAACAGAGATAAATGGTGGAGATCTCATTTCACTTCGCTGAAATATCATTTATACAGAGCTAAGTGTTTTAAGGATAAAATACATTGAAGGTGTAACGGTAATTTAGTGCCTATTCAATGTAGATCATCTATTAGAGGGTCATTGATCAAATTAGGATTATAACAATGGATAACTAATGATGTGTCTATATCGTGGAACATATAGAGCGTTCTATATACTGAGAGTGCAATTCTAAGTTCTATGCGTGGATTCAACGAAGAATTAATAAGTCAGTGAGTTTAAGATATAAATTCTTGATCTGCTTATTAGAAGCTCGGACATATAGACCCATGGTCCCCATACTAGTTGAGACCATACTGCTTGTAAGACTCAGTTAATTGATTTTGATTAATCAATTATAATTCTAAAGTTAGACTATGTCTACTTTGTGAAGTTTCACTAAGCAAGGGCGAAATTGTAAAGAAAAGAGATTCTAGGTTTATTTATTAATTAAGAGACTTTATATGTCTAATTAATAAATATATTAAATGACAATATTATTTAATAATTAATTTTTAGTTATTAAATAATTAGAATTGACATTTAAATTAGGGGTGTTCGCGGTGCGGGTGGTGCGGTTTTTAACCATTTTTTCAAACCAACCCGCACATGCGGTTTTTCCAATTTTTCAAACTGCACCCGCACCGCGATACTAAAAAACTGCAAAAACCGCACCGCAAAAAATGATGCGGTGCGGTGTGGTTTTTGCGGTTTATGCGGTTTGAACTATCACAATTTTTTTTTTTGAAATAATCATAAAATAATTAAACTATTGTTTAACGCCCAAATGTGACTTCCACTAGCGGTGGTTGTAGTATAGATCGGGCGGTCGATTCCACAGGGAGGTGATTATGGACAAAAGCGTTAGTAGAAAAATAAAAACAAAAGGTTAATAATAAGTGATAATAGTAACCAATGATTTTGTGATTTTTAATTTGATAATAAATATTAAAAGAAAGCAAATAAATGTATAATCAATAGTAAAAGAGAGAAAGGCTTTAAGAATCATCTATATGCTTGTTTAGCTATTTTGTACCTTTGATTCACAAAGTTGACACTAATCATACAACATTAAAGTTCATTATATTTTGAGTATACAAGTTCTTGAAAATAAAAGAAATGATTTAATCTTATGTAGAACCTAGAAATGACATTATACATCAAGCAATAATGCAATAAAAGATTAAACATAAAACAAATCATAAATATTATTTTTACTAAATGGAAACACATAGAAAGAGCATGACTAATCCTATATATCTTTAGTAAAAATAATGACAAAGAAAATATAAATAAAGATGGTGGTGATAGTGAAGGAAATGAACATTAATATTACTTTTCTTAATTTTTAAGCACATAGGAAGAGCATGACTAAACCTATATGTTTAATAAAAAGTAAATAAAAATGAACATAAAAGATAGAACAAGATAAATACTACTATTACTACAATCACTAAATAAAAATATATAGAAAGAGCATGACTAAGTCTATATATATATTTAGTATATAATAGCATATATAGTAGTATAGATGGATGAAGAACAAGAAAATAAAAGTGAAATAAAAACTTGCATTACTCAAATAAATATTACATGTGAATCAAAGATACAAAATAACCTCACTTTGCATATGGAATCATCCCTAACCTTCCAAGGAAGATTAGGCCATTATGCTAATCATTCTCATAAAATTTCTAAAGAGAAAAGATGAGAAGAAAAGATGAGAGAATTTTGCTATAGTTTTTCTACACTAAAAATTACACACTAAAAATTACTAAAATGAGCTCCTATTTATAGAGCCATAAAAGGACTAAAAATAAATAAATAAAATTTGGGATTATAAAATAAATATTAAGATTAAATTTGACATTTCAAATCAAAAATAAAATTAATATTATTTTTGTTATCATTGTGATTTTGACTTCTACTCTTTGGATGAAGGTTGAGTGTGGAAGAGGAAAATAGGGTTGATGATGACCTAGATTTATCATCATTGCATCACATGCTTTGGAAGAGACAAAATTGATGATGAGCTTCATGGGCTAGGCTTAACCTTTTTGGGTTGGGTTGCTTTGGACTTCAACAAAAATGCCATTTTTTCTTCATTTCTTTTCAACTTTGCTCCTTCCTCTTTCTTTCAACAAAAATACACTTTAATTCCTACAAGAAAGACATAAATTGAATCAAAATCAAATATTTTCATTTATAAAATATATTACAATAATTTCATGAAAATATCAATTAAAACTCAATTTATTTTATCATTTAAAATAAATAAAAGTGTATTTTTAACCACTAATCAACTATCATTAATATAATTATTTCAAAACACTTAAGAAAATACAACAAACTTGAGACTAATTAAAGTTATAACAATAACAATAAGTCAATAATCTTTTTAAAGTTTCAACAACACAATTAAATCAAAATAACAAACTTGAAACTAATTAAGTTCCAACAACAATATAAATGTACATTTAACATACTTACATCAATGAATTAAAAATAAAACAAACACAAACTTCCAACTCCAAATTTTAATACACATGTATGGACTTGGGTTTGTTGCTAAGAAGAGAGGGTTTGTGAAGAGTTATGGATTTTGCCTTAAGATTTATAGGCTTGGATTGGGCTCATATGTATGGGCTTAATAAAATAAATATAAAAATTGAAATTTTAAAAGATGCGGTGCGGTGCGGTTTGAATCGCGGTTTAATAATTCAAAACTGCAAACCGCACCGCACCGCGCGGTTTGGGAAAAATTCAAACCGCAACCGCACCGCGAAGAATTTCAAACCGCATTTTTTTTGCGGTGCGGGCGGTTTGAGCGGTTTGATGTATACCCCTAATTTAAATGGTTGAATTTGAAAATTGGCGTTTTTGAAAAAATCAGACGCGGGAATGATAAAACAGCGAAATTGCATAAGTGAGGCCCATTATCCAAAGCCCATGGCCGACCACACTTATAGGGTTTTATCATTTATTTTTTCATTATTTTAATTCCAGATAATTCTAACCTAAACCTAGATGGTTACCTATAAATAGATAGTGATGGCTCTCATTCACACTTAATTCTGTCAGATGAAAACTGAGCTTCCTATTCTTTTCTCTATAGGCCGAACCACTTCTCTCTTCTTTTCTTCTCTAAATTTCGAATTCCTTGAGTGAATGAGTGAGTGCCCACACACATCAAGTGGTATCTCAATCATAGTGTGTAAGACTGTGGAAAATCAACCAACAAGAAGGAGATTCAGCATCAAAGGAAGGAGAGAAAGAGATCCAGGTTCAGATCTTGGTGATGCTCTGCTACAGAAAGGAATCAAGGGCTAGAGATCTGAACGGAAGGAGTCATTATATTTAGCTGCACCCAATGTAAGGTCTTCTTAAACTCTTATGTGTTTATTTCATTGTTTTAGAATTCATATTAGGATGTTAATGAAACATACTTGTTAGTAAATCTAGATCCTGGTAAAATAATTTCCAACAATGCGGCCTTCTAATAATCCAAATTTGGAGCCCTTCGCGGATATCAAGCAACTCAACAATCAATGGAGAATACTCTTGCTTAATCTTCTTTGCATGAGCATATGCAACCTCACCTTTACCATTTTTGACCACAATTCCCAGCTCGGAGGCACCATGCCCCACTTTAACACCATCATCAACATTAATTTTTCAAGTAGTGGAGTTCAGGGTTTGCCATTTTGCTCTACTCCTTTATTGTGAGACACCTTTCTTATATCCATTAACTTCTTAAAAATTAGCCAGATACTTCCTACACCAATCTTATATATCCCCCACTCGAGCCATCTTATCCTTGTGTTTGATGTTGTTACAAATGGACAAGTTTAAAATCTTCCTGCTGCCAGTGATTAGAAAGGCCATAAAGCAAAATAAATGTATCATTGTTTTTAAACCTCTGCAAGTCTCCCCAAAATCTACTTTTTTCTAAACCTCCCTACTACTTATACATCCCCATAAAAGCATGAAACAGTTTCTCCTCATTCCCTCCAAAACACCTTTCACACATAGGATAAACTGTCATTCCTCTCTTAGACAAAATATAGTTAGTAGGAAGCTAAGAAAAGCATACCTTCTAAACAAATATATTTAACCTTGGTTGGTATTTTGAGCTTCCATAGTAACTTCCACCATCTCTCCATATGTTGAGTATTTGATTGAGATTCCTTTTCCTGCAAATTGGAAGCCAAAAGATATCCACTTCTAACAGAGTACTTATCTTTTTTGTTGTAATGCCACATTATTTTATCATCAATGTCCCAAGCACCACTTGGTAGGTTCATAATCAACTCAGCATCTTCAGTATTACATACTGCTCTCACTAAATCATTGTCCCATGAACCGTCTATCTTCTTTAGATCCACAACATAGAGCTGCTTAAAAAGATATGGCTTATCATAAAATTGAAAACTCAAGGGTCGAGGTAGCCACAAATTTTTTAACACACGGAAACTCTCACCATTGTCAATCCTCCATCGATATCCCTTAAGAATCAAGTTCTTTTCCCACACCAAACTCTGCCACACAAAAGATCCATGAACCCACATTTTGCCTCTAATATCCCCTTATTCAGAAAGTAACTAGCCTTTAATACTCTGCTACATAAGGACGAGGGAGATCTAATACACCGCCAAACTTATTTAGCAATCGAGCTTGATTAAATAAACTTAAATCACGGAACCCCAATTCACTTTTGTCCTTTGTCTTACAAAGATAGTCCCATGAACACCAATGAATCTTCTGACTTTTATCTAACGAACGCCACCAAAAGCGAGCAGCCATCCAATGAAGACTTTTTATAGTGCTTTTAGGAAGCCTAAAATAACTCATAGTATAAGTTGCCATCACTTGGATGATGACCTTTATTAACACTTCCTTACCAGCAATTGAGAAAATAGAGCCTTTCCATCTTCTTATCTTATTCCACACTTTATTTTTAATGCCTTTAAATAACTCTTTTTTTTCGTTTTCCCACCATAGACGGTAACCCCAAATATTTGCCATAACTTTCGACTACCTGAACATCCAATAGTTCAGCAACCCTTTGCTTATTAATCGCCACCTCAGTCCTGCCAAAACATAGCTCAAATTTATGAAAATTAACGACCTAACCTGAAGCAATTGTGTACTTTTACAACACTGTCTTACAGCATTGACATTCCTCTTCATTGGCCTCCATGAACACCAAGCTATCATCCGCAAAGAATAAATGTGACACTCTTAGTCCACGATTTCCAAATGCCAACCCACTTAACCGACCCCGCCTCTCCTCCGCTTGAATTCAACTTGAAAAAGCTTTAGCACAAAACAAAAAAAGAAACAGAGACAAAGGATCACCTTGTCTTCACCCTTTTTAAGGAGTGACATGTCCCAAAATTTTGCCATTTATCAGGAATAAGAAACTAATTGAGTAACATACACCATAATCTTTTGTACCCATCGATCCTCATACCCCAATTTCAACATCATAGCTTGGATAACTCTTCACTCCACTTTATCGTATGCTTTAGCCAAGTCAAGCTTTAGTGCCATCTTGGAACCATTACGGAAGTAATTTTTACGCATACAATGTAGCCCTTCATACCTGATTATGGCATTGTCATGAATTAACCGACCTTTCACAAAGGCACTTTGCGTATCTAAGATGACAACTCCAAAGGACTGTCTCAATCTATTAGCAAACACTTCGAGACCACTTTATAGATAACATTGGACAAACTAATCGGTCTAAATTCTTCAACCTTTTTTGGTTTATCAACCTTTGAGATTAAAGCAATTAAAGTATCATTAAGACTCCCAACCACAGCTCCATTATTAAGAATTGTTAAACATACCTCAACCACGTTAGACTCAACCTTATCCCAAAATTTCTGATAGAATAGGGTTGGTAGACCATTCGCTCCTGGTGCATTAGTCGGGTTAATATTCTTCACCACTCGAATCACCTCATCAACTAAAACTCTTTTAAGATCATGATTCATGACTTGAGTTACCTTAGGCTGCACAACAGCTAAAACATCTTCCATGACTTCTTCATTGAGCTCAGAAGCAGTGAACAAACCTTGGAAATACTCTCCAATAATTTGTTGAGCTATGTGGCTATCATTCAGCCATTTTTCTATAGAATCCATCAGACCTTTGATTTCATTTTTCCTCCTACGGGATGAAGCTTTATGATGGAAGTACATTGTATTTTGGTCTCCCCATTGTAACCACATTTCTCGGCTCCATTGTCGCTAGGGGTGTTCATCAAACTGCTCAAACCTCACAAATCGCCCGCACCGCAAAAAAAATGCAGTTTAAAATTCTTTGTGGTGTGGTTGCGGTTTGAATTTTTCATAAACTGTGCGGTGCGGTTTGCAGTTTTGAATTGTTAATATGCGCTTCAAACCGCACCGCACCACACATTATAAAAATACTAACTTTTATATTTATTTAGTCCAATATGTAAATGTCCAACCTAAAACTCACTAATTATTGTATTATTGAAACTTATTTTTTTTCATATTTATTGTCAAGCCTTATGGTATTTTTGACAAATGTTGCTCAAGCTTTGTTGTATTTGTGATAGTTTAATTATTTAGTGATAGTTCAAACCGCATAAACCGCACCGCATCGCACCATTTTTTGCGGAGTGATTTTTAAGTTTTGCGGTGCGGGTGCGGTTTAGAAAATTAGAAAAATTGCATGTGCGGGTTGGTTTAAAAAAATGGTCAAAAACCACACCACCCGCACCGCGAACACCCCTAATTATCGCCAATATTTCTCATCTTTGTTGAGCAATCCATTAAGCTTTTTCTCCTCCCTCATAATTTCAACCCAAGCACTTGGTTGTTGGGCAGCTGACAATTCAGCTAGTATCTTTTTAGATTTATCGATTTCCTCATAAAGTTTATTTTTTTTTCCTCTTATTCCATGCTTGTAATTCTTCCCACGACAATTAAACAAAAAAAATACAGATTTGAAAAAAAAAACTAATACCGAGAGAGGAAGGGCGGGGTTCATTGCCTAACGTCTTCAACAATTGACGATCGGAGACGGGGCCTTGTGGCCCACTGCCCTTTTTCGTCAAATAGATAGATAGACGAGAAAGGAGAGTGAGCGTGAGAGAGACCGAGAGAGAATCGGGGTAGGGATTTTTGGGTCTTGGGGTTTTGTGGGTATATGGATTGGTAGTTAATCTGGGTATTGGGGGTTTGGGGTTTGTTGATGGCTAACAGAGAAGGAGAGGGAGAGCTGTGAGATAGAGAGAAAGAGAGAGATTATGGTTTGAAGAAGAAGAAGAAAAAGAAAAAAAATATTTAATTTTTTTTTTCCGATTCTTTAAATTTTTAATTTGATTTTTAAATTTTTAAATATTTATAATTATTGGGAAATTTGTATTCTCTTATGCTAAATGGAAGAATTAAAGGATCTTTTAAAGGCGAGAAGGGTCTTCGCCAAGGAGTTCCTATGTCCCCGCTCCTTTTTGTGCTCATTATGGAGTATTTGACTAGATTGCTTATCCAAAAGTCAAAGGAGAAAGAGTTTGGTTTTCACCCTCTTTGTAAATCCATTGGCCTAGTCAATCTTTGTTTTGCGGATGATCTAATTATCTTTTGCAGGGGTAATGAGAAATCTGTCAAACTTGTTAATGAGGCTTTCCATCGGTTCAGTGAAACCACAGGGCTAGTGGCTAATAAATCCAAGTCCACTGTGTACTTTGGGGGTATTCAAGATGTTGGCAAACATAATCTTTTGAACATTCTTCAAATGGATGAAGGAAATTTTCCCCTCAAATATCTCGGTGTGCATCTCAGGCCCACCAAATAGAGGTTCTCAGATTGTGGGATCATCATTGATAAAGTTCACAAATATTTGCATAATTGGGCTAGCAGGAATCTCTCGTTTGCGGGCAGAGCTCAGCTGATCCATTCTGTCCTTCTGGGTAGGGGTAAAATCGGTCGGTTATGGTCGGTTTTTAAAATTTTATAACCGACCGTTTAGAAATTATAACCGTATAAAACCGACCGTACGGTTTTTGGCGGTTTTCGGTTTGGCGGTTTTGGGCGGTTTTGACAGTTTTTCGGTTAAACTATTTTTTTATTTCAAAAACTGAAACCGACCGCCATGTCAAAAAAACCGAAACCAAAACCGACCGCCAAATTCGGTGATGACGTGGAACCGAAAATTCGGTTACGGTCTGGTCAGTTTGATGGTCGGTTTTGGTTTTTCGGTTTTTATGAACACCCCTACTTCTGGGTGTTTAGAACTATTGGATGAACCTTTTCTTACTTCCCCAAAAAGTTACCGCGACCATTGATAAATGCTGCAGGGATTTTCTTTGGGGAGTGAATGGGAACCGTAGCAAAATGCATATCCCCTCTTGGGAGAAAGCTTGTCTCCCCAATAAACTTGGAGGCATCGGGTTTAGGGAAGGGAAGAAATGGAACATTGCTTTAATGGCTAAGTATTTTTGGGATGTTTCGAACAAGCAAGATAACCTATGGGTCAGATGGATTGATGCTATATATTTGAAAGGGCGAAGCATATGGACTGTCAACTTTCAGCAAGATGCTAGTTGGTATTTCAAAAAGCTTCTCCGGCTCTGCTCAATTATAGGTGACGATGATGTTAAGGCGGCGGTGAGGAGAGGTAAATTCCACTCTAAACTGTTTTATGTTTCTTTTGTTTAAGTACTGACTGATAATTATGCAAAGAACATATGGAATAGATTGATATTGCCAAAACACAGGTTTATTGGTTGGCAATTAGTGAATGAAAAACTGCTTACTAGAGATAATATAAGCAGATTCATTGTAATTCCTAATGAGAATTGTCCTGTTTGTGGTACTGAGAGAGAAACACATAGTCATTTATTTTATAGCTGCTGCCTCACTCAAAAGATCATCAAAGAGATTATGTCCTGGTGTGGTTATTTCAGCTGGCCAAACAACATCAGACAGTGGTTGTCCAGGCCTTCAAATAATGTTAGGGAGCATATGTTGAATGCGATTGTTTTAGCTACCTTGTATGCTGTTTGGACAAACCGAAATAGTTGTGTTTTTGAGCAGGAATGTAAGCTAGCTGAGATTGCTAGTAAAGAGGTCAAGTCGACTGTCAAGCTGAGATTTTTAAGCTGTAATAGCAGGAGAAATGAACCCCTGTTCGATTATATTGTCAATGTAATGGATAGTTGGTAAAGGGTGCGGCTGCTGCTCCTTGTGGCTGGCTGCTTTCCTTTATTTGTTTTGTATTCTTTTGCTTGTTTTGAATAAAGAACTTCCTCCCTTGTTCAAAAAAAATATTTATAATTATTTTTTAAAATTAATATTACGCGGGCCACTAAAAATTTGCTACGTGTACAAGTGTGTACACGTGGTCAGTCCACTGGCATTTAATTGTGATTTTTAGACGGAAGTGTAGAGAGCAAAACAGAATGAGAGTATAGGTAGTTTTGCTCATTAAAAAATTAATTTTTGTGGTTAAGTTTTATAAAATTTAAAGTTTAGGTGGTTTAACCGTTAATATTTTTTTTTATTATTTTTTTTTTGTATATCTAAATAATTTTTTTTTTTTTTTAAAACAAAACAAGTGGGCCCAACGCCCAAATCCGGAAGTGAAAACATACGATTCGACCACGGACCTGAATCCTGATCGGTAACTGAATAGTTGCCGATGCCGATAGTTTCACGTTATCTATTTATTTATTTATTATATATGATAAATTATTAAAAAATAGTCTCTTTCTTCTTTCTTCTTCTTCTTCTTCTTCTTACAGGGAGGGACACATGGAGCTTCTGTGTATACACTGAAACGACAAGGATAGAAGAAACCATTCTCACTTCTTTTTTTCTTCTAGCCCTAAATTTTTATCATATTATATCGAGAGAATTTTCTTTGGTTCTCGCTAATGGCGCTCTCGGAGGAGGAATGCTCTTCCGCCAAATCCCGATCGTCATCTTCCGCGGCCTCTTCCACCAGCAATCACTACCTCGCCAAGTGCGTCCTTAGAGGAAGTGTCGTTCTTCAAGTCGTCTATGGTCGAATCCGCTCTCCTACCTCACTCGACGTCGTTTTCGGCAAGGTCATTCTCTTCTTCCATTTCCTCATTTTCTCTTCTTCTTCAATCTTGATTTGTGATCTTTCTTCTTCTTGTTCTTATTGCATTGTTGGAGTATAAATCGAGTATCTGAAATGAATAAATGGATATCAGTGTTTTCACTGAGATTAGGAACTTTTTAATTGCCAATATGGTATAGAAAGTTCTTGCCTTTTCTTTGCGGATTGATCTTCACACATAGCTATGGATTTAATTCATATGCCTTGGAGCTGCCTTTGTGTAATTCTGTATTTTCATGTATGTTTTCATAACTAGCTACGGAGGTTTTTTTTTTAGCTGAACAGTGGGGTACTTGTTTACAAAAATTGATTCAGGAGACTTCTATAGAACTGGTTGTAATAGGCGAAGATGGGATAGTGCAATCTGTGAGCGAGCAACCTGTGTTTGGCACCATTAAAGACCTTGCCGTTCTGCCCTGGAAAGACAAGTTTTCGCCTCAGAATCCGCAGGTTTGGATTATTTCAACTATATATGGCCATAGTAGTTTGAAAGAGATATTTGTGTACATCATAATAAGTTCTTATTGGCAGAAGCTTTTACCTTCCCTTGTGAAGATCATAATTATCCCTTTTCTTGTTGTAGATGCTAGGTAAAGATTTTTTACTAGTTCTTTCTGATTCTGGGAAGCTCTCGGTTCTATCTTTTTGTAATGAAATGCACAGGTAATTTTTTTTTCTTACTTATTTCTTCATGTTGTTGTCTTGGTGAATAACTATTTTTGAACTGATTCTTGGTCTGTATGGTATGTGTGACTGTTCGAATAGATTCTTCCCAGTGACGCAAGTTCACCTTTCAAATCCTGGAAATTTGAGGGATCAACTCGGAAGATTGCTTGCTGTTGATTCCAGGTGCACCACTACTCTGCTTATTGGATATTTGTAAATGCTTAGAGCATCTCCAATTTTTTTTTTTAGCTAAAATAACTAAAGTTAAAATAGAGAGCCAATTTTATTATTGTTGCTCCAACTATGGTCTTTACTATAGTTAGTCTTGGATTATTTAATAATATTTTATAATTTAAATTTGTCAAATATAAATTAATATTATAAAATAATGGAAAAATAATATTGCTTTTAATTAAAATACTATTAAAAAAGTTTAGCAAAAAAGTAGCGAGCTCCCTCTCTCTATCCATTCTCTATTATAGAGAGCCATTTTTTGTATGGTTGTAGCTTATTTTTTCAAGTCTAACTCGCTATTTTAACTGAAGAGTGTGTTTAGAGAGCATGGTTGGAGATGGTTGTGATTATAGTGTAGTTTAATCATATATACATTTTTTTTAACATTTCTTTCAAATGTTTGTCCAATGCCATTATTTATAGAAATTAATCAGGTCGATTTGAGTTCATGAACTGATTTTGTAATTGAGAGATATATCTTTGTCTTGTAATTTTTTGTTGAGGTGGACTTCCTGTTTCCCTTCTCACACTAAACTATTATATTCATAATATATTCCTTTCACAACTAAAAGAAAAGAAGGATAGGAAAGACAATGAAAATTTGAGGAGTTTTTGTTGTCCTTATTATTTATTTTTTTATTTTACTTTACAGTGGATCTTTCATTGCTGCAAGTGCCTATGAAGATCGATTGGCTATGTTCTCTGTTTCAGTATCTGCAGGCTGTGATATCATTGATAAGGTTAGTTTTTTTTTTCTCCCACTCTTTAAATTTTCCAACTACTGTCTTCTTGTAAAGAGTGAACAGTTCCTAGCTTCCGCAATTATTTGTGATAACGTGCTCCACTCCCTTCATTTTGTTGAAAACAAAGTTTTCAAACAACAAGATTATTAAGTTATGTTAAGCTGTTATTTCAGAAAATAATTTATCCTCCTGAAAATGGAGGAGATGTAAGCACAGCTAGAAGCATTCAAAAGAACAATATAAGCGGTACCATATGGGGAATGTGCTTTATTTCAAAAGATCCTTATCAGCCAAGTAAGGGGCATAATCCTGTACTTGCCGTTCTTTTGAATAGGTATTGCATTTACGAGTATTTATGCTATTCTCTATGGTTGAGCTTTTCTTAGTATAAATTCTCTCTCTTGTTTATGTTTATCTAATTTGAAAATATATATAGGAGAAATGCAGTCCTTAATGAGCTTCTGTTATTGGAATGGAACATTAGAGATGATGATGTTTCTTTGTTATCGCAATTTGTTGAAGATGGACCTTTGGCATACGACATTGTTGAAGTTCCTCATTCCTATGGATATGCCATCATGTTCAGGGTGGGTGATGCACTCTTAATGGATCTTAGAGATGCTCTTACACCCTGTTGTGTCTATCGAACAAACTTAAATTTCTTACCCCATGCAATTGAGGAGCAGAATTTCAGTGAAGAGTCAATCAGGGCACAACATGATGTTGATGATGAAGGTTTGTTTAATGTTGCTGCCTGTGCTTTGCTGGAGCTTCGGGATTATGATCCTATGTGTATAGATAGTGACAATAGCAATATAAAGATTAGCTACAAACATGCATGTTCGTGGAGTTGGGAACCAGGAAATACTAAAAATCCGAGAATGATCTTTTGTCTAGACACTGGAGAATTTTTTCTAATTCAACTTGGCTTCGATTTGGGTGGTCTTAGGGTTACTCAATCTGACTGTCTTTACAAAGGATTACAATCAAAGGCGCTTTTATGGGTTGAAGGTGGCTTTCTTGCTGCTCTTGTTGAGATGGGGGATGGAATGGTTTTGAAATTGGAAGATGAAAAGCTGATTCACAACAGTCCTATTCAAAACATTGCGCCAGTACTGGATATGTCAATTGTAGATTACCATGATGAGAAACATGATCAAATTTTTGCCTGTTGTGGAGTGGTGCCAGAGGGTTCGCTAAGGATTATTCAAAGTGGTATTAGTGTAGAAAAGCTACTTAGGACAGCTCCTATCTATCAAGGCATAACTGGTACCTGGACAGTTCGAATGAAAGTTACTGATTTGTACCATTCTTTTCTTGTTCTGTCATTTGTTGAAGAGACCAGGGTATTATCAGTTGGTTTAAGCTTTACTGATGTGACTGATTCAGTTGGTTTCCAACCAGATGTTTGTACTTTGGCATGCGGCCTTTTGAACGATGGATTGCTCATCCAGATTCATCAGCATGCAGTAAGAATTTGTTTGCCCACCAAAGTTGCCCACTGTGATGGAGTCTCTTTGCCTTCTCCAGTTTGTAAGTCTTGGTTCCCTGAAAATATGAATATCAATTTGGGGGCTGTTGGAGAAAATTTAATAGTTGTCTCTACTTCCAACCCTTGTCTTCTATTCATTCTTGGGGTCAGAATGATATCAGAATACAACTATGAAATATATGAGATGCAACATCTGAAACTGAAATATGAGTTATCATGCATTTCCATTCCTCAAAAAAGTTTTGAGCGCAAAAGCACAAATCATCCCATGGACGTGGGAGATGAGAGTTGTGTGGCTTCTCTTTCAACTGAAGTTGACATCAGTAAATCTTTTGTTGTTGGCACACATAAGCCTTCAGTGGAAGTTTTGCTTTTTGATCCTGATGACGGCCTAAGACATCTTGCAATTGGAACGATTGCACTTACAAATATAACGGGAACTACTGTCAGTGGTTGTGTTCCTCAAGATGTAAGGCTTGTATTTGTTGATCGGTTTTATGTCCTTTGTGGACTTAGAAACGGGATGCTGCTTCGATTTGAGTGGCCCATTGCCTCTTCAGTTCCAACATCTGTATTACCCGACTCTTTTGTTTCAGTGGATATAGATTCTGATTTTTCTAGCATGTCAGCACCAAATAGTTTTGGTTTACAAAGCAATTATATTGAATTATCTGAGAAGACAGTGAGCGGGGTTCCGATTGATCTTCAGTTGATTGCCATTCGCCGCATTGGCATTACCCCTGTTTTCCTAATTCCCTTGAGTGGCTCGCTTAATGCTGATATAATTGCTCTGAGTGACAGACCTTGGTTGTTGCACACTGCAAGGCATAGTCTCTCTTATACATCTATTTCATTTCAATCTTCAACACATGTAACTCCTGTATGCTCTGTTGATTGCCCTAAGGGTCTTTTGTTTGTAGCAGAGAACAGTCTACATTTGGTAAGAAATCTAATCCATTTTATTATGTGATGATGTGGATATTTTGCTTTCTTTATCATTGATAGCTGGTACTTTCTCTGTTTGTTGAAAAGTTTGTTTCCATTGAACAGATGTTTTATAGATTGAGCATCGAATATCATGCTATCTTCAACTGCTACAAAAATTAATTATTCATTTAGTTTCTAAAGAGAGCAATTTAGTTGGTTTCATGGTTTATTTTCTGCTCTGGTATATGCTCTTGGATGGTCTTTTGTTCTTCCTCTTTTGGTTTCTCAGTTTTATTTCTTTCCCTTTTGTGGTGGTTACTCTGTAGGTTCCTTAAGTTTCTGGTGAATGTAGAGGTCAATTGGAAATTTTTGCAAATATGTAAACTAAATTGTTATGGTGTTAACAAATATCTAAGTTAACTACTTAATGATGTAAGTACTGTAGTTACCGATATTATTGTACAATTAAAATTGCGGCATTTCTTACTCTTGCTATCATGTATCCAGATTTACTGTGTTCGAGTTATGGACTCATTTCAAGAACCAAGTTCTGTACTTTTTCCTGGATACCTATAGTGGCTGTTTAGTTGAAGGAGTATATTATAGGAACTAGAAGTTGATGATTTAGCAACCCTTTTTCCTGTTTTAAGACTTACTTGTTACTTAAGCTGATAAATGTCTGCATCTTGTGATTCTTTAGGTGGAGATGATTCATAGTAAGAGGCTTAATGTGCAGAAATTCAATCTTGGAGGCACTCCTCGGAAGGTCCTATATCATAGTGAAAGCAGGTTATTGCTTGTGATGAGGACTGATTTAACATATGATTCATGTTCATCTGATATATGTTGTGTGGATCCTATTAGTGGGGCAGTAATCTCATCTTTTAAATTTGAGCATGGAGAAACAGGGAAATCAATGCAGTTAGTAAGGGCAGGGAATGAGCAGGTCATTGTTGTCGGAACCAGTCTATCTTCTGGTCCAGCCATAATGCCCAGTGGCGAGGCTGAAAGGTGTACCATTTTCCCCCTACTTTTCCATTTACTTTCTCTGCTTGTTCCACGTTGCATCACGAAAATGCTTCACACATTAAGACTTGTTATTTTTCTTAATGAAGTTAACTTTTCAGGAATTAATTTGGGACTATACAGGCATTCTTTTATAACTTACATGTTTGTTTGGATTTTATATCCCCCCTTTTGTGTATAGTTCCAAGGAAATGTCATCCTAACTTGACTTTTCTGAACAGTACGAAGGGCCGTCTTATTGTTCTGTGTCTTGAACATGCGCAGAACTCAGATAGTGGTTCAATGACTTTCTGTTCAAAGGCAGGGTCATCTTCTCAAAGAGCTTCACCATTTCGTGAAGTTGTTGCATATGCTACAGAACAGCTATCTAGCAGTAGCCTGTGCAGTAGCCCAGATGATAATAGCTCCGATGGAATTAAACTTGAGGAAACTGAAGCATGGCAGTTACGGTTGTCATATTCACTTGCATGGCCTGGAATGGCACTTGCTATCTGCCCTTATCTTGAGCGTTATTTTTTGGCATCTGCCGGTAATATTGTAAGTCACTAAACTCTTTCGTTCTTTTAACTTTTCTGTTTTTTAAACGTGCAATTTAGCATATATGATGGCAAGTGCAAACGTTCTCACATCAGATACTAGGATGAGTGTGGTTTTCTGTGCAATTTATTGGTGATAAAAATATATTAACTGCTCTATTATTTCAGTTTTATGTATGTGGGTTTTCAAATGACAATACCCGAGTGAAAAAATATGCGATGGGGAGGACAAGGTTTATGATTACGTCTCTAACGGCACACTTCACAAGAATTGCTGTTGGTGATTGTCGTGATGGAGTCCTCTTTTTTTCTTATCAAGAAGTAAGTGGAAAATTTATTTTGCCAATAAATTTTTTTTATTGGATGGATTATCTCCTTGCCTTCTTTCTTAGTTTCTTCAGTCCTCCACACTTCTATTCTTAGAAGGTGCTCTCTTGTTTCCTACCTGAATATAACAGGATTTAGCCTGCTTGTTATGCAATACTTGTGTTGAGAGTGCTGCTTCTCTTTCTTGTATGGCAGGATACTAAAAAACTGGAGCAACTTTACTGTGATCCATCCCAAAGACTAGTTGCTGATTGTATTCTCAAGGATGTTGATACTGCTGTTGTGTCAGATCGTAAGGGCAGCATTGCTGTTCTATCATGCACAGATCACTTAGAAGGTATTAGAGCCTTGTAAGCAATTGCTTCATTTTATGGAAATTATGGAACTTAAAATTACTATAATGTTTGAAAATGAGGCAGTAACGTCGACGACACTTAGAAGTTTGACCTTAGTTATCAAATTTAGGCATCAGCTCATAAAAGTTGGTAATTATTAGGCATCAGCTCATAAAAGTTGGTAATTATTAGGCATCAGCTCTACTCGGTTGAAAGGGAAATTAAATTAATACACAACCTTATAATCTTTGGTGAAGTACAGTTGGCGACTACATAAACATATGTGCAGGTTTGGAAAACTTAGACATGGTTGGTACAGAGGCTAGCATATCTTAATTTTTATGAATTATCAAATACTAATGCTATGTTTGGAAGTTGGATTTTGGTGAGAAAAGAAAAAGATGAGGAAAATGTAGGGAAAAAATGTGGAGAATTAAAAAAAATCAATTTTTCATGGTTGGTATGGAAATTTTGTTGAATCAAGTTTTTTTCCATACACTTTTTCATTCCACACTGAACATGAGAATTTATTCTTTTTTATATTTATTATTATTTTTTTATTTCACTTTTTTTTTTCCTACATTTTCCTCACATTTTTCATTTCCCACCAAAATCCAACTTCCAAACAGAGGATAAAGAAATTTCAATTACTATATGGTGTAACTCTTGGAAGATTTTGCCTTCATCATTAAGATGTGGGGCAATGTGGAGGATCTCTTTGAAACCATGAGTGGGAACTTTCAACTTAATTTTTCTGCCCCATTTGTCATTTTGTTGTTGCTCATGTTTTCCAGTTTGAATGAATATATCTTAATTTTTCAATGGGGTGCCAGATAATGCTAGTCCAGAGTGCAACTTAACAGTAAGCTGCGCCTATTATATGGGTGAGATAGCTATGAGCATCAAGAAGGTACTTGCTTTTGCACTTCCACATTATTTTCTTTGTGAAATCATCAAATTACTTTGCAGTGGAATTCAAGTATCTAAATCCAATTTAATGCATGTAACTTTTAGATCTGGTATCATATAATCATTGAAATTTCAATTAGTTACAACTTTGGAAATAATTTTGCTACTCCTGAACATTTATTTTCTCACGTTCGATTTTAGGGATCATTTTCGTACAGACTTCCAGCAGATGATGTATTGAATGGTGGTGACTTGAAGATTGACTCTACACATAATACTATTATTGCCAGCACTCTGTTAGGAAGTATAATAACTTTCATTCCTCTGTCAAGGTAAGGGACAATCATTTCAGCTTTCTTGAGGAATAAATAAATGCCTATAGAATGCAAGAAGTATAGTTGATTAATATTGTGGATGTTCGGAAATATGTTGAACATCTTAAATATCTAACAATTCCTACCTTGATCAGGACTTTGATTACTCATTATCTAATTAATTTTGAGTTGATCTAACTGATATAAACTTCATTTTCCTGCAGAGAAGAATACGAACTCTTGGAAGCTGTCCAAGCTAGATTAGTGATTCATCCATTAACTGCTCCTATTCTTGGAAATGATCATAATGAGTTTCGAAGACGAGAAAACCCAGTAAGATTAGTGGCTACCATTAGTACATTATATGGTTTGACATGCTTTCATGGGGTTTGTCGAAAATGTTATGCATGTAAATAGGGTTATTACTTTTTTTTATTTATTTTTTATTCTTTTCCTTATGTTATGAACTTATGATCATTACTTTCACCTTGATAAATGCATGGGTTTGTGTGTACATGGATTCTACCCTATGCTCCCACTGAATTATTGTTTCTTGGGTGTAGAAACTTCACAAAAGCAGTTGTGTGTCATAACTAACTGTTGTATATGTTGCACATTGGATTCAAACTAAATTATCTTTTGCCTAATGATCGTCGTATCAATTGCAGACTGGAGTACCAAATATACTTGACGGTGATATGCTTACTCAGTTCTTGGAACTTACAAGTATGCAACAAGAGGCTGTATTATTGTTTCCTCTTGGCTCAAGAGATGCTGTAAGCTCAAGCATGAAATCATCGTCATCACCTTTACCTATCAATCAGGTTGTACAACTTCTGGAGCGAGTTCATTATGCTCTAAACTAAGTACATGTCTCCAACTTGTTCTGGAGCTATCGAAAATGGCTTCGACCCACCAACCTTGATGGTCGTCAGATCACTTGTCATCCAATTTTCCCAGCACTGATTCACTGACTATCAAAGAAAAATTCCTTATATATAATCACTTCACTTGGATGAAGGGAGTGGAGGTACTGATGGTGGAGATAGAAATGTTCAGAGAACGTACTTGGTTGGTTCTTATTTAAAGTGGAGCAACAATTGAGTAAGGTGGGGAAGAAAGTGTGAGGGGTTAAGGTTTTTTACCATTTGTTCCATGTAATTAATTGCTGCGTTGGATTTGTGTTGTTCCTATTTATTGTTGACATGCCGTGTGGGAAGAAAGTTAAAAATCATCATTCCGTAGAGTAATTGATTCAACTTTTGTTCTTTTTTTTAAGCCACAAATAAAGGGTTTATGTATGTATCACTTGCCTTGTAGCTAATGCCATCTGTTGCAAGCGACGAATTTACAGAAATGGTAAAAAAAAAACTGAAAAGTTAGATTTTATAAATCTGGACAAAAAATAATGATAATAATAATAATATTAATAATGCATAGGTAGTTAGCCAAAAAATAAGGGTTTTCTTTTTATTTATTTTTTTTTTGTAAGGAACCAAAAATAAAGGTTAAAATATAGAATATGCATAAATTATAATATAAAGATACCATAAACGAACTTATCTAATTATTACATTTTCTGTTCTTTCATTATTTTTTTTTTTTTAATTTTCCTTTTTACATTCCTTCAAACTATACAATAAACAAGAGGGAAATTTGAATTTTTATGCTTACATTAGGGAATAATTTTTTCCCTAAACTTAAAATAGGGAATATTGGTAAAATGGGATAACATTTTCTTAATTCTCACAATACCCCCCCATTTGAAACTTGATGCCCTCTCTCTCTTTCGCCTCTCTTTCTCTCTTTCTCTCTTTCTCTCTCGCTCGGTGCCGCACCCACACATGCAGACCACCCACCCACGGCAGACCGGACTACGCACGACCACCGTCCGAACCACGCACGATTCAGCCCCTTCTCTCGGACCCAGCCCCTCTCTCTCTTCCTCTCTCTCAAACTGAAAAAAAAATAATACCAAAGGTCCGATGGTCGGACCACATGGTCCGATGGGGTCTGACCAATCGGACCCATCGGACCTCGGACCACGTGGTCCGACCATCGACCTCCGGTTTTTTTTTTTTTTTTTTTTTTTTTTTTCCGGTTTGAGGAAAACAAAGAGACACATTGGTCCGATGGTCGGACCACATGGTCCGATGGGTCCGATTGGTCGGACCCCATCGGACCATGTGGTCCGACCATCAGACCTCTGGTATTTTTTTTTTTCAGTTTGAGAGAGAGGAAGAGAGAGAGGGGCTGGGTCCGAGAGAAGGGGCTGGGTCGTGCGTGGTTCGGACGGTGGTCGTGCGTAGTCCGGTCGGCCGTGGGTGGTCTGCCGTGGGTGGGTGGTCTGCATGTGTGGGTGCGACACCGAGCGAGAGAGAAAGAGAGAAAGAGAGAAAGAGAGGCGAAAGAGAGAGAGGGCATCAGGTTTCAAATGGGGGGGGGGTATTGTGGGAATTAAGAAAATGTTATCCCATTTTACCAATATTCCCTATTTTAAGTTTAGGGAAAAAATTATTCCCTAATGTAAGCATAGAAATTCAAATTTCCCTAAACAAGATCACAAAGAAGAATTACTGCCAGACTTAAATGATGGAAAGTTAGCAGAGCTGTCATTGATATTGGAGAAGTTGTTTAAACATCACCAGAGTTTTTAATTATTATTGACTTCAGAAAAGTCAGCAGATAGTGTCTTTACATTGCTGGTGTTGTTATCGACTTCAGAAGTCATCGAAATGTCGTTAGAGTTGTCATTGTTATAGGGAAAGAGAAAAATCGTTTTGAGCTTTGATTATCGATCCAGATAAACATATAGGACAGTTTGCTCTGAAATTGAGGGGCAATTTTTGTGCCCAAAATATTTTGGCTCACAAAAATTTCCTTATAAAGAAAGGTTTACAAAAGTCCAAAATTAAAATATTCTGATCCATTTAAAAATGGCTAAAAGTATCTGTTATGGACTCGAGAATGAGCTCGTAGTAAGGTGAATTGAGCTTTCCTGATGTCATCAATCTGCACGAACGAGAGTAAAACTCTGATGACATCATCAATCTGCATGAGTACTCTTTTTTCTTTAAATGAATTTGAGCAGAAAATTCACTTATCACACACTAAGTGGGAACTGCCTAACCACCAAATCAGTTAACGATTATAGTTAATTTTCTCCAATACTCCATACTATAAATAAGGAAAGATGATTAACAAAAATGGTTGATTCCCAAAAAATATTTATGAAATAGACCAAAGTATGTGACGGTACACTATTTTGACAACTTGAATTTGAGTATTATTCTTCTTCATAATATAAATTATTAAGAATGAAACTATCAGTGAAAGTTGAAAATTATTTTCTTCCTTAGATTAGGATAAGATTGTTATAAAATAATATAGAATAGAGAAAGAAATAGTAAAAGAAATAAGATAACCAGAAGAAGAAAATGAGAGAGTGAAACTTTTTAAGTACATTATTTCAATATGGTAATCTTTTATTTATACATGTGAGCCATAAATTAGAAAACTAAGGAGATGAATAGTAATTACAATTAATGATAATTAATAAAAAAGATTGGATGATTTAGACATCCATATAAATAATATTTTATAACACTTCCCTTTAGATGTCTATAATAACTTTGTGAATAAGTATGCATGATTGACACCTGATTGAATATGTTAGACACCAATATAATTATTTTCTTGAAGATCATGTAGTAAGAAGAACTTGGTAAAAATGTCTTCTTCAAAGAGGATTGCTAATGTTGATGTTGCCTTATAGAGTGCAATCCATATATTTTCTGAATATGTTATGTCAATTATGTCACTTCCACACATTTTCTATTTGTTTCATAAAGTACAAGTATGCTAGCATGATTTAAAATTGCCTCGTTAAAAATCTTATTAGGAAAATCTAGTAGGATAAAATATGAGCTAAAAACAAAGAGTGCCATATATATATATATATTACATATTCATAATTATTTGCAAGTTGTTGTTGGGTTTTATGCCCTAAATAAAACTCTTTACAATCTGATTAGTTATCAATATAAGAAATTTGAAGTGATTGATGTTTACATGAATTTTACATGCTAATGGTTTAAATATGTTTATTACATTTACACACAAAATCAGTTAAATCCAGATCATATGTTTATTCACAATTACAGTATCGTCAACACAGTGGAATGTGATTGTGATCATATGAATCAAAAGACTTAGTCCCTGTTTCATCAGTGTTATTGGATTTACACTAATGTGATAATCAGCGATGATGTGTACTTACACTTGGAGTAAGTGTTATGTTCTTTCCAGGACATTAGTAAAGTATATTAGTTTCGAATGTATGGAGTATACATTGGACTGGACCGATATTGCAACTAAGTTAAGGTATTACAAACTTACCGTTATACATATCTTTCCAAGTCAATATCAGTAGTTGATCTTAAGATTAAAAGAATCTAAATCCTGATATGCTTACGCTCAACTCAGGAGTGCTATTCATGTTCTTAGATTTATTAGTTAAGCTTACTTTTGGGTCAGGGTGATACGTATATTTTGGGAACATGATAGTATGATTGAGTGGGAGTGCTGAACATAAATATGGAATCTATAGCTTCTACTGGTGTATAGAAGTCAAGTGATGATTCCCTTCGAGCTTAGCAAATAGAAGTAAATGGATGAGCTCTTGTTTATCTGACTAATTATTAGATCACTAAACACCATTTATAGGTAGCTAAGTGTTTTAAGGGGCAAAATACATTGAGGGGTGAGAACGGTAAAGAAATCCCTTCTCGATGTAGATCATCTATATAGAGGATCTTTAAATCACAATAAGATTATAACAATGGTTAAATGAGATAGCGTATTGATATCGTGGAACATACAATATGCTCTATATAAGTCTGAGAGTGCAATTCTAAGTTCTAAGAGTGGATTCAACGAAGAATTAATAAGTAGGAATTTACTTGGTAAATTTGGTTCACTTATTGGAAGCTCAGCATATAGATCCATGGTCCCCATTCTAGTTGAGAACATTCTGCTTGTAAGACTCATTAATTGATTCGTGATTGATCAATTATAATTCTAAAGTTAGACTATGTCTAATTTTATGAATTTTCACTAAGCAGGGGTGAAATTGTAAAGAAAAGAGTTTCTAGGTTTATTTATTTATTAATAGACTTTATATGTCTAATTAATAATTAAATTAAATGACAATATTATTTAATAATCTATTTTAGTTATTAAATAATTAGTTTTGGCATTTAAAAGGTTAGAATTAGAAAATTGGCGTTTTTGAGAAAATAGAGATAAAATTTGATAAAACTGCAAAATCAAGTGGGGCCCAATACAACACCATGGCCGGCCACTTATCGAGGGTTTTTCAAATTAATTTTTTCATTATTTTAATGCCAAATAATTCTTAACCTAAACCTAGTAGTTGCCTATAAATAGAAAGTGATGGCTCAGTCAAAAACACATCTTTGAATATCATCTTCTGACAGAAATTTCTCTCTTCAGAAAAACTGAGCCTTCCCCACTTTCTATACCTGGCCGAAATCCCTCTTCTCTTTTCTTCTTCATCAATTTCGAACCCAAGTGAAAGAGTAAGTGCCCACACACAGCAAGCAGTAACTCAATCATAGATTGGAAGACTGTGAATGATCAAACTTGAAGAAGAAGGACATTCGGGCTCAGATCTTGATTATACTCTGCTACAGAAAGGATACAAGGGTTAGAGATCTGAGTGGAAGGAGACATTAATTCCGCTGCATCAATGTAAGGTTTTCTTAATTTTATATGTGTTTAATTTATCGTTTTAGAAAGTTCATATTTAGGGTGTTTAAACAACATACTTGTGAGTATATCTAAGATTCTGGTAAAATAAATATTCCAACAGTTGTCTCGTTAAAAATTTTGTCAGGAAAACTCAATAGGACAAAACCTGCTAAGAGAAAAAGAGTGTAACATGAATATGTCTCTCCATTATGCACATATGATCCATAATTATTTTGGTGACAATATACCTCATAAGATTATTATTACCACTTTTAAAATATCACCGTATATTATTTATGACCATATATTTATTATAACTCTTCTAGAGTATGTGTGGACTTCTAAATTATGGATGATGGATTCCTGAAACATCAATATTTATCCAACTTATTGAATTATTTATGCGTGTGTATATACAATATTGTTCATACCAAATTTTGAAATTTTAAGTAATATGAACATAACACATTAATGATAATATAAATTTTTATTTGCGATAATAATGGTACTCTAAAACCATATATATATATATTCTATTATTGTTGCATGATCATAATTTTCATATCAGATGATCATATATCTATAATTCTTGATGTATATGAAACGCTTTTAAACTTCTTTTCTAATACTTATGAACAAACACACATTTAAAATTCATCAATATACAAAATAAAAAAAAATTCTTCAACATTTATAATATAATTAAAAAATCTTCAAGAGTATCACAACGTATAATTTATGAATTCATATTGCATAGACAATCATATGTATTTTTTAAATAATAATTTACTTACATGTCTTTGTTTCATACATAGATCTTTGTCATATAGTGCACACGACTTTTAATTTATATCACTTAAGACATGTATTAAATTTTTCTAAAAATTTTAAATAAAGCATATTTTAAATTCTCAATATAATAGGAGCTCCAAATAAATAACTTTTGTTGAAACATTTATGTGACACTTATAAATCCTCATAAAATATATTTCAAGCTATAATCAAATCATGATTATATTTTCTCAATGTCTAAACATTATTTCAATCAATATCATGTCTATGCAAATTTTGTGCAACAATTCATTTTGTGTACAAATATATATATATACAAATTTCTCATTAGAAATATTTATTTGCACACCCTAAATATCTTACTCCACTTTGAGCGAAATTATCTCTTATTTTAATTCAAAGTTAAACTAAGTAAGTTAAAAATGTGGTTAGAACTATCTATAATATTTTTAGTATTTTTAATTTAAATTAATTTTTTTTTATATAAAATGTTTACATAATTTTTATTTTTAAATATGGTTTTTTTTCAGTTTTAACCAAAAAAAATAATAATATTACAAAAATACTTTTAGCTGGCCAAATAAATAAATATACAGCCCATATACAAAAATTATAATAATACCACTTACACACACCTTCAACTCAGGATCCATGCTTCTTGGGCAACTATCGTGCAACCATCGTGCAACTACGTAGCAATCCAACGCAACCGAAACGAAAATTCAATGAGAAAGATAACCACCATTACTTCCGGCGACTTCACCTGAGAAGATGACCAGAATCAATCAAAACAGGGGCTGCTTCAAATTCATAAAAAAAAAGTGTAGAAAAACTACTACGAAACTAAAATTCAACTGAAAATCCAATTTAATTTGCATAAAACTAATGTCCTGACTTCAATTTTTAGATCCATGAAAGACAGATCTCAAAAAGTTGAACTGGAGTTCTCAAACAATCCAACTCAAGTATAATCCAAAAAAAGTACATCAATACTATAGTAAAATATTTATCCTGGTGTATTTTTGTTGTTTTCCGAATTTCTAATGGTGAATTTATTCATATTAAATCATTAAGAGACATGTAGATAGAGTTACGTACGTGGAAACACTGTTTTGATTTTTAATGTTTCACAATAGTTGCATTACAGTTGCCTAAACATTTTGCTAACAGTTATTTCGTCTGATTGAAACCTTCGTCTGATGCAACCTTCAACCAACCATCTAGCAACCACCCTGCAACCATCGTTTGATTCGTCTGATGTAACTACTGTGCAACCACGTAGCAACCACCCTGCAACCATCGTCTGATTGTGTAAGTGATGATAGTGTAAGTGGTATTTTAGTAATTAAAATCATATAAAAGGTATAAATGTTGTCTTTACCTTATGAAGGTATTTTTATAAATAAAATATCAATTTATATTTTCTACGTAATAATTCCTTTTAAATATATATAATAATATTATAAAATTAATAAAGAATATTATGTTATATGTGAATTTTGAATATTTTCTGTGTATTATTATCTCAAAGAGAGGGAATATATATACAACTTAGAATCAGACCTAATAAATATAAATAGCTAATTCTAGAAAGTACACCATTAAAATCCCCTAATTTTAGAAAGAATAAATATACAAAATATTTGGTATTAATACAAAATAGATTCCTATATACAACTGTAGTCAACTTTCCTAATTACTGAAATAAATCCACACTCCCCCTCAAGCTGGGTTGTGTATATCAAACATCCCAAGCTTGCAAATTAAATCTTCAAAACTGGTTCTTGGGAGAGCTTTAGTGAGGATGTCGGCTATTTGAAATCTTGATGGAGTATAAATAGCTTGAACAATAGCATTCTCAATCTTCTCAGTGATGAAGTGTCTATCTATCTCAATATGTTTAGTCATGTCATGATGAACAGGATTTTTTGCTACACTGATGGCAGCTTGATTGTCACAAAGCATTTGGATAGACTCTTTTGTAGATACTCCCAGTTCACCAAGTAACTTCTTCAGCCAAATTCCCTCACAAATACTGAGAGCTAGAGCTCTAAACTCAGCTTCAGCTGAGCTTCTGGAAACTGTCTGTTTCTTACTTCTCCATGTTACTAGATTACCCCAAACATAAGAACAGTAACCTGAAGTACTCCTTCTGTCTGTTATATCTCCTGCCCAGTCTGCATCAGTGTACACTCTGATTTCCTTATTATCATTCTTCTTGAATAGCAAACCTTTTCCTGGAGTCATCTTGAGGTATCTTAGGATTCTTGTAACCGCTTCCATGTGTTCCTCTGTTGGATTACTCATGTATTGACTCACCACGCTAACAGGGAAACCAATGTCAGGTCTAGTGTGAGATAAATAAATAAGGCGTCCAACTAGCCTTTGATATCTCCCCCTGTCCACAGGGGTCTGATTTGTTCCCGAGCCAATTTTCTTGTTCGACTCCATTGGAGTTGAGGCTGGTTTACACCCAAGCATTCCTGTTTCTTTGAGTAAGTCTAGAACATACTTACGTTGAGAAACAAAAATTCCATGTCTTGATCGTGCAATTTCCATGCCAAGGAAATATCTGAGATACCCTAGGTCTTTAATCTCAAATTCCTTTGATAAGAAACTTTTCAACCTTACTAGTTCCTCCTTGTAATCTCCTGTTAATATTATATCATCAACATAAACAATTAGGATAGCTATCCTTTCATCTGAGTCGATTTTGACAAACAATGTGTGATCTGCTTGACATTGAGTATAGCCATTTTAAATGATTGACTTAGTGAATTTTCCAAACCATGCTCGTGGAGATTGCTTAAGGCCATATAGAGATTTTTTAAGTCTACATACTTTATCCTGGTTGGATGAATTCTCAAAATCAGGTGGAATATCCATATAGACTTCTTCTTCAAGATCTCCATTCAAGAAAGCATTCTTAACATCTAGTTGGTGCAATGGCCAAACCTGGTTTGCAGCAAGGGAGAGAAGAACACGAATGGTGTTGAGTTTAGCAACGGGTGCAAAGGTCTCTTGATAATCTATCCCATAAGACTGAGTGAAACCCTTGGCAACCAAGCGAGCTTTAAACCTCTCAATGCTACCATGTACTTTATGCTTAATAGTGAATACCCACTTGCATCCCACGAGTCTCTTCCCAGTTGGAAATTTTGTGATTTCCCAAGTACCATTCTTGATCAGGGTGTTGATCTCATCTTGTACAGCCTTTTTCCAACGAGGATCAAGCAACGCTTCTTGAATTGTATGGGGAATCTGTACACCGTCAAGAGTAGAAACAAATGCCTGATAGGATGGAGATAAGATTTTGTAGGACACAAAGTTGCCAATAGGATGTCGAGTACAAGCTCGAACACCTTTTCTTAAAGCAATAGACAGATCATCATTTATATGAATAACATTATCATGACTAGGATTACTCAAACCTGAATGTATTTCTGGAGGATGTGGATCCAGTTCTGATTCATGGTGGCACTCAAGATGTGTTCGATCTTTTAATTCTTTGTCAGAATTTTTTCTTCTTTGGTAGACACGGATCTCTTTAGGTTCTTTTTGTTGAGGCTCAATAGTCATAGGCGGATCTTGATTTTCTATGACTTGGGAAGAACTAGATGGACCTTGATTTTCCATGACTGAAGAAGTCGAAGAAGTGTCCTTGACTGGATTGGAAAATTGATCGAGAGGCGGAGTATGAGTATGAGTACCTAGAGTAATGTCAGTATGGGTACTTGGAATACTCTCCCAAAGATGAGATTCATTTACATTCTCCCCCTGAATCTCAGATTTGTAGTAAGCATGTTTTTCAAAAAAGGTTACATCCATAGAGTTATAAGTTTTTCGAGTAGTAGGAGAATAACACTTATAACCCTTTTGATGGGAGGAATAACCAATAAAGATACATTTGATAGACTTAGGATCTAACTTACTACGATGTTGTGAATAGAGATGGACAAAAACAGTGCATCCAAAGATTTTAGGGTCAACAAAGCTAATGAACCTAGTGTGAGGAAATAGTTGCAAAAGAGTTTGACAAGGAGTTTGAAATTTTAGCACCTTGGATGGCATCCGATTGATGAGGTATGCAGCAGTAAGAATGGCATCACCCCAGAAGAATTTGGGAACATGAGTCCCAAACATGAGAGACCGAGCAACTTCAAGGAGATGTCGATTTTTGCGTTCAGCAATTCCATTTTGCTGAGGAGTATCAACGCAAGAACTTAGGTGAATGATGCCTTGTTGTATCAAATAAGAACCAAGAACAGAATTAAAGAAGTCTTTGGCATTGTCAGTTTTGAGAATTTGAATCTTTGTGTGAAATTGTGTTTGAATCATAGAATGAAAGCGCTGAAATATTTCACTCACTTCTGTTTTATTTTTCATGAGAAACACCCAAGTTAATCTCGTGTGATCATCTATAAAAGATACAAACCATCTTTTTCCCAATATAGTGTTGACCCGTGAAGGCCCCCAAACATCACTATGAATTAATGAAAAAGGTTTGGATGGTTTATATGTTGATCTAGAATAATTATTGCGAGTGTGTTTTGCAAACTGACAAATTTCACAGCAAAAAGAGTTTGGATTTTTGTTAACAAATAAAGAGGGAAACATTTTTGACAAATACAAAAAATTTAGATGACCAAGACGATAGTGCCATAGCATAATATCACTATCTTTATTAGAACAAGAAATGGATTGATTATTCAAAGAAAGCAAACTAAACTTTTGGGTTGTGCTAGTAGATTGAGTTTCATTCCTTAGAACATAAAGACCAGAACACATCTCAGCACTACCAATCCTCTTCCCCGAATCCAAGTCCTGAAACACACAAAGATTTGAGAAAAATTTAGTCACACAATGGTGATCACGAGTAAATTTACTAATAGAAAGTAAATTACAATCTAATTTCGGTACATAGAGTACAGACGTGAGGGTTAGGTCCTTATTAATGATGACTGAACCCAAGCCCTCAACTTTAGAGAGTGTACCATCAGCAATTTTGACAGTATGATTTCTTGTACTCATGTGCAACTCAGAAAAATTTGATGCATCTCCTGTCATGTGATCTGAAGCCCCAGAATCAAGAATCCAAGATTTAGTATTTCTTTTATTGACAAAATAAGCTACTGATTTATTACCTCGTTCTGCCAACATTCCAGTACCATGAGTGGCAGTCAATGAAGTGGAGGATTGACATAGAAGCTTCTGAAGGGCCTCAAGTTGAGCTTTAGTGAATGGAGCTGACTCAATTGCCTCACTTTTTCCTTAGCTGTGAAACCAGAAGTAGCAGCAACATTCCCCCTACTCTCACGTTCACCCCAAGACTTTGGCTTCCAATTTGGAGGCTTTCCATGAATTTTCCAGCATGTTTCTTTGTAGTGTCCAGGTTTTCGGCAGTGATCACACCAGGGGCGCCCCTTAGTTTTACGAGTATCAGGGGTAACTTCTTGGAACTGTCTTCCAGCAGCAAGGGCAGATGATTCTTGATCTGAAAAAGGATTTTGAGTACCCATCATAACCTTTTTCCTACTTTCTTCAAGACGGACTTCAGAAAATGCTTCTTTGACCTTAGGAAGTGGCTTGGTGCTCATGATTCGACTCCGCACTGGGTCAAGATTTTTGTTAAGGCCATGAAGAAATTTGAAAGTTCTCTTTCTCTCCACAATAGCACGATATAGAGTAGTGTCATCACTGCATTTCCAAGCATATTCCTCAAATAAATCCAGCTGCTGCCAATACCGTGTGAGAGTGTTGAAGTATTGGGTGACTGAGGTATCATCTTGGCGGAGATCGAACAAGGCAGCTTCAATTGCAAAAAGTTTTGAGGTATTTTTAGAACTTGAATAAGAATCTTTGACAGCATCCCATAATTCCTTTGCTGTGGCATATAAGAGAAAATTTTCTCCTATATCATTGTTCATAGAACTGATCAGCCATGATTTAATCACGTGATTATCAGATTTCCAAGCTTTGAATGTAGGATCATCTTGTTTTGGAGTAGAGATTTCACCCGTGAGATACTCCTCCTTGCCTTTTCCACCAATATACATCACCACAGATTGAGACCATTGAAGATAATTATGCCCATTAAATTTGTGACTGGTAACTAGGGAGATAGCTTCGTTGCTGTGAGAGAGAGTTGGAGTAGAGATGGGCTGATCTGGTGAGAAGTTCTTGGAGGTCACCTCTGATATGGAGTT
Organism: Cannabis sativa; assembly: GCF_029168945.1. Lineage (NCBI taxonomy): Eukaryota > Viridiplantae > Streptophyta > Magnoliopsida > Rosales > Cannabaceae > Cannabis > Cannabis sativa. The sequence goes on from NC_083608.1 coordinate 20,247,771, forward strand.
GTCTTTTTCGGCAGCCATGGTAGTCAGAAAAGGACAGAGATGGACACAGAGAAGAGGAGAAAAAAAAATTGGAGAGCTAGGCAGCAGAACCTTGCTCTGATACCATGTGAATTTTGAATATTTTCTGTGTATTATTATCTCAAAGAGAGGGAATATATATATATACAACTTAGAATCAGACCTAATAAATATAAATAGTGTATTCTAGAAAGTACACCATTAAAATCCCCTAATTTTAGAAAGAATAAATATACAAAATATTTGGTATTAATACAAAATAGATTCCTATATACAGCTGTAGTCAACTTTCCTAATTACTGAAATAAATCCACATTATATAATAGTATATTCTGTTAAAGTTAACGTAGAAAATCAAAAAATATCATTAAACTAAAAATTTTGTTACATAGTTACATTTTTTATAAAATAGATTTAGAGACTCAGATCTCAGATTTTTTTTTTTAATATATTGAAAAAAAAAATAGGCGTGTTGGATCAAATTCAAAATTCAATAAGTATCTAAATATTTTGGATCAGAATTGATTTGTCGGATTGGAGCTTCAACCCGATCCGAATAAATGGATTTTTTTGCCATACCTAAGATACCTAAGAAGGAACAAAGGAAAATATGAGATGAGGAAATAAAATTGAGTGTGAAGAGATGAGAGAAGAACCAAATTTTGAGTGATTGAGTACTTTGTGATCTCCATATAAGTTGAGTGTTTTCTCTAAGAAAATTTGAGTATTTATTCATGTGTGCCTCTCCAAGAGAGTTCATTATTTCTCTATGTGAGTTTCTCGAAGAGAATTTGTGTGTGCTCTCCATATGTGTTCTGGGTTTCTTAGGGAGATGAGAGGATTTTGATGTACTGTTATGAGTTGAGTTTTGAGAACTCTTTGTATAATCTTGGTTATGGTAATTCTATTCTTGAAAACAATAATAAAAAAACCCTAGTACTTATTCCTCGTGGAGACTCAATTGAGTTCGAATCACGTAATTTGTGTCTTTTGTTTCCAATTACATCGGTAGAATTCATAATTTTATTTATACTTTTTCTTAATTTCAGAACTAAAGTTAATTTTGAATTTTAATTTGGTCTGTAGTATTAATTTAATTTGAAGTTATTGATGGGTGTGATTTGTATTAAATCAAAATACATTATTTATAATATTTCAATTAATTATACAATTATATTCACAACTTCACTTTTCTCCGTGATTATTTCTATGTTTATTTATAATTCACTTACAATCAATGTCCTATATCCTAAGCTACAACACTATTTCTAGTTTTAATATAGATTTTAAGAAGTCAACACAGTTGTTACTTAACTGTAAAATAATTTGGTATATGTAATGTATTATTTGGAAAAATAATGTGATGGGAGGAAATTACACAAGAATAAGGGGTCTCTAATAAGTTTGATGGTTGTAATTTAGAGGGCTCTTTAAAAGCTTCAAAGTTGAGAGTTAGTTTATTTATTTTCATTGATGAAATAAAATTTTTAGAGAGTTTTAATATGTATTAGTAAGTTTCTGTAGCATAAAATAGTAGAAGATTTCTTCGAATTTGTATGTTGCAGTTTTGGCTTAAATATTTTTCTGATTTAAATTTGACCAAAAAGAATAATTAATTCATAGTGGAAGAAACAAAAGAACCTTTTCTATGAAGTGAATAAATTTTACAACTGAAATATTGCTTTCAAATGTCCTTTTGTGACTGCATCATTCAATTCAAAAAGCTTACACAACACAGAAAATAAATTGAAGGTAGGCAAAATTGTTAGATTGCATTTATTGTGCCTATAAAACTTTACCTAATTTATAGTCTATTCATTTCATATATGCCAACTACTTTGCAAATTCACTTCTTTACACTAGAGTTCACACTATTTGGATTGTGTAGTAAGTGGAATATGTTTAATTTACTTATATATATACCCTATATGGAATAATTACATAAGTTACCATGTTTTGTAAAATATTTATATTTTTACGTTCAAAGAATATTTTTTTTACATTTTTACGGTTTTTCAAAAAATAACACGAAAACAACATAAAATCAACAAGAAAACAACATAAAAGTAACATGAAAATAATATTAAAATAACAACAAAAAAACAACAAAAATAACATACATATAACAAAAATTAACAACAAATGAACAAAATTTTAACATAAAAAGACCGTATTTTATGTAAATAAAATCAAAAAAATCGTAAAAATGTTTAAAATTCCGCGAAACCGTATTTTTGTTATTTTTTTGTTATTTTTGTGCATTTGTGAAATTAACCCCTATATATATTAACACTGTTTTTATCCAAAATTTCTTACTCAATAGCATTGGTACATTTTAGATATAAGGATAAAAAAAAATGTTTATGAAAAATTGTGTAGACGTATTTTTTATCCTTTTGATTAAACAGTCAAGATGACATAAATCTTGAAATCAGTGGATAAATATTTGAGGAGCGTTAATTACAATATTATATTATAATTTTTTAGTCAACATCTATGTCCGATATTATATGTCGGAATATTTTCTTTTAATTTTTTTTCATAGTAGTATTCGTTATAGTTATAATGTCATCTCTATAAATTTTTATAAAATTTTGAATAGTTTTCAGTACCGAAAACAGAATTCTTGATATTTTAATTTACCACGCGTGTTCAAAAAACTTTAAATCTATTTTGGCATTGTAAAGTATTCGAAAATGTTCAAAAATTTACAAGAACGATATCGTAACTATAACAAACACAGCTATAAAAATAATTTTGAAAAAAAAAAAAAATTCAACATGTATTTTCTGACATAAAAATGTTGACTTTACTCATGTATTACCAACTGAGCTACACTATCACTAGTCAAAATTTGAGTAAAGTGAATTTATATGTAAACAAATTATATAAATACCCAACTGATATAGTTATGGAGTGACACAAATATTGAAATATAGGGCAATCACTTGTCAATGCTACCAAAAGAATCTTTTAAACCATTATTTTTACTTTCAATTATAATTCTACAAAGCTTAGCTTATTCATTTAAGCTACTTAATTGGCAAGTCTATCTCCCCCCATACATATTCATGTGGTTCTTATGAAAACAAACAAAGCTCAGCAAGAAAATTAGTCAAATAAATAAACAATTTTTTAACGACCAACTTATTCACATATTATAGATGCTTATGTAGTTTACTTTTTCTTAGTCCATAATTAATAATTATACAATAATTTTATCAATATGAAATGTCTGCTGACATGGAAAAGAGAGTTCTATATATATATATATATATATATATATATATATATATATATAACATTTGCAAGAGAGTGATAGGAAACTTTCAATTTTGAAGATTTTCAATCATTTATATATTGACTAGACTAGCTTTCATGAACATGGATGCCTTATGCAGCCATGGAGGAAATGTTGTGACAGCCTTGAATGCTAATGTTTATGGAAATGGCACCCGAACTGTAGTTCTAGCACATGGTTTTGGTGCAGACCAGACAGTTTGGCACTACCTCATTCCTTACTTAGTATGTTATTTCAAAGTTGTGGTTTATGACTTGGTTTTCTCACCCAATGTAAATCATAAGCTTTACAACCAAACAAAGTACTCGAATTTCAACGGCTATGCTGATGACCTGCTCTGCCTTCTTGATGAACTCAATGTCAAGAACACTTTATATGTAGGTCACTCTATGTCAGCCATGATTGGTTGTGTAGCTTCTATAAGAAGACCAGAACTCTTCCAACAACTTGTCTTAATAGGTGGCTCACCAAGGTATTATATGTTTTTCTGCTCTGAAATGTTTCATTGGGATTTTTCAAGTCTGTCTTTGTTATTTGTTTGTCTGATTTTGTTTTCCTATTCTTATTATGATTTATTATCATATTAATAGATGTGATTGACTTATCTGTTGGAAAATTGCATTTTTGTTCACAGATATCTTAATGGGAAAGATTATAATGGTGGTTTTGAGAGGCTGCAACTCAGCAGAGTCTTCAAAGATATGAAAACCGATTTCCCAAACTGGGTTAAAAGGTTTGCTCCAATAGCTGTAGGTCTAAACAGAAGTGCTGCCATTGCTCAGTTTGAACATAGTTTGGGGAGAATGAAACCAAAGATTGCACTGAGTGTAGCCAAGACTGTTTTTCTAAGTGACCTAAGGCAGATTCTACCTCAAGTTTCTGTGCCCACTTTCATAATCCAATCCGAAAAGGATTTTGTCGTTCCAAAATCAGTTGCATTCTTCATGAATAGAAAGCTAGGCACCCCTGCTGGAGTTAAGATACTTAAAACAGAAGGTCATTTTCCTCAGCTGACTGCTTACCATATGGTTTTGAAAGCTTTGAAGACAGTTTTTCATATCAATAGATAGCAAGTTCAGTAGCTTGAAGATCCTTTTATGAGCTATTCTCGACCGTTTGCCTTAGGATTAGCTCGTTCTATTTCTCATGGTGAACAAGGGAAGGGATATAGCTCAGTGATAGAGTGTTGTCCTAACGTGGTCGAAGTAGTAGTGTTTGAATAGATGATTAGTTTTCTTCTATTTTCTCATACCACTTTTATGTATGACCAAAAAAAGAGCATAATTTGTCTGAGTACTTCGAAGTTTCAAGGTTTTTAGTGTACCTCTCCATCTCCACTTAGACCATCTTGTTTGTTAGATTTAGTCTTTATCATAATTGAATGTGAGTAGCATTACCTTGTACTTTGTTTATCAATGTATTCAATGTTGCCACGACCGTTGTGGCCTTTAATTTATATCAAGCACTTAATAGAAGAAAGTCTAATGTATTAGTCTTAGGTGGATTGGTATTGTCCTAGTATTTTGGTATCATGCCACCTTGCTTAAATCATTAAAATAAAAATAATACAACTAGAAAATTAATTTGGTACTTATCAATTTTAAAAGATGCCAAATGCATTCAATTAAGAAACACGAGTTTATTTCAACAAAAAAAAGCTTTAGTTCTGTAAAGAATGCCTTTATCTGTACAAATACAGAAGTAGAACAAAAGATAATACATTACAAGAAATAAATACTGATCATATACTCCTGATAATTCCCAAGGGTAAAAATGTCTTACAGAGTGAATTTAGGTGTCAAAATTTTTCTTCCAAATAAATAGGTCAAACCCCAAAAGTACACCTTCATTTGGAATCATGATTTTTCTACATTCCCCACACCCCACTTTGTATTGAAGATTCTTAAATGTAGCAGATCTCCGAAATCCAAAAGGGATGTATATGTTACTCCAGAATCCTCAGGTGTGGTGCGTACCCGAAAACGACAAAAACTTGTATTCCAGGGAAAATTTCTGCGCTCTCTGTGCCCCACGCATGAAGAGACTAACTTAACTTTACCTCAACGAACATGAACAACGCGACGCTTACTCTGCTAGTGTGCTCTCAACGTATTCCATTGCTCTCTTTTTGACATGCTCAATCCTCTCCTCGTCACCAAGAGACTTCTCATACTCCAAATACTTTTTGAATAAGAACTATAAAATCAGATAGAAATGAACATTCAATAACAGTAAGTTAAACGAGGAAACGAACATTCAATAACAGTAAGTTAAACGAGGAAACGAAATATTTGGCTGAAAGGAAAAGATAAGAGGTACATACTTTCATTTTTTTAGGTGCAAGACTCAAACAAGTCGCCCTCTCAAATAGAGCACGGATCACATTCACATCTTTAAGTCGAATCTCCTGCAAGCAATTGACACAAGAATGTAATTTCTACAGTGAACAGAAATTGAATAGACAAGTAACACTAGAATGTTGCCATCCCACAGTTTGATAAGCTTGGAAATAATGTAATTGTGTCAACTTTGAAAGGGATTTACTTGATCAATATAAATGCTCCATAAGTCTGTTCTCTTGGGATATTCTTTCAAAATTCCTTCAAACATGGATCTTCCCATATGAGGAACACCACGGTGGAACTCACGAATAGCCGTCTGTGTGATGAACTTTATGTGTTTGTGACGTGGAAGGCTTAACAGCGCTCGATTGATAACAGCCTGAACTGCATCTTGCTGTTGTCGTTCCAAGAGCCTGTCCACCCGCCGTAACCAAACCTAAATTTCCACAAAATATCGATGCTTAATTTTTTATGAATTTGGTTTTCTGAATGGAAAAAATAACAGCATTAACAGTTCATACAATAATACCTTGCATGACTGCTTGAACTTTCTGGTCATCTTGTCAACAAGTTCATCAGCTAGCCCAAGTTTCTTTGTCCTTTCATACAACCCCAATAGTGCTATATAAACTTTTTTGGGATCATTGTATTGCAATGCCCTTTGAAATACTTTCAAAACAGCCTCCTGAAAAAAAAATCCAATTTAAGAGATCTTAATACCGATGTAACACAAATTACAAGTGGAACTACAAAGTGTCAACTTTACATGATGTTACCTCAGGAGGATTTCCATGTTCGTTTTCCAAATTAAAATAAGCCACCCAAATATTGAGCTTCTCATTCTCTTCTCGGATATTTATTGTTTGCAAGGCCCTAAGTAAGACAAAGCAACGTCAAATGACAAGAGTCAACTGAGAGTAACCTTTCAGTTCTAAGAAGAGGGGAAGAATATTAAGACAATTGGCGATTATAATTTGCAATTTGCTACATTTGTAAGAGAAATACAAAAAGGAAAAAAAAATACAAAATGAAAAATGCAATTGGAAGAGAAGAGAGACAACAACAAACTTAAAAGGATTATATTATTACTACTACTACTATTATTATTATTATTTTCAGATTACCATGTTTAAGGCTCTGTGAGAGGCAGGGTAAGAGTGCTTATAGTTTTCTTATTATTAAAGTAAGCTTAGTGTGAAGTGAATTATAGGACAGCTTATTGGGTTTTCGAAACTTAACAACAGTATTAATTTTTCACAGCTGGACAAGCCGGACAATGAATTTACTTGCCAACCATTTATTGTGGTAGATTACTCTATATCAAAGGTCTTTTACTTGAAAATCTTAAACTAGAAAAATACATAATATGTAACTGTACAGAGAGACGATGATATCTGATAGCCTAGGATGAGAAACAAATAATAACAGAAGATGTGTTACTGCCGTGAAAAAAAGACCTAAACTTAGAATTTATTCAAACATCAGAGAAAAATGAAATTTAAGCAAGATTCTGGTGAAATAGCAAAAGGCAATGCACATTTGGGCTGAAGGGCTGAAAGAGTACCTTTCAGCAATAGAACGAGCTTTTTCAACGTCTGCCATGGTTGACTCAGCAAATTCCATGAATTTTATCCACCAATAGCTGTTATTTGGAGAACTTCTAACTTGTTTCTCAAATTCCTCAGCAGTTCTTGGCATATCATTTTCCAGTAATCTTTCTTCAGCAGCTCTAATTTCTTTCTCCCTGCACAAAAATATTTCAATATTAAAGGTAAAAATAAATAGGGGGATTTGGGGAGGGTGGAGAAGTTTCAATTGGAAAAAACTACAAAAATGTGAAGACTAAAATAACCTCTCTTTCTTTGCTTTCTTCTTTGCTTCTCTCTTGCTCTTTTCATCTAGGGTGTCTGTAACATTTATAAGCTCTTGATTTTGAATAGTTATACCATCCACATTTTCCTGGTATATATCATCGAGGGCCACTTCAAGTGGAGGAACAAAAGCCCTGGATTCCGCTTGTGCAAGAATGGGGATTTCCAAATTTAAACTTGGGCATTCAACATCCATATTGTGGATTCCTTGAAAACCACTTTCAGGTAATGATACCAACTTAGTATCATTTACAGAACTGTTGTTAATGGTTGCATCAGCCACTTGGTCTGAAGATTCCTCAGCATCATCATTTTCTAGAACATAGAAATTCTTCATTCCGAGAGAGATTCGATTTCTTTCTGCATCCACCTAAACCGAAAGTATATTGTCAGAACATAAAATTAACACATTCTGTTTTATTGAATATCATACAATCATTTTCCACCAAATCTAAATTGCAATTCTGGATAATCCAAACCATAGCAGGACCGACATTAGTTCTACAATGATCAGGTTAGATAATAAACGATTCCTATCTTGACTACAAGTAAAACACAAATGTCGAAATGCATAGAAACTGATGTATCATAAGCCTGAATGAGAATTAGATTTACCTTCAATATTTTTGCTCTCACTTTCTCACGTGCTTTGTATTTGCTTTCAATATTCTCAGTACGGTCATCTGAAAGCTCTGAGATATGGCACAATCCAACCTGAAAATAAAAGAAAAATTAAAAGTAAATAAAAGAAACACATCAAGGCATTTCACATAGTAAATAACAAGCAACCCCAATCGAATTCCACACACTGTATTGCTCTGTACGTAGAGCAATCCAACAGATTCCCATTTCTATTACAATTCTAAGTGACTTTACAAACTATCTGATTCTATGAGAAACAATCTTGTTTCAAAATAATTCTAGGGAATACTTCCAGCTAGGTAATAAAGACTGGAAGGAGTAGGCTGGACAAGGAAACGTCAATGGAGATGCAAAGTTAGTTAATATGAGGAAAAAGTGATATATCAAAATGGCATTGGTCAGTGGTCAAGAAATAGTTTACAGAATCATAAGATCCTCCAGATTACACACTCTGATTACATGGATCTTCATTTAGGATTTACTCCAACCCACGCAAGATAGGGGGAAACAAAAACAAATAAGTTGGTTGTGCAAATAAATTTCCACATGTTGACTTCACAGAATTACTTTCTCATTTTCAGGTAAATTTTAAATGCCCATTTTCAGGAATCAAATCACAATTATAATTATGCAAAAGTGACTTATCCTGTACCAGGTTGGTGTTGTCAATAGAGATAAATAAACCATACTTCTCCACCCACTTAATCCTGCCAGAAATAATATCTCCCACGTGCAGGCTACTTAAATTAGTAATATCTGATTTTGGTCCACTGCTTGCACCCATGGTCTTCAATGTAACTTCAACTCGCTTTGATAGAGGTTCCACAGATAAAATCCTGTATCGAAACTCTTAATAAATGCAACCCGTATTCATCTGCTAATAGAAAGAACTTTAGACAACTGACAGATGAAGAAATTGACTTACCTGCCAGTCACAAGTTTACCAATGGGGAATTCTTTGACAGGGTCATCAACAAATCCATCAGATAAATTTGAAAGAAGAATTTTGGCATCAAGTCTCCGGGAGAGAAAAATGAAACAACCTTTTGGAGTAACATTTTTAACATAACCCTGAAAAGCCCAATAAATTATTTAAGATGACATCGGCATAATATTGTAGGGCAATACATGATACATGTATTTTATAAGGAAGAGATGTTTTACAGCACCTGTATCTCCATATTAGGATGAAGATCTTCAATCTTTTCCACACACTTGGTTTTAGTGGGCCTGCATAGGTACCAGAGAGTAAGTAGCCAAATGAAGAAGAAAGAAATTAACTGAATGGTATATTTATGTATTAAAACTTTTATTTGTTAATTAGAAAAAAACTAAATTAGATTGAGCTGCAAACAATAAGGTAATCTTTGAAGAATAATGAAAACAAAAAACCTCTGCCACACATTTGGTTACAGTGGGCCTGTATAGATACCAGTGAGTTAGTAGCCAAATGAAGATGAAAGAAATTAACAACTGAATGGTATATATATGTATTAAACTTTTATTAGTGATAGTAATTATAATAATAATAATAATAAAAAAAAAAAAAAAAAAAAACTAAATTAGATTGAGCTGCAAACAAAAAACCCCAAAACTTGAACAAATTGAAACGGAACAATTGTAAACATTACTAAACAAACTGTTTTTCCAAGTAAAGAGTTATTTAATCCTTAAATTCAATTGCCACAGAAGTCCAGACAGAAGCTAAGAACTTGATTTATTATACTAAGAAAATATTCAAGAGTTTCTTCATTTAGCAACCACCAAATTAATTTCACGGAAACAACTAAGACAAGACAAGACAGATTTCTACTCTTCTAAAAGATTTCTAGTCTAGACCATGACATAGAGACACAAATTAAAGACTACAAGTCTTCAACGTATAATGCTGCTACTGAAGAAAAAGTGCAAGCAATACTATTTATGCATTCTCTTCTATAAGAGTGTTTGACATGTGGACTCCACTAAAATATCTCACAATTTAATAATATTATAAGTGATTCTTGGAATCCAGATGCAAACAATGAAAATTTGAAAAAGAAAAGTATCAAATAGAGAGGAAAAAACAATTCATTTATCACTTCCATATTATATGACATGGAAATGTACAATGTATATAATCATGTCACCCTAAATAAGCATATTATGCACCATATATACATTAATAAGTAAATTGAAATACAGAGATAACTTACATATTTTCGCAAGAATCATTTGGACGTTGAGAAATAATGTCTTTCGTTGATAAGTTTAATGATAAATCAATCTCAAATGTTCCTTTGGCAGATTGGTTGATCTCAAGGACCTTGCATTTGACAAACTCTCTTTCATGATATCCGGACAATGGATCTGACACCCATGAGTCAGTAAGTTCTGTATAATGAACCCTTCCATACGTGTGAGGACCAATTTGCACAATTAATCCACCAACACCGGGAAGTACTTTGGATACTCTGCCACCCACAATACATCCTTCACAAATATGAGCAGTAACATTTTCATTTGAAACGGAAGCTTGTTTATCATCTATCGTTGAAACTCCAGCTGAAGCTTTATCAGGGAAACTATGTGGAACAAGCCGCAATAGCTTTTTATCCTTGTTAACACTTAATACATGACCAGATACAACTTTTCCCACATGAAATTGCTTCTGGAACTGATGAAGTTCACTAGGCTCACATGAAGTGTCGAGAATAAATAGTTGAGCTCTCACATGTCGAGATATATTTAGCCACACCCATTCACTGTCCACTTTATATACATAACCAGTGACAAATTGTCCAGAAGAGAAATCAAACTTTTCAATCATAAGCTTCTCCTCTGTTTCATAGGAGCCTGAATTTAAATTTAAATGTAAGAGAGTATAAGTGATAGAATTTCACATTAAATACCATTTGGCAAAAATAATTAACAATAAATATATATTTATTTATAGCCAAAATCCATTAGAAAAACACAGATTAGGAAAAGTAATGCAAGCAGTAAAGGAAAGCTCCAATTAAAGATAACTGCATTTATCTGCCAGATCAGCATTTATGCGGATGAAACAACTAGGGAATCTCTGATCTGAGTCAACAATAGTTATTTTTTTAAAATAAATTGCTTAATAGCAAAAGACATAACTTAATATACTAGTGTTAAATAACAATAAAATAGTATTAAGTGTAAAAAAACCTTGCACAAAAATCTCAATATCTATGTTACCTGAGAGAACACTCGGTTTCATGGAAAGATCAAACTGGTAGCTATTCTTTTTGCTATCTGAATTATTAGCCTTTCCAACAATCCGTGCATTCACTGTTTGCCCAACTCTAAAGTTACAAAATGGATTTTCTGAAACATTATCATCATTTACCTGCCCAGAGGACATAGTTTTTGATCAACCAGTGACAAAGGAACATGAATAAGATGGAAGAGAATTTAAATAATTGTAGATCAATAAAAATGCAAAAATAGCAAATGCTAAGAGGTTTTACCTCTGTTATGTGAACACGCCCATGGAGTCCAATTCCAAATTTCAACCTTAGTTCAAGTGGCCTGATTTCAGTAATCTGGGAAGAACCAGAATGACATAAAAATATCTTCTAATAATTATTTGTGTACATTGAGCTACAGAAAAACAACTCTTTGTACTTTCATTGAGAATCAATCAGTGCCAACTGGTAAAGAAAAAAAAAAAGGGAAAGAATCATGTTTACTTACCTCTGCCTGAACAAGAGATCCCACAGTGTAGCTTGACTTCTTTTTTGCTCTTTTTGAGCTTGATGTTTCAGATTCACTGATCGATTTAAGAAGCAACAGTAGCCTCCCTGCTGTTGAAGGGCTTGGAAGAGCCATAACAGTGGCAACAACACTGCATGAAGTGTAACAATTACATGTAGCAAGCCAGTCATCATGTCATTCATATTCAGCATTGGATATGTACATTCATACATCAAAATCAAGTACACAGAAAAGGACTCGAGAACAAGAGGATAGTTTTGAACTCAAAATATGTCAAATAGTTCAGAAAGTCATATGCTGTGGTTTCAAAAGATGAAAGTAATAGAGCGCACCTTTGTCCATTCAGAAATTGTTTATGAGGAAACTTCTGGACATTATAGTCAGATTTTGATGCATATCCTAAGGCATAATTATATTCGGGTATTGAGAGAACCTAAAATGGGCATTATAAAACATTTTTAGAAGGGGTTGAAGAATATAGATATGTAGACTAAAAAAGATAAACAAATAAAGCAGACTTGCCAGGTAATCTTCTTTGACAATTTCAACAACAGCATTAACTGTCTGGTGAACCTCCAAGTCCTTGGATGCTTGTCGTTTACGCTTCTAGAATTCAGACAGTTTTAGATTAACAATAGAGTAAAGCGTGGCCAAAATGAACAAAGAAAGTCTAAGCCACCAACAGATCAGAATAGAAACATGAAGAAAACAAATATCGAAAGAAAAATATTCAAGATCAATGCAATATTTAAAAAAGCTAACGTAAGCATCAAAGCATTTTGCCTTGATAAGGTGAGGCATATGCCTCAAATCTATGTTGAAATAATTTTTTTTTTAAAATTATAAACTTTAAACACTAATAAACAAAAATAATAATAACATAAAACAAATGATAAACTATATACATATATAAAATCTACTAAATGCTTGAACTAGCAGCCTAATTTCACGAGGTATTTTCTAACTAACACTTAGATTTTATGAATAAATTACTACTCTAGGCACAATTTCTAAGTCCAGTACTTAGATAGAGGAGTCACTCTTGCTGCACCAAACATAATAATGCAATATTTATTAGACTAGTTTTGTTTTGGTAATCACAAATAAAGGCCCAAAATAAGAATTATATGTGAGGTGTAAGCCTTTCTAAGGCATAAGGTTTGAGGCCTTTTTTATAACGTAAATAGACAAAATGTAACTGCTTTAAACCTTTTTATGGCTTTGGCTGTGAGAGCTTTCTTCTCTGCTTTTGGCAATGAACTCTTTATTGAGAGACAAGTCGACCAAATGCTCTATTTTTGAAACATCTAGAACAGTTGCCTGGATAATGGAGCCTGTCTCTACTATTATACCAGCTACTGCAAAATTCATACAGAGAAAGAAACACAACACGAATCAGAACAAATCAACACACCACCATGACAGCCCAGTGAAAGAAGAAAACTTACGCTGATGGGGGGTTATAAAACCCAAGACATCATTATACTTGTCAAAGCTCACAACCACTCCAATATCCTTTGTTTCTTGTATTTTTCCCTCAACAACACAGCCAATGTTAAATCCCTCAGTCCAGTTTAACTCAGATCCATTGGAAACCAAGGATTGTAGATTGGCAATCTGTTATAAATAATAATATAAAAAACATGATCAAAACTATAATATGCATAAATCTAAACTTTGACGAAGTAATGTAGAATTAAGTCCCTGAATAAAAAGGAAAAAAAAAAGCAATTATCACCCTGATCGCAGGGCAAAAAGAGAAAAAAAAAAAGGAAAGGAAAGAAAGAAAGCAAGGAAAAAAATCAAAAGGTATTGCTAATTTGCTGCAATCAAATAATATACATAAACACTGAAAAACGATATAGTCCATTTATACTTGAGAAATGATACGTGTCTTTGTGAGCTAGCAAGGTAATCTTAAGAATATCCTAAATGAAAGCTAGACATTAGAATTCTTATGTAAGTAGTACGTGAAGAATAAAAAGTTTTTAGCAAGCAGTATATGGGTGCATATTAGAAGATTTTATCTAATCTGAATAATGTATCCAGCAATAATAACACCAGGCCATAGTTACGCAAGTATATGTATATAATACACTACAATTTTATTGACATAACATCTTACTTGTTCATAGTTACGCAAGTATAGGTATATAATACAATACAATTATATTGACATAACAACTTGTTCAAAGCTTTTCCTTTTTATTTTTTATTTTTCTTTAAAAAAATGAAAGAAAGAAAAGAAACTAGGCTCCCCAGGCCAACAATATTTATATACCTAGAAACTACAGAATTTTTTTGTGAGCACTCGCAGAGGGCTCAAACCTCAGACTGTGTTGAAGTTATACAGAAAGGACAGAAGCTTCAGCTAACAAGAATATCCAATAGCATCAAATAAGCTTACCTTTTCCTCCAAAAGAAAGAAATCTTGCATGAATGATGCATCTGTTGAAGAGCAAGATGTCTGCTTCAATGAAACTGTTACTCTACCGGTTTCACTATTAACCTGCAGAATAAACCCAATGTGATGATGAATGATAATCATAAAATGTTTTGAAAGGTTACAATTCAGAATGATATAATCTCAAAGAGGTCACCAACATCGAGTATATTACTGCGCACGGACTGTCCAATGTAAAAGACTTCAGGAAGATTGACTTTGTAATCATCAGTTGCCTAAAAAACACAACGCATTTGAGTGCCCGCTCATCACTTAAAAGGAAATGATGAAAACTAAAATAAAGTGAAGACAACCTTATTTCTAGGAGAGAAACCAGTTAAACGACCAAGAAAGCGAACAAAGCAGCCAGTTTCAATCAGGTTGCAGATGTAGCCCTGCTTCAAACATAAAGATTTGTAAATAAAAAACACTGAAAACCAAATTGATGTAAGACACCTAATGAGATTATAAACTTTAATTTAGTCAGGAAACAATAGTATCATTAGATTCGAGTTCCATTTGGTAATCCCGCATCAAACTTTTTTTAACAAAAGAAATATCACATTCAATGTTTATGATTTAGTCAGGAAACAATAGTATTTTTAGATTTCGAATTCCAATTGATAATCCTGCATCAAACTTTTTTTTAACAAAAGAAATATCACATTGAATATTTATACTTTTTACTAGATGTGGTTCCAACAAAGAAAATTTAGACGACCATACAATCATAATTAAATCAATTACTTACGTGGACAACAGAGTTAGGGCGGATCTGACTGATCTCTGATGGAAGCTGCTCAGCAGACTTGACAAGAGAATATTTTGCAGAGAGTTTCAAATTGTTGCTTTCATTATCTTCATTATTGCAAAATGAAAAAGAAGATAATATCTAACATTAATGTCAGTCATACGAAGTTTATAGTGCAGTAAAAGAGGAAAAAAACCTTCAATTATTTCATATAAGTTCCTGTGTCAATTTCTTTAAGAGCACATGCTTTGAAGTCCTTTTAAAATGTGGTAGAAGATGAATATTAAGAATGGTAGGAAAGGAAGAGAGCTTTTGTTCTACCTAGTAGCACCAACTGATCAAATTCAAATCCAGGCTTTAGTACTGACTTAAGCATATCAGCTTGCCCTACATTGATAAAAATACGATCAGCATATATATTCAAAACAAGAAAAAGACTGAAAAATGCTCCAACCATAAATAGATAAAAATATTATACCTTGATGATCAGCCAAATGTTCAGTTGAAATTGTACCCTTCAAGTAATTTTTCCCATTAACACAAACTACTACTGCATTTGGAGTTACCACATCAACAACTCCTGAAACAAGTGTACCAATCTTGATAACATCATCCTCAGAAACCCTGAAAACATGATAAAGGAGACTTGTCACAGGACGTCCAACATTTTCCCCCTTCTTAAGCTATTCAATGGCATACAACTGTTGGAGTTTCCAGATTGTACTATTATTTACACTGTAGAGAAGCAAACCTTGAAGGCTTTATTATGAAACTAAGATTGATGCGTCTTGATCCTGAAACAGGACCTATTATCCTACATTTGACCACTTGTCCAACATGATATATTGAGCTAGGATCACTCCCTGGGTCTAAACCGAGTTGAGATCTGGTTCAAAATGAGAAAAAATTAACCACAGCAGCAGAAGAAGATGAAAAATGGAGTTAGTTACAGTAGCTCCAACAACAGGAGAAGAACAGCCAAACTCATTCACAATAAGAACTAAAGCTTCTGTATGCCTACATTCTAACAACAACTAGTATGTACCTAGAAGGGTAAAAACAGCTGCAAGACTAGTATTTAATGTAAGATATCTTCCATGCTAGCCGCGTGTCATAAAGGGAAAGCCGATAAAGTAACTCTCAGGATATCATTTACTTTTCTAGTTTGATTTACATTACGTGAAATTCTAACTCCTACAATTACTGTCAGCAAGCAAGCATGTTATACTGAGTTAGCTAGAAAACACAACTGTTAACATAAACTTTTAATGCTCCAACAAATTATGCTGTTAAACTACAATTTTTTTGCTACATTGTTATCATAGAATGCAATGAACAAGCTCATTCTGACATATCTAACGATAACTACGATTCCTCTCAACAAGCAAGGTTGTTATAGTGAGTGAGCTAGAAAAGGCAGATGTGAACACAAACTATATTGCAAGGTTTTTATCATAGAATGCAAAGAATATGCCCCAGTCTAACATATCGAGCCATAGCTAGGGTAACCATCAACAGACGCTATGAAAAGAAAGATACAAAACCGCTAAAATAATCAGTAAGTCTAACAAACAAACAAAAAACGTATAAACTTAGCAATTGGGACTAGCCTTGGAGCAAATCCCTGGACACCACTGTAAAATCGAACAAAGCATCCATGTTCCTCAATCTTTGTTATCCATCCATGTGTTATTAATCCATCAATTGCATCAGCATAAGAGCTAACAATGGGAAGTTTAGATTTCACTAGCGTTTTCTTGTGTGTAACAGTTATCCTCTTAGACTTGCAACCAAGTACACGAAACACCAGCTCAGCTCCAACCTGCCGAGTGATTCAAACAAGGATATATGTTCATAGCTCAATACTTATAAACAAACTTAAGGAACCATTCATACAGTATCAGAGAACTTTTACACAATCTGCTAGAATAAAATCAAATAAAATATTAGTTATTTTTCAATGTAGAAGTACCTGAAACTTTTTTCCAGGCTTAGAAAGTTCAAATTCAGACATATGGCGAAGTGGGCAAAGAGCCTTAATACCACCTGAGAATTTCACAATTGCTTGATAGGGTTCGACAGCTATTACTTTGGCCTTCACAATCATCCCAGGCTTGACATCAGAGTGAGTGAACACTGACCCTTCGAAAGCACCAGCCTATAACATTTATACATTTTATTTTATTTTTTAAAAAAAGTACACATATATACACATTATATTGGGAGAGAAAATATAAAGCTCTGTTAACGTCTACATAAATTGTATAACAAGACAAAAATAACAAAAGCAATTAGCATATTCAGCGTGAATTCTTCAGATGGCTTCACCAATATCAAATATAATATAGACACATAACGTTTGATATTTCAACCTTACACACATATATATCTATACAACTTAAAGACAGATTGTTACCGTAATATTACATGCTTTCTCTTTTAAAAAATAAGGGTTAACAGAGGAAAAAAAAAACCTTCAGAGTTCCAGTAGCCACCCCTTCCAAGTGCCTAAACCCGAGAATCCTAACACGGACGCGACTACCTTCCTTAAACTTCTTTTCAAGCTTATGAATTCCATCTTCTGTCACATCAGATATCTGAAATCAACCATAAAAAGGTTAAAGAACTGAAAACTGAAAATCTTTACAACCAAAGCCACAAAAGAAATCTTCAAAAGATAAAGAAATAGAGGAGATAAAAAGCACATACACTAACATACGCCGGTGTAGGAACCGGTGAGGTTGGTATTTCAAGGAGAAGACCCAACCCTCTATCAACTCTGACCACTTTCAAGTCTTCATATATATCTCCAACTTTAACATGCTGCATACAAAAAATAAGATACAAAACTCTTATCACTCATTATTAACTTTCATTGGACAACATAGAGAGTGGTATATACACTGGAACCAGCCCTCAAAGAAAGAGCAAGCAAAACTGAAAAGAATGTTTAAGCAAATGGAGTTTTGATTTTTGAGCCGGTGAATATAATATAATAAAAAACCTTCTCAGGAAATGCTAGGCCTAGAAAATATTACATTCATAATTCTATATCTGATAACAGCAAGTTAGATAGTAAGCAAGCAGTGACAACACAATCTAAATTCCATATCCATAATGTATTAGTAAGCTAGTAAAACAGTGAAAAAGTACAATTCCCAGGAGGCTCAACAGTTCATATTAAAGGGAAGCAACAAATCATCACTCTTGGAATTCAATTTAAAGGGAAAAGGATTAATATGTTTCATACAAGGATGCCAAACAAGAAAGGATTGCAAGCCATGTAAAGTAAATTGGCTCAAAACTTACTGACGGAGGAGACATGTTCTGAACAAGATGTGGATTCAGAGTCAAACCAACAGCTCTACTTGAAGGATCAATAAACAATATTCGAGCATTAACCTGAAACAGAATACAAAAGTATTTTAGTTAAATAAAAGTTGACAGCTAAACTAATATTCAATGGAAAGGGAAACATATTCAATCAAGTTCGCATACTATGTAAATAAACTAAATCTATAATTGGTGCAAGCTCTAGACAAATAGGCACAATCATAGAACTATCTTAAATAACATAACTAGACAGAAGGTCAGAACATATATATAAGGAACTACAGCACATTTGACATGAAACCACATAATAAATTAAAGCCAAATCATTTAACTGCATAAGCAATAACCCATGGTTCCAGGAAAAAAAAAACAAGCTGTTCGCACAAGCAATAGAAACTTTACAAATTACAAAAAGGCAACAACATTTCATCTTTTTCAAGGTAAGGTTAGTTTGCCTCTGTACTAAAATATCCAACCACATATGCAATAGAAACATGTTATTTATAAATAAAATCTATTTCAATGATAGCATGGTGTAATAAAAACATGACAATCACAAAACATTCACGCTGAATGCTTATACCAAAACATCCTAGTGTAGATATCCATCAGATAACACATTCTTCTACAAAATAAAATCTATTAATAAGGACAACTCAAGATGCAATGAATTGAAAAAGTGACAATCACAAAACATTCACGCTGCATGCTTATACCAAAACATCCTAGTGTACATATGCATCAGACAACACATTCTTCTACAAAATAAAATCTACTAATAAGGACAACTCAAGATGCAATGGATTCGTAACAAAGCTACTCTCACACAGCGTAGTCATACTAAAATACCCAAATACATATGCATTATTTACTAAAAGTTCTTATGGATAAATTCTATTTATAAGGATAAGATGGTGTATAACAAATTCATGACAACCCTAATCTCACAATGCATGCACATTCCACATAATAAACCATTCAATGATCTTGTATAAAAGCCTAAAACAAGAATTTTCTTGCACTTACTTTTATTGAGAAAGAAAACCATATACACCGAATGTTAAAAATCTTAGTACTAAGAAAATTAAGATAAAAATATACTGCAATATCAATATATTACCTTCTTAGTTTGATTGTAATCATCCTGCCAATTTGAAGTAGCAAAACTACTTTGCAAGTGAAACATATCAACCTGTAAAATTGAGATTAGGAAATATGTATGTACCTTGTAGTCATTATCTCAATCGAAACATTATTTTTTCAAGTAGCTGACGTGACTAGAGAAAATAAAACTTACAGTTCCAGTAAAGTATGTCAGAAATGATAACATAACACCATTTTCAAGGGTTGATTGTACACGAGCATTAACCATCACGCCGGGAGTAAGAACATCAATTGAAATACCTTTAACATCCTTGGTCTGTTTGGGCAGTAACAATTAAAGATTATAATCAGCCCGACACTGAGAGGAAGGCTGTGAACAAAGAAGAGAAGGTTTCAAATAATAGGCATACCGCATATTTTGACACGGTGTCTGGGTTAGAACTTAAATAAACAACTCTATGGGCTTTATCAATTTTCCCAACAATGCCCTGTAGAAGTTGTCCAGTGTTAATCTCAGAGCTGGCTGCAAGGGCATTGAAATTAAATAACATAAAAATGTGAAAGTTAAAAAGGGGTTAATAGGAAACCAAAGAAAAAGCTTATACCAAGGAATATGTAATATTAAGAATATATGTTATGCCCACTGGCAATGGATCACATCATAAGAGTACACAGTCATAATAATAATAAATAAATAAAAACAACAACAACATAATTACAAATTTCCAATAAATCTCAATGACCATTACCAACGTATTCAGTGATCAGTCTAACATACTTTCAGAAGCTCTCAATGTCGATCACAATGATCATTTCACAAAATTCAATGATGCTAAGATAGATACTAGATTTCTGGAGGTG
Source organism: Cannabis sativa (assembly GCF_029168945.1). Classification (NCBI taxonomy): domain Eukaryota; kingdom Viridiplantae; phylum Streptophyta; class Magnoliopsida; order Rosales; family Cannabaceae; genus Cannabis; species Cannabis sativa. Next base: position 20,268,160 of record NC_083608.1, read on the forward strand.
AAAGTTAACACCATCATTTGAAAGTAATTTTCTAGGAAGAAACTACAATCCAAGAGATCATATGTACACTAAAAGGGGGGAAATCTAGACATTGACACATTGTATATCGTTACACCTTTGTGCACCATCATGTGTCTAGACATCATTCATAAAGAATGCTACAGCATGTATGAAAAGTAAATGCTTTGACGAGAACCTTGCCTAAATTTATCATTGAGCTGCCTACTTGGTTCATACTTACTACATTTTTTTTACTGAGATACTTACTCCATTTTCACTAATTAGAAGTCATATGCATGTATAAGAGCTAGAAATGCACATTAAAGTTGAGAACTGATTCTAATTATCCCTGGGTCCTGGGAAATGTTCATGCTGTGTGTATTTGGTTAATGTTACTCATATTGACCAATGTTATTAGTTTCTGAAAGTCGTTGTATAATGAAAACAATAGATGTGAACAAAGTAACATAAATTACAACAGAAAAGAAGAGTACTTAACAAAAATTAAATTTTTTATTCAACTTATGTTTACCATTTTTGCTCTCTCTAGGCAAGAACCCGGTGAATGAAGTCGAACCAAAATGAAGAATATAACCATGGTCTTCAATACTTTTCACATAAGCACTGAGGACCTGAAGAAAAGAAAAACAGTTGACCACTCATCATTAGCACAAAGTATCAAACACATGAGAAAATATAAATGAGAGAAAGTTATCAAAATATCTATCCCAGCTTATTTGGTTGACATACCATGCCTTCTTGAATAGAATCCAACATGAAGCCCTTGTGCAACAAAGAAAGACGCAGGGAAAGCCAGATCTTCCTTTTGCCACTCTCTTTGTTATCACTATCCAGGTGTAAAACCACAGAAGCTACCATTTGCCCAACGTGGAAGACACTGGGCAGCACATTATCTGCTATGCTCTATAAAGTGAAGAAACCATAAAAAAAAAAAAAAAAAAAAAAAAAAAAAAACCAATAAACAACAGTAGTCATTATACAAAACACTCAACGTTGAAGGAAAAGAGAAGAGGAAAAAAAAAAGTAAATTAAAAAAAAAAAACACAAAGATAACAGTTTTGATGAGTGAGAGCCATTATAGCCACGAGTCATGACAACAGTAACAGATTACATATCTTAACTACATGCTTACTATTAGTATTACCTCAACTTCGGTATCTGAAATAGGATCCAGAGCATCGGAGGCTCGAACTAAACCTCTTAAACCCCCTGGTAGACTTATTACGAGGTCTCTCTCATTTACTTCAGCAATAACTCCCCAAAGCTTCATTCCGGGGGATATATTCTGTGACAACAAACAAAAACACATCAATTTTTGGATGGGGATGATAGTATGATGCATATGACATAAAACAATGATCAAATTCGATAATTATTTCATTTTCACATGAAATCCTTCTTTCCCGTAGTTGGCATAACTCTTCACTTCTTAACCATTGGTATGTTGTGCGAATTCTTGCTCAATAGTATTGAGTTAGTGACTACCAATAAAGGTGGCGTTAAATTATTATGTTCCACGAAAAACGGATACCAAAGAAAAATGGAAGAAAAAGTACATGTAATGGTACCAGGGTAACCCACAAAAGGCCAGAAATGTGACACTAATTCAAAAAATTCTCGTTTCTTATCACAGAAGGAGAATTATACAAGCTAAACCAATATACGCAATCAGTCATTGAAGTTTTCCTTCCCTGTATGTATCTTATATAAAGATGCACTACATTCTATAATTTTTAGAAGAAAACAGTCAAACTAAGTCAATATGTAACTCCAACAGTATCAAATTTGTAAGGAAAAATTTAAGACAATGTAATGTTGTTTTTCCTTTTTTTCTTTAAAAGTGACAACTGCATCCAGCTTTATACCTTCAAAGTGATCTTATTAGCAAATCGAGGCAGTTTGCCAGTAATACCGCCACCAAATAAGGACCCCAAATCATCCTCTTCCTGACTAATCTTCGGCAAATTCTTCCTCTTCTTCTTTGTCTTCAGCTCCTGCTCTTCCACCTCAAACTGGGCATCCACTTCAGCCCGAACTTCCTCACGTTCTTTTCGACTCAGAGAACTTCCTCCACCTAAACAGAAAAAAAAATGTTTACCACAAACTAAAATGCATAGGTAGTTAAATTTCTGATTGTTGCACATTTATCAAACACAATCATAAAAAAATGGCACAAAATTAATCATTTAACCTCTAGGAAAATCAGGAACTTCATCTTCTATCTGCAAAGCAAGGGCCTCAGACTTGGCGGGACCGTTTTGCTCCTTCTTCGCTTTAAACGCCGGCTTGGAAGATTTATTAAACTTTGTGGCATCCTTAGGCTTCTTCTGAAATTTCTTCGAAGGCGGAGCCATTTTCTCGGGAAAAAAATAAATATTCCCGGAAAATAAAAGAAAATGTGTGCTAGAAAACCCTACTTACAGTTTGGTTTCGTCTACTTCTGTTTTGTGTTTTGTAAAGGTTAAGGCTTTAGGAGGGTTTTAGAGCAACGAGTCAAAGAAGTAAAAAACGAAGCCGATAGTCGATGGAACAGAGACGTTATTAGGGCTATTCAGCTGGGTTTAAGCCTTGATTCTTTAAGCCCAGTAACTTCAGACAAAACTTATTGGGCCCATTTATCATGGGCTCCGAGCTCTGAAATGGGCCCGTTATCGAGAATCTTTGTAGTCATCCATCATAACCACCGGTTTGATGTCGAACTGTATATAAATCAACGGTTAGAATTATTGGAACATTTCACGAGTAGAAAGTTCTCGAATCATAAATTTTCTCGTTCTTCAACTCAAAAGGAAAATAAGAACCAGTTTTTTCAAGAATTTGATTCGTGTCCAGAATTCGGAGAAATTACGTTCTCAGTGCAAACCTTAGCTAGCTCTTACGATTTACGTTTATCAGGTATATTACTAAATCTTGCCACCATTTTTAATTTTCATCATCGACCTTTGTTGTTATCGTTTTCTTTCCTTCCTCTAATTTGACAAGATTTCAACCACAGACCCTAGTGTGAATCTTTGAACTTTTAGTTTTTATACTCTTCTTTGCTAGATCATTCTTTTTAATCTAATTATGAGAATTAATTTCATATTCTCAATTTTTATTTGTGTTGTATGTTTGGTTGGTGTTTGTGGAAAGTAATTTCTTGTTTGTGTCATATAAGGAAAAGAATTCAACTTAATTTTTGTTCTGACTTAGTTTTTGCTATTTATAATAGAAGTTTTAGGTGATTGAGAATGAGGGGTAGAAGCTACAGCTACAGCCCTTCGCCCACCAGAGGATACAGCAGTAGAAGGCGTCGGAGCCCTAGCCCGAGGGGTAGGTATGGAGGTCGTGATAGAGATCTTCCTACTAGTCTTTTGGTTCGCAATCTTCGCCTTGACTGCAGGTACGTGAATTTTTTGTTATACTAATTTTGAGAAGTATTGCTTTGAATACCAGCTTACATGTTTGTAAATTGTTTGCAAATTTCTACTTTAAATTGCATGGACAATATTTACTTTTTAATCGTCTGGGAATGAATATTTACTGAATTAAATGGCTTGAGAATTTGTGAGTTCCTCTGGCAAGAATTTATGGAAGTTATGAAACAAGGCTTATGTATAGTATGCACAAAACAATGTTATTTTTTTAATCGTTAGGAAATGAATATTTGCTGATTGAAACGTATTGAGATTTGTGAGTCTTGCACGAATTAATGGATGCTATGAAACAATTCTTATGTCAGTATGTTCTGTTGGACAAAACAATGTTATTTTTTAATCGTTTGGGAATGAATATTTACTGATTGAAATGTCTTGAGAATTTGTTAGTCTGGCAAGAATTTATGGAAATTATGAAACAATTCTTATGTTAGTATCTTCTGTTGAATTTTAGTCATAGGTAAGCTGGAATTACTATTTTGCCTCTAATTTGGAATTTCCATTCATTAATTGTTTGCAGGCCAGAAGATCTGCGTGGGCCTTTTGAGCAATTTGGTCCCCTCAAGGACATTTACTTGCCTAAGGATTACTATACTGGGTAATGCCTTCCATGATGCATCACTTGCAAAAAGAGTATTTATTTTAGTGTTTCTGTTTTGCTATCAGAAAATACTTTCTTTTGATACTGTGAATTTTGTTTGGTTCTATGACATCATTTTGAATAATTGTCGCCCCTAAGATTGTAGTTATTAATACTTAATAACCTATTATCCGTTTATGGAAATTTGGCTGTTTACTCTAAGTGTTGAAGACTGGTATGAAGTAGTAAGAGTATTGTGTTGAAGACATCAATTGAAGTAATAAAGAGTGTTGTGTTGAAGAGAGCAATCAAGGTAATAAAAGTGATCAAGTGGTTCTTTTAGTGTACTTGACGATATGAAGAAAGTTGCATTTGAAACATAATGAGAAGAAGTTCAAGTCTTGAAGAATTTCATCTCAATTTTGTCTTAGCATCCAACAAGGTTAGCGGCCACGTGATGTTTTCAGTTGTCTGTCTTATGCAAAGTGTGAAAAAACACTGGAGATTATAATTCTCATTTCATTTCACACTCAAATCAGGATCATGTTCCTATTTAGGTGTAATCAGCATTTTTGTATGAATGTGTTTTTTGCCTTTGTTTTTCATTTTATTGAGATTGCCAAACTTGATTTTGTTTTAGGGAGCCTCGTGGCTTTGGATTTGTTCAATTCATAGACCCTGCTGACGCTGCAGATGCCAAATACCATATGGATGGGCAAGTGCTTCGAGGTCGAGAATTGACAGTAGTATTTGCTGAAGAAAACAGAAAGAAGCCATCTGAAATGAGAGCAAGAGAGCGTTATACGTAAGGATTCTTACTGTCGAAGGAATAATTTTCACATGAACATGATTGCCTCTTTTTTTTTTTCTTCAATGCATCTTATACATTAACTTGTTACTTTCATTTATTGTGGTCTATAGAGTATGATTTCCAGCTGTTCTTTTTTATATTGTTTGCGTATCATTTTGTTGTGTACATCTCACTGCATCTGATTCTTTGTCTATATTTCTTCTCACACGTTGGGATTTTGATCTTAGGCGGTCTTCAAGTCGCTATTCCCGATCACCACGCTATGCCCGAACCTATTCTCGCAGTCCAGACTATTATTCCCCATCTCCTAGACGAAGACATTACTCGAGGTATGCCAACTCATCTTTTGTTTTTCACATTCTGTCAAATAATAGATAGTAGAAATTGTTTTGTGTTTTAAAGTGTTTTTTTTTCTTAATGTATTAATGCAGGTCAATGTCTCCCAGGGACCGAAGATACAGGGGCCGGTCATATTCAAGGTCACCTTATGGTTCTAGGAGCCACAGCTTTAGCAGGAGCAGGAGCCGCAGCCACAGCCTTGAGTATTCTCGATAGATCAAAGGTTTTGGCTTAGAGAATGTCACTGTAGATGGATTATGATGATTCTCAATTAGTGTGCTATGATTCTCAAATAGTGTAGTAGAGTTTAATGTTCCAAGAGTTATCTTGATGGTGTTGGTTTTTATCTGAAATAGTATTGGGATGGAGATGGAGTTATTACTTGACTTGAAATGATAGTACTCCTCTATGTTTTCTCGTTTTGCTTTTAAGCTCAAGTGCTCCCGCTGAAAAACCTCCTCGAGGCTCCAATAGTCCTTGTTGCTTAATGTGAGAAATAAATAAATAAATAAAAAGATATTTCTCTTTGGCGAAAGTTGCACATAATCTTCCAGTCAAATTATCAAAAAACTTGGAGTCATGTTAAATATTGATTAACTAGGAAACACGGTGTGGTTGATTATTAAGTTATAAAATTATTTTAAATTTTGATATTTTAATATTTTTTATGTAATTTTTTAGGAGATTTTTTATTTTTACACTTTAAAGTGATTTTTTCTTTTCTGTATTTTTATAGAAGTTTACATAACAATTTACATAGCAATCAACGGAGTAATTTAAATTGTAACACTTATCGAAAATACAACAAAGCGTGAGCAACACTTGTCAAAAATATTATAAGGCTTGAAAATAAATATGAAAAAAAAATTAAATTTCAACAATACAATAACTAGTGGGTTTTGGGTTAGACCTTCATATAGTGAATTTAAATAAATATAAAAATTGATATTTTTATAAAGTGCGATGTAATGTAGTTTGAACTACTTATTAACAATTTTAAACCACAAACTGCACCGCACCACGCGGTTTAGAAAAAAATTAAACCACGATCGCACTGCAAAAATTTCAAACTGTATTTTCTCGTGGTGCAGACGAGTTGAGCGGATTGATGAATATCCTATAATTAATGGTCTCAAAAACAAAAATTTTCGTTCCAGGCGTTTAAGCTTCGATCTTCACATCCAAATTGCTTATAATGTCCCTTAAGCTTAAAAATAAACCTCAAATTCTATTTTATTGAATGTGCAAATGGTGATTTTGGAAACTTTGATGATGCTCAAAGTCTTCCTTAAATCATAGAAAAGAAATATAAAATACTAAAAATAATTCAAAAATTTCTTAAGCCTTTTAATCCTAAATCATAAATCTAAAACGACTGCAAATACGAGAATAATAGGGGCAGAAAAATTGAGAGGGCTTGAGATTTTCAGGGTTGGAGACTAGTATTTTGTGTCGGCTTTAGATGGTGGCCGTTGGAGATGGAGATATGGGTTAGGAACGGAAATGGAAATATAAGATCAAGCTGAGAATCTAAAAGACAGAGGGAGATGCGTGAGGGAAGAGAGAAAATTTTCAAGGAAAAAAATAATTTAATTTTTTAATTTAACTTTTTAAATTTTTTTTTTTTTGAAAGAAGAATATATTATTAAGCGACACTAGGCACATTTGCTATTAAAAAAGCAGCAGCACAATTTGGTAACAAATCAGTCCACATCTCGGACTTTTGAGTCAAACGACTCCACTTAGCTAAACTATTAGCAACTCTATTACAACTTCTAGTAAAAAATAAAAATTGTAAGGTCTGAAATTTGTTTCTCAAAAGCTTGATGTCTTGCACCAGTTGCCCCCAATCCGTGAGATAAGAAGTATCTGAATTTAAAGCTTTTATGAGAGAATGGCTGTCGGATCCAACTTGAGCATTTGTTATTGACCATCTGATAGCTAGCTGAATTCCTAAGTGGACGGCATTAGCTTCAGCAAGCAGAACCGATAGGCAGCCAGGGATGAAGGAAGTTGCAGCAACCACTAAACCACCCTTCGGGTCTCTTATCACAGCACTAAGACCACAACCCTGTTGTCCAGCAATTAAAGATGCATCTGTATTGATGAGGAAGTAGTTCTGTGGAGGAGGAATCCAAGCAGAGTTTAGTTTCATAGCAGTAGTTTTACTGATTTTTTGGTGTGGCTCCAAGTGAGTAAAGATGAGATCCATAGCCCAAGATGTCCAAATCTTTTCATCTAGAATTTTGTGTTGGAAGACAAAGTTATTCCTTCTTTGCCAAACCAACCAAGTCAATCCCATGAACTTGAAAAATTCTTCTTTAGGAAGATGTTCATGCAGCCACCAAAGTACATCAGCAGCTTTTTTGAGATTCAGTGGTATGAGTTTGGGGAAACCAAACAACTTCCAGATGTTTTGGACCTTCGGGCAGTGCCATAAAGCATGACATATGTCTTCATTCTGGAAAGTGCACAGTTCACAGTGAGTATCAATAACCATACCTCGCTTTGCAAGCTCCAATTTTGTGGGAATCCAATGATTAAACACCCGCCATATGAAATTCTTTATTTTCAGAGTGAGATGAGAACCCCAAATGAATTTCCACCAAGATTTAATTTGTGATTTGTTAGAACATTCTGCTACATTCGGATTTTGGAAGCAAAGTTTGTATCCACTTGCAACCGAGTATATACCATTAGGGGATGGACTCCATGTAATCCAATCCGACCGATTTATAGCAGGTTTAATACCAAGCACCCAGGGTATATCATCATTATGGAACCAGCTTCTAACTTCATTTTCTTTCCAATTTCCATCTGGTTGCAGTAAGGAATTAATCGTTACCTCAGCTGGGATTTGAACCTTGCTCCGAAGAGTAAACGGTTGGCTTCTAGGGAGCCATTGATCTTCATTGATTCGAATCTTACTTCCATTGCCAACACACCACCTAGTACCCTTTCGTAAAAGTTCTCTTGCCCAAAGGATGCCTCTCCAAACCGTAGACCTATAATGGCCTTATTTAGCTTCAAAAAAACTTTCAGACGGGAAATAGAGAGCTTTTAATACTTTTGCAAGCAAGCAGTCCGGATTTTGTATGAGTTTCCAGCCTTGTTTAGCTAGAAGTGATTGATTAAAATCGTCCAAATCACGAAATCCCATTCCCCCATGCTCTTTTAAGTTGCAAAGTTTTTTCCAGTTACCCCAATGTAGCTTGTGTTTGTTCTTTGTTGATCCCCACAAAAATTGAGCTATTAACCCTTCAATTTCATGGAGCGAATTCCTTTAGTAATTCGAAAGCAGCTCATGACATAGCAAGGAAGGGCTTGAATGAATGCTTTAATTGGGATCTCTTTCCCGGCTTGAGAAAATAACCCCATCTTCCAACCTTGGAGCTTCGCTTCAATTTTTCCTCTGATCTTGCCAAAAACTTGTTTCTTATTTTTTCCAACAAATGTCGGCATACCCAAGTACTTTGTATGATGCTTGACCAAAGTAACACCCAAGTTTGAGGCTAAGCTAGTTACCACAGAATCAATAACTTTGCAACCCACACACATCTCGGTTTTTTCAAAGTTTATGCATTGTCCGGACATCTTTTCATAGTTGCCAAGCACCTCTTTTAAGGCATTACTGTCTTCTAAATTTGCATTCAGAAAGATAAGGCTGTCGTCTGCAAATAAGAGGTGAGACAATCGTTGTTCCATAGTACCAAATCGCAGCCCATGTATTCGACCAGCTCTTTCGGCTTCAAAAATTAAACAAGAAAGCCCTTCAGAACATAAAAGGAAAAGGAATGGAGATAGGGGGTCACCTTGTCTCAATCCGCGTTCTGGAAGGAAGGAACCTTTGATGGATCCATTAATGAGAATGGAGAATGAAACTGACTTTATGCAGTTCATAATTTTTGTAATCCATTGAGAATCGTATCCCAAATGACCCATCATTGCTTCTATGAAGTTCCATTCGACCCTATCGTAAGCTTTGGACATGTCCAACTTGACTGCCATCTTTTTTCCATTACCAAAATGACCTTTCTTCATACAATGGAGACTTTCAAAACCAATAATCGCATTGTCTTGAATGATTCTTCCTCCAATGAAGGCACTTTGATTGTCCAAAATTACCGAATTTATACTTTGTTTCATTCAATTAGCTAGACATTTAGAAATCACCTTGTATATCACATTGCAGAGGCTAATGGGGCGAAATTCGAACATCTTTGTTGGCTGTTTAACCTTTGGTATTAAGCAAATTAGTGTTTCATTGATCTGGTGGCAGTCGGCATTGTTATTGAGCACATCTAGACAAGCTTGAGTCACTTCCTTTCCAACTACATCCCAGTTTTTTTGGAAAAAAAGCCCCGGTAATCCATCTTTTCCAGGCGCTTTTAGAGGATGGATTTGGAACATAGCCATCTTCACTTCTTCACTTGTAAAAGGCTCCATTAAAAGAGCATTTTCAGCTGAACTTAAGCGGTTTGGGGCACACCTTCTGAGAACATCAGCAATATCAATACCATTATTTTTCTTGGTGAACAGTTGCTGAAAGTAAGAAATGGCAATATCCTCCACATCCTTCTCCTTTGTTTTCCATTGTTGATTATCATCAAAGAGACCCTCTATTGTGTTTTTCTTTCGTCTTGAAGTGGCTTTAAAGTGAAAATACTTTGTATTTTTTATCTCCATGTTTTAACCAAAGAGCCCTACTTCTTTGCTTCCAATATATCTCTCGTTTTTCCTCCACGCAATTAAGGTCGTGTTCAAGCCGATTTTTAGTGAGCCAATCATTTATTTTTACTGAATCCGCAATGCTTCCAAGTTTTTCTTTTAACTCCTTCGTTCGTGCTACTGATTCACGTTTCTGAGTTTGGTTCCACTGATTTAATTGCTGTTCACAATCAGCAAGCAGCCGCTTCAAGTTACATACTGGGTTTTGGTGATCACTTTGTCTCCAAATATCCTTAATTATTTTGAGGCACTCTTCATTATCCGCCCAGGCCTGTTCAAAATGAAATTTGTGCCCCCATTTCTTTTTGAAAACTTCGCCTTTATCCTTGAGCTGAGCCTGAAATAGTAAAGGTCTATGATCCGAATTCCACCAGTTTAAAAGAGACACCGTATTCTGCTTAAAATTCTTGTTCCAAGCCGAGTTACAAAGGATTCTGTCAAGTTTTTCAAAGATTAAGTTGGCTGTCCTACCATTGCACCAAGTAAAACCATCTCCATCCGTTTGAATTTCCTTTAGAAGACAATGAGAAATGGACATACGAAAATTACGCATCAAGTAATCTGGTTTAGTACCTCCTCCTCTCTTTTCGTTATGATTAATGATCTCATTAAAATCTCCTCCACAAACCCAAGCACCAGAAAACATGGTTTTGAGACGCTTCAAAAGTTTCCAACTTTCCCTTCGTCCTCCCGGATCCGGACTGCCATAAAAACCAGTAAATCGCCAAGAAAAACCCAGATTATTTTCAACAATGGCATCTATATGTGAAACCGTATAGGATTTGATCTGAACCGAGTAATCTTTTGACCAAAGAAGCGCCAAACCACCACTCTTGCCTTTAGCATCCACCGTAAAGCAACTGTCAAAGCCTAATTGGATGCAGACAAGTTCCATTCGAGCACTAGTTAATCGAGTTCAGACAAGAATATCATCCCGGGATGATAGTCTTTGACATGGGATTTCAAGGTGTTTAGAGTCCAAGGGTTCCCAAGCCCTTGGACATTCCAAAAAAGGGCCATCATTGCTCTCGGCGACCCAGTGCTGCTGAGTTCGCCGCTTCCAAGTTCACAGCAAAGGTCAAATCAGAAACAACTGAAATTTCCTTTACATCATCTTTCCTTCTTGCTATCATCGGGTCTGTTGAAATTGCTTCATTTGAATTAGTTCCTTTCCTGTTCTTGTTTCTCTTCGGGATCACCTTCCTCTGCTTAGTTGGACCTTCAATTTTTGAAAGAAAATCACAACCGGTTGTGTATGTAATAGGAACATCCAATAGACTCTCCGTATCAATGTTTAGAGAATCAATTGCAGGCCCCTGTATACCATTCTTGTGCTGGCTGTTGAATAAATTATGGTCTTTAAAGATATTGTTGAACTCCTCACTTCTCCAAGAACCGCTTCTCTTACTATTCGTTAATTTCCCACTTATCCCGTGTAAATCTGCTTGCTGAGTATGGTTGTGTTTCCCCTTTAGAACCTGTTGTTCAGAAATTAATTGTCCAACAGGATCTGTCATAGCAATCGCCTTGCCTTTATCCACCGTTTTGAGCCCTTGAATGGTGGGATTGGTATTCGGGTTTATCATTTTCGAACTAGGCAATTCAGGTCTAGCCATTGATGGAGATCCTACTGCAATACTTTGTCCCCCCATATCAGCCATTGAATTACATGAGTAGGATTTTTTCTCATAAAAACCAGGGGGAATGGGAGGTGTTCTTTGAGGAGTAGGCCTCTGAATTGGTGAAGCAGAGATGCCCTTTCCTTCTTCAACTTTTAACCAAGCTCCATATCCCGGAGTGCGATTTCCCATTCCATCTTCAATCATTGTGATTGGCTCTGCACAAATCCGAGTATCATGTCCCACAAAACCACATTTAAAACACATAAAGGGAAGACGATCATACCTGAACGGGAGCCAAACTTTCCGACCTTCGCTCGGAAATAGGAAGCCTGGGCAGAGTGGGATATTGATATCACACCACACCTTAAATGTGAAAAACCCCTTAGTCACAATCTTGGTTAAATCAGCCTTTTGAACTTCAATGGTGTCTCCAACAAACCCCGCCAATCGATTTAAGTTTCCCTGAGTTATTGAGCTCGTGGGTAAATTGAGTATTCGCCCACTTAGAGGAAATTTGGTAAGGATTTTATCCCAATTAGTAGGCATTTCAATCATCCTTTCCACAATTAGAAGCCCATTATTCAGAAACCAAGGGTTCTTGGTCAATATTCTGTCCAAATCTTGGGAAGATTTGAAAGAAAAGACCAAGAAACTTGCTTCTTTAATGGTGTGTTTGATCTCCACACCCCAATTCCTGTCAGCAATGCCCCAAACTCTTCCAAGGATCGTTCTCAACAAAGAACGACTGATTGGTCGATTGGAACAAAACCTCCCCATCGCACAAAATGAAGCTACCTCAGTCCCTCCAGCCATGTTAATTTCCCAGCCATCTTCGTCTAGAACAGTTAGGTTGGTAGTTTTAGCAAGTAGGTCTTCCATGATAGTATCAGTTGTATCCATAGTTGCAAGCATATTCAGCATTTCAGTAGAAGGCTATTCTTTTTCGAAAGAGAGCATATTAAAATTTTTTATTTTTAAAACATTAAAAAAAATTCTATTTAATTATAGTAAATATTTAAAATGATTTTTTATAACAATTAAATAATTAAATAATTTAAATTAATATGATTGTGTCATATGTATGTGAGTTTATACCATGACATTTTAACTTAGCATTTAATCGACAAAAATAAATAAAAAATTAAATTTATTAATAGAACGGTGACATTTAGTTAAATGGAATAAAAACATAAAAATATAAATGAAAATAAAAATAGAATAAAATTTAAAATACATAAAAAAAAATATTGATAAAATCATTAAATTTTTTCTCATGAATAATTTTTTTTTTATTTTAAAATAGAATAATCATTCTACTAAAATATAGTGAAAAAGACATTCTCTTTGAATGATATTTTGATATTTTAAAATACAACTAAATAAAAATTGTTTCTTTTTCATTTCATTCTATTTCATTACCTCACACCAAAATTTAGCATCAAAAATTCTATTATTATTATTATTATTATTATTGATTTTCTTGATGTTGTGCCTTTCCGGTGGAACCATATCTTAATTGCACATATTTTTCATCCAGGGTCATGTCGTGATCGTACTATATTTTTTACTCTACTTTGTGGCTGCACTAATACCATTTTGTATCGCGTCGTGTCAATAGGCCTCCGTTTTTAGCATTAGCATTGTTTTAGGAGCTAAAATCCTTTTTCTGATGATTGAAAAAGTTTCAACAGAAACACAACTTCTAATATTCTATTTACAGATTACATAAATATAACAACACTGCTCTTTCTTTTCTTTTTTGGGATACCAAGACAACACTCCATCAAAAAGAAACTCATATTTTACATATTTTCAATTCTATTTTATAAAATTTATATAAATTAAACCTCCACGCAGCAGCCTGATTGTACGAACCCATCAAACTCTTGAGGGACCTCAATCTTGTTCATTTTACCACTTTGCCCTTCCACCACAAAGAACTCCTGCCGCCCTCCCTGACAACCCGACCCGGATAAATAGGTCCGACTATCCATTTCAATCCCGCATGACCCGACCCGAACTTCCGAGACGGAATCAGCCCAGCAAATCAACTTTCCATCTTTGCCCACCCCAATATTCGACCTCGGACACCGACTCGTCCCCCAAACGTTCTCGACTCGCCGCCACTCGCCCGAGTCGGGATCGTACCACTCAGCACTAGTGTCGAAGTTACCTTGACTCTCGGTTCGGTACCCGCTTACAACCCAGAACCTTGAACCGATTACCAGTCCCTCGCACTCGTCTCGCTCCTGACTCATGTGAGTCAACTGGGTCCACTCATCGTTCCTCACATCATAAACCCGCGCCGTACTCAACGCGTTTTTGTTCTCATCGTGGCCGCCGGAGACGAATATCTTACCGTCGATTTCACCGGCGGCGAAGAACGATCGGGATTCCGGCATGTCCTTTCCTTGCCTCCACTCCCGAGTTGTGAATTCGTAGACGAACACGTCTCTAACCGGTTCGTAACTCGCCGGGTCCCAACCACCCATCACCACGAGTTTTCCCTCCGAGCTCGACACTTGGCAGAACAACGGTAAGCCACGTGGGTATTTGGGAACAGGATCGACCCAGTCCCACTCGCCACTCACTGGGTCGAATATGGACACGCCGTAAGAAGGTGGAGGCGTCTGTTTAAGGCCTTTCGGTTCGGGTCGACCCGGGAGTAACTGGACCAAACAGGCCACTTTACGTGTATGACCGGCGAGCTTCCTGTGATGGTAAAAATGTGGGCTTTGGAAGAGTTTTCTCCATGATCGGCAAACTCGAGCGGAAACTCGGTGAGTTGAGTAGTGAAAACGAGTCAAGCACTCGAGTGCAAGATCGTCAGGAAGTTGAGGGATTAATTGGGTAAACTCAGTCATACATATATTCTAGAAGGTTTCTATTTGAGAATGGAAGTTGTTTTTAAATTGAACACTTCAATGGTTTTTATAGGATATTTGGGTATAAAAAAAAAAAAAAGCAACATTATTTAAATATTTTAAACGGATTAAATGCCACGCGACACACACTGTTTCGACAGTACTTTACACTTGGATTTATATTTATTTATTTATTTTTATATCTAATTATTTTTATTAATTTAGCGAAATGTATTTCAAATATAAAATCATATATTATTAAATTTAACTAAATTAGTTTTATAAATATATAAATATTAATATTATTTATTTAAATTAATTTAAATATATAAATATTAATATAATATTTTAATATTAGAAGTATTTTTAATTTTAATATTCTTAAATTTTATACTTTTTTAATTTAAAAAGATAAATAATTTTCTTTTAATTTATAAAATTTTAAAATATATATAATAAAAATTAAAAAATTAAATACGAGAAAAGTATTAAAAACAAAATGATAAATAATACAAAGAAAAGTGACTGTGACAAAGTGAACATCCAATTACAATTTTTTTTTGTACCTATAAATATTGTAATATTCTTTTTCAACTTACAACATCAGTAAATTCTTTTTTTAAAAATTAAATAATTTATATTGTCAAAAATTAATTTAAAATTTTTTTTTTTTTTGATAAATGATTTAAAATTTTTTAAACATACAAATATCAAGAATTTTATTTTAATATATAAACTATTTAAAATTAAAAAAAAAAGAAAAAAAGAAATTCTAACATGTAATTGTACACATAAAAATTATAATTGACACTCCTTTAATATTTAATTCGAGAATGAATCATTTTGTTGATTGGGAACTATACTCATTTCGGTGATTTTAAGATTATCACAAAAAAAAAAAAAATATACATATATATATACATAAATTATATGTACAAGTGGATAACTATGCAGATAAACTTGTCATAATTGAATCATAGCATATGAGTTAAATATAATAATATGATACTGTTCGAAACACTTAAACTTGTTGCGATACCTATCTAAAGTGGATTCTTATCTATATAGAAGCTCTTATTTAGAGTCTTTAGGATAAATGTGAGTTATTATATCTATTCTATATAAAGTGTTCCTATATAATTGAATTTTTGGTTTATAAGAAATTCATGGGTAATTTTTTATTTATATTTAATAAAATAATAAAATATTATTTATATATAATAAAATAATAAAATAAAAATAAAATAAATCTCATTAATATTTGAACTGATATTTGATGCTAATTATTCGAGAGTCACAACCCTCTTTCCTTGACGTTGCATATACCAAACTATGTATGTTTATTATCTTATTATTGCTTCTGACAAAAACTATGTTGTGTGCAGGTGTCGTTCCTTTTGATAGCGTTGAACAGTGGAAGAGGAACTTAACTATTCTTTTAAGAGACAAGGATAAGCAAGAGTTGATTTCCAAGGAGAAAAAGGATAGACGTAACTTTGAGAAAATATCTGCTTTGGCGAGCAAAGTGGGACTCTATAGGTAATAATATGTTTGTTATCTTTTGAATTTCATGTTTTTGTACAAGAGTAGGGATTAAAAATCTGATTGATGCTTACACTTGGCAGCCATCTATATGTAAGAGTTCTTGTTGTTAGTAAGATACCTCTACCAAACTATAGATTTGATCTGGATGATAAGCGTCCACAGAGGGAGGTATTTTTCATAATTTTTTTTTCTTTATTATGATGCTTGATTATCTTAATAATATGCAGTTCTATACATTATTGTAACTTTATTTTGATGCTACAAAATTATGTTTGATTCTTTCTCATTCTTTATTTTGCTTGTATTTATTTACATGTCCCATGTTTGCTACATAATCATCACTAATTGCTTTATGCCTCTAGGTTGTTCTTGTGTATTTTTCTCGTTTCTATAATTCATTTTAAATTATTCAATTTTTTTCCCTTATAGACTTCTATTAAAGGTTGTAAGACTCTGGACAGGTTACTTTGCCTCTTAGCCTACTCAGAAGGGTTGAATCATTCGTTAGCGAGTTCCTATCTCAAAAGTCTTGGAGTAGGGATAATAATTCAGATGTTACTTTTTCAAGATCAAGCAGTAGTTGTAGCATTGCCACTAAGGAAGGGCTTTTCGAGGCACCGAAGCTCGAGCTTTCTTTATTCTACGCCACCACACGAAGCCGTTCCTCACCTCCACCGTCACCTCCATAGCCTACAACGAGCAAAAGGTAAGATTTTAAATTTGATTTTAGGTTTTAGGTTCAATTGTTATGTTATTGAGAATGAGATTCCATATTTTTTTTCTATTTTGTGTGATTTTGGATGTGGGATGTGATTGTTTTATTTTGTGTGATTTTGAATGTGCAATGATTGGATTTTCTGTGGAGCCAAACAAGAGAGGAGAAGACGTTCACACCTGAGAAACTCCCAATGGAGATGGGATTTCAACCCAAGCCTCCTTATGATATGGTCGAGGAATGAAAGGGGAGTTACTGGGTGCATCTTCCATTGGAGAGTTGAAAGTCCAAAGCTTTTACTTATGGTGGCCAACGCTCAGATTCCAACAATGGCAGTCAGTAACAGCAGCAAGAGAGAGGAGAAACAAACAAGCTTATGGGATCATCAAAATAAACTATTCCACTTTATCTTTCTTCACTGTCCTTCCTGTTTCCACTTTCTCTCATTATTGTTAAAAATACTGTAAATCTGTATATAGCCCTAATTAATAGCGGAATAGCGGAAGCGTACCGGAGTCCATAGAATCGACTTTGTAATGATCTTTATTAGTATGATCTTCCAATTTGCATCAAAACCTTTCTCTGTAAACTTTTGCTCTTGGTGATGGGGATACAAGAGTGAAAAGATACGATGCAAATGGGGACCATTACCCGTTATATTACCAACAGACAAACCTGTTGGTAATATTTATTGACTATTTCTATTTGGCCCCTCATCAATATAGAAATTGTCTAATTGGTATCCACATATTAAAATCATGACAATCATGCCCTTAAGTCATAAACTTTATTCCAAAATAGACCACATAAATTTGACTTATTTATTTGATGACCCAACACACATTTTATATATACAATTGTGACCCTAATTATTTCTAACAATCTCCCACTGGGTCACATATGTATACATATAAATGTGTTAACCTTATTGAGCTCATAACTTTGTCATCATAACCATAGGCATGTGCAATCTCGTCCATTAACTATATCAACATAGGATCAAAGCGATTTTCGTTGTATCAATCACAACTAAACCCATCAATGGTCACATATATCAACATAGCCAAATGACATAGATCAATCATGATAATGTGGTATGAAAATTACATGCACGGTGATCTATTCATGTCAATTTTCAATTGGTCCTACTTTACTTTATGGAGATCAAAACTTTAGCTTAAATGTACAAAGTGTAATAAACTGAATAACATAATTTCTGATCAGAAAAATATCCAAATACAGATGTTTCATGAAACAAATAAAACACACTAAAGACAAACTCCCACTGAATCTAGATATTCTCATAATCTAAAACACCCATACGAGCAGTGTGCTCATGAAAGACCTTGGGTGGCAAACCCTTAGTAAGGGGGTCTGCGATCATGGAGTTTGTACCTAAGTGTTCTATACAAATCTGTCCACTTTGTACCCCTTCTTTTACAACAAGGAACTTGATGTCAATGTGTTTTGACTTCGTCGAGCTCCTATTGTTGTTGGAATACAATACAGCTGACTTATTGTCACAATACAACTTAAGTGGTCTTTCAATTCCATCCACAATGCGCAGCCCAGTGACAAAGTTTCTCAGCCATATACCATGGTTGGATGCCTCATAACATGCAACAAATTCTGCTGCCATGGTGGATGAAGCTATGAGTGTTTGTTTTGCACTCCTCCATGATATAGCTCCACCACCTAACAGATATATGTAGCCCGAAGTAGATCTCCTACTATCTTGGCATCCCGCAAAGTCAGAGTCAGAGTATCCAATGATCTCAAAGTGATCTGACCTCCTATATGTGAGCATGTACTCTCTTGTTCTCTTCAAATATCTCATAACCTTTTTGGCTGCTTTCCAGTGATCAATTCCTGGATTGCTTAAGTATCTGCCTAACACTCCAACAATGTACGCTATATCCGGACGCGTACAAACTTGAGCATACATTAGACTCCCAACAGCCGAAGCGTAGGGAATCTTTTGCATTTCTTGAATTTCAAGGCTTCCTTTAGGGCATTGTTTAAGACAAAATTTGTCTCCTTTAACGACAGGGGTATCACCTGGTCTACAATCTTGCATGCCAAACCGTTTGAGTACTTTATCGATATAGCCCTTTTGTGATAATCCAAGAATACCCCGAGAACGGTCTCGATGTATTTGAATTCCTAAAACAAAAGAGGCGTCACCAAGATCTTTCATCTCAAAATGCTTCGATAGAAATCTCTTGGTTTCGTGCAATAAGCCTATATCATTAGTGGCAAGCAATATGTCATCGACATATAGAACCAGAAATATACACTTACTCCCACTAAACTTATGATACACACAATCATCAACAGCGTTCATCTCAAAACCAAATAAGAGAACCACTTGATGAAATTTGTGGTACCATTGACGGGAAGCTTGCTTGAGTCCATAGATGGATTTTTTTAATTTGCAAACCATTTTCTTTGGGTCACCAACCACAAAGTTTTCTGGTTGCTCCATATAAATTGTCTCATCAATGTCGCCATTGAGAAACGCTGTTTTAACATCCATCTGATGTAACTCAAGATCAAAGTGAGCAACAAGTGCCATTATTATTCTAAAAGAGTCTTTCGATGAAACCGGAGAGAAAGTCTCTTTATAATCAATGCCTTCTTTCTGAGTATAGCCTTTTGCTACAAGACGTGCCTTAAACCTCACCACATTACCATTTTCATCCCTCTTGGTTTTAAATATCCATTTACAACCAATGGGTTTTACACCTTCTGGTAATGGGACAACTTCCCAAACTTTATTGTCTTGCATAGACTTATTCTCTTCATTCATGGCATCATTCCACTTTTGAGAGTTAGAACTTTTCATGGCTTGATGAAAGTTGATTGGATCATCTTCCATCATTCCAATGCCATCCTCATGTTCTTGAAGATACACTATATATTCATCTGGATTAATAGCATTTCTTCTTTCTCTAGTGGATCGTCGCAAAGGCACTTGTTCTTGAGGTTGTTGAGTTTGTACCTCTGGGGTTTGATTGACTATGTTTGGTTGCTCTTGATCTAAAACTTGATCAATATTAGGAATGGAATCCTGAATATTGTCAAAAGCAACTATTGGAATAGGAATCAACTCATCTTCAAGAGAAGTGGGTGATTCTAAATCATCCTCAAAAACAAAGTCTTTAACCGTATTTCTCCCCCCAAACTCAATATCCTCAAAAAACTTTGCAGTTCCCGTTTCAAATATATTCTTTACTTTGGGATCATAAAACTTGAAACCCCTGGATCGTTCAGAATATCCAATAAAGTAGCTGCTCACAGTTTTGGGTTCCAGCTTCTTTTCATTTGGCCTATAAGGCCTAGCCTCAGCTGGACATCCCCAAACATGAAAGTGCTTAAGACTAGGCTTTCGCCCTGTCCAAAGCTCATAAGGTGTTTTTGCAGCTGCTTTAGTTGGTACCCTATTCAAAATATAGGCTGCTGTCTTAAGTGCCTCTCCCCAGAGTGATTCTGGTAAGGTTGAATGACTAATCATACTCCTTACCATATCTTTAAGAGTACGGTTTCGTCTTTCAGCAACACCATTCATGCTAGGAGATCCTGGCATAGTGTACTGTGGGACAATTCCACACTCCTCTAGATATCTAGCAAAAGGTCCTGGACGTTGTTCACCTGATCCGTCATATCTGCCATAGTACTCACCACCACGGTCAGACCTGACTTGCTTTATTCTTTTGCTAAGTTGATTCTCAACTTCAGCCTTAAAAGATTTGAACACGTCCAACACTTGAGACTTTTCATGAAGTAGAAATAGGTACGCATATCTTGAGTAATCATCTATGAATGATACAAAATATCGTTGACCATTCCAAGAAGGTGTAGGAAATGGCCCACAAATATCTGTATGTATCAACTCTAAGACATCGGTAGCTCTTTTCGCACCCAATTTCTTTGTTTTGGTCTGTTTGCCTTTGATGCATTCAATACAAACATCAAAGTCTGAAAAATCAATTGAATCTAAAATTCCATCAGATACAAGTCGCTCAACTCTATTTCTAGAGATGTGACCTAACCGTTTGTGCCATAAGGAACTTGATTTTTCATTATCCATTTTACGCTTAGTACCACGTGATTCCACATTCAAGGTTTCATTATAAGAAGCAACAGTGTCAAGCAAATATAAGTTGTCATAAACCATAAGTGAACCAGTTCCAACAGTATTTGAATTAATAGATAAACTAAAGCAATTGTTTCCAAATGAACAACAATAACCCAATTTGTCCAAACAAGAAACAGAAACCAAATTCCGTCTAAAAGACGGTACAACAAAAGTATCTATTAAGTCCAAATAGTAACCAGTACTTAACAACAACCTAAAATGCCCTATTGCTTCCACATTTACCGACTTGCCATCTCCCACATAAATGCTTCTTTCAGCATCATTTGGCTTTCGGTAACTCAGGCAACCCTGCATAGAAACACTGATGTTAGTAGTAGCACCGGAATCTAACCACCAAGTGTTTCTTGGTACTGAAGCTAAATTTACCTCAGAACAGACCAAAGTAAAAAATGTACCTTTCTTTGCTCGCCATGCAATATACTTAGCACATTCCTTCTTCATGTGTCCTTTCATGTTGCAAAAGAAACAACCATCGTCACTGTTGGTTTGAGTTTGTTTCTTATGTGCAGGACCTTTATCCTTAGCAGCCTCATTCTTTCTTTTCTTGCCCTTATCCTTAGAGGTGCTTGCCAAATGAGCACTTTCAGTCTTTTCTTGCTTCAATCTTTCTTCCTCTTGAACACAAAATGAAATGAGCTCATTAAGAGTCCACTTCTCCCTTTGGCAGTTGTAACTGACCTTAAATTGACTGAATTGTGGAGGAAGAGAGATAAGCACTAAATGCACAAGCAAGTCATCCGAAAGCTCAAGCTTTAGTGCCTTCAACTTTGAAGCAAGGTGAGACATTTCCATAATGTACTCCCTTATATTTTCCTTGCCCTTAAACTTCATGGAAATAAGTTTCTTTAAAAGAGTACTTGTTTCCGCCTTATCGCTTTTTGCAAAGCGCTTCTCAATTTCAGCAAGGAAAGTTGTGGCATCGGTGACCTCCTCGGACACCGCACCCCTAAAAGCCTCAGGTATGCCGCGCTTAATGATCATAAGACTCATGCGGTTTGAACGGTCCCACTTCTCATAAATCCTCCTTTGCTCGGAGGTACTGGTATCCGTAAGAGAAGCAGGACGATCCATCCTTAATGCAAGGTCAAGATCCATGCAGCCAAGAACAATAAAAATGTTCTCCTTCCAGTCCTTAAAGTTATTACCATTAAGGACCGGTACCGAATTAAGGTTAGCAGATACACTAGCAACAGCTGAAAAGAACAATACAATTACATAAATAACATGCTCATATAAGAATCCAAATAAAACAATAAATTCAAATAATGGTTGATCCCATCTCAAGATACCAAACACAACATTAATATTAAGTCTTTGGACAGTAATATTAATTGCAAGCGGTACTCTTGTTGTAGTGATAAAATATTGACAATAAATTATGTCAAACAATATGCAATCTTTGGACTAACAAATTGTTCACATAAAATACCTTATAATTGTCACACATTTATCACCACAAACATGCATGAAATTCAACCAAATATTAACTCACCTTTGGGTTAGTTAATAAATTTATGAATCACATACACACAATTATCATAATATTTTTATTAAATTAATCTACACAAAAGAAATCACTTTGGTGATATTTTGTTTCAATTAATTTAATTAAATATTAGATATCTTTAATAAACTTTAAACCAAAATTTGAATTTAATTGTTACTGAATTATTATTATTATTATTACTTTAAAATTATTATATATTAATAAAATAATAATAATAATAATCATAATAAAACAAAAAAGTCTAACAAAATGCAATGCAATGCATTCTTTAAAAAAAAAAAACATAACAGAATGCAATGCATTCTCTACTAACAGACCAATAATCGCATATGTATATAAAAAAGATACTGTAAATTATTATATGCGATTGACTGAAAAAATCAGAATGTTGACCATTTAGTATGTGATGCATTCTCGCATCAGTAAAACAAAAAAGAAACAATATACATGCATCACATATATGATCGCAGCAACAATAAATTACTTTACACTTTATATATATATTACATTAAATTGAAAAACTTCAATCGCATGCGGTATATATATACCAACGAACGATTGAACCAAGAAGCAATTTCCAGCGGTGGCACACGGTGGCGCACACACACACATATATATATAATACTGTAATCAAACGATTACTCTCAAAGTAAATTCATACATATTCGGCATGAATACTTAATCAAATATTCGAAATGCAAATAAAATTTAATGAAAGATCAATACTACCATAAATCCTCAAGAATTAATTTAAGGATGCTCTTGATACCACATGTTAAAAATACTGTAAATCTGTATATAGCCCTAATTAATAGCGGAATAGCGGAAGCGTACCGGAGTCCATAGAATCGACTTTGTAATGATCTTTATTAGTATGATCTTCCAATTTGCATCAAAACCTTTCTCTGTAAACTTTTGCTCTTGGTGATGGGGATACAAGAGTGAAAAGGTACGATGCAAATGGGGACCATTACCCGTTATATTACCAACAGACAAACCTGTTGGTAATATTTATTGACTATTTCTATTTGGCCCCTCATCAATATAGAAATTGTCTAATTGGTATCCACATATTAAAATCATGACAATCATGCCCTTAAGTCATAAACTTTATTCCAAAATAGACCACATAAATTTGACTTATTTATTTGATGACCCAACACACATTTTATATGTACAATTGTGACCCTAATTATTTCTAACAATTATATCTATAGCTTTATTATTATTTTGTATATATAAATATATATTGTACGTGCCTTCCTTCCATGGCAGAGAGGGTCGAAAGAGAGAGAGAGTATTTAAATACTTGTCCTATATATATTATGTATATAAATATTTTTAGATACATCTGATCAAACATTGTTATAAATACTTGAAATTTGGAACTGGGTCAGCCGTATTTTTATTATTTTTTAATTAAACAAGCTATGTACAAGTTACGCGATTTTTATGAAATTATTTTTTTTTTGCTGCTTATTCTCCCAAGTATTGTTAATATTCATCACTTTAATATCATATTTTTTTTTATCATTTTTTTTGAATAAAGATAAATATAAAATTTTAATGTTAATATTCATCGCTTCTACGTTTGTTTCTTTTAAGAAGAATATATCTTCATCATGCATCTCTCTCACATTTCGTTCTTATTATTATTATCAATTTCGTTTCTATCGTTTCTATTAAATTTTTATCCAAATTTCAGAGTTGACGAAAAATCTGCAACTGAATGAGGTAAAAACTACTACAATATTTACTTTATAAAACTTTTGTTTCAATATCTTAATTATTAACACCATTTGATTTGGATGTAGAAAAAATATTTTTAGATTGAGGCGGCAATAAAAATAACTGATACTCTCCAGAATTTTTATTACATATCATGTGATGCATGTCATAAAAAAATAGATTTATACAATCGCGATGAAAAAATCATATGTGACAAGTCAACATGCGGCCAAGAAGGATTTCCTACACCACGGTATATTACAAAAAACTTATGATGTTATTGAAATTAAGTTAAATTAAAAAACATATATACTAACAATCTTATTATGCATTTTACAGTGCTATAGCATATGTTGAACTTGATGACAATACAAATAGCCTATCTGCTGTCATGTTCGCAAATATTGTGAAAAAAATATTTTTGTGTACTACTGCCAAACTAATGAAATATACTGCAGATGTGTAGTTTTTAAAAAATAAAATAGTTTTACATGCCTTTCATAAGTTGATTTTTTAATTAAATAAATTATGCACACCATGTCTAATCATCTTAAATGAAAATACATCACTGTTTCCAGGAACACCGCCGCTTTGTTGACACTACCATATTCAATTTATCAAAGAAAAAATAGATAATCCAGATATATGCGGACCCAGCTAGAATGAAAAGTGTAAAATACAAAAATTACACTATTGTCACTATCGAAGAAAATGAAGATTGAAATCCACTAATGACTATCATTAGTTTTCTTATCTACAATTTTTAAACTAATGCTATCTTCAATTATCAACAATTTAGAGATTGATTTTTAATTTTCTTTTTATCTTACACCCATTTAAGTAATGTTTCTTTAAGTATTGGAACATCAATTTTTAGTTTATTTTTGAATTAAGTTAAGAACATATTTAAATCATTAAGCTTTCTTAAACACTAATATATTGCATTCGGTATTCACTTTTAATTGACAACATTATAAACTATAATATTTAGATACACCTAATAATAATCTCACCTAATAACTAATAATATTTTTTCTTTAATTTTTAATCGTATCACTTTCAAATAACATAGAAAAAACCTAGCATAAAATTTAGTATACGTGATTTGCACGTAGCTTTTTGCTAGTATATATATATGTGTGAGTAATTTGTGTATAAATACTTAATTTTAATTTTTAGCTATAAATAAATATGTAAGTTTAATTTTTGACGGTAATAATATTTAAGTTATATTTTTAAAACTCTGTATGTACCTAATCGTTAAATATTAGGCCATTAAATCTACGTGTCATTTTTTTATTGGTATATTTAAATTATTTTTTTAAAATAATAAAAATTTAATGACTTGGACCAATTAGGGATTACCACGTGGCAATTTACTCAACCAAGTACCTACAAAAGTTCTAAAATTATAACTTAGGTATGACTACCGCTAAAAATTAAACTTAAGTATTTATTTGTAACTGGAAATTAAACTTAAATATTTATACCGCAAATTACTCATATATAATTTACTAACTGAAAAATTCTTATTCAACACAAATCAAAAGTTTAGAACACAAAAGTAAAAGTAAAAACAAAGGGTTCTACTTCTCTTGTCACTAGAAAACCAAACCGATTAAAAGCAAAACTCTAAATAGCCAAATTATGAGTTGCTTCCACTATAATTCTAAGCAGCCATCTGATAATTATATTACAAGAATCAATGAGAGCTAAAAGAACTAAAAATTGTGCCTTAATCTCCCAAGAAGGAGCTTTGCGACAAAAGATTACATCCACCGATTGTTTGCAATCAGATATCAAAATTGTAAAGTCCCAACCCCTTAATCTACAAAGACTAACAACATGGATTAAAGTAAGAGTTTCAACTTTAAGAGTCAAAAAAATCTTATGTTTAACAGTGAGGCCCTCAATAAGCCACCCCTACTCATTAGCAGCAATAATCGCTCCTGCCGCTACCATCCCACAACAAGCAGCATCCATAATCACCAAATTCCTTCCCCTTGGAATATCTTGCAAGTTTGTCACTAAGTTCACCTCAAATCTTCTAGTCTCATGGTCTCGGGCCCAAAACTGTGTTTGTCGCCTCTACAGTTGCTAAGATCATGTGCTTTAAACCAAAAAAAGTTAGAACCATCCTTTGATGAAAGGCTAAATTTCTAGCATTCCACAAAGAATGGCATAGAATATTAGAAAATTGACTAAAACTATCTTTCTCATTTCCTACACAGTCACCAAGAAATTCAGCGTAATCTATTAGGGTTTATGCCCTAAAAAACCTATAAAGATATTTCTGATCATGTATAAAGAGTTGAACATTTTGATACATGTTTGAATGTTAAATTATTAATGTTCATTATTGAATAATTTATATGTAAATGTCAAAAAATTCCTTATTCTTATATGAGACTATGACTTGTAGCTTTATAGAGAACTAAGATCACTTAGCTATGAATGAAACAATAAAAAACATATTAAAGTTATGGAATCTTTAATCAATGGTTGCTTGTATAGTTCATTGATGTCCGTTCTTTGGTGCAAATAATCTCAGTTCAGATTATAGTTGTAGTATGACATCAAAGTGAAGGTGTTGTATATAATAGAGATTATATATGACAAGGACTGATATGAATGAAGCTATCTTTATCTAACATATTGTTTACTATAAAGACCTAATTCAGATCATAACAATGATCAATGGTAGATCGACCTAAATCCTGAGTAATCACAAACTCTTGTTCGTGTTATTAGTTTCTTTGATTCACTTGATAAAGTTCCTAAGAGAAGATGATTTTTACAACTTTTGTTTTGGGAATCTAATAACGTGGATGGCTGAAAATATGATCTACAATTATGGAATCATAACTTTCCTAACGGATCGAATGCTAGTTCCCTTTAAGTGCTAATTCTTGAACTGAAAAGTTGTGCACAAACTTAGATGGATTCTAAATTATACTTTCATTAGTGAATTAATGGTACTAATTGATAAATAAGTAACCAGAAGGGTAAAATTAATTTGACCAAAACTAATTACGAACCAACAGATGGAGGGCTAATCACTAGAATTGATTATATCAATGGACACTGCAGTAAAACTCAATAAATATAATTTTATAATTACAAAGAGTTCAATTCCATATTTATAGTGGAGTAATCATAGAATTAATAAAAAAAAATTATTTGGTTGGTGAGACTCAATAAATAATCTAGTTTATTGGAGCTTAGAATTATAAGTCCATGGTCCCTGAATCGCCACCTTGAAACACTATCAAGGAAAGGGATAAAGAGTTGTATAATGTTGTTTGAAAAAAAATTTATTTTGAATTGGAAAAATAGTAATTATTTATTTTTGTAATAAATAAATAATTTTTCAAATTAATTAAATAGGAAAAAGATAAAAATTGTTAAGATAATTTGTCAAGACAATATTAAGACAAAAGTTGTCAGGACAAAAGACATCATCCCTGTCATAATTAAGACATGGTAGGCGCCTATGTCCCTATTAGTTTTGTCTTTATGGGTTAATTAATTCAATTATGTAAATATTTAAATTTGAAAAGTGGTTAAAGATATTTCAAATTAGTTAAGATATTCTCTCAATTAGTTGAGAGATTCCCTCATAAATATTAGTAACTGAATTCGATTATAGATATTTATTTATTTAATTAATGAGATTTAACTACTATAAATAGAAACCTGATATGAGAAATCAGATACACTTTTCCAACTGGTATTTTTGAAATATAGAGAGGAGAAAAGAAAATTATTTTTTCTCTCAAATTGTTCTTGCTCATGTGTTGAGGAATCAACAACAACACATTATACACTTTATCCCACACTCTTCCTTATGTGTGGTGGATCGATTTAAAAGATACCGGTGTGAATTAATTTACATCATCCTCATCATCCGATTAAAGGTACAGCATACGAGAAGTTTTGAGGATACCTTAATAGTCATCAAGAGGTATATGTTCTTAACTTATTTTTTATTGTTATGATTTAATGTACACACATCTAGAGATTCATTGAGCTATGGTATAATGATAATAAGATTATACACAACTCTTCCGCTGTGTACCTAATTTAGTACTAGAAAATCCAACATAATCTAATTAAGGAATTCCAATGGAGAAGGAAAATTAAGAGCCTAAGGACTATTCAACCACATCTGACAAGCAAGATGACACCTTAGAAATAAATGAGAAAAGAGCCCTCCCGACTGTTACAAATAACATAGTTACCACCGTTACCAAAAAGAACCTGAAGACATTGTCCAAATGGCAAGATATCCCTTCTCGATTTCCAAAGAAAGAATTTAACACACTCCTGGAGCGAAGCTTTCCACAGATTCTTCCACACCACATCAAGGGATCCAACTCTTGAATTAACAAGATACTTGTAAGCAATCTTGATACCAAAAGCTCCATTAGGAGCCTTATTCCAAATAAGCTCATCTGGCTCCGAAAGAGGAAGATTTTTGGTAAGTTTCCAAGACCCTGCCATTGCAAATATGGCTAAAATGCAAACTTGTTATGCCTCTTCTAAATCGGTTTTTGATGAAAGCTAGTACCCTAACTCTTGGGCTACTCATCACCTTATACCAAACAACTGCAATCTTGATGCTAGTAGCTCCTACTCAGGCCAAGAATAGATATTTGTAGGCAATGTCACAGGTCTTTCCATTGAAAATATTCGTAGCTCTTCCTTTCTTTCGCATTTTTCATCTAAAACACTCACTCCTAAGAACTTGTTACATGTTCCTTCTACCACCAAAAACTTTGTCTCCCAATTTTCCCAAGATTATAGTGTCTTTTTTGAGTTTCATCCTTTCTCCTGTTATGTCAAGGATCAAGTAACCCATAAGATCCTTTTGGTTGGGAAACTTGACAAAGGCTTGTACAAGTTTGATTCAACCCATCTCAGTCATATGCCTCCTAGTCCAGCTCTTGTTTCACCAGCTTCTACCTTGAGTCTGTCATCTCAGAACTTTTATTGTTTCGCAATTAATTGTATATACCAAATTCCATTTTTTATCTATGAAATAGTGGGCTTGGCCACCTTACTGCCAAAATTGTAAAAATACCTTTCTCTAATTGTAATATTCCATTAATTAATAAAATTTTCCTAATGTTTGCACTGCATGTTATCTTGGTAATTCTCATAAATTGACCTTTCCCAATTCTACCACCACTTACAATGAACCCTTAGAACTGTTACATTTAAACTTATGGGCCTCTGCTCCTATAAATTCATCTAATGGGTATACATATTATATAAGCTTTGTAAATTCTTATTCTAGGTAAATTTGGATCTATATGTTAAGAACCAAAGATGAAGCTTTACCTACTTTCACTAAGTTTAAAGTACAAATTAGATTACAATTAGGGTGTTCCATCAAAACCTTACAGTCTGATTGGGGTGATGAGTTCAGGGCTTTCACTCATTTTCTTAAAACACTAGGAATAGTTAATAATCTAGCTTTTTCCCATACAAATGAACAAAATGGGGTAATGGAGAGTAAACACATACATATTATTGAGACAAGCATAACTCTCTTAGCTCAAGCATCTCATCCATTAAAACTTTGGGATGAAGCATTTAGAACAGCAGTGTACCTTATTAACAGGATTCCTACTCCTACCTTACATATTTCTAACCGCTTAGAATTTTTATTTGATACCCTCTGATTACCACATGCTAAAAGTGTTTAGTTGTATTGGTTATCCTAATCTAAGATCCTATAATAGAAATAAACTTCAGTACATGTCTACACCTTGTAATTTTCTAGCCTATAACATGTCACATAAGGGGTATAAGTGCTTGTCTAAATATCATAGACTCTATATATCTCTAGATGTTGTGTTTGTTGAGGTTTATTTTTCCTATGCTCAAACGTTTACCTCCTTTATCCAATACCACTCATTTTCCCTCTACCACTTCTGCTATTCTGCCATTTTCGTCTTCCTCAATCTCTGCAATCCAACACCACCAGTATCTCAAAATGTAGTCCCTCCATCTTTATCACCTCCTTCATCTCCACCAGTCTCCCCACCGCCTTCTCCACATCCTGAGTAACCTACACTTAATCCTGCTGAGATGCTTGATGAAAATGTACCTATTCAATACAGTCCATCAAATATTTTTCCTCCAAGAGTTACAACTGCTTCCTCATTGTAACGTCCCCGCTTCAAGCCTCCATTGGGTCCTTACACCCACGGACTCATGGCTCTTATACACGAGTACGCCATTTTGGCTGCTTCATGGACTGATGACTGACCCTACAGACCAACACGAGTGTTTCCAGCATGCTTTGTCCTCACTCACACGCATCCTGGGAAAACTTCCCGGGAGGTCACCCATCCTGAAATTGCTCCAAGCCAAGCACGCTTAACTGTGGAGTTCTTTCGTGATGGGCTACCGAAAAACAAGATGCACCTTGTTGATATAGGTAGTACCAATCAATCCATTTAAGCCCTTCTCAACTGTGTAGTCCCATACCTACACAGTCTCAGAATCATCCCACTTGACATTCCCCAGGCGGTGTGGGATTGCACAGCTTACCCGATGTTTCCCCTTACGGATCACGGGACTACTGACTGTCACAATCACCCCCCTTACGGGGTCCGACGTCCTCGTCGACCACACTTCCGGCTGGGTCAAGGCTCTGATACCATTTGTAACGTCCCCGCTTCAAGCCTCCATTGGGTCCTTACACCCACGGACTCATGGCTCTTATACACGAGTACGCCACTTTGGCTGCTTCATGGACTGATGACTGACCCTACAGACCAACACGAGTGTTTCCAGCGTGCTTTGTCCTCACTCACACGCATCCTGGGAAAACTTCCCAGGAGGTCACCCATCCTGAAATTGCTCCAAGCCAAGCACGCTTAACTGTGGAGTTCTTTCGTGATGGGCTACCGAAAAACAAGATGCACCTTGTTGATATAGGTAGTACCAATCAATCCATTTAAGCGCTCCTCAACTGTGTAGTCCCATACCTACACAGTCTCAGAATCATCCCACTTGACCTTCCCCAGGCGGTGTGGGATTGCACAGCTTACCCGATGTTTCCCCTTACGGATCACGGGACTACTAACTGTCACACTCATCTCATATCCCTGTTGATATTCATGTGCCTACTATACCTATTGTCTTTACTCATCCTATGATGACTAGATAAAAATCAGGTATCAGGAAACCAAAAGTCTTTCTTGGTGCTTGTGAGCCCAGGAATGTTAAGACTGCTCTTCAAGGCCCCAAATGGGTTAAGACTCCTCTTGATGCTTGCGAGCCCAGGAATGTTAAGACTGCTCCAGTTTTAATACACATATATAATCTTTATATTACATAAAACCATGATAAGTATATAGAGTAGAATATTCTACTTAATATTATACAATAAAATTATTGAATGAATGAGTGTTACATATGAACATAGATGGGTCAAAATATAGTCATATATACATGTATAGAGGTACACAATACTAATAAGAACATGTATATATAAATAATTATTTTAGTACATAAAAAATATTAATGTTGAATGAAAAATAATAATCTCAACAACAATATGAATCGAAAAGATTAAAATAAAAAATATTTCTTTCCATCGGCCATGAACGACCATGAAGAACAAATATAAATATATATACACACACGAAAATACTAGAATTGAAAAATAATCAAGATATAGATAAAGCCGCTATGATATTAACTGTTAAAAATTTATATGAATGATTTAAAGCATATATGATTATGTATGAAGTGTAGAATTAATCGAATATATATGCACTATGAATAAAAGATCGAAATATCTGCAGCCATTAATTCTTTGAGCTTTAATTTCACACTAGGATCTGCAAAAGAAAAGAAAAATGATTAGTGTGAGTAATTGGACTTCCAAGCTCTCTCTACTCTAGTGTTGTAAATACCGGTCGAATTTTTTGACATGACACGAAACCGGCACGAGCCCAGAAGGCACAAACACGACTAGGCACGGAAAAATATAGGCTTGTGCACGACACTATACGATGCTACAAATTGGCACGACACGACATGAAAAACTATGTCCTTAAGCACGACACTGCACGAGAAGCACAAAAGGCATAACACGTAAGTACAAAAAACACGACACACAACATGCCATATTAAAAAATCTTATAATTTATTATTATTAATAATAAGATATGAATTTATCAATTATAAATAAATTAAAATAATAATAAAACTTAAATATAACAATGAATATTATAGTTCTATAATTAAAATTATTAAAACATAAAAAACTAAGATTATATATTAATTTATTTACAAGGTGTGATATAAAAATTTGAGTATTTATAAGTAAATATTTAAATTCTAATGAAGTTAATAATTTTCTTATTTGATTATATTTTTTTTTTTATAATCTTATTGAGTATTTATAAGTCTTTATAATATTTAAATTTAAATTTGAGTATTTATAAGTATATATTCAAAATTTAAATTCTAATAATTTTTTATATGATTATTTGTGAAATATTGCTCATAAGTTATACAAATATAATTAAAGCATTGAAATATACATATAATTTAGTAATTGTAAGAATATATATAAAAAAGTTAAACACGGATTTAAGGCCGAATATGAAAATGGGCTGACTTGTTTAAGAAATATGGCCCGACACGAACAAAGCACGACACGAAAATACTAAGCCGTGCTGGGCCTATCCTTGAAAAATATGAGCACGACATGACACAATTTATATTTTTTGTGGTACGACACGACATGACCTGTTTTTTGAAAAACATGAATGAATACGGGTCGAACCAACACGACATGCACGAACTTATATTAGATGGATATACTATATTTTTACAGAATGAGTAGTGAGCTTAAGGATCGAAACCTTATATTCATATAAGTGGGACCTTTCATCAAATTAATTATTAGAATATTTTGATAATTAATTTAAAAAATTAAATCGAGCAATGAATATTTAATAAATTATAATATAACCATATATAGAATATTAACTAATTAATTGTGAACAAATACATCAGCTTCTTTATATTTTTATCTACATCATTAAAATAATATATTTTTAATACATTAATAGTATATAAATTAATAAAAATATTATATTATACATTATATATAATTATAAAAAGTTAGTAAACTTAAATAAAGTAGTAATAAAATAAATAAAAATTTTTAGCTCACTTTCTCTCCATAGCTACATGCATAGATGCATTTTATTGAAATTTGTTCAAATTTATTATAGCTGAGTTATAAAGATTTTGAGCTAAAATTTTTAACTTTTAGCTGGGAGTGCTCTTATACACATACTATATTAATGATCATTTCTAATAATACTATTTACAATTTCTCATTTATAATATTTATGGAGAGAAAGAGTGTCGAACTGGACGAAAACACCAACCATTTGAAGAGACTATATATTATTAACAAATACATCAATTTTTTTTTATGTGACGAATGGAGTTTAAACCCCATATTTAATTTACAAAATTAAGATCAACCCCATATTGTTTATGAGATCAAAAATTTGTTCATGTTTTGTTTTGTCCACTTTATTTTTTAATTTCATTTTATTATTCTTAGTGCCAAATTTAACTTCTAATATAGTATAATTTTCCCCATAAAAAAGAAAAAGAAAAAGATTAAGATTGGTTATGTTCAATAGGATAGGCAGTGGGAGTGACTATTGGTTTTGACTGGGTGTTGTGTATAGTAGTGTTGACTTTATGGATAAGAAGTAGAAGAAGGATACTGATTTCCGACGTGTGAGATCAGAGGAAGGATACTGATTACAGACTTCATGGGCCATGCATGTGGCCCATTATGGAAACAAACATAATTTTCTTAGTATGCACGACAAATTTCTATTTCGGATAAGGATATGATCAAATTCGACCCCCTTCTCACTCTTACTAGACTCCTTCAAACAAGTTTTAAGATTGAAAATAATACATTTGAATAGTTCAAATTCATCATAAATAAATGCTATACATGATGTACCTTTTGTTGAGAAATACTTGTGGAATTTCGGGGATGGAAATAAATGATGTAGAGCTAATAAAAAAAGGGATTATTTTATAAATACACAAAAATAAAAAAAAAATTATAAAAATACGATTTCACAGAATTTTAAAAAATTTTACGATTTTTTTGATTTGATTTACAGAAAATACAGTCTTTTTATGTTGTACTCTTGTTAATTTATTGTTGATTTTTTGTTATTTGTATGTTATTTTTTGTTATTGTTTTGATATTATTTAGATGTTATTTTCATGTTACTTTTATGTAGTTTTCTTGTTGTTTTCATAAAAAACCGTAAAAATTTAAAAAAAAAATTCTTTAAACATAAAAGTATAATTTTTTTACAAAAAAAAAAAATAAGGGCTATTTTCAAAAATATGGGAAAAATTATTAAGGTTATGATAAATATGGCATAAAAAGTAAATACCACTAAATATGACATTATCTAACCAATCAAACTAAAAATATGGTTTTTTTCTAAAAAAAACCATACAAAACATTAAAAAGAAATCTGAATTCAAAATTCATAAAAAATAAAAACTTAATTAAATTACCATAAAAAATATTAAAATTCCCTTCATATTTATTTTTTTTAAAAAAATAAAACAAATAAAACTATAGTGATTGCCGAAGTTGTCACTCGTGCTGGAAAAGTCCTTAGGAGTTCTTGTCGGCACTGGAAAAGTCGTCGGAGTATTCGTCGGTGCCGAAAAAGTCACCGGAGTTCTTCTTGCGCCGAAAAGTCGTCAGAATTAGCATTGTCGCTGGAAAAATCACCAAGAAACCGGTTTCTTGATGTTAGAAACCGGTTTCTTGGTGATTTTTCAGTAATTTTACCAGTGACAATGCCAAGTCCGACGACTATTCTGGAGTTTGATGTCGGTGCCGAAAAAGTTGTCGGAGTAGTTCCTGGTGTTGGAAAAATCGCCAGAGTTATTGCCGGCGTAAAAAAAGTCGTCAGAACTGGCATTGTCGCCAGCAAAATCATTAGAAAAATCACCAAGAAAGTGGTTTTTTCATCAAGAAACTGGTATCTTCACCAAGAAAGTGGTTTCTTCATCAAGGAACTAATTTTGTTACACAACAATAATAAAGATTATGAAAACAAAACAAAATGATATACACTGAAAATAATTGAAACCAGTTTCATCAATCAACCAAATAGAGAAAAAAAATATAAAAAAATTACCAAGAAACCGAAAAAAACCAGTTTCTTGGTGATTAGCCCGATAATTTTTCCGGTGACAATGACAATTTTGACGAATTTCCTAGAGTTTACTGTTGGTACTGAAAAAGTCACCGGAGTAGCTGTCGGTGTATTAGTCGTCAGAGTTGCTACCAACGCTAGAAAATTCGTCAGGCCATTGTCGTCAGAAAAATTACCGGAAAAATTACCAAAAAACTGGTTTCTTCATCAAGAAACCAGAAACCAGTTTCTTGGTAATTTTTCTGGCGACTATGCCAATTCTAATGACTTTTCGAAGTTCTTGTCGGTGCCGGAAAAGTCGCCGGAGTAGCTGCTAGCGTCAGAAAAGTCGTCAGAATTGGCATTGTCAACGGAAAAATCACCAAGAAACCGGTTTCTTAGACTTTAAGAAACCGGTTTCTTGGTGATTTTTCAGTGATTTTTCCGGCGAAAATGCCAATTCCGACGAATTTTCCGGCGCCGACAGCAACTCCGACGACTTTTCCGGCACCGACCGCTACTCCGGTGACTTTTCCGGCACCGGCAGCAAACTCCGGTGACTTTTCCGGCATCAATGACAAATAAAACTTCCTAAACAAATAAAAACAGTAAATATGGGATTTAGAAACCTAATTACATATATATGGCATATCAAATACCATACAAAAACCTAAAAACAAAAAAATACCATATAAATTGGCCAAACTTAAATGTGCCATATTTATCATAAGAACTTTTAAAATCCCATACTAAGTGTAATTTCCTCATAATAAAAAGAGAATGTACTCAAAAAAAGAAAAAAAGAACAAAATATACATTGGGCTTTGAGAGGTCCACCCATATAAGAAAAGATAAAATAATGTCTAAACACAATGGCTCAACTTGTGTTTATGATTTGGAAAAGTGTTGGAAAGACAACTTTTGGTTTTAAATTATATGAATGTATAAAGTCAATGGTACATCACCTCTTACAAATTGCATTTTGGAGATATAATTGGCACTTTTATTAGCTGAATTGTAAACAACCGATGTCGCTTTGTATAGAAGAGAAAAAGTGATCGTTTACTTGGAAATAAGGAAAGGGAATTGAGGGAAAACCACTTTGCTCAACATTTGTTTTATATAGGTATTTGAATGTTCCAATTAGCAACTCCAACTACAAATGGTTTCTTTCTTGCACTAAAAGATAAGATAACATATTTCATTGAAAAAAAAAATGATAACATGTATCTTAACAAATCTATGTAATGATATGAACACACAAATGTGGCACAAACTTATATTACATTTGTATATAATTTATGTTTGTACATATCATTACTCATATTTTTTTAATGGCACTTCTTTGATATCTCGATTAATTTTAAGAGCCTAGGTCCTTTATAAGCCAAAACATCAAGTTTATTGTAGTTAAACATTATATTCTTAGTTCTAAACAAAATATTATATTTTGGAGTATATAAAACTGTTCAAAGAGTTTAGAAGCATTTAAAGATGTCTCACCAAGTGTTTTTTATTTTTTAGAGTTTTGGGCGGCAATATCATTGACTGATTAGACTTTAAAGTGACATGTCACGCTTAGGATAATTATTATTTTTGTGACTGAAACATCATTTGACATGTCGTTTGAGTGTGTGTTGATTACCTGTAGGCTATCTCAAGTCAATTAGGTGCTTCGGTTCATATGATTCTTTTTTTTGTTTTTTTTATTATATGTAGTGATAAAATTTTAAAATATAGTATTTTAAAAATATAATTACACATTTTTTAATAAAATATTAAATATATTACGTATTATTTTTAGGTAATAATTAAATTTTTTAATAAATGATAATAAAAATACAAAATATGATATTTTTTAAAAAATAAATTTAGAAAATTTTTGTTAAGAATTGTTTAGGCTGTGTGAGGGGTCTTGGGTGTTCTACTGTTCTACTTTTGAGCCGGCCTTGATGATAACATGTTTATTTAGTAATAGATTTCAAATTTGAAACTAAATACTCTAG
Source organism: Cannabis sativa (assembly GCF_029168945.1). Lineage (NCBI taxonomy): Eukaryota > Viridiplantae > Streptophyta > Magnoliopsida > Rosales > Cannabaceae > Cannabis > Cannabis sativa. Next base: position 20,305,432 of record NC_083608.1, read on the forward strand.
TCTTACCAATTAAGTCTAATAGTCGTTCTTACACTATTTAAGGGGTTCATTAGAGTGTGAAACCATTGATCACACTATTACTTTCTTTATAGTTGATAAATGACGCATGTGGTATCAAATTTAACAAATTTTTGAGTAATTACATCATTGCATAGTAATTACATTTTATTTTAAAATAAAATATGTTTGAATATTAAGTGGTAATTATATCTGAATTTCTATTGTCATGTTTAGTAAGATAGTTTGTAATTGTTATATCCATATTTTGAACAGTAAATGAATGGATTTATTCACATGACACGTGTACAAAATACTAAATGACCTCCTCGCAAAGAGAAAACATGAAGAGAATCTTCTTGACAAATATCAAATATGTCATGGTGATCAACGAGGCAAATGTACCATCGAAAATGCTCACATTGCATATCACAAAGAACTAAGACATAACCTACACAGATAGAAAGGTCAAGTTAGTTGCGAGATGAAATGTATTTAACTCAGCTCGCATAAGGTTTACAACTTGAAAATGCTTACTTATGAGGAGAAGAATACTTCAGCCAAACCTCATTCTTTTAAGCGACCAGCAAGAAGGGCTAGTCCATCCCCGTTATTCGTGAGGAGGACCACGATTCAACATACACCAATCACTCAACGTATTTTCCGAGAAGTAATGAAGCTACTTGGTGAAAATATGATGAATGTCCACGTTTGATAACTGTATTTTAGATAAGGAGGAGGAGGTTTATATGGAACAACCCGATGGGTTTATCCTACCAAACAATGAACATAAAGTATGTAAGTTGAAGAAATCTTTATATGGATTAAAGCAAGCTCCGAAATAATGGCATGTCAAGTTTGACAATGTTATTCTTTCAAATGGCTTTAGGCATAACAATGGAGACAAGTGTTTGTATTCAAAAACTTGTAAAAATTATGTGATAATTGTTTGCTTATGTGGATGACATGTTAATTCTTAGTGATAACATGAAAGGAATAGAAGAAATTAAGAGGTTTCTTTCTTCAACCTTTAAAATGAAAGACCTTGGAGAAGTTGATACTATTTTGGGTATCAAAGTTACAAGGCATAGTGGGGGGTTTCGCTTTAGGGCAAGCACATTATATTGAGAAAATATTGAATAAGTTTAGCCATCTAAAGGCTGAAGAGGCCAACACACCATTCGATTATAGTAAACCACTAGTTAAAAATAGTGGTAGAGTGGTGGCTCAGTTGGAGTACGCAAGTGTTATAGGGAGCTTTATGTACGCTGCCCAATGTACAAGGCCCGATATATCATTTGTGGTGAGTAAATTTAGTAGGTTTACTAGTAATCCAAGTGTGGATCATTGGAAGGCAATAGGGAGAGTTTTGGGTTATCTAAAGAAAACTAAAAACCTATGCCTTCACTACTCCAAATTTCCTTCAATTTTTGGAAGGATGTACTGATGCAAGTTGGATAGCCAACCTTGGGGATAATTGTCCACAACTGGTTGGGTATTTACCCTAGGTGGAGGGGCGGTTTCTTCGGGGTCCAAGAAACAAACTTGCATTTTTCATTCCATAATGGAAGCGAAGTTTATAGCTCTAGCTGCCATTGGGAAAGAGGCTGAATGGTTAAGAGATCTCTTAATTGAGATTCCAATTATTAAAGAGGATGTATCTACAATATCGATACATTGTGATAGCCAAGCAACATTAACTAGAGCATATAATGGAGTATACAATGGGAAGTCTACACATATTAGTCTAAGACATGGATATGTAAGTGAGTTGATTCAAAGAGGAGTCATCTCAATATCTTTTGTGAGATCAAGTGAAAACTTGGCAGATCCAATTACGAAGCCATTAACTAGAGATTCAGTAGAAAATATTTCTAAAGAGATAGGACTAAAACTCCCTAAATCGGTTCATAATTGAGGTTAACCTATCTTAATACTAGTAATTTTACTAGTGTTAGGTTCAATAGGTAAGAACAAATCAATGTGTGAACAAATGTGATAAGTACTATATGTCCCATCCTACAAAGCTGCGAAGTACTTAGTGAGTTACCAATTTGAGGGTTAGACTTTTAAAAGTATTTAATAGAATTCAGTTTGGAAAACAAGTATTTTGATAACAAATACTGTAAGAATTCTACCTATATTGACCTAAGGGTGGTGCCACCATAAATGAGAAATAGGGAGTATATTTTCTCAACAAGGTCAATGAATGGAATGTGCACGAGGCCATTAACGTTGCAAAGCAAGACATGAGGTCTTGGGTGAACCTAGCAAAGGTGTGTGTGTCACCGTTAATTTTATTATAAAGAAAAGTTGGTTCAATGCTTTGTCAACTAAAATTTCAATAAAGTTTGTGATGATTACACTATGGTTAAGTTCAAGTTGAAAAACACTTAACTTTATGCACTTAAGCAAGGACTCTATAGAGAGTGTTGATTTATTCAATCAAAGTGGGGGATATATGAGATATTTGATTGATTAAATAAAGTGTTAGAAGGAGATATCACAAAATTTAGTCTAGTGGGGAATGTTATATTATTTATTAAATAATATAATATTTAAGATTAAAATTATGATATATTATATATATTGTTATGAATATAATATGATTGAATGTTATATACATGTAATAATCACAATATAATGTGATTGGGAGTTACATATATGTAATAATTATAACATAAGAGGTGGAGTTATTCATATTTTGTAACTTTCACATGATCACCAATTAAGTGTGTAAAGAGTGGTTACATAACTTAATTTTTTGAAATTCAAAACTATAATTCAAATATAGTTGTTGGGGATTGAATTTTGTTATTTATAATGTGTATAAGTGATATAAAATAAAGTGAGAATAATTTGGAATGGTTTGGAGAGTTGTTTGCATAAAATGAAAAATTTGGTAACTAGTAACTAGTTACTGTTTCTTTTTCAGCTTTAATTCTTGAACGTTTTTCACTATGGTGATGCTTTTTAACAACTCCCATACCTTTTAAATCACCTATTTAATTCCATTTACACCCAATTAAGAGATGGTAACAACCATTGAGTGTAGGAAGTTTGAATTTCAAAGTGTGTGGTCCTAAACACTATAAATAGAGACCTTGGTTCACATTTTGAGACACACTTTTCTCTTCCATCTTTCAAACACAAAGCTAGAGAGTTATAAGACTTGATAATTCCTAGAAGTATTTCGACAAAATCCTAAGTGTTTCATAGAGGGGTAAATAATTTTCTTGGACAAAGGTGTAGAAACTTTGTTCAAGCTTTTGGTGGTCCCCATCGGGTGTTTGTTCTTTTTTCTTGTTTTGTTCTATTTTTTAGTTTTATATTGTTTTCTTGTTCTCCTCTAAACACTCTTATTTATATATATACTATCATATATATATTTATATCTTGACTATATAGTATTATATATATTATATATACATACTATATACACTCTCTATATGCACTTTTTATATCTCTACTATATATCATCTGTTATATATATATATTCTATATCATATATATACACTATTATATATATATGCTTTTATATAGTTTATATTTACTTGTATTTTTGAGTTTTGAGTTGTAACTCTTTTTTTTATTTGTATTTTGTGCTTTGAAATTGTAACACTTTATTTAATGTATTGTCTTTGTAATATTTTGCTTAGAGTTCTAATTGTTTTAGTCTTTTATTCATCTTATTTTATTCTTCCATTGTAATTTCTCTTTTATTTTTATCCATACGTAATATATATTATTCATATAATAATATATTTATATCATATTTTACTATATACTTATTATATTATCAAACAATGGATCATAATAAAGTAAGCTTGAATTTTTCTTTTCTGTTTTATGAATTAATAAAAATGAAAAGAAAAGAAAAGAAAAACATCAAGGCTATAATAATAATAATAATAATAATAATAATAATAATAATAAGAATAATAATAATAATAAATAATGATGATGATGATGATATGTGAAGCTAAAGCTATCATTAATTTTCAAGTATGGATCTTGCATGGTGTACGTGGGTCATTAAAAAGCATAAAAGGGTCATAAATTCTTGTATGATTGTACCATAACAATCAAGTTATATTGGAATGGTATCTCACATTTTGTGGGACAAAGTGTCTGGCCTTTAGGGGATTATTACCACACGAAGCACAATGAAAGCATTATTAGCTAGTTTACCATTAATTTGTCACCTTTAGGGGTTATTTTTCTTCCTCTTCGCTACACCACCCATAACTAGCTAGCTAGTGTTTACCATTAACTTGCCACCTTTAACAAGCCCCACATTCTTGCATAACCACACAAAATATATCCATAACAATTTAGGTAGAGTCCTACTCATGCATATGGGACTTTTTTTTTGTTCAATAAAATGATCATCCTAGTTTGGGTGTACATAACAATGTGATATGCACATAATAAGGAATCTAAAACTCACCCTTTCAAAAGTATTCTTATTATTATTAACCACTAAAAACACCGTGTGGAACCCACCACAATTAATTCCAATTAAAAAAACAAACATGAGGCATTGGTACACTTCAAAGTTCAAATTATAAAGCTTATTTATTCCAATACTTTTATCTACTATAAACGCCTCCTTAAATTCTTAAGTAATTTTTTCACGGTAAATGTACTTAATATGGTTACAATTCAATTACTAAAATGCCTAAATCATCATAAATTTATTTTTGAAATTTAAAAAAAAAAAAAGTTAAAAAAAATAAATTATCAAATTGTTGACGTGAAGTATATAAGCACTTGGATTGTCAAAAATTTATATATTAGATATTTTAGTACTTAAATTAATTGCAACAACAAACTTAAGTGTTAAAGTGTAGTTAAATTATAACAATCTTAGACGACAATATGTCTCTATATATTTGATTTTATATCAAAAATATTGCGATCTAAATGATGTGTTGTACATATATCTACATCTATAAATTATTAATTCGATCTATTCAACTCAACTCAAGGTCTTTCTCCAGCCTTTTTCATGTGTACTTATTTTTTCCTTCCCCACTTTTTCTTTCACTATATTTTGACAGTGTACTTGTATAATATTTATAACGAACTATTTTTGTAATTTCTTGCACTATTCAAGCCCAACAAATTTAGCACATCAAATTGTAACTTTTTCATATACATTTGATATTTGACACATGGGAAGCATCATGCCCTAGCTATATTAATTTTCATGAAAAAAAAACTTAAATTATTGATTTGGTATTGAACTTGTAACCAAAATGCAGTAAAAGTGATCATAGAGGCGTAAGAACATTTCTTTCTCATTTTACCGAAAGATGAGAGCTTCCATAGTACATACATATGTGTGATTTCTTTCTTTCTTTCTTTTTTTTTTTTTTTTTTAATAAGATTTCTTTCTTTCTTTCTTTCATAATAAAACTAGCATTTTCAGTGTTTTCTATTCTTCAATCACTAGGAGATATATAATATAGGAAAGTGTTGTAATAGCTTATAGGATTCTTCTGTTAATTTTTTATCTATTTCACATTAATTAGAAGAGTCTTTTAGTCTATTCTTTTGTTATGATCACATACGTTGTAACTATTAATTAAGATCACTTGTAAATTTTTAAAAGATTCTGAATAAATTGTAGTGCCGATAATAATATTTAAACAACCACTTACCACATGTATAAGAAAAAATAATCATGCGTGCCATAAAATATGTAAATCTTATTTTTAGTATTGTAAAGTGATTCTAAATAACTATAACATACACGATCATAAAAAAATTAAACTAAAAAATTCTTACATATGCCGAAATAAATGGGGAAACCAAAACATTCATTTAGAGGGTGTCACTACTAGGGGTGCATATGGGTTGGGTGGACGTTAGAAGTATTTTAATAGGCAAATCCAATAATTGCGGCTTGGATAAGCTATAAACCATTCAATTTTTTTTTTTATTGTACAACCCAACCCTATTTATAGTACAATAGGGGTGGCTTGGATTGGGTTCATTGGGTTGAAATGAATATTTTAAACTTTAATATTTATATATGTTACAAACAAGATAAAATTATTCAAGCTAGTGCATACAAAAAAAAAAACATAATGTGTGTATGTGTGTGTGTAATATAGTGCTTTCAAAAAAAAACTAAGATAGTAGTGGTATCATTGTGTGAGTAGCAAAGTTAATAATAGTGATTGATTCTCACATTAGGCTTGTTCGTAGAAGTAGCAGGGTAAATATAGACTACATGTTAGTGATGTGTTTTGGTTAATTCACGTTCTAAGGTTATCACAATATATGAAAACGTAAAATATATATTTGTATATATTTTGTGAATATAAAATATATTTTATGTATGAAAGTTGTCTCAAATTTGGAACATCTTTCAAAAAATAGGTTGGTTTGATTTATATAGAGTTAAAATGTGTCCAACCCATAATTATATGGCCTATCACTTTTCAACCCAATGAGCCATGGCCTACTCTTAACATAACCCTTTACTACAAAAATGGGTTGGGTTTGCTGGATTAAATGGTTTGACCCATATTTTGTGCACACCTAGTCACTACAAGAAATGTTACTTTTACCAGCACAGTTCCCTACTGCGCTGGTAAAAGTAATTTTTACCAGCGCATTTCGCAAACTGCGCTGGCAAAAAAGTTAAAGTTTTACCAGTGCACATTTGCAGTGGCTAAAATCTAACTTTTACCAGCCTATTTACGCGCTAGGAAAAGTCATTTTTTTTTCATTTTGTGCTGGCAAAAGTTTTAATACCAACGTTAATTTGCCAATTCCTTTTGCCAACACATCAGAAGTAAATTCTATTTTATCAGCGCAATACTAAATTTTTACCAACATAAAAATATGCTGATAAAAGTGACATTTCCATATACTATAGTCTTATACAAGTATGCAAGTATAAAGTGTTAGAATATTTATATTTGATAATTAATCAATTAATTTAATATATCAAAGTCAAAAATTTCATTGACTAAAATATTCTAATTTATGGTGATCAACATTTAATTTTGTTCAATATTTTCTTTTCTATTTAATTGTCATAATATTTTAATAATTAATTGTAGCAGAAATTTTGATGAAATATATCACCTATATAAATATAAGTATTGGTCCCCAAGCTTACTACTCATTTTAGTTTCTATCAAATAACCATCAAAGAGAGCTAGAGAGAGCTTGAAAGAAACATATACCCCACTAATTTATTCACTCTCTTATTTTGCAGTTTTGAAGATTTGATTAACATATTAGTGAGATTTACATTTATCAATAGTTGGAGATACACATATTCAATCATTTATTTGTATATGTTCAATTCATAAATTTATTTTGCATACATATATAGGATTCTTCATATGCATATAGTTTCATATTTATCTAATATAAAGTTCAAAGACAAGAAACAAAGTAAATTATATCTTTACAAAAGTAAAAATTTATATGTTTTAAAGACATTTAAATCTTAAATAAAGAAATAATACAATTTACATGTTAAGATAGTGAGATCAAATATAGATAGAGCATACTACATTAAAATTCGTGAGAGTGGATGAACTCTCAATCCATTTGCAAAGTGAAAAACCGTGTTTTTGCAAATGTCAGTTGTATATAAGAAAATATAAAAACTGTAAGCGTTTGCGAAATAGAAAGTAATTCTCGCTACAAAGAAAACCGAACGAGTAATATAAAATATTTGCAGACAAATAAATAACTTGACACAAGAGATTTATACGTGGTATCAGTGTTCTCACGAACACTCCTAGTCCACGGGGCCACGCCCAGAGAATGAAATCAATTAATAAAGTATCAAAATTACAAAGACAATTGACTTAAACAAGTTTAGACTCCCTCTAAAGTATTGCCGCAATCCTTTGTAATCCACTTTATGAATCTGACTTCTTGAAACACCTTCAAGCCCGAACTCCCTTCGTCTTTGAAGTGTGAGTGCTTACTTCCTCCCGAAGTAAGGCTTCAACAAGTCTTCTCCCGAAGACCAAGTGCTTACTTCCTCCCGAAGTAAGGCTTCAACAAGTCTTCTCCCGAAGACCAAGTGCTTACTTCCTCCCGAAGTAAGGCTTTATCAAGTCTTCTCCCGAAGACCAATCTCTTGTTCAATCAAGTAGTTCTTCACAACCTCTAGGATAGAGTAAGAACAGAAATAGAACAACTAGAACCTAGATGAACAACTAGGCTCTCACAAAACAAAGAAAGACTCTCTTCTCTCAAAAGATAAATGTAGAAAATGAATAATGGAAGAGGTCATTCGAATGGTTGCTCTCTAGGCTCTATTTATAGATCATAGAAACCAAAGAGGCAACCACAAGTTCGAATTAGCAGCTGTACAAAAACTTTCCAAAAACAAACACGATCTGCTACATCAGATTCGGTTGCTGACGAAGCGGATACGCCAGAAACGGGAAACTTACTAGAATCGGGTCCGATCTTCTTTCAAAGCTTGATTCCTGCCAAAAACAGATTAGATATTCTGATTGTATCAAGATACAATCGAAATTAATAAGGAAAAGGCAATAATCAAAGTTTCCCTTAAAAGGACAACTTTCCAAAAGAGAATTTCTTCTCTTTTGAGAAGTTTTCAACAAAGGAAAGTTCAGCTGAAAGTGCAACTTTCCAAACAAGGAAAATGGCAACTTATAACCGAATAAAAGAGGTAAGATTTCGAAAATAAATGCATAGCAATCTTACCATAAAAAGGAAAAATTATTTTGTCACCTAACTTGCCAAAAAAGGACTTTACAATCTCCCCCTTTGGCACTTTAGATGAACAAAATAATTTTTACCATAAAGTACCTGCAATGCAAAGTTAGCAAGAGCAAAAAAAATACTACTCCCCCTGAGTAACATAATCGAATATCACAATAAAAACAAAGAGCATGCTAACTTTAAATAATAAGAAACATTAAGTTCACAAGTACTAACAAACCACAACTCCCCCTGAAAAAGAGGGTCCAGAGTTGGGCAACAAATCAAAAAATAAATATCTCTCCCCCTTTTTGTTTATCAGAGTGCCAAAGTAAACAAAGAACAAAAATAGACCAAAGTTTAAGGAAAAAGAAACAAACTATAACACTTTAATTTTTGGAGAGTTTAATCAAGGTGGTCAGTTGCCTGGACATGTCAAGCTGGACATTAGCCATTGCTTCAAGACGAGTGTACACATTCTGAAGTTCAGACTTGACTTCCAGGAGCTCTGCGACGGCGAGCTCGAACTTGCACCACGGCGAAGCAAGACCCGGCCTTTGGCCGTTTTTGGAACACACCAGCAAAATATTCAGAAGGTTGGAATGTAGGGCCAGTGATGGGAGGCTCAAGAGTTTCATGTTCTTGGGCCACATTCTTCTTAGAGGATAAAGCCTTGAAGATGAGATTTGGAAATACAAGTTTGAAGGTTGGCTTTTTACCTCTTCGAAAGGAGACAATTTGGTTGAGAATATGAGAGGCTAGATCAATGGAAGTTCCAGAGGTGATGCGGTATAGGAGTGTAGCCACTTCTTGAGACACCACGGTCTTGTTCGAATTTGGAACCCAATTGCTTAGAGCAAACCGCATAAGGGAAGCATGAGCAAAAGTGAGGTGAGTAATTCGAAGACTCTCCCCTGGTTTCAATTCTGAACGAGCACCAGTGAGTTCAGAGTGCATCAAGTCACGATCCATGGACATCACGGCATTGGATACATTCTCAGGCAATTGCAGAGCCTGAGCAATGTCCTTTTCAGAAAATGAGAACCAGTGACCCCTAACATACACTCTTCTATACAGCCTAGAGTTCTCATCAAGGAAATCATCAGTAAGATTAGCATAGAACTCTTTAACAATGTTAGCAATGAATCCTATAAAACCAGTAAGAGTGTGTTCCCATTGATGAAATTGAATGAACTTTACAATACCATATACACGATGGGCATGCAAATCATAATTCCTCTCACTTTCAAACTTACGAGTTGCATAAAGATTCCAGTCACGCTCATTGTCTCGATAGTAAAAAGTTGGACAGCCAGAGATAGAGGAAGGGATATTACCAGATGGAGGATCTTCCATGGGCTGCTTGCCTTTGGCGACGCGGCAGAGGCCTTTCTTTGCAGAAGCAATTTTTGAACGAGGAAGCTCTGGCTCGAGTTCTGTGTCTTCACTGTCCTTCTCAGTATGCAGAGATACTGATTTGTCTGAAGAGACTTCCATTGGATCCTCTTCTTCTGAACTGGAACTTGAGGAAGCCGAGGGAGGATTAGACTTGAGTTTCTTCTTGGCTGGAGGAGCAGTCTTCTCTCGAGATTGAGAGGCTTGAAGTTCTTTCTCAGCCGAGGCTTGCTGGGCTCGAGTTCGAGTGGAAGGGCCTGTTGGAGTGGTGCCAGCCATTGATGCAGCAGGAGGAGGAACAGCCAATGGAGGAGGAGATTCCTTTGAGGATTCAGAAGAGGAAGTCCAGGTGCGATAGGGCCTTACAGATTTGCGAGCAACTTGCTTGGGTGGACGTTTTGGCTTCACGGCTTGAGATTCACGCTGGGGAAGCGATGAATCTCCAGGCTTTGCAACAACAGGAGGAGGAACTGAGGCAGCAGGGGGTGCACTAGAAGGAGTTGGAACGGTTTCTTCTAATTTTTTAGAGTGCCCTAGATTCTTGGTTCTCACCATTTTGAAACTGAAAGAGAAGATGAATAGTGTTTGACAGAGAAACAAGAAAGGGGGTTCGGGTAGGTGGTGAAATAAGTGACAAAATTTGGTTTATATAACCTTGGAATCAAAACAAGAAAAAGGAAACCAATTTTGAAAATTCAAAAGGAAACCGCCAGCCCATGAACCAAAAGAGGAAACCGCCCACTTCTCAACTCCTTTCCCCTTTCTTTTTTTAAAAAAATAAAAGGAAACTAGAAATGCCAACAAATTTTTCCAAAAATAAAGCAATCTATCAAGAATAAAGACACATTACCATATAAAGATTAATCTTTACTTGGAAAAATATCATAATAAATCAAAGAAGAATGAATGTTGATACTTACCATTTATGCACAAGATTTTCTTGACCCATGAAGCAAGTCACACGCCTCCCTTTTTTTTATTATTTTTTTTAATTAAAACCGAAAATAAAATACAATGTGTACAATAAATATATGTGATTCGAATCAAGCAAAGAAATCAAATATCATTGACAATTGACAAAATAAAATACATGTTATGCTTTTAAGGAAAATAACTAATTAGTATCTCATGAAATAATCATACTAATTGATGTTAAGGAAAAAGATATGCATGTTACTGAAAATTGTGTACCAGGATTATCAATTTAATTTTAATAGAGGAGACTTACAGAATTGAACACACTTGTCAGACATAAGTGTGTGCAGTGAAAATAGGATCATTGTCCTTGGCAAGATTTTTCATTTTCGCCTTTTTCAATTTGATCCCGCAACTGGATGCTTTCACACCATACTGAAGGTAGCCCTTTTCTATGGTAGTGCATCCTCATCATAGTTGCTAATTACAATGTTCCAGCTTACTCATCAGATGGCTTTCACACCTCAGTATGGGTAGCTCTATTCCAGCAAGGGGCCTGACAAGTCTGAAACAAAAATTGCTCAACTCTGTATAAGAACATTATTTAATCCTAGACACAAATAAAGAGTAACATGAACCTTTTAACACAACATCACAAAGTATGATCAGACAGAGATCCTAACTAATTATATTCCAATAGCATAAACATGATTTGTCAAAATACAATGATAGAAGATTAAGAGCTAGAGATGAATCACATAACACTATTGTACAAGAATTATGAACTAATAAAATTAAACAATGCAAACTCCCAAAGACTTTCTGAGGGAGTCAAAGCGACTTGCATCTAGGGCCTTTGTGAAAATATCAGCTAATTGTTTTTCAGTATCAACATATTCTAATTGCAATGATTTATTTTCAACAAGTTCCCTGATAAAGTGGTGTCTTATGTCAATGTGCTTTGTTCTAGAATGTTGAACAGGATTTTTGGAAATATTTATGGCACTAGTATTGTCACAAAAAATAGTCAAAACACCCAATTCAAACCCATAATCAATCAACATTTGTTTCAACCACAATAGTTGAGTACAACTGCCACGGCGATGTACTCGGCTTCGGCGATGGATAAGGAGATGGAATTCTGTTTCTTGCTATGCCAAGATACTAGATTATTCCCAAGAAAGAAACACCCTCCACTTGTGCTCTTTCGATCATCGGCATTTCTGCCCAATGCGCATCACTAAAACAAGCAAGATTTGAATTGGTATCTTTCGAGTACCAAATTCCATAATCAGGAGTGCTATTAACATATCTAATAATCCTTTTCACAGCTGATACATGAGATTCCATAGGATTACTTTGATATCTAGCACACACTCCCACACAGTAACATATATCAGGACGACTAGCAGTTAAATACAAAAGACTTCCAATCATGCTACGATAGAGTGTAGTGTCTACCTTTACTCCATTCTCATCTTTTGTTAATTTCAGTGTGGTGCTCATAGGAGTACTTACCTGCTTAGCCGATTCAAGGCCAAATTTCTTGACAAGGTTCTTAGCATACTTGCTTTGAGATACAAATGTACCTCCTTCCATTTGTCTCACTTGAAGACCCGAAAGAAATTAAGCTCACCAACCATGCTCATTTCAAATTCACTTTTCATTTGATCAACAAATACCGCACTTCATGGTTAGATGTAGAACCAAAAACTATATCATCAACATAAATTTGAGCAATGATAAAATCAGATTTTATATGTTTGATGAAAAGAGTTTTATCCACACTACCTCTGTGATAGCCATGAGAAAGTAAAAATTGAGTCAACCTTTCATACCAAGCTCGAGGAGCTTGTTTCAGACCATACAAAGCTTTTTCAAGCTTGTATACATGGTCTGGAAATTGAGGATCTTCAAATCCTTTTGGTTGCTCAACATAAACTTCCTCATTCAAAATACCATTTAGGAAGGCAGATTTCACATCCATTTGAAACAATTTAATATTCAGAATACAAGCAATACACAAAAGTAAACGAATTGATTCTAATCTTGCAACAGGAGCAAAAGTTTCATCAAAATCTATACCTTCTACCTGTGTGTACCCTTGAGCCACCAAACGAGCCTTGTTTCTCACAATTGTACCGAACTCATCACTTTTATTTTTAAACAACCACTTTGTTCCAATAACATTTATACCTTTTGGTCTTCGGACCAAAATCCATACCTTGTTGCGAACAAATTGGTTGAGTTCCTCTTGCATTGCATTGAGCCATTCCTCAAAGGTCATGGCTTCCTTCACATTTTCGGTTCATATTGAGAAACAAAGCAAAGAAAGCCGATTAAATTAATATACCTTCGCGAGTTACCATGCTTTCTTCGGGATTTCCAAGGATGAGATCTTTTGGATGATTCGGTTTGACTGCGGTGCTTGGTTCTTTACGAATAGAGTCGGTGATGATGTTTGGATGAGTCAAGATAGACGGTTACGGTTCTCCGGTTTCGGTTGCAGCAGCGAGATTCGTCCTTTGCGGCATCGGCAATGGGTTCTGCCGCATCGGGATCCGCTTGTTACAACTTCGGAGGAGTATCCATGAGACTATCTATCTTGGCTTCGTGGAAAACTACGAAAAATCTCTAAAATCATCAACAACCACATTAGCTGATTCCAAAACAGTTTGAGTTCTCATGTTATAAACACGATAAGCTCTACTGTTTAAGGAATATCCAATAAACACACCAACATCACTTTTAGCATCAAATTTACCAATATGCTCACGATCTCTATAGACATAACACACACATCCAAAAACATGAAAATGACTTACATTGGGGCGCTTACCTTTCCCGGATTTCATAAGATGTTTTTGAGGTACCTGGACGAATAAACACTCTGTTTATTATGTAGCAAGCTGTGTTAATAGCTTCAGCCCATAAGCGCTTTGTCAACTTCTTGCTATTTAACATCACTCTTGCCATTTCCTGCAATGTTCGATTCTTCCTCTCAACAACTCTATTTTGTTGAGGAGTTTTGGGAGCTGAAAATTCATGAGTTATACCTGTAGACTTGCAAAAATCATCATACACAGAATTTTCAAACTCCTTACCATGATCACTTCGAATTCGAACAATTTTCCCAATATTACAACCTTTCTCAACTCTTAATCTCAGACAAAGAGTTTTAAAGGCATCAAAAGTGTCAGATTTTTCTCTTAAAAAATCTACCCAAGTAAAACGAGAGAAATCATCAACACACACAAAGATATATCGTTTACCATTCAAACTTTCAACTTGGATTGGACCCATAAGATCCATGTGAAGCAATTCCAATACCTTTGAGGTATTGATATCGGTTTCTGAGCTTGTGAGTGATTTTTAATTGCTTCCCAAGTTGACACGGTTCACACTTACCTTCACTTTCCTTACCAAGCTTGGGAAGACCTCGAACAATACCTGCATTTGACAATTTTTTCAGGTTTTTAAAATTAATATGCCCAAGCTTGGCATGCCGCAGATCTGTGGTGTTGTTGATAGCTGAATGACAAGTAAACACAAGGGTTAGAGTGTAACAGTTATCATTGGATCGAAATCCTTGCAATATACATTCATTGTCTTCATTCAAAACATAACAATGATCACTATCAAAAGAAACAGTAAACCCTTGATCACAGATTTGACTGATGCTAAGTAAATTAGCCCTCAGTCCTTCAACTAACATCACATTTTTCAGTCTAGGTAACCCTTCAAAATTTAGAGTTCCCATACCAACAACTTTTCCTGATAAGCCATTACCAAAAGTGACTTCTCCACATTGCATAGACCGTATGTTAGTCAAGAAATCCTTGTCACCTGTCATATGTCTAGAGCAACCACTGTCAAAATACCACATTTGAGATGCAGCAGTTTTATCAGAAAAACCAGCTAGACACTTCTTTTTCACCCATATTTGTTTCAAACCTTTATGTTTCTTTTGAGATTTTTTCAAATTATCAAAGTAATTTGTTTTAAACAGGTTGTTCAATGTGAAACATTTAGGTCTGATATGTCCTTTTCTACCACAAAAATGACAAATGGGAACAAATCTTTTTACCTGAGATCTTACCCTTTTCGAAAATCCTGGAGATTTTGCAGCATCAGAAGTTTTCTTCTTGCCACAGTACGTGAAAGCATTACAGCAGAGTTTGTAGCCTCATGGTGATTCGTTGGAACACTAGATTTTACAAACTTCGTGACTCCAGAACTTTCCATTCCATTAGAACCAAGGCCTGCAAAGCCTCTCTGACCTGCATTCTGAGCTTTTTCAAAAATAGAAGATCCAGGATTAAGCATTTGAACATTTTTCTTAAAGTTTTCAAGTTCCTTCTTCAATAGAGAGATTTTTTCATCTTTATCACAAACACTTGTCTCATATTCTTTTATTTTCAACTCACACATTTCAATCTGATGAGACAATTTTTTATTCAATTTATTCAACTCTCTATTTTCGAAGCAACTTTGAATCCATTTTTCATACATGACTTTGTATGATTCAGCAAGAGATTCTTCACAGATTTCAGACTCATCTGAATCTGATTCTTCTTGTTTGGTGGTATTATTCAGACATACCAATCTATCTTTCACTGTGAATCACACAACACATTAGTCATAACAGAGGTTAGGGCAACATTTTCAGTAATATCTTCATCACTTTCGGTTTCATCATCACTCCAAGTGACATTGAAACTTTTCTTATTCTTTTTCAAAGTGTTTGCACACTCAGATTGAATATGCCCAAAACCTTCACATTCCCTGCACTGAATTCCCTTTTTGTTAGAGACAGATGGTTTAATGAAAGCATTACCTTTTGAACCTTTCGAAATATTCTTTTTATTTCCCATCTTTTTCATATATTTCTGAAAATTCTTAGTTAATAAAGCAATCTCATCATCACATTCACTATCAGAATTTTCATTATCAGCAACTTTCAAAGCAATACTTTTACCTTTATCAGCAATGGATTTGGGTTTGTCCTTTTGTTTAATCTGTTGATTTAATTCAAAAGTACGTAAGGAACCCATCAATTCTTCCACTTTCATAGTGCTAAAATCTTTAGCTTCCTCCATTGCCAAAAGTTTCGTATCAAACCTTCTGGAAGAACTCTAACAATTTTTCTCACAAGAACAGAGTCATCAAGCTTTTCTCCAAGAGCAAAATATTCATTAGCAATGTCAGATAATTTTTCATAGAATTCAGTTAAAGTTTCATTATCAGACATTCTAAGCTCATCAAATTTAGTTTGAAGCATGATAAATCTAGATCGTTTCACATCAGAAGTTCCTTCAAACTGAGTTTGAAGAATCTCCCAAGCTTCCTTAGCAGAAACACAAGATGATATAAGTTTAATGTAACCCTCACCTACACCATTAAAGATAGCATGCAAGGCTTTGCTATTGTAGGCAGATAGTTTATCATCTTCAATAGACCATTCCAGTTCAGATTTTATAATAGTATTACCTGAAGAATCTGTCTCAACTGGAGGAGACCAACCTGATAGAACCATTCTCCACGCCTTCTCATCTTGAGATTTGATGAAGGCTCTCATTCTAACTTTCCAGTAAGGATAGTTAGAGTCATTAAGCAATGGTGGTCTAGAAATAGAACTTCCTTCTGCAAAAAATGACATTCTAACAAAAACGTTATAGGACCACACTAAGAGTTTAGTGTCCCGCTCTGATACCAATTGAAAAACCGTGTTTTTGCAAATGTCAGTTGTATATAAGAAAATATAAAAACTGTAAGCGTTTGCAGCAGCAGAAAGTAATTCTGCTACAGCAAAACTGAACAGGCAGAATATAAAATATTTGCAGAAAAATAAATAACTTGACACAAGAGATTTATACGTGGTATCAGTGTTCTCACGAACACTCCTAGTCCACGGGGCCACGCCCAGAGAATGAAATCAATTAATAAAGTATCAAAATTACAAAGACAATTGACTTAAACAAGTTTAGACTCCCTCTAAAGTATTGCCGCAATCCTTTGTAATCCACTTTATGAATCTGACTTCTTGAAACACCTTCAAGCCCGAACTCCCTTCGTCTTTGAAGTGTGAGTGCTTACTTCCTCCCGAAGTAAGGCTTCAACAAGTCTTCTCCCGAAGACCAAGTGCTTACTTCCTCCCGAAGTAAGGCTTCAACAAGTCTTCTCCCGAAGACCAAGTGCTTACTTCCTCCCGAAGTAAGGCTTTATCAAGTCTTCTCCCGAAGACCAATCTCTTGTTCAGTCAAGTAGTTCTTCACAACCTCTAGGATAGAGTAAGAACAGAAATAGAACAACTAGAACCTAGATGAACAACTAGGCTCTCACAAAACAAAGAAAGACTCTCTTCTCTCAAAAGATAAATGTAGAAAATGAATAATGGAAGAGGTCATTCGAATGGTTGCTCTCTAGGCTCTATTTATAGATCATAGAAACCAAAGAGGCAACCACAAGTTCGAATTAGCAGCTGTACAAAAACTTTCCAAAAACAAACACGATCTGCTACATCAGATTCGGTTGCTGACGAAGCAGATCTGCCCAGAAACGGGAAACTTACTAGAATCGGGTCCGATCTTCTTTCAAAGCTTGATTCCTGCCAAAAACAGATTAGATATTCTGATTGTATCAAGATACAATCGAAATTAATAAGGAAAAGGCAATAATCAAAGTTTCCCTTAAAAGGACAACTTTCCAAAAGAGAATTTCTTCTCTTTTGAGAAGTTTTCAACAAAGGAAAGTTCAGCTGAAAGTGCAACTTTCCAAACAAGGAAAATGGCAACTTATAACCGAATAAAAGAGGTAAGATTTCGAAAATAAATGCATAGCAATCTTACCATAAAAAGGAAAAATTATTTTGTCACCTAACTTGCCAAAAAAGGACTTTACACAAAGTTTCTTGAAAAGCATGGATTTGTTGCTCAATACATATGCCTAGTACACCTAAATAATAGTGTGTGACAGGCTTAAGAAACTAAGCACTATTAGACATGGGGTGGAGCCTGTTGCTAAATTTATGATCACTACGCAAGTATACGCAATCAAGTAGTAAACTCACACAGGTGAGGTCCAACCACAGGGAATTGGACTAATTACTACTAAATTATACTATTGATTCTATCTGGTAAAAGAATACTTTTTTATGAATTAAATAAGACAATTCAGAAAATTAAAAATAACAAAGAGGAAGATTAATCAAGATAAGAAAATAGGGAGACGAATCCTGTTGTTAAGTTACCAATGTTAATGTTTAAATGCTATCCTTCTCTTGAAGTGAATGACAGATTATAAATTAACCTAGCTCTTTTCAGATCTTCTAAGTTCTAAATCTCATGCTCTCTAATTAATCTCTTAATTAAACTAACATGAAATCAGCATTAAGCAATAATCTAAATGTCACAAAGGCTATGTAAATACTTTCGTTTCACATCAAAACCTAGACTATCCAATTTTAGCATTCTCAATTCTCACTTTTCAGATTTCGAATTAAGATCATAAAAACATGTAAAAGGTGATCAATCTTGCACATGGAAATTAAACACAAATATGAATAGTATTCACAATCAAGATGGAGGAATGGCAATTAATCATTAACTAGGAAAAACTTAAACAACATTCATCATTCTCCCTAAATAGGAGTTTAGTTCAAAACATCCATAATCAAATCCATAATTAACATTGAAATAGAAAAGAACATAGAAAAATTAAAGAGAAGAGAAAGAACTAGTTGAAGCAATTGATCCGGGTCGCCACAAGCCGCTCTTCTAGCCTCCTCCTTTGTTTCTAGGGTTCCAATTCTGAATGAATCCTAATTTTCACGAACTCCCTCTATTTAAACCAATTTTCATCTTTAAAATTCGTGAAATTACGAAACTGCCCAAAAATCCCGTCACTGGGTCCCCGTCGCAACTGGCAATGCCCCCGTCGCGACGGGGTTAAGCAGATCTGTCTCAAAATTCTCTCTGCCTTTTCCCGTCGCGACTGGCAGAGTCCCAGTCGCGACTGGATTACAGTTTGAGTTCTTGGGATGTCTCTGCCAGTTCCCGTCGCGTCTGGCAAATTCCCCGTCGCGACTGGAACTGGCAGCGACACCAATCTTGGATTTTCTTCTCGATTCTTTCACCATTTTTCCTCAATTCTTGTACATACTTTCTTTAAATGCCCGAGGACCTGAAACAAAAGAATCAAGCGTAATATAGCCCTAAAACTAGAAACAAAGAGTGAAAACTAACCGAAATATGACCCGAAACTTAGACTAATTTAAGCCTAACAAATTCCCCCAAACTAGATTCTTACTCGCCCTCGAGTAAGATAAATACTACTAACTACTAACTACGCTATCAGATAATCATAATACTACTGCCTCATGTGTTGTTCTCTTCTATTGCGCAAACTAGAATTTCAATTCTACCAACTCTAACAATTAATTTAGATGCTCAGTTTATAACACTATGTACAACTGCAAAAATTTATTCAAATGTGAAACATTGTTATAAAAGTTTTACTCTTTCTAACAGTTCCACAACCCGATAACTCATAAGCTTGCATGCTTACCTTTCTCCACTAATGTTGACAGTATTCTTTGGAATCATTAGGTCTTTTCAAGGCTTTAGGTAGTATGGCTCAGATATTCAGGGATAGGCAAAAGACAATTTTGGCTCAATATATCATAAGCACACAAACAGAACCCACAAGCTTCTTTTCTTTCTTCTAAGATCCCATAATATTCCCAGATTCACCAAGATTAATAGAAGACGTCTCTATTATTTATTTTTTTTTTCAACATCACTGAAAATTTTTTTCTTTTTTTTTTCCACATATTTTTACTTTTTATTGTGTTTTTTTTTTTCATATTTCATTTTTTTTTCTTTTCAGTGACATTGAATTACACAATTTTTTTCTTCTTCTCAATCTTACAAGTTTTTCTCACTCTCACTATTTCCTCACACTAAATGTTTCTCCTCCCCCAAACTAATTATGTAGCTTATGATATCATGGATAACAGGGTGAAGAAAAAATTAATAGTGTGGTTACAAATTTTTTTTTTTTTTTTTTTTTTTTTTAAATCGATGGGTGAAAAGCATAATAGATTTAGGCTCAAAAGGTTAACTATGGATACATCTTATTACGGTAGGCTTGAAAGGCTCAAACTATCCAACAAATGCTTAAATCATATTCCAATTGAACACTATCAAGGATTTCGTCTCAAAAGAATAAACATGCAAGCTCTACGCTATCCTGTCAATCTTACCACAAACCATCATAAAACAATTATAACAATTTTCACAACTTGAATATTAGCAGATAAACACATGTTTCTAAGCATCCAAACTAATCCAAAGAGTTAACAGAATCAAGCACACAGTTATTTTACAATTTCAGAACACATCACACTAATCAGCAGTATACAACTATCGTCAAGCTTATTGCCATTCCTTAACTAAAACAGAAAATTAAAATGCAGCAATTAAAGTGCAGAATTTAAAAATTTTAAGTCTCTCCCCCAAAACTAAATATGACATTGTCCCCAATGTGCTATTATACTCAAGGTGAGAAGGACTTACCTGAACCCCCATCAGAAGGGGTTGGGCGGTGGTGGCTGATCATAGGGCTGAAAACGAGGAGGATATGCCAAGTAATTCGGGTCCTCGACCCCAAGACTCCACGAATCAATTAAATGATTGAACTGCCTCACTTGATTTTTATCAAATTCACTTCTTCGCACCATGTAACTCTGGATATGATTGTTTTGCTGGATAATGTAGTTGAGTTGAGCATGGATATGTTGCATCCCCGCATTAAGAGGAGTGGATGTGGGAACAACTTGAGGCATTTCTTCATTTGGATTGTCCTCTTCCTCGGGGACATGAACTTCTGGCTGTTGGTTACGACGAGGAGGAGGCGGTTGACCATATGGATGAGGGGGCTTTAGGTTGCGCACCATTGTCCAATCAATATTCCGTTGTGGTTGTACTTGATTATCATAAGGATATTGTAGCACACCATTCGCAACACACAACTCAGTTATAATTCCTGCTAGGCCAATTCCTGTATGTGCAGTGGCTTTGACCATGTTATCAAAACTCTGCAAAATTATACCTCCAACTGGCACATAGATTCCCTTCATTATTGCATGAACAATTCGGAGTCTATCCAACGGAAAATCCGATAAATGCTTACTAGGCATAAGCCTAACACTTACAAAAAACATCCAAGCGCGAGCCACTTGGTTCAGTTCACATCGATAAAGCATTTGGGGTTCTTCATCCACCTCATGCAATCTCAACCCCGGAAAACCAACTATTTCCGCCAAGTCCACAGGGTCAAACTTTTCTTTCATAAATTGTCTATATGTTTCCTCCATAAGAATTTCTTCCTCTCTTGGCATGCCAAACATTTGATGGATGGTGTTAATGTTAACTCGCACGGTTGTTTTGCGTACCCGTACCCTTTCATTTTGTGCCTCAGGCCAATTGGCTAAAAATTCAAGAGCCAGAGTTTGATTGATTCTTTCTGAAATTTTCACTAACTGCGCCCAGTGGCGATTCTGAATTTGTTGCCTCATGGTCTCGAATAATGGATTATTCGGGATGGGATTTTCATCATATTCAATACCTCGATCCATAATGAAGGCTCTCTTTTGCAGTTCAAAGTATCTTTCTTGCGCTTTTAAACTCACAAATCTATCTTTTTCATAATTGGCCTTTGACGCCGGTGTTGGCGGTTTCGACGATGACGCACCTGATTGCCCCGTTCTAGTACGCTTGGAACCCATTACACACTTCAAAATTACCACACAAAAATTTTGGGAAAAATTCGGCAGCACTTCCCCTTAATTTCTTCACTTCCCAAAAATCACAATAATACCACAATAATTGCACAACAATAATATTTCACAAATATTCAACAATTTCTCCAAAATAATCCACAAATTTCCAAATGCTTCTAGAAAATTATTCAACTTTCGGAAAACTCGCCTAACTAATCAAAGTTTTGACAAGAAAGAGACTTACTAAGCGAGAATGCCGTTCATCCACCACCATTGTTGCACATCCATGGAGAACTCAAGGTTGAAGATGATGAATAGTGGAAAATTCGGATTTGGGTGAAAAAGTGGAAATTGTGGTGTGATTTTTGAAGAAAATAGAAGATTTATGAGAGAAATTTGTGTTTTTGGTGTTTTGGATGGAAGATTTGAAGAGAATGAGAAGAAATTTGAGGATTAATGGTGGAATGAGGTTGAATAGGCTGAGAAAAGGGGAAAATCGGGTTGGGGTTGAAATTAGGTTAAATGGTGAAATTGGGTGAAATTGGGGTTTTAAAAGCTGAAAATCGTGTCCTGTCGCGACGGGCTATGTGTCCCGTCGCGACGGGAGTGGGCAGAAGGTTTTTTTTTCGTTTTTTCGTGGGCTTTTTAGTCGCGACTGCCAGTTCTTAGTCGCGACTACTGGAGCCATCCCCCTTTTTTTTTTTTTTTTACGTAGGAGGCTCAGTCGCGACTGGGATAACTCCCGTCGCGACTACAGTAGCCATGGCCCCTTTTGCAATTTTTTTTTTCACGATTTTCACGGTTTTATTTTAAAACTAACAAATGCAATTCTTTCCTAAATGCAACAAATTAAAAAGCTACAAAACAATTGTAAATGTCTTCTAAAAAAATTTCAAAAGAAAAATAAAGTAAAATTAAATTAAAAGATTGGGTTGCCTCCCAATAGCACTGCTTTATTGTCGCGAGCTAGACGTTGACTGAGATCTTCATAGTGACGCCAGAATCATGGCGGACTTGGCTTGGTCAAACTGACCTCCCAAGTAGAGCTTTAACCGCTGCCCGTTAACTTTGAAAGTATTAGGGCCTTCACCTTTCAGTTCCACCGCTCCATAAGGAAACACTTTGACCACTGTAAATGGCCCTGACCACCTTGACTTCAATTTACCAGGAAACAACTTCAGCCTTGAATTGAAAAGTAGAACTTGTTGCCCAGGTTGAAACTCCTTCCTAACTAAATTTCGGTCATGCCACCTTTTAGTTCTCTCCTTATAGATCTTAGCGTTCTCATAAGCCTCATTCCGGAATTCTTCCAACTCATCCAACTGTAGTAATCTTTTCTGACCAGCAGCCTTTAAATCCATGTTCAAAGTTTTCATTGCCCAGTACGCCTTGTGTTCTAGCTCCACCGGTAGATGACAAGCCTTTCCAAACACCAACCGATATGGTGACATCCCGATTGGCGTCTTGAAAGCTGTTCTATAGGCCCACAGTGCGTCATCTAACTTTCTTGACCAATCTTTCCTTGATCTCTGCACCGTTTTCTCCAGAATCATCTTTATTTCACGGCTAGAAATCTCAGCTTGGCCATTACTTTGCGGATGATAAGGTAGAGCAGTTCTATGACGAATACCATATCTCGAAAGGAGTGCTTCGAACTGTTTGTTGCAGAAGTGACTCCCTTCATCGCTTATGATTGCTCGGGGAGTACCAAACCGCGTGAATATGTTCTTTTGAAGGAACTGAAGAACTGTTTTACCATCATTAGCTGGTGTGGCTGCAGCTTCCACCCATTTTGACACATAATCCACAGCTAGTAAAATGTATAAATTGCTAAATGATGAAGGAAAAGGACCCATAAAGTCTATCCCCCATACATCAAACAACTCTACTTACAAGATTCCTGTCAAAGGCATTTCGTTTCTCCTTGAGATGTTTCCTGTACGCTGACAACGATCGCATGCCTTCACAAAAGTACTAGCATCTTTGAAAAGTGTTGGCCAAAAGAATCCACTTTGCAACACCTTGGCAGCTGTTCTAGTTCCACTGAAGTGTCCCCCACATGGTAGAGCATGACAGTGATTAAGAATAGAGTACATCTCCTCTTCAGGCACACACCTTCTTATTATCTGATCTGCACAGTGCTTGTAGAGGATTGGCTCTTCCCAGTAGTAATGTTTCACCTCAGAAAAGAATTTCTTTAGTTGTTGTCGAGATAGCTCAGGAGGAGTGATATTGGCAGCCAAGAAGTTAACATAATCAGCATACCATGGTACCATCAGACTTTCCCTCACACTAAAGAGTTGTTCATCGGGAAATTGTTCATTTATTTGTACCTCTTTCGTATTCTGACTTTCTTCCAGCTCTAGTCTTGATAAGTGATCTGCTACCAGATTCTCAGTACCCTTCTTATCTTTTATGTCTAGATCAAATTCTTGCAAAAGAAGAACCCATCGAATTAGTCTTGGTTTGGCATCCTTCTTAGTCATCAAGTATTTGATTGCTGAATGATTTGCATACACTATCACTTTATTGCCAATCAAGTAGGGTCGAAATTTGTCACATGCAAACACTATAGCCAGCATCTCTTTTTCTGTAGTAGCGTAATTCAGTTGGGCATCATTCAAGGTTTTGCTTGCATAGTAAATGGTTCTGAATACCTTGTCAACCCGTTGTCCCAACACTGCTCCAATCGCATAATCACTTGCATCGCACATGATTTCAAAAGGTAATTCCCAATTTGGTGTAGTCACGATCGGTGCTGAGATTAACTTATCCTTGAGAATCTGGAATGCTTCAAGACAATCTTTCCCAAATTCAAAAGGTACGCCACTAGCGAGAAGATTAGATAGCGGTTTGGCAACTTTGGAGAAGTCTTTGATAAATCTTCTATAGAACCCGGCATGACCCAAAAAGCTTCGAACTCCCTTAACTGAAACTGGAGGAGGCAAGTTCTCAATTTTAGATACTTTGGCTCTGTCAACCTCAATACCTTCTTTCGAGATTTTATGCCCCAGCACTATTCCTTCCGTAACCATGAAATGGCATTTTTCCCAGTTCAACACCAAATTAGAATCTTCACACCTTGTTAAGACCAATTCCAAGTTGCTTAAACATTGGTCAAACGATGAACCAAACACTGAAAAATCGTCCATGAACACCTCGATGCATTTTTCTATTAGATCTGAAAATATAGCCATCATACACCTTTGAAATGTTGCTGGAGCATTACACAGCCCAAATGGCATTCGCCGAAAAGCAAAAGTACCATATGGACATGTGAATGTCGTTTTCTCTTGATCCTCCGGTGCTATAGCTATTTGGTGATACCCTGAGTACCCATGAAGGAAACAATAGTACTCTTGACCTGCCAACTTGTCTAACATCTGATCAATGAATGGGAGTGGAAAGTGATCTTTTCTTGTGGCCTTGTTGAGTTTTCGGTAGTCAATGCAAATTCTCCATCCCGTGACAGTTCTGGTTGGGATGAGTTCATTCTTTTCATTCTTCACCACCGTCATCCCTCCTTTCTTTGGAACAACTTGGACTGGACTCACCCATTTACTATCTGAAATAGGATACGCTACCCCGGCATCTAACCACTTTAAGACTTCTTTTCTGACAACCTCCTTCATTGGTGGATTTAATCTTCGTTGTGCATCAATGGTAGGCTTCACTCCTTCCTCCATTAGGATTCTGTGCATTACAGTTGAAGGGATGATCCCTTTAATATCTGCTAAAGTCCATCCAATGGCTTTCGTATGCTTCCTTAGAACCCGTAATAGCTTGTCTGTCTCTACAGAAGATAGGGAAGATGCCACTATAACAGGAAGTGTCTTATTTTCTCCCAAATATTCATACCTGAGATGCTCCGGTAGGAGTTTTAACTCTAGTTGAGGAGGCTTTTCAGTAGATGGGGTAGGCTTTGTTGGTATGACTCCTAACTCTTCATAGTATTTTCTATTCAGCGGTCCATAAGAGTCGAGCCACATAGCATACTCATAAGCTTCCTTACCGTCTTGTTCCACCACCTCCCCTTGTACCAAAGTCAAATTAAGAGGGTCTTCAGCATGCGTCTTTGTTTCCACCAACTGGTCCACCACATCAATTGCAAAACAGTTGTCACTAGCCGTAGGGTAGGTCATTGCTTTGAGCACATTAAATACAACTTCATCTCCTTGTACCCTCAGCTTTAACTCTCCTTTCTGAACATCAATTAGTGCTTTCCCTGTTGCCAAGAAAGGTCTCCCCAGGATGATAGGAACATTGCTGTCTTCTTCCATATCCAGAACAATGAAGTCAGCTGGAAAGATGAACTTGTCAACTTTTACTAACACATCCTCAATGACTCCTCTAGGATGAGCTAGTGATCGATCCGCCAATTGAAGAGTTACCGTGGTTGGCTTTGCTTCCCCCAGCTGCAGTCTTTTAAACACTGACAAAGGCATTAAGTTTATACTGGCTCCCAAATCACATAGTGCATTTATTCCTTCAATTTTTCCAATAGTACAAGGAATAGTGAAGCTCCCTGGATCTCTGAGTTTTGGAGGGAGTTTCTTCTGTAGAATAGCGCTACACTCTTCAGTTAGAGCCACTGTCTCATAATCTTCCATCTTCCTCTTCTTTGACAAAATTTCCTTCATAAACTTCACATAACTTGGCATCTGCTCTAGAGCTTCAGCAAAAGGAATGTTAATGTGAAGTCTTTTGAAGACTTCTAGAAACTTGGTGAACTGCTTATCTAAGCTTGACTTTCTGAGCCTCTGAGGATAGGGTATTCTCACATGATGATCAATGCTAATAGGTGGAGACTGTTGTGGTAGTGCTGAGCTTTCAGTAGCTTTCTCTGCTGTTGGTGTTGGTGTTTGCACTGGTTGAGCATTTATTTCTTCATCTACCTCAACTGGTTGTGGTAACTCAGGCCCATCATACTTCTTACCGCTCCTCAGGGTAATTGCTTTGCAGTTTTCTTTGGGATTGACTTCAGTTGTGCTAGGGAAATTTCCTTGAGGGCGGGTTGCTACCTGAGTTGCTAACTGGCCCATCTGAGTCTGCAGGTCTTTAATTGAAGATCTAGTTTTAGTCATAAACTGGAGCAGTAAATCTGTTTGCAAACTAGAATTTCCACTCGCAGGCTTGTTCTTGATTAAGCTGTTGGTTCCGATTTCGTTCTTGATAGAACCCACTTGTTTCTTCTATTATTCACAGTTGAACCCATAATTGTTGTTGTTGTTGTTCTGTGAAAAATTCCCAATGGCCTTAGCTTCATCCATTGGCAAATCATCCACATCTGCTTGACACTCCGAAAAGTGATGACTTCCTCCACATAACTCACAAACAATTTGGGCTTGTTTAGCTTGCCCTGCAATTATTTTTGTCAATGCCTCAACCTGAGCTGTTAACTTTGTGATGGCATCAACTTCTAACACACCAGCTACCTTCTTAGATTGACTCCTTTCAGTTGGCCACTGCTGATTATTTAGAGCCATCTCCTCCAATAGATCATAAGCCTCATTAGCACTCTTTCTCATAAAAGCTCCGCCCGCTGCTGCATCTATTAGAGTTCTAGTATTACCAACCAGCCCGTTGTAGAAGTATTGAACCAGCATCCACTTCTCTATACCATGATGAGGACACCTCCTAATCAGATCTTTAAACCTCTCCCAAGCCTCATGGAGAGATTCATTATCTTGTTGGCAGAAATTATTGATTTCTCCTCTCAGCTTTGCAGACTTGGCTGGAGGAAAGAACTTTGACAAGAATTTTGTTGCCAGATCATTCCAGGTGGCAATAGAGTTGGGTGGCAAAGAGTTCAACCAACTCTTGGCTCGTTCTCTGAGTGAGAATGGAAACAATCTCAGTCGAATGGCATCATCGCTAACTCCATTAACTTTAAAAGTTTCACAAAGTTCCATGAAGTTAGAGAGATGCAGATTAGGATCTTCAGAAGGGAGGCTACCAAGGCGGGCGAAGGCGCACCATTTGAAGGATGGCAGGTTTAATCTCGAAGTTGTTTGCATCCACTGCCGGTGGCCTGATACATGACTGCACTCCCGTCAGAGTAGGGAGAATGTAATCTCTCAAGCTACGACCATTAGCTTGATCTTCCACGGCGCCTCCATTATTACCGTTATTACGCCCATTGTTTCCAGCATTATTGTTCACATTGGCAGCCATGATTTCTGATGTTTCAGCAGTTGCTGAAACTCTTTCTTGCCTCTTGTTCTTTCGATTCCTCCTGCAGGTTTTCTCGATTTCAGGATCAACTGGTAATATGACTGCTTGTCCTTGACGGCGCATACACTTAGGATTCCTGAAATAGATCAAGAAAATATTGCAAGAAAAAAGGTTAGAAAATCAGCAAGAGAAAATATACCAAAGTAGAAGTTAGTATAATTTTGGGTAATATTAATCTTTAAACAATTCCCCGGCAACGGCGCCAAAAACTTGTTGCTAAATTTATGATCACTACGCAAGTATACGCAATCAAGTAGTAAACTCACACAGGTGAGGTCGAACCATAGGGAATTGGACTAATTACTACTAAATTATACTATTGATTCTATCTGGTAAAAGAATACTTTTTATGAATTAAATAAGACAATTCAAAAAATTAAAAATAACAAAGAGGAAGATTAATCAAGATAAGAAAATAGGGAGACGAATCCTGTTGTTAAGTTACCAATGTTAATGTTTAAATGCTATCCTTCTCTTGAAGTGAATGACAGATTATAAATTAACCTAGCTCTTTTCAGATCTTCTAGGTTCTAAATCTCATGCTCTCTAATTAATCTCTTAATTAAACTAACATGAAATCAGCATTAAGCAATAATCTAAATGTCACAAAGGCTATGCAAATACTTTCGTTTCACATCAAAACCTAGACTATCCAATTTTAGCATTCTCAATTCTCACTTTTCAGATTTCGAATTAAGATCATAGAAACATGTAAAAGGTGATCAATCTTGCACATGGAAATTAAACACAAATATGAATAGTATTCACAATCAAGATGGAGGAATGGCAATTAATCATTAACTAGGAAAAACTTAAACAACATTCATCATTCTCCCTAAATAGGAGTTTAGTTCAAAACATCCATAATCAAATCCATAATTAACATTGAAATAGAAAAGAACATAGAAAAATTAAAGAGAAGAGAAAGAACTAGTTGAAGCAATTGATCCGGGTCGCCACAAGCCGCTCTTCTAGCCTCCTCCTTTGTTTCTAGGGTTCCAATTCTGAATGAATCCTAATTTTCACGAACTCCCTCTATTTAAACCAATTTTCATCTTTAAAATTCGTGAAATTACGAAACTGCCCAAAAATCCCGTCACTGGGTCCCCGTCGCAACTGGCAATGCCCCCGTCGCGACGGGGTTAAGCAGATCTGTCTCAAAATTCTCTCTGCCTTTTCCCGTCGCGACTGGCAGAGTCCCAGTCGCGACTGGATTACAGTTTGAGTTCTTGGGATGTCTCTGCCAGTTCCCGTCGCGACTGGCAAATTCCCCGTCGCGACTGGAACTGGCAGCGACACCAATCTTGGATTTTCTTCTCGATTCTTTCACCATTTTTCCTCAATTCTTGTACATACTTTCTTTAAATGCCCGAGGACCTAAAACAAAAGAATCAAGCGTAATATAGCCCTAAAACTAGAAACAAAGAGTGAAAACTAACCGAAATATGACCCGAAAGTTAGACTAATTTAAGCCTAACAGAGCCTGCATAAAAAACTCCAAACTTTCTTAAATCTTTGTCGGTTGACACTCTTCAACGGTAGTGTGCGTATCGAATTGTGTCCTAACCAATGTTCTTTCTCAAACATATTTTGAGTTGTAATAAGGTTAGAAACTGAATTTATGACATGTACACATTTTAAAAATACATGTACACAGTCAGAGTACAATTGTCAAAGGATAGAATTGAGCCAAAATACAATAAATAAGCATTTCATCAGAAATTCTACAAGGTTTAAGGGTTACATATTTTTTATCCATCTTACAACACTAGAATTGTGAAATTAAGAATTGACTTGATCAATGAGAGTGATCGATCCAGGAACATAATTTTTGAGAAAGATCATTCATAATTTTTAAACTTCTACCTCAAGTATTAAATTGATTGTGATTTACAACAACCCTTAAGTTTAAATGGTTACTAAGAATCCATAACTAATCATTAATAATCGACAAGTCATTAATAAAAATTTTAATAAGTCATGTTATTTAGTAATTTCTTACAATTGCTAATCAACATACATGTTAAACTATTTGCTTTTTTAAGAGTTTGTTGGTCCATTCTTAAGATAACTTATTAGAACAATAAGATCAATAGTTTCTAGTGATTAAGAGTTCAATTACAATATTAATTTGAGACACAAACTAAACTGTGGAGTGCAAAAAATTGAAATTGTGGTACAATATACTATGAATGAATAAATGAATTTTTTAAAGAGCAACGAAGTCTATCTTTAGTAAAGTTTCCTAATGGGGTGGAGGACATTAATCATAAGTTTTTCGCCAATAAATACTCATTTGCCACATGGAAAAATATAAAGATATAAAACAAGACTCATTGCTAAGAGGTTCATTAAAAAGAAAGAACCAATTACCAAGAGATTAACATTCTCATTTGTCTTTATATAAGTTGACTTTTGTTGGTCATTCTAATTCATTCATCAATTCTGAAACTGTAAACTAGAGGAGAAAGTATACAAACAACTATAAGATTTTCCTCTGATGGTGGTGAATATGTGCAAGCTTAAAGAGTCTACCTATAGATTAAAATAAATTTTTTACAATTGATATATCATCTTATCATCTTTTCCGTTAGTTTTGGAAAGAATTATGGATTAATTAAATATACCAGAAGGTCAGTGGGAGCTATATTTATTTTATATGTGGACAATATGTTACTAAGTGATGATAAAAGTTTCTTATATAAGGTAAAAAAATTCATATCTCAAATAATTATTTTTGAGATAAAGAATATAAATTGTATATATAATTTTAATTAATTAAAGAGTAGCCACAACATCTCTGATTAATAAAATTATGTATACTTCATCTTGTGTTACTTTTATCTTTAAAATTAAGGGTGATAAATTTAACTCAAACCAACGTCTGTAAAATGACCTGGAATGAGAATAAATTAATAACATTTATTTGCTTATATTTTTGAAGCCTAGTGTATGCCTAAGAGCTTGCATAAGATTTAACATTGTATTTATTTCAAGTATGTAAAGTAGTATCAGAATAACTTAGTTTTAGAGCGCTTTACATTTTTATACAAAATGATGAAGTATCTTTAAGATGATAAAAATTACATTTATACATACTTTATTAATATAAATTAACATTTTAGAAATATTGTTAGCAACTTACATTTTAACCTTGTTGGCTACATTCATTCATGTAAATCAACATCCGTATAGATGCAATGATTTTAAATTTTAATCGCATTAATATAGCTACATGTAATGTAAGAGAGATAACTGCAATAGGTATAACAGAGTAGTACTTGCAATAGGCAACGAACTGTGGGTTCTTTTAGAAATATTATAAACACTTTTTCTATTTTTATTTAACAAAAAATAATAATAGAAAATATATTTGTTTGGTAATTACAATAGATGAAGTAGTCACAATAATAAATTCTTTTAAAAATATTATAAACACAATTTTTATTTTATTATTTTTTTAATAATAGGAAGATAGTTTAAATTTAAATTGCAATGTTAAAAAAAAATAATACTTTTGTTATATGGATACATTCAATAGAGATTTATAATAGAGAGGATTTATGAGTGTGGTGTTGTGATTCGAAATCATCTCGGTGAGTGTCTAACATTTTTGCCTCTTCCTTTGTTGGTTATCTTTCACCACGAGTTGTAGAAGCCTTTGTTGTGCTTCATGGTTTAATGCTTTGTTCTTAGCTTATTAGAATTTGAGATAAGATGAATGAGGTTCTATCTCAAAACCAATTGGATATGGGAGGAGTAGCTCATTCATCTGATACATCACAATTTATTTCCACACATTAACAATGTGGGAATAACTCTAATACACCCTCCTCACGTTTGAGCCTAAAAAGTGTGGGTATAACGAATGACCTTTAAGAGACCACATGACCGAATATGACATTTGAAAGAATCCCACAAGGCCAAATATTGGGAAATTTATGGGTGTACACGTTAGGAAATTTGTGAATTTTTAAACAGGTCAAAGACCCAACACTGGAAACTGACACATTGGCCGAAAGGTCCCAAATGGAGGTTAAAGGGGAGACATCGGAAGTATCTGTTTGGACCGGCAGTACTTTGGCTCACAATGGATCACAAACGACTTTTTGGACTGGTAGCACTTTGGACTCACAACGGATCACAAGTGGCTCTGATACCATGTTATAATTTGGAGATAAGATGAATGGGGTTCCATCTCAAAACCAATTAGCTATGGGAAGAGTAGCTCATTCATTTATA
Source organism: Cannabis sativa (assembly GCF_029168945.1). Taxonomy (NCBI): domain Eukaryota; kingdom Viridiplantae; phylum Streptophyta; class Magnoliopsida; order Rosales; family Cannabaceae; genus Cannabis; species Cannabis sativa. The sequence goes on from NC_083608.1 coordinate 20,337,707, forward strand.
TATCACAATTTATTTCCATACATTAGCAATGTGGGACTAACTCTAATACAGCTGAGGTTTCCTAACGTTCAACTGAAATCAGATTGTTTATAAGTGGTAAATGCTTTAAATTCTAAGGATAAGCTTATGGTTGAGTTTGGCATGATTTTTATAGATAGTGTTCAATGTTCTTTGTTTTAAGTATTTTAATTGTCTTGACAATACTATAGGTTATGATCTTGCTTTGCTTTGGATCATGCTATGATTTTGTGGCTGGAACTTCTAAACTTTTTGTGAGTTTTGGACTCTTTGCTTGGCTATTTATCTTTTTAATGAGAATCTCATTCTTTTCAAGAGAGAGATATATTTATAATAGGAAGGTATTATTTTATTTTATTTTTTTTTTGAACAAAGGAAAATTATGCATTATAACAGGCCTCAGCCATAACAATATTTTGCAAAACAGAAGGAGCATTCAGCTCATTGAAAACGCAATCTGACGAAAAACAAGACCCCCTAGCAACACAATGGGCAGCCTTATTTGCAGATCGATAAACAAAAAAAATCGAAACATTTCGTAAAGATAATAAAATAAAACGGCAGTCAGCCACCAACAAACCAAACTGTGATGGCATGGAGACTAAACTATTTATTGCTTGAACTACCAATAGCGCGTCTGACTCAATGATCACATCTTCCCAACCTTTATCTTTGACCCAACTCAGCGCTTCTTTCATTCCAACCACTTCAGCAATTTCAGGAAAAACAATCCCATTCCAACTCGCTGAAATAGCTTCAAGTGGTCTTCCATTTGAATCACGAGCCACACAACCAAACCCGAACCTTTTGAAACGCTTCAAAAATAGCTCCATCGACATTTACCTTAATATGAAAGTTCTCTGGTTTACGCCACTGGTTGCAATGGAAAGAAACACCAGTCTGAAATAAAGACTGTTGGGATCTAGCAACCATCCATTGATTAAGGACCTGCCTAGCCGATTTCACTACTCTCAAAGCTGTAGCAGATTTTTTCTGCCATAACACCTCATTTCGGGTCTTCCATAAGCTCCAAATTAGCATTGCTGCATCAAGTATAACATCACCCCGATCCTCCTCTAAAAGAGCAAAGAACCAGCTGCTAAAATCCTGAAATAAACTAGGAATGGAGGCTGCAGCAGATAGATTCCAACAGCTTCGAGCAAAACCACAATCAACAAGAACATGGAAGATTGTTTCACACTCAACATTAGAAAATGGACAAAAATAAATCTACATTGACATGCTTTGTACTTATTCGAACCTTAGTTGGAAGGCAACTCGTACAAGCCCTCCATAAGAAATGTTGAACTTTAGGGGGAACATCAAGTTTCCACAACTTTTTCCAGCAATTATCTTCTTCCAAATGTAGCCAATTTCCAGCAGCAGATTGCAAGAATTTATAGACACTCTTGATCGTGTATAACCCCGAATGTTCCATATGCCAATACCACAAATCCTCCTCAGTCGAGTCACTTAATTGAATGCTCATAATCAAGTTTTTATCCCTCTCTACAAACATATCATCAAGGATCTCTAAGTCCCACGACTTCTCACCCACACTCATCAAACTAGCAACCTTTTTATCCACCAGACCTTGATGATCCAAAATGACAAATGGATTACTACCCATAGGAAGCCACGGATCAAGAAGGATACTAACAGATGCGCCACTACCAATTGAACGTCGAGCACCATTCCTGACCAGAGCTTGAGCTTCCCAAATACTACGCCAAATGAAGCTTGGATTTTGGCCAAGTTTAGCTTGCAAAAAAGAACCATTTGGGTAATACCGGGCCTTGTAAATTCTCTCCAACAATGTATCTTTTTTTGTGAGTAACTGCCATCCTTGTTTGCCCAAGAAAGAAAGATTATAATCACAAAGATCCCAAAATCCTAACCCACCGACATGCTTATGTTGACAAAGGCGCTTCCAGCTAAACCAACTAACACCCTTGCTTGAAGAATTAGATTGGGCTTTCCACCAAAATTTTGCCATCATACCTTCAAGACTAGCACAAATTTCCTTAGTCAACAGAAACACACACATAGCATAACTTGGGAGGGCTTGAGCAACCAACTTGATTAGAATTTCCTTACCCGCTTTGGAAAAAAACTTTGTTTCCCAACTAAAAATACGCTTTCTCATTTTTTCTTTTAGAAAACCAAGAATTGCATTCTTTTTCCTGCCCATTATACAAGGTAAGCCCAAATAAAGACTATTCTCATTGGCCTTAACCAAACCCTGTTGGGTTTTATGCCCTAAATAAAACTCCATTTCAATGTAATCCATTTTATTCAATATCAATAAAGAAACAGAAGTATTTTTCATTCATTTGTATGTTTTAGTTCATCTTATTAATTGTTTGTCTATTTGATTTATAAATTCATCCAAACCCTTTTCACATACTTGATCCTGTTTATTGTGTTGTCAACACAGTGGAAAGTAAACATGACTATGTGATTAAAGATTCCTAGATTTATCAGAACACTGGGGTTTTACTGATATGACAATCTACAATAGAGTTTACTTGCATTTGGAGAAATCCTATGTTCTTTCCGGAGCATTGGTTAAAGTAAAGTTTGGGTTGGATGCATGGAGTATGCACCGGAAGGGACCGATATTGAACTTTGACATAGATTTATTAAACTTACCGTAATATCTATTCAAGTCAATATCACCTAGTTGATCATAGATCAAATGATCATAATCCTGATATGATTTGGTTCTATCTCAAGAGTGTTACTCGTGTTATTTGATTTGTTAGTTAAGCATACTTTTGGGTCAAGGTGATACGTACATTTTGGGAACACGGTAGTGCAATTGAGTGGGAGCGCTAACATAAATATGGAATCTATAGCTTCTATCTGACAAATAGAAAGTAAAGGATGATTTCCTTCGAGCTTGACCACACAAAAATAAATGGTGGAGTACTCATTTCACTTAGCTGAAATATCATTTATACGGGGTGAAGTGTTTTAAGGATAAAATACATTGTAGGGTGTTACGGTAATCTAATCCCTTTACAGTGTAGATCATCTATATAGAGGATCATTGATCAAATTAGGATTATAACAATGGATAACTAATGACGTGTCTATATGGTGGAACATATAGAGTGTTCTATATACTGAGAGTCCAATTCTAAGTTCTATGCGTGGATTCAACGAAGAATTAATAAGTCAGTGAATTTAGGATGTAAATTCTTGATCTGCTTATTGGAAGCTCGGATATATAGACCCATGGTCCCCACACTAGTTGAGACAATACTACTTGTAAGACTCATTTAATTGGTTTTGATTAATCAATTATAATTCTCAAATTAGACAATGTCTATTTGTGAATTTTTCACTAAGCAAGGACGAAACTGTAAAGAAAGAGTTTTTAGGGTATATTTGTTAATTAAGATACTTTGTTTGGTCTAATTAATAAATATGATAAATGACAATATTATTTAATAATTATTTATAGTTATTAAATAATTGAAATTGACATTTAAATGGTTGAATTTGAAAATTGGCGTTTTTGAGAAAATGAGATGCAGAAATGATAAAACAGTAAAATTGCAAAAGTGAGGCCCAAATCCACTAAGCCATGGCCGGCCACTTATGTAGGCTTTATCATTTAATATTTTCATTATTTTAATGCCAAATAATTCAAACCTAACCCTATGTGGCATGCTATAAATAGATAGTGATGGCTTCAGGAAAAAGTGAACGTTTGCATCTTATTCCTTTCAGAGAAAAACTTGAGCCATCACACTAAACCTAGCCGCCACTCTCCTTTCTTCTTCTTCATTGATTGTTTCGAGCCCTCTTAGTGATAGAGTAGTGCCCACACACAGCAAGTAGTACCTCAATCATAGTGTGGAAGATCGTGAAGAAAGAAATTCAACAAGAAGGACATTTGGGCTCGGATCTTGATAATACTCTGCGACAGAAAGGATACAAGGGTTAGAGATCTGAGTGGAAGGAGACATATTATTCCTCTGCACCCAATGTAAGGTTTCTCATACTTTATATGTGTTTATTTATAATCGTTTTAGAAGTTCATATTTAGGGTGTTAATCAACATAATTGTGAGTAGATCTAAGATCCTGGTAAAATAATTTCCAACAACTGGTATCAGAGCCATGGTAATTGATTTTCTAGCAAGAAATTTGGACTTAAAACGATTTTTTTGTGATTTGGATGGTATCATATTGTTTTGTGTGTTGTATTGATGATTGATTGATGTTTGTGAATTTTCGTGAAAAATAATTGAATTTTTGTTTCAGGAATTATTTTTATTGGATAATTTGGAAAAAATTAAGCAATTTACTTTTTTACAGAACTCAATTTCGATTTTATTTGAATTAGTTATAAACTTTTGAAAATCGGAAAATATCGGGATGGTGTCACTCACCCTACGCGCGCGGATGAGGGTGCAACCCTCGGTACACGCGCTCAGACAGGCCTGCTATCCGAGATTTCTCGATTAGGACACGGGCCATGTCTGAAATCCTCCTTGGGCGTGCGCGGAGAGGCTACTTGCAGCCTCCTGTGCCGTGTCCGCTCGGTCAGGCCTCCCTCCTTACGCGCGCGGACAGTATGCAATGCATACTATCCGTACAGCTCACAAATTTTTTCGTTTTCTTCGATTTTTCATGCTATTTCATGAAATTAACTTCCGAATTTTTGTGTAGTTTTGTATTTTGATTTTTACTTTTCAATTTTCAAATCTAATTATCAGAAATAAATTAATTTGAATTTTTTAAAATTAATTTTAGATAATTAGTGTAATTTGAATTTGAAAATAGGTAAAAATCTATCTTTTTGCTTGATTTTTTTATCTTATTTTTAAATTTGATTATTTTATCTTATTTCTTAAATTTAAGGTCAATTATTAAATTTTTCTTTAAATTAAATCATTTTTTAAATAATTTGACCTTATTTAAATTTAAAATAAGATTACTATAATCATGATATTTTAAATAGAAATAAGATATTTTGCTAACTTTTAAATTTTTTTATTTTTATTTAAATTAAATTATAAAATATGAAAAATATTTATTTTTCTTATTTTATATTTAATTTATAAAATAACTTTAAAAATTTAAAAGTTAGTTAGCAATTTTTTTTAAATGGTATTTAGGTTAGTTGAAACCTAATATTTCAAAAATTGTAGGTTTAATTTTAAAATACCGAATTTTTTTTATTTATTATTTTCGAAAATAATTATTTAAAATTAAATAAATCCTACATCCAACTATCCAATTCATCTTGTTACAGGAGTATGTGTTTTAGCTTGTGTGTAAGTTTTATAAAACCTATTATTGCTTGATCTAAATTGCCATGGTTAACTTGTTGACAGATCCAATGATCTGATTTTAACCCATGGTTCAATTGTCAATAGGTCAAGTTAATAATTTGTAAGAGGTAAATTTTACATTCTTTTTTCATCTGTGTATGACCTAGTAACATGATAGGATCCATCCAAATCTGTGTGCCTGTGTGAGCCTATATGTTTACTTTTGTTATAGATGCATATAGGTTGTTGTTGCTAAATAAAATGTCATAGATTGATAGATTTTATTTAGGCCCATTTAGTTTTTGGGCCTATTCAATTAATAACAGTTGTTCATTTTAAGGTTAAATTCCTCTCTTTTGGGCCTTGTGTGAGAGTTGGGGGCCAATAGAAGTGGGTACGACATACTGAACCCAGCTTCCCCTCACATGAACTACCCCAATTGTGAAGGCCCATTTGCCTGATTTGGATAACTGTGCTAGGTTAATTAAATTAGTTTAACCTAATAAAATTGATTAGCAACATAATTAATTTCATTTATTTTGAAATTAATTTAAGAAAACATAGTTTAATGAATTATATTCTAGATAAACTATATGTATTTTCTTGTTTTAATTAAATATAGAATTATAGAATTATATTCTATATACTATAATCATAAAATGAGAATAACCTTGACTCTCGGCTACCAAGACAACGTTAGATTCTCATTTTGATCGAATAAAAGGTTGCTAAAATGGTTTTATTTTAGATGAGCTGACTACTCTATTCAAATAATGTTATCTTTGACTCTCGCCTACCGGGACACTGTATTTCATTATGTTGGAAACCTCGGAAAATAAACTATGTTAGATTTAGTATTTTTATAACATATGTGATTATTTGTTATTTTCTGAACTTGTGTATGAATTTACTGAACCAAAACCTTACTTCTGTTTTATTGATATGTTGTAGTGCAAATAACCCTCACCCCGATCCACTCCTAGTTAATATCTTAGCAAATGAACTTGAAGATATGAATAAAACTCCTGGTCAGAGTTATACTTCACATGTGCTCATGATGAACATGGAATTCCAGAAAGCAGATAAGCTGGGAATTGTTCACTCTGAAGAGCAAATAGTTCATAGCTCCATAAATTCTACTAATTCAAGCTCAGTTGAGAAGATAAGAGAAAGTGATTCCACTTCCTCAAGTTATACTTCACAACAAAATAAACCAGCAAGACAACAAATCTAAGACGATTAAGCAGTAATGCTTCAGTCATCGAATCATGTGTTTTGGAGAATGATAAATCCATTTGGATTCTTGATTCTGGGTCTACAAACCATGTAAGTTGTTCATTGCAATTGCTTGAAAAATGGAATTATTTGAAATCCGAAGAGTTGAAACTTAAGGTTGGTAATGGCGAAATGGTGTCGGTTAGAGCTAGAGGAAAAGCCAAACTCAAGTTTCAAAACAGAATTTTGGAATTAGACAATGTCTTATACATTCCAAATTTCAGTAGAAACTTGATTTCTATTTCATGCTTACAATTGCAACAATACAAATTAGATTTTTCGAGTTCTGGTTCTACCAGTTCTCGAAATAACATTCATATTTGTGTTGCATCCATGGAACAGGGGCTTTATGTTCTTAGACCAGAAGAACTATTTGTTGGGTTTTATGCCCTAAATAAAACTCATTTTAATATAATCAGATTTACTTATTAATATAGATCAGAAATAACATTTAATGTTGCATGGTTCACATGATTTATTTCATGATTATATGTACATAATGTATAAATTCATCTGAAACCCTTTTCACATACTTCATCCTGTTTATTGTGCCGTCAACACATTGGAAAGTAAACATGACTATGTGAATAAAGTTTCCTAGATTTATCAGACATAGGGTTTTACTGATATGATAATCTACAACAGAGTTTACTTGCATTTGGAGAAATGCTATGTTCTTTCCAAAGCATTGGTTAAAGTAAAGCTCAGGTTGGATGCATGGAGTATGCATCGGAAGGGACCGATATTGAACTTTGACTTAGATTTAATTAAACTTACCGTAAAATCTATTCAAGTCAATATCGCCAAGTTGATCCTAGATCAAATGTTCTTAATCCTGTTATGATTAGGCTCAATCTTGAAAGGCTATTCGTGTTCTTTGATTTGTTAGTTAAGCCTACTTTTAGGTCAGGGTGATACGTACATTTTGGGAACACGGTAGTGTAATTGAGTGGGAGCGCTATCATAAACATGGAATCTATAGCTTCTATCTGGCGAATAGTAAGCAAAGGATGATCTCCTTCGAGCTTGACCAAACGAACATAAATGGTGGAGTACTCATTTCACATAAGCTGAAATATCATTTATACGGGGTCAAGTGTTTTAAGGAATAAATACATTGTAGGGTGTAACGGTAATTTAATCCCTTTACAGTGTAGATCATTCATATAGAGGATCATTGATCAAATTAGGATTATAACAATGGATAACTAATGATGTGTCTATATGGTGGAACATATAGAGCATTCTATATACTGAGAGTGCAATTCTAAGTTCTATGCGTGGATTCAACGAAGAATTAATAAGTTAGTGAATTTTAGTGCTAAACTCTTGATCTACTTATTGGAAGCTCGGTTATATAGACCCATGGTCCCCCCACTAGTTGAGATAATATTGCTTGTAAGACTCATGTAATTGGTTTTGATTAATCAATTATAATTCTCAAATTAGACTATGTCTATTTGTGAATTTTTCTTATTAGTTATTTCTGACTACTTATTATTTCTAATATTAAATAGGAAAATATTATTCATTGTGAAATTAATTATTTATATAATTAATTTTGGTACAATTTATTTTAAGTATATTTTTCCTAGTATTAAACTAGAGATTAATAATTAAACCTTCTCTACACTTAATTATTTATTTCTTGAATTTAATACATTTAATTAATTTGAAAATTAAATATCTAAGTTGATTTTCATCATGATACTTAAATATTTCTTTTTCATGGCACTTAATTAAATAGAAAATTATTTTTAGTTGAAATTTATTTTTTCAACTAAATTTAAATAATTTTCAAAATATATTTTTTCTTTATTTTATTAATCAAATTTCGAAATTGCATTTCTTAAATGCTGGAATTTTGAATTTTATCTTGAAAAATAGATTAAGTTGTAAATTAATTATTTATTTAATTAATTCTTGGATCAACTTAAATCAATGATTTTTTTCATTTATTGATTAATTTAAAATAAATTGAATTAAAGTATATTATTAGAAGTTGAATTAATTAGTCAAAGGAAAATCTAGCTAGATGATATTTTTGCTTGAAGTATTTTTCTAGTGTATTTAATTAAATAGAAAATTAATATTTAAGTTGATTTTCATCATCATACTTAAATATTTGAAATTTTTTCTTATATGTTTAATTAAATAGGAAAATTATATTTTTTGTTGTAAATTAATTTTGGGCCAACATTAAATTAGAATAATTTTTCCAAGATTTATTTTTTATTTTAATATGCAATTTCGAAAATTGTATTCTTAAATACTTTAATTTTTCGAAATGCAATATATATATTTATAGAAAATAAAATTTGAGTTGTAAATTAATTTAAATTAATTTTGTAACAACTTAAATTGGTATTTTTCTAAATATTTATTGGAAATTATTACTTAGATGGAAATAATTCATGTTATTTTCATAACCATCTAAGTAAAATTTATAAATATTAAATTAAAATTTATATTTAGAATTTTTCATTCTAAATTGGAAATTTTAATTAAATAAATATATATTTAAAATAAATAGAATAAATAAAGAGAATCAAAGAAAATACAACTCTTTTTAAATAATGAGCTTTATTATTAAGACATTCGATCTCCATTGTGGGTTTTACACCGCTTTTGTTTTAGTGAGTAATCCTCCCTAATGGAGGAACGTTCATTAGCAATTTCGCACCGTTTAACCTCGCATGATAAGTAGTTTGTAAGTGTTTTTTATGGTATGGATCACCCTAATGGTGGCGACCATACTTGACTTGCAAATTATGAAACAATGGTGGAAGCTCATAAGATAGAATTGCCTTGACTCTCGCCTAAACGGGACAACGCTGAATTCCAATCTTGATCGAATAAAAGGTTGCTAGAATGTTTAACATTTTAGACGAGCTGACAACTCTATTCAATGAATGGTAGCTTTGACTCTCGCCTAAACGGGACAACGATATCGCCTTGTTGAAAACCTTGGAAATTATTTAGGATTGTAAGTTTTAGTATTTTCACTTGTCATTCCTACTTGCTATATGTTTATAATTTCTGAATTGTGTATGAATTTATATTGAACCATGTTATTTTCTGTTATTAAGTCGTAGTTTAATTTCGAATCTTCATTGTTGGTCTAACTTGGCTTGTTTATCTAATGAGATAAATCCCTAGTGGATTTTCACCATTAGACATTCATAATAGTGTTAGATCTCGAAAGATAAATATTGTATATGCGACATCTAGCTGTTCATCAATTGATGACACCTTAGACTAGTATTTTTACGATATGAAACAAGAAGATTGTATAAATAAGATTACTTTGACTTTCGCTAATCGAAGCATCGTTGGATTCTTATTTTAAACAAAATTATTCTAATTCCTCTTAGCTTATTCATTTCGAATTAGCTTAATAACATATCATTGGATGAATGGTCTATAAATCATTTCATGTCATTCTATATTTTCTCTTAAGAAATTAAATGACGCATATGATTATAATCCCGAAATTCTATTCCCAATTGATATAAATCCTCAATCTTAGAAATCTCCTACTTGTATGGGCAAATCTGACTTAGAGTTTAAATAGTAGTGGTGGTCCAAGAAAGAATTACTCATTATATTTGGTTGAATTTAAGTCTTTGACTTTAATTTTAGAATCTAAACAGAAATTTTCTTATATTTCTAATTCTAGATACAATACAGTTACACTTTCTCAAGTGTTTAATATCCATCTTTTATTAATGGATTCAAACTGTATGGAATATGAGTTAGGTATTCTGTGACCAGAATCCACTTGCACTATTCTAAGAATTCTTTTATAAACCTAAGTCATCAAAAGACACTACCACATTTTTTTTTAATCTATGGCATTTGTATCTTGTTCATAGTGGATTTGACAAGATCAATCTCTGCAAAGAGTTAATATGCCTATATCCACTGAAAGTAGTTCATCTCATTCGTAGATGGATGTACATTCAGGGGTGGATATGAGTTTTTCGTTGCATTCTTAAAACGATAACTCTAGATTATACCTTATGCAAAGAAATTTGAAATGTTTGAAAAATTTCATTAATTTCTAGCAATGGTTAAAACCATTAAGGTAAGTGGTTAAAGATCTTGCGAACTGATAGGGGTGGAGAAATAGTTAGTAGATATGCAGTTCAAAGATCATTAATTTGATTTTTGAATTATATCCAAACTTACCTCCCCAGAAATTTCGAGTTGCATGTTGATGATTAGTTACTAGTCGTTGCCTAAATCCTTCTATGGTAATACAATTTCAGAATGATGTAATGGTTGTATACTTAATGTAAATCATTACTAGATTCATGGATGACCTAATCAAAATCTTCAGAAAAGCTAGAACTGTTAACCATGGTTTATTAGCTTTTCTAAGTGATTAGGGGTGGACCATCCCATTGTCAATAGATAAGAAAGTGTTTGTTCAAACAAATACTACTTTTCTAAGAAAATGACTAAGTCTGAAAAACAAGTAGCAAATAAAGGAGATATTTTTTCTTGATTCCAAAAGTGTTCTATCATCTTATATAACATATGATGATCCCACTGCCTCTGTTGTCTTGTCACAACCAAAGAGGTTAATACCATTTTCTTAGACATAATTCACGGTACCTTGTCGTAGTGGGAGAGTTTCTAGGAACTTCACTTCTTTTGACTTGGGAGACACTAGTGATTAAAATCCATTGTGAGTTTAAACAAGTAATGGATTGTCAAGATGAGAAACTAAGAAGAAAAGCCAATAGAACTATGGTTTAATCCATTCACATGGAATAACCTTAAGTTTTCTGTTACAAGGACATAAAAGGAAATTTCGTTTATAAGTCTATTCAATTGACTTAACAAAACTTCCTGTTCCTAGTATTATATGTTTGAGTTTATCTAAACCTATGGCTTGTGGTATACCTGGTAATTACTTACTCTAATGCTAGCAACTTACTTTAGTAAGATGCTGAAGCATTTTCTTTCTAATGGCAATCTATAGAAGCTTCACAACTTCTTAGGCATAGATTTTATTTATCTAAGGAAAAGTCTCAACTATTCCAGAAAAGATAAAGCCATGTAAGAATTTCTTATATCAACAGTGAGAGGTCTTAGATAAGCTTTTGTATGCCTTAGACCAGACACCTGCTGTTGAGTGGGAGTAATGAGTAGGTATCATATTAATCCAGGAGAAGAACATTGGAACACAATCAAGTAAATCCTAAGATTAAGAAGAGGAACTATATGTTAGTCTATAAGGGTGTGTTTAAAACTCTTAGACTACACCATATCAGATTTCGAAATTTGCCTTTGTGCTAGTAAATCTTTCTGATAAGATGGTGGTTACTCTGGGGGTGGAATAGTGATTTTGGAGAAGTGTAAAAACCTGTCTGAAGTCTCTAAGTCTACTAAAAAGGGACTGAATGTTAAAGTTGCAGGAAAGGTACTTATTCAGTCTAAGGAAAGTTCTATACATTTTTGGTAGGGGTGAGCAAAAAATCCAAGAAACCGACCAAACCGAGTAAACCGACCGTCCGAACACCGAAAAAACCGACACCGAAAAAACCGAAAATCGAAAAAACTGCCTTCGGTTAAAACCGCCTTAACATGGTCGGTTTTAGTGTCAATCGCAAACCGACCGATTAAACCGAGAACCGACCGAACATATATATTATATGTAATATATATTATTTTTGTACATATTTAATGTACAATTTTATTAATCTAAGTTTACTTATATCTTTTTTATTTAAAGTCTCAATTATTCATTATTTTATTTTATTATAATTTAATGCATTCACGTATTATATACACACATTCATAAAATAGTACTAATTTTTTAATATAACTCATTACCATATTAGTAGCACAAATAATTTGAACAAATTTAAAAAAAGTTTATTTTACATTATTTATTTAATTAAGAAAGTTTTATTTTTAAATTATATGATATTTGATTCAATACTTTAATTTTTTAGTTTTCAAATAATTATAAAAAATTTAAAAACTTTTTTTTAAAAAAAAAATAAATAAAATAAAGTTCGGTTTGGTCGGTTTAAACCGACCAAACCGTGGATTAAAACAGTCGGTTTTTTTATATTTTTATAATGGTCGGTCGGTTTTCGGATTAGAACCATAAAAACCGAAAACCGAATTTTGGATTTTTTTTGTGTAAAAAACCGACCAAACCGACCGTTGCTCACCCCTAATTTTTGGCACCATTCCAAATTGCCTAAACTACTAGTGTTAATTTCCTGATTAACCAAAAGTAGTTGCCAAAGATATAGAATCCAGTATCCCAAGAGAGTAGACATATAGAGAGGAATTTCACATTATCAATGATTTTGTGATTAAAGGAAGAGTAATGGTGGAGAAAAGGTTGTGGATAATTCAACCTTTCAGATCCTATTACGAGGAGTTTACTACTACTACACTTGATTTGTATATCAAGGTGTTGAGATTATTTGAAACACACTTTTTGTTTTATATTAGTGCAAGTGGGAGTTTGTTGGGTTTTATGCCCTAAATAAAACTCATTTCAATATAATCAGATTTACTTATTAATATAGATCAGAAATAACATTTAATGTTGCATGGTTCACATGATTTATTTCATGATTATATGTACATAATGTATAAATTCATCTGAAACCCTTTTCACATACTTCATCCTGTTTATTGTGCCGTCAACACATTGGAAAGTAAACATGACTATGTGAATAAAGTTTCCTAGATTTATCAGACATAGGGTTTTACTGATATGATAATCTACAACAGAGTTTACTTGCATTTGGAGAAATGCTATGTTCTTTCCAGAGCATTGGTTAAAGTAAAGCTCAGGTTGGATGCATGGAGTATGCATCGGAAGGGACCGATATTGAACTTTGACTTAGATTTAATTAAACTTACCGTAAAATCTATTCAAGTCAATATCGCCAAGTTGATCCTAGATCAAATGTTCTTAATCCTTTTATGATTAGGCTCAATCTTGAAAGGCTATTCGTGTTCTTTGATTTGTTAGTTAAGCCTACTTTTAGGTCAGGGTGATACGTACATTTTGGGAACACGGTAGTGCAATTGAGTGGGAGCGCTATCATAAACATGGAATCTATAGCTTCTATCTGGCGAATAGTAAGCAAAGGATGATCTCCTTCGAGCTTGACCAAACGAACATAAATGGTAGAGTACTCATTTCACATAAGCTGAAATATCATTTATACGGGGTCAAGTGTTTTAAGGAATAAATACATTGTAGGGTGTAACGGTAATTTAATCCCTTTACAGTGTAGATCATTCATATAGAGGATCATTGATCACATTAGGATTATAACAATGGATAACTAATGATGTGTCTATATGGTGGAACATATAGAGCATTCTATATACTGAGAGTGCAATTCTAAGTTCTATGCGTGGATTCAACGAAGAATTAATAAGTTAGTGAATTTTAGTGCTAAATTCTTGATCTACTTATTGGAAGCTCGGTTATATAGACCCATGGTCCCTGCACTAGTTGAGATAATATTGCTTGTAAGACTCATATAATTGGTTTTGATTAATCAATTATAATTCTCAAATTAGACTATGTCTATTTGTGAAATTTTCACTAAGTAAGGGCGAAATTGTAAAGAAAGAGTTTATAGGGGCATATTTGTTAATTATGATACTTTGTATGGTTCAATTAATAAATATGATAAATGACAATATTATTTAATAATTATTTATAGTTATTAAATAGTTAGAATTGGCATTTAAATGGTTGAATTAGAAAATTGGCGTTTTTGAGAAAATCAGATGCAGAAAAGGTAAACCTGCAAAATTGCAAAAAGTGAGGCCCAAATCCACTAGTATAGGGCCTGCCACTTTTGTAGGAAATTTAAACTGATACTTTCATTATTTTAATGCCAAATAATTCAAACCTAACCCTAGTGGAATGCTATAAATAGATAGTGAAGGCTTCAGGAAAATTACACTTAAATTTTCTATTTTTCCTTCAGAGAAAAACCTGAGCCTTCTCTCTCCCTATCTTTGGCTGAACCCACTCTCTCTCTCTTCCTCATTGAGATTTCGAAAATCTTAGTGTGAGAGTAGTGCCCACACACAGCAAGTGATACCTCAATCATAGTGAGGAAGATCGTGAAGAAAGACTTTCAGCAAGAAGGAGTTTCAACATCAAAGATTCAATGAAAGAGATCCAGGTTCAGATATTGATAATGCTCTGCTACAGAAAGGAATCAAGGGCTAGATATCTGAACGGAAGGAGTCATTTAATTCCGCTGCACCCAATGTAAGGTTTCCTAAACTTTATATGTGTTTATTTCATCGTTTTAGAAAGTTCATATTTAGGGTGTTAATAAACATACTTGTGAGTAGATCTAAGATCCTGGTAAAATAATTTCCAACACTATTTGCCCTACATAACGAACTTTTTAAAGTAGCTAAACCTAGAAACCCTAAAAATCAAAAGATCGATGATGATAATGAAACATATCTATGGCATTCATGTTTACGTCACATAGGCTATGATAGACTAAATAGGCTAACCAAAGACGGTCCATTGAAAAATGTCGTCTTAGGTGAATTACCTGTTTGCGAGTCTTGCCTAGAAGGAAAGCTGACCAAACGTTCTTTCTCTGCAAAGGGAGAGCGTGCCAAACAACCCCTAGGGTTAGTGCATTCAGATGTTTGCGGACCTTTGAATGTAAAAGCCCGAGGTGGTTATGAGTACTTTGTCACTTTGATTGACGATTACTCTAGATATGGTCATATTTACCTTATGCATAAGAAATCTGAAATGTTTGAAAAGTTTCAGGAATTTCAAGCATTGGCTCAAAACCAATTGGGTAAAATGTTAAAGATCTTGCGAACTGATAGGGGTGGAGAATATTTGGATATGCAGTTCAAAGATCATTTGATCGAACTTGGCATTGAATCCCAATTAACTGCCCCTAGCACTCCACAGCAAAATGGAGTTGCAGAAAGAAGGAATCGCACGCTTTTGGAAATGGTTAGGTCCATGCTTAGTTATTCAACTCTACCTACGTCCTTCTGGGGATATGCAATTCAGATGGCAACCGACATTTTAAATATTGTTCCATCTAAATCAGTCCCTAAGACACCTTTAGAACTATGGAATGGTCGTACACCTAGTTTACGCCATTAAAGAATCTGGGGGTGCCCTACTCATATCTTAAGAAAGAAAGATTGCAAACTTGAAAAGCGAACTGAGGTTTGCATGTTTGTCGAAAATTCTAAAGAGACTAGGGGTGGACTATTTTATAGTCGCAAGGATGATAAAGTGTTTGTTCCCACAAACGCCACTTTCCTTGAAGATGACTATATTAAGAGTTTCAAACCACAAAGTAAAGTAGTATTGGAGGAAATGCTTGCAGATATAAGACCTTCCAATGTTCCGTCCTCTTCCACTCAAGAAGTGGATAATCCCACTCCCTCAGTCGAACCAACTGAGAAAACTACTACCAAAGTTCCTGTTCAGAAGATCACCGCTCCTCGTCGTAGTGGGAGGGTTTCTACAAAACCATCTCGTTATGACCTGGATGGTGAAATCAATATGGTCGTTGGTGACGGTATTGATGATTACCCATTAACCTATAAACAGGCAATGGCAAGTCCGCAACAGAAACGATGGTCAGCCGACATGGATTCAGAAATGGATTCCATGAAAAAGAACAAAGTCTGGGAATATGTAGACGCACCCGATGACTATCGTCCAATCGGATGTAAGTGGGTTTACAAGAAGAAAAGAGGCGCTGGAGGCGAAGTCGAAACTTTTAAAGTTAGACTGGTTGCCAAGGGTTATACCCAAAGAGAAGGTGTGGACTATGAGGAAACTTTTAGTCCTGTCGCCATGCTCAAATCCATCTGAATTCTTCTCTCCATAGCAACTGCTTTCGATTATGAAATCTGGCAAATGGATGTCAAGACAGTCTTCCTTAATGGGGTTCTTGAAGAAACCATCTATATGGAGCAACCAGAAGGCTATGTTCTTCCAGGGCAGGAAAAGAAAGTTTGCAAATTAAATAAGTCTATCTATGGACTTAAGCAAGCTTCTCGCTCATGGAACAAAAGGTTTGATGAAATCATCAAGACCTACGGCTTTCTTCAGAATGAAGATGAACCTTGTGTTTACCAACTCAAGGAAGACCAAGTAGTAGTATTCCTGGTCCTTTATGTTGACGATATTTTGATTATTGGAAACAATATCAAGAAAATGACTAACATAAAGGAATGGCTTGACACTCAATTCGATATGAAAGATTTGGGTGAGGCAGCCTATGTTCTTGGTATTCAAATTATTAGAAACCAGAAGAACAGATCCCTTGCTCTCTCTCAAACAACTTACATTGACAAAGTTTTAGAGAGATTCTCCATGAACAACACCAATGGGGCGAATATGCCTTTTAGATATGGTATTCGTCTATCTAAGGAACAGTCTCCTACTGATCCTCAAGAGATAGAGGACATGGCAAAAGTGTTGAGTTTTATGCCCTAAATAAAACTCATTTCAATATAATCAGATTTACTTATTAATAAAGATCAGAAATAACATTTTATGTTGCATGGTTCACATGATTCATTTCATGATTATATGTATATAATGTATGAATTCTTTTTAAATCCAGAACATATGAGTTTGTTAAAGATTATAGTGTTGTCAACACAGTGGAATATAATCTTAATAAGATGTTCAAAAGTTTATTCCCTGATTTATCAGAACACTGGATTTAGACTGACATGGTATAATCAGCGATAGGTATTCTTACACCTTGGAAAAGTGTTATGTCCTTTCCAGGACATTGGCAAAGTTTACCAGTATCGGATGTATGGAGTATACATCGGAAGGGACCGATATTGAACTTTGATTAGATATATTAAAACTTACCGCAATATCTATTCAATTCAATTTCAACTGTTGATCCTAGATCAAATGATCTCAATCCTGATATGGTTAGGCTCAATCTCAAGAGTGTTATTCGTGTTCTTTGATTTGTTAAGTTAAGCCTACTTTTGGGTCAAGGTGATACTTACATTTTGGGAACACGGTAGTGCAATTGAGTGGGAGCGCTAACATAAATATGGAATCTATAGCTTCTATCTGGCAAATAAAAGTAAAGGATGATTTCCTTCGAGCTTAACCAAACGAAGATAAATGGTGGAGATCTCATTTCACTTAGGTGAAATATCATTTATACAGGGTTAAGTGTTTTAAGGATAAAATACATTGAAGGTGTAGCAGTAACAGTAGTGCCTTTTCAATGTAGATCATCTATATAAAGGATCATTGATCACATTAGGGTTATAACAATGGATAACTAATGACGTGTCTATATCGTGGAACATATAGAGCGTTCTATATGACTGAGAGTGCAATTCCAAGTTCTAAGTGTGGATTCAATGAGAAATTAATAAGTTAGGGAATGTACTTGGTAAATTCGGTTCGACTTATTGGAAGCTCGGTTATATAGACCCATGGTCCCCATACTAGTTGAGACCATACTGCTTGTAAGACTCAGTTAATTGATTTTGATTAATCAATTATAATTCTAAAAGTTAGACTATGTCTACTTTATGAATTCTCACAGTTTAAGGATGAAATCGTAAAGAAAAGGGTTTCTAGGTTTAATTATTAATTAAGAGACTTTGTATGTCTAATTAATAATTATTTTAAATGACAATATTATTTAATAATCTATTTTAGTTATTAAATAATTAGTTTTGGCATTTAAATGATTAGAATTGGAAAAGTGGCATTTTTGGAGAAATAGAAATAAAATTGAGGAAACTGCAAAATCCAAGTGAGGCCCATTTCCCTCTATGGACGGCCACTCCCTTTGCTTGTTTCCCAATTATTATTTTCAATTTTAATTGTCATGTAATTTCTAATCAAAGCCTAGCAATAATAGGAAAGTGGTGGATCACACTAAATAAGGCAGTTAATCAATTACACAGTACAAGAGGAAACTGTTTATTTGGAAAGTTGTGCTCTCTCTTTTCCCTATATAAAGCAACCCTTGTTCTCTTCTCTTGGATTTCTTTGTATGTATGATAAGCCACGAAATTCAAGAGAGAAAAAGAGAGAAAATTTTTAAATCCTTGTGAGATGAGTAGTGCCCACACACATCAAGTGGTACCTCAATCATAGTATGTAAGACTATGGAATTTCTGCATCAAAGAATGAGAAAAGAAGATCCAGGTTCAGATCTTGGTGATGCTCTGCTATAGAAAGGAATCAAGGGCTAGAGATCTGAACGGAAGGAGTCATATTATTCCGCTGCACCCACTGTAAGGTTTTCTAACTTTATATGTGTTTATTTTCATTGTTTTAGAATTCATATTAGGTTGTTAATCCAACATACTTGTTAGTAAATTTAAATCCTGGTAAAATAATTTCCAACAAAAAGTTCCTTATGCTTCTGCAGTTGGAAGTCTAATGTATACAATGTTATGCACTAGACCTGACATGTGCTATGCAGTTGGAATCGTGAGCAAGTATCAGTCAAATCCAGGTCAGGAACATTGGAATGCTGTTAAGTATATTCTGAAATACTTAAAGAGTACAAGAAATTATGTGTTAGTCTACAAGGGTGGTGCTTTAAATCCCGTAGGCTATACCGACTCAGATTTCCAGGCATGTCTTGAAGACAGGAAATCTACATCTGGGATGGTGTTTACTCTTGGGGGTGGAGCAGTGGTTTGGAGAAGTGCTAAACAAATTGTGATTTCAAATTCTACAATGGAAGCAGAATACATAGCTGCAGCAGAAGCTGCCAAAGAGCTTGTCTGGCTGAGAAAGTTCTTCACCAGTATCGGTGTCGTGCCTGGAATGGAAAAGCCTCTAGTCTTACTTTGTGATAATAATGGAGCAATAGCCAACAGTAAGGAGCCTCGAAGCCACAAGAGAAGCAAACACATAGAAAGGAAATATCATATCATCAGAGAATATGTGGCAAGAGGGGATGTACTGGTTGAGAAAGTGGACACAGAAGACAACTTAGCTGATCCATTCACCAAAGTCTTGGCAGTGACTGCATTTGAAAAGCACAGTCAGAATTTAGGATTAATTGATATGTACTCATTATTTTATATTAGTGCAAGTGGGAGTTTGTTAGGTTTTATGCCCTAAATAAAACTCCATTTCAATGTAATCCATTTCTATGCGTGGATTCAACGAAAAATTAATAAGTCAGTGAATTTAGGATGTAAATTCTTGATCTGCTTATTGGAAGCTCGAATATATAGACCCATGGTCCCCACACTAGTTGAGACAATACTACTTGTAAGACTCATTTAATTGGTTTTGATTAATCAATTATAATTCTCAAATTAGACTATGTCTATTTGTGAATTTTTCACTAAGCAACGGCGAAACTTTAAAGAAAGAGTTTTTAGGGTATATTTGTTAATTAAGATACTTTGTTTGGTCTAATTAATAAATATGATAAATGACAATATTATATAATAATTATTTATAGTTATTAAATAATTGAAATTGACATTTAAATGGTTGAATTTGAAAATTGGCGTTTTTGAGAAAATGAGATGCAGGATAAAACCCCAAAATTGCAAAAGTGAGGCCCAAATCCACTAAGCCATGGCCGACCACTTATGTAGGCTTTATCATTTAATATTTTCATTATTTTAATGCCAAATAATTCAAACCTAACCCTATGTGGCATGCTATAAATAGATAGTGATGGCTTCAGGAAAAAGTGAACTTTTGCATCTTATTCCTTTCAGAGAAAAACCTGAGCCATCACACTAAACCTAGCCGCCACTCTCCTTTCTTCTTCTTCATTGATTTTTTCGAACCCTCTTAGTGATAGAGTAGTGCCCACACACAGCAAGTAGTACCTCAATCATAGTGTGGAAGATCGTGAAGAAAGAAATTTAACAAGAAGGACATTCGGGCTCAGATCTTGATAATACTCTGCGACAGAAAGGATACAAGGGTTAGAGATCTGAGTGGAAGGAGACATATTATTCCGCTGCACCCAATGTAAGGTTTCTCATACTTTATATGTGTTTATTTATAATCATTTTAAAAGTTCATATTTAGGGTGTTAATCAACATACTTGTGAGTAGATTTAAGATCCTGGTAAAATAATTTCCAACAACTGGTATCAGAGCCATGGTAATTAATTTTCTTGCAAGAAATTTGGACTTAAAACAATTTGTTTTTGATTTGGATGGTATCATGTTATTTTGTGTGTTGTATTGATGATTGATTGATGTTTGTGAATTTTTGTGAAAAATAATTGAATTTTCATTTCTGGAATTATTTTTATTGGATAGTTTGGAAAAAATTAAGCAATTTACATTTTTACAGAACTCAATTTCGATTTTATTTGAATTAGTTATGAATTTTTGAAAATCGGAAAATATCGGGATGGTGTCACTCAACCTACGCGCGCGGATGAGGGTGCAACCCTCGGTACACGCGCTCAGACAGGCCTGCTGTCCGAGATTTCTCGATCAGGACAGGAGCCATGTCTGAAATCCTCCCTGGGCGCGCGCGGAGAGGCTGCTTGCAGCCTCCTGTGCCGTGTCCACTCGGTCGACCTCCCTCCTTGCGCTCGCGGACAGTATGCACCATATAGCTCACAAATTTTTTCGTTTTCTTCGATTTTTCATGCTATTTCATGGGATTAACTTCCGATTTTTTGTGTAGTTTTGTATTTTGATTTTTACTTTTCAATTTTCAAATCTAATTATCAGAAATAAATTAATTTGAATTTTTTAAAATTAATTTTAGATAATTAGTGTAATTTGAATTTGAAAATAAGTAAAAATCTATCTTTTTGCTTGATTTTTTATCTTATTTTTAAATTTGATTATTTTATATTATTTTTTTAAATTTAAAGTCAGATATTAAATTTTTCTTTAAATTAAATCATTTTTTAAATAATTTGACCTTATTTAAATTTAAAATAAGATTACTATAATCGTGATATTTTAAATAGAAATAAGATATTTCGCTAACTGTTAAATTTTTTTATTTTTATTTAAATTAAATTATAAAATCTAAAAAATATTTATTTTTCTTATTTTATATTTAATTTATAAAATAACTTTAAAAATTTAAAAGGTAGTTAGCAATTTTTTTTAAATGATATTTAGGTTAGTTGAAACCTAATTTTTCAAAAATTGTAGGTTTAATTTTAAATATTTTTTATTATTTTATTTTATTTAAAATACCGAAAAATTTAAATAAAATAATGCCTTGCAATACACATAGCTATCATCCGCGAAGAGCATATGGGAAACTCTTGGAGCACCTCTAGCAACTTTACACCCAGTTAACCAATGATGCCTCTCATACTTTCTCAAAAGAGCCGAAAAGCCCTCAGCACAAATAAGGAACAAATATGGTGATAATGGATCTCCTTGACGCAAGTCTCTACCGGGACAAATAAGACCCATAGAGTGACCCCCATGAGTGACACTATAAGTTACAGTAGAAACACAGAACATAATCAACTCCACTATCCTTCTATCAAACCCCATCCGAAGCAAGAGAGTCTCAATAAATGCTCATTCCACACGATCATAGGCTTTACTCATATCGAGTTTGACCGCCATAAAGCCCTCCTTCCCAATCCTCTTTCGTTTCAAGTAATGCATTATTTCAAAAGACACCATTACATTATCTGATATCAATCATCCCGGAATAAAAGCACTTTGATTATCCGAAATAACATTAGGCAATTCTCCTTTTAACCGATTAGCCAACACCTTAGATATGATCTTATAAAGCACATTGCATAAGGAGATAGGGCGAAGATCAGTCATTACCTCAGGTTGTTTCTTCTTTGGGATTAACACTATGTTTGTGTGATTTAATTCCTTCAGAAAGATACCACTCGTGAAAAACTGCTTGACAAAAGTCACAATGTCATGGCTCACCATACTCCAACATTTCTGGTAGAATCCCGGAGTCATGCCATCTGTGGCTGGGGGATTTATCCGGATGCATATGAAAGAGTGCTCTTTTGATTTCCTCATCCAAAACCGGTTCAAGAAGCTTACTGTTTTGATCAACCGTGACTGTACTGGGAACACAATCAACCACTTCAGCAAAATTAACAGCTGAAGGAGTGAATAAATCAGTAAAATAATCAACCACAACTTGCGAGAGTCCTCCTTGCCAATCAACCCACTCACCCGTAGCAATTCTCAGTCTTTGTATTGCATTTCGACGTCTCCTAGCTGTAGCAGTAGCATGAAAATACTTTGAATTATTATCTCCTTCACGAAGCCAAAGTTGTTTACTCCTTTGCTTCCAAAAAACTTCCTTTTGCAGCAGAATATTGTTCAATTTATTAACAGCCTGCTGATACTTCCCAACCGAACCCACATCACACCCTTTTTTCCATTGACAAATCTCTTTCTTACACTCCTTTATACGCCGAGAAAAATCACCAGAATAATCCTTCCCCCATATCTTAAGAGTCTCCCCACAAGCCTTTAATTTCTGAAGAACACCTTCACTATGATACAACGACCAGCTATCAGCAATAATCTTCAAACAAATAGGCTCTTTTAACCAAGAGTTTTCAAAACGAAAATTCTGATTTCTTGCAACAACAACTTGATTAACAGGGAGTAATTGTATAGGGCAATGGTCAGATGTTGAAGCTTCTAAATTCAAAAGCTTAGCCGAAGGGAAAAGATCTAACCATGATTGACTCGCCAAAGCTCGATCAATGCGCACCTCCACCCAGTCCGTAGTGCCACGACAAACGCTCCCAGGTGTATGGATGTCCGAAGAGTTCCAAGTCATGAAGCCCACATTCAATCAAAACATCATTAAACCCCTCAATCAGCCAGTCTGGGTAAGGATTGTTACCACGTTTATCCTCACTTGAAGTGATATTGTTGAGGTCACCGATGATACACCAAGGCAAGCTTTGTTTATTTTTCAGCACAGTTAATAACTCCCAAGTTTTTCTCCTTAAGTGTCTTTTTGGCTCTCCATATAATCCTGTTAATCTCCAATGACCATAAACCCCATCAGTAATAATAACATCAATGTAATCTCTACCATACTCAAGCACCCGAACCTTCTCCTCAAATCTCTAGAACAAAGCAACACCACCACTTTTTCCCAAAGGGTCGACAGATATAGCTCCATCAAAACCAATAGAGACCCTCACTTTCTCAATAATATCTTTTCGGGCTATAGTTTCACATAAGAACAAGAAATTGGGTTTCTTTTAGATCACAAGATCCTTTATGAATTGATGAGCCCATGGGTTCCCAAGCCCATGGCAATTCCAAGAGATAATGCTCATGATGATGGGTGGGCCTGAAAACCAAGGCCCACCTTCAAAACGTTTTTTGATCCATCTAAATTTTCATTCAGTTGGCCCATATTGACACCAGGTACTTCAGATTCAGCATAGGCCTTCTCCATTTCAGTTCGTCTACACTTATTCTCCATAATCAATAGCAAATCTTCTTCATTCAATACTGCCTTGGTCAAATTTCCTCCATTACTGCTATCACCAGAATACTCATTATTAGTGCCATCTTTGCCCATTAAGACACTTTTATTTTTCCCTACAATCATGGACTCACGGTCCTCACGCACATCAACACTGTCAATCTCCATGATTTTCGGCTGCATAATTGCACCATCTTCAGCCTCACTCCGACGAGCAACCCCGCCCCCACCTACCATCTCCTTCGTCTCCATACCCGAACAAAGCCACTGTGCTCCAATTAAGTAGTTCTTCTTCCTTGTTTGAGCCCGCATTCCATTCCCATACGACTTTACAATTTGATCAAGAGGTTGATCAAACGTTTTCAGACAAAATCTCTCGGAATGTCCAATGATTCCGCAAACAAAACAGAAAGTTGGAACATGTTCATATTTGAAATTCGCCCAAATCCAGTCTCCATCCTCCTTACATAGTTTCATATGACGTTTTAGTGGTTTCTCTATGTTTATCGAAGCACGAACACGCAAATAGTCCCTCCATAGACCATTAAAGTTCTTCAGATCTGCTTTAATAAACTTACCAACATAAGCCCCAGCACTTCTCACCACTCGGTCAAGCATATATCCCGTCTTCAAATCATGTATTTGAACCCACATATCAAGGGTGTACAATGGTACCTTCTTAGGATCCTCCCCCCTCTTCAATCTCTGAAAAATAAGAGGGCACTTGTTGAACATCCATGGACTACCATCAATAACAGATTAAACATCCAACTCGTGATAGAATTGGAATAGATACTTATTTGTATCTAATTCCTTAATAAAAACTCCCTTCCCAGGCTGCCATAGAGAGGCCGTCATATGCCTCATAGCATCAAAGTCCAACGTTCTCCCCGTCAAAAACTTTCCTCCTAAGCACCACCGGTCATCAAACACCACCTCAGGAAGGTATTATTTAGATACGTGTAGTTTGTTTAAATTTGAATCTTAATGTTTGAAAAAAGATAACACTTTCTCTTTTATAACCACATTTAATATAAGAAAGATAAAAAAAAAATATAATTAGTGAGATTATAATTTATAATTTGCTATAAATATTAAAGTAATTAAATATACGTGACAATAGTAAAGAATACTAATTATCACATTAAGTACGAAATTATCAGACTATCTTTAATGAGTGGTGTAAAATTTTTGCTAAAGTTGGCCCAAAAAATGAGTCAATGTTATATTTGGTCGAAATTTTACTATTGTGTTCCAATGCATCAGAGTAAATTAACTTTATTTTTAAAGTAAATTGTGGCAAAACTCTCAATACTTTCACATCGCTAGTATTTAGCTCCCCAAATCTAAATTTTAACGACAATATTTCTAAAACCACAATATCTTTAACAATTTACAGTTTCTATCCAAATTTGGTTGTTAACTATCATGTTGAATTGTTCACATGGACACAGTGTACACACATCACAATTTTATTGGTCCATATAAATAATTTTATATTATTTTTTGAAAAAAAATAAAAAATCATACAAATAAATAATTATATTTTTTCCTTCTAACATATCATATTTTCCCTTCAATTTTTCTTCAGTTTTCATTCTTTTTCTTCTTCAGTCTTTAGTGTCACTACCACCACCATCCATAGCAACCGAAACAACCACCCACCACTAATAAATCACCATCGAAACCACCACCATATCCAATTTTTCAATCCAAATCACACACAAAAAAATTACACACAACTCAAATCAAATTTAAACAAATTCAAATTTAAATCCAACAAACACACATATATATATATGCACGAAAATTTCAGTCCCAAAACCTAAATTTAAAACCTAAACTTTTTTTTTCCCACAACCATTATCTTTTCTCATATCTAAATCCAAAGAAAATAAAAATATCCTAATAGGATTATTTATACAAAAATATCAACAAAAAAGAATCCAAGAAAATCTAAAAAAAACCTTCATTGTTTGGCTTTTCTCGATTACTGGTTTTGAAAACTCTAAATCGGGACTAAAAGAGAGATAGGAGATTGGAAAGATAGAGAGATGGACAAATCAAGAGAGAGAGAGAGAGAGAGAGAGAGAGAGAGAGAGAGAGAGAGAAATGTGAACGGAATTGTGAGAGATATAGGAGATTGGGCCTGTGATCAATCAGGATTGGAAGAGAAGAGGAGATCCGGGCTGAGAGAGAGAGAGAGAGAGAGAGAGAGAGAGAGAGAGAGAGAGAGAGAGAGAGAGAGAGAGAGAGAGAGAGATAAGATTGGGGTTGAGAGATAGAAAGAAAGGCGATCGCAGTGATCAAGATGGAAAGTTGTTTACGCTGGATTGTGAGAGAACAAGAAATCAGAGAGAGAAAAATGCAGAGCAAAATACTCTGTTCTGGTGTGATTGTATTGAATGAAATGTTTATTACAGAATAGAGCCTTATATAGGCAATACAACAAAGTAGACTTAGCTCACAGTTACAACCCAATTAACTAAATTCTAACAATATGCCTTAACAGAAATAACCGACTAACAAACTAATTGTTAAGTAATCTAATAGCCCCCCTCAAGATGGAGTGTAAATGTCAAGTACACCCATCTTAGAGACGAAGGTAGAAAACTGATTTGGAAGTAAAGGCTTGGTGAAGATGTCGGCTAAGTTCTGTTGAGAAGGCACATGAAGAAGTTTGAGGGATCCTTGCTGAACTTTTTCGCGTATGAAGTGACAATCTATCTCCACATGTTTTGTCCGTTCATGATAAACTGGATTCTCACTGATGTGGATGGCAGCGGTGTTGTCGCAATACATGTTGGCTGGTGTAGTATGGGAGACGCCAAAGTCTTTGAGTAAAGCAAGGAGCCATGTGAGTTCAGAGGTTGCATTGGCCATAGCCCGGTATTCGGCTTCAGCAGAGGAGCGGGAGACTACCTGTTGTTTTTTTGATTTCCATGAAACCAAAGAGTTGCCAAGAAAGATGCAATATCCAGAGATTGAACGTCTAGTATCTTGGCAGCTACCCCAATCGGCATCAGCAAAGAAAGAAACTTGAACATTTGCTGGAGATAAGCTAGTTTCTGCATATGCCGTGAGGGTGGGAACTGCATGAGAAGGAAAAAATAACCCTTGACCAGGGGTTTTTTTGAGGTATTGCAATATGCGATGTGTGGCATGTAAGTGAGGGAGCCGAGGACAAGCCAAAAACTGACTAAGATGATTCACGGCATAAGAAATGTCGGGTCTAGTAATGGTAAGGTAGGTAAGCTTACCAATTAGACTTCGATAGAGAGTGGGGTCGGGTAAAGGGGTCCCTTTGTCTTTGCTAAGTTTCAAGTTGACTTCCATGGGGGTAGAGGCAGGCTTGGTGCCGGTGTACCCGGTGTCATTTAATAATTGCAAAGTGAAATGTCTTTGGGAAATGAATATTCCGTCTTTAGTTCGGCCAACTTCAAGACCAAGGAAAAACCGAAGTTTGCCAAGGTCTTTGTAACGCCCGTATTTTATAATAATAAACTCGAAAATTAATTTTAATAATTTATATATTAATAATCATATGGATCGGGATCCCGAGTATCAAAATACAAGTTAAAAGTACTTTACTACTATATACATATATTTTTTTTAAAAAAGTTTAGCGGACATGCATCCTCAAAATACAGACTCCAATATACTAAGAAATCGAAACCCTCCAGGTTGCACTGCCGCGATATGTACAATCATGCCGAGTTCTGCCTCACTGTTCCTCCAACTTTGCTTTTCCTTTACCTACACAAGGTAGCAAACTGATGAGTCAACAGACTCAGTAAGATATGCAAGAAATATATAAAAGTATTGCAATGTCGACTTTATGATTAAGCCGCCCTGAGCTCAATAACCAAGCTCACCAAATGGTTAAGAACGTTCTTAAGGGTAGTACGACTACTGTACCATATACACTAAAGTACCAACTTTGTACTTGTGTTGGTAGAGCCCTAACTGTACTCCCGGGAATTACTAAGTGTTGTACCACGAACACGATGTACCCTGGGTACTCGTATTGGTAACACCGTAACCACATTAACATGCAATACTATACTAACACTCTAGTAATCATTTTATATTAGTGCTAGTAGTATAACAATCAAAACAAACATATACATTCATATATATATATATATTCTTACGCTATCTTACCTCGTTCCGTGCTCAAGTGTGCCGGTCAGCCTGAGTGGAAGTGCAGCTCGACGTTTTACAGGGCCCTAAACCATAATGTTCAAACTTTGATGAGAGACACGCTAAATACTTTACGGGGATTTAAAATACAGACTAAGCTTAACCCTATCGATAAAAAGGATGCCAACACCCTAAATTACTTGAAAACGGGAAAAACTAGGGCTCGGGAAAAAGTCCCAACCGGCAAACCGGTTGCCAACCGGAAGTCCGGTTCCTAGCACCAACCGGTCGACCGGTTGCAACAGGGCCCCAGGAACCGGAATTCCGGTTCTGAGCTGGGAACCCAAAAATTCCTCCCCTTTACTCAAATCAAAACCAAATCTTCTAAAAACTTCCAGAATACCTGCATACACTATTCTAAACCAATCCCAAGCAGCAAATCACAACAATTCATTCAAATTCCAAAAACACCATTAGAGGTCAAGGTTTGAGTTCTCAAACTCAAACCTTGTCAAAACCTTACCACAACTAACAAAGGCAGCATAAAGCAACTCAATTAAACTCACTTTATCAACAGAAATTAAATTCAAACAACAACTATAACTACAGAACCAAAATTCCTAATTTAAATCTCAAAACCTAACTTTATACTAACTAGAAACAAAGAGAAGAAGACTAGGAATCCATACCTTATTCAAATTCTCCTTAAAGAGATTAGAAAGACTATAAAATCAGCAATTCAAACCCTTTTTCTTGCTGGTTCTCTAGGGTGCACGAAAGAGAGAGGGAAAGAGGAAAATTCCAAGCTTGAACATCTATTTCTCACTTAATCTTTCTTTCCTTTGATAATATTATTATTATCTAAGCATAAGTTAAATAAAAGGAAGCTTCTACTTTCCACTAAAAGCCAAAACACTTAAAAAGCAAAATGACCTATTTACCCATTAATTAAAATATCAAAAACTAAACAACCTAAGGACAATTTGGTCATTTCCAAAACCCGACTATTAGCATTAAACAAAATACCCCGAGCAAATAACATACATCAAAATATAAGATATGACTCTCTAAAGGCCCCAACGCCGCTTTCCACAGCTTCCGAACACAACACAGAAATTAGGTAATTAAATATAAAATAGCATAAAAACATATATGATATATGAAATATATTTCTAAAATATGCATTCCATAATTATTAATACATAAACCTTAAATATTTAATAATACAAAGTATTAATCATAGGCGGTCTTTACAGTCTTTTAACTTGAATTGAATGTCTAAGTTGCGTTTGAAGTTGGTTATGGCAGTAGCATTGTTGCTAGCAATAATCATGTCATCAACATACACAAGGACAGCCATAAAAAAGGAGGAAGTGCGTTTAATGAATAAGGAATTGTCAGATTGAGATTGTTGAAAGCCATCCTTTATAAGAGTAGCACTAAGTTTGGCGTACCATTGTCGGGAGGCTTGTTTAAGCCCATAAATGCTCTTATTGAGCTTGCAAACAGTGTTTGGAGGAGCATTGTATCCAGGAGGTATCTTCATGTATACTTCTTCATGAAGATCTCCATGAAGGAAGGCATTATTGATATCTAATTGGTGAATGGTCCAATTGTTTATGGCAGCGAGTGCAAGGAAGATTTTCAGAGTATTAAACTTTGCAACGGGTGCATAAGTTTGAGAGAAATCAATTCCTTCTCTTTGGTTAAAGCCTTTAGCAACTAGCCGGGCTTTAAACCTCACAACTTCACCAGCTTCATTGTATTTAACTTTGTATACCCACTTGCAACCGATGGCTTTATGGCCAGGAGGTAGCTTGGTTATAATCCAAGTTTTATTTTTTTCAAGAGCTTGAGTCTCACAATCCATGGCTTGAAGCCAATGTTTGAATTGAGATGCCTCTTCATAATTTTTTGGTTCACTATGTGTGTATGCAGCTAAGACAGCGGCACGAAACTGAGGATTCAGTTTTATATATGATAAAAAAGATTCAATTGGATAGGCTGTGGAAGAGGCATGACAAACATATTCTTTTAAGTGTGGTGGTTTAGTGAGAGTGCGGCCTTTTGTTGTGGTAGTGATACTTGGATTTTTGGTAACTACCTTGTGATGAGTTTTTGTGATACTTGGATTGGGAATTATGGGTGTTGTATCGGCTATATCAGTAGCCGTGAGTGGAGATGTAGCAGTAGGTGTGTTTGTTGCATCATCAATAGTTGTGTTTGCTGCATCAGTATGCATAGTGGCAGTAGGTAATTTTTGTGCAGCAAGAGGGATGTTGTTTGTGGCGTTAGTGGCCACTGTAGGGGCTGTAGCAGTATGGAAATAGACTGCATCAGCTGGTTTTTTGTTGGCTGCATCAGCAGCTATTGTTTGTATTTCAGCAGTTGGCTGGTTTTGTGTTACTGGTTGCTGGTTTGGTAACACGGATGGGGAGAAAAAGATGTCTATTTCCTGAGGTGAGGTGATGTTAGAAAAAGGGAAAATGTGTTCATGAAACACAACATCGCGGGAAATATAAATTTGTTTGGATTCAATGTCTAAAAGGGTGTAAGCTTTCATTCCCATAGGGTAGCCAATGAATATAGATGCCCGACTTCTAGGAGAGAATTTATGGCGTTTGGATTCTAAAGTGGATCCATATGCCAAGCAACCAAAGGATCGAAGGTGTTCATAGTTGGGACTTTTTTATAAAGAGTTTCAAAGGATGTAAGACCTTTGAGAAGTTTGGAAGGGGTTCGGTTGATGAGATAAGTGGCCGTAGATATGAGATAAGACCAGTAAGTTAATGGTAAATGGGATTGAAAGCTTAAAGCTCGAGCAACGTTTAGTATGTGTTAATGTTTTCGTTCAACCACAGAATTTTGTTGTGGTTTTTCAACACATGAGTGATAGTGAATTATGCCCTTTGAGGCATAAAACGAAGTAAGGTTTAATTCCTTGGCATTGTCGGATCTGACAGCCTTAATGGATGTAGAAAATTGAGTGCAAATCATGTTAAAAAAATCTGGTATGATAGTTTTAACATCCGATTTTGCTTTTAGCATATAAGTCCATGTAAAGCGGGAATGATCATCAACAATGGTCAAAAAATACCTATAACCTTCTATACTTATTATTTGGAATGGTCCCCATATATCCATGTGAATTAAGTCAAAATTTGTCATTGCAAAATTATTATTTGAGACAAAAGGGAGTCTCTTTTGTTTAGCTAAATGACATATATGACAAAAAGTATTAGAATTGGGAATGAAAGAATTGTCAATCTTTTTATTTATAAAATTCGAAATATACAATGATGGATGACCAAGGCGATTGTGCCATTGGTTTACATTGGATGTATATAAATCGAAAGAAGATTGACTAGAGGCAGCAGCAAGTGGTTTGTCTTGAGATAGGAGGTACAATTTGTCATGTTTCTTAGCTATCCCAATCACCACCTTCCGAGAAGGATCCTGTATAATACATGAATTAGTTTTAAAAAGGACATTGTAGGTTGTATTAGAAACTAAATCATTGATAGACAGGAGGTTGATTCAGAAGTGAGGTACATATAGGACATTATGCAAAACAAGAGAGTTATTGATGCAAACTGTGCCCCATTTTGTGACTTGTACCAAACCACCAGTAGGTAAAACTACATGTTTAGGAAAAGATGTGTTATTGAAAGATGTAAAACAAGATATATTTGAACACATATGGTGGGTGGCACCACTATCAAGAATCCAATCAAAAGAAAATTGAGAGATGATATTACCGGCCATATTCGAAGCAGCTGGTGTATTTTCAGCAGATGGAGTTGCTTGGCTGAGCTGCTGGCTGAGAAGGGATATTAATTGTTGACATTGTGATGTAAGATCAGCAGGGATATTGGGGGCTGTTGTCTGATTTGCAATCGGTGTAGAGGAGGTGTGATTGGCTGGAGCCTTTCCTTTATCAACCTTCTTTTTGTCCCCATAACCAGGTGGGAAACCATGGAGGAAAAAACATTTATCCACAAGGTGACCTGGTTTGCCACAGTGAGAACAAGAAGGCCGGGGTTTTTTGTTTCTTGGAGGATTAGTAGGTGGTGGGCGAACCGAAGAGGGAAGAGGTGGGTTTTCCGAAGATCCGAGAGTGCGTTGACGTTCTTCTTGAACTATCATGGCAAAGACTCGAGAGAGGTTCGGCAGTGGTTCATTTAACAAGATTTGGGCTCGAACCGAGGCATATGACTCGTTCAAGCCAGTGAGAAATTGCAAGACTTGGTTTCGATTGTAATAGTCAAGAAATATCTTCATTGCACCACAAGAACATGTAGTATTAGGCTGAAATTCTTTCAGCTCATCCCATATGGATTTGAGTTTCGTAAAATAAGAGGTGACGGAATTGTCACCTTGTTGGAGACGAGTTAGCTGGGTTTGGAGCTGGAAAACACGGGGTCCATTGCCCTCATTGAACCTTTCAGCTATATCTTGCCACATATCGGTGGCTTGATCAAAGTACATAATACTTTGAGCGATTTCAGGTGAAACAGAATTGACTAACCAGGACATCACCATATTGTTACAACGCAACCAAGATGGGAGAAGAGTGTTACCAGATTCAGGTCGTGGGATTGAGCCATCAATGAACGCAATTTTGTTCTTCGCAGCAAGCGCCATCATGATGCCACGCTTCCAGGATTGGTAGTTGACTCCAGTGAGAACGGTGGACACGAGGACCAGCCCAGGATGATCACCGGAGCTGAGGAAGAAAGGGCTTGAGGCGTCGTCAATGGTGGTGCGATCAGAGGACCTGCGATTAGGGATTGGTATCGCTTCGTTTCTTGGAGATTGATGATCAGAGGCATCAACGTTGTTGTCGGTGATGTTGTGAGATCTGGATCTTGAATCGATCTGAGGAGGATTAGCAACGGGACCAGTTGCAGGGGCGGAAGTGACATCGGGATTGTCCGATGAGGGGTGATCTGTAGTAGGTGGTGGAATACCATTCTGAGATCTTGTTGAAGGTCTAGCCATGGATGATGGCAAAGTTACGTCTGATACCATGTGAGAGAACAAGAAATCAGAGAGAGAAAAAAGCAGAGCAAAATACTCTGTTCTGGTGTGATTGTATTGAATGAAATGTTTATTACAGAATAGAGCCTTATATAGGCAATACAACAAAGTAGACTTAGCTCACAGTTACAACCCAATTAACTAAATTCTAACAATATGCCTTAACAGAAATAACCGACTAACAAACTAATTGTTAAGTAATCTAATATGGATCGATGGTTGTCGTCAACAAATGATTTAAATTTTAATTTAACATATATAAAAATCTTATTAAATATATAAATAAAATGTAAAAAGTTATTAAAAGTATTAATGAGTGGCAACAAAATTAAATAAAAAAGTAATATTTATTGTAGTGTAACATTTAACTCATGTTATATTTTATGTTAAATTTAACATAATTTTTAATATATATTAAATTTAAACCACAATATATACTATTATTAGAATTCAATTTTATAAACATAGCTAAAATTTGCACCATATTTTTGCTTTCATATCTCCTTTAGTAAATTAGCAACATAAATTGTTGACAGTATATGGCTTTAATTCTTTTGATTTTCTTATTTTAAAATTTGAAATTAAATTTAATCGTAAAATTTTATTAATACACTCAAGTCTCAACTATACAATTTTGTCCATACCAAATATGAATTTTATTTAATTATTATTATTATTAGGGTAAATTACGGCATAAATACTTAATGTTTCTGATTTTATATACTTAAATACCTAATGTTTATTTTTTGTGGCAAAAATACCTAATGTTACGATTCTCTTATACCGTTACTACCACTTCCGTTATTAACTCATAAATATAGACACGTGGAGGGCCCAAATGCATTACATTTATTTATTTTATTTTAAAATTTAATATTCTTAATATAAAAAACTAAATATTACTTGTTTTTTTAAAAAAAAAAAATAAGAGAGATGCATACTAAATTACCATAGCTGAGTGAACCAGTGTAGTATATGGAACATGATTATCGAATTGAAGTGTCAATATCATGTGAAAATTGTTAATGAGAACATGTTTTTTTTAAACAAGTAGCATTTAGTTTCATATATTAAGAATATTAAATTTTAAAATAAAATAAAAATAAATGTAATACATCTGAACCCTTCACGTGTCCATATGAGTTAACGAAAGTGGTAGTAACAGTATAAAAGAATTGTAACATTAGGTATTTTTGACTCCAAAATAAACATTAGGTATTTAAGTGTATAAAATTTAAAACATTAGGTATTTATGACGCAATTTACCCTTATTATTATTACTTTTATATTTGGGCTTTTTTCATAAATGTAAAACAAAAACAATATAATTACAAAAAATGTGCAAAAACAAATTATTTTAAAAACTTATATATTTTGAAAACTTATTAATTACATGAAACCATACATTTTAATCATTAAATAATAAACTATGTTTATTAAAACTCAAAATAAACAATTTCGTAAAATTAATTAAACAGTTTTATAAAAATAAACAAATTAATTTTTTTATTAAAAGATAAATGTTTATTATTTATTTTAGTATGAATTATTATAATTTAATAAGATTTTTTTTAATAAAATACAATATCAAAATTATAAACATTAATGTATATAAATATAAATCAATACTTAACATTACTAAAAATAAACATGACACATAGAGTGATATAATAAACATATGTGAATATTATTATTTTGTTTATTAAATTAGTATGTTTAATAAATAGAAAACAAAATAAACATATATAAACAAAGTATTTTATATTATTAGTATGTTTATTATAATTGTAAACATAAAAATAGACATAGACAATTTATATTATACTAAAATAAGTATATTTTCTTTCTATTGTTTCTATATATTGATTATTTTCTAATGAATTAGTGAACGAATTTTCTATTGAAGTATAATTCTTACATCAAAAAATAAATGAACAAACATAACTTTATAAATTCCAAAAATTATTTAATTAGAAAAAATAGACATGACACAATAAACAAAGAAAAAGATAGAGATAAACAATTTTTTTTATATATATATTATTTATTTTCTAAAAAATTACTAAAAAATAAACATAACATACGTGATATAATAAACTTATGTGAATATTATTATTTTGTTTATTAAATTAGTATGTTTAATTAACAGAAAATAAATAAATACATATATAAAATGTTTTATATTATTGGTATGTTTTTTATTATAATTGTAAATATAAAAATAAACATAATCAATATTACCATATATATAATAATCAATAATTATTACCATATATTATGAAAGAAATTGAAATTTTTTTTTAAGTATGAAAAAATAATAATAAATTTTTTTACACATATTTTATAATTAATTAGAATAATATATACAAAATTATAAAATTCCCTTTATATTTTTGTTATTTTCTTTCTCCACCAAAATAGCCCAAATCTTTTATCTCGGAAGAAGAAGCACTAAAGAGGAGTTTATTTATTTAATTTTATTTATTTGATACCAAACTACCAGAATAGCTATAATGAGAGGCAGTAGAAGATGTTGACACGTCACCCGAGTTGCCTCCCTTTAAAGCCCCTTCTTCTTCTTCGTATCTAACCGCAATAATAATAATACAAATGAAATTGCTTTGGTAGACTAAAGAATGTGCCCACGCGCTGTATGATCTTGTAGCTTTACAGTGTTCCCCACCCGACTACACTAGAACTTACCATATCTTACATAATAATCTTTCCTTCAACTTTAAATACCTAATATCATTTCAATCAATTTTATTAACTGAATTTAACTACATATATAAAATTCAATTAATCAAGTCATAGTTGGATTTTTCTCCAATACCAACTAATTTTGTATTATTTAACTTTTAATAAAAGTTTGATTATTTTTATCACAAATTTACATAATATCTTTTTTAATTTGTCATGCATATCTAAATAAACCATACACTTAAATTTAATTATTGTGGCATTACAAATTTGTAATTTTATTAAACAACATTAAATTAATGTATCCTTACTAGTAAATTAAACTAAACCAAAAATAAAAGCAAATAAAATAATTAATTTTTTTTTTATTACACTTCAAAATAATTTTTTTTTTTTTCCATTTTATATAAATTCACATAGAGCAATATAAATGGCAACCAAAACCTACATAGCAATCTACATAGAAACTATCAAAACAAGTGAACTCATAAATTTTAAAATAAAAGTTAAAAATAATAAATATTTCATTTATTATTAATAGTTGTATATAGATAAGGAAAGTTATCCATATTAACCATATATTATTATATATGAAGAAGAAAAAAAAAAGATTATTTTGGAAATAGATAAAAAAAAAAGTTCTACTTATTTTAAAACAAAGGGTATATAGATACTTAGGTGATGTTTAGTTGAAATGAATGAAAACATAGAAATAAGAATGAGAATGAAAATAGGAATAGAATGGAATAAAATTTAAAATGCATAAAAAATTGATAAAAAATCATTAAATTTTTTCTCATGTTACATTAGAATAGTCTTTTCTTCCATTTCAAAATGAAATAGTCATTCTACCAAAATGATGAAAATGTCATTCTATTAGAATGATATTCTAATACTTTGAAATGCAACCAAACAAAGAAATAAAATAAAAATAATTTAATTTCCATTTTATTTTATTTTATTTTATTACTTCCAACCAAACGCTGCCTTAGTTATAGCATATCATTTTTATGATTATTAATATTATATATTTTTTTATAGATTTTAATTACACATTATTTAACTAAGGTGCCGTTTAGTAATACTTTTATTTTCTAATTTTTTAATCATAAAATGAAATCAAAATTTTTGTTTTTAAAAATTTTGTTTTTGAAAAATAAAAAATGCGTTCTGAAACCACTTTTCTTTTTCAATTTTAAAAACAGAAAATAAAAGTGTGTTCTGTAAAGCTCATTTTCATTTTTATTTTTTGATTTTGTTTAAGTCGAGTCTAAGTCTGGAATTAGATTTGGATTGGGTCAGAGGTCGGGTTTAGGACTGGTCGAAATCTAAAATATTGATTAAGAAAAAAAAATTGTTTAAAAAAATATTGAAAGTGACTATTTTTTGTTTTTAGAATTTTGATTCTCAATTAAAAAATTGAAAAGTAGAAGCAATAACATATTTTTGAAAAATATTTTCACTTTTTTAATTTTAAAAACAGAAAACTGATTAAAAAAGTATTACCAAACGCTACCTAAATTTTTACTTTTGCTTATAACTAAAAGTATTAAAATCAGTATAAATTTTAACTTATTTTTATCGAATGGATAACTAACTTATTTTTATTGATTAGATGACTATTATATTTTATATATGGATTTTTTTTTAATGAAATAATTATCAAAATATTTGGATTTTTTTCTAACTTTCAAATTTTAAAAGGAAAAAGTAACTTTTTAAAACACCACTAATTAGCACTTATATTCTTGATAATAATTATCCGTTATATTGTAATTTGAAAATGTCTAAATTTTCAATAAAATTTAAATAAATATGGATACGATACGTGGATATAAGTCTCAAAAATTGAGGAAAAATATCAACGTACGGAATGAGATATGTTCAAGATTAAAATTTTTATTTTGGATATAAAATTAACTTTATAATTATTTTATTCCTAAGTTTGTAATTTTAATATATATATATATATTAAAATAAATAGTTGAATAAAAATACTACTTTCTTCAAATAATGAGCTTTATTTTTATAAGACATTCGATCTC
The DNA here is from genome assembly GCF_029168945.1 of Cannabis sativa. NCBI lineage: Eukaryota > Viridiplantae > Streptophyta > Magnoliopsida > Rosales > Cannabaceae > Cannabis > Cannabis sativa. The sequence goes on from NC_083608.1 coordinate 20,375,668, forward strand.
CATTGTTGGTCTTACATGATTAATGTTCTATTGGGATCTCAAGGCGCTTGTCGTCCCCCTAATGGATGGTCACCATTAGACAATTTAACACTCTAAGAGCTCGAAAGATAATTACTTCATATATTCATTTTCTAGTAGACTCATCCCTAAAGATGACTACTTAGAAGAATATTTATGAGTATGAAACAATGGTAGAATCTCATGAAATAGGAATAACCTTAACTCTTGCTTATACAAGACAGCGTCAGATTCTTATTTTGATCGAATAAAAGGTTGTTAAAATAATGTCTATAATAGAAGAGCTCACTACTCTGTTTAACCAGTGATATCTTTGACTCTCACCTAAATGGGACATTGTATATCATTTAGTTAAAAAACTTAGAAAAATTGAGATACGTTTGTTTTTAGTATTTTTCCCATATCTTCCATACTTGATTATGTGTTTATAATTTTCTAAATATATGTGAATAGTATTATATTGAACATTGCTTTGATTTTTGTTATTGATTATGTAGTATCAATTTTGAATCTTTATTGTTGGTCTAACTTAGTAATTTGGATGGTCATCCATTAAACAAATTAATAGTATTAGATCTTGCAAAATAAGTATTTAGTAAATACAAAATCTAGTTTACTCATCCCTAAAGGTGACAACTTAGACTAGTATTTATAACTCTGAAACAATAAAGAAGTTTACAAAATAAGAATAACTTTGACTCTCGGGACATCATTAGATTTTTATTTTGATTGAGATTGTTCTTTAGATTTTCACTATAGATTTTTATTAGAAAATTGCTATAATCATACATCATTGGACAAGAATGATTATAATCATCTGCCAATGATGTTGCTCTAATTTTTTTTTAAGAAAATGAGTAACGCAGGTAACATATTCAAGATATTTTATCCATGAAATGATGACTATCCTCAATTTCTAGAAATTGAATCTCCTTAAATTATTACTTAACATCGATTGAATATATACTTGAGTTATAGTTTTGAAATTGATATTAAGCATTTTGCAAGTTGAACTTAGAGTCATAATAATGTCTTAGTGGCGGTCCAAGCTAGAATAGTAATGAATTTCTAGACTACATAAACGCTGTGTTTAACCTTCACACGTTTAGATATCTATTTTCATGGATTAAACAAAGTGTTAATGTATGAACATGAGTTTGATATTTTGAGACTGAGTATCCACTAATATTAAAGAAACTATTTATTGTAACTCGACCTAGGAATTATATATATATCAAAGAATGATAATGACTATGAATTATCTATGTCACTTTATCTTGGTCATAGTAGTTTTGACAAGATTATACTATGCAAAGAGATATTTGTGCTACATAACCACTTAAATGGTATGTTCATGTGTCCTTGGACATAGGGATGTACAAGTCCTGGGTGATTATGAGAACTTTATCAATTTTATAGATGATTACTACAGATATTTAACTTATGCAATAAATTTGAAATGTTTAAAAAATTTCATGAATTTCTAGCAAAGACAGTTAAGAAAGTCATTAAAGATCTTGCAACTAATAAGGATGGAGAAATATTTGATATGCAGTTCATAGATCATTTAAATGAACTTCAAATTGTAATCGAACTTACCTTCAAAGAATTTGGGAGTCTCATATTGATGAAATAATTAGGTTTATGATTAATTACTAGCAGATGATAAAGTCTTTCTAAAGATATGCCTTTGAGATAGCAAATAATATTTTAAATGTCGTCTCATCTAAGTATGATCTTGGTAAAATCATAGAATGAGATAATGGTTAAGCACTTAGTGTACACCATTATTAAATCTAGGGATGCCATGATCATATCTTTAAGATAATCTAGAACTACTTACTGAGATTTCCATGTTTGTTGGCTATTCTAATGTGACTAGGAATAGACTACACCATGATCATCAAGACTAGAAAGTGTTTATTTTCACAAAGACTATTTTTCTAGGTGTTGACTACATAGATGTAATCTCAAAACCAAAGTAGCAAAGAAGCGAATATACTATTTGATTCAAATCCAAAAGTGTTCCATCATCTTATATTATATAAGATAGTCCCACAACCTTTATTGTATTGATACAACTAAAGATGTCTATATCACTGAAGTTCCTAGATATATTATCACGGTACAAATCATAATGGGAGGGTTTTTAGGAACCCATCCTAGTATGACTTGGATGACACTAGTGATGACGATCCATTGCTAGTTTAAACAAGTGATAGATAGTCAAATAAGGAACTAAGATTCAAAGCCTAGAGAACTAAAGTTTAGCCATTCACAAACCTAGAGTTTTCTTAATACATGGATCAGATGGTAAACCATGCTCTTCAATGGGCTTAAGCAAATTTCTCATTCCTAGTATCAAGATTTTGATGAGAATATCAAAACTTATGGCTTGTGGTATACATGGTAATTTACTTATTTTCTTGCAAGTAGCTTACATTAGTAAGATGCTAGGGAAATTTTCAAATGGCTAACTCTAATGGAGGTCACTTGACTTATAGACATGGAGTTATTTTATCTAAGGAGATATTTTCAATTACTCTAAACAAGATAAAAGTAAAGAAAATGATTCAATAGTAAGAGGTCTTATGTATACTCTTGTATGCAATTAGACCAAACATCTGTTGTTGAGTGTGATTTCTGAGTAAGTATTAGTTTGATCCATAGAGGAACATTAGAAGATAATCAAACACATCCTGAAATACAAGAAGATGAACTATATGTTAGTTAGTAAGGATGGTGTATTAAAATCCTTAGGCTACACCGAATCAGTTTTCTAAACTTGCGTCAATGCTAGAAAGTCTACTTAAGAAATAGTGATTACTTTGGGGTGGAGCAGTATTTTCTGGAGAAGTGTAAAAATATATCTGGAATCACTAACTCTACTGTTATCTCAAATTTGGCACTCTGACGTGGCATCACAAGAATGGTGATACGTGGATTCCACTTGGAGCATCTGCTCAGAGCGATATGCCGAGCAGGATGCCTCGCTGGCACATCCAAAATGGAATATTCAACGAGCCGTGCAGAATGATCAACACTTAGCGAATTTAGCTTGACGCATCATGAGTCACCAACTCAATCCCTGCAACTCAGGGATCAACTTACGTGAATGTGGCATACACATGATCCCACTATCGGTGTATTCAGCCTTAATCCCACGATCCTTGCATTCAGCATTGATCACACGATCTTTGTGTTTATGCACATTGTAACGAGAGAGGAAACTCTTCCTCCTCAAGTTTCCCAGCCCTATAACTAGTGAGGAATGTTCACTGGGCAAAGGACCAAGAAATTATAAGCCGATATGCAGTAAGCTAAGGCTATATTATTATCTAAGAATTATATATTCAGAGATACTATTGTAAGAGCTATAAGAAAAGGAAACTTCTTCCTTGTTCTTAAGTCAATACAAATAACGAGAATTAGGCTATTACCGAACTGCTCGGGGCTGAACCTCTATAAAATTCCTGTGTCGTATTATTTCTTTCTTATATATTCTCATTACGACATATCGTTTATCGCTTATCAAAAAGACTCATTTTCGTTGGCTAAAAGCGAAGTCAACATTTTGGTGCTTTCATTGAGAGCAAAATCGCAGATCACTCTTTTCAAACATTTGAAACAATGATGCAAACTCGTAGAGGCCTGTCTGACCCAGCAAACTCACAGACGCTGGATCCGACATTACAGGACCCATGAAGTTCAAGGGTTCCACCCGCTGTCAATCCTGGACAGACGGGAAGCGTGGTGAATGGTGGGACAATTCCTGTTACTGAAACTGTGCCTGGTGTGCAAGAGACTGGGAATAACAGTTCCGCACACTGCCAGGGCGTTCATGTTGGAATTATTTTACCAGGATCTTAGATCTACTCACAAGTATGTTGATTAACAACCTAAATATGAACTTCTAAAACGATAATAAATAAACACATATAAAGTATGAGAAACTTTACAATGGGTGCAACGGAATAATATGTCTCCTTCCACTCAGATCTCTAACCCTTGTATCCTTTCTGTTATAGAGTATAATCAAGATCTGAGTCCGAATGTCCTTCTCTTGGATTTGATCCTTCACAGTCTTCCAAACTATGATTGAGGTACTGTTTGCTGTGTGTGGGCACTACTCTCTCACTAGGATTTCGAAATTGTATCTTTCTTGTATTGTGTTGTGTAGTGTATATGAAGAAGAGAGATGGGGGGCTATATATAGAGAAAAGGGAAGCTCATCTTTCTGAAAGAGGCAGTTTCTTGAATTACTGAGTAATTGCTTACTTGCCTTATTTGGTGTGAGCCAACAGTTTCCATTTATAGATAACTGCTAGGTTTAGGTTAGTAATTATTTGGCATTAAAAAATGAAAATCATAATTGGAAAATAGACATACAAGTGGCCGGCCATGGGTGTTATTGGGCCTCACTTGGATTTCGCAGTTTCCACAATTTTATTTCTATTTTTCCAAAAATGCCAACTTTTCAATTCTAACCATTGAAATGCCAAAACTAATTATTTAATAACTAAAATAGATTATTAAATAATATTGTCATTTAACATAATTATTAATTAGACATATAGAGTCTCTTAATTAATAAATAAACCTAGAATCTCTTTTCTTTACAATTTCAACCCTGCTTAGTGAAAATTCACAAATTAGACATAGTCTAACTTTTAGATTTATAATTGATTAAACATAAATCAATTATTGAGTCTTACAAACAGTATGGTCTCAACTAGAATGGGGACCATGGATCTATATTGCTGAGCTTCCAATAAGTCGAACCGAATTTACCAAGTAAATTTCTTAACTTATTAATTCATTGTTGAATCCACTCTTAGAAATTGGAATTACAATCTCAGACTTTATATAGAGCATTCTATATGTTTCACGATATAGATATGCTATCTCATTTAACCATTGTTATAATCTTAATGTGATCAAAGATCCTCTATATAGATGATTTACATCGAGATGGGATAAAATTTATAATTTTCACCCCTCAATGTATTTGGCCCCTTAAATGATATTTTAGTGATCTAATATATAGTCACTGAAACAAGAGCACATCCATTTACTTCTATTTAGCTAAGCTCGAAGGGAATCATCACTTGACTTCTATACACCAGTAGAAGCTATAGATTCCATATTTATGTTCAGCGCTCCCACTCAGTCATACTATCATGTTCCCAAAATATACGTATCACCCTGACCTAAAAGTATGCTTAACTAATAAATCAAAGAACATGAATAGCACTCCTGAGATTGAGCCTAAGCATATCAGGATTAAGATTCTTTTAATCTAAGATCAACTAGTGATATTGACTTGGAAAGATACAACGGTAAGTTTATAATATCTTGTCTAAGTTCAATATCGGTCCAGTCCAATGTATACTCCATTCATTCGAAACTAGTATACTTTACCAATGTCTTGGAAAGAACATAACACTTACTCCAAGTGTAAGTATACTTCATCACTGATTATCACATCAGTGTAAATCCAAAACACTGATGAAACACGGACTTAATTTTTTGAATCATATAATCACAATCACATTCCACTGTGTTGACAATACTGTAATTGTGAATAAATATATGTTCTGGACTTAACTAATTTTGTGCATATATTAAATATATATATTAAACCATAAACATGAAAAATACATGTTAACATAAACGACTTCAAATCTCTTAAATTGATAACTAATCAGATTGTAATGGGTTTTATTTAGGGCACAAAACCCAACAGTTCATAACACGACTATTCCACCAGGCATCAACGCCCAAACGACCATCAGAGACGTAACCGAATTGCAAAATCTCCGTGCTGCGCTTGGACTCATCCAGGGTCACAGCAATACTCTGCATCATGATCAGGAGGAACTGCGTGCCGCAGTAAACCTCGCATTTGACGAACAGAGGCGTATGTTCGCCGAATGGAGGGATAAAGAGATGGAGGCATTAAGGGCTCACCATGCAGAAATCGAAGATCGTAGTCGGCAAGCTATTGTGCTGATACGAAGAGCCTATCAGACTGTAGGCCAACAAACACCGAGCGTCATTCCCCTGGGAGAAACGGAGGATGACCCGACGGTGAATGCCTCCTAAGCAATCAATGGTCAGCCGTCCAATCCCCGGTCACGAGTTCCACTCGTGGGCCAAGAGGTAGGCGGGCAGACCTTGTCCAGGAATTCATCAGGAGGAGCCATACCCGACGGATCCACTCAGAATAATGGAGCCATTCCGCCTGTCAACCAAGCAAACCAATCGCTGAGGCAGCCAGGTTCTTCTGTGTTCGATAGGCTGGGAACGACCCATGACCTAAGGGACGATCTAAACAGAAGGAGGGGAACAGACAAGTAGAATACTACAACGATCGTGCAGCCCGGAGCCCATACTCAAATCCCCACTCAGAAAGATGTTGACGTAATCCAACCCGACCAAAACGCCAATCAAGTCAGCCCAGCCGTACAGGCCCAGCTCAACGAATTGAAGAATATGTTTCATGGCATGGCCGGACAGTGTAACAATGATCTTGAGTTAGACCGTGCACGCGGAACTCCCTTCTCACCAGAGATCAATCTCCTGCCACTGCCCCACAAGTTTAAAATGCCAACGTGGAAGATGTATACTGGGAGAGAAGATCCTCTCTCCCATCTCAAGTATTTTGAGATGCAAATGGATTTACAAGGAGTGCGAGGGGACGTATGTTGCAGAATCTTCCCCGCCACTCTGTCGGAAGACGCACAACAATAGTATTTTAAGTTGGCTCCTGGAAAGTTTAGTTTACGGATAACCTTCTCTTCGGAATTCCATGCACAATTCTCTTCCTCACGTCAGCTCCCATTACATCTGGGAGATTTTGTCGAAGTAAAACAACGACCAGGCGAGCCACTCCGGGCATACATCAGCAGATTCATGACGGAAGCGACCAAGGTGTCGCGGCTAACCGAGGATGGAAAGTTGTCCGCGATACTAGGGGGCGTTGAAGTCCTTGCGAACTATGGAAGGATATAAGGAAAACGGACCGGTCGACTCAATGAGTGATTTTCTTGACCGAGCCGAAGGCTTCATCAAGCTCGAAGAAGCCATTCAACGAGCAGAAGGTGAACAAAAGCCGGGAAAAATAAAGGCTCATTCTGCTAGAACCTCCGCCCAACCTCCCCATTATTCCAGCAATTCAAGTGGCAAGCGTTCAGGCAACAACCACAAGCAAGGAAACAGGAAGAAGGGAAAGTTCACCGAAAAGTCCGGACAGACTCCCCGTGATCATGCCAAACACACTGCATTCACTATCCTAACTGAAGATATAGAAAGTGTGTACATATCAACTCAGTCATTAATTCCGTACAAGAAGCCCGGACCCATGAAGAAAGATGCCAACAAAAGGGACATGACGAAATTTTGTCGGTTCCACGGAGACTACAGCCACGACACTAATGAATGCTACAACTTGAAGCGGGAAATAGAACTTCTGATCAAGAAAAAAAACCCGCACTTACAGAAGTATGTCAAGGCCAACCAAGGTCAGAACAACCAGGATCTGTTACCTCCACCGATAGATGGACACTTGCAAGTCATTATTGAAGGCCGAGCACATTGAGATCTGCAGTGATTCACAGCTAGTGGTAAATCATGTATCTGGCAAATACGAGGCCTCGGGAGAAAAAATGATAGCATATCTGAGCAAAATACATGATCTGCTTGCACAATTCAAAAGCTACAGCCTCAGACAAATTCCAAGAGAAGAAAATACAACGGCAGATGCGTTAGCCCGATTGGCGAGCAGCAATATAAGTGACAAGGCAAACCTGGTCCCTATCCAGTTTCTTGAAGAGCCTAGCATCACTGGCACGGAAGAAATCAAAATGATCGACACATCTCCAAACTGGATGACGCCAATAGCAGCCTATCTCAACTCTGGGGAACTCCCAGATAACCGAAATGAAGCTCAGAAAATGAGAAGAAAGGCAACACGATACATCATAGTAGAAGGGATCATGTACAGAAGAGGATTCTCGATGCCATTACTCAGATGTGTCACACCAAATGAAGCTGCACGGCTTCTATATGAAGTTCACGACGGATTCTGTGGAAATCATGCAGCCGGACAGAGCTTATCAAAGAAAATTCTAAGGCAAGGCTACTTCTGGCCAACGATGATTGAAGATTCGAGAGCCTATGTCAAGAAGTGCGACAAATGCCAGAGATTTTCAAAGATACCAAGAGCTCTGCCCAACGAGCTGACACAAATACAAAGTCTGTGGCGAACGTGGAGTGCAGTACATCATATGTCGAACCACTCGCAACTATCACATCAAAGAAGGTTCAAGACTGTATAGTGAAGAACATCATATGCTGGTTCGGACTACCGTACAAAATAGTCTCGGACAACGGCAAGCAATTCGACAGTCAATCTTACACTGATTTCTGTGCGAACCATGGTATCATCAAAAGTTTCTCCGCAGTGGCACATCCTCAAGCAAATGGTCAAGTTGAAGCATTCAACAAAACCTTGAAGGATACACTAAAAAAGAAACTCGAAGATGCCAAAGGAAATTGGCCAGAAGAACTCCCCGAAGTTCTATGGTCATACCGTACAACGGAAAAAAAGCAACCGGTCAGACACCATTTGCAATGGCGTACGATTATGAAGCTATGCTGCCCGTCGAACTCGAGCCACCATCCCACAGAATATTAACGTACGATCAAGGTACCAATCACATACTCCTTGCAGAATCACTTGATGAAATCGAAGAAAAATGAGCAACTGCAAACTTAAAGTTGGTAGCTCATCAACAAAAAGTAGCTCCGTATTTCAACAAACAAGTGAAAGCTCAGAAATTATTCATGGGAGATATGGTCCTAAGAAGGGTATTCCTAAACACCAAAGACAGCACGTCAAGTGTACTAGGACCTAACTGGGAAGGACCATACCAGGTGGTCGAAGTTCTCGACTCCGGAGCATACAAACTGGGTAAGTATGACGAAAAAATGCAACTCATTCTAGTACCACGGTACTGGAATGGAGAACATTTAAGGAAATACTACCAATAAAGTACTCAGGTCGGGTAGACCACTTCAAAGTACTCAGGTCGGGTAGACCACATTAAAATACTATTGAACATTCACTTCTAAGTGAATGGCCTTCTGGGTGGGCTACGCACAAAGGTTTCAGAAACAAAGTACTCAGGTCAGTTAGACCACTTTAAAGTACAGTTTCTTATTTGTTTTATGTCATGTTAAGCTAAAAGATCAGATTAGATCACTAGCTCTGATGTAAGTTACTGCGGTAACAAATACATTTTCGATCAATAAATGAATAAAGATAGTATTTCTAATTCTATTGAGTCGAAAAAATCAGCATGATTATAATTTACCTAAAGTGCGTACAAAAGGTTTAGTCGAACCCAAAACACCGAACAGATAAGCAATATATTTGCAAAAGACAAGTGACCAAGAGTCATACGTCTGCTTGGTCACTTGGGGGGTACCTATACATGTACAAAGCATTTGGTAAACATAAAACAATCACAATTGCACGACAATTATATACAGAGAATGAAATTCATTAAGGATGACAAAAGCACGTAGTACCGGGATTAAAAGCTGCCCGGTCAGCCCGTTGTCCAAAAAATGAAAAATAATTCTAAGTTTAAAGACCACTTGGTCAGTCACGATGTCTTAAAGGCCTTGAGGCTGCATATAATATATATATATAAAGGAGATAAAGAGAGAAGTGTTTAAACAGTTGAAGTCCCAGGCTCTTGGTTCGGTTCTTCTGAGCCAACTGGAGCAGGAGGATCTGTTGTACGAGCAGGAGAAGCATCAGTAGCTTGGCCAGAAGCTTGGCCAGAAGTTGAAGCAGCCGCCTCTTTCCCACCATAAGCAACTTGGGCCGCGCAGTACTCAAGGTACATGTCTTTAGCATCGCCCAGGTAGTCAAAATTGGCCTGGGGATTAGCCTTCCAGAAATCGAAGAAGAGCTCGAGGGTGGCAGTCTCCAAAGCATTGACCTTCTCCTTCAATTGGTCCGCCTCGGTCACCTTGGCGTCCCTCTCCTCCTTCAGCCGAAGAAGAACTTTCCGCAGAGAACTCCTCTCATCCTGAAGACTGTTAACTTCAGCAGATAAGATCTCGATGGTCTCCTCAAAGCGATCACCAGCTTCGAGGTCCTTTGTTAGCACGGAGATCTTCTTCTCAGCAGCAAACAACTTTTTATTAGCTTCGCCCAGCTCCAGCCGAACAGCTCCAGTTTCCGCCCTGGCCTCCTCAGCTTCCTTCTTGGCCAAGTCCGCCTCCGCCCTCAAGGTGTCGGACAGAGCCGCACTCTTGGAAGTAGCAGATTTAGCCCAGGAGTAAGTGTAAGCTAACTTCAAACCGGCCTACACAAAGGAAAAAGTCAGTATATGGAGCTAAGTGTGAAAAGTTAAAAGGGAATTATAAAAAAAGACTTACCCTGGTGAGCTCCTTCAGGACTCCGCCCACCAACACATCCAGAGATGAGTCACTATCAGCACCAGCCAGTTGCTCACTGACTTCAGGAACCAGCCGGTTCATATAGTGGGCCAGCATCTCCTTTCCCTTCTTGGCCTCTGGCAGCACGGGTAAAAGTGGAGTTGGTGCCTGCACCCGCTCAGGAACACTCCTGACCAGTTCAAACCCGGTCGTTGGTGGTCCAGACTCCTTGGACTTGGCAGATTTGGGGGTAGAAGGGTTTGCAGCAGTCAGCTCCTCAGAAAGGTCAATAACCTCTCGAAAAGGTCTCTTCTCCGAGGACCCCTCTCCGCCCTTAAGCTTCTTGGCCGGAGGGGAGGTGCTAGAGCTTCCGCCCATCCTCTTCCTTAGAGCATCAAGCATCTGCTGAGACATGTCTACACAGAACAAAAACAGCGTGGTTAAAAAACAGCCATCCAAAAATACAACGCATGAAAGTCAAGAAGCTAAAAAAAAAAAGAAGTAAAATGCAGAGTGACTGCCCGCCCAGAAAATCAGAAGTCCATCATCACCTGACATCGAGTTTATCTCAGACATGACAGCCTTCCCTTTTCCAGCAAAGGGATAAGACGGTCGAACAGGTGAAGTGGCCTCCCTTATGCAAATTGCATGTTCAACAGGCCTGGGCGTGGCTGGGAGTTTCTTCTTCCTCTTAAATGGGGTCACCTATTCAGCCTCATCCTTGGCTTCATCTTCAGGATTCAAGGGCTCCTGAGCATACTGCTTGGCCCAGGCACCTCCCTTCAACTTAGCCTCTCGCTTCAGTTGAATCAACTCATTCTCCGGATGAGTTCGTTCAGGCCGGCCAGCATCAGACTTCCTCTTCTTCCCCGCCATGGACTTAGGAGAAAAGTCCTCAGGGTAAAGCCCATACTTCACCAAATTATCATTGGAGGTCAACTAGATGATATTCCTGTCTTCCTACGGCAACCGGGCAAGTTTCTGAGCTCTATCCTTAAGACCAAGGGTGAGGGGAGGACGGTGATATGTCGGAATCTACTGAAACCGAGTTCGGGTGATGTTTGGATCCTTCACCATAAAGTACTCATCAACAAAACACCCTATTTTGCTGGTGGCCTTGTCGTCCGTGCCGCTCAACCACTTGAAGCCTGGCTGAGAGAAGTAGAAATACCCCGACCTCCCTTGCTTGGGAGTAGACTTCAGGTCGAAGAACCAGGCGACCTCGTGGGGGGAAGGAGCATCCCATCCTTGGGAAGCGTAGAGGACGAAGAGAGCGGACAAACACTTAATGCCCTTTGGAGTGATCTGGGCCGGGCAGAGGCCAAAGAAGTCTGCCACGTCCCTGAAGTACTTGTGCAAGGGCATCAGCGCCCCTTGCTGGCCATGAGCCCCCGACCAGGCGCACATTCCCTTATCAGGATTTGTGGCGCGATTGTCGTGGGCGGGAATATAGCACTCCAGCTCACCCAGGTACCCATCCTGGTCGAGAGTTTGGAGGCGTGCCTCCGAAATCTTGGACGGAGGACTTACCCACCTGGCACCCAAGGCACCCTGCCTCCTATGAGGAACCGCCTCAGCTAGCCCCTCACTGACGTAGTCCACGCCCTCAACCAAGGCGTCTCCGTCAGCATCGACTGACTGCCCAGCCTCATTGTACTCCCCGAAGTCAAGGGGTCCAACCTCTTCCTCTCCCTCCGCAGTGGGAGGACTGCCCGGACGCACCTCGTCCAACTCCTCAACCTCCTGGACCTCAGCGTCCCCCTCACGGTCTTCCTCCATCGGGACCGCCAAATCCTATTCGGCGTCGGGCAAAGCGGCGAGCCGAGCCACTTGAGGATCAGAAGCGTCGGCCAGATGCGTGGTTTTCTTCGTATGAGCCATCATCCTATGGCTTAGTATGGGGTCAGAAGAATTTCCTTCGCTAGAAGGAGGACTAGCACGAAGACGAGGATGAACTTCGTGCAGAAGTTGAAGCAAATCCTGGTCGATCTGATGCCCGAGTTTCCAAGACTCACCTGGGTTCATCTACAAAAGACAACACACAAGATGAGTGTTGGACGGAGTATCAAACGAAAAACAAGAAAATATGCCGACCAGGAGTACTCAACAAATTAAAGAACGACTATGTTCGAAGAAAATTCAAAACTCAAGAAGTCAGAAAGTTTTCTTGAGTTAGGGCAAAAAAGTTCATGAAGCTTGGAATAAGCAAGATGGAAGACAGACGCAATGCAGTTCAAAAATAAGCACTACGGCTGAAAGCCAATATAAGGACATGGAAAAGAAGAGTCGCAGAAGTTTCTAACCCTAGGGTTTCTTAAGCATTCTTTCTACAGTATAGTTACATTCAAAGCGTACACATGCAAAGGAAAGCATAAAGGAAATCGAAAACTTACTCAAAGATTCAAATGTCCGAGTTCAAGCAAGCCAGCAATCGTCTGTAGGCACTTCGGCAACTTTGAAGCTAGAAAACTCTCTCTTTTCGCTCTGGAGTTTACTTAACAACGAAGGGTGATAAAATGAGTAATGTGCCAGTACTCTGAGTATTTATAGGCAAAAAGGGTAACTGCATACAAAGGAACCTTAGACGCCTCGACTTCCCGCCTCAAAAGCAAATATGGGAAATCAAAAGTAATCGAGTGCAACCGTCAACCGTCGAGAGAGAAATTTAGATTTTCAAAATATTAATTGTCAGAACATTAATTAGCCAAAAACCGAAGGGACGCCCAGTCAGCTTCACATCGAGTCTCGAACGGTCATGCTCGACACGTGTCCCCATCTAAAGGCAGAGCCAGCTCAGAATAAGTCTACACGCAACCTCGGAGGTCCCGTACAGACTTGGGGGGCAAATGTTATCCCAAATTTGGCACTCTGACGTGGCATCACAAGAATGGTGACACGTGGATTCCACTTGGAGCATCTGCTCGGAGCGATATGCCGAGCAAGATGCCTCGCTGGCACATCCAGAATGGAATATTCAACGAGCCGTGCAGAATGATCAACACTTAGCGAATTCAGCTTGACGCATCATGAGTCACCAGCTCAATCCCTACAACTCAGGGATCAACTTACGTGGATGTGGCATACACACGATCCCACTATCAGTGTATTCAGCCTCAATCCCACGATCCTTAGATTCAGCATTGATCACACAATCTTTCTATTTATGCGCATTGTAACGAGAGAGGAAACTCTTCCTCCTCAAGTTTCCCAGCCCTATAAATAGTGAAGAATGTTCACTGGGCAAAGGACCGTGAAATTATAAGCCGATACGCATTAAGCTAAGGCTATATTATTATCTAAGAATTATATATTCAGAGATACTATTGTAAGAGCTATAAGAAAAGGAAACTTCTTCCTTGTTCTTAAGTCAATACAAATAACGAGGATTAGGCTATTACCGAACTGCTCGGGGCTGAACCTTTATAAATTCCTGTGTCTTATTATTGCTTTCTTATATATTCTCATTACGACATATCGTTTATCGCTTATCAAAAAGACTCATTATCGTTGGCTAAAAGCGAAGTCAACATCTACTACTAAGGCTGAATAATAAGGATTCCCTAAAGGCAATTAGGGAATTATTTAGACTCAGGAAAGTTTGATATAGAATTTGGCGTTATTTCCAAACATGGAATAGTTACTAGTGTGACTTTGTGTTGACACAGATGCAATTGCCAAACAGTAAATAATTATGTACCTTAAGAGGAGTAAAACATATAGACGGAAAATTCACAAAATCATAGATTTTGTGACTAAAGAAAATATAATGGTGGGGTGGGTTGATACTGAATACAACAAATCAGTAACTTTTACATTGTTTATGCCAAATACTACATTTGATCAATACATCAAGTATATGAGATTAACTTGAAATGCATTTTAGTTTTATATTAGTGCAAGTGAGAGTTTGTTAGAATTTTATGCCCTAAATAATTATATTTACTTTTAATAAAGATCATAAATCATACCATGACCTAGTCATAAGCTTTGTTCACATATTTTACACATGATTATAGGTTTAATATATAAGTTCTATTAAATTTTGAACATATAGTTACTCATAATTACAATGATGTTATTACAATGAAAAGTAATTGTGATTATATGCTTCAAATTATTTAGTCTCACAATTTATCAGCGCACTAGATTTATACTGACGTGATAATCAACGATGGGGTTTACTTACATTTAGATAAGTGGAATGTCTTTTTTAGGATATTAGTAAAGTAAACTAGCATTGAATGTATTGGCTATACATCGAATTGGACCAATATTTACAACAAAAAAGATATTGTAAACTTACTGTAATATCTTTTCTAGGTAAATACCTAAAAGTTGATCTTAGATCAATTATCTTAATCCTGAGATGATTAGGTTCTACCTCAACTGTGTTTCACATGTTCTTTGATTCGTTTGTTAAAAGCTTTCCTATTGGTTTAACTCAAATACTTACATCTTGGGAACGCAATAGTGTAATTGAGTGGCAAAAAATCTAACTTTAAAGGCCATTAGTGAATTCGGCCTAGAGGTTAGATTTAAGCTCAAGTCTTTATTTTAAGCCCATCTCATCTAATCCTAACCCTAAGTGAATGCCTATATAAAGAAAGTGATGAGAAGAGAAATTCACTAAGTCTAACCCAATGTTTATTCTTTCTCTTCTTTCTTAATTTTGAATTCAGTAGTAAATATTTCTCTCTCAAATTTTTTTCTCAAAAGGTGTTTGAGTATCAGACCACACTATTTAAGGTGATACTCAGGCCTTTGTAGAAGACTATGAAGAACACATTCGAAGTAGGAGAAATCCAGGTTCAATTCTTGGTAATACTCTATAATAAAAAGGAACAAGTGTTGAAAAACTGAATGGAATGAGACATTTACTTTTGTTGCAATCACTGTAAGGTTTTCATGAACTTCTATGTGACTAATTTGAATTGTTTTAAGGTTCCATATTTAGGATGTTAGATTAGTAATAATCAACATACTTGTTTATTAAATGTAAGATCCTCATAAAATATGTTTTCCAACACTTCTTGGGGTTGATTTTCATTCAATACTTTCGGATGATAGCAAAGGCTTCCTCCAAATGATTGATATGTTCCCCTAAAGTCTTGGACTTTACCAACATGTTATCTACATAAACTTCCATGTTCTTCCCTAGGACATCTTTGAACATTTTGTTGACCAATCTTTGATATGTTGTTTCAGCATTCTTGAGCGGGAGGCGTTCGGGTTGGGTGATTGAGGATGTTTGAAAGCCATCTGGACCGACTTCATTGTCCGAAGGATGGGGGACACTCGTCTAAAATCATGCGACGTCACAACCATCAACTGGGTGGTTACATTGGTTGTTTGGCATGACCATGTAACAGTTCACTCCTTTATCCATTTGGAAACTAATGTGTTCTTGGTCTGCCACATGCATCTTGATTTAGTTGTAATTGAAATATGTATCCATGAACCTTAATAATTTGTACCCTAACGTGGCATCAACCATCTGATCAATCCCCAAAAGTAAGAAATGTCCTTTAAGCATGCCATATTCAAGTCTGAACCAAAATCTGTCAAGGCAGCAATGGCTAATCCTCGCTGGAATGGTGCTATGAAGAAAGAAATCATTGCCCTTGTCAATGCAAAGACTTGGGATTTAGTGCCTTATGAAAAAGATATGAATGTCATAGGTTGCAAATGGGTACATAGAATAAAGCCCAACTCAGATGGCAATCCAAACAGGTACAAATCTAGACTTGCACCCAAAGGGTACTTACAAACAGTTGGAATTGACTTTGAATAGACCTTTAGTCCTGTTGTAAAACCCACAATAGTTTTAATTGTACTCTCATTAGTTGTCTCTAACAATTTTGATGTTACACAACTTGATGTCATGAATGCTTTCCTCAATGGTAACCTGTCTAAAACTGTATTCATGAGTCAACCACCAGGGTTTAAAGATGCTTCATAGCCTAATCATGTCTACAAGTTAAATAAGGCCATATACGGTCTAAAACAGACTCCAAGGGTCTGGAATGAGAAACTTAGACAAAATCTTGTCTCCTGGGGTTTTCAAAGTTCAAGGGCTAAAGTTCTCTATTCATTTTCGACTCTGGTTCATCTCTAATAATCTTACTAGTATATGTTGATGATATACTTGTAATAGGCTCCAATCATGCAATGATATCCGAGCTTATTTCTAATCTCAACAAATCTTTTTCACTCAAAGACTTAGGACAGGCTCATTACTTTATAGGGGTTGAAATTTACAGAGATAGCACTGGTGTTCATCAAACCGCCCACACCGCAAAAAAATGCGATTTGAAATTCTTTGCGGTGCGATCACGGTTTGAATTTTTTCTAAACCGCGCGGTGCGGTGAGGTTTGCGGTTTTGAATTATTAATATGCGGTTCAAACCGCACCGCACCGCATATTATAAAAAATACCAATTTTTATATTTATTTAGGTTCAATATGTGAAGGCCCAACCTAAGCCCACTAATTATTGTATTGTTGAAACTTGAAACTTTTTTTTCATATTTATTTTCAAGCCTTATGGTATTTTTGACAAATGTTGGTCAAATTTATTGTATTTGTGATAGTTTAATTATTTAGTGATAGTCCAAATCGCAAAAATCGCACCGCAGTGCACTATTTTTTGCGGTGCGGTTTTTTAGTTTCGCGGTGCGGGTGCAGTTTAGGAAATTGAAAAAACCGCATGTGCGGGTTGGTTTGAAAAAATAGTCAAAAATTACACCACTCGCACTGCGAACACCCCTAGTACTGGTATGTATCTCTCTTAGACCAAATACATTATCGATCTTCTAGTCAGACTACACATGGAAGGTACTAGGTCATCTCCAAACCCCACCAGTGCAGCAGCAAAGCTCCCATTACATGATGGTGAACTTTTTTCTGATATAACTTTGTATCGAAGTACCTTGGGGGTACTTCAATACTTGTCCCTTACTAGACCTGATGTAGCCTTTATTGTAAACAAACTCAGTCAATTTTTACAAGCTCCTACTCACCTACATTGGGAGGCTTGCAAAAGGTTACTCAAGTACCTTAAAGGCACTATTAAGGATGGCAGGGCCAGCCTTATGTTAATTTGGGCCTTAGGCAAAAATAAAAAATGGGGCCCAGCGAAAAAGTGAGGCTATTGGGATTTGAACTCTAAACCTCTTAGTTGTTAATTTATCAAATTATCACTAGGCTACAACACATATTTAGCATTAAAAGTATTATTATTTATTTTATTACTAACTATATTTTAATTTTTTTTTTTCGAAATGGGGCCCTGAGCGATGGGGGGCCTAAGGCGGCCACCTCCTTCGTCTTAGCTCAGGGCCGACCCTGAAGGATAGTATATGTCTCACTCTTGCATTTGCATTGACTCTCACAGCATACTCAGATGCAGACTGGGCCAGCTGCATTGATGATCGTAGGTCCACAAGAGGTTACTTAGTGTTTTTTTGGTGAAAATCCAGTGAGCTAGTCTGCCAAGAAGCAACAGATAGTGGTTAGGTCTAGTATTGAAAGCGAAGTTAGAGCCTTGGCCAAAGCAGCAGCTGAGCTAAAGTGGATTCGATCTTTGCTCACAGAATTACAAGTCACCTCAGTTCATGCTCCTGTTATATTGGTAGACAATTAAAGTGCATCAGCTATGACTGCTAATCCAATCTTTCATGTACGGTCTAAACATATTGAACTTAATCTCTATTTCGGAAGAGATAAAATTCTTGACAAATAGCTTTCAGTTCAATATGTTTCTGCTCATGATCAAACGATTGACATTCTTATAAAGGATCGCAAAACTGAACACTTTCTCTATTTGGAGACCAAACTAAAAATGGTATCCACACTATTTCGTTTGAAGGAGGATGACAATACACATTTACAGTTTCATGAAGACAGTTAAGAATTAATTAGTTCACTAGCTAATTCTGTTATTTGTTTGTTTAGTTTTCTTGAATGGTATTGCTAATGCATACTCAATTTTCTCAAATAAAATAAGTTTTGCTTTGTCTTCTCTCTTTTTTCTCTTTCAAGACTTCGCTATGTTTTTCTTCAAATTCACTCTGAGTTTTACAGGAGTATGGGCATTATTTCGGGAAAGAAATTCCTACAAACACCATTCTCCACAATAATATGTATTAATTTTAACTAATAGATCTCAAGGAAATTTAGTGCATGTGGGTATTATTAATTATATAAATACTGAATTATAAATGTATTTATTTGGTGCAAATAGGGGAAGTATTGTTCTTGTGGCTGTCAAATATTGCATGTGACTGACATTCCCTAAAGTTTGAAACTTTCTTTTACTTTTTCATCTTGGAAAGTACAAATTAAAATGTATAGAATTGGTCAAAAGTTGTTAGCCCATATAAAACTCGCCACTACCATTACTGTACTTTTTTGTAATTAAACTTTGTGAATGTATATATGGCAAATATATAAGGGTGAATATTATTTTATATTATATTTTGTAAAATTTATTAATTAAAATAGATTTTATATTTTTTATAATGGTAAAAATGGGATCTGAATTTAATTTTTAATAATTTTATTTTTAATATAATTAATTTTTAAACAATTTTTAACAGAAAAATAAAGAAAGAAAAAAATAGAAGGGAGCACATGTAAATATAACAGCTTCCACGTGTAAGATTATCTTAAAAAGATGAAATATCCCCAGTTATAAAATAAAAAATAAAAATATCCCCACCCCACCCCATGACTCCTACTCTACTCTGTTAAAAGGTGAATAATAATAATAATAATAATAATAATAATAATAATAATAATAATAATAATTCATTATGTATAATTTAATTATTGTTTATTATTTTGGGGCTTTCTTTGGATCCCATACTGTTAAATTAAAGTCATTTAAGCAAACTGACTTTCAAACGTGTCTAAATCTTTTAGAGTCAATAACCACAACAAACTAATCCATTTTAGATTTTAAATTTACATCTAATTCCATTAATTCATTTATGCAAAACCCCAAAAAAAAAATATTGGAATAATAATAATAGTAATAATAATCACAATCAAATACTATCTTTTTCACGATTTATAATTCTTCTTCAAATTTTCCAAAATAAATCTGACCAAAAAAATTATAAATATCAACTTGAAAGTGACACTGACACAAACCTTCATCTCAAAAAAATTAAAGTGATGTGAACTACACGCGCCAAATCTGCGTGGTGGGTAGACTTGAAAAAAGAAAAGAAAAAAGAAAAAAGAAAAAAAATTGACAATAGAGAGAACAGTCTCTCTCTTTAAGTAGTGTTCTCTTAAGTTTTCATTTGAGTAAAACAGAGACCAAACAGCAGAGATTTTGTTCTTCTTTTCTTTCTTTCTTTTTCATTAGATAAAAGGAAAAAATGGGTAGACTTGCGCCACTTTCAGAGGAACCAACCAACGAAGAAGACGATTCTTCAAATGGCTCAAAGAAAGGAATGCGTCAAACATGGCGGAACTGGATCAAAACCCACATTTCTCTCGTCTTCAACAAGCGTTCTGACCTTAAGATCCTACTCAGTGTTCTGGGTTGTCCTCTTTTTCCTCTCTCTCTTCACCCTGATCACTCTCTTAATGAGGTAACTTAATTACTTTATTTATTTTCTTTTCTCACTATCCAAACAGAAAAATGTTCTTTTCCTGCTAATTACTTTACTTAATACAACTTTGCTATATATATATATATATATATGATTGTTTGGATCGTTTACCTTCCTACTTTGAATAGCTCTTTTTTCTTATCTTCTTACCTTTGCGGTTATTCTTTTTGTTTGCACCAAAGAAATTCAATAAGTTCAGTCATATGAATAGTAGTTTTTTTTTTTTTTAATAAATAAATAAATATTTGTAACTTATATTAATATACACATATATCTATACAAGTTTTTTTTGGGTTTTCCAAGAGAAAGTTACTCGTGTTAGTTAAAGTAACATACAATAGTGATTAGATAGAAACAAAAGGGACTGGTGTTTTCAGTATTTCTCTGGGTTTTGTTTACTCTTTACATAACAGATTAACTCTCAGCTCAGACAGCCTTAAAGTTGCCATAATCAACCCACTGATATAAATATATATATTTAAGTGCAAATATTATTTTCTACCTGCAAATCTCTTACTAATTGGATTCCTGTTTTATTAAATCACAAAATCAACCTTGTATTTTCTAAAGTGGTTAAAACGTTACTCTGAACTTAATTTTTAATAATTTTATTTTTTAATGTAATCAACTTTTAAGATAATTTTGAACGGGACGAATACAAAAAATATAATTATCTTTGTTATAACATCTCTAGATCATATTATTATTAAATTTTATTTTGATAAAAATTCAGTTCAAGGTCCTATTTGTATAATTTTAGAAAATAAAGAGTCCATATTGTCATTTAACAAAATAAAAAATTTAATTAGTAACTTTTGTAAAATATAAAATCTAAAATAATATTTACCCCATATTTAAATAGATTAATAATATGTGTTTTGATTTTGATTCTATAATCACACACACCAACAAAAGAACAAAAAGGTTTTAGTTAGATAACGTCTCATTGATGGTAATTTTCACAATTTTTTGTTTCCTCTGTGTGGAAGTATTATAAGAATTTATTTATCCTTTATTTTTTAAAAGAAAGAAGATAATTTATCTAGCTATAGTTGACTAATGAGTCAAAACTGACTTGGGTATTTGAGGCTACAATTTTTGAAACACTCAAATAATTTACTTGCCATATAGTTTAATACATCAACATGTAGCTCTTATGATTATTAAAAAATATAATAGGGGCAAACTTAAAATGCCTACTAATAAAACTTAGGTCATAGACTCATGTGAAATGAAAGCAAGTGGCGTATGAAAACACATTATTATGACTTGTAAAGTCTAATATAAGTCAAATTAGTTCTTTAGAAAAGAAAAAGGAAATTGATAACACATGTTCTTCTATTTAATATTTAGGCTACAAAGAGAATCATAATGTGTGAAATGATCAAGATTTTGACATTGGAATTCTATTCAAACATATTATTATGGTATGTACTTGTCAAATAAATAAAATATAGAAGAAAGGAGTGTTTAACTATAATCTCTTATTATGATTTTTCAGTTAAATTCTGTGTTTGAAAATATATGGCGAAATATATTTTTTTATAGTATTATTCATTATATTTATCACATATCATGTTTGAATTTTGAACACACTTAATTAATTAGAATATCAAGAATTTTGTTGTATATACTTAAAAATTAATAAGTTTGATATTATAATTATAACAAACATCGCTATAAAAAAAATTAGAAAAAAAATATTCTAGCATGTGTTTTGAGTACGAAATTTAACTAAAAAATTAAAATAAGAGATTAACGGTAATATTTTTTAAATATCGAAATAATAATTATTATCTTTTCTTTTGCAAACAAAAGTGTCTCAAATTAATAAAGATATAAACCTTTAAATCCTCACATTTATGGGGTAGATGAGAGTTTTGATTAGCTTTTAGTATGGTTATCATTATGTAATTAAAAGGGTAGGGCAAAGCTAGTTGCAATTCATTAACTAACAATAACAAGTCTCCACCCAATTTTGGTCCTGGCTAAACAATAAACTTTAAAATACAGTTAGGCAATATTTTATCTTTTAGGCCTTTTTTTTTGCTGGGACTTTTTTCTTTTTCTTTTTTTTTTTTGGTAAAGTTTTTGCTGGGACTTTTAGTTTTAGGCTTATTTATTATTATTAACAAATTAATACATTATGTTTAAATAATAAATAGGTGTCATCCTCGGCACAATACATAATACAACACTTCACAGCTGCCACCGGTTGCCGGAAGCTAGAAGGTACGGTAAAGAACATATTTGTCACCGGAAAAGTGACAATGGCAATGGGGGACCATGACCTCGGCTCGGCTGGCGTCTCGGCTTCTGGAGCCGCCAGTAGTAGTAGTAGTAGTACTAGTAGCACATTTTCTCAAAAGGGCTGTTTTGTAATGTGGCAAATGGTTCCCAACAAGTGGTTAATTGAGCTAGTAGTAGGTGGTCACAAGGTCATTGCAGGTAGTGATGGAAATGTGGCTTGGCGCCACACACCCTGGCTCAGCGCTCACGCTGCCAAAGGCGGTGTTCGACCTCTCCGACGAGCTCTTCAGGCAAGTAATTCCTACCCTATTGGTATAATGCTTCCATTGCTGAGAAATGCTAAACAAAAACATTTAATCAGGATGTTAGTACAAATAAATATCGGAGATTATATACTTAAATTACTTTTAACCCTACCAATAATAACACGTTAAGTAGGATTTTTACCTTCTAAATTTTGACATGTACTAAATAATACTTCTAAAGTTTTTAGACTGTTAAAAATTCTCACCAAACTATTAAAATTATTAGATTTAAAGAATTCTGTCTAATTTCATTTAATTTTACTAATGTGGCAATTATCTATGTACTAAATTATATCCCCTAAATTTTGATATGTACTAAATTATCCCCCTAAATTTTAACATGTATCAAATTGTGTCTCTAATTTTCATCCATACTAGATTTTCTTTAGTAAAATTAAATAGAAGTTTTTAAATTTAACAATCTCAATAAATCAAGAGAAATTTTTTACAACCTAAAAAATTCAAAAAACATAGATATAAAAGTTCAGGACTAAAATCTAAATTAGCCATAATAATATATTAGGATGTTATATACATTTAGGGTGGTGCCTTATAACATTGCTTCTTAATTTCTTTTGTAATTTAGAACTTATTAGCATGTTGAATTGTTTATAGATTAGTAAATTGTTACGTTTCTTAAAAAGTAATTATAGTCCGTACACATTCACCAATAAGATAAAACAACATAGATCTATAGTGGTATGTACATAACTCATATACTGATTCAAGCAATGTATCGACACATATATTGTTGTTTGGTAAAATGGCCCATGTTGTTATTATAAAAATATACTTGTATCTATATATATGTATGTTAATACGACATTGTTAGCACACATTGCAAGTAGAGTGGTTATCACTATTAATAGTATATAATTATAACCATCAAAATAGGATTGCTTTCTCAGAGCAATATAACATATATGGCCATGAAATTGTGTACGGATATGGGGGACCAAATGAAAAGTTTGGAGAGTGACCCATGCTTATGTTTGTCTATTTGCTACATTATTTATTTTATTTTATTGTATTTTTGTTGTTTTCCTCATGGTTTCCCTTTTGTCCAGCAGCCTCAAAAATTATTGGTGGTATATGCGTATAATATATTCTTTATTGCTTTCTTTTTAGTATAAATATATGTATAATACATATTTATAGTTATATATATAATCTTTCATGGTTGGTTGAACTACTGATGGTGATGCTTTGAGCTCGTGAAATTGCATGTTAGGTCAGGAGATATTATGATAATTAAAATAATATTTTTTGGAAAAATAAATATAAGCAAAGCTTATTGAAAATTTGAAACAGTAATTACTTGCATTTTTTTCCTTTCAAATAATGAAATTCCGAGTTAAGGTTCTCAATCTCTTAATTAGATATAATTTAAGCGACACCAAGCTGTAATTTTGTTTAAATAATCAACAATCATTTTTACCAAAAAGATCCAAACTAGATATAATCCACCATAATAAAGTAGTTAATTAATGAATGGATCTTAGATCTTTACCTGCTGCCTGTAGAGTATACCTAATATCTAAATCAAACAAAAGATTAGATATAAATAAAGACTATAACTCTTGAGGTGCTGTCACATTCATAGTTGGCTTCAAGTGCACTTTTTTCTCACTTTCTGATACATTTTGTCCCTATTCAAAATTGTTAATGTAAAGCACTTGACTAAGGTGAAGCTTGGGTTACTTTGATTTCTTATTTTGATAAAAAATTTATTCTCTTAAAGAAAAATTGATTGGTTGGATGTTTATATATGTTATGGACTAGACTGTGATTTGATTTTGATGAGCTAGATAGCATGAAATGCACATTAATGGTCCCCCTTAAAACCAACGAATAATCCTAGCTACCAGCCAAGATTATGGATCTTGTTTCATGGTCCCATGTTCTTGAGGAGAAAGAAACTTTTTTTAAATATATATGTGTATGTTCATTATTTTCCATGTTACTATGTTACCAATGGCTCAAAATTGAGTTGCAATTTGTATAAGCAGGGACTAGACCCTTTGGCAATATCAGCTGTATTTTCCCCAGCACAATTCATAGGCGAAAAGCGAATCTCGGGCGAAGATTGTTTCATGTTGAAATTGTCAGCTGATCAGACGGATCTAGCTGAGCGGAGTGACAGCACAGCTGAGATGATCAAACATGTAATATTTGGTTACTTTAGCCAAAGGAGTGGCTTACTTGTGTTCTTAGAGGATTCTTACTTAACTAGGATTCAATCCCCTGGAACCTACCCTACTTATTGGGAAACCACAATGTCCACAAAAATTGAGGATTATCGAACGGTGGAGGGTGTGATGATCGCCCATTCTGGTCAAACAAACGTGATCATCACACGGTTTGGAGATAATCTAAAATCAGGCCCCGCAATCACTCGAATGGAAGAGATCTGGACCATAGATGACATAGCATTCAACGTTCCTGGTCTCTCAATTGACTGTTTCATTGCTCCTAATGATGTACAGAAACATTACCTCCCTGATGACAATCTTGATTGGAGAAAGTCACTATAGTGTTGATTAACAATGATTGACCATGGTATCTTGATCCAACAGTTCTCATTGGCTTTTGCCTTATCATCAATGCCATAAGGCTTTGACTGAGACACTACTTGTGTATATTTGAGATATTCTAATACTCAACATAGCAACTACTACTACCACTGTGCATCTTTTGGAATGTGTACAAAAAAAATATAAGCAGAACTTTTTTTTCCCTTTGTTACATTAATTTGTATCATTTTCCAAATGTAAAATTTTGCTTCTTGGAAAAAAAAAACAAAAAAACTGTTTGGTAGTCGGACCACATAAATGTGCCATTTCCCAAGTTCTGAACATTGAGTATTATCACTGTTGAAATATCAGCACATTTATTCTTCGATTCAACTCCTGCTAAAAACTATACTTTGGTGGGTCTTTTAAAACAAAGTTAATAATTACTGGAGAACAAAAAATGGTAATTTTCTTGTCAAAATAAAGGTGGTATATTTCCTAATGTAGATTGTAGAAGGAGAGAACTGAATAAAAAATGTACACAGACAAATGTTGAGAGTGGGATTTGAACCCACGCCCTTTCGGACCAGAACCTTAATCTGGCGCCTTAGACCAACTCGGCCATCTCAACTTATTGTCAAACTGTTATTTTCTTAATAATTTGATTTTTAAATATTATAAGACTAAAAGAAGGATAATAATATTTTGGTCGTGTCCCTATACGGGAAACTATTGACTATTTTCCTATGATTAAATTGTGGCATAACCCTAATACTTTTAATTTGTTAATAATTAACCCCTAAAACTCAAATTTTCTTTTCACACTCTCTTTCTCCTCTCTCTCTCTCTCTTTCTTCTTCATCTACTGACTACCACCACCACCATCATCCACCACCCACCATGGTTTACAATTATCTTTTTTCTTTTCTTTTTTACTTTTTTTCAGATCTATTTTTTCTTCGTTGAGAACGAAAGAAGAATGGAGCTTTGGGGTTCTTGGTCATTCATGGCTTCGTTTTCTCACTGATGTCGTTAAATGACCAAGCTTTTTTGGGACATAGGCAATGAAAAGTAAATTCTTTAGAGAATTTGAGATCAAAGATCTAAGAGAGATGAAGTAAATTTTTGGCTATGAAAGTAGCACAGTCTAGACAAGGGATTGTTATCTCACAGAGAAAATATATTCTCGACCTACTAAAAGATACTGGAATGAGTGAATGTTGCCATGAAGATACCCATATTGATCTGAACAAAAACTTTGTGATATTCAGCAAGGCAAACTCGTGGATGTTCAACAATACCAGTGATTGGTGGTAATACCTGTCTCACACTCGTCCTGATATTGCATTTGTTGTGAGTATGGTGAGTCATTTTATGTATCACATATAGAAAATCTACTTTTGGGTATTATACTTATGTATGGGGTAATTTTGTGACTTGGAGAAGCAAAAAATAAAATGTGGTTGCAAGAAGTAGTGCAGAAGATGAGTATAGAGCTATGGCTGACAGGGTGTGTGAGCTTTTATGGATAAAACGTGTGCTTACAGAGTTGAAGTTGCAATTTAGTCTACATATGAAGTTATTTTGTGATAATAAGGCAACAATAAGTATAGCTCACAAACATGCACAACATCACATAACCAAGCATATAGAAATCGATTAACACTTTATAAAAGAAAATTTAGAAGAAGGAGAAGAAGACGATAAAAAAAAAATTAACAACTTAGAGAAATAAAGGCCTTAAAAATAGAAACTGACTAACAATTAATTCTTAGATTTATGGTAACAACCTAAGACCAACTTTACACAATTTAATTCACATCTAGAATGTGTAACAGAGGCATTTCTGAGTTTCTATAACTCATTATTTGGAAGAAAAATGGAAGGGGGAAGGTTGTCAAGCGTTCTCTCATCAAAACAATTCCTATCATTTCAAATTATCATTTCAATACATTGATAAGGATGTGAAGAATGCAACTTTGGAGATTCTTGGGAACAAATTACCCGCTCCAAATAGATTTAGTAGCTTTTTCTATTAGGATAATTGGGAAGTGGTTGGCAAGGATATTGGTGAAGTTGTGTTTTCCTTCTTACAATCAAAGAAGTTGCTCGAAGAGATCAATGCAACAACACTATGTTGGAATTTATTTTACCATGATCTTAGTTCTACCCACAAGTATGTTGTTTAACACCCTAAATATGAACTTTCTAAAACGATAATTAAACACATATAAAGTTAAAAAAACCTTACATTAATGGCAGCGGAATAATGTCTCCTTCCACTTAGATCTCTAACCCTTGTATCCTTTCTGTCGCAGAGTATTATCAACATCTGAGCCCGAATGTCCTTCTCTTTGCGTGTGATCCTTCACATCTTTGTGTGTGATCCTTCACAGTCTTCCAATCTATGATTGAGGTACCACTTGTTGTGTGTGGGCACAACTCTATCAGTAAGGGGTTCAAAATTGTGAAGAGGAAAAGAGAGAGAGAGGTAGGGTCGGCTATAGAGAGAAAGTGGAAGGCTCAGTTTTTCTGAAAAAGGCAATCTTTGATTTTCTGACAATTTCACTTTCTATTTATAGGCAACTACTAGGTTTAGGTTACTGATTATTTGGCATTAAAATAATAAAAATATTATATGGAAAAAGCTTCTCAAGTGGCCGGCCACAGGTGTTATTGGGCCTTACTTGGATTTTGCAGTTTTCACAATTTTTATTTCTATTTTCTCAAAAACGCCAATTTTCTAATTCTAACCATTTAAATGCCAAAATTAATTATTTAATAACTAAAATAGATTATTAAATAATATTGTCATTTAATATAATTATTAATTAGACTAGACATATAGAGTCTCTTAATTAATAAATAAACATAGAATCTCTTTTCTTTACAATTTCACTCCTGCTCAGTGAAAATTCATAAATTAGACATAGTCTAACTTTAGAATTATAATTGATTAATTATAAATCAATTATTGAGTCTTACAAGCAGTATGGTCTTAACTAGAATGGGGACCATGGATCTATATGCTGAGCTTCCAATAAGTGAACCAAATTTACTAAGTAAATCCCTACTTATTAATTCCTCGTTGAATCTACTCTTAGAACTTAGAATTACACTCTCAGACTTATATAGAGCATTCTATATGTTTCACAATATAGATATGCTATCTCATTTAACCATTGTTATAATCTTAATGTGATCAAAGATCCTCTATATAGATGATTTACATCGAGATGGGATAAATTTACCGTTTTCACCCCTCAATGTATTTGGCCCCTTAAAACACTTAGCTACCTGTAAATGATGTTTTAGTGATCTAAGAATTAGTCACTGAAACAAGAGCTCATCTATTTACTTCTATTTAGCTAAGCTCGAAGGGAATCATCACTTGACTTCTATACACCAAATAGGTTATAGATTCCATATTTATGTTCAGCGCTCCCACTCAATCATACTATCATGTTCCCAAAATATACGTATCACCCTGACCCAAAAGTAGGCTTAACTAATAAATCAAAGAACATGAATAACACTCCTAAGTTGAGCCTAAGCATATCAGGATTTAGATTCTTTTAATCTAAGATCAACTACTGATATTGACTTGGAAAGATACAACGATAAGTTTATAATATCTTAACTAAGTTCAATATCGGTCCAGTCCAATGTATACTCCATACATTCAAAACTAGTATACTTTACCAATGTCCTGGAAAGAACATAACACTTACTCCAAATGTAAGTACACATCATCGCTGATTATCACTTCAGTGTAAATCCAAAAC
This sequence comes from Cannabis sativa, assembly GCF_029168945.1. Lineage (NCBI taxonomy): Eukaryota > Viridiplantae > Streptophyta > Magnoliopsida > Rosales > Cannabaceae > Cannabis > Cannabis sativa. The sequence continues at coordinate 20,404,617 of NC_083608.1, forward strand.
ACTGATGAAACATGGACTTAGTCTTTTGAATCATATAATCACAATCACATTCCACTGTGTTGACAATACTGTAATTGTGAATAAATATATGTTCTGGACTTAACAGACTTTGTGTATATATATATTAAACATATTAAACCATAAGCATGAAAAATTCATGCAAACATAATCACTTCAAATTTCTTATATTGATAACTAATCAGATTGTAAAGGGTTTTATTTAGGATACAAAACCCAACACACTGATGTCTTTGATTATGAAAGGTAATTGTCCTGACTCAATTTTATATCTTTGACCAATAGCTCATTTACAAAATTGCAACCAAGCTTATTTGTTCCAGATTGAGAAATGGTGCTTCTGGATTTCATTTTTAAAAATCAAAGTAGGTTTGTCGAAGGTCTATAATATAATGGTTTGTTAAGATTTGGTGCACCATTATGGAAGGAACAACACAAAGCCAAATTGTATGATAAAGCTAGGCTTGAAGAAAGTGTATGACACATTAGCATGAGACTTCATTGAAGAGATGTCAACTGATTTTGAGTTCCCCGAACATATTATCCAGTTGATTATGTTATTTGTAAGAACTCCAAAATTCAATCTCATGTTTAATGGGACTATGCACAGGTTCTTTGAGGCAAAAAGGGGTTCGAGACAAGGTGACCTGATGTCTCCTCTTCTTTTTGTCCTTAGAATGGAATACTTATCCCAAGTTATGATGAAAGTAGACTCCAAAGAAGATTTCAAGTCCTATGAGTGGTGTGAGACACTGAACTTGAATTATTTGTGTTTTAAAGGTGATGTTTTATTATTTTTTTCATGGAGAATTTATCTCAATATACAGTATGCTTTAGGGTTGAAAATCTTCTCTCATACCTCGGGTCTTCTACCCAGTGAAGCCAAGTTATCCATTTATTGTTGTCAAATGAGTGAGCATGATGTATAAAGTGTCATTGAAATCTTAGAATTTAGCAACAGCAATCTCAAAAAGGTTGACAACAACTTAATGTGATTCATTACTGAAAAAGATGGTAATTCGAATAAGAGTTTGTAGTTCAAAAAATTTGTCATATGCGGGGAGGGCCACTTTAGTGACTCGATCTTTTTTTTATACACGCTCATATTAGTCACAAATCATGATACTTCTAAGAAAAGTGTTGCAGCGAGTGAATTCAGGTTATAAGAGTTTTTTTATAGAAATGTCTAGCTGAAACAAATGGTCCTGGTTTAGTATCTAGGGATGACATGTGTAATCTAAAGAAGGAAAGAAGAATGGGATTTAGAAGGATTCAAGAATGGAATGAAGCAGCAATATAAAAGTATGTATGGACAATTGAATTGAACCAAGATACATTATGGGTCAAATGGGTGAATGCAGTATATATAGGAGATAGAGATTAGAGAACACACAAAGGATCATCAAATATCAGTTAGTACTGGAGGCAAGTGGTAAAAATCAAAGACAAATTTAACAACTTACCCTCTGCTATAGATTTTACAAAGCCAAATCAAATTACAGATGGTTATCAAGCTCTTTATTCTCCAAAACAATGAGTTTATTGTCAAGGAGAGGTGTGGAACAAGCTTTCACTTCTCAAACATAGATTTATACTTTAGCTTGCAATATTGGATATATTGAGACTTAAAGGAAGATTTTTTAGATTCAATATCATCTGAGATGAAGAGTGTCCACTATGTGAATCACATTAAGAGGTAAATGAACATTTATTCTTTAATTGCCATCTGAGTTCTTATTGTTTGGAAGAGATTAAAGGTTAGCTGGAATGGAACTCTGCTGCTAATACAGTAGCAGGTCTATTGAGATGGATGAGGAAGGAAAAAGATAGCAGGTTTCGAAGGCATGTCTTTGCTATGGCACTTGTTGTACTAGTTTATCAAGTGTGGCATTGCAATGAGGCTATATGGAATTTAAAAGTACACACAACAGAGACAATTGTAAAAGGGATACAATATGATGTAAAGAATATACTTAGAAGTGTTATGCCTAAGAAAGTATCTAAAGTAGATATTGAATAGTTTGGAAAACTGTAATACGTTCATGCCATGATTGAAATTGTGTTGTTTTGATGTAAATGATGTTTAAGTGGTAATATACATATTCATTTTACCTAAAAGAACAAAAAATAACAAATAAAAAAAAGGAAGTTAGTTTATTATTTTTTTAAAAAAATAACCTATATACTATATGGTAAGTCTATAGTACACTCTCCTAAAGGGGTATTTCAGTAGAACCCCTATATTTTTTAGCATACAAAAGAATTTTTTAGTCAATTTTTTTTTATGATCGTCTACGTAATAGTTACTTAAGACTATTTATAAATTTTTAAAATTTTTTAAGTAGTTTACAAAATCAAAAATAAGATTTACATATTTTGTTGCACACACGACCATTTTTCTTATACGAGTGGTAAGTAATTGTTTAAATCTAATTTTTTTTTTGAAGGAAAAGAAGCCCAGACCAACAACAACAAGGACCCTCACAGAGAGGAAGGCAAGTCCTGAACAGCTAAAGGACTAGCAACACAGGGAAGCACCCCGGTCCAACAAGCAGACACTTTAAACTCTAAAGCATACTTAGCGATACAATGAGCAAAAAAGTTCGCATCTCTACGCTCGAAACTAAGACTACAACCAATCAAAACAGACCTCAGTTTATCAATATCCAACAGGATACTATCAACATCTCTACAACCCTTAGAATTAGAATAAATAAGTTGAATAGCAACCAGACAATGAGACACAATAAAGACGTCCTGCAACTTGGGCTATGCCACCAATTGTAGTCTCGATCTAATCGCAGCAAGCTCCGCTGCCAAAGGAGATAAAAGTTGCTACCAATACTCCATCTTTGCCAAAGAACCCTGCCAAGATGGTCCCTAACAACTGTACCAACACTGCTTGACTACAAGCTTGTACAAACACCGACATCAACATTTAATTTTAGCTTGTTGAATTCAGGTGATCTCCATCTTTGGGACGCCTTCGGATCCTTTAACTTGTGGCTCTTTGAAGACAAAGCAAGAAAATCACCAAGAAAACTCAAACACTACTCAATAGTCATATCTGCCTCGGGAGGGATTCCCCATGAATCCATTTATTTCTGCAATTCCATAAATGCCAAGAAATAACATCAAACAAGCCAAACTCCTTCAGAGACAAAGACGATCTCATGAATTCAAGGAACTCCATTGGGTCGTTTGAGCCCCGGTCCTTCAATTTGTTCCAAAATCCACTCTTTTTTTAGGTTGCTAATGTCGCAGAACACTTCAAAATAGCATGAACATTATCCTCAATAGCACTCCCACCACATCTGGTACAATTTGAACAAATTTGAATCATCATGTAGTAAGTGGAAATCACTTTAGCTACGACTTTGATTAAAGTTTCTTTCCCTGCTGCTGAGAATAAAGACCCTTTCCATCCTCTTAATTTATTCCACACTTTGTTCTTAATGTAGTCAAAGATATCTTTCTTTCTTCTCTCCACAAAGGACGGTAACCCCAAGTAAAAGCCATGGTTGTCCACAATTCTAACCCTAAGGATATCAGCTAAAGCCCTTCTTCTTTCCATGGGAACAACTGCCCTTCTTCTTTCCATGGGAACAACTTTCCCAAAGGACAACTCTGATTTGTTGAAATTAATAAGTTGGCATGAGGCTTCCATATATTTGAGTAAGACCGTCTTGAAGCATTGGCAATCATTTTCATTTGCATCCTAGAAAATCAAGTTGTCATCTGAAAAAAAAAAAATGAGAAATCGATAGACCATTCCTTCCAAACTTTAAGCCATTAATGTTCCCATTAGTCCTCTACTGAATCAAACTAGAAAAAACTTCAGTACAAAATTAAAAAAAAAAAAAAAAAAAAAAAAAAAGAATGAGACAATGGGTTATCTTGTCTAAGCCCACGTCTCGGAATAATATTGCCCCTAGCTTCACCATTCAACAGAATTGAGTAGTTCACCATAATCACACACCCCATAATTTTCTTAACCCATCTCTCATCATAGCCAAGTTTAAGCATAACTTCTTCAATGAATCGCCATCCAACTTTATTGTAGGCTTTGGTTATGTCGAGCTTCAGAATTTTTTGATACTGTAAACTATTTATAATTTTTTTAAAAATTTATGGTCTAAAATAGCTAGAACGTATGCGATCATGAAAATAAATTAGATTAATTTTGTTTTTAAATGACAAAATCTGTTGAAAGTCTAATAGAATGATCCTATGAAGGGGATCTACTTAAATTTCATATACCATCTATACTATAATACATAAGCTTAACAATAAATAAACAGTCGGGTTTCTAAGGGGTCGGGGCGGACCCGCCCCGAGAAAGTTTGACAGGAAGGAAATCCTCTTTAGTTTCTGGGAATCGAATAGTCAAACTCAAAGGTGTTGACTTAAAAATGTCAAACTGGACCTTGCTCCGCCACAGCCGTAGCTGTCTTTCGCGGTTTAAAACGCAGCGTTTTCAGAAAAATGCACCTCTAGGATCGTCATTCTCCACCTCCGACGAGGCCCAAGCTGACAATGAGATTCCAGTCCAAGCAGCACCGCCGCCGGTCCAGGTCCAGCTCACGGAGTCATCCGGCCGAGGAGTTTTCGCTACTAGGAGAATTAGCGCCGGAGAGCTCTTACACACGGCTAAACCCCTCGTCTCTTACCCTTCTCTCTCTACCATCCAAAGTGTCTGTTATTTCTGTCTCAAAAAGGTTAAAAATTCTGCAGTTGATCAATCTCCAAGTGTTGCTTTTTGCAGTGAGAAGTGCGAAGAACAAGCTAAGGTACTGCCCACCATGTGTTTGATGTTTTGTTTCACAGAATATTATTGAATACCTGCTTAAATATACTAAGTTACGTATGAGTTGAATTCAAATTTTTCTCTTCCAATTAGTTATATTTGTGCTTCTGTACAGTACTTCCATTTTGGTATCATTAAGTCATGAATGTATTTAGTTAGTGGTTTTCTTTCTCTAAGTTCAGATCTTTCCACAAATGACTTTTGATTTGTAAAGAATGAGGTCTGCTTAATTTTTCACCAGAGCTTCTGAAATGGATTATGGGTCTTCATATTTAGTCACACAATCAGCTTTATTTCAAACTTTGTTTAATTTTTTTTCAGTCTTTCCTTGGTGTCGAGGGCAAAGCAGATTGGGTAGATTTTAATGACTATTGCCGGTAATGAAATCTTCTTCTTTGTTATTTGTGTGAAAAACAAACTCATATTTTCTTGTTGTTTTAATATTTAACTAGTCTCATTGTAAAGGTCTCATGGTTTAAAATATCCACTCCTAGTAAAGCGGTTTGCATGTATGGTCCTATCAGGAGCCACATCTGCTGACCTTCTCGACATACTTCAGCCTGCTATGTTGTCTCCTCGGATGATTTCAGAGGTCAGTGGCATAGTTATATCTCTTCAACCATGATTTACATTACTTTTCTGTGCCCATCGTAAATTTGTCATGAATTTCAGATGGAAGAAGGCTTTGATATCCTGAAGAGTGCTTTCAAAGTGGCAAAATTTCCTGATGAAAAGATGGCATGTATCCTCTCAATGGCTGAAGTTTAATGTGATTTTTTGCCCTTTTACTTTTTAGCTTCATTGTTATGTATCACTGTTTTAGAAATCACTTTCCTTTAACGTTTCAAGTTTTAACCAAGCAATGGTACACTGGAATTCTGGCACGGATTCGAATTAATGCGTTTCGAATTGAGTGTGCTGGAGGACTTTATGAAGATCTTCTCCAAGCTGCTGCAGCCTCTGTAGAAGCTGAAGGTGCTGTAGGAAATGCCGTTTATATGCTTCCTTCGTTCTATAATCATGACTGTGGTAAGTAACTAAGTTCTTGCCTTTTAATGTAATAAGTAAAGACTGCATTTGTTTCTTCCTGTTTCTGATTATTGACCAAAAATTTTGTTTATATTATTGTGTCTAAGAAAGAAAAAACAAATAACAAAAGCAAAAGAAGCATATGTAATCAATTTGTTTGGGGTTCATTCAAATTTTCGGAACTAATATGGTAGAGGGGCAATTTTTGATTATTATGAAGTATATGTAATCAATTTGTTTATACACTTTTGCTACAAATTAATAATAAATTGTTAATAGACTTTCCTTGGGGAAAAAAAACATTTGGTATCCATAATTTCCGAGATTAACTATATGCTACAAGGAAGCAAAACTGGTCCTGAGTTCTTTCTGAAAAACCTGTCATAGTCTCTTATTCGAATTGTCTGGTATTTTCACTACAGATCCCAACACCCACATCATATGGATAGAGAGTGCAGATGCGAAATTGATGGCTCTGCGTGATGTGGAGGAAGGTTTGCCTCATGTGTATTAGTTTATTTTCCTTTTTCAAATGCTCTTTTTCCTTCGAATTGAAAGTTTGTCCTGACAGTCGCTTATGCTTTCTCCTTAACATCCCCTTAACTGTTGGTGAATTTGAGTGAACAAAAAAAGGAAAAAAAAAACAGTTTTATTATCAAATAATTAGTAGAGCGACTGAATAGAAATACAAATAGCTACATTATGCTATCTTTCGTGTGAATAACTCTATGAAGCTCTTTGTTTAGTGAAGCAGTTTGCTGCTCACCACTGTGGTTCACACTAGAAATAGCTAATATCGTACTAAGAATTCATCAACACCTATCTATCTATTGACTCATTTGATTAGCGTACTTTGTAAATCTATATTTCTAAGGATATCTAATTGTGGATTTCTTTTCTTTTGCAGGTGAAGAGCTTCGGATATGCTACATAGATGCTAGTATGGATCGCGATGCTCGTCAAACTTTCCTGTCCCAAGGGTTTGGTTTTCATTGCACTTGTCTAAGGTGTATGTCTGGTGATTAAAATGTGTTTCAAAGAGAAAGACTTTTGTATTCGTGGGGTTGGGAGTGGGGATGAGGCTTTTATCGGCATTGGCTTTTCTCTTCAGTATATTTTGAGTGTTTTTTTTAGGCATAATAGAAGAAAGAGAGATCTAGGAGCTCCCTTTGGGATCCTTGCTTTCAACATGTTGAGAGATTTAATGATTTCCCAATGTTGAGTATCAAACTTGGTTATGGTCCTTTGAAAACTACAGTAACCACAGAACAAGATCTCACAAAAAACAATCCAAAGACAAATATAGTGATGTCCCTAGCAAACTTTGAAATAAGATATGACTTGGTTTGGCAATGCTTATACATACATTAAAATCACTTATTTCATAAATTTTCTACCTAAAGTTTATAGGTTAATATATAAACAAGCGTATTAAAAAGAAAATTTACACCACATATTTATAAAAAGGATAATGAAAGCTAGAGAGGGCAGCTTTTATCTTGACTTCCTAATACAATAAGCTTGAATAAAACCACTTTGTTGGATTTTCTTAAAAGAAAAAGTTCATAAGCGCATTTAATTTAGAGATGCTACTAAAACAAGGGTGTAGGCTGGTAACATTTCAAGATAGCTTGGTTAGCAAAATTATCAAAGCACGGTATTACCATAATGGAGATTGTTTATTTGTTGTGTTAGGAAACAATTCAAGCTTTATATGGAAAAGTATTTTTGAAGCTCAATCTATTCTCAAAGCATGTGGTATTTGGAGTGTTAGGCCCAAGTATAGAGGTGTTGCATCAGCCTTACTCTCAAGATCATTTTGTCATATCTAGTCATTCTGCCTTAAATGAGAGAGAGATTTAATATTGAATATTCCTATAAGTGCTTATGGTGAGGATCAATGGAGTTGGGCTCGGGAACTTTCTTGCGAGGCGCTCTTATTTTTCGTCATTTCGTATTTTTTATGACTATTTGTTATGGAAGATTTATCTTTCCAATAAATTGCAATATTTCCATTCAAAAAAAAAAAAAAAAACTTAATTCCTTAAATAAGAATTAGATGGTTTGTCTAATATTGAGGTTAATGTTCTGGTTTTTGTAGAAAGCTTTGGAACTTAAAACTTCCTCTAAAGGTGAAAATTTTTCTTTAGTGTACTTCAACTTCAAGTCTTCCTACCAATGTCCTACTATTGTCAGAAAGGGTAAATTTTGGTAGGTCGTATAAGGGTTGTATTGTATTAAATAACAAATAATACTATCTTTGGATAAAATATTATATTGTATTAATTATTACGACTATAAATTTTAACACAATGTGAGTCGGATATGGGATCCGAGTCCATGGGGTCGGATATGGGGTTCGGGATTTAGGTCTCAGTCCAGGTCCAAGTTCAAGTCCCGGTTTGGGTCTAGGGTCCAGGGTCTGGGTCCGAGGTTCGAGTCCAAGTCCGGGGTCTAGGTTCAGGTTCGAGTCCAAGCCATGGTCGGGATTGGGATGGAGTTTATTGTGAAGAAATTATAATTTTACATAACCTATTAGTACAAATCAATACCAAACATAGTATTCTATTAAATAATATTAATATAATACAATACATTACAATCTAACACAATACTATACAATGTTGTTTACTGAGTTTTTTGGAAAACTAATATTAAATAGAAAAGTTAAAAGAAAATATAACTCAGAGTTTTTACGTGGTTGGGGCGTCAACGAGCCTTACTCCATAAGTAAATATTATTAAGTATTTTGCTTGAAAAACTTAAAGGAAAGGATTACCATAAGTATGAGCACTCTATTCTTTGCCTGAGCAAGTGAGCCAAGATTTTCCAACCATTTGCATGAAGGTTTCAATGAGTATTTATAGTGTTGTAAAAGTCAAACTAGTTACCATTTTCTCTCTAATAGGGAGTTTACAAATAATATATTGACTTTGGACTTATATTGTGAAATTAAATCAAAAAATATTAATTTTCACACTAATTCAATTTCTCACTAATGTTGAGACCAAACTTATCAAAATTAAATACTAATTTAGACACTAAATATGTCTAAATGATGCATCAATTATTAGACACCAAACATGTCTAAATATCACATTTAACTTTAGACATTAAACATGTCCAAATTACACTTTATTTTAAGACACTAAGTATGTCTCAAATATACTCATTCTTAGTTTTAGACACCAAGCATGCTTAAACTAATCATATTGGAGTATCATCCCCACACTTTCAGATTTCATTATCAAGATAATATTTTGTATCTTGATTTAAAATATCTAGAAGACCACTTTGCCTCTATACTCTTTTTAATTTCTTTCTTGAAATTATTTTTACAAAATTTTGACACTAAAATTTCTCATATGCACAACCAAAATTGATTTAGAAATTTTAATTTAAAATCAAATAAATTAATCAACAATATCTCAGCACATTTTGATTCAATTTGTGGCTCACCCTATATTTCTACCATAAAGTGAAAATTTAAATTTACTTTAAAATAAAACATCTACATTTTATTTTAATCTCAACATATAATCTTTCAAGATAATCTCTTAAAATAGCACTTTTGTGGATTATTCTCTTTCTCTTAATTAAAATGATTCTTTGATCACTTTAAAAATATCAAACTCACATCACTACTCACAGAATAATGGAATTATTTCCATCCATTATCTTAAGATTATCTCCCTATTGAGATTAGCCCAAAATTATAATAAATTTAACAAAATTTTCATCAATTTTTTATACACCAAATTAATTTTTTAAGACTCAAAATTGCTTCTTTAATTTTGTCATCTTTTTTTACATTTTTAAATCTACCATGATTCACTTACTTTGAGTCCAAAATTGTTCTTTCACTTTATGGCTCATTTTATAAGTTTGGATCCACTTGATCCATTTCACAAGTTTAAAAGATTTAACTTCTAATAAGTTAATCTTTCCTTATCTCATCAAATTGAAATGGTTATCTTCTTAATTTCTCACAACATCCTACATAAAATATGTGACTATGAAAGTCATTTTTTCTTATCTTACTATATAAGATGTTCATCGTTAAATGAAAAATAAATTCAAAAAATCTTTTATTCACAAAAGATGATGATTTTTAATCATCGTCACTATTATTATCATATACACTAAATATGATAAGTTATATATACATATATTATTAGACATCAATATTATATATTACTCTCATGTATTAAATAACTCTTAAATTTTATGCTAATTAATATATTATATATGTCACTACAAAAAACAGCTATTTTTAGTGATAATTTTTTAGTCACAACATAAATTTTTTTGTGACAAAATGTGACTTTTGGTCACAGCAAAAAACTACTTGTGACTAAAACATAGTATTCAGACACAAATTGTCACTAATTTACTTTTAGTTACAACAAGTATTGTGACTAAAACCACATTTTGTCACCACAAATTGTAATTTTTGTGACTAATACATTTAACTACGGACTTTTTAGTCACAACATAGGAATGATAATTAATAATTATTCACAACTTTTTTACTTTTAATCACAAATTTTGTTGTAACGAAAAGTAAGATTTTTTGTAGTATGTTACTATCATTTCACATATAACATACATATAATATATATGTATATATATTAATTAATTACATAACTATACATACCTCTCACTTATAATATATATACACTTTAATATACATATATAATATATATTATATATACATGTCATCTAAATATATATAATATAAATCACTCATGATATATATTATATATCTCACATATATATATATAAATATGTTGTAATCTTAAAACTATACACAATAAAACTAAACTAGGCATAAGTTCTTAGAGTCTTTTTTAAGGATTTCTTTAATAAAGTGTAATAGGATCCATGAAAAATTAATAAACAACCATAAAATGGCATTTGAATATTATTTATTATTTATAAATAAATATAATATTTTTTTTAATGTATATTATATGTAATTGAATTTGATCGGTTTTTAATTAGATTTTAAAAGTGTCCTATAATAACAGATTCAATTCAATTAGAATCGAACAATTTACCTCTAATCTAATTTTTCATAATTGAATTAGATTGATTCGGTCTAATTAGATTAATTTGAAAATTGCCCACCCATTATAATTAAACATAAATAAGTACATAGATTTTTTCAATGAAAAAAGTGGGTGGCTATATAATATTTTTGGTGGTATGATTATTATGAATTTACGATGTTTTATTATTACAAGATTATTGTGCCTAAGAAAACCTAATCCTTATTAATGCATACATAATAAGTCAGAGGCTGCAATCTAAACCGAAAATGTCTCCACAGTTCAGAGAACACTCTGAACTCTCTCTACTCACTTCTCCCAAAAAAAAAAGTTGAAACATATGGTTTAACCACTCAAAGATTGCTGACCAAAATAACATGTAATTTTCATGATAAAATTCATAAATAATTTACATTTACCAATAATAAAAAAAAAATTATAAGCACAAAATCTTGTTATAAGAGTCCATCTATCTAATAATCTAGCCAGCCAATGACACCAAAATCAATTCCAACACTCACACCCTTTTTCTTCCCCTGTTTTTATTGCATTAAATTATGTGAGTTACTAAAAAATCCCACATCGGCAAAGAAGTCTGATCAACGGAGTCAAATAAAGAGAGTTCCCGCCATCTTAGCCGTTGGTGGGTAAGTATGATACTTACCTCTCTAAAAGGTGGCAAAAAGAGAGCCTTTTTGGTCATCAAAACAAATCTCTCCTATAAATCTCACTATTCTAATTCACCTAATCCTCATCTTATTTCATCAATCTTCTTTTACATCCAAACCCCACCTTCCTTTCTTTCTTTCTTTCTTTCTTTTCTCTTCATAACCAACCAAACTAAACTAAACCCATCTCTTATATTTTAGAACTCAGTTAGTTTACTTGCTTTTTTCACTTTGTGTTTTAGCTAAACTCTTCAAACTAAGTCAAGCCCAATTTTTATCTAAATCACATAAAGTTTGTCACCCTTATTTTTTTTTTTTACTTTTTTCTTTTTTCTTTTTTTCTTTTCTTTCTTCATAAACTTTTTTTTTCCTACTTCACTCCCACTTAGTTTTATGATCATGGGAGCTTTGTTCCTCAACTCTTCTTCTTCCATTTCCCCTGTTGTTCTTGCAAGAGTCCCCGAAAAGCGCGGCTGCAGCCTCTCAAGGAGGAACAATTTCAGCTTGGTGCGTTGCCAAGGTGGTGGGAATGTCATAAAGACTATTGGATCATTCTCTTCTGTTTTGAGTCCAAGAGCAGCTGCAGCAGCTGCCTCTTCTGCAATGAGCACTGATCATGGAGCTGCTGTGGTTGTGGAAAATGGGAGCTTGGTTTTGTCTCCCAATGGGAAAACTCAGGCAGAGAATGGCATTGCAGTCAAGGAATTGGTCCCATATGGAGGATCACAATCAAACTCTTCATTGGAAATGCATGATGGTATTGGAATTGTAAGTTTTCTCAGAGGAAAAAGCTTTTTTGTAACTGGTGCAACTGGGTTTCTTGCTAAAGGTACATTTCTACATTATACTTCCATGTTATATATATTATTCTTATATGAAAGGTTTGTGATCCTTGTTAAAATATTGCAGTACTAGTAGAAAAAATACTAAGGACAGTTCCTGATGTTGGTAAGATATATCTGTTGATCAAAGCCAAGAACAAGGAAGCTGCTATGGGAAGGTTGAAAAATGAAGTATGTCTTTTTATTTGTTTGGTTTTGGGGAATGATGTGTCTTCAAAACCAGCTTCACCAATGAATAATTGATTTTGTTTGCTTAGTGTTATACTCTTTTGGCTCTAAAAGCTTAGTTCTAATTTATTATTGCACTTTAGATCATAAACACAGAGCTGTTCAAGAGACTCCAGAAAACTTATGGAAAATCCTATCAGTCATTCATGTTGAGCAAACTAGTTCCTGTAGTAGGCAATGTATGTGAATCTGATCTGGGATTAAGTGGCGATATAGCCGAAACTATTGCGAAAGAAGTAGATGTCATTGTGAATTCTGCAGCAAATACAACATTTGATGAAAGGTTATGCCTTTTCTTTGATTTTTGTTTCCCTTTGAGACAAGTTATGGTGCTCATAAGAAAATTTCAAGGCTAACAAGTTGGAATTGTAAGTACTAACTACTTTTCTTTGTTAGATATGATGTTGCTTTGGCTATAAACACAAAAGGGCCGTGTCACCTTATGAACTTTTCTAAGAATTGTAAGAAACTAAAGCTATTCATGCAAGTATCAACAGGTACATATAAATGTTTTTTTGTTATGGCCTCTTCAAATGTTTACTAGACAGCAAAATTGAATGAGTTTTTTTTCTTCTTCTTCTTCTTCTTCACATACACAGCTTATGTAAATGGACAAAGACAAGGAAAGATTATGGAAAAGCCATTTCGTATAGGAGAAACCATTTCAGGGGAGAACTTTGTTTCTGAAACCCCACCAGGATTACTTCCCATACTTGATATTGAAAAAGAAATAGAGCTGGCTTTTAACTCAAAGGAAGATCTAGAAAACAATGCTTTGACACAAAAGATGAAAGGGTTGGGTTTAGAAAGGTAATGACTAATGAGTTTTTCTCTTTTTATTACCACACAAGACCTTAGAGTTGTATAATAGTTGGCCATTATAATCAGGGCTCAACAATATGGATGGCAAGATACTTATGTGTTTACAAAAGCCATGGGAGAAATGATGATTGATAGTATGAGGGGAGATGTACCAGTAGTCATAATGAGACCTAGTGTCATTGAAAGTACTTTCAAAGAGCCATTCCCTGGATGGATGGAGGGAAATAGGTACATTCCCATAATTGCAAAATTGCATTTATTTTCTTCTAAGTTTTGAGATAAGGCCCTCATAAACTCATCTCTTCTTATAGGATGATGGATCCAATAATTTTGTACTATGGAAAAGGACAGCTGTCAGGTTTCCTAGTGGACCCCAATGGAGTACTTGATGTGGTAATTAAATTGTTCATTCATATGTTTTTTTAGATCCTTTTTCTGTTTTGAGATAAGCTAAGAATGTACTAAGGATCATCTTTTTCTTAACTTGGCTATTGGCAGGTACCAGCTGACATGGTTGTTAATGCAACCTTGGCAGCCATGGCAAAGCATGGATTGGCTCAAAAACCAGATATCAATGTTTACCAAATCGCTTCTTCGGTTGTGAACCCTCTAGTGTTTCATGACCTTGCTAGACTACTGTATGAACACTATAACAACTCACCATGTGTTGATCCTAATGGTAGGCCAATCCATGTTCCTTCCATGAAGCTATTCAACTCAAAGGAAGATTTCTCTGAACACCTTTGGAGAGATACTGTCCAACGAAATGGGTTATTAACTATGGCTTCCTCAAATAAAAAGCTGTCTCAGAAACTTGAAATCATTTGCAGAAAGTCAGTGGAGCAAGCAAAGCACTTAGCTAACATTTATGAGCCATACACTTTCTATAATGGAAGGTAAGATGATTACATTTACAATTACAACCACATTAATCATATCATATGGATAGATTTTGATACTAAGAACTGTACTTGTATCCAGGTTTGATAACAGCAATACACAAAGACTAATGGATATCATGTCAGAGGAAGAAAGGAGGAAGTTTGGGTTTGACGTGGAGAGCATTGATTGGTCAGATTACATCACAAATGTCCATATTCCTGGTCTAAGAAGGCATGTCATGAAGGGTAGAGGGATGCCTAGCTAGCTTCTTTGAATCACATATCAAGTCCTGCAAATGTCATAAATGAATGTTGCTTCTTTCTTTTTATTAAATATTTTCTTTTACTTTTCTTTTTTTCTTCTTCTTCTTCTTCACATCACACCTATAAAGGTATAAAAGGCAAAAGAAAAAGTGGTTGCCTTTACTTATGTGTAATTTATATATATCTTATCAAACTTCTGTGATCATGGTGCTCCTTCAGTTCTTGTAAATCTTATTGAGGATCTGGGGAGTTGTTTGGATTTCTATAAACAATAACAAGTTCTCCTCTATATGTGTACTAAAGGAAAGTAAATATATTACATGTTTGTGTGTTTGGTCAATTTTTACAACTACTCTCATACACACTATATATATAACTGGCCTAAGAAAATAGTGTTATGTAATCCATTAATATAGTTGTTACAATATTACATAATATAAGATCTTCCAAATAATGCCTTTTATGTCTTTTTTTTTTCAATGAAGTTTGATTTTGGTAGTTGTGATTTAAATCAAGTTACACGCCCCCAACAAAATTGTTATTGTTAAATTAGTGCTAGATTGACATAAATGAAAATTTAAACTTAAAGGGGTAAAATTTATAATTTAGGACTGTAAAAATTATTATATAGAGATGTTTGTAGCACTTGAAATGCTTAACTGAACTAATTTGACGACAAAACTCCCCATAATTAACAAGTGTTTTAGTTGGACATTGTTGTTATTGGTGAAATTGCTTTAGAGCATCCCAATTTCCAATGCATGGTTAAATAGCTAGTTGGGCCCAATTTTAATGTTTTTTTTTTTTGGGTAGTTTAATAAATATAGAAAAAAAGTAGAAATAAATAATGTAAAAAAATATAAAAATAAATAAACAAAAATTAAAATATGAGAAATTAAATAAAAGAACATAAATAAAGTTATAAAATTTATAATAACTATTACTGGAAAAATCGCCAGAGTAGATATCAGTCCTGAAAAGGTTACTGAAAAAGTCATCAGTGCTAAAAAAATCGTTAGAAAAGTCATTTGTACCGAAAAAGTTGTTAAAAAAATCACCAAAAAATTCATCGATGCCAAAAAAATTACCGAAGTTGTCATCGGTGCCAGAAAAGTCACTGAAGTTGTCATTATCGTCAGAAAAGTCACCGGAATTAGATGTCTCGGGTATAAATTAAAATAGAACTAACACAGAATAACTCAAACCGATTATAATTAAAATAGAACTGGTTTTATAACATAATGAATAACACAAAATAATCCAAACCGGTTATCATTAAATAGAACCGGTTCTATAACAGTGATATAATGAAAAATAAATAAATAACACAAAATGACTCAAACAGATTATAATTAAAATAGAACAGGTTCTATAACATAATGAATAAAAACAAAGAACACAAAATAACTCAAACGGCTATAATTAAAATTATTTTGCCTTACCATTTTGTGAATCTTGTGTTTTAGGAAAATAACATAAGATGAAGTTTACTCCGGCAAGGCACACAACTAAGAAGACACTTGAATATGTGCATGGTGATCTTTGGGGGCCATACAAGGTGTCTACTCACTCCGGTAACTAATATTTTCTTTCAATAGTTGATGACTATAGTAGGTGTGTTTGAACCTATTTGTTAGTAACTAAGGATGAGTGAATTGAACAGTTTAAAATTTGGAAAATACAGGTGGAAAACTAAATAGATCTTAAATTTGAGAACCTTAGGACGGATAATGGGTTGGAGTTTATAAACTCTGAATTTGACAAGTTGTGTCAAGAATTTAGAATCACTAAGCATAGAACCGTAGTGAAGACCCCATAGCAAAATGGTATTGCTGAAAGGATGAACTGAACCTTATTGAACAAAGTTAAATGTTTACTGTTCAGTTCCAGATTAGAAAAAATATATTGGGGGGAAGCTTTAGCAACTGCAATCTACCTTATAAATAGAAGCTCAAATAGAGTTATAGACTTAAAAACACCTTATGAAATGTGGTATAACAGAACACCCAACCTAACGCAATTAAGAATATTTTGGCGTACAACATATGTACACTAATCTATTGACAAGCTGGAACTTATATCCGTTAAGGGAATTCTCCTAGGCTATGCCTTAGGTACCAATGGGTATAGAATTTGTATTTTTGAAAAGGGTAAGCCAAAGGTAGTGATTACTAGAAATATTATTTTCAATGAGTTAGAATATCCTCATTTGACATCCAAGAAAGGTAGTGTGTCTCCTTGTGATGTAGGAAAAACAAGAAAGAAAAGAACTACAAGCATGGAAATGGATTTCGGAACGAAGCTCCCAAAAGAAGGTCCACAGAAGAAAGCTAGTATGGAACTGGAAGACAATGCGCAGACGGAAGCAAAAGCGGAGCCAAAAGATAATAAAGACCAAATAGAAGTTTTAAAAGGATTCACATAGGCAAATCTGGAAGGTTATCAGTTGGCGCGTGATGGAACCAAAAGAGAGATTTACCATCTAGCAAGATTCGCGGAAGCAGACTTAATAGCATTTGCACTGGTAGCAGTACAACAAACTAAAATTGAAGATCTCGGTGCTACGAAGAGGCAATTCCAAGTGGAAACAAATCTAAATTGCTTCAGGCCATGGACAAGAGATGGATTCATTCTGAAAGAACAAGACTTGGGTTGTTACCAAAGCCGGAGAACAAAAAGATTGTGGAGTGCAAATGGATTCTTAAGACGAAAGATGAAATCAATAAAATGAACCAGTGAGGTTCAAAGCCAAGTTAGTTGCTAAGGGCTTTACTTAGGTCTAGGGGTAAAAATTGGTCGATTATGGTCAGTTTTTACAAATTTATAACCGACTAGTCGTTTGCGGTTTTTATTTTACAAAAATCGTAACAGATCATTTAGAAATTATAACGGTATAAAACTAACTGTACAATTTTTGGGAATTGTTAGTGGTTTTTTAGTTTGGCAGTTTTGGGCGGTTTTTGGTGGTTTTAGGCAGTTTTGGGCGGTTTATGGCAGTTTTGGCAATTTTTTGGTTTAACTATTTTTTTTATTTCAAAATTTGAAACCAACCGCCATGTCAAAAAAACTATAACCGAAACTGACCGCCAAATTTGGTGATGACATGAAACCGAAAATTCAATTGCGGTCTAGTTGATTTGATGGTCAGATTTGATTTTTTTAGTTTTTATGAACACCCTTACTTAGGTCGAAGGAATTGACTACACTAAAATTTTCTCACTTGTGGTAAAGTACAAGACAATAAGATTGATGTTGTCTTTGGTAGCTTAAATAGAGTTTGAAGTTGAACAACTTGATGTTAAGACTGCTTTTCTGAATAGATTCTTGGATGAAAAGATCTACATGAAGCAACCACCTGGGTTTCAGGTGGAAGGGAAAGGAGTTGAGTTGGTATGCAAGCTTAATAGATCTTTATATGGTTTGAAATAGTCCCCAAGGCAATGGAATTAAAAATTTGATACTTATATGCAACAAATCAGGTTTAAACAATTTGCATACAATCATTGCTTATATTTCAAGAATCTGGAGCAATCTACAGTCGTGTTCCTATTACTCTATGTGGATGATATGCTCATCATGGGCAAGGATAAATCTGTGATCAAAACTATTAAAGACAAACTCAAAAGAGAATTTGAGATGAAGGAGCTTGGACCAGTTTAAAAGATACTTGGCACTAAAGTCTCAAGGAATCGGAAGGAATCAGACTATTATCCTAAAGTAGTCTGGGTACATCAAGAAAGTTATTCAAAAGTTCAACATAAAAGACGCAAAGAGTACATCTATCTCATTAGGGGGTAATTTATTTTTTCGAAGGAATAGTGTCTGAACAGTTCGAATGAGAAAGAGGAAATGAAGGATGTACCCTATGCTATGGTCTTAGGATGTTTAATGTATGTGATGGTGAGCACTAAACCGGACATTGCTCACGCTCTAAGCATCTTAAGCTGGCTCATGTCCAATTCGGGCATTTAACATTGAAAGGCCCTCAAATGGTTATTAAGGTACTTGAAGGGCACTTGAGATTATGGTCTGACCTATTAGAAAGAAAAATGAGAATTGGAGTTAAAATGGTTCATGGATGTTGACTATGCCGCGAACAGATATACAAGAAAATCAATCACTTCCTACGTTTTCTTAACAAACCAGAATTGTATAAGTTGGAAAGCCCAATTACAGTCTGTGGTTGCTCTTTCCACCACGAAACCAAAATTCATGGCGACTGCAAGAGCATTCAAGGAAGCATTATGGCTTCGGGGAGCTCTTTATGAATTGATACAAATTAAAAGGGGGAGTGATTGTGTATTCAGATATCCATGTTGGATTTTATGCCCTAAATAAAACTCATTTCAATATAATCAGATTTACTTATTAATATAGATCATAAATAACATTTAATGTTGCATGGTTCACATGATTTATTTCATGATTATATGTACATGATGTATAAATTCATCTGAAACCCTTTTCACATACTTGATCCTGTTTATTGTGCTGTCAACACATTGGAAAGTAAACATGACTATGTGAATAAAGTTTCCTAGATTTATCAGACATAGGGTTTTACTGATATGATAATCTACAACAAGAGTTTACTTGCATTTGGAGAAATTCTATGTTCTTTCCAGAGCATTGGTTAAAGTAAAGCTCAGGTTGGATGCATGGAGTATGCATCGGAAGGGACCGATATTGAACTTTGACTTAGATTTATTAAACTTACCGTAATATCTATTCAAGTCAATATCGCCTAGTTGATCCTAGATCAAATGTTCTTAATCCTGTTATGATTAGGCTCAATCTTGAAACGCTATTCTTGTTCTTTGATTTGTTAGTTAAGCCTACTTTTAGGTCAGGGTGATACTTACATTTTGGGAACACGGTAGTGCAATTGAGTGGGAGCGCTAACATAAACATGGAATCTATAGCTTCTATCTGGCGAATAGTAAGCAAAGGATGATCTCCTTCGAGCTTGACCAAACGAACATAAATGGTGGAGTACTCATTTCACATAAGCTGAAATATCATTTATACGGGGTCAAGTGTTTTAAGGAATAAATACATTGTAGGGTGTAACGGTAATTTAATCCCTTTACAGTGTAGATCATTCATATAGAGGATCATTGATCAAATTAGGATTATAACAATGGATAACTAATGATGTGTCTATGTGGTGGAACATATAGAGCATTCGATATACTGAGAGTGCAATTCTAAGTTCTATGCGTGGATTCAACGAATAATTAATAAGTTAATGAATTTTAGTGCTAAATTCTTGATCTACTTATTGGAAGCTCGGTTATATAGACCCATGGTCCCCCCACTAGTTGAGATAATATTGCTTGTAAGACTCATGTAATTGGTTTTGATTAATCAATTATAATTCTCAAATTAGACTATGTCTATTTGTGAATTTTTCACTAAGTAAGGGCGAAATTGTAAAGAAAGAGTTTATAGGGGCATATTTGTTAATTATGATACTTTGTATGGTTCAATTAATAAATATGATAAATGACAATATTATTTAATAATTATTTATAGTTATTAAATAGTTAGAATTGGCATTTAAATGGTTGAATTAGAAAATTGGCGTTTTTGAGAAAATCAGATGCAGAAAAGATAAAACTGCAAAATTACAAAAAGTGAGGCCCAAATCCACTATGTAGGGCCGGCCACTTTTGTAGGGTTTTTTCCTCTGATATTTTCATTATTTTAATGCCAAATAATTCAAACCTAACCCTAGTGGAATGCTATAAATAGATAGTGAAGGCTTCAGGAAAATCACACACTTTCTTCTGACACTTCTGATTCAGAAAAAACTGAGCCTTCTCTCTCCCTATCTGGCTGACCACTCCCTCTCTCTTTCTTCCCTCTTAAATTTTGAAATCTTAGTGATTAGAGTAGTGCCCACACACAGCAAGTGATACCTCAATCATAGTGAGGAAGATCGTGAAGAAAGACATTCAGCAAGAAGGAGGTTTCAGCATCAAAGATTCAGAGAAAGAGATCCAGGTTCAGATATTGATAATGCTCTGCTACAGAAAGGAATCAAGGGCTAGATATCTGAACGGAAGGAGTCATTATATTCCGCTGCAACCAATGTAAGGTTCCTTAACTTTATATGTGTTTATTTCATTGTTTTAGAAAGTTCATATTTAGGGTGTTAATCAACATACTTGTGAGTAGGGCTGTACATCGGTCGGTTTAGTCGGTTTATACTATATATTTTCCAACCCAACATAAAGATCGGGTTATAAAATTCTGCATGCAAACTGCCCAATTTAAAAAAAAAAATTCTGGACCCGACCGACGGGTTGGGCGGGTTGGGCGGGTTAACCCGCCCAAACCGAATTAGGAGGTTTTTTTTTTTTTTTTTTTTTTCTTTTTCGCATTCAACTAAAATAAAAATTAATAACATTAAATACATAATATTCCAAATCTAAATTCAATTTAGGGATTGGGTTTTTTTTAATATATATTATATATTATTATATATTATATAATATATAATATATATAAAAAAAAAAAAAAAAAAAAACTCTTAATCGGGTTAAATCGGTTTGGGCGGGTTCATTGGGCGGTTTGGGTCAAAATTCAACCCGCCCAATTTACAGATTGGGCGGTTTAGAATTTTGTCAAGTTATGTCGGTTTGTATTTTTTTTCGGTTTTGTCGGTTTGGTTTAGTCGGGTTATTCGGGTTGGGCGGTTTACGAAAATTTCTGTACAGCCCTACTTGTGAGTAGATCTAAGATCCTGGTAAAATAATTTCCAACAATCCAGTCATCCATCAATCTTTGTAAGAACCAGGTTTATCATGAAAAGAGCAAACATATAAATATAGGACTCTACTAGATTAGAGAGAAGATAGAAAGATTGGTTAAATTAGAAAAGGTCGGATCTGAAGATAATCCTACTGATGTTGGGAGTAAGGTATTAACTGTAAAGAAGTTCAAACATTGCTTGGGCTTGGTCAATCTCAGAAGCTAGTATAATGAGATTCCTGGAACACCAACCATGATGGATGCATTCTTTCTTCATCATCGTCATACTTTTAATTTGAAGAAACTATGTGAAAGTTGTGGAATAGTTCCTCCAAATTATAAGGTCTCCAAAAGTTTTTCCTAGAAATTTTTTAACTCGCCTAAGTAGGTCCTGGAAGGCTTTCTTGTCCTTCCAGGAAGGGTCCTCAGGAAAGCTAGCATTCCTCCAAAAAGAAGTTATAAATGGCTAGTTGTTTCTCCTAAAAATTAGTTCCAAATAGTCGACTCCAGCTAGCTCTTTCCTATCCGAGAAGCTCCTCCTACGAGTGCTTTGGTTCGTGATTCTGAAAGCTCTCATACACGCTCCCGGAAGCACCTATACTTAAGCTGACGTGGAGATCTTTCTCATGATAGAGTTTGCTAAGTCCTAACTAACTTAACAACTTAACTTCTTGCAGCTACCGACTTTAGGATCTTGATCCTAAGCCTATAAATATAACCATCACTTATCTTTTTAGACAGAACGATCAGATTGAGTTTAGAGAGAGAGAGAGAGAGAGAGAGAGAGAGAGAGAGAGAGAGAGAGAGAGAGAGAGAGAGAGAGAGAGAGAGAGAGAGAGAGAAGATTGAGAGGTAGAGAGAGAAAAAAGTACAGAGAAAAGAGAGAGATTGGGTTTGGATTTTGTATGAAGAAGATTCTTGGGTAAGAGTATAAGAGTTGAAACACTTTGAGAGAACTCATCAAAGAATCGATCTCGACTATAATGTACCTAGTTCTTGCTCAACCAATAAAAAGGATTTCGGTAGTGTTCCAAAACTAAATTAGAGTCATAGATCACATCGATTTATTAGACTTGAACCAATATATATCTCTATGTTGATTTTATTGTTTCTTGTTTTATTTTCATTTCTGACTTTCCATACTCTGTTCATCTTTTTTTTTCTCTGGTTATTGTTTATTATTTATTAATCTTATCAATACTAATTATTTAGTTATTTAAATTTTAATTAATCTGATTCTCCACCACTAGTAGTAATTTCTCACAGGGAGTATATCTTCATCTTAATGTACTGTTGTTCTTACAATGTTTTAAGCTTTTCTTTATGTATTTTCTCTATTATTCAGTTCATGTTGTGTAGCTTTGACTTAACATTGACACAATATAGGAAAATAGCACGGATTGGAAAATATAAAAACTCACAATATTCTAATTCATATAACAACAAATTAAATATAAAATAAAATATTTAATTTTATAACATTATAAAAACAATAGTTCTGGTCCATAAAAATATTCAAAAGGAGAGATATAACATTATAAAAACAATAAAAAAAAATATAAGAATATAATAGTTCTGGTGTTTCTGGTTGGTGGTAAAGAAGATCATTCTAAGCTAAACAGATACTCTTTACGTCTCTTCTTGATCAAACATTTCTATTGTAAATCATGGTCCAAGTTGTTGAAATATAGGGAATACTATAATGCTTATTTCATAGTGGAGGGCTTGTTCCTGGAAATTTTGTGGAGTCAACCAAATATATTTAATAAAATTGACTACATTGAAAAAATTATTATATTAATATATTTAAAATTGGTTTTAAACTCATTCTATATTGGCAACTAATCAAAGAGAGAGGTGAGATATCACACACACCATAACAAATGTCGATTGCCACTTGGCACGCGTCAAGCTCAAATTAGACCATTTGAAAAAATAAACAAAATAAACAAATCCAATTAGAGGACCTGCATCTCCACTGGTAGCATCATCATTTAATGGTATTAAAAATTTACACATCATTTAAAAATAATATTTTTTTTATCTCTCTTTCATATTGTTGTTGGTACTCTTACTTTTAAAAATACTTCAATGTATGTATCTTTAAAAATACTATAATTATGATTTCATATATTATTATTTAATATATAGTCTAATCTTTAGCTACAATAACTTTTTGGCTTAATGTTTTATTAAAAAAATGAATAGCATCAATACTACAACATAGCATCCATGCAAATATTTAGAATAACATTTTTTTCTCTCTAATGGTATAGCATCATAATATTTTGCCACATAATATGTACATCTCACCAAGCATCCTCTAAAGTTTTACCACTGAAGATGCTCTAATGATACCATTATTTAAAGATACTAAAATTCTTCAAATCATTTGAAAATATAACATTTCATTTTAAATAATTCTTTCACATTATTTTGACACTCTTACTTCTAAAAACACTACAATAATATAGCATATTTCAAGATGCTATTATAAACATATTATTTGTTTTAATTATAAATTGTATAACTTTATTTACTTTAATTTTTTATTTTTATTTAAAAAAAAATAGCATCAATAATATCATTGTATGATATCAATAAAAATTCCTAAAATAACATGTGTAAATTCAAAAATCTGGACACAGACTTCCAAAACATATCTGCTTGCTAGATTGGCGAGAATGAAATATTTGTTAAATAAAAGTAAAGAGAGACACAAAAATTTATAGTAGTTCACTCCCTGTATCGCGACAGTAATAGAGCTACGTCTATTTTGAGTTTTTATTTCTTACAAGATGGTATTACAGAAAAAGCTAAGCGTCAAAACTTCAATTTCTAGAGTGAGAAACTAGATATAGAAGCTCTGACCTTGTAGGTAATTTTCTGAATGTGAAAAATAAACTAAGGGAGTTCTGCTTTTATAGGTGAAGGAGGCCTTTGAAGAAAAAAAAATACAAGTTGGCTATTTTTGACTGTAAATGATAATCTAACAGTGAAAATTAACTTTTAAGGTTGATCGTCTCAGAGCTCGGGTCGAAATGGCAGGACCCACTCCAAGTAAGCTTGAGCTTATTTTCATAACTCTCTTGGGATGAAATTTGGGGACGATAACTTCAGAATTATGATTAAAGTGTGAGACATGACTTAATAGAGAATTGAAATAGCTTTGAACCGCAAGTTGAATCACATCAATTAAATTAATATTGAGTGAGTTATGGTCATTTTACTGAAGGCAATTCATGACCCAGCGTACAGGTTGACATATGACGTTAACATCCATGGGATGTACTTTATGATGCCTAAGTAATATTTTGACATCACTTAGTCTGTTTACATATTATGGCGAATCTAGTCACCAGTTCTCAGAGATGTTGCTGTTCTGTGGAAATAAGAGACTCGAAACTCTTCATTTCCAAGTGTTCTTCTCATCTTGGAAATGAGAAATACGAAGTTGTGAATTTGATTTTTTTTAACTTCATCGATCTTAGTTATTGTGGAAAACTAGACGGACGGTCGAAACGAAATCAGAATCAGATAATCAATTGCCAGCGCACCAGGTCATTTGTCAACTTGGGCCTTCCGGATACATACAAGACTTCCTTCCCGGATGGACCGTCAAGACTGACAATAAGCTATACGGGAGAGATATTCTATATGCAGTATAAGCTTATCTAGAAATACCTTCCGAATTCTACAAGACCTTCCGCATTGGGCTTTTTGGATTCACGCTAAGCGTCCAGTATCTACTCTCCGAATTAATAACTTCTATCCCGAACGACAAAACTTATAACCATAACCAATAAGAATGACTATAGAATATATGATATGAAATGTAATACATATGTAAATAACAAACATATTTTATAATCATAGAATAAAATATAAATAAACTGAAGGAAAACTTACATCACAAAAATATTATTGTGTTGATATCGTGTTGAATAATATTATAACTATTAATATACTAACAGAATATGAGAATAAGAGAAGAATTTCATTAGTTGTGAATGTATATCTTTACAACATGATAGTCTCTTTATTTATAGGACAATGATTATTAAGTATAAGAATTAAATAATTTAGGATTACAAAAATTACAGAAAAATTACTATGATCTTAAGTGTAACTAGAATTACATAAAATAAATATAATAATAAAGTTGGTGATGCATAAATAATGACATTCACTATCATTATTCTTTCATAACAAATTTAAAGAGAAATTATATGTAAGCTCTTAATTTACATATGTGTACTAAATTTAATCATGTGGAGACATATTTAGTTATATGATTAAAATTCATTAATATAAATGATAATCACTATTCTTAAAAGAGGATTGTTATAGGATAATCACTATTCTTAAAAGAGGGTTGTTATAGGATACTAAGATATGAGATGGTGCCTTACAATTAATTAATAGTTCTTTATAATTTTTATTAAATTAAAATAAGTGGAACTAAATATTAAATTATATTAATAGTGATTTATATATTATAAGAGTGTTAGAGATGCCCTTTAATATTTCTCTTCTTAAAATAATGAGAAATATTAAAAGCATTAATGGTGTCTAGCATCTTATGATGTGTTAATATTGTTATTGGTTCAATTAAATAACGTGTCTCGTATAATATAATAACTTCTAAAGAATATCTACTAATTGCAAAGTGATACGTTTAGATGGTGCTAGTCACTACTAATCTTCAATAACAATACTTTAAAATAAATCATAAATATTCTATATTTTTTTAATTGTATGGTTAAAATTAATTAATGTAATTTTAAGTATGCAAATTAAAACTTATCCATATCATTATGGAATGCAATATCATATTCACATGATCACATTAGTTATTTTTTTCCAAAATGAAACATATAGGTGCCGTTTGGTAACACTTTTGTTTTTTAATTTTTTAATCACAAAGTGAAAGTAAAATTTTTGTTTTTAAAAAATTTATTTTTGAAAAACAAAAATGCGTTCTGTAACTATTTTTGTTTTTCAATTTTAAAAACAGAAAATAAAAGTGTGTTCTGTAAAGTTCATTTTTATTTTTATTTTTTGATTTTATTAAAGTCGGGTCTAGGTCCGGGGTCGGATTCGGGTTCAAGTCAAAAGCCGGGTTCAGCGCCAGGGCCGTGGGGAGGGGATTTGGATCCGGGTCTAATGGTAATCCAAAAGATTGATTAAGAAAAAAAAAATTGTTTAAAAAAATATTGAAAGTGATTTTTGTTGTTTTTAAAATTTTGATTTCTAATTATAAAATTGAAAAAATAAAAACAGTTTTATAGAACATGTTTTGAAAAATATTTTCACTTTTTTACTTTTAAAAACAAAAAAATGATGAAAAAAGTGTTACCAAACGCCACTATAGCATATAATTTATCTTTGTTTATTATTTATATATATATATATATATATATATATAAAACAATAGTTTACTAGTAGCATAGTAATACTACTACTATTACCTAATTAAAAATAAACTCAAATGTGTGGTCATAAATAATAAATTTATGTGATTCAAAGATTAGTTACAACATTAGTGAAGTTTTTAATTATTAATAAGTGAAATATTATTCTTCCATATATTTTAATAAATAAATAAATAAATAAATTTTGTAGGATTGGTTTAAGGTTTGATTTTGTGTAGATAGAAAGTTCTTTCTCCAGAGTTGCTGGATTCTGATCCTACTTTCTCCGCCAGCCAAAATCCAGCAACATCAATACAAACAACACAACAAACATTATTAATTATTCTCAAAATATAATTTCAAATATAAATAATAATAAAAAAAAAACCTTTGTTTCCTCCTCCTATGTCCAAGTCATTCCATTCTTAGTTTTCTGCGTCCATAGTTGTCTGTTTTCGTTCTGGTATTCTCTCTGGGCAAAGGAAGAGAGGGAAAGGAATGGAGAGTATAGCAGTGTGGCAAACGGGGACTCTCTGTGGACTCATTTCATGGATTGCCATAGCTTCGTACCTCAATGTTACCCAAAAGCTTAGATCTTTGATTCAACCATGGGTGACTCACCATGTCCTCACAGGAACACCTTTCATTATCCAGATCCAGGTTTGAACGATTTAGTTCAATTTAAACAAAAAGAAGAACACCCCAGATCATAATCTTATTAAAAAATCATTCTTGTACTTTGAATTTGTGTGTTAAAGACGTTTTCTAATTTGAATTTGATGGGTTTTTCTTATTCAGAATTACCAGCATGGGTTATTGGATGCTCTCTTCTCTGGGTTATCTTGTGTTGTTTCTGTACCTTTCTACACTGCCTTTCTTCCTTTGCTTTTCTGGGTAAACTTTCTCTTTCTTTGAAATAATTCAATTTTGCTGTTTTGAGTTTAGATTCGATTCATCATTATTAGTATTTGAAGGATATTGCTCAAGTGGATATTGCACAATTTCTTTGTAGACCGGGCATGGAAAATTGGCACGCCAGATGACTCTTTTGATGGCGTTTTGTGATTATCTAGGAAACTGTATAAAGGTAATTACTAATATTGATACAATCGCAGTCTTCCTATTTGGGAAATGGATTTCTTGTTAAGCTACTTAGTTTTGTTATTTGGTGTGTGTGTGTGTGTATAGGATGTTGTATCAGCTCCTAGACCAAGTTGCCCACCTATAAGAAGAGTTACCGCTACAAAGGATGAAGAGGAAAATGCAATGGAATATGGATTTCCATCTTCTCACACTCTTAACACAGTTTGCTTATCTGGGTATTGAGTTTTCTTCACTTTTCTCTTCTTTTATGCATAACAGCCCAGACAGTTATGTTGGTTATACTTTTGATGGGGTTCTTATATTTGAAACATAAAGATATAGATATCATGAATAGCAATTTGAAGTTATCTTATAGGCTAAACCATGCCCGAGTCATAATGTGAAAAGTGGTGGAAACGTTCTTAGTCAAGCTTCATTTTACAAGTTGAGGACTTTCCCTCAGCTTAATCCTCCTTTAGCATCTCATTCATTTGGATTGAATTCTTCCCAATGGTGTTTATTTTAGATACCTGTTGCACTATGTTCTATCTTACTCTCAACTTGAAGATGGTCCTTTGAAATTGGTTGGAGTATTCCTTGTGTGCTTGCTTGTGGGCCTCATTGGTTTTGGTAAGTTGATCTGTTTTATTTCTCTTGTGTTTTTTCCAGCTCGCTTGGTAAACTTCCTAACTTATATAATTATATTCCTTGGTAGGAAGAATTTACCTGGGCATGCACAGTTTGATTGATATCATAGGAGGACTTACTCTGGGGTTGGTGATTCTTTCATTTTGGCTGACAATTCATGAATATATTGACAATTTTATTGTCTCGGGACAAAATGGTATGCCTACTTCTAGTTTGTGAATTCCCTTTTCTACATGTTGCAGTTAAATGACTGAAATTTCAACATGTAAATTGACAAAGCGTTATTCCTAAATTTTTACTTCTCTTCTACTGTTCCTGTTGCAGTTACAACCTTCTGGAGCGCCTTAAGTGTTGTACTTCTCTTTGCATATCCAACTCCCGAGTTCCCAACTCCAAGTTTTGAGTTCCACACAGCTTTCAATGGTGTTGCGTTGGGAATTGTAAGCGATCTTTAACATAATCTGATATTTTTGCTTCATTTCACTTCTTTCGTTATAGACAGTTAACAGGATGGCAAGTGTGTTTTTCTGAATTTAGAGTAGAAAAGCTGAGCATTTAGCATAAGAATCTATGATTCACGAACAGAACTATATTTCTTTCTTATAAAATTTACGATTAGAAGAATCGATGTCTCCTCAGGTAACCGGCGTCCAGCAAACATTCCACCAGTTTCACCATGAAGGAGTCCCACGCATATTTACCCCACAACTTTCAATCCCTTCTTTTCTGGGAAGAATGCTTGTTGGAATACCAACAATACTTCTTGTGAAGTTCTGTAGCAAGGTTCTAGCAAAATGGATACTTCCCATTGTGTCAAACACCCTCGGCATTCCAATCAGATCAACCACCTACATTCCAGCACTAACTAAAGCCAGCAACGGGACAAAACCGAAAAAACCAGAAGAGCTCAAGCAAGCAGGCACCCTGCAGAAGTTGTTTTTCTTCTCGAATCAAGGTACATTTGATGTTGATACCGGCATAAGATTCCTCCAGTATGCTGGGCTTGCATGGTCTGTGGTGGATTTAGTTCCCACCCTTTTCTCTCACCTGAGCTTATAAAGCTTGGTCATTCTTGTACAACAACTATTAATGTGCTCTTAGCAGCAAAAGTTCCGGATGGAATATGCTGCCACTTCAATTTTGTAAATCGTATATAGTTTTTGCTGTTTATTGCATTTTTATTTCTACACAAAGTGGAAATCTTTTTGTGGATATTGTAAATGCCGTCAGATCATAGCTAGCTAGCTAGTGCAAGCATACCATTTAGCCTTCAAAATATGGCCAAAACTCAAAAGGCACTGCACCAAACTAAAAAAGATTGTGATTAATTTGCTAAATTATCTATGTGCCAAAAGAGCATTGCTATTAGGCACCAGTGGTACCTAATACCTTCTCGACATGTCACGTTGCGGTTGGCTAGCGATATTCCCTAAAAACTATTATATTAAATTATATGAAACCTGATATTTAGTTGGATCAATAGCGATATTAACACATAGGAAGATGCTAGGCACCACTGGTGCCCTTTAGCATTTCTCGTGCCAAAACACCAATATGTGGACCTATTCTTCACCAACTTCCTCTTCCTATTTTGGCGTGCAGAGACCTTAACAGTTTTGGAATTAAACCTTATCATCTCTTTTTCTCAAAACTAATGCATTTTTTGGTACGAGTGTACCACATGACGTTGGAAATGGAAAAGGGAATCCATTCTTAAATAGAATGTGACTTCAAACGAAAGTTGCTGAGCAACGTTTGCCATCATGAATCCACATACATGCCTTGTAACACAACATAAAAGTTAGCAACCATACATATTATTGTCATATTATATAGGAAGGAACAGCTGTCCATGTGATATAACTCGTGAAATGCCCAACCATAACCGGCACTTGGTGGGGTCATATAGCCCCATTCTTAAGTAAAAAGGTATATCGAAGTTGGTAAACTCGAGTAATTTCAAATTTGAGTGAATACAAGAACACAGCAGGGTTTTCCACCAAGAACAGTAGAAGAAGATAAAATATTTCAGTCTATAAGAAACCGTTTGTAACTGTACTGTCTGTCTATCATGATATGAGATAACTATGGAAGAGTCAAAAATAACAACCAGAACGCTGCTGATCATGTAAATTACTGTTTAATGAGACATTTTGAAAAAAGGGAAGAAAGAAAAAAGAGGGCAAAGTATCCACTAATGAAATCCATTCACCCAAATTTAAACCCATAAGAATGGTAAGGGTGAGAAGATATTAGAAACAAAACAAGAGAAGTGATGGATATATGATACAATCAGACTAAAACAATCAGCTTTTGGCAATCTCTCGGACGCAAAATCCAGGCGATGTTCAAGTGTAAGACAAATCAGTAGGCAGCTTATGTTCTATGACAGATCCTATCCCACAAACCATCAAAAATGCATCAGAAGGTAGAATTGTAGATTCTAAACCTGACAGTCATCTTGCACAACCACCAGAACGTGAGTGGAACCAGTAGTAAGTAAATAGAATATAGAGAATTCCAACTGATTTATAAGAAGTAATCAGGTGTTCTACGAGTAACATCTGGCTCCCCTCTCCTAGGAGCTGGCTCAAACTGCAACGTCAAGCAATTGACATTATATCAGATTTCATGCCATTTATAAAAATTGCAACTAGTTATGCTATTTAGCTTCTATAAACACATATAATGAGGGAAGAAAACCTGAATGAAAGTGTGGTTCTTGCAGTCATCGACTTCCAAAATAGAGGCCATGTTGCCACAACGGTAGCAATAATTGGGTGCACTAAATATAGTAACAACCTTTTGCTCCTGTTCCAACAAAGCAACGATTTACTTACCCTGTGTTAAAAATAGCAACAATGTAAGAATAGAAATTATATTTATATGGCAATTACATGTGCCCAGTTGTATCCATCCATGACCAACTGATGAGCTCTGGCAATCAGCTTTAAGCTGTTAGTATGATTAAATTGTTCAGAAATATCCTGCATAATGAAAATGTCATTATGTCAATCTTAAAATCAGAATAACCGAGCATGTGAAAGTGAGGTAACGGTTGCAAGAATATAATAGGATTTATTATTCACCTGGCCAAAAGTATATCCAGCACCTCGAGGAGAAATACCCCAACCACATCGATCATCTGGGTCAGACCATAACAGATCACACATTGGTCCTTCGTGAGGAACCTCTTGAACACGATCAAAATTACGTATGCTGTCAAGGGTTTCAATGGAAGGGGACAAACCACCATGCAGACAAAAAATTTCCGATTCAACCTAGAAAAGAAAAGACCTGGAAATGTAATTACTACTCGAAATGTGCAGCTAACTGACCGCTACTATTTCGGTCCAGTTAAACATGTTGGATCATTTCACGTTTTCTGACTACTTAGGAATTAAGTACATGTTCATACTAATCTGAAACGAGGCAGTAGGCACAGCACTATAATGTTCAACAGAAACATGTTTTTAAGAGTACAAACAAATAATTTAGACAGAAAATATTCACAATTTTCATGCCATTTCCATTTTTCAATTAGTTGTAAATTCACTAACCAATGCAGTCAACGGAAAATAGTCAAAGAGGTCTGTAAAAGTCTTCCAGACATTGGCATTTCCATACCTGTAAATAAATGATCAAAAATGATGTCATTGATTTGCAAAACAGAAAGTACAAAGTATGACTAAGAAATGCATCAAGGTGACCCACATGATTCAATATTCTAATGTAGAATCAAGGCATCCATACACTATCCTTCCTTATGTCCAGTGACATCAAATTTAAGTACCTAAAGAACAAAGATCTTCTATACAAGCTTTCAAACTTCAGCAAATGTTTTCAAAATAAGCATAAAGGAACAATATGAATGCTTATGCAAGTAAATAAATCATCATAAGTAACATTAAGAGCATTAAATTTATAGTGATACTCTGGTTAGCAATCTAAAGCAAAGTCATGTATAGAAAACTTACTTTCGTAGACATTCATCATAAAACCCATAAACTTGAGTAATCTGCCACAAAATAGTAAGGATTAGTTCAATGTTCAGTATAGAAGCTTCCCACAGCAAAAATAAATAAATAAAAATTTATTTTGAGGTATTTTGTCCAAATTTGAGCAACTTAAATTTTAACTTCTTCCACCAAGCCTATATGCAGCATAAGGGCTAATTAGGCAAAAAAAAAAAACATGAAACCCAGCATATAAAAGAACTTCTGAATCTTAAATCGGATAGTTTAATGTCGAAAATATTGACCTTGTAACCATTATCATCCAAGCCTCTATTACTATTAGAGGAAAGAGAAAAATAGATAGATAAAAATCAACATACAAACCTGACGACTTTCATGGTTTCCTCTAAGAATGGTGATGCGCTGTGGATAACGCACTTTTAAGGCCACCAGAAGCTGAAGAATGCAGCAAACACTGCATGAGTGCCAAGGTTTTTTTATAGAAGCATAAAATATCAGAGAAACCACTTGCTCTTTTCCAATCGTGCACGTACATTTACTTATTGATAATTAATATGCTTGCTGAATAGGTCATTCGATACTTGGCATCCAATTTCACATAGTAAAAACAATGAAACCACAAAATTTACATTGATGCTTCGTTAAGAATAGTATAAATTAAAGCAACTAATCCTGAGAACTTTCACGTACCGTCACAGTTTCAACAGAATAATATCCACGGTCCACATAGTCTCCCATAAACAAATAATTAGTATCCAGACACTGCCAATGAAAATTATTGCATAAAATTAGTTGGATGAATTTTACTTGAATGTGGACTTTTTAACTAAATAAAAAAAGAAAAAGATCAATTACATAGATAAGCCAAATTCGTTTGGGAACGTGGACTCTTTCGTTTCTGTTCTTTTTCAACTTTCTATCTAAAACTATTTCTTTTCTTACCAAACTGTTAGAAGTGCAACTTGTAGTCATAAGGGCCACTCTCATAAAAGAAATATATTTAAAAAGATTACTAACAAAAGAACATTTATTGAAGAAATTGACTTACAAAAAAGTCAAAACAAAATGTAAATAGTGAAGCCCAAAGAGAAAACATAACT
Organism: Cannabis sativa; assembly: GCF_029168945.1. Lineage (NCBI taxonomy): Eukaryota > Viridiplantae > Streptophyta > Magnoliopsida > Rosales > Cannabaceae > Cannabis > Cannabis sativa. The sequence continues at coordinate 20,438,205 of NC_083608.1, forward strand.
CCAGGGTATTAAAAATAATAATTATTAGTGTTACTATTATTTCTTATTTTTAATAAAAGGTACAATAAAGATCTGAATCAAACAGATACCTTCCCTCCAATTCGAAAAAGTTCAGCAAGATCATGAAACTGCCCATGAATATCACCACAAATGGTCACAGGACTTTTAACGGGCTGCATAACAGGAAAAAAAACAAATAATTTAGTTTATCACACTTAAATAAAGTTTTACTGCTTTCTGCACTAATAAAAATATATCTAATGACTTCAACAGCATATAAGAAACTAAAGAACCGAAGAGAAAAAAAAAAGGAATTAATTCTAAACAACAACAATAGACACAATTCCTACCGATCCAACATTGAAAATTTGAGAACAAAGTTTTCTTTAACCGCATCAGCATGAAAAGAAAACCAAACTTACAGAAAAAACAGCAAAAAAGCTGACTTTTGCACATTTAATCCACAAAAAAAAAAAGAAAAAGAAGATGTTCATTAAAACTAAACTAATTAAGTTTCAATTGTGTAAAGCTTGTTGTACCTGAACGTTGCTTTCATCCATTAAGACTTCCTTGGCCTTGTCACATAGGGCTCTAACCTGCAGCCAAGCAAAGCAAACAAGATTACGTTAACTTGTTGATTTACAAATGCGTTCTTAAGTCCAAGAATCACACTGCTTAAAAAGATTCCTAACATAGAGATAGTAGGAAGAGACTCAGAATTAAGAGAAACATTCCAAAAATAAATGAAGTAAAAAACTTAACGGATTGAATTTGGCATTCAAATCTTGCCCATATTCAAACACTGCCAATTTAAACATGACATTCTTTATGCAGGCAGATCTCCTTATCCAATAAATATTAAGGTAAAAAAATGCACTGTAACTGGGCAAAATCGTTTCAATCACTTGCTCCGAAAAATTCAATTCAGGACATAAAATGCTGTCAAAAAACTCATACAAACCCAATGACGATAACACCCATGTATTCATTTTAAAAGAAGAAAAAAAAAATCTCATTTCTACGCATCTTGGAACTGAATTAGCCTTAAATCAACTCATTTCCCCCTAAAAAAAACAAAACTTTACACAGAACCCAGAAAACCAGTCCCTTTAATTTTCTGGGTAACCAAACGGAATTTTTAAGTTAATATTTTAACTTGGGGGGAAAATCGTTCAACAAGAAGAAAGACAAGACATTAAAACCTGTTGCTCGGAGAGTGGCTTGCACTCCATAAGCTGCGAGATCTGCTCATTGAGGTCGATATTGGACTCTGTGGATATAGAATTCATGCCCATCTCGCTCGCTCGCTACCACCCTCTCCTTCGTGAATATGCACCAGAATAACGCTATTCCGATTAGGGATTTTACCCTAAACCACCCAAGCTGGGAGATCAGTCCTCGAAAACTGGTTCTGCTCTAGGCAGAAGAGTGGAACGAAGAAGAATGGGAGTTGGCGAGAAAGGCAGAGACCAATTTTGGAACGGAGGAGCGCGTGGATGAGAGCGAGTGGGATTTGTAGTTTTAAGGCCTCAGCGCCCAGCTAACCAGTGGTTTTTATTTATTTATTTATTTGTAAAGTCTAATTATTTTTGGAAAATTATTTGGTGCACAGTTTTAAAGTGCACCCTGTCTTTTTCAAAATTCAAGAAAATATTTTATTTTATCTTTTTATAGTTATATACCTTTATTTATTAAAATTTGTGTTTATAAGTAAGGGTGTCCATAAATCATCTAATTTAATAACAACCGACTGACTGATTTAAATTTTAATTATAATCGACCGTTAAACATTAAATATGCAATTGTAATCGAATCGGATTGAATGTTATTTTTGTATATCCAATTAGATCGGATCGGATATTAGATGAGGTGTCCAAAATCTAATACATCCAACATTCAATCGAACTAATTAATATTTTCATTTAGTTTAGATACGTAATTAGATTTAATATTGTTATACATAAAATATATATGTACATAAAAAAAATTAAATTTAAAATTTTACTTTTTTTTTCATGGATTGTGGATGGATCCAATTCAATCTAATACATACTCGACCTAAAATATTAGATGGATCCGATCCAATCCAAAAAATACTAGGTCTAAAATATTGAATAAACTTAAATTAAACCAATAAATAAATATGAAATACATCCAACAGATAGAACCGATCTAATCCAACAACCAATGAATGTTGGATCGATTGGATGACTGAAATTAATTGGATCGAATCAGATGGTAATATCTTACATCCAATATATAATTGGATTGGATCTAGATAAGCTTAAAAATATTACATGTGGTCCAATGAACACCTCTATTAATCATAGGCATAATTTAGTAGTTACACACTTTTTCTATAAAGAGGAGGTCCCAAATTCGAATTCTCCTCCCAATATCAAAAAAAAAACACATTTAGTTAAATTTTGATAAATTTAAAAAAAAAAAAAAAATTATCACACCAAAAAAAAGTTCAAAGAATTTATTGCATTGGTTCACCCTTTTTTTAAGTACATTGTAGAAGCATTATTTTTTAAGGTTTTTTTTTTTTGGAATTTTTATATGAAAAATATAAATTGATACTTTACTTACAAAAATATTTTTATAAGGTATGGGCAACAATTTTATCTTTAATGAGCTTTTATTTACCAAAATATCACTTATACATATCCATTCATGTCAGCCCAAACCATCTTCTAGCCATTACTCTTTTGAAACCCACGTTCAAAACCCACGAAAACTACCTCCCAGCCATAACCTTTGTCATCTTCTTCTTCCAACTGCCTCATTTATTAATTTTTTTTTATATAAATCATCTTCTGCTTCTCCATCTCTATTGCCAAAAAAAAGCTTCAAAATGGGTCATAAATCATTTGCTAACAAGGCTAAAGGGAAACGCCCAGTCATCGACGATGATGACTCTGATTTTGCTCCCCTCGTGGCTAAAGGTGGTCGTCGTCCAGTGAAGAAGAAGTCGAAGGTGTCTTTGCCTGAAAATAATTTCAACTTCAACAGCCAGAAGGGAAAGAAGAAGTCAACTTTAAGACAACTGTGATGAAACTATAATGCAATAGTTATATCTGTTGCGAGCCAACTAATATAATACTACAAAACAATTACTAATTCCAGATATTTAATACAAAAGAATATTACAACAATCGTATTTATCTATTCAGATCGCGTATTTGATAATTTTGAGCCTTATTTTTATAATATTGTGATATTGTAGCAAAACCATTATTCAACTAACGTGCAACTTAATTGCAACTAAAAATGTTAAATGTGAATGTATATCTATAAGAAATTATTTATCAGTGTTTTTTTCGTCACTGGTCGATAATTATTTGTACCTTAATAGTAATATGTGGAGAAACAACTGTTAGCAAAATATTTATGCAAATATAATGCAACTGTTATGAAACATTAAAAATTAGAATAGTGTTTCTACGTACGTAACTCTATTTACATGTCTATTCGTGATTTAATATAAACAAATTCACCATTGGAAATTTAAAAAACAACAAAAATGCACTGGGATAAACATTTAACTATAATATTAATGTAATTTTTTTTTTTTTGGATTATACTTGAGTTGAATTGTTTGGGAATTTTAGTTCAACTTTTTGAGATCTGCATTTCATGGATTTGAAAATTGAAGTCAGGATAATAGTTTTATGCGAATTAAACTTGATTTATGGTTGAATTTTAGTTTCGTAGTAGTTTTTCTGCATTTTTTTTTTCATGAATTCGAAATAGCCCCTATTTTGATTGATTACGATCTTCTTCTCAGGTAAAGTCGTCGGAATTAATGGTGGTTCTCTTTCTGGTTTGGTTTTGTTTCGGTTGTGTTGGGTTGCTGGATTGGTCGATCGAAGGTTGTGTGCGTAAGTTTGTTCTTCTTCTCAGGTGACTCGTCAAATTTAATGGTGCTTTCTTGCCTGTTGGAGTTTTTTCATCATTGCTGACCTCATTGCATCGCACGAAGGTTTCAATCCCAGGAAGTGTGGATCATGTGGGTTGAAAGTGTGTGTAAGATGTATTTGTGTAATTTTTCTTTGTTGGATTGTATATTTGTTTATTTGGACAGCTGAAAGTTTTTTGTAATATTACTACTTTTTTGTTTAAAACTAAAAAAAAAGTCCCTTTTTTATGATAAAAAATAGTGTTTCTATGGCGCACCATCTTTGTATTTTTTATATCCAAATAGTTATAATCTCAACTTTATTATATAACAACATAGATCATACTTATTTAACACATCGTGCAATTTTTTTTAAAAAAAAAATAGAATATTTTACAATATAGACAGTGTGGCTCAAACATTCTATTTTATATGAGTATTAAAAAAAGTAGCACGCTTGCAACAAACTAACTTTATTTTCGGTACACATTTTATTGGAATGCATTATAGAACTTTCCTAAAAAAATATATTTGAATTTACTAAGATACAATATTTTAATAATTTTTTTGGCACCTAAAGAAATTATATTATTTTTTCTATATCATGTTATATATTATAGTTATAAAAGATATTTACCATTTTTTTTAATTTTTTGAATAATTTAAAATATTAAAAACAATATTTACACTCGTACAAAATATGTACAATCTTCACCCTTAACTTTAGACTCATCCCAGTTCAGTGCTAACTTTTACCTGCACATACACGTAATAATTGTGAGTTGACAGACTCAGTAAGAAAAGTATAATCATAACATAACAATCTTATCCCGCGTCCCACGCATACTAAGTCTAGAACGTTCGTATGACAGTATTATTAGCCATAATATCAGCATATACTCGGTACTCTAGTCGTACTGATGTGATAGCACTAATCTGTACTTTATCAAACATATATCCATTGCTATTTGGTGCAACTCTATGTACACCAATACCGCCATTACAGATATGCTATCTAACAGGCATTCATAAAACATGCACGTTAAACATGTAAACATATATGATACTATTATGCTAATCTTGTCTTAATTCTGAATGTAAGCGTGCCTACAACTCTTAGTGGAAACTGCTGCTCGACGATTTAAGGCCCTAAGTCACAATTTCCGTAAAACTGGTAAGTGATCCACTATATCACTTTCGGGGACTTACACTTGAAACTAAAAGTTTCCCTATCAATAAATAGCGTAACTAAATCCTAAATATCGAGAAAATATTGAAAAATGAGATTTCATGAAGAATACCCCAAAAAATGGCAGGGCGTTTTCTTGAGTTTTCAGCCTAGAAAAATAGTAGACTGTTTTCCCATAAACAACCTGCTGTTTTTATAGCATAAATGACCCAAAACCTCAAAACTTAACCAAAACGATTCCAACCTTTTCCAAACTGTCCAAAACCTCAAATAATGTTAAAACAAACACATTTCATCAAACAAACACAACCATAAAACTATGAACGATAACCTACCATTAATGAGCTAAGCTTGAGCTCAATACCCTAACTTAGCTCAAAATATAGCAAACTAACCCAAAGCTTCTAGCAAAAGCTTAAACAAACACAATAAACCTCCCAAAGCTCAGCTCTAAAACCAACAACACAAAACATAACTAAAATCCCCAAAACCCTCAATGAAACCATATAAAAACCTTAAAACTTAAGAGAGATAGAAGAAGGATTAGCTTACCTTAACCTTCTCAACAATTAATCCTCAAAAACCTTAGCTGAATTCTCTTGATTAGGTCTGAATTCAGAGAAAAGTGGGTGGGTTTTCCTTGTGCTTCCTTGTAGCCGAACCCAAAGAAAGAGAAAGGGAAAAGAGATTTTGTTTGGATAATTCTAGTTTCAATGTATTTTTATTCAGCTACTATAAACCTTAATTAACCTAAAGGATTTTACTAGAAAATCTATTTATTTCCCACTTAATAATAAAAGCCAAAAGACAAATCTACATGGCAGATCTATTCACAAAGATGCTACTAGTAAAATCTTTTGTGAGTCATATATATAATGTGGGACAAGGGAGATGCCCAATTTGCTTTTAGGGCAAGTGGGAGATTATTAGGATTTATATCCTAAAAAACCTGTAAAGATATTTTTGATTATTAATAAGAGTTGAACATTTTGATATATGCATGAATGTTAAATTATTAATATTTAATATTGAATAATTTATATATAAATATCAGAAAATTCCTTATTCATACATGATGTTGTGACTTGTAGTTGTAGAGAGAATTAATATCACTTAGCCATGAATTAAATAGTCAACAACATATTAAAATTTAAGGAATCTATAATCTATGGTTGATAGTGTTGTTCACTTATGCCCGTTATTCGGTGCAAGTAATCTCGATTCAAATTATTGATGTAGCATGACATCTAAGTAAATGTGTTGTAAATAATAGAGATTATATATGACAATGACTAATATGAATAAAGCTATCTTTATCAAACTTACCATTTACTATAAAGACCTAATTTATATCATAAAGATGATCAATAGTAGATCGACCTAAATCTTGAGTAATCATGAACTCATGATCATATTTTTAGTTTCTTTGATTCACTCGTTAAAGTTTCCCATAAAAGATTATTCTTACAGTTTTTATTTTAGGATTGTTATAATGTGGATGTCTGAAAACATGGTCTACAATTATAGAATTCTGACTTTCCTAACTGATCGAATGTTGGTTCCCTTTAAGTGTTAATTCTAAAACTGAAAAGTTGTGCACAAATTTCGATTGGATCTAAATTATACTTTTACTGCTGAATTAACAGAACTAAAGGATAAATGAGTAATAAGAAGGGTAAAATAGTAATTTAACAAAAATTAATTACAATCGACACAAGGAGGACTAATCACTAGAATTAAATATATCAATGGACACTGCAATAAAACTCAGTAAATATAATTCTATAATTACTAAGGATTTAATTTCATATTTATAGTGGAGTAATCATAGAATTAATAAAAGGATTATTTGATTGATGAGATTCAATAAATAAATTTAGTTTATTAGAGCTTAGAATTATAGGTTCATGGTCCCCAAATCGCCACCATAAAATATTGTCAAGGGGTGGGATAAATGTTGTATATAGAAGTTTAGAAAAATCTATTTTGAATTAGCAAATAGTAATTATTTATTTTTATAATAAATAATTTATTTTTTCAAATTAATTAAATATGGAAAATACAAAATTTGTCGAGACAAAAATTGTCAGGACAAAAGGCACGTTCCTTGTCTTAAATGAGACAAAGGAGGTGCCACATGCACTGTGTTCAGACACAGTGCATGCGCCCCATACAATGGGGTGTTCCTATTGGTTTTGTCTTTTTGAGTTAATTAATTCAATAGATAAATATTTAAATTTGAAAAGTAGTTAAGATATTCTCTTAAGTGGTTGAGAGATTTCCTTAATCGATTATTAGATTTAAATATCTGTAATCGAATTGAGCTATATTATTTATTTAATTAATTAAATATAATTTAATGAATTTGAATTTAAATAATTAATTAAATAAAATATTTATTATAATTATTTATATATACCGTACAACAAAGCTCTAAAAAAACTTTTGGAATAGATTTTCTTACATAACTTTTCTGAAAGCTTAAAAAAGGATTTTTTGCAAAAAAAATTTTCTCTCTATCACATAAGAAATTGTTCTTGTTCATGTGTTGAGATATATATAAGAACTTCATGTACACTTTATCCTAGTAGTCCACATTATTCCCTATGTGTCGTAGATCGATCTAGAAGACAACCGTGTGAGTTTCCAATCAACCTAAAAGGATACAACTTACGAAAAGAATCAAGGATACCCTAATAGGCATCAAGAAGTATTTTTTTTTTTTCATGCAATTTATATTTTAGATTTAATGTATATACATTTAGAGATCCTTGAGACTATGAGACAATGATAATCATATATACAATTCTTTCGCTGCGTACCTAATTTAGTACCATAAAATTAATACAAAGGTCCTCTAATAACCTTTGATTTCATCCTTATACCAAATCTGCCTGGTATTTCCCATACCACTTTCTAGTAGTGATTCATCATGCTTCCGTTGATATATGGATGGGAATTATGCTTGAACGTCGGAGGCACAAGCCATTGTTAGTTTTATAGTACTAAATTAAGTACATAGCGGAATAATAATTTTTGAATATCATCGTATCACATCCCTAGGATCATCATATGTATGTAAATTAAATTTGAAATAAATAAATAAAAAGAAAATTTACCTTTTGAAACCTATCAAGATATCCTTGTTTGTTTTTGTAAGTTGTATCCTTGGATGACGGTGAAGAACTCACAACATATTCTTCAAAATCTTCCACCACAACAAGGAATAGTGTGGGCTATTATGATAAAGTGTATATTGTGTTCTTGTTTAATCTCAACACATGAGCAAGAGAGTGATGATCATGAAAAAAGGTTAATCAGACTAATCCTTTTTAGGCTTCCTAAAAATAATACGTATGTTTTATTTGGGTTTAAACAGTATATCTCAAATAAAATTAATAAAGATTTTATTTAAATAAATATTTTAATTCAAAAATAAATTAAATAATATTTAATTATTTGAATAAATATTTATATCTGAATTTGTCATAGATATTTATTTTGAATTAGATATTAAGGTTTGAATTAAATATATAATAACCGATTGAGGGAATCTCTCAACTGCTTGGAGAGAATCTCTCAACTACTTTGAGGGAATATTTTAACTAACTTAAATATTTATAACTACTTTGTAAATTCAATTATAAATAAATATTTATCTTTTGAATTTAATTAGTTAACCTAATAATAAATCCAGTGAGGCCCACCATATCTTATAGGCGCTTATAAGACACAATGAATGTGACACCACCAATGTCTTAAGTAAGCAGTGGTCGTGTCTTTGTTCAGAAAACTTTTATCTTTTCCCTAATTTATGTAATTGATAAATTTTAAAAAAATTTACAAAATAAATAATTACTATTTTAAAAAGTCAAAATAGAATTTTCTAAACAACAATATACAACTTCTATCTCTACCCTTGACAGTGTTTTAAGGTAGTGATCTGGAGACCATGGACCTATAATTTTAAGCTTGTAACGCCCGTACTTTTATAAAAATATTAATTTTATTTACAAGCGTTAAACGCGGAAAATCATAATGTCGCATTTTTATTTAATACTTGAAAATATTCACAACTGGCCAGTTTTCGTACAAAAGACATGATAATTAATAACTAAAATAATTGCGACATAAGTTTAATAACGTAAATAAATAAACAGAGCGCCTTAGACCGCCCGCAGTTATATGGCCCTCAGCGAATTCACACACACAATCGTCCAAAGTTCCACTCGCCACCGGCATTCTAGACTTTTAGTTACTTTGGTCTGCACATGGTAATTTAATAAGGGTGAGTTACTAAACTCAGTAAGGAAATGTGTGTCAGGTAGTCACATAAATAAAAATAAAACACAATTAAAGCGTACATGCACATATTTAGACAAGTAGCAATATATAAACTTAATTTTATCACTAGTAACTAGTAACTAGATTCTAAGCTAAATCACATAATAATGAATACGCCCAAGTCCGACTTTGGCCAATAAACCTGAGCTATTGGACTAAATGGCGGAGGACTGGGTTCAGTAAAATCGTACCCACTACTAAATGGCCTCCTATCTACCATATAGACGTAACAGTCAAGTATTTAACCATTATCTTCTCGGTCAAACCATGTCATATAAACTATAATCTATCTAATTTAAATAATGACAAACTACTATACATTATTTAAATAACATAACAATCATAATTAAATAATGTGAATCTTATAAACACACTATTTACATACATACTTAAATAACATGAATCTTATAAACATATTATTTAAATATATATTATACAGTACATTAAATAACAAACAATAAAGAGTCAGGCAGAAGACCTTAGTTAACTTCTCTTTTACTATTACCGCTCTTTCTATGAATGTTATTACATACAGAAAACTTATGTTTTTCTACTTAATTTCCTTACCTCGAATGTGGAGATCCTAGCTTAATTGTAATAGGAGTGATCCTTGAGAAGTAACTATCTTACGAAATACCTAAATATTATACTTATTTATTAGAATTTATCATAATGGTATATGTATATGTATTACATATATACATATATATATAAGACATTAACCTTAAATCTATAAATAAAATGATACCTTAGATTCCAAAGAAAATTTAGTAGAGCACTAAAAAGCTTGAATGTGAAAATGGGGGTGGTGATGCCAATGTGATGAAATAGTTATATATATGTGAGAAAGGATGATAGCGTTGATGTGGTGGAGGGATAATTAATGATCGTAGACACAACAAGGACTTGGAGAGTCTTTGATGAAATAAGAAGACAATTTGAAATGAAAAATATGAAAGATTATAACTTATATTATGGACTAGAGAGTAGTAGCTTTGGTCTAAGATGAATGCAAGGGATAAAAGAGTGAGAATCTCGAGAGCTTGGCTTTGGAGCTATAAGTGATGGCTTTGAGTAATGAGTAAATAATGAATAACTAAGGCTCTATATATAGGACTCTAGCTAACCCTATGTCACGTTCCTACTAAGTCATCACTAACTATGGGTAGTTTTTAAAAATATTAATTAAATAACATAGTAGACATTATTTTAAAGCACTATACTCTCAACTCTCATCATACTCGGTCTAATCTGTTGAATAAAGAGACAAACTCTCCTTGGTGTGAGCTGAACAAAGACCTTGCTTGGTCTTCATAGTGTACTTGTTAAGATCCATGTTAATCACCTACGTGTACTCTCCACCAAAGACTAGATTTTGAATTTTGAATAGATTGTGTCTCCATGCATAACTAACCTTAGTTGGTCATATATTTTGAATTATTCTCTCCCACACTTGTTTCTCTAACTAACTACTACTTAATATCTATTATATCACCATAATGGAAACTATAATGTGTCACATGTTTTCTACACCAAGTATGTTATGACACCTCAATTCATATAAATAGTTCAAAGACAACTATAATTAAAATCATATATAAATTACCTATAATTCTTTTAAGCTCCATATATATACATATTGTACAGTTAAATTTAACCTTAATCATAGCTTCCAAGGTTCGGCTACACAAAGGAATTAATAAATTCTATTTATTCTAATAAGACTTATCATCTTTATACAGTCTTGGCCGAAACTACATGACCCTAGACTTGGGTCATTACGACACCAACTAATATATTTTAAATACTTAAAATACTATAGTCCAATTTTCCAATAGATAACTATGCTTAGCTTTAAAATAATAATAATACTCATATTCTTATCATTTTGGAAACTAACAAAATTCTTAGATAAAAATAATAATTTATTCTATGCAATCACTATTTCCACATCGAAATTTCTAGGCATAAAATAATAACGAATATTTTGGTTATTACAAAGCTCCAATAAACTAGATTATTTATTGAATTTTATCAACCAAATAATCATGTTTATTAATTCTATGATTACTCCACTATAAATATGAAATTAAACTCTTAGTAATTATAAAATTATATTTACTGAGTATTACTGAAGTGTCCATTGATATAATCATTTCCAATGATTAGCCTTCCCTGTGTCGGTTTGTAATTAGTTTTGGTCAAATTACTATTTTACCCTTCTAATTACTTCTTTATCCTTTAGTATCGTTAATTCACTTGTGAAAGTAAATTTGTGCACAACTTTTCAGTTCCATAATTAACACTTAAAGGAAATCAACATTCGATCCATTAAGAAATTCAGGATTCCATAATTGTAGATTATGTTCCCAGCCATCGATATTATTAGATTCCTAAAATAGAAGTTGTAAGAATCATCTTCTCTGAGAAACTTTAACGAGTAAAATAAAGAAACTAATAACATAAACATGAGTTCATGATTATTCAAGATTTAGGGCAATCTACTATCGATCATCCTTATTATATGAATAAGGTCGTTATAATAAACGACATGTTTAATAAAGATTGCTTAATTTCATATCAGTCCATGTCGTATATAATCTCTATTATATACAACACCTTCACTTAGATGTCATACTACATCACTAATCTGAATCGAAATTACTTGTACCGAATAACAGGCATCAGTGAACCGTACTAGTAATTATTGATTACAAATTTCTAAACTTTACTATGTTGCTGTCTGTTTTATTCATGGCTAAGTGGTCTTAATTCTCCGTACAATACAAGATTGTCAAGCTTTGCTTTCTTCTTTGATTAATGTTAAGTTATTTTTTGTTGAACGATCAACAAATCGAGTAGCTCATTGGGTAGCACATAACTCTCGATACTCCTCTGGTTGTATTTTTTCTGAGTCCAATACTCCGATGGAACTTAAAACTCTTATGTACTGAGATTTGATTTAATAAAAAGTCTTTCTTTCAAAAAAATAATAATGAGTTTTTCGATATTTATATAATAAATTATTCAATATTAAATATTAATAATTTAACATACAAGCATAAATAAAAATGTTCAACTCTTATTATAAACAGAAATATTTTTACACGCATTTCAGGGCATAAACGCTAACAATAACTTACTGCTCCTCAATAATGGTCTATCTCGCTACTAGCAGATGGCTTCAACATACAAGCTTCCTTGCTTCTCCCCTAGCTATCAAGAAACTAAAGCTTGGGGTAAGAGCAGCCAAACTAAGGTAATTTCCAAGCTGCCTTGTCCATATTTGACCTGCTTATCAAGTTCCCGACAAAAGCAGACATTGGTAACATTCTCAGTCAACCAAAGAGCAACGTGTAATACTACAACACTTTGTTGGCATTTTCCAAGAAGACCTCCTCCACTGTGAAAATAGCTAAAAAGACAAACAAGACCTCCTCCACTCTGACAAGAGCCGAGGAGATGAACAAGACCTCCTCTGCTATGAAAATAGTCGAGGAGACGAAGAAGACCTCCTTTGCTGTGAAAATAGTCGAGGAGACAAAGAAGGCCTCCTCCACTGTGAACACAACTGAGGGGATGTTTGTTGGAATTAATTTTACCAGGATCTTAGATCTACTCACAAGTATGTTGATTAACAACCTAAAAAATATGAACTTCTAAAACGATAATAAATAAACACATATAAAGTATGAGAAACCTTACAGTGGGTGCAGCGGAATAATATGTCTCCTTCCACTCAGATCTCTAACCCTTGATTCCTTTATGTTGCAGAGTATAATCAAGATCTGAGTCCGAATGTCCTTCTCTTGGATTTGATCCTTCACAGTCTTCCAATCTATGATTGAGGTACTGTTTGCTGTGTGTGGGCACTAATCTCTCACTAAGGAATTCGAAATTGTATCTCTCTTGTATTGTTGTGTATTGTTCAAGAAGAAGAAGAAGAGATGGGCGGCTATATATAGAGAAAAGGGAAGCTCAACTTTCTGAAAGAGGCAGTTTCCTTAATTACTGAGTAATTGCTTAATTGCCTTATTTGGTGTGAGCCATCACTTTCCATTTATAGATAACTGCTAGGTTTAGGTTAGTAATTATTTGGCATTAAAAAAATGAAAATAATAATTGGGAAATACACACATAAGTGGCCGGCCATGGGTGTGATGGGCCTCGGATTTTGCAGTTTCCACAATTTTATTTCTATTTTCCAAAAATTCCAATTTTCCAATTCTAACCATTTAAATGTCAACTAATTATTCAATAACTAAAATAGATTATTAAATAATATTGTCATTTAATATAATTATTAATTAGACATATAGAGTCTCTTAATTAATAAATAAACCTAGAATCTCTTTTCTATACAATTTCACCCCTGCTTAGTGAAAATTCACAAATTAGACGTAGTCTAACTTTTAGAATGATAATTGATTAATCATAAATCAATTATTGAGTCTTACAAACAGTATGGTCTCAACTAGAATGGGGACCATGGATCTATATTGCTGAGCTTCCAATAAGTCGAACCGAATTTACCAAGTAAATTCCCTAACTTATTAATTCCTTGTTGAATCCACTCTTAGAACTTGGAATTGCACTCTCAAGCTTATATAGAGCATTCTATATGTTTCACGATATAGATATGCTATCTCATTTAACCATTGTTATAATCTTAATGTGATCAAAGATCCTCTATATAGATGATTTACATCGAGATGAGATAAAATTTACCGTTTTCACCCCTCAATGTATTTGGCCCCTTAAAACACTTAGCTACCTGTAAATGATGTTTTAGTGATCAAAGATATAGTCACTGAAACAAGAGCTCATCCATTTACTTCTATTTAGTTAAGCTCGAAGGGAATCATCACTTGACTTCTATACACCAGTAGAAGCTATAGATTCCATATTTATGTTCAGCGCTCCCACTCAGTCATACTATCATGTTTCCAAAATATACGTATCACCCTGACCCAAAAGTAGGCTTAACTAATAAATCAAAGAACATGAATAGCACTCCTGAGATTGAGCCTAAGCATATCAGGATTTAGATTCTTTTAATCTAAGATCAACTAGTGATATTGACTTGGAAAGATACAACGGTAAGTTTATAATATCTTGACTAAGTTCAATATCGGTCCAGTCCAATGTATACTCCATACATTCGAAACTAGTATACTTTACAAATGTCCTAGAAAGAACATAACACTTACTCCAAGTGTAAGTATACTTCATCGCTGATTATCACATCAGTGTAAATCCAAAACACTGATGAAACAGAGACTTAGTCTTTTGAATCATATAATCACAATCACATTCCACTGTGTTGACAATACTATAATTGTGAATAAACATATGTTCTGGACTTAACTAATTTTGTGCATTTATTGAATATATATATTAAACCATAAGCATGTAAAATACATGTTAGCATAAACCACTTCAAAACTCTTAAATTGATAACTAATCAGATTGTAATGAGTTTTATTTAGGGCACAAAACCCAACAAACTCCCAGTTGCACTAACATAAAACAAGTTGTGCATTCCAATCAATCTGTTGTCTTGATCTACAGATCAAGTGTAGTATATTTGAATCTACCCAAATTTCTGGAACCAGGTTCATAAAATATTATGAAACATCCTTAACTATATGCTTTATTCATCAAGGGATACTGAAATCCTTACTGCTTATTAAGTACATCTGAACAAATAGCAGACATATCTCTCATATTTTAAAATTTGGAACTGAGATAATGCAGTGTAGAATTTTCTTCAGTAAAATAACTTTCTGGTAATTTTGAATTTACAAAGTTATGTATATCTTTTTTGATGGAGCTTGAATTATTATAGATGGGTTTTTACACTCTTCTAGAATAATTCCTCCACCCCCAGAGTAACCACCATCTCAAAATCTTAATGAGTTGGTGTGGATATTAGGATTACTAATATATAGTTCCTTAATATCTAACATGTAGGTCACTTTAATAAATCTTTCTTGACTGTCCCCTAATGTTCCCCATTTGATTACATCTCAGATGGCTCTCACTCAATAGTAGATGTCTGGTTAAATTTTTTTTTAAACCTCTTATTATTGTTTTGAGGGATATCTAGTTGTGACTTATTATCTTAGTCTGAAACTGTAAGTTTCTTTAAGACTATGTCAACAACATAGCAGTCTAGTATTTGAAGTGTAAAATACTTGCTAGAGATTAAGCAATCAACTTAAGATACCATAAAATTGTTATGAGGATTAGAAATCTTAACTCAAGTCATTCGAATGGACTATGCAAGAATTCTTCTGCCTTATTCTCATAATTCTGATAAGTTATTTCTATCCACATGAATGGTTACATTTGTTTTATCAGTAGTGTTCTTAAGTTCCTATCACAAGTGTCAACCAAATGAAGATGGGTAAAGAAATTTAAAATTCTCCCACTCAATTAAGGTAGTGTGATACATTAGCAAAGAACTTTATTGGTATCATTATCTATTACAACAGTAAATCTAAACTGGAACATATAATCAAGATCAAGGATTTATTCTGATAATAGCTAATTTATTATATTACTTCCATGTTTAAAATATGTGTCATAAGGAGTACTGTGGAATATAGTCCACCCCTAAGTATATAGAGATTATGATCCACCCCTAAAGGTTATAGAGATCATGATTCTCTAAGTGTTATAGAGATTATGTGGAGTTTCGAATATAATCCAAAGTTCATTGGATATAAAAGATCGTTGAACTGCATATTATTCTTAACTTTTTCTCCACCCCCTCAGATCAAAAGATCTTTTTATTAAACAAATTCTTAATAATTGTTTTAGAATTAACAATTATTCATAAACATAGAAATAATTTTTAGTGTTTATGTAGTAATAACTCTGTAAAGAGTTTAAATAACTATTGAATTTGTATCAATAATAAAAACACATACACAGACAAACATAATAAATGTAATGATTGGTAATTGATATATAAGATAAAGTAATGAAGCTCAACTCATAAATTGCAATTTATTTAAAAAAACTTAATTATAAATTCAAAAAAAAAATTGTTTGCAACATCATGAGAAAAGAACAAGGGAATAAAATCCCAAACTTGAAATCCAAATTGTTTTAAAATTGAAACAATTAATTCAAAAATTAAATAAATGAGCTTCATCTTTATCTTGGACGAACTCCACCCCTTGGTCCAGCTTTCAAAACCAACTCGCTAAGATAGCACCTGAGTTCAAGCAGCTTGGGCTGTAAGAAGAAGAATAAATAAAAAAGGTTAGTAGTCCAGAATTAATAATCCAAATGGATAATAATTCACTAAAACACATCAGTTTATAGAAAGAAATGTTGGGTTTTGTGCCCTAAATAAAACCCTTTACAATCTGATTAGTTATCAATTTAAGAAATTTGAAGTGATTTATGTTTGCATGGATTTTTCATGCTTATGGTTTAATATCTTTTAATATATGCACAAAATCTGTTAAGTCCAGAACATATATTTATTCACAATTACAGTATTGTCAACACAGTGGAATATGATTGTGATTATATGATTCAAAAGACTAAGTCCCTGTTTCATCAGTGTTTTGGATTTACACTGATGTGATAATCAGCGATGATGTGTACTTACACTTGGAGTAAGTGTTATGTTCTTTCCAGGACATTGGTAAAGTATACTAGTTTCGAATGTATGGAGTATACATTGGACTGGACCGATATTAAACTTAGTTAAGATATTATAAACTTACCATTGTATCTTTCCAAGTCAATATTAGTAGTTGATCTTAGATTAAAAGAATCTAAATCCTGATATGCTTAGGATCAATCTCATGAGTGTTATTCATGTTCTTTGATTTATTAGTTAAGCCTACTTTTGGATCAGGGTGATACGTATATTTTGGGAACATGATAGTATGATTGAGTGGGAGCGCTGAACATAAATATGGAATCTATAGCTTCTACTGGTGTATAGAAGTCAAGTGATGATTCCCTTCGAGCTTAGCTAAATAGAAGTAAATGGATGAGCTCTTGTTTCAGTGACTAATTCATAGATCACTAAAACATCATTTACAGGTAGCTATGTGTTTTAAGGGGCCAAATACATTAATGGGTGGAAACGGTAAAATTATCCCATCTCGATGTAAATCATCTATATAGAGGATATTTGATCACATTAAGATTATAACAATGGTTAAATGAGATAGCATATCTATATCGTGAAACATATCGAATGCTCTATATAAGTCTGAGAGTGCAATTCTAAGTTCTAAGAGTGGATTCAACAAAGAATTAATAAGTAGGGATTTACTTAGTAAATTCGGTTCACTTATTGGAAGCTCAGCATATAGATCCATGGTCCCCATTCTAGTTGAGACTATACTGCTTGTAATACTCAATAATTAGTTTATAATTAATCAATTATAATTCTAAAGTTAGACTATGTCTAATTTGTGAATTTTCACTAAGCAGGGGTAAAATTGTAAAGAAAAGAGATTCTAGGTTTATTTATTAATTAAGAGACTCTATATGTCTAATTAATAATTATATTAAATGACAATATTATTTAATAATCTATTTTAGTTACTAAATAATTAGTTTTGACATTTAAATGGTTAGAATTGGAAAATTGACGTTTTTGAGAAAATAGAAATAAAAATTGTGAAAACTGCAAAATCCAAGTGAGGCCCATTAACACCTATGGCTGGCCACTTGAGTGAGTTTTTCCAATTAATATTTTTATTATTTTAATGCCAAATAATTACTAACCTAAACCTAGTAGTTGCCTATAAATAGAAAGTGATGGCTCAGTCAAATAACAAGTTTTTCAAGCTTTTTGTCAGAAAATCAAAGATTGCCTTTTTTCAGAAAAACTGAGCCTTCCACTTTCTCTCTCTATAGCCGACCCTATCTCTCTCTCTTTTCCTCTTCACAATTTCGAACCCCCTAGTGATTGAGTAGTGCCCACACACAGAAAGTGGTACCTCAATCATAGATTGGAAGACTGTGAAGGATCACACACAAAGAGAAGGACATTCGGGCTCAGATCTTGATAATACTCTGCGAGAGAAAGGATACAAGGGTTAGAGATCTGAGTGGAAGGAGACATTATTCCGCTGCTACCAATGTAAGGTTTTCTTAACTTTATATGTGTTTAATTATCGTTTTAGAAAGTTCATATTTAGGGTGTTAAACAACATACTTGTGAGTAGATATAAGATCCTGGTAAAATAAATTCTAACAACTGGCCTCAGAGCCATGGTAATTGATTTTCTTGCAAGAAATTTGGACTTAAAACGATTTGTATGTGATTTGGATGGTTTCATGTTGATCTATGTGTTGTATGATGATTGATTGATGTTTGTGAATTTTCGTGAAAAATAATTGAAAATATGTTTCTAGAATTATTTTTATTGGATAGTTTGGAAAAAATTAAGCAATTTACTTTTTTACAGAACTTAATTTCAATTTTATTTGAATTAGTTATGAATTTTTGAAAATCGAAAAAATATCGAGATCGTGCAACTGACCTACGCGCGCGGATGAGGGGCAACCCTCGGACAGCACGCTCTCAGACACGATTTTTGTCTGAAATCGAGTCTTGCGCGCGCGGATAGTATGCAATACGTACTGTCCGTACCACTTGCAAATTTTTACGTTTTCTTCGATTTTTCATGCTATTTCATGGAATTAACTTCCGATTTTTTGTGTAGTTTTGTATTTTGATTTTTACTTTTCAATTTTCAAATCTAATTATCAGAAATAAATTAATTTGAATTTTTAAAATTAATTTTAGATATTAGTGTAATTTGAATTTGAAAAATAGGTAAAAATCTATCTTTTTGCTTAATTTTGTATCTTATTTTTTAAATTTGATTATTTTATCTTTTTTTTTTAAAATTTAAGGTCAGATATTAAATTTTTTAAATTAAATATTTTTTAAAATAATTTGACCTTATTTAAAAATTTAAAATAAGATTACTATAATCATGATATTTTGCTAACTTTTAAATTTTGTTATTTTTTTATTTAAATTAAATTATAAAATCAGAAAAATGATATTAATTTATCATTTTTTATTGTATTGAATATTTAACTTATAAAATAACATGAAATTTTTAAAAGTGGTTAGCAAATTTTTGAAATGATATTTAGGTTAGTTGAAACCTAATTTTTCAAAATTGTAGGTTTAATTTTAAATATTATTTTATTTTAAATTAAAAAAAAAAAACCGAAAATATTTTTTTAATTATTTATTATTTTTCGAAATTTAATTATTTAAAATTAAATAAATCCTACATCCAACTATCCAGTTCATCTTGTTGCAGGAGTATGTGTTTTAACTTATGTGTAAGTTTTATGAAACCTATTATTGCTTGATCTAAATTGTCATGGTTAACTTGTTGACAGATCCAATGATTTGATTTTAACCCATGGTTCAATTGTCAATAGGTCAAGTAAATAATTTGTAACAGGTAAATTTTACATTCTTCTTTCATCTGTGTATGACCTAGTAACATGATAGGGTCCATTGAAATCTGTGTGCCTGTGTGAGCCTATATGTTTATTTTATTATAGATGCATATAGGTTGTTGCTAAATAAAATGTCACACCATGATAGATTTTATTTAGGTCCATTTATTTTTTGGACCTATTCAATTAATAACAGTTATTTATTTTAAGGTTAAATTCCTCTCTTTTGGGTCTTGTGTGAGAGTTGGGGGCCAATAGAAGTGGGTACGACATACTGAACCCAGCTCCCCCTCACATGAACTACCCCAATTGTGAAGGCCCATTTGCCTGATTTGAATAAGTGTGCTAGGTTAATTAAATTAGCTTAACCTAATAAAATTGATTAGCAACATAATTAACTTTTAAAATATATGAAATTCATTTTCATTTTAATATTTTAAAGTT
Source organism: Cannabis sativa (assembly GCF_029168945.1). Taxonomy (NCBI): domain Eukaryota; kingdom Viridiplantae; phylum Streptophyta; class Magnoliopsida; order Rosales; family Cannabaceae; genus Cannabis; species Cannabis sativa. Next base: position 20,458,550 of record NC_083608.1, read on the forward strand.
AATTTTAAGAAAAACACTCTTAGTTTTTAGATATTATTTCTAGATAAACTATTTGTATTTTTCTTGTATTTAATTAAATAAAGAATTTTAACTAACTAGATTCTTTCTGAAGCTTATTCATTAAATATTCCTATTTAAGTTATAAATTAGTTATTTTAAATGATTTTTCTTTAAATTTGAATATTTTTTGAATTTAAAATTAAGTTGAGGAATTCTAGGAATTGGTTATTGCAGATTCTTGAAATATTTTTTTTAAGTTAGTTTTAAACTTAAAATGGAATATTTTTCAAAATAGGTGGTTACAACTTAATTTTGATATTTAATTAAATTCAAATTTGAAAATATTTAAGTTTTAGATTCTTTCTATAACAACTTAAATTAGATATTTTTCAAATTTTTTTTTGAAAAGATACTTAGTTGAAATGAGATATTTTCAAGATAGTAATTTCTAGACTACTTATTAGTTTTAATATTAAATAGGAAAATATTATAAATTGTGAAATTAATTATTTAAATAATTAATTTTGGTACAATTCAATTTAATAATATTTTTTCCTAGTATTAAACTAGAGATTAATAATTAAGCTTTCTCTACACTTAATTATTTATTTCTTTAATTTAATACATTTAATTAAATTAAAAAATTAAATATCTAAATTGATTTTCATCATGATACTTAAATATTTTTTTTTCATGACACTTAATTAAATAGAACATTATTTTAAGTTAAAATTTACTTTTACAACTTAAATTTAAATAATTTTTCAAAATATATTTTATTTATTTTATTAATCAAATTCGAAATTGCATTTAATTATGCAAGATGATTTTGAATTTATCTTGAAAAATAGATTAAGTTGTAAATTAATTATTTATTTTAATTAATTTTTGAACCAACTTAAATAAATAATTTTTTCATTTAATGATTAATTTAAAATAAATGAACCAAAAATATATTATTAGAAATTGAATTAATTAGTCAAAAACAAATCTAGATAGACAATATTTGTGCTTGAAGTATTTTTCTAGTAATTATTATTTAAGTATTTCGAAAATAGTATAATATTATACTTTCTTTTCAAAATACAATAAATATATTCTTATGAAAATTTAAATTTGAGTTGCAATTAATTTAAATTAATACAACTTAAATTAAATAATTTTCTTAATATTCATTGGAAAATTAATACTAAGATGGAAATAATTCAATTTATTTTCATAACCATCTAAGTATAATTTTATAAATATTAAATTAAATTATATTTAGAGTTTTATTCTAAATTCGATATTTAATGAATATATATATATTATAAATAATAAAAGAAAATACATTTTAAATAATGAGCTTTATTATTATTATTAAGATATTCGATCTCCATTGTTGGTTTTACATAGCTTTTGTTTTAGTGAGTAATCCTCCCTAATGGAAGAACGTTCATTAGCAAGTTAGCACCGTTTAATCTCGAAAGATAAGTATATTTGTAAGTGTTTTATAAGGTATTGATCACCCTAATGGTGGCGACTGTATTTGACTTACAAAATATGAAACAATAGTGGAAGCTCATAAGGTAGAATAGCCTTGACTCTCGCCTAAACGGGACAACGCTGGATTCCAATCTTGATCGAATAAAAGGTTGCTAGAATGTCTAACATTTTAGATGAGCTGACAACTATATTCAATGGATGGTAGCTTTGACTCTCGCCTAAACGGGACACTGATATCAGTTTGTTGAAAACCTTGGAGATTATTTAGGATTGTATTTTTTAGTATTTTCTCTTATCATTCCTACTTGTTATGTGCTAATAATTTCTGAATTGGATTTTGTGTTAAACCATAATTGATTTCTATTTATTATTTTGCAGTATCCTGTATAGCCATGTCAAATCCCATGTTATCACTCTTGACTGAAAATAAGCTAAATGGATCTAACTTCCCAAAATGGAATGAGAACATTAATATTGCTCTCATAGGAGAAAGTGCCTTGTTTGTGTTAACTGAGCCGTCTCCTGAACAGCCGGGTGACAATGCAACCAAAGCTGTTAAAGAGAAGTTCGCACGTTGGCAGAATGCTAACAATAAAGCTCGATACTTCATGCTTTCCAGCATGGTTGACACCGTTAAAACAAGGTTTGCAAAAATCGACACGGCTGCAGAAATTATGACGCAGTTAACTGAGCTATTCAGTATGACATCTATTTAGTCTCGCTTTGACGCGACTAAGAAGTTCATCAATGCACGAATGGAACCCCATCAGAATGTGCGTGATCATGTTCTCCTAATGGCAAGTTATTTCCAGGAAGCTCAGAATCATGGTGCTGAAATGGATCACACTACTCAAGTAAGCCTTATCTTGAATAGTCTGACTCCAGCTTTTCTGCCCTATACATCAAATTATGTCATGAATAAAAAGGAAATAGACTTTCATGCGTTAGTCAATGACCTTCAGACATATGAAAATTTGATTGGAGGACCCAAGAAGAAAGGGAGTAAACCTCACAATTCTAGAAATGGTAATGGGACGGTTAAACCTGAGGCACATGTAGCCTCTACTTCAAGACCCAAGACAAAGAAGAAGTGGAAAAATACCAAGAAGCGAGCCAAAGCTGTGAAAACAGTTCAAAACAAAAAGGCTACTGCTACTGGTGATGCACTAAAAGGAAAGTGTTTCTACTGCAATGAGAAAGGCCATTGGAAACCCCAATGTCCTAAACTTCTTGCAAAGAAACAAGGTATTTTTTTCAATAAACTTGATGAGTTTTAGTTAATTATTATCCAATTGGATTATTAATTCTGGACTAACTTTGTTTATTTTTTTTTCTTCTTATTATAGCCCAAGCTGCTTGAACTCAAAAGCTATCTTAGTGAGTTGGATCGGAAAGCTGGACAAGGGATGAAGATCGTCCAAGATAAAGATGAAGCTCATTTATTTATTTATTTAATTTTGAATTAATTGTTTTAGTTTAAAAACAATTTGGATTTCGAATTTTAGTTTGAGATTTTTATTCCTTATTTTTCTCATAATGTTGCAATACATTTTTTTATTTAATTTTAATAATATTTTTTTTTTACAAATAAATTGCAATTTATGAGATTGAACTTCATTTACTTTATCTTAAACCACAATTACCAATTATATTTATATGTTTGTATGTGTAAGTGTTTTTATTATTGGTACAAATTCTATAATATTTTAAACTTTTCATAGAGTTATTATTATATAAACACTAGAAATTATTTCTATGTTTATAAATAATTGTTAATTCTAATACAATTATTAAGAATTTGTTTAATAAAAGGATCTTTTGATCTGATAGGGGTGGAGAAAAGTTAAGAATAATATGCAGTTCAACGATCTTTTATATCTAATGAACTCTGGATTATATTCGAAACTCCACATAATCTCTATAACACTTAGAGAATCATGATCTTTATAACCTTTAGGGGTGGATCATAATCTCTATATACTTAGGGGTGGACTTTAATCCATAGTACTCTCGGTAACACATATTTTCTTTAAACATGGAAGTAATATAATAAATTAGCTATTATCAGTATAAATCCTTGATCTCGATTATATGTTCCAGTTTAGTTTTACTGTTGTACAAATAATGATACCTATAAAAGTTCTTTGATAATGTTTCACACTCCCTTAATTGAGTGGGAGAATTTTAAAATTCTTTACCCATCTTCATTTGGTTGACACTTGTGATAGGAACTTAAGAACACTACTGAAAAAGCAAATCTAACCATTCATGTGGATAGAAATAACTTATCAGAATTATGAGATAAGATAGAAGAATTCTTGCATAGTCTATTCGAATGACTTGAGCCAAGATTTCTAATACTCATAACATTTTAGGGTATCTTAATTTGATTACTTAATCTGTAGCAAGTATTTTTTGTTGGATATATTTTACCAGGATCTAGATTTACTAACAAGTATGTTTCATTAACATCCTAATATGAATTCTAAAACAATGAAATAAACACATATAAAGATTAAGAAACCTTACATTGGGTGCAGCAGAATATAATGACTCCTTCCGTTCAAATATCTAGCCCTTGATTCCTTTCTGTAGTAGAGCATTATCAATATCTGAACCTGGATCTCTTTCTCTCCTTCCTTTGATGCTGAATCTCCTTCTTATTGGTTGATTTTCCACAGTCTTACACACTATGATTGAGATACCACTTGATGTGTGTGGGCACTCACTCATTCACTCAAGGAATTCGAAATTTAGAGAAGAAAAGAAGAGAGAAGGTGATTTCGGCTATAGAGAATAGGAGGCTCAATTTCATCTGACAAAGTTCACAAAGTTTAGTGTGAATGAGAGTCATCACTATCTATTTATAAGTAACCACCTAGGTTTAGGTTAGAATTATTTGGCATTAAAATAATGAAAAAATAAATGATAAAAGCCTATAAAGTGTGGCCGGCCATGGGCCTCACTTATGCAATTTCGCTGTTTTATCATTCCTGCATCTGATTTTCTCAAAAATACCAATTTTCAAATTCAACCATTTAAATGCCAATTCTAATTATTTAATAACTAAAAATTAATTATTAAATTATATTGTCATTTAATATATTTATTAATTAGACATATAAAGTCTCTTAATTAATAAATAAACCTAGAATTATCTTTTCTTTACAATTTCGCCCTTGCTTAGTGAAAATTCATAAACTAGACATAGTCTACTTTAAAATTATAATTGATTACTCAAAATCAATTAACTGAGTCTTACAAGTAGTATGGTCTCAACTAGTATGGGGACCATGGGTCTATATATCCGAGCTTCCAATAAGTAGATCAAGAATTTATATCTTAAATTCACTGACTTATTAATTCTTCGTTGAATCCACGCATAGAACTTAGAATTGCACTCTCAGTATATAGAACGCTCTAAATGTTCCACGATATAGACACGTCATTAGTTATCCATTGTTATAACCCTAATGTGATCAATGATCCTCTATATAGATGATTTACACTGTAAAGGGATTAAATTACCGTAACACCCTACAATGTATTTTATCCTTAAAACACTTAACCCTGTATAAATGATATTTCAGCTAAGTGAAATGAGATCTCCACCATTTATTTCGTTTGGTTAAGCTCGAAGGAAATCATCCTTTACTTTCTATTCGCCAGATAGAAGCTATAGATTGCATATTTATGTTAGCGCTCCCACTCAATTGCACTACCGTGTTCCCAAAATGTACGTATCACCCTGACCCAAAAGTAGGCTTAACTAACAAATCAAAGAACACGAATAACACTCTTGAGATTGAACCTAATCATATCAGGATTGAGATCATTTGATCTAGGATCAACATGTGATATTGAATTGAATAGATGTTACGGTAAATTCTAATATATCTAATCAAAGTTCAATATCGGTCCCTTCCGATGTATACTCCATACATCCGATGCTGGTAAACTTTGTCCTGGAAAGGACATAACACTTATCCAAGGTGTAAGAATACCTATCACTGATTATACCATGTCAGTCTAAATCTAGTGTTCTGACAAATCAGGGAATAAACTTTCGAACATATAATTAAGATTATATTCCACTGTGTTGACAACACTATAATCATTAACAAATTGACATGTTCTGGACTTAAATAGAATTCATACATTATGTACATATAATCATGAAATGAATCATGTGAACCATGCAACATTAAATGTTATTTCTGATCTATATTAATAAGTAAATCTGATTATATTGAAATGAGTTTTATTTAGGGCATAAAACCCAACAAACTCCCACTTGCACTAATATAAAACAAAATGTGCATTTCAAATAATCTCAACACCTTGATATACAAATCAAGTGTAGTAGTAGTAAACTCCTCGTACTAGGATCTGAAAAGTTGAATTAAACACAACCTTTTCTCCACCATTACTCTTCCTTAATCACAAAATCATTGATAATGTGAAATTCCTCTCTATATGTCTACTCTTTTGGGATACTGGATTCTATACCTTTGGTAACTACTTCTTGGTTATACAGGAAGTAACCCTAGTAGTTAAGGCAGGTTGGAACGGTGCCACAGTTGTATAGAACTTTACTTAGACTGAATAAGTACCTTTCCTGCAACTTTAACATTCAGTCCCTTCCCAGTAGACCTAGAGACTTCAGATAGGTTTTTACACTTCTCCAAAATCACTACTCCACCCCCAGAGTAATCACCATCTTATCAGCAGACTTTCTAGCACAAAGGCAAGTCTTGAAATCTAATGTGGTGTAGTCTAAGAGTTTTAAACACACCCTTATTGACTAACATATATTTCCTCTTCTTAATCTTAAGATTTACTTGTTTGTCTTCCAATGTTCTTCTCCTAGATTAATCTGATACCTACTCATTACTCCCACTCAACAGTAGGTCTCTGGTCTAAGGCATACTAAAGCATATCTAAGACCTCTCACTGTTGATTTAAGGAATTCTTTCATGACTTTATCTTTTCTGGAATAGTTAAGACTTTTCCTTAGATAAATAAAATCTATGCCTTGAAGTCGAGAAGCTTCTATAGATTGCCATTAGAAAGAAAATGCTTCAGCATCTTACTAAAGTAAGTTGCTTGCATTAGAGTAAGTAATTACCAGGTATAGCACAAGCCATAGGTTTAGATAAACTCAAACCTATAATACTAGGAACAGGAAGTTTTGTTAAGTCCATTGAATAAACTTATTAACGAAAGTTTCCTTTTATGTCCTTGTAATAGAAAAATTTAGGTTACTCCATGTGAATGGATTAAACCATAGTTCTCTTGGCTTTTCTTCTTAGTTTCTTATCTTGACAATCCATTACTTGTTTAAACTCACAATGGATTTTAATCACTAGTGTCTTCCAAGTCATAAGAAGGTGAGTTCCTAGAAACTCTCCCACTACGACAAGGTACCATGAATTATGTCTAAGAAAACTAAATGGTATTGATCTCTTCGGTTGTGACAAGACAACAGAGGCAGTGGGATCATCATATGTCAAATAAGATGATAGAACACTTTTGGAATCAAGAAAAATATCTCCTTTATTTTCTACTTTATTTTCAGACTTAGTCATTATCTTAGAAAAGTAGTATTTGTTTAAACAAACACTTTCTTATCTATTGACTATGGGATGGTCCACCCCTAATCACTTAGAATAGCTAACAAACCATGGTTAACAGTTCTAGATTTTCTTAAGATTTTGATTAGGTCATCCATGAATCTAGTAATGATTCACATTAAGTATACAACCATTGCATCATTCTGAAATTGTATTACCATAGAAGGACTTAGGCAACGACTAGCAACTAATCATCAATATGCAAATCAAAATTTCTGGGGAGGTAAGTTTGGATATAATTCAAAAATCAATTTAATGATCTTTGAACTGCATATCTACTAACTATTTCTCCACCCCTATCAGTTTGCAAGATCTTTAACCACTTACCTTAATGGTTTTCACCATTGCTAGAAATTCACGAAATTTTTCAAACATTTCAAATTTCTTTGCATAAGGTATAATCTAGAGTTATCGTTTTAAGAATACAACGAAAAATTCATATCCACCCCTGAATGTACATCCATCTGCGAATGAGATGAACTACTTTCAGTGGATATAGGCATATTAACTCTTTGCAGAGATTGATCTTGTCAAAACCACTATGAACAAGATACAAATGCCATAGATTAAAAAAATGTGGTTGTGTCTTTTTGATGGCTTAGGTTTAGTTACATCAAAGAGTTCTTAGAATAGTGCAAGTAGATCCTGGCCACAGAATACTAAACTCATATTCCATACAGTTTGAATCCATGGATAGAAAATGGTTATTAAACACTTGTGAAAGTGTAACTGTATTGTATTCTGGAATTAGAAATATAAGAAAATTTCTGTTTGGATTCTAAAATTAAAGTCAAAGACTTAAATTCATACCAAATATAATGAGTAATTCTTTCTTGGACCACCACTATTAATTTAAACTCTAAGTCAGATTTGCCCATACAAGTAGGAGATTTTTAAGATTGAGGACTTATATCATTGTGGAATAGAATTTCGGGATTATAATCATATGCGTCATTTAATTTCTGAAGAGAAAAAATAGAATGACATGAAATGATATATAGACCATTCATCCAATGATATGTTATTGAGCTAATTCGAAATGAATAAGCTAAGAGGAATTAGGATAATTTCGTTTATAAATAAGAATCCAACGATGCTTCGATTAGCGAGAGTCAAAGTAATCTTATTTATACAATCTTCTTGTTTCATATTGTAAAAATACTAGTCTAAGGTGTCATCAATTGATGAACAGCTAGATGTTGCATATACAATATTTATCTTTCGAGATCTAACGCTATTATGTATGTCTAATGGTGAAAATCTATTAGGGATTTATCTCATTAGAAAAACAAACCAAGTTAGACCAACAATAAAGATTCGAAATTAAACTACAATTTAATAACAGAAAATAACATGGTTCAATATAAATTCATACACAATTCAGAAATTATTAAACATATAGCAAGTAGGAATGACAAGTGAAAATACTAAAACATACAATCCTAAATAATTTTCAAGGTCTTCAACAAACTGATATCAGTGTCCCGTTTAGGCGAGAGTCAAAGCTACCATCCATTGAATAGAGTTGTCAGCTCATCTAAAATGTTAAACATTCTAGCAACCTTTTATTCGATCAAGATTGGAATCTAGCGTTGTCCCGTTTAGGCGAGAGTCTAGGCTATTCTATCTTATGAGCTTCCATCATTGTTTCATATTTTGTAAGTCAAATACAGTCGCCACCATTAGGGTGATCCATACCATATAAAACACTTACAAAGCTACTTATCTTTCGAGATTAAACGGTGCGAACTTGCTAATGAACGTTCCTCCATTAGGGAGGATTACTCACTAAAACAAACGCTATGTAAAACCAACAATGGAGATCGAATGTCCTAATAATAAAGCTCATTATTTAAAGTGTATTTTCTTCTAATATTTATTTTAATCAATTTATTTTTCAATATATATATTTATTTAATTAAAATTTCTAATTTAGAATGAAAAATTCTAAATATAAGTTTTAATTTAATATTTATAAATTTTACTTAGATGGATATGAAAAATAACATGAATTATTTCCATCTTAGTAATAATTTCCAATAAATATTTAGAAAAATATTCAATTTAAGTTGTTACAAAATTAATTTAAATTAATTTACAACCCAAATTTAATTTTCTATAAATATATATTGCATTTCGAAAAATTGAATTATTTTAATAATACAATTTTTGAAATTTCTTGTTAAAATAAAATAAAAATAAAACTGGAAAAATTATTCTAATTTAATGTTGGCCCAAAATTAATTAATAAAATTAATTTGCAACAAAAAATATAATTTTCCTATTTAATTAAATATATAAGAAAAATTTCAAATATTTAAGTATGATGATGAAAATCAACTTAAATATTAATTTTCTATTTAATTAAATATACTAGAAAAATACTTCAAGCAAAAACAGATAATATCTATCTAGATTTTCATGGACTAATTAATTCATTTTCTAATTAAATATATTTTACTTCATTTATTTTAATTAATCATTAAATGAAAAAATCATCGATTTAAGTTGGTCCAAAATTAAAATAAATAATTTACAACTTTAATCTATTTTTCAAATAAAATTCGAAATTAATGCATTTAAGAAATGCAATTTTGAAATTGTGGAAAAAGATTAATAAAATAAAATAAAATATATTTTGAAAATGATTCAAATTTAAGTTATATGAAATAAGATTTCAAACTTAAAATAATTTTCAATTTTAATTAAATAACATGAAAATAATAATATTCAAGTATCATGGTGAAAATCAACTTAAATATTTAAATTTTCAATTTAATTAAATGTATTAAATTCAAGAAATAAATAATTAAGTATAGAGAAGACTTAATTATTAATTCTAATTTAATACTAGGAAAAATATACTTAACTTAGATTGTACCAAAATTAATTATTAAACAATTAATTTCACAATCTATGATATTTTCCTAATTAAATATTAGAAAAAATAACTAGTACTAGAAATAACTATCTAGAATAATTTCATTTACTAAGTGTTTTTCTAAAATTAACTTTAAAATATTAAATAAAAAAATAAATTTCATATATTTTAAAAGTTAATTATGTTGCTAATTCAATTTTAATTAGGTTAGACTAATATAATTAACCTAATACAATTATTTAAATAAGGCAAATGGGCTTTCACAATTGGGGTAGTTCATGTGAGGGGGAGCTGGGTTCAATATGTCGTACCCACTTCTATTGGCCCCCAACTGTCACACAAGGCCCAAAAGAGAGGAATTTAACCTTTAAATAAACAATTGTTATTCATTGAATAAGCCCAAATCTAATTGGGCCTAAATAAATTTACTTATGTCAAAATTTATTTTAGCAACCTAGTCCATTTACTTAGTAAAACTTAAATGGGCTTCTTATATGCATCTAAGCCCAATAGCAAACATATAGGCTCACACATGTCAAAAGATTTGGATGGGCCCTATCATGTTACTAGGTTTACACAAATGAAAGAAATTGCAAAATTTACATGTTACAAATTATTTATAAGATCTATTGTTAATTGAACTATAATTAAAATAAGATCATTAGATATGTCAACAAGTTAATCATAGCAATTTAGATCAAATAAATAATAGGTTTGTAAAAAAAATTTTGAATACATAATAATATAATCAAACAATACAAACAATAATAACTGATCTGGAATATCTGGAAAGTAAGCTAAAATATCTCAATTTTAAAATTTAAAATAAAATTAAATTTTAAAATAAATATCTTACTAGAATTCAAATTTAGGTTGTTAGAGAATATTTGAAAAAATTCAAAATTCAACAAACTCCTAAATTTCTTAAATTCTAACAAAAAAATCAAAAATATCTAACCAATTTTTCAAATATCAAGTTTATTCAAAATTTAAATTTATTTAAAATTCCTAATAAGATAATATAATATAATATCTTGAATTTTAAATTTAGATATTTTATTATATTCTGAGTCTTATAATTTTATAAATTTAAATATTACATAAATAAACTAATTGAAAAAAAAAAAAGATATTTTATATGGTTAGAATATTTTAAAAATAATAAAATAATAAGTTTGAAAAATTTATGGTTTGAAAACCTAAAATATCTATTCAAACTAAACTAACCAATTTTTCAAATCTTCATGTTATTTTTGCCAAAATATAATTTTATTAAAAAATGTCTAATAAGATAAAATATTAAACCTAACCTTATAATTTTAATTAATAAAATATATTTTAAAAATAACAAATTTGAAAAAGATATGATATGGTTAGCAAAATTTTGAAATTAGAACAAGATTATTTTTAAAAGATAATATTTTAATATCAAAGTAAGATCATTTAAAATTTAAAATAATATCTGATCTTATAATTAAAATGAATAAAATAATCTAAAATTTCAAAATTAACCATAAGGCTCCTTTTGTGAGAAATCAAATTTTCAAAATTCAAAGCCTACTAATATCATAAACTAATTTTAATTAATTAAAAAATTAATAAAAATTAATTTTATTCTGAAAATTAGATTTTTAATTGAAAATTTAGATTCTACACAAAATTCTAACGAAATTTGGTTTTTGTTTCAATGAAAAACGATTTTTGAATCAAAAGTTATGACGAAAACAAGTTTGAAGCACAGGATGCATACCCCTGCGTGCACAGATGCATCATTTTGACCGAGTGACGTGGGCGCGAGCTGCCCTTCAGACAAGGAGCTGTCCCAGCGTCCGCGCGCGCGTGTGTGGATTCAAATCCTCATATTTTCGTCTAACTTCAAAAAATCATAACTAATTCATAAAAAATCCAAATTAAGTTCTGTAAAAGCCTAAATTTATTAAATTTTCGTCTACTTTCCAGAAAAAATACTTCCAGATCAAAATAAAAAATATTTCAGTAACATATATTGCGATTTCTAAACTATCATCAAATAAGCACATAAACCACATGAAACCATCCAAATCAACACATAACATCGTTTTAATTCATATTTCATGAAAGTAAATCATTCCCATGGCTCTGAGGCCAGATGTTGGATATATTTTACCAGGATCTAGATTTACTAACAAGTATGTTTCATTAACATCTTAATATGAATTCTAAAACAATGAAATAAACACATATAAAGTTTAGGAAACCTTACATTGGGTGCAGCGGAATATGATGACTCCTTCCGTTCAGATATCAAGCCCTTGATTCCTTTCTGTAGCAGAGCATTATCAATATCTGAACCTGGATCTCTTTCTCTCCTTCCTTTGATGCTGGACCTCCTTCTTGTTGGTTGATTTTCCACAGTCTTACACACTATGATTGAGATACCACTTGATGTGTGTGGGCACTCACTCATTCACTCAAGGAATTCGAAATTTAGAGAAGAAAAGAAGAGAGAAGGTGATTTTGGCTATAGAGAATAGGAGGCTCAATTTCATCTGACAAAGTTCACAAAGTTTAGTGTGAATGAGAGTCATCACTATCTATTTATAAGTAACCACCTAGGTTTATGTTAGAATTATTTGGCATTAAAATAATGAAAAAATAAATGATAAAAGCCTATAAAGTGTGGCCGGCCATGGGCTTGGATAATGGGCCTCACTTATGCAATTTTGCTGTTTTATCATTCCTGCATCTGATTTTCTCAAAAACGCCAAGTTTCAAATTCAACCATTTAAATGCCAATTCTAATTATTTAATAACTAAAAATTAATTATTAAATAATATTGTCATTTAATATATTTATTAATTAGACATATAAAGTCTCTTAATTAATAAATAAACCTAGAATTTTCTTTTCTTTACAATTTCGCTCTTGCTTAGTGAAAATTCATAAACTAGACATAGTCTAACTTTAAAATTGTAATTGATTAATCAAAATCAATTAACTGAGTCAACAAGTAGTATGGTCTCAACTAGTATGGGACCATGGGTCTATATATCCGAGCTTCCAATAAGTAGATCAAGAATTTATATCTTAAATTCACTGACTTATTAATTCTTCGTTGAATCCACTCATAGAACTTAGAATTGCACTCTCAGTATATAGAACGCTCTATATGTTCCACGATATAGACACGTCATTAGTTATCCATTGTTATAACCCTAATGTGATCAATGATCCTCTATATAGATGATTTACACTGTAAAGGGATTAAATTACCGTAACACCCTACAATGTATTTTATCCTTAAAACACTTAACCCTGTATAAATGATATTTCAACTAAGTGAAATGAGATCTCCACCATTTATTTCGTTTGGTTAAGCTCGAAGGAAATCATCCTTTACTTTCTATTTGCTAGATAGAAGCTATAGATTCCATATTTATGTTAGCGCTCCCACTCAATTGCACTACCGTGTTCCCAAAATGTACGTATCACCCTGACCCAAAAGTAGGCTTAACTAAAAAATCAAAGAACACGAATAACACTCTTGAGATTGAACCTAATCATATCAGGATTAAGATCATTTGATCTAGGATCAACATGTGATATTGAATTGAATAGATATTACGGTAAATTCTAATATATCTAATCAAAGTTCAATATCGGTCCCTTCCGATGTATACTCCATACATCCGATGCTGGTAAACTTTGCCAATGTTCTCGAAAGGACATAACACTTATCCAAGGTGTAAGAAAACCTATCGCTGATTATACCATGTCAGTCTAAATCCAGTGTTCTGACAAATCAAGGAATAAACTTTCGAACATATAATTAAGATTATATTCCACTGTGTTGACAACACTATAATCATTAACAAATTGATATGTTCTGGACTTAAATAGAATTCATACATTATGTACATATAATCATGAAATAAATCATGTGAACCATGCAACATTAAATGTTATTTCTGATCTATATTAATAAGTAAATCTGATTATATTGAAATGAGTTTTATTTAGGGCATAAAACCCGACATTTTTCACTTCAAATACTAGTCTGCTATGTTGATGATTTAGTTTTAAAAGAAACTTACAGTTTAAGAGGTTAAAAGTGTAACCTGTAAGTTTCTTTTAAAAGAAACCCAACTGCTATGTATATGCAACATCTAGCTGTTCATCAATTGATGACACCTTAGACTAGTATTTTACAATATGAAACAAGAAGATTGTATAAATAAGATTACTTTGACTCTCGCTAATCGGGGCATCGTTGGATTCTTATTTAAAACGAAATTATCCTAATTCCTCTTAGCTTATTCATTTCGAATTAGCTTAATGACATATCATTGGATGAATGGTCTATAAATCATATAAAGTCTTATTTTCTCTTAAGAAATTAGATGACGCATATGATTATATTCCTGGAATTCTATCCCAAAATGATATAAATCCTCAATCTTAGATATCTCCTACTTGTATAGGCAAATCATAGAGTTAGATTAGTAGTGGTGGTCCAAGAAAGAGTTACTAATTATACAGTTACACTTTCACAAGTGTTTCATAACCATTTTCTATCAATGGATTTAAACTGTATGAGTTTAGTATTCTGTGACCAGAATCCACTTGCACTATTCTAAGAACTCTTTATTGTAACTAAAAGATACAACCACATTTTATAAATCTATGGCATTTATATCTTGTTCATAGTGGTTTTTGACAAGATCATTCTCTACAAAGAGTTAAAATGCCTATATCCACTGAAATTAAGTTCATCTCATTCGCAGATGGGTGTACATTCAGGGATGGATATGAGTTTTCGTTGTATTCTTAAAACGATCACTCTAGATTTTACCTTACGCAAAAGAAATTTGAAATGTTTGAAAAATTTCATGAATTTCTAGCAATGGTAAGTGGTTAAAGATCTTGCAAAATGATAGGGGTGGAGAAAAAGTTAGTAGATATGCAGTTCAAAGATCATTAATTTGATTTTGAATAATATCCAAACTTACCTCCCTAGAAATTCGAGTTGCATATTGATGATTAGTTACTAGTCGTTGCCTAAATCCTTATATGGTAATTTCAGAATGATGTAATGGTTGTATACTTAATGTAAATCATTACTAGATTCATGGATGACCTAATCGAAATCTCAAGAAAAGCTAGAACTGCTAACCTTGGTTTGCATGTTTGTTAGATATTCTAAGTGATTAGGGGTGGACCATCCCATAGTCATTAGAGAAGAAAGTGTTTGTTTAAACAAATACTACTTTTCTAAGAATATGACCAAGTCTGGAAATAAAGTAGCAAATAAAGGAGATAAGTTTTTCTTCATTCCAAAAGTGTTCTATCATCTTATTTTTCAAGATGATCCCACTACCTCTGTTGTCTTAACACAACTGAAGAGTTCTATACCATTTAGTTTTCTTAGACATAGTTCACGGTACCTTCTTGTAGTGGGAGAGTTTCTAGGAACTCACTCTTCTTATAACTTGGAAGACACTAGTGATTAAAATCCATTGTGAGTTTAAACAAGTAATGGATTGTCAAGATAAGAAACTAAGAAGAAAGCCAAGAGAACACTATGGTTTGATCCATTCACATGGAGTAACCTAAAGTTTTCTGTTACAAGGACATGAAAGGAAATTTTCGTTCATAAGTCTATTCAATGGACTTAACAAAACTTCTTGTTCCTAGTATAATAGGTTTGAGTTTATCTAAACCTATGGCTTATGGTATACCTGGAAATTTCTTACTCTAATGCAAGCATGAGATGCTGATGCATTTTCTTTCCAATGGCAATCTATAGAAGCTTCACAACTTCTAAGCATAGATTTTATTTATCTAAGGAAAAGTTTCAACTATTCCAGAAAAGATAAAGCCATGAAATAATTCTTAAGTCAACAGTGAGAAGTCTCAGATATGCTTTAGTATGCCTTAAACCAGACACCTACTGTTGAGTGGGAGTAATGAGTAAGTATCAGATTAATCCAGGAGAGGAACATTGGAAGACAATCAAGTAAATTTTAAGATTAAGAAGAGGAACTATATGTTAGTCGATAAGGGTGTGTTTAAAACTCTTAGACTAAACCATATCAGATTTCAAGACTGTTGGAAATTATTTTACCAGGATCTTAGATCTACTCACAAGTATGTTTATTAACATCCTAAATAAGAACTTTCTAAAACGATAAATTAAACACATATAAAGTTTAAGAAACCTTACATTGGGTGCAGCGGAATATAATGACTCCTTCCGTTCACATATCTAGCCCTTGATTCCTTTCTGTAGCAGAGCATTATCAATATCTGAACCTGGATCTCTTTCTCTGAATCTTTGATGCTGAATCTCCTTTGCTGATGACCTTTCTTCACGATCTTCCTCACTATGATTGAGGTATTGCTTGATGTGTGTGGGCACTACTCTAATCACTAAGGATTTCGAAATTCAAAGGAAGAAGAGAGAGAGTGGTCAGCTAAAGATAGGGAGAGAGAAGGCTCAGTTTTTTCTGATTCAGAAAGTCTGAAGAAAAGTGTAATTTTTCTGAAGCCTTCACTATCTATTTATAGCATTCCACTAGGGTTAGATTTGAATTATATGGCATTAAAATAATGAAAAAATCAATTTAAAAAAGCTACAATAGGTGGCCGGCCAAGCATTAGTGGATTGGGCCTTGGGCTTTGCAATTTTGCAATTTTAACACCTTTTGTATTTGATTTTCTCAAAAATGCCAATTTCCTAATTCAAACATTTAAATGCCAATTCTAACTATTTAATAACTACAAATAATTATTAAATAATATTGTCATTTATCATATTTATTAATTGAACCATACAAAGTATCATAATTAACAAATATGCCCCTATAAACTCTTTCTTTACAATTTCGCCCTTACTTAGTGAAAAATTTCACAAATAGACATAGTCTAATTTGTGAATTATAATTGATTAATCAAAACCAATTACATGAGTCTTACAAGCAATATTATCTCAACTAGTGGGGGGATCATGGGTCTATATAACCGAGCTTCCAATAAGTAGATCAAGAATTTAGCACTAAAATTCACTAACTTATTAATTCTTCGTTGAATCCACGCATAGAACTTAGAATTGCACTCTCAGTATATAGAATGCTCTATATGTTCCACCATATAGACACATCATTAGTTATCCATTGTTATAATCCTAATGTGATCAATGATCCTCTATATGAATGATCTACACTGTAAAGGGATTAAATTACCGTTACACCCTACAATGTATTTATTCCTTAAAACACTTGACCCCGTATAAATGATATTTCAGCTTATGTGAAATGAGTACTCCACCATTTATGTTCGTTTGGTCAAGCTCGAAGGAGATCATCCTTTGCTTACTATTCGCCAGATAGAAGCTATAGATTCCATGTTTATAATAGCGCTCCCACTCAATTGCACTACCGTGTTCCCAAAATGTACGTATCACCCTGACCTAAAAGTAGGATTAACTAACAAATCAAAGAACACGAATAGCCTCTCGAGATTGAGCCTAATCATAACAGGATTAAGATCATTTGATCTAGGATCAACTAGGCGATATTGGCTTGAATAGATATTACGGTAAGTTTAATAAATCTAAGTCAAAGTTCAATATCGGTCCCTTCCGATGCATACTCCATGCATCCAACCTGAGCTTTACTTTAACCAATGTTCTGGAAAGAACATAGTATTTCTCCAAATACAAGTAAACTCTGTTGTAGATTATCATATCAGTAAAACCCTGTGTCTGATAAATCTAGGAAAATTTTATTCACATAGTCATGTTTACTTTCCAATGTGTTGACGGCACAATAAACAGGATCAAGTATGTGAAAAGGGTTTCAGATGAATTTATACATTATGTACATATAATCATGAAATAAATCATGTGAACCATGCAACATTAAATGTTATTTCTGATCTATATTAATAAGTAAATCTGATTATATTGAAATGTGTTTTATTTAGGGCATAAAACCCAACAAACTCCCACTTGCACTAATATAAAACAAAAAGTGCGTTTCAAATAATCTCAACACCTTGATATACAAATCAAGTGTAGTAGTAGTAAACTCCTCGTAATAGGATCTGAAAGGTTGAATTAACCACAACCTTTTCTCCACCATTACTCTTCCTTTAATCACAAAATCATTGATAATGTGAAATTCCTCTCTATATGTCTACTCTCTTGGGATACTGGATTCTATACCTTTGGCAACTACTTTTGGTTAATTAGGAAATTAACACTAGTAGTTTAAGGCAATTTGGAATGGTGCCAAAGATGTATAGAACTTTCCTTAGACTGAATAAGTACCTTTCCTGCAGCTTTAACATTCAGTCTCTCTCTGGTAGACCTAGAGACTTCAGATAGGTTTTTACACTTCTCCAAAATCACTATTCCACCCCCAGAGTAATCACCATCTTATCAGAAATATTTACTAGCACATAGGCAAAATTTCGAAATCTGATATGGTGTAGTCTAAGAGTTTTAAACACACTCTTATAGACTAACATATAGTTCCTCTTCTTTATCTTAGGATTTACTTGATTGTCTTCCAATGTTCTTCTCCTGGATGAATCTGATACTTACTCATTACTCCCACTCAACAGCAGGTGTCTGGTCTAAGGCATACAAAAGCATATCTAAGACCTCTCACTGTTGATTTAAGGAATTCTTTCATGGCTTTATCTTTTCTGGAATAGTTAAGACTTTTCCTTAGATAAATAAAATCTATACCTAAGAAGTTGTGAAGCTTCTATAGATTGCCATTAGATAGAAAATGCTTCAGCATCTTACTAAAGTAAGTTGCTTGCATTAGAGTAAGTAATTACCAGGTATACCACAAGCCATAGGTTTAGAAAAACTCAAACCTATAATACTAGGAACAGGAAGTTTTGTTAAGTCCATTGAATAGACTTATAAACAAAAAATTCCTTTTATGTCCTTGTAATAGAAAACTTTAGGTTACTCCATGTGAATGGATTAAACCATAGTTCTATTGGCTTACTTCTTAGTTTCTTATCTTGACAATCCATTACTTGTTTAAACTCACAATGGATTTTAATCACTAGTGTCTCCCAAGTCATAAGAAGGTGAGTTCCTAGAAACTCTCCCACTACGACAAGGTACCGTGAATTATGTCGAAGAAAACTAAATGGTATTGACCTCTTCGGTTGTGACAAGACAACAGAGGCAGTGGGATCATCATATGTTATATAAGATGATAGAACACTTTTGGAATCAAGAAAAATATCTCCTTTATTTGCTACTTGATTTTTCAGACTTAGTCCTTTTCTTAGAAAAGTAGTATTTGTTTGAACAAACACTTTCTTATCTATTGACAATGGGATGGTCCACCCCTAATCACTTAGAATAGCTAAGAAACCATGGTTAACAGTTCTAGCTTTTCTTAAGATTTTGATTAGGTCATCCATGAATCTAGTAATGATTTACATTAAGTATACAACCATTACATCATTCTGAAATTGTATTACCATAGAAGGATTTAGGCAACGACTAGTAACTAATCATCAATATGCAACTCAAAATTTCTGGGGAAGTAAGTTTGGATATAATTCAAAAATCAATTTAATGATCTTTGAACTGCATATCTACTAACTATTTCTCCACCCCTATCAGTTCGCAAGATCTTTAACCACTTACCTTAATGGATTAACCATTGCTAGAAATTAATGAAATTTTTCAAACATTTCAAATTTCTTGCTAAAAGGTATAATCTAGAGTGATCGTTTTAAGAATACGACGAAAAACTCATATCCACCCCTGAATGTACTTCCATCTGCGAATGAGATGAACTACTTTCAGTGGATATAGGCATATTAACTCTTTGCAGAGATTGATCTTGTCAAATCCACTATGAACAAGATACAAATGCCATAGATTAAAAAAAATGTGGTAGTGTTTATTGATGACATAGGTTTAGTTACATCAAAGAGTTCTTAGAATACTGCAAGTGGATCCTGGTCACAGAATACCTAACTCATATTCCATACAGTTTTAATCCATTAATAGAAGATGGATATTAAACACTTGAGAAAGTGTAACTGTATTGTATTCTGGAATTAGAAATATAAGAAAATTTCTATTTGGAATCTAAAATTAAAGTCAAAGACTTAAATTTATACCAAATATTATGAGTAATTCTATCTTGGACCAGCACTACTAATACAAACTCTAAGTCAGATTTGCCCATACAAGTAGGAGATTTCTAAGATTGAGGTTTTATATCAATTGGGAATAGAATTTCGGGATTATAATCATATGCGTCATTTAATTTCTTAAGAGAAAATATAGAATGACATGAAATGATTTATAGACCATTCATCCAATGATATGTTATTAAGCTAATTCGAAATGAATAAGCTAAGAGGAATTAGGATAATTTTGTTTAAAATAAGAATCCAACGATGCTTCGATTAGCGAAAGTCAAAGTAATCTTATTTATACAATCTTCTTGTTTCGTATCGTAAAAATACTAGTCTAAGGTGTCATCAATTGATGAACAGCTAGATGTCGCATATACAATATTTATCTTTCGAGATCTAACACTATTATGAATGTCTAATGGTGAAAATCCACTAGAGATTTATCTCATTAGATAAACAAGCCAAGTTAGACCAACAATGAAGATTCGAAATTAAACTACAACTTAATAACAGAAAATAACATGGTTCAATATAAATTCATACACAATTCAGAAATTATAAACATATAGCAAGTAGGAATGTCAAGTGAAAATACTAAAACTTACAATCCTAAATAATTTCCAAGGTTTTCAACAAACTGATATCAGTGTCCCGTTTAGGCGAGAGTCAAAGCTACCATTCATTGAATAGAGTTGTCAGCTCGTCTAAAATGTTAAACATTCTAGCAACCTTTTATTCGATCAAGATTGGAATTCAGCGTTGTCCCGTTTAGGCGAGAGTCAAGGCAATTCTATCTCATGAGCTTCCACCATTGTTTCATAATTAGCAAGTCAAGTATGGTCGCCACCATTAGGGTGATCCATACCATACAAAACACTTACAAACTACTTATCATGCGAGGTTAAACGATGCGAAATTGCTAATGAACGTTCCTCCATTAGGGAGGATTACTCACTAAAACAAACGCGGTGTAAAACCCACAATGGAGATCGAATGTCTTAATAATAAAGCTCATTATTTAAAGAGAGTTGTATTTTCTTTGATTCTCTTTATTTATTCTATTTATTTTAAATATATATTTATTTAATTAAAATTTCCAATTTAGAATGAAAAATTCCAAATATAAATTTTATTTTAATATTTATAAATTTTACTTAGATGGATGTGAAAATAACATGAATTATTTCCATCTTAGTAATAATTTCCAATAAATATTTAGAAAAATATTCAATTTAAGTTGTTACAAAATTAATTTAAATTAATTTACAACTCAAATTTAATTTTCTATAAATATATATTGCATTTCGAAAAATTAAAGTATATAAGAATACAATTTTCGAAAATGCATGTTAAAATAAAAAATTAATCCTAGAAAAATTATTCTAATTTAATGTTGGCCCAAAATTAATTAATAAAATTAATTTACAACAAAAAAATAATTTTCCTATTTAATTAAATATATAAGAAAAATTTCAAATATTTAAGTATGATGATGAAAATCAACTTAAATATTAATTTTCTATTTAATTAAATACACTAGAAAAATACTTCAAGCAAAAATATCATCTATCTAGATTTTCCTTTGACTAATTAATTCAATTTCTAATAATATACTTTAATTCAATTTATTTTAAATTAATCAATAAATGAAAAAATCATTGATTTAAGTTGATCCAAGAATTAATTAAAATAAATAATTAATTTACAACTTAATCTATTTTTCAAGATAAAATTTGAAATTCTAGCATTTAAGAAATGCAATTTCGAAAATTGATTAATAAAATAAAGAAAAAATATATTTTGAAAATTATTTAAATTTAGTTGAAAAAATAAATTTCAACTAAAAATAATTTTCTATTTAATTAAATGTCATGAAAAAAGAAATATTTAAGTATGATGATAAACATCAACTTAGATATTTAATTTTCAAATTAATTCAATGTATTAAATTCAAGAAATAAATAATTAAGTGTAGAGAAGGCTTAATTATTAATTTCTAGTTTAATACTAGGAAAAATATACTTAAAATAAATTGTACCAAAATTAATTAATAAATAATTAATTTCACAATGTATAATATTTCCTATTTAATATTAGAAATAATAAGTAGTCTAGAAATAACTATCTAGAAAATATCTTATTTGACTAAGTATCTTTTCCACAAAATTTGAAAAAATATCTAATTTAAGTTGTATTAGAAAAAAAAATCTACAACTTAAATATTTTTCAAATTTAAATTTAATTAAATATCAAAAATTAAGTTGTAACCACTTAATTTGAAAATATTCCATTTTAAGTTAATATTCGAAAAGATATTAACTTAAAAAATATCTAAAGAATCTTAATAACCAATGCCTAAAATTCCTCAACTTAATTTTGAAATTTTGAATTCAAAAGATATTGAGATTTAAGTTGGTTAGTTGAAGATAACTAAATATCAACTTAAATAGGAATATTTAATGAAAAATTTAAATTAAGTTCCAGAAAGAATCTAGATGGTTATAATTCTATATTTAATTAAATACAAGAAAATACACATAGTTTAGCTTAGAAAAAAAATTCTTTAAACTATGTTTTTCTTAAATTAATTTCAAAATAAATGAAATTAATTATGTTGCTAATCAATTTTAATTAGGTTAAACTAGTGTAATTAACCTAGTACAGTCATTCAAATCAGGCAAATGAGCCTTCACAATTGGGGTGGTTTGTGTGAAGGGGTGTTGGGTTCAGTATGTCGTACCCACTTCTATGGCTCCCAACTCTCACACAAGGCCCAAAAGAGAGGAATTTAACCTTAATAAGAACAACTGTTATTAATTGAATAGGCCCAAAAACTAAATGGGCCTAAATAAATTCTATCAATAACTATGATAATTTATTTTAGCAACAACAACCTATATGTATCTATAATCAAATTAAACACATAGTGTAACGCCCCGATATTTTGCCTTATTTTACAAAAATACTATTTTCATGCATAATTTGAAAAGATAAAAAAAATAATTTAAATACAACAGTGGATTTTAAAAAAAATCAAAATGCAACAGAGAAGGATCCTTCATTTGTAAAACAAGATACAGTAAGTAAATAATTTTAAATAATGCATTTCCACTGTGTTAGATTTATCAACTGCTTAAAATAAAACTAAGGCACCACTGGCGTTCTAGATCGTTTGTCCGCCCGTAGCCGCTCACAGTATACGTACCAGAACTGACCCTGCTCACTATACATACTTCCCTGTCTAATACCTGTAGGGGGAAAGTAAGGGGGGTGAGCTAAAAGCTCAGTAAGGAAATACTTATCAAACAATACCATATAATATCACACATACCATTAATGTATTTATTAAGTTTTAGCAATATCATACATGCTCTTTTATAACTATAACCAAATAACTGTACATATGGAAACCTTTATCATACAAGTCTATACTATTTGTTCACACCGTACACATATACAGAGATCATAACTCCAATATCATACTCATAACATAATCATATCAATACTATAGATAATAATAACATTATCACAACATTGGCATATCATAGCCATTACTTACATAACCCGGGCCTAGCCTGACCCTACAATATCCTGGGCCTAATCTGCCCATATAATAACATGGGCCTATGCAGCCCTACCATTGTTATAGGATAGGGTATCTCTATATTCAACAGTATCATCACTGTATCATACCCACCATAACAATCTCATACACGACTCAGTAAAATGTAGGGTAGGGTATCTCTACATTCAACGGCCTTATCCCGTATCATACCCCACCATGGTCCCTCACTTTACCTGAGACGTTAGCATACAACATATAACATACAACATAAACCATACACCATACAACATACAATACACAACATACAGCATACAACATATACAAGTCATACAACCATAATCTATGTATCAATTCACAAACTCATATTGTGTCCATACCACACATTCTCAGTACCATATACATATTCATAAAAACAAATCATAAGTCATATTTCAATACATAAAGAATTTAAATTTATGTAGATAAACACATACAAAACTATCTAATTTCCTTACCTCAAATCCCATTTGCTTAAGAGTTGTTATCTCGTCACTACTACCTATAATAACACATGGGTCAAGGCCCTAACATTAAAATTCACACTCTTACAGTACAGCAGAAAGAATACTATTTTTGACCAATAACTACACGAATTCAGTAAAGGTTTCCTTCATAAAAATTATAGGAAATTCAATTATCTTTCCAACGATATATAGATCATTAAAAATGGATTAAAACTGAGGGAGTTATGATAGTTTTACTGAAACTATTTCTGAGAAGGAATATGGAGTAACGAATCACAGGAGACATCGGAAATACAAAGTTTTGATACTAAAATATTCCAAATCAGAGAATACTCTCTTCATAAAATTTTTAGAAAATCAAATTCCCTTTCTAATGACACTAAAATCTTTAAAATCGGAGTTATAAAGTAAGAGATATAGATATTATACCGAAGCAGTTTTCTAGAAATCCTGAAACAAATGGATTTCGAACTACAGCAATAAAACAATAATTTTGACTTAGAATAATCAATAATTAGTGAATGGTTTCTTCATAAAACATTTGGAAAATTGAATTATCTCTTCAACAGTACCAAGATTGCTAGAATCGGATCATTATTCAGAGAGATATTCGGATTTTACTGAAACAACTTATATAGAAAATATGAAAAACGATTTACAACAAACAGCGTAAAAATACTAATTTTTGACATAGATAAATTTCGATTCAGCAAAACCTTTCTTCATAAGAATTATAGGAAATTTAATAAGCTTTCTATAGACACCAAGATTGCGAGAATCAGATGAGTATTTAAAGAGATATGACAGTTTTACTGAGACATGTTTCATTCTGAAAAATAAGAAAAGGAGACCTACGAAAATTCTCCTATTGTGATCAATAAATAAGTAAATGTAGAGTTTCTTACCTCAAATACATCAAGCTACTTGGATCGATAGACATAAGATGATGGTGATCAAAGATGAAAGTGAAGAGTGGTATAGATTTGGCTAAGGATGTAATGGAAAGATGACTTGAAAATTTTTAGGGTTAGTCTTGCTCAGATAGGTGGGAAGAATAGAACGATATAATTTTAGGGTTAATGAAACCTATACTATTCTGACTCTTATTAGCTTTATTTTTATGAATAATAATAATATTAACATAATAACAATAATAATATGATAAATTATTAAATAAATAAATATCTAACTTTTAAATTTAAATTGTAAGCTCTCAATCTCGTAACTTTAGGGGCTTAGTTTTGACCTAGAAAAATTACGAATTCTGATATAGTTATTTCTACAAAATTTATAGATCTTTAAATTATCTTTCCAACGCCACTGAAATCACCTTAATCCGAGCTCTAGAACTCCAGATATGATCATTTTAGTAAAACAGTTTTTAATCCTGCGAATTTATCCAAACCTACGAATTTTTAACATTAATTAATTAAACTCACTAAATATATTATAAAACCCTAATGGACCTTCATATTGGGCTTTAATTAAACGATTACTTACTCTGTAAAAATACCATAATATTTTACTTTCGTAGTTAATACAACTTTAACTCTCTCTAGAAAATTGGTACAACTACTCTAAGCAATAATATCAACTCACTAACAACACAAAGAAACAAGATAATTATCCTCGCTCAATTAATATCCAAAAAAAAAAAATTAAATACTATTTTAATCTGGATATTACATTCTACCCTCCTTAAAAGAAATTTCGTCCTCGAAATTTAACTTACCAACACTCGGGGTGTTGAGTCGTCATGTCTTTCACCACTTACTGCATTACCTCATTATCTACCATATATATATGGACCCAATAAACATGCATTTAACCTATGTCTTATCGGTCAATCCATAACACATAAAATATACACAACTTAATTAAGTATTATTATTTCTCTATACATTACTTTAAATACCAAAATATACTCCATCATAATAACTTACATATACATGCTTTGAATACATAAGTTTTGCAATCAGATGCTCGTAATATATGAAAAGTTTTTCTTTCTCTTATGACCATCCTTACATGCCATTAAGAGTGAAATTATTTATTCTTCTATGAGCATCCTTACATGCCATTAAGAGTGAAATTATTTATTCTTCTATGAGCATCCTTACATGCCATTTAGAGTCACAGTATTTATTCTCTAAATGAACATCCTTACATGTCACTTGAGAACACATTAAACAATACAAAATAACAAACACAAAGAGTAGGGTAAAAGATCTTATGCAAACTTCTCTTTAATTATTCCCATTCTCTCGTTGAATGTTATTACAGACTAAAATCTTACTCTCTCTCTGTCTTTTTTTTTTTTTTTCCACTATAAAGCTATGGTGTCATTCTTGCAGTTTCATAGTTGTTACTCATCGATAGATACTTTTTCCATGGCACTTGGAAATAAACATGGAATCTCTTTAAAAGGTCTTCTATGTATAAATATTTAACTATCTATCCGACCACCTTTTTGTCTAACGTTCACTTCTTAATTTCCTTTATCCATGCATTCGTTGCACTTGTCATGACTTCCCATTTTCCAAGATAATCGTCTATGCATCCTTTTGTTGTCTGATTTTTGTATCACTCTATTGTATTTTCTTTGCTAATCTCTCTTATGGTGCTTGGTCCTCCATTACCCCCTTCAATCAAGTTGACTTAATTATGAGATTAGCTAGTTTTCTATACTAACTTTTATCTACTTTGGTATTACATCGATATAGTGATGAAGTTTAAATCGTAATGCCGATAGATTCGATAGTTATGTTCAATGATTGCTTCTTCTAATATACCAAATGACCATCTGAGGTATCACATAACTTCATACTTATCATAGCATTGATTATTCCAGCCATATTCATATCCTATATATATTGTAGCCTTCTTTAATTCACCAAAAAAAAAAAAAGTATATCTCAACTTCTTAATTGTACCTCTAAATCTTCCAAATCTCTTAAACATACATTCCAATACTGATTATTTACTTAAGACTATAACATATATGTATTAAAACATAGAAAGCACACTAATAACCCCTTTAAAATAAGTTCAATCCTACCATAGCTTATCGTAGCCCAACTATTTATTATTTGTTGACTTTTAACAATAAGTCAACCATACCAATCTCATAATGTATTGATCATCCAAGTTATCAGGGTAAGGATACTATATATATAATTTGCAAACTATGCCGAACAGACCTTACTCTGTCCATCACTATTATACCTCCTATACCCCTACTTGTATTTGATTTATTACTGGAGACTCACTATTTATAATTCCTTAGTCAGGAATTTTTTATTCTTACTTCCCATACTACCTTTAAGCACAAGTCAATAATTTGTTCAAGCGTCTCATTTTACATCCAAACGCCACCAAATTATCAATACCTATCTTGTTTTTTTTTCTTCTTCTAACTTTGCACTTTCAATTGGACAAGACTTAGTAGTGTGCAATAAGTTAGTTATTGTCAGCTTGAGAGAGTCCTTCCAAAGATCTCTATTACTGGCTTTTTAGATTGAGAAAAATATCTAATATTTTTCCTTTTTTTTTTTTTTTTTTTAGCTCTTAACAATTTTAGCTTTTGACAAATCCATAGTCATTTTCTTCTCGGGCACTATAGGGCCTAGAAACACCATCTCTTTTCAGCAGGGCTGGACTTTGGGAGTTTTCCTCTTAGTTTCTCATTAGATGACACTCCAACATACTTATACTATTGCCCATAATATAAGTCGTAATTGGATTGTAGTATCCTTTGCTTACGTTGTGCCTTGAATTCCTTTATGTTGCATGAGTGTATTTTCTAATCCCAACACTTATCAAAAACTTGTATAGTCCTTGACATGCCATGACATTCTTCAATATATGTTACTTTGGTCCTAATTGTGTCTCACTTTTCTCCTGTCTCTAAGTGAGGCTTTCCTAACATTTTCTCATTGAGCTATACTCCACACCATTGTTGTTGCATCAGTGAGTATTTGGAATCTAGGGATGTCACCCTTGAATGCTAATTCCTCCTCTTTCTCAAGTTTTGAATTTGCGATCTACTCTCTATAGTTGTTTGTTGTACACCCGCCACAAAGCTGCATCCACAATCTCTTAGTTGTGTAGTTGTGATCAATTCCGAGTAGTCACCTCTTAGTTGTCTCTCATTCATGTTGTACCCAAATTGTTAGCCGTGCCTGGACCTTTTTTGTCTTTCTCCTTTGAAAATGTCTCTGTCGAAGCCATACACATTTTTCTCTATTATCTCCTCCACCAAGTAGATGACCTTGAGTTTAAAGTTTACAACTTTCCTTCGGTAATCTAATATTTGTTGATGCTCGCTTATCTCTTAGTGTTTAAGATACCTTCATAAGTTATTACCTCGAGTAATTTTATCATGACTCTTTCTAACTTCTCATTTTGGATTCTATTCAAAGACACTACACTCCTTTCTATATGATGGCATCGTCCTCTCCCCGACTCATTTCTAAAACATACTTATCTCCAATGTCTTTGCAAACAGTACTAATACTTCTTACCATCTAACTTAGGAGTGTGTAACTTATAGAATATCCAACAAGATAGTACCTTCTCCTTAAAGATCTATTATTTCATCCTTCTTAATAAGTAGGTTTTCGTAAATTATACTGTCCCAGTCTGGTATAACGTCTACTATTCTAAGTCATCCTTACTTCCTATATGTTGGGCTTCCATTCATGGCTAGGTGTAGAGACCGCTTCTTCAACCATTCATAGATAGGTGAAAATATATGCGTCGGTACTTAGTTGGCTATTGGTACATTTCATTATGTGCTTCAAGTTCCACTACTAGTGTTGGTGATATTTTGCTGAGCCTGTGAAAACTCTTCAACAAATTGTCTTAGTCATGCTCGTAGTCCTTCCAATACCTCTATTAGATCATTAGCCTTAACTATTATTGGGTTCTCTGGAACATCAACCATCTGTGGGTCAGCGGAACACACATCCTTAGCCCCCACCTCTATTGGTCGTTCTTTTCACATTGATTCTAACTGACCTTCTAGTTTCATGTGTGAGCTCTCACAAGAAAGGTTAATTTAATAGAAACAAAAGAGTTCAATTATAGGGAGAGAAGATTCCATGAATATATCTAAACTTAATGTTGTCAAGCTTAACTAGTAATATTCTATTTATCAAACAACGTCTTATGAATTCCTAATATAATTTATTCTAAATTTTCAAGAAAGGAACACTGTCCTTCCTAGTTTCAATTCAAGACAATAAAGAAAAATAAAACCTATTCATATTCTTCATAAAAAGTGTAATCAATCATAACAGGTAATATACTCTTAATTTCTCTAAGCACCCACTACAGATGAGGCACTAATTCTAGGAAACATATTTTAACAAAAATCTATGTATCACATATAAAACTATTAATGGCAATACCAAGAAAATTAAAACTAACACTTACATAATAGTGAGAGGGATCTTTTTCAGTCTTCTGTATGTATACCGTGAGTATCCTTCGGGCTAACGGACGATCGGCTCTGATACCAACTGTAACGCCCCGATATTTTGCCTTATTTTACAAAAATACTATTTTCATGCATAATTTGAAAAGATAAAAAAAATAATTTAAATACAACAAAGGATTTTAAAAAAAATCAAAATGCAAATGAAGAAGGATCCTTCATTTGTAAAACAAGATACGGTAAGTAAATAATTTTAAATAATGCATTTCCACCGTGTTAGATTTATCAATCCGCTTAAAATAAAACTAAGGCACCACCGGCGTTCTAGATCGTTTGTCCGCCCGTAGCCGCTCACGGTATACGCACTTAACCGACCCCGCTCACTATACATACTTCCCTGTCTAATACCTGTAAGGGGAAAGTAAGGGGGTGAGCTAAAAGCTCAGTAAGGAAATACTTATCAAACAATACCATATAATATCACACATACCATTAATGTATTTATTAAGTTTTAGCAATATCATACATGCTCTTTTATAACTATAACCAAATAACTGTACATATAGAAACCTTTATCATACAAGTCTATACTATTTGTTCACACCGTACACATATACAGAGATCATAACTCCAATATCATACTCATAACATAATCATATCAATACTATAGATAATAATAACATTATCACAACATTGGCATATCATAGCCATTACTTACATAACCCGGCCTAGCTCGACCCTACAATATCCTGGGCCTAATCTGCCCATATAATAACATGGGCCTATGCAGCCCTACCATTGTTATAGGATAGGGTATCTCTATATTCAACAGTAACATCACTGTATCATACCGACCATAACAATCTCATACACGACTCAGTAAAATGTAGGGTAGGGTATCTCTACATTCAACGGCCTTATCCCGTATCATACCCCACCATGGTCCCTCACTTTACCTGAGACGTTAGCATACAACATATAACATACAACATAAACCATACACCATACAACATACAATACACAACATACAACATACAACATATACAAGTCATACAACCATAATCTATGTATCAATTCACAAACTCATATTGTGTCCATACCACACATTCTCAGTACCATATACATATTCATAAAAACAAATCATAAGTCATATTTCAATACATAAAGAATTTAAATTTATGTAGATAAACACATACAAAACTATCTAATTTCCTTACCTCAAATCCCGCTGCTTAAGAGTTGTTATCTCGTCACTACTACCTATAATAACACATGGGTCAAGGCCCTAACATTAAAATTCACACTCTTACAGTACAGCAGAAAGAATACTATTTTTGACCAATAACTACACGAATTCAGTAAAAGTTTCCTTCATAAAAATTATAGGAAATTCAATTATCTTTCCAACGATATATAGATCATTAAAAATGGATTAAAACTGAGGGAGTTATGATAGTTTTACTGAAACTATTTCTGAGAAGGAATATGGAGTAACGAATCACAGGAGACATCGGAAATACAAAGTTTTGATACTAAAATATTCCAAATCAGAGAATACTCTCTTCATAAAATTTTTAGAAAATCAAATTCCCTTTCTAATGACACTAAAATCTTTAAAATCGGAGTTATAACGTAAGAGATATAGATATTATACCGAAGCAGTTTTCTAGAAATCCTGAAACAAATGGATTTCGAACTACAGCAATAAAACAATAATTTTGACTTAGAATAATCAATAATTAGTGAATGGTTTCTTCATAAAACATTTGGAAAATTGAATTATCTCTTCAACAGTACCAAGATTGCTAGAATCGGATCATTATTCAGAGAGATATTCGGATTTTACTGAAACAACTTATATAGAAAATATGAAAAACGATTTACAACAAACAGCGTAAAAATACTAATTTTTGACATAGATAAATTTCGATTCAGTAAAACCTTTCTTCATAAGAATTATAGGAAATTTAATAAGCTTTCTATAGACACCAAGATTGCGAGAATCAGATGAGTATTTAAAGAGATATGACAGTTTTACTGAGACATGTTTCATTCTGAAAAATAAGAAAAGGAGACCTACGAAAATTCTCCTATTGTGATCAATAAATAAGTAAATGTAGAGTTTCTTACCTCAAATACATCAAGCTACTTGGATCGATAGACATAAGATGATGGTGATCAATGATGAAAGTGAAGAGTGGTATAGATTTGGCTAAGGATGTAATGGAAAGATGACTTGAAAATTTTTAGGGTTAGTCTTGCTCAGATAGGTGGGAAGAATAGAACGATATAATTTTAGGGTTAATGAAACCTATACTATTCTGACTCTTATTAGCTTTATTTTTATGAATAATAATAATATTAACATAATAACAATAATAATATGATAAATTATTAAATAAATAAATATCTAACTTTTAAATTTAAATTGTAAGCTCTCAATCTCGTAACTTTAGGGGCTTAGTTTTGACCTAGAAAAATTACGAATTCTGATATAGTTATTTCTACAAAATTTATAGATCTTTAAATTATCTTTCCAACGCCACTGAAATCACCTTAATCCGAGCTCTAGAACTCCAGATATGATCATTTTAGTAAAACAGTTTTTAATCCTGCGAATTTATCCAAACCTACGAATTTTTAACATTAATTAATTAAACTCACTAAATATATTATAAAACCCTAATGGACCTTCATATTGGGCTTTAATTAAACGATTACTTACTCTGTAAAAATACCATAATATTTTACTTTCGTAGTTAATACAACTTTAACTCTCTCTAGAAAATTGGTACAACTACTCTAAGCAATAATATCAACTCACTAACAACACAAAGAAACAAGATAATTATCCTCGCTCAATTAATATCCAAAAAAAAAAAAATTAAATACTATTTTAATCTGGATATTACACATAGGCTCACACAGGCACACTTTGGATGGGTCCTATCATGTTGCTAGGTCATACACAGATGAAAGAAGAGTGTAAATATACCTGTTACAAATTATTATCTTGACCAAGGGAGCCATCAGATCATTAGATTTGGCAAAAGGTAATCATGGCTATTTGCAATCAAGTAATAATAGGTTTTAAAAACTTACACATGCTAAAACACATACTTCTGCAACAAGGTTAGCTGGATAGTTGGATGTAGGATTTATTTAATTTTAAATTAAATAATTAATTTCGAAATAATTAATTAAATAAATAAAATATTTATTTTTTCGAAAATTAAAAAAACAAATAAAAAAAAATCGAAAATTTAAAAAAATTTAAATTTAAAATTAAACCTACAATTTTTGAAAAATTAGGTTTCAACCAACCTAAATTTCATTTAAAAAAAAAATTGCTAACTCCTTTTAAATTTTAAATGTTATTTTATAAATAAAACTTAAATAAAAATTAGAAAAGATAAATGAAATATCTTTTCAGATTTTAAATTTAATTTAAATAAATAAAATAACAAAATTTAAAAGTTAGCAAAATATCTTACATCTATTTAAAATTACATGATTATAAATATCTTATTTTAAATTTAAATAAGATCAAAATATCTAAAAAGATTTAAAAAAAAATCTTAAAAGATAAGATATAATTAAAAATATCTTAAAACATAAGATATTTTAAAAAATATCTTAAAAGATTTTATAAATATCTTATAAAATCTGACCTTAAATTTAAAAAATAAAAATAAGATATAATCAAATTTAAAAATAAGATAGATTTTTAAGCAAGAAGATAGATACTAATTCTATTCAAATTCAAATTACACTAATATCTTGAATTAATTTAAAAAATATTAAATTAATTCAAAATGATAATTAGAATTGAATTAGGAATAGTAATAGTATAAATACAAAACTATACAAAAAAATTGGAAGTTAATTCCATGAAAAAGCATGAAAAATTGAAGAAAAACAAAAAATTTCGAAACTGTACGGACAGATTTGCGATCGCAGGAAAATATCAGCACAGCCCCGATTTTTTCAAATCTTCAAAAAATCATAACTAATTCAAATAAAATCCAAATTAAGTTCTGTAAAAGGCTAACTTGCTTAATTTTTTCCATACTATCCAATAAAAATAATTACAGAGATAAAATCGCAATTATTTTTCACGAAAATTTCACAAACATCAATCAATCATCAAATAACACTCAATACAACATGATACCATCCAAAGAACATACAAACAATCATTTTAAAGTCCAAATTTCTTGCAAGTAAATCAATTACCATGGCTCTGAGGCCAGTTGTTGGAAATTATTTTACCAGGATCTTAGATCTACTCACAAGTATGTTTATTAACATCCTAAATAAGAACTTTCTAAAACGATAAATTAAACACATATAAAGTTTAAGAAACCTTACATTGGATGCAGCGGAATATAATGACTCCTTCCATTCAGATATCTAGCCCTTGATTCCTTTTTGTAGCAGAGCATTATCAATATCCGAACCTGGATCTCTTTCTCTGAATCTTTGATGCTGAATCTCCTTTGCTGATGATCTTTCTTCACGATCTTCCTCACTATGATTGAGGTATTGCTTGATGTGTGTGGGCAGTACTCTAATCACTAAGGATTTCGAAATTCAAAGGAAGAAGAGAGAGAGTGGTCAGCTAAAGATAGGGAGAGAGAAGGCTCAGTTTTTTCTGATTCAGAAAGTCTGAAGAAAAGTGTAATTTTTCTGAAGCCTTCACTATCTATTTATAGCATTACACTAGGGTTAGATTTGAATTATATGGCATTAAAATAATGAAAAAATCAATTTAAAAAAGCTACAATAGGTGGCCGGCCAAGCATTAGTGGATTGGGCCTTGGGCTTTGCAATTTTGCAATTTTAACACCTTTTGTATCTGATTTTCTCAAAAATGCCAATTTCCTAATTCAAACATTTAAATGCCAATTCTAACTATTTAATAACTATAAATAATTATTAAATAATATTGTCATTTATCATATTTATTAATTGAACCATACAAAGTATCATAATTAACAAATATGCCCCTATAAACTCTTTCTTTACAATTTCGCCCTTACTTAGTGAAAAATTTCACAAATAGACATAGTCTAATTTGTGAATTATAATTGATTAATCAAAACCAATTACATGAGTCTTACAAGCAATATTATCTCAACTAGTGGGGGGACCATGGGTCTATATAACCGAGCTTCCAATAAGTAGATCAAGAATTTAGCACTAAAATTCACTAACTTATTAATTCTTCGTTGAATCCACACATAGAACTTAGAATTGCACTCTCAGTATATAGAATGCTCTATATGTTCCACCATATAGACACATCATTAGTTATCCATTGTTATAATCCTAATGTGATCAATGATCCTCTATATGAATGATTTACACTGTAAAGGGATTAAATTACCGTTACACCCTACAATGTATTTATTCCTTAAAACACTTGACCCCGTATAAATGATATTTCAGCTTATGTGAAATGAGTACTCCACCATTTATGTTCGTTTGGTCAAGCTCGAAGGAGATCATCCTTTGCTTACTATTCGCCAGATAGAAGCTATAGATTCCATGTTTATGATAGCGCTCCCACTCAATTGCACTACCGTGTTCCCAAAATGTACGTATCACCCTGACCTAAAAGTAGGCTTAACTAACAAATCAAAGAACACGAATAGCCTCTCGAGATTGAGCCTAATCATAACAGGATTAAGATCATTTGATCTAGGATCAACTAGGCGATATTGACTTGAATAGATATTACGGTAAGTTTAATAAATCTAAGTCAAAGTTCAATATCGGTCCCTTCCGATGCATACTCCATGCATCCAACCTGAGCTTTACTTTAACCAATGTTCTGGAAAGAACATAGTATTTCTCCAAATACAAGTAAACTCTGTTGTAGATTATCATATCAGTAAAACCCTGTGTCTGATAAATCTAGGAAAACTTTATTCACATAGTCATGTTTACTTTCCAATGTGTTGACGGCACAATAAACAGGATCAAGTATGTGAAAAGGGATTCAGATGAATTTATACATTATGTACATATAATCATGAAATAAATCATGTGAACCATGCAACATTAAATGTTATTTCTGATCTATATTAATAAGTAAATCTGATTATATTGAAATGTGTTTTATTTAGGGCATAAAACCCAACAAAGACTTGCCTGTGTGCTAGAAAGTCTGCTGATGAGATGGTGATTACTTTGGGGGTGGAGTAGTGATTTTGGAGAAGTGTAAAAACCTATCTGAAATCTCTTGGTCTACCAGAAAGAGACTGAATGTTAAAAGTTGCAGGAAAGATACTTATTCAGTCTAAGGAAAGTTCTATACATTTGTGGCACCGTTCCAACTTGCCTTAACTACTAGGGTTACTTCCTGAATAACCAAAGAGTAGTTGCCAAAAGTATAGAATCCAGTATCCCAAGAGAGTAGACATATAGAGAGGAATTTCACATTATCATGGATTTTGTGATTAAGGAAGAGTAATGGTGGAGAAGAGGTTGGGTTTAATTCAACCTGTCAGATCCTAATACGAGAAGTTTACTACTATTACACTTGATTGGTATATCAAGGTGTTAATGATTATTTGAAATGTACTTTTTGTTTTATATTAGTGCAAGTGGGAGTTTGTTGGGTTTTATGCCCTAAATAAAACTCATTTCATATAATCAGATTTACTTATTAATAAAGATCAGAAATAACATTTTATGTTGCATGGTTCACATGATTTATTTCATGATTATATGTATATAATGTATGAATTCTTTTTAAGTCCAGAACATATGAGTTTGTTAAAGATTATAGTGTTGTCAGCACAGTGGAATATAATCTTTATTGTATGTTCAAAAGTTTATTCCCTGATTTGTCAGAACACTGAATTTAGACTGACATGGTAAAATCAGCGATAGGTATTCTTACACCTTGGAAAAGTGTTATGTCCTTTCCAGGACATTGGCAAAGTTTACCAGTATCGGATGTATGGAGTATACATCGGAAGGGACCGATATTGAACTTTGATTAGATATATTAAAATTTACCGTAATATCTATTCAATTCAATATCACCTGTTGATCCTAGATCAAATGATCTTAATCCTGATATGGTTAGGTTCAATCTCAAGAGTGTTATCAGTGTTCTTTGATTTGTTAGTTAAGCCTACTTTTGACAGTCAGGGTGATACGTACATTTTGGGAACACGGTAATGCAATTGAGTGGGAGCGCTAACATAAATATGGAATCTATAGCTTCTATCTGGCAAATAGAAGTAAAGGATGATTTCCTTCGAGCTTAACCAAACGAAGATAAATGGTGGAGATCTCATTTTACTTAGGTGAAATATCATTTATACAGGGTTAAGTGTTTTAAGGATAAAATACATTGAAGGTGTAGCGGTAACAGTAGTGCCTTTTTAATGTAGATCATCTATATAGAGGATCATTGATCACATTAGGGTTATAACAATGGATAACTAATGACGTGTCTATATCGTGGAACATATAGAGCGTTCTATATGACTGAGAGTGCAATTCCAAGTTCTAAGTGTGGATTCAATGAGGAATTAATAAGTTAGGGAATTTACTTGGTAAATTCGGTTCGACTTATTGGAGGCTCGGTTATATAGACCCATGGTCCCCATACTAGTTGAGACCATACTACTTGTAAGACTCAGTTAATTGATTTTAATTAATCAATTATAATTCTAAAAGTTAGACTATGTCTACTTTATGAATTCTCACAGTTTAAGGATGAAATCGTAAAGAAAAGGGTTTCTAGGTTTAATTATTAATTGAGAGACTTTGCATGTCTAATTAATAATTATTTTAAATGACAATATTATTTAATAATCTATTTTAGTTATTAAATAATTAGTTTTGGCATTTAAATGATTAGAATTGGAAAAATGGCATTTTTAGAGAAATAGAAATATAATTGAGGAAACTGCAAAATTCAAGTGAGACCCATTTCCCTCTATGGCCGGCCACTCCCTTTGCTTGTTTCCCAATTATTATTTTCAATTTTAATTGCCATGTAATTGCTAATCAAAGCCTAGCAATAATAGGAAAGTGGTGGATCACACTAAATAAGACAGTTAATCAATTACACAGTAAAAGAGGAAACTGTTTATTTGGAAAGTTGTGCTCTCCCTTTTCCCTATATAAAGCAACCCTTGTTCTCTTCTCTTGCATGTCTTTGTATGCATCATAAGCCACGAAATTAAGAGAGAAAAAGAGAGAAAAATTTCGAAATCCTTGTGAGATGAGTAGTGCCCACACACATCAAGTGGTACCTCAATCATAGTATGTAAGACTATGGAATTTCTGCATCAAAGAAGGAGAAAAGAAGATCCAGGTTCAGATCTTGGTGATGCTCTGCTACAGAAAGGAATCAAGGGCTAGAGATCTGAACGGAAGGAGTCATATTATTCTGCTGCACCCACTGTAAGGTTTTCTAACTTTATATGTGTTTATTTTCATTGTTTTAGAATTCATATTAGGTTGTTAATCCAACATACTTGTTAGTAAATCTAGATCCTGGTAAAATAATTTCCAACAGAAAATTCAACACTGTATTATCTCAATTCCAAATTTTAAAATATGAGAGATATGTTTTCTGTTTATTCAGATGTACTTTAAAAACAGTAAGGATTTAAGTATCCCTTGGTGAGTAAAGCATATAGTAAAGGATGTTTCATAAATGTATTTGTGAACTTGTTTCCAGAAGTTTGGGTGGATTCAAATATACTACACTTGATCTGAAGATTAAGACAACAGATTAATTGAAATGCACAGTTTGTTTTATGTTAGTGCAAGTGGGAGTTTGTTGGGTTTTGTGCCCTAAATAAAACTCTTTACAATTTGATTAGTTATCAATTTAAGAAATTTGAAGTGATTTATGTTTGCATGGATTTTTCATGCTTATGGTTTAATATGTTTTAATATATGCACAAAATCTGTTAAGTCCAGAACATATATTTATTCACAATTACAGTATTGTCAACACAGTGGAATGTGATTGTGATTATATGATTCAAAAGACTGCTAAGTCCCTGTTTCATCAGTGTTTTGGATTTACACTGATGTGATAATCAGCGATGATGTGTACTTACACTTGGAGTAAGTGTTATGTTCTTTCCAGGACATTGGTAAAGTATACTAGTTTCGAATGTA
This sequence comes from Cannabis sativa, assembly GCF_029168945.1. NCBI lineage: Eukaryota > Viridiplantae > Streptophyta > Magnoliopsida > Rosales > Cannabaceae > Cannabis > Cannabis sativa. Next base: position 20,497,375 of record NC_083608.1, read on the forward strand.
TGGAGTATACATTGGACTGGAGCGATATTGAACTTAGTTAAGATATTATAAACTTACCGTTGTATCTTTCCAAGTCAATATCAATAGTTGATCTTAGATTAAAAGAATCTAAATCCTGATATGCTTAGGCTCAACTCAGGAGTGCTATTCATGTTCTTTGATTTATTAGTTAAGCCTACTTTTGGGTCAAGGTGATACGTATATTTTGGGAACATGATAGTATGATTGAGTGGGAGCGCTGAACATAAATATGGAATCTATAGCTTCTACTGGTGTATAGAAGTCAAGTGATGATTCCCTTCGAGCTTAGCTAAATAGAAGTAAATGGATGAGCTCTTGTTTCAGTGACTAATTCATAGATCACTAAAACATCATTTACAGGTAGCTAAGTGTTTTAAGGGGCCAAATACATTGATGGGTGGAAACGGTAAAATTATCCCATCTCGATGTAAATCATCTATATAGAGGATATTTGATCACATTAAGATTATAACAATGGTTAAATGAGATAGCATATCTATATCGTGAAACATATAGAATGCTCTATATAAGTCTGAGAGTGCAATTCTAAGTTCTAAGAGTGGATTCAACAAGGAATTAATAAGTAGGGATTTACTTAGTAAATTCGGTTCACTTATTGGAAGCTCAGCATATAGATCCATGGTCCCCATTTTAGTTGAGACCATACTGCTTGTAAGACTCAATAATTAGTTTATAATTAATCAATTATAATTCTAAAGTTAGACTATGTCTAATTTGTGAATTTTCACTAAGCATGGGTGAAATTGTAAAGAAAAGAGATTCTAGGTTTATTTATTAATTAAGAGACTCTATATGTCTAATTAATAATTATATTAAATGACAATATTATTTAATAATCTATTTTAGTTATTAAATAATTAGTTTTGGCATTTAAATGGTTAGAATTGGAAAATTGGCGTTTTTGAGAAAATAGAAATAAAAATTGTGAAAACTACAAAATCCAAGTGAGGCCCATTAACACCTATAGCCGACCACTTGAGTGAGTTTTTCCAATTAACATTTTCATTATTTTAATGCCAAATAATTACTAACCTAAACCTAGTAGTTGCCTATAAATAGAAAGTGATGGCTCAGTCAAATAACAAGTTTTTCAAGCTTTTTGTCAGAAAATCAAAGATTGCCTTTTTCAGAAAAACTGAGCCTTCCACTTTCTCTCTCTATAGCCGACCCTATCTCTCTCTCTTTTCCTCTTCACAATTTCGAACCCCCTAGTGATTGAGTAGTGCCCACACACAGCAAGTGGTACCTCAATCATAGATTGGAAGACTGTGAAGGATCACACACAAAGAGAAGGACATTCGGGCTCAGATCTTGATAATACTCTGCGAGAGAAAGGATACAAGGGTTAGAGATCTGAGTGGAAGGAGACATTATTCCGCTGCTACCAATGTAAGGTTTTCTTAACTTTATATGTGTTTAATTATCGTTTTAGAAAGTTCATATTTAGGGTGTTAAACAACATACTTGTGAGTAGATCTAAGATCCTGGTAAAATAAATTCCAACAAGAAATACCTTATTTCTTTGCAAGAAGCTTAGGACATTGGGGTTTTCAATGGCCTTTCTCATTGCAGTGGAAACACTTTCCTTTTGGTGTATCACCAGAAGCAGCAACCTTTTTGTTCCTAGCTATTTTCACAGCTTGAACTCGCTTCTTGGTATTTTTCCACTTCTTCTTATTCTTGGATTTGGAAGTAGAGGCAACGTGTGCCTCAGGATTACTCGTCCCATTTCCAAAATTCTGAGGTTTACTCCATTTCTTCTTGGGTCCTCCAATCAAATTTTCATATGTCTGAAGATCATTGACTAACGTGTGAAAGTCTTGTTCCTTCTTATTCATGACATAATTTGATGTATAGGGCAGAAAAGCTGGAGTCAGACTATTCAAGATAAGACTCACTTGAGTTGTCTGATCCATTTCAGCACCATGATTCTGGGCTTCCTGGAAATAACTTGCCATTTGGAGAAGGTGATCACGCACATTCTGATGGGGTTCCATCCGTGCGTTGATGAATTTCTTAGTCGCGTCAAAGCAAGATTTGATAGATGCCATACCGAATAGCTCAGTTAACTGCGTCATTATTTCTGCAGCCGTGACAACACTAGCAAACCTTGTTTTCAAGGTGTCAACCATGCTGGAAAGCATGAAGTATCGAGCTTTGTTGTTAGCATTCTGCCAACGCTCGAACTTCTCTTTAACAGCTTTGGTTGCATTGTCACCCGGCTGTTCAGGAGACGGCTCAGTCAACACAAACAGGGCACTTTCACCTATGAGAGCAATATTAATGTTCTCTTTCCATTTAGGGAAGTTAGAACCATTTAGCTTATTTTCAGTCAACAGTGACAACATGGGATTTGACATGGCAATTCAGGATACTACAAAATAATAAATAGAAATCAATTATGGTTTAGCACAAAATCTTATTCAGAAATTATTAGCATATAGCAAGTAGGAATGACAAGAGAAAATACTAAAAATACAATCCTAAATAATTTCTAAGGTTTTCAACAAACTAACATCAGTGTCCCGTTTAGGCGAGAGTCAAAGCTACCATCCATTGAATAGAGTTGTCAGCTCATCTAAAATAATAACCATTCTAGCAACCTTTTATTCGATCGAAAAGAGAATCCGACGTTGTCCCGTTTAGGCGAGAGTCAAGGTCATTCCTATTTCATCAGCTTCCACCATTATTTCATACGTTTGTAAGTCTTATACAGTCGCCACCATTAGGGTGATCAATACTAATATAAAAAACTTACAAATATACTTATCTTTCGAGATTAAACGGTGCTAACTTTCTAATGAACGTTCCTCCATTAGGAAGGATTGCTCACTAAAACAATAGCTATGCAAAACCAACAATGGAGATCGAATATCTTAATAATAATAAAGCTCATTATTTAAAATGTATTTTCTTCTATTATTCATTTATTTTAAATATATATTTATTTAATTAAATTTTAAATTTAGAATAAAATTCTAAATAAAATTTAATTTAATATTCATAAAATTAAACTTAGATGGTTAAGAAAATAAAATGAATTATTTCCATCTTAGTATTAATTTTCCAATAAATATTAAGAAAATTATTTAATTTAAGTTGTATTAATTTAAATTAACTTGCAACTCAAATTTAAATTTTCTATAAATATATATTGTATTTTGAAAAATTAAAGTATAAAATTATACAATTTTCGAAATACTTAAAAAATAAATTATTCTTTACTAGATTTTTTTTAATTAATTAATTCAATTTCTAATAATAACATAAATTAGTTCATTTATTTTAAATTAATCAATAAATGAAAAGATCATTGATTTAAGTTGATTCAAAAATTAATTAAAATAATTAATTTACAACTTTAATCTATTTTTCAAGATAAATTCAAAATCATCTTGCATAATCAAATGCAATTTTGAAAATATTGATTAATAAAATAAAATATATTTTGAAAAATTATTCAAATTTAAGTTGTTATAAAAATACTCAACTTAAAATAATTTTCTATTTAATTAAATGTCATGAAAATAACAATATTTAAGTATCATTATGAAAATTAACTTAGATATTTAATTTTCAATTATTTAAATGTATTAAATTCAAGAAATAAATAATTAAGTATAGAGAAGGCTTAATTATTAATTTCTAGTTTAATACTAGGAAAAATATTCTTAACTTGAATTGTACCAAAATTAATTATTAAACAATTAATTTCACAATCAATAATATTTTCCTATTTTATTATTAGAAATAATAACTAGTATAGAAATAACTATCTAGAAAATATCTCAATTTAACTAAGTATCTTTTCAAAATTTGGAAAATATCTAATTTAAGTTGTTATAGAAAGAATCTAAGATAAGCAACTTAAAATTTTCCAAATAAAACTTAATTAAATATCAAAATTAAGTGGTAACTACCTAATTTAAGAATATTCCATTTTAAGTTTAAGATCAACTTAAAAAAATATCTTAAGAATCTTCAATAATCAATTTCTAGAATTCCTCAACTTAATATTAAATTCAAAAGATATTCAAATTTAAGTTAATAAGGAAAAATTAGTTAGAAATAACTAATTTATAACTTAAATAGGAATATTTAATGAAATAATTAAAGTAAGTTTCAGAAAGAATCTAGTTTGTTAAAATTCTTTATTTAATTAAATACAAGAAAAATACAAATAGTTTATCTAGAAATAATATCTTAAACTAAGAGTGTTTTTCTTAAAATTAACTTTAAAATATTAAAATAAAAAATAAATTTCATATATTTTAAAAGTTAATTATGTTGCTAATCAATTTTATTAGGTTAAACTAATTTAATTAACCTAGTACAGTTATTCAAATCAGGCAAATGAGCCTTCACAATTGGGTAGTTCATGTGAGGGGGAGTTAGGTTCAGTATGTCGTACCCACTTCTATTGGCCCACTTCTCTCACACAAGGCCCAAAAGAGAGGAATTTAACCTTAAAATGAATAACTGTTATTAATTGAATAGGTCCAAAAACTAAATGGACCTAAATAAAATCTATCAAGGTGTGACATTTTATTTAGCAACAAGCTATATGCATCTATAATAAAATAAACATATAGGCTCACACAGGCACACAGATTTGGATGGACCCTATCATGTTACTAGGTCATACACAGATGAAAGAAGAATGTAAAATTTACATGTTACAAATTATTTATTTGACCTATTGACAATTGAACCATGGGTTAAAATCAGATCATTGGATCTGTCAACAAGTTAACCATGGCAATTTAGATCAAGCAATAATAGGTTTTAGAAAAAACTTACAAACAATCTAAAACACATACTCCTGCAACAAGTTAGATTTGGCTAGTTGGAAGTAGGATTTATTTAATTTTAAATAATTAATTATATTTCAAAAATAATTAAATAATAAAAAAAAATTTCGAATTTTAAAATGAAATAAAAAAAATATTTAAAATTAAACCTACAATTTTGAAAAATTAGGTTTCAACTAACCTAAATATCATTTCAAAAAAAAATTGCTAATCTCCTTTTAAATTTCATGTTATTTTATAAATTAAATATTCAATAAAATAAAAAATGATAAATACATACCTTTTTCTGATTTTATAATTTAATTTAAGAAAAAATAACAAAATTTAAAAGTTAGCAAAAATATCTTATTTCCTTTTAAAATACCATGATTATAGTAATCTTATTTTAAATCTTAATAAGGTCAAATACTTAAAATAGAATATTTTATAAAAAGGAATTTAATATCTGACCTTAAATTTAAAATTAAGATTAAATAATCAAATTTTAAAGAAAATAAGAAAAGAGGTAAGCAAAAATGATTTTTTACCTATATTCAAATTCAAATTACACTATTAGATTTGAAATATGAAAAATAAAAAATCAAAATACAAAACTACACAAAAAATCAGAAGTTAATTCCATGAAATAGTATGAAAAATCGAAGAAAACGAAAAAAAATAGCAAGCTGTACGGATGGTATGCACAACATACCACCCGCGCGCGCACAAGGGGAGGGGAGCCGAGTTTCCACGGCGCTGGGAGGCTGCAAGCAACCATTCCGCGCTCGTGGGAGGGGTGATTACCATCCTGATTTTTTCGATTTTCAAAAATTCATAACTAATTCAAATAAAATCGAAATTGAGTTCTGTAAAAAGGTAAATTGCTTAATTTTTTCCAAACTATCCAATAAAAATAAATCCAAAATCGAAAATTCAATTATTTTCCCATAATTTCACAACCATCAATCAATCATCAATACAACACACAAAACAACATGATACCATCCAAATCACAAACAAATCATTTTAAGTCCAAATTTCTTGCACATGGAGTCAAGTAGTAGCTCACGCAAGTGAGGTAGAACCACAGGGAATTGGACTAATTACTACTAAATTATACTTATGATTCTATCTGGTAAAACAATACTTTTTGTGAATTAAATAAAACAATTCAGAAAATCAAAAGAATAAATGAAGATTAATCAAGATGAGAGATTAGGGAGGTGAATCCTGTTGTTAAGTTACCAATATTAATACCTAATTGCTATCCTTTTTCTCAATGTGAATGACAGATTATGATTTAACCTAACTCTTATCAGATTTTTTAGGTTCTAAATCTCATGTTCTCTAATTAACTTCTTAATTAAACCAACATGAAATCAGCATTAAGCAATAATCTTTTTATCACTGATGCTATGTAAATACTTTCGCTTCACATCAAAACCTAGACTATCCAATTTTAGCATTCTCAATTCTCACTTTTCAGATTTTGAATTGAGATCATTAAACATGTAAAAGTTGATCAATCTTACACATGGAATTAAACACAAATATAGATAGTATTCACAATCAAGATGGAGGAATGACAATTATTTATTAACTAGGCATAAACTTAAACAACATTCATCATCCTCCCTTAATGGGAAATTTAGCTCATAAAAACAATAAAAACATCCATGATTAAATCTGAAACAACAATAGACATAAAAGAAAGAACAAAAGGTAAAAGAAAGAAACTAGAAGGTGATATCGCTCCGGGTCTTCAAGATAGCTTCCTCTCCACTTTCATCCACTATTTAGGTCTATTTCTGCTTAATTTGACCTTCTGAGTCGTATTCCTTATATAGGGATGAAAGGTGTGCCTCCAATTGAGAGAAAAATCAGAATTAGGTCAAAACTGCGTTTTCCGTACCTAGTCGCGACTAGCCTATAAGCTGGTCGCGACTATAAGCAAAACTCGAAAACCGAGTTTCTGCCAAATCCTCGAAGTCGCGACCAGAGTCGCGACCACAGAAAAGGGTCACGACCTGGCTCAATGGTGGTCGCGACTACTGATGCCTCTTGAGCAAATTTTTCCGATTTTTTGCCAGTTTGTCCGGTCTTTTCACCAATTGACTGAATTTGAACTTTGACACCCCGGGAACCTGAAACAATGAAAATCAAGCGTAAAACCACTCCAAAAGATACCAATAGACAAGAAAATGCTTACTTTTCAAACCCGAAACATAGGCTAAATATAACCTAACAAAATTCCCCCAAACTAGATTCTTACTCGCCCCCGAGTAAGAGAAAAAACTAACTACGCTATCAGATAATCATTACACTGCTGACTCATGCTCTGCTTTCTTCCTTGCATAAACTAGAATTTCAATCCTACTAACTCTAACAATTAATTCAGATGCTCAATTCATAACACTATGTATAACCACAAAATTTATTCACACGTGAAACATTGTTATCAAAGTTTTACTCTTTCCAACTGTTCCACAGCCCGATAACTCATAAGCTTGCATGCTTACCTTTCTCCACTAATGTTGACAATATCTTTTGGAATCATTAGGTCTTTTCGAGGTTTAGGCATTATGGCTCAGATATTCAGAAATTAACAACAAAGGACGGTTTTGGCTCAACATATCATAAGCACACAAACAAAACCCACAAGCTTCTTACTTTTCTTTTTCAAAACCCCATAGTGTCCCCGCATTTACCAAGATTGAGAAAAGATATCTTTATTATTTTTCACCAACATCACTGAAAAAATTTTCTTCAAACACATCTTACTTTTCATTCATTCTTTTTCATCCTTATTTTTTCTTTTACAGTGACATTGAATTTCACATTTTTTTCTTTTCTCAATCTTACAAGTTTTTCTCCCTCTAACTGTTTTCTCACACTAAATATTTCTCCTCCCCCAAACTAATTATGTAGCTTATGATATCATGGATAAAATGGTGAAGAAAAATTAATAGTATGGTTACAATTTTTCGGGTCAATGGGTGAAAAACATAACATGTTTAGGCTCAATAGGGTTAACTAGGGATAAACATTCTTATGGTAGGCTTGAAAGGCTCAAACTATCCAACAAATGCCTAAGTCATATTCCAATTGAACACTATCAAGAATTTCGTCTCAAAAGAATAAACCTGCAAGTTTTAAGCTATCCTGTCAGTCTTACCACAAACCATAGTAAAACAATTATAACAATTTTCACAGATTGAGTAGTTTCAATTATACACAGGTTTCTAAGCATCCAAACTAATCCAAAGAGTTAACAGAATCAAGCACACAGTTATGTTACAAATTCAGATCACATTACACTAAGCAGCAGTATACAACTATCTTCTAGCTTATTGTCATTCCTTAACTAAAACATAAAAATTAAAATAGAAAATTAAAATGCAGAAAATTGAGTTTTTTTTTTAAATCTCTCCCCCCAAACTAAATATTACATTGTCCCCAATGTATACAATGAAATGCAGAGAGAAGAGACTTACCTGAGACCCTTTCAGAAAGGGTTGGGTGGACCCTTTTCATCCAAAAGAGCCCTCGTACTAAATGAAGAAAATTGACCACCAATAGTGTTGATTTTAGAGTTTTGCACAAGAGTAAGCTCACCTTCTGAACTACCCCACATCAATCTTTTCCAACGACGCCGAATCGTTCGAAGTCGCTCTTTAGGCTTTGCTCTCTCCATATCAGTTTTAACAAAAGAACCCTTCACCATCTCAATCTTGCAACAGGTAGGAATGTCGGTTGGGGCAAAAACATTAAAATTGACCTCTTCATCTTGCACTCGCAACTTTAACTCTCCCTTTTGAACATCTATTAGCGCTCGCCCCGTGGCTAAGAATGGTCTTCCCAAAATAATAGGAATAGTTGAATCTTCCTCCATATCAAGAATTAGGAAATCAGCAGGGAAGATAAACTTACCAACCTTCACCAGTACATCTTCGATTATCCCACGAGGATGAGTCAAAGAACGATCCGCCAGTTGTAAAGTCACTGTTGTGGGCTTTGCTTTTCCCAATCCTAGCCTTTTAAAGACATACAAGGGCATTAGATTAATGCTTGCTCCCAGATCACATAGAGCTTTAGTTTCCACCGAACCCCCTATAGAGCATGAAATATTGAAACTACCCGGATCTTTAAGCTTGGGCGGTAGTTTCTTTTGCAAAATTACACTACATTCCTCAGTTAATGCCACTGTTTCATAGTCCTCCATTTTTCTCTTCCTAGACAATATCTCCTTCATGAACTTCACATAACGGGGCATTTGTTCCAAGGCTTCAGCAAAAGGAATGTTGATGTGTAATCTTTTAAAGACCTCTAGAAATTTTATGAACTGCTTGTCTAGATTGGACTTTCGGAGTCTCTGAGGATAAGGTATTTTCACATGATGATCAATACTGATTGGCGGAGACTGTTGTGGTGGTGCAGGGCTATCAGTAGCCTTCTTTTCTGTTGATGTTGGGATTGGCACTGGTTGATCTTTAATCTCTGCATCCATTGGTTGTATCATTTTAGGCCCATCATATTTCTTACCGCTCCTCAGGGTAATTGCCTTGTAGTTTTCCTTAGGATTAACTTCAGTTGTACTAGGCAAATTTCCTTGAGGACGGGTTGCTACCTTAGTTGCTAATTGGCCCATTTGAGTCTGCAAATCTTTAATGGAAGATCTAGTTTCAGTCATGAATTGTAGCAATAGATCTGTTTGCAAACTAGAATTTCCACCAGAGGCTTGTTGCTAAGTATACTGTTGGTTCTGTGTCTGGTTCTGATTTCGTTGCTGATAGAACCCACTGTTTCTTCGGTTACCTCCTTGGTTGAACCCATAGTTGTTGTTGTTGTTCTGAGAATAATTTCCAATGGCTTTTGCTTCATCCATTGGAAAATCATCCACATCTGCTTGACACTCAGAAAAGTGATGGGGACCTCCATATATCTCACAAACCACTTCAGCTTGTTTGGCTTGCCCTGCGATCAACTTTGTTAGGGCCTCAACCTGAGCTGTCAGCTTTGTAATGGCATCAACCTCTAGCACACCAGCTACCTTCTTAGTTTGAATCCTTTCAGTTGGCCACTGCTGATTGTTTAGAGCCATCTCCTCCAACAGATCATAAGCCTCATTTGCACTCTTTCTCATAAATGCTCCACCAGCTGCTGCATCTATAAGAGTTCTAGTGTTACCAACCAACCCGTTGTAAAAGTTGTGAACTAGCATCCACTTCTCTATACCATGATGAGGGCACTTTCTGATCAGATCCTTAAACCTCTCCCAAGACTCATGGAGAGATTCATTATCTTGTTGACAGAAGTTGTTGATTTCTCCTCGCAGCTTGGCAGACTTTGTTGGAGGAAAGAACTTTGACAAAAATTTCGTTGCCAAATCATTCCAGGTGGCTATAGAGTTGGGTGGCAGGGAATTCAACCAGCTCTTGGCTCACTCTCTGAGCGAGAATGGAAACAACCTCAGACGAATGGCATCATCACTAACTCCATTGACTTTAAAAGTCTCACAAAGTTCCATGAAGTTCAAGAGATGCAGATTAGGATCTTCAGAAGGGAGGCCACCAAACTGAACTGAGGACTACACCATTTGAAGTATGGCAGGCTTGATCTCAAAGTTATTAGCATCCACTGCCGGTGGCCTGATACATGACTGCACTCCCGTAAGAGTAGGGAGAATGTAATCTCTCAAGCTACGGCCATTAGCTTGATCTTCAACTGCACCACCATTATTACTGTTATTTGCAGCATTAGCATTCACATTAGCAGCCATGATTTCTGATGTTTCAGCAGTTGCTAAAACTCTTTCTTGCCTCTTGTTCCTTCGGTTTCTCCTACAAGTTTTCTCGATTTCAGGGTCAACGGGTAATACAACTTCTTGCCCTTGGCGGCGCATGCACTCAAAATACCTGAAATAGATAAGAACAGTTTTGCAAGAGAAAGGTTAGAAATTCAGCAAGAGAAAATATACCAAAGTAGAAGTTAGTATAATTTTGTGTAATATTAATCTTTAAACTATTCCCCGGCAACGGCGCCAAAAACTTGTTTCGAAAATTATGATCACTGCGCAAGTATACGCAGTCAAGTAGTAGCTCACGCAAGTGAGGTCGAACCACAGGGAATTGGACTAATTACTACTAAATTATACTTATGATTCTATCTGGTAAAACAATACTTTTTGTGAATTAAATAAAACAATTCAGAAAATCAAAAGAATAAATGAAGATTAATCAAGATGAGAGATTAGGGAGGTGAATCCTGTTGTTAAGTTACCAATGTTAATACCTAATTGCTATCCTTTTTCTCAATGTGAATGACAGATTATGATTTAACCTAACTCTTATCGGATCTTTTAGGTTCTAAATCTCATGTTCTCTAATTAACTTCTTAATTAAACCAACATGAAATCAGCATTAAGCAATAATCTTTTTATCACTAAGGCTATGTAAATACTTTTGTTTCACATCAAAACCTAGACTGTCCAATTTTAGCATTCTCAATTCTCACTTTTCAGATTTTGAATTGAGATCATTAAACATGTAAAAGGTGATCAATCTTGCACATGGAATTAAACACAAATATAGATAGTATTCACAATCAAGATGGAGGAATGGCAATTATTTATTAACTAGGCATAAACTTAAACAACATTCATCATCCTCCCTTAATGGGAAATTTAGCTCATAAAAACAATAAAAACATCCATGATTAAATCTGAAACTACAATAGACATAAAAGAAAGAACAAAGGGTAAAAGAAAGAAACTAGAAGGTGATATCGCTCCGGGTCTTCAAGATAGCTTCCTCTCCACTTTCATCCACTATTCAGGTCTATTTCTGCTTAATTTGACCTTCTGAGTCGTATTTCTTATATAGGGATGAAATGTGTGCCTCCAATTGAGAGAAAAATCAGAATTAGGTCAAAACTGCGTTTTTCGTACCTAGTTGCGACTAGCCTATAAGCTGGTCGCGACTATAGGCGAAACTCGAAAAACCGAGTTTCTGCCAAATCCTCGAAGTCGCGACCACAGAAAAGGGTCGCGACCTGGCTCAATGGTGGTCGCGACTACTGACGCCTCTTGAGCAGATTTTTCTAATTTTTTGCCAGTTTGTCTCGTCTTTTCACCAATTGACTGAATTTGAACTTTGACACCCCGGGAACCTGAAACAATGAAAATCAAGCGTAAAACTGCTCCAAAAGACACCAATAGACGAGAAAATGCTTACTTTTCAAACTCGAAACATAGGCTAAATATAACCTAACAGACATGCCCCAACTAAGTTTTAGACTTTGGAGATAAGTCTATGAGAAATGGCACCCGGCCACCATGAAGCCCTAATGGGTGCCCTGGTTGACCTCTAGTCGATCTGGGTGCACCATGCCTTGGGTTTAGGTTTTGTGACAGTCAGTAGTCCCGTGATCCGTAAAGGGAAATACCGGGTAAGCTGTACAATCCCACATCGCCTGGGGAAGGTCAAGTTGGATGATTCTGAGACTGTGTAGGTATAGGACTACACAGTTGAAGAGGGCTTAAATGGATTGATTGGTACTACCTATATCAACAAGGTGCATCTTGTTTTTCGGTAGCCCATAATAAGAGCCATTATTTCGTGGGTGTAAGGGCCCAATAGAGGCTTGAAGCGGGGACGTTACAAATGGTATCAGAGCCTTGACCCAGCCGGAAGTGTGGTCGATGAGGACGTCGAACCCCGTAAGGGGGGGTGATTGTGACAGTCAGTAGTCCCGTGATCTGTAAGGGGAAATACCGGGTAAGCTGTACAATCCCACATCGCTTGGGGAAGGTCAAGTGGGATGATTTTAAGATTGTGTAGGTATGGGACTACACAGTTTAAGAGGGCTTAAATGGATTGATTGGTACTACCTATATTAACAAGGTGCATCTTATTTTCTAGTAGCCCATCACGAAAGAACTCCACAGTTAAGCGTGATTGACCTGGGGCAATTTTAGGATGGGTGACCTCCTAGGAAGTTTTCCCAGGAAGTGTACGAGTGAGGACAAAGCATGCTGGAAACACTCGTGTTGGTCTGTAGGGTCAGTCGTCATTCCATGAAGCAGCTAGAGTGACGTACTCGTGTATAAGAGTCATTCATTTTGTGGGTGTAAGGACCTAATGGAGGCTTGAAGCGGGGATGTTATAGGTTTCTGGGGACATACTTGGACCTCGGCTCCTCATATCCATCAAGGAACAATGTCAAGACTTGATATTTCATCAACTTCATCCCGAAGAGCCCATTCACAGCTATGGACCCCCATGTTGACATTCCAACTTGCGCACCGATTTCATTTCACCAAGCAACGCCTGTGAAATTTGATGAAACTAAAATGTGTGGAGCATTTTTCACCAAAAAGAAGGTCGAGCATCAATAAAACCAATTTTGAAGATGTCGTCCCCACCTGAGCGCCCAATGCATGCCTCGAGGCCACTATGGGCACCTAAGTTAATGTATCTCAACCTAGGGCACTCCAAGACCTCTTTCTAGAGAAGTTTTACGGGAATTTCCCTTATTTTTGTCCCCAGATGAAAAGTTGGGGGCCCACGGTGACAACACTCCAGTCACTAGGCACCCAAGTTGATGTAGCCTCGCTTCTAGTGGTTCTGCCGATTTGATTGGGATTCCGTCTCAGACATTCTTTTTATTTTGCTTAAAAATAATACATGAGACTTAGAATCAAGAGAAAATATCTTTAGAGTAGTGAGTTAGCCCCCATGCATCACCAAGCGCCAATGTGCAAGCACACTGGGCGCTTAGGTTGACATTGGCATGGGGCTCAATGTTCTGTCCTTCAAGCAATAGTTTTGCTCTAAGTATTAGTCTTATTTTGCCCCCCAAAATAAGATTTTAATGCTTCTGCAAGTCAATATCTCATGCATATGTGTCACGCGTAAGTCCATCGACACCTATGTGCACTAGTGATCATATGGGTATCACCTAGTCATCATTAGTGATTCACCTAGCATCACCCGTGCATATCAAGTAAAATTGCCAAGAGAATTTTCCTAAGATCAAAGAATGAACTAAGGATAGTTATCACATCATTTAAGCATCTCAAAATATGCCTAAAGCCCAAGACACCAAGTTTTGGCGCCCAAGTTGACGTTTATGTCAATCTTGGTGCTCAAAAGTCAGCCTAACCTCCTAGTCACTTTTTCAACAGTGCACACTGCTTAGTAAAATGGCCATAACTCTCTCATTTTGATCCAAATGACACGATTCAAGTGAAAAATTTAAGCTATTTTCAAGGCAGATATAAGTATGTCTCATGCCCCTACCGCAATTTTGAAGTTTCGAGCTTCAAAATTAGCTCGCAAATTATTGTAAGATTTCTCAACGAATTTTGTGGGAATTTTCTATTATTTTATTGTAATTTAATTGGACTTCCTTCCCTATAAAAGGTGAGCTCCCTTAGTTCATTATTTACACTTTCTATTATTCTCTCTCTTCACACATTCTCTCTCAAGAAATTGTGAAGTAAAACTAGACTTAGTTATTTTTTTTTTTGAGTTCCCTTGTAAGACAATTAGATTTTTGTGATAATAAAAGCTTTGAGTAGATGTAGCTCCATTACCATCGCGATATAGTGAGTGAAATACTAAAAATTATAGTGTTCTTTCTTTAGTTATTATTATTTTTTTTTTTTTGCCTTTATTGCTTATCAGACGATATGAAGTTGACCATTTTTTAGCGTCAACAAAAGTATTTTAAAAATAATAAATGTATGTAAATTCTTACAGGATCCAATTAAAAAAAAATTCAAATACTAATTTAAGAGTTACCATGAGCATCAAAAAATAAAATTAGGGTTTCTCATTCCTAAATTTATAGCTATAGGAGGTTATTTTTTTTCTCCAGCCAGGCCCGCCAGCCCTCCCTGGGCATAGGTGCGGCTTGGTCGGGGTTGTGTTTTGCTGTTGCGATTCCATTTTTTCTATTGCGATTAGTCTGGTCTTTGTGACATGATTTTCAGTGTTTTAGTCTTATCTATGTGACATAATTTTAAGTGTTTTAGTCTTGTTTGTGTGACATGTTTTTGTTTTGTTTTGTTTCGTTTCATTGTTGGCTCTTCTTTGTTATTCGACAACTCGCCATCAAATCGTTGTTATTGGTTGGAAATAACAAGTTCTCTATGTCTGAAGGGGTTGTTAGTAGTGCAACTACTTACCTTGCATAACAGTGTTGTTGTATATTCTGAGTGGTAGATGAAACTTAATATACGTGTTCTTAAGATTATCTATGATGCTGCAATCTTTTTGATATTATTTTATTTTTAATTTTTTTGTCAAACAATCTGAGAATTAAGCGACTGATTATTTGATTCGTTATTCTAATTCTAATTCTGATCATGTTTTTAATAGAGAGATGTCTCGATTAAATTACATATTATTTTACTTGATTATTATTAAATTGTATAATTTATTCAAAAAATCTATATAAATTTTTATTTTGAAAAATAAAACAAAATAAATAAAGATATAAAAAAAGAAAACTTTGTATAACTTAATATATTTGTGTTTATAATAATCAAATTATAATATTATTATAATTATCATTAAAATTTTAAATGACATGTTTAGTTTAGTGTAATGGGAATTATAATGCAATCATTATTATCATTACATTGTTTGTTTTCAATCTTAAATCTTTGTAATGACTTTATATTGTAATGGTCATTACATTATGTATTGTAATCCCCATCAATATATCAATATAAAGGAAAGAATAAGAGAGATTATGTGGCAACTTATAAGAGTTGAAATTCCGTATTTTAATATTTCCAGTTTGATTATTTAATTAAATGATTAATTAAATGCGGAATAATAAAACTGGTACTGAAAACAGTTTTCTGTAGTTACAGAATGCAACTCTGTAACTCCAGAGAAACCCAGAAAAACAAACAGTGCATAAAAGTAAAAATACACAGAATTTTTGTACGTGGTTTCAACAATCCTTTCAGATTGTTACTAGTCCACGGGGCCACGCCCAGAGATAAGATTCATTAGATCGGTATCAAAAATACAAAGTAATTGACTTATGCATAACTAGACTACCTCTTATTATATGCCGCAAGCTTGATGTATTCCACCTGCTAACCGAATCTTGATAAAACTCCAAGAGCTCGAACTCCCTTCGATCACCTTGAAGAGTGCTTGAATCCTCCCGATTCAAGGCTTAAAGGCTATCTCCCGAAAGCCTATACAACCATCTCCCGAAGGTTGTGTGCTTGTATCCTTCCGATGCAAGACTTCAAAAGCAATCTCCCGAAAGCTTGTAAATACCCTTCTCCCGAAGGTGCACTGATGTTCTTCTTCGTTGTAGACTTGAATACAGACTCAAGACAATACAAACAACAAATAAACAGAGTAAGAGTAGAACAACTCTTCTCTACAAAACAAAGACACTCTTTCCTTAAGATATGAATACAATTCTAAGTGTATGAAAGAGATACAAAACTTAGCAGCTATAGGATGTATTTATAATGAATATACATCTCATAGACAGCTTACATTCGGTCTGAACAAGACCTCAACCTACTAGAAACTTCCCTAAAATAATTCTTCAATCAGTCCAGGAATTTTCGTTTCTGTACCTACAGAATCGTGGGCAGCAACTACAACTTTCCTTTTATAGAAAAGGAAAGTTTAGCTTCGGTTTTCTCTTCAAGAAACCTGATCTTAGAAAATAGGAAACTCAACACAAGATCAGAATAACAGCTGGTTAGCAAAGAATTAATGTGCAATCAAAACTTACCATATTTACCTCAATTTCCATAGTCAACTTTCCTTCCAAGTTTAGATATACACAAATAGGGAAACCATATCAATATATGCCAGCCGAAATATACAAGGAATAATAAAATATTTTTGTCAATTAAATATGCCAAAAATGGAATTAACAATCTCCCCCTTTGGCACTTTGATTGACAAAACATTTTATTATGAGAAAACCTGCATCAAGTGTTAGAAACCAAAGCAAATAGCTTTTTAAAGATACAAGAGTATAGAAAATACTCCCCCTGCATGAAAGCTCTCTAACACATAAAACAAATAACTTTTTTTTTGGACGGAAAAGCTTGCAAACCGAAGAACACAACTTTTTCAATGGAAAAGTGTTAAACCACAAACAACTTTTTAAACGGAAAAGTGTTAAACCACAAACAAGCAACTCCCCCTAAAACCAAGGGTCCAGAGTTGTAACAAAGAGTTCAATGAATCCAAAAAATAATACTACTCCCCCTTTTTGTCTATCAAGGAGCCAAAGATAACAAAAACAAACATGGACAAAGTCATAAATTCAAATAAACATTAATAAAAAGCAAAAGATAAAAGATTGAACCACTTATTCATCATCATTGGGTCGGAAGTATTTCATGATGTTGTCCATCTTCCTAAGAAGCAGGGCCTGACTAGTCTCCATTCTTCCCAAATGCAAATTGAATTCTGCCATTTCTGTAGGAGCAGAAGTTGAAGCAGATGCAGCAGTAGGATCATTTGTAAGACCAGGGGAAGCAGACCGAGCCTTTCTTTGAGCAGCTTTTCCTTGAGGAGGCTTCTCAGGAATTTTGAAAGTGGGTCCAACAACAGGCATCTCAATTGATTCATTCTCAAGAATCAATTCCTCTTGATCAGATAAAATTTTATAGATTAAGTGAGGAAAAATGAGATTGAGCCTAGGTTTCTTATCCTTTCGAAGAGAAACAATTTGCTCCCAAATCATGTCAGCCAAATCAATTTTAGCACCAATTGAAACTTTATACAAAAAGAAAGCAAGTCCATTTGAAACATTTACCGGATTGGAGCAAGGAAACCAATTGGATAGGGCAAACCTCATGCGAGCAGCATATTGATAGGTGAGTTGAGACATAAGCATGGTGTCGGAGAGTTCAATTTCATTATCACCAGAGAGATAACCGAACACCTTTTGACGATCAAACTCCACATCAGTTGGCTCAATTCCCATAGGCAAATTGAGAGCCTCAGCAACATCCTTCACAGTAAAGGAATACCAGTGTCCTCTGACAAAAACTTTGCCAAACATGAAAGAGTTCTCATCGAGAAACTCATCAGTGATGTTAGCATAAAATTCCTTCACAATTCTATCCACATACCCATCAAAACCGATCAAGGTATCTACCCATTGTCTTTCTTTCAACATGTTATACACTCCAAAAGGCTTATGAGCAATAACATTAAAATTTTTCTCCACAGTAAAATTCCTATTCTCATAGAATTTCATATCTCTAGCATGATCATTATAACAAAAATAATGAGAGTGGGGCTTGAAGTTATCAAGAGAAATACCAGAGGGCCTCTTTCTTTTCTGTGGAAGAACAGGATTTGGAGAGACAATGGGCCTTTTTCCTTTGTCCTTCTTTGGTACAGCAGGAGGGACTGGAACAGGTTCTGTAGTGACAGGCTCAGATTCTGGTTCTTCACTCTCGGATCCAGAATCATCAACAGCAGGAAGATCTTTGGGCACAAATTCTTCACTTGAATCGGACAAGCCCTCTGAATCATGATCCTCCTCACTTTCTTCTGGTTCAGAATCTGAGGAAGAGATCGAAGGGGGATTCTCCTTGAGATTTTTGCCCTTGGAAGATGAAGAAATCACCTTTTTCCCTTTGGATGCAATTTTAGGTTTAACCACTTCAGGCTTTTTAGGAGTGGAAACCTTGGACCTTGTTCGAGAACTCACCGTGGGCAAGGTCACCAAAGCTTGGTCGACATTAGGAACACCATTCGAAGAAGAGGATTTCGACAATGTGTGATCGAATGAATGGGATTCATCATGATCACCCAACCCAGGTGTTGAAGAAGCAATAGGAGAGGCACCAACAAGTGGAGAGGAGAAATTTGCCACTGATTTTCGAGCTTGGGTCTTCAATTTCTTGGCAGACTTCGTCGGAGCAGAAGACGAACCAGAAGCTCCGGTTGCTGATGCAGGCGGCGCAGGCGGGGTGACCGGAGAAGCAGAAGCAGAGCCACGAGAGGGCTTTTTGGACGGTTAGGCATTCTTAGTTTTGGCCATTTTCCTTTGAAAATCCTAGAACACAAGCACTCTTACACTTTGAAAAAGTTAGACCTTTGAGAAAAAAAAAATGAAAACAGAAGAGAGTGGTGATCGTGGGTGAATGGGTGGTTGAACATATATAACATTTCAATTTTAATTACCCAAGAAGAAAGAAAATGGAAAAAGGAAAGTAACTTACTTACCTTAATCACCACGTGGGGAGAGGAAAAAGGAAACCAAAAAAGGATTTTCAATATTTGGTCAATGTTTCCTTAAATGGAAAAAGGAAACTAAAAATCCCCACAAAATCTAAGAATTTAAAAACCCTTACCAAAACCAAAATTGCCACCAAAAAGAAAACAAAAAATAATTAATTATTTAAGTACAAGTTTCCTATACACACCAAAAAGACCAAATCTCCACAAATAAAGGAAACATTCTAAATAAATAAATACAATTAAAACATGTTTCCATAAAATGAAAAAAATAAAAGAAAATAAATTTACAAGGATTCGAAAAAAAATATGCCCCCATTTTTCTTTTATTTTTTCAAAAAATGCCCCCAAAGAAAAATTGCAAATAATGAACAAGAGAACACACAAAGACACAAAAAGCACTAATCACCACTTAAGAGCAAAAAATTGTGTCTAAGTACATAATGAAACATAACAAGAAAAATAACAAGAATTTTTAAGAAAGCTCAATTGACAAACTCGATCACTCATTTCTCTTTTTTTTTTTTGTTTTTTGTTTTTTTTTTTTTTGATTAAAAGACAGAAAAATAAAATAACCTTGATATTGTTGCAACTAGAATTCACAATGTCCATTTGTCTTTGTCCCTGATGAAAAATTCAAACTCATAAGAATAATCAGAATTTATTTTATCAAGCTAATGAAGTAATTGAATGAGGTCATACCGGTTCACAGGAAAAATTGACTCAGTCACCAAGAATATTGAAGCACATCAAACAGTATGTAACAGCTTTATAACCCATTTTCGAGAAGAAACAATTTTTACCACAAACTGTGTCAAGCATTAGTGTGTGAAAGTGTAAGCAGGGAACATTGCCCAATTTGTCAAAAAGACTTTTTCTGATAAATTGTACCCATAGGAGACGCTGTCACACTGCCTCAATGGTAGCCCTTTTCAATGGTAGTGTATCTTCTACATAACTCCTAATTACATAGTTCCAACTTACTCAGAGATGGCTTTCACACATTGAGATAGGTAGCTCTATTCATCCAATGGAGCTTGAACACACAATTTTTTAACAACATTATTCGAAAATGGTAGCTTACATAACACTGTTTGATGAACCTGAATATTCCTGTGAGGAGTGAACAATTTTCCTGACAAACCTGTATGACATCATAATATTACAACATTAGCAATAAAATAATGACTGAAATTCTTATAAGGTTGAAATTTTCTTCTAGGACAAAGACAAGACATTATGAACTCTAAGACAACTCAAATATCAAGGATTATGAAAAAATAAAAGCATTAAACAGTACAAACCCCTAAGGATTTCCTTAGAGAAATAAATCGGATCGAGTCAAGAGCTTTAGTAAAAATATCTGCAATTTGTTTGCTAGTTTCAACATATTCTAAGACAAGAATTTTATTTTCCACAAGCTCTCTAATAAAGTGATGACGAATGTCTATGTGCTTTGTGCGAGAGTGTTGAACAGGATTCTTAGAAATGTTTATAGCACTAGTGTTATCACAAAAGATGGTTAAAGTTTTCAAGTCAAACCCATAATCAGCCATCATTTGTTTCATCCATAACAATTGGGTACAACAACTACCCGCCGCAATGTACTCAGCCTCCGCTGTGGACAGAGAGATTGAGTTTTGCTTCTTGCTATGCCATGAAACCAGATTGTTTCCAAGATAGAAACATCCACCACTAGTACTTTTTCTATCATACGCATTACACCCAATCAGCATCACTAAAGCAAACAAGGTTAGAATTAGTGTCTTTTGAAAACCAAATCCCAAAATCAATAGTGCTATTTACATAGCGAATGATTCTTTTCACAGCAGAAAGATGGGATTCCATGGGATTTTCCTGATATCGTGCACAAACACCAACACTATAACAAATGTCAGGACGACTAGCAGTAAGATAAAGCAAACTACCTATCATACTTCGATACAAAGTTTGATCTACCTTTACTCCTTGTTCATCTTTACTTAATTTCAAAGTTGTGCTCATGGGAGTGTTGGTATGTTTGGCTTTCTCAAGACCAAACTTTTTCACCAAATTCTTTGCATACTTGCTTTGAGTGACAAAAGTTCCCTCATCTGATTGCTTCACTTGAAGACCGAGAAAATAAGTGAGTTCACCTACCATACTCATTTCGAACTCCTTTTGCATTTGGGAAACAAAAATCTGCACTTCAGAGTTAGAGGTAGAGCCAAACACAATATCATCAACATATATTTGAGCAACAATCACATCAGAATTAATGTTTTTGATGAAAAGTGTTTTATCAACATTTCCTCTCTTGTAATCATGAGAAAGCAAGAATTCAGTTAGACGCTCATACCAAGCACGTGGTGCTTGTTTTAGACCATACAATGCCTTGTCTAACTTATAAACATGATCAGGAAAATGAGAATCCTCAAACCCTTTAGGTTGTTCCACATACACCTCTTCTTTTAATAGCCCATTCAAAAAAGCGGATTTGACATCCATTTGATACAATTTAATACCAAGAATGCAAGCTATGGAAAGAAGTAACCTGATCGATTCCAGTCTAGCTACTGGAGCAAATGTTTCATCAAAATCAACACCCTCAACTTGAGTGTATCCTTGGGCAACCAACCTTGCTTTGTTTCGAATGATAGTGCCAAACTCATCACTCTTATTTTTGAAGATCCACTTGGTTCCAATGATGTTCACAAACGGTGGTCTTGGAATCATTTTCCAGACTTTGTTTCGAACAAACTGATGAAGCTCATCCTGCATAGCTAAAAACCAATCTTCATCCATTAGTGCTTCTTTTACAGATTTAGGTTCTAAAGAAGAAATAAAACATAAAAATTGAATTATATTGGCATATTTTCTTCTTGTAACCATGCTCTCATCCAATTTTCCAAGGATGAGATCTGAAGGATGATTCTTTTTAACCCTGGAGGATGGTTCCCTCTGTATTGGATCAGTGATTGAATTTAAAGGATACTCAGATTCTTTTGTTGTTGGTTTTTCTGTAGCAACAGATTCCTGCACAGTAGCCTCAACGACTGCTTCTGAAGCTTCGTTAGGTTCCTTTTCCTCAACAGCAGGCTTTTCAAGCAAATCTTCAATCTGTTCTTCTGTGGAAAACTCAAAAAAATCTTTTAGATCATCAACAACAACATTAGCAGATTCCATAACAGTTTGGGTTCTCATGTTATACACACGATATGCCCTACTATTTGTGGAATATCCTAAGAAAGCACCTTCATCACTTTTAGAATCAAAATTACCAATGTAATCACGATCTCGTAAAATATAACACACACATCCGAACACATGAAAGTGACTTACATTTGGTTTCTTACCTTTCCAGATTTCATATGGTGTTTTGTGAGTGTCTGGACGTAAGAATACTCTGTTGATGGTATAGCAAGCATTGTTAATGGCTTCGGCCCAAAGACGCTTTGTGAGCTTCTTGCTATTCAACATTACTCTAGCCATTTCTGTTAGAGTACGATTCTTTCTTTCAACCACTCCATTTTGTTGAGGAGTTTTAGGAACAGAAAATTCATGAGAAATACCGTTAGCTTTACAGAATTCATCATATATGGTATTTTCAAATTCCTTACCATGATCACTCCTAATCCTAACAATTTTGCCAATGTTACAATCTTTTTCAACTCGTAATTTCAAACACAAAGATTGGAAAGCTTCAAAAGTATCAGATTTTTCTCTCAAAAAATCCACCCATGAAAATCGAGAAAAATCATCAACACAAACAAAAATATACCTCTTACCATTCAAGCTTTCTACCTGGATTGGACCCATTAAGTCCATGTGCAAGAGTTCGAGAACTCTAGAAGTATTCACATCTGGGACACTCTTGTGAGAAATTTTCAGTTGCTTACCTAACTGGCATGGTCCACATTTTCCCAATGACTCTTTACGTAATTTAGGTAATCCTCGAACAATTCCTGAAATAGACAATTTTTTCAGATTTTTAAAATGGATATGACCAAGTTTTTCATGCCATAGGTCAGTAACATTTTCAATGACAGAATGACAAGTGGCATACGTAGTGAGAGTATAACAATTATCACTAGATCGCAACCCTTGTAACACAATTTCATCAAGAATATTATATACATAGCAATGATTGCTATCAAAGCTCACAGTATAACCCTGATCACAAATCTGACTAATGTTAAGTAGATTAGCTTTTAGTCCTTCAACCAACATGACATTCTTTAGTTTAGGAAGCCCTTCGAATTTGAGAGTTCCCATTCCTATGACTTTACCAGTAAGACCGTTACCAAATGTAACTTCTCCACAGTGCATTGGTCTTATGTTCACAAGAAATTCTTTTTCACCTGTCATGTGTCTAGAACAACCACTATCAAAATACCACATGTTAGAAGCAACAGTTTTGAAACAAGTAGAACCTACCAAGCATTTGTTTTTGACAACCCATTTTTATTTTTGTAAAACATGTTTATTTCCAATGTAATTAGATTTAAACATGTTATGCATGGTTATGCATTTAGGTCGAATGTGGCCTTTTACTCCACAAAAATGGCAAATAGGAATGAAACGTCTTCCAGTCCCTTTGAAATTGTCAAACTTACCGTGCTGCTTCTTTTACGTAACGACGAGTGCTTTCTTTGTAGAGACAGAAACCTGCGAGGTAGAAACAGTTCTTCCAGAAACAAAACTATTAGTTTTAACAAGAGTGGTATTAGAAACAGGTTGTTTTGGAACATAACTCAGCCCAACATGATTGGTTTGGCCAGATTTTGAATTTTTTCAAAGATGGTGGAACCTGGATTTAGCATTTTAACATTCTTTTTAATGTTATCAATTTCCTTGGTTAAAGAAATAATCTTTGACTCTTTTAAAGACAATTCAGATTCACAACATTTAAGTTTATCTTCCAACTCATTAATGTTGTTACACAAAATTTTATTATCTTTAACCAGGGAGCGATTTTCAGCACAAGTTTCCAACCACTTACCAAACATTACCTTGTAGGATTCAACCATGGAATCCTCATCAATTTCTGACTCATCTGATTCGGATCTGGATTCTTCCTTGTTGTCATTGATCAGGATATTGTTCAAGCAAATGCTCTTTCCTTTTTCCTGCAAATTTCTTGACAAAACACTTGTTAGGACAACCTTTTCTTTTTCATCCTCACTACTCTCAGAATCATCACTCCAAGTAACATTTAATCCCTTTTTATTTTTCTTTAAGGTATTAGCACATTCGGATTGAGTGTGACCAAAACCTTCACATTCTCTGCATTTAATACCTTTTTTTATTGTTAGATGAAAAAGGTTTAGAGGGAATATTACCAGAAATGTTACCTTTTGGGTTCTTTGAAAAGATCTTTTTATTTCTAGCAGATTTCATGAATTTTTGGAAATTTTTTGCCAATAGAACCATTTCATCGTCATTTTCATCATCAGAAACAATATTTTCAGAAGCATTAAAGGCAATACCTTTACTTTTCTCATTCGAGAGACTTTGCTTACTCTTTTTCTTGATTTGTTGATTCAATTCAAAGGTTCTTAAAGATCCCATAAGTTCCTCAACCTTCATTTTGCCAAAATCTTTTGCCTCTTCCATTGCAAGCAATTTTGTATCAAACTTGTCAGGAAGAACTCGAACAATTTTTCGAACCAAGACAGATTCATCTAGTTTTTCTCCCAAGGCAAAAAACTCATTAGAAATATCAGATAATCTTTCATAAAAATCATTTAAAGTTTCAGTATCTGACATTCTCAATTCATCAAATCTAGTTTGCAGCATGGTAAATCGTGATCTCTTTACATCAGCAGTACCTTCAAATTGAATTTGAAGGATTTCCCATGCTTCCTTTGCAGATTCACAAGATGAGATTAATTTAATAAAGCCTTCACCAACACCATTAAAAATAGCATGTAAAGCCTTATTATTATAACCAGACAGTTTTTCATCTTCAGTGGTCCAACTGAGTTCAGATTTTACCTGAGTATTACCTTTTTCATCATTTTCAGTAGGTTGAGACCAACCTGTAAGAATAGCTCTCCATGCCTTCTCATCTTGCGATTTGATGAATGCTCTCATCCTGACCTTCCAATAAGGATAATTCGACTCATTCAATAGAGGAGGTCTAGAGATAGAACTTCCTTCTGCAAACAAAGACATCTCACACAAAACAAGTTAAACGGAATAACCTCAAGATCTCACTAAGAATTTAGTGACTTGCTCTGATACCAATTGAAATTTCGTATTTTAATATTCCCAGTTTGATTATTTAATTAAATGATTAATTAAATGCGGAATAATAAAACTGGTACTGAAAACAGCTTTTCGTAGTTACGGAATGCAACTCGTAACTCCGGAGAAACCTTAAAAACAAACAGTGCATAAAAGTAAAAACACACAGAATTTTTGTACGTGGTTTCAACAATCCTTTCAGATTGTTACTAGTCCACGGGGCCACGCCCAGAGATAAGATTCATTAGATCGGTATCAAAAATACAAAGTAATTGACTTATGCATAAATAGACTCCCTCTTATTGTATGCCGCAAGCTTGATGTATTCCACCTACTAACTGAATCTTGATAAAACTCCAAGAGCTCAAACTCCCTTCGATCACCTTGAAGAGTGCTTGAATCCTCCTGATTCAAGGCTTAAAGGCTATCTCCCGAAAGCCTATACAACCATCTCCCGAAGGTTGTGTGCTTGTATCCTCCCGATGCAAGACTTCAAAAGCACTCCCCCGAAAGCTTGTAAATACCCTTCTCCCGAAGGTGCACTGATGTTCTTCTTCGTTGTAGACTTGAATACAGACTCAAGACAATACAAACAACAAATAAACAGAGTAAGAGTAGAACAACTCTTCTCTACAAAACAAAGACATTATTTCCTTAAGATATGAATACAATTCTAAGTGTACGAAAGAGATACAAAACTTAGCAGCTATATGATGTATTTATAATGAATATACATCTCATAGATAACTTACATTTGGTCTGAACAAGACCTCAACCCACTAGAAACTTCCCTAAAATAATTCTTCAATCAGTCCAGGAATTTCCGTTTCTGTACCTACAAAATCGTGGGCAGTAACTACAACTTTCCTTTTATAGAAAAGGAAAGTTTAGCTCCGGTTTTCTCTTCAAGAAACCTGATCTTAGAAAATGGGAAACTCAACACAAGATCAGAATAACAGCTGGTTAGCAAAGAATCAATGTGTAATCAAAACTTACCATATTTACCTCAATTTCCATAAATAGGAAAGATAGTCAACTTTCCTTCCAAGTTTAGATATACACAAATAGGGAAACCATATCAATATATGCCAGCCGAAATATACAAGGAATAATAAAATATTTTTGTCAATTAAATATGCCAAAAATGAAATTAACAAGAGTGTTTTTGCCTATTCTTTGTTTTCTCTATTTTTCTAATTTACCTAATATTTTCATTAATTTTTATCATCACTATTAATTAGTTATGTTTAACTATCATAAAAAAAATCAAAAGTCATGTCATTAAACATTATTTGAGGCTCTTCATTATCATTCTATATCTAAGACTACTCACATTCTTATCATACCAATATATATATATATATATATACTCTATTTATATTATTTGTATTCCTATATAGTTGTAGATTTAATTTAGAATTTATATGAGACTTTTAAGTTTACTTTAACTATTTAACTTCTTCCTATACATATTAATTTTTACCTATATATACATATGTCCGTCTAGCTAATTTCTCACAAAAAAAAATTGTAGAGATAGGAATTCTTTTTTTTTTTGGTAGTTAGCATGTCTTTCATGGAGTCCCTCTTGACTAATTGGAGAGATGAACTAGCGGCTACGAAGATAATAATAGTAAAGTTGAAATTAAGATGAGTTTATATTATTATATATGTTTTTGTATAAATGGATGAGTTTTGTTCATTAATTTTGGATATTTGATCTCTACAAATTTTTGATGTTGCAATTACATAATATATAGGGCTTATTGAATATTTTTTCATGTTATCCTCCTTCTCTACTTATCCTCCTTCTCTACTAGAGAAGTTCCCTATATTTTTCATATTAAAATAATATAATT
Source organism: Cannabis sativa (assembly GCF_029168945.1). Lineage (NCBI taxonomy): Eukaryota > Viridiplantae > Streptophyta > Magnoliopsida > Rosales > Cannabaceae > Cannabis > Cannabis sativa. The sequence continues at coordinate 20,524,543 of NC_083608.1, forward strand.
TAGTTTAAATTAAATAATTACACTAATATGTGTTTGCTTTGCGTATACATAATAAGTAAAAATACCACACAAATCATTATTCTTTATCTTTTTTTTTTTTATGCATATCTAATTATTAACTCTATTGATCCTATTATTTATAAGTTTATTTTAGTTTATTATTTTTTATTTCACACGTATTTTACATGATTAGAGGTGATTCACTAAAAAATACAACTCTCATTATAAGCTTAATTAGAGTGCTCTAATTATTTTCCTTACTCCATGCATAAGCAATATGCTCAATTATATGACAAACACACTCCTATAAGTTGCCACATAATCTCTCTTATTCCTTCTTTTATATATTGATATTGACTGATGATTAATTATATAATGATAATAATATTATGATTATTAGTTTTTCATTAATCATCCACTTAATAATTATTACATATTTATAGTCATTTGTTTTTTATTTGAAAAGATTAAGAGTGGCTTTTCATTTTTAGTAATTTAAATCATATAATTTATATCTATTCTATATAAAGTGTGCCTATATAACTGAATTTCTTGGTTTATGAGAAATTCATGGGTGACTTTTTATTTATATTTAATAAAATAATAAAATATTATTTATATATAATAAAATAAAAATAAAACAAATCTCATCAATATTTAAACTGATATTTGATGCTAATTATTCGAGAGTCACAACCCTCTATCATAAAAAGGTACGTGCCGAGGCATTAATATAGCCATTAATATTGCCCAATAGGTACTAACCACACAAAAAATTGATTTTGGGTTTGTAATTTGTTTCTAATTTAATTTTTATATATATATATGCAAAAATAACATAAATAGACTATATATATTTAATAAACACACATAATATTCACGTACTTAATTAATATATTAATTACTTGATATAAATTAATATCATTTATTTAATTAATTTATTCTTTTGGGAGCTATAAATCAAATAATTAAATTAAATCGGACAAATATATTATCATTTATGGAAAAATTAATTGTTCAATATGACAATGGGCATAGTTTTTTCTTTAAATTGTCTATAGCTAGCTACGTCTTTTTAATCTTTTTTCTTTTAAAAAAAAATATATGATCAAACCATGGACTCTCTAAATTAATATAGGTAAGTTTTGATTATATATCCATTAATATTTGAACTGATATTATTTATTTTTTTATTAAAATTTCTTCAAATTAGAATTCTAAATTGCATTACTGAGAACAAAAAAAAAAAAAAATTTAAGCTTTAAGCTGTAATATATATAAAATGTATAAGATTTTTTCTAAAGCTAAAATTTTTAATTTCATAATAATTAACAATCATTTATCTGTTTTTATTTTTTAAAAAATACTTGAGCTTACCAAAATCTATAAGAACAAAACCAATGAAGAAAATTTTAACAAAAAAAAATGAACGAAGAAAAAAAGTGTCATAAACATTATTGAATAATGGCAATTGCAACCACAAGAATTTCAGCACAAAAAATTATACTTGACCCCTAGACAAGCTTATCATGATCTTCCAATCCTAATAATATAAATAATGAACAACACCTCATTAGTTATTTTAGGAGAATGATGCATGGTTTTGTCAAGAAAATCATTAGATGATAATAATATTTCTCTAACAATGATACCCTAAGTAAGAACTAAGAAGTATTGTAGCGTTTTATTTTTAAGAGCATGAATAATATTAAGACAATTGGATTCCACAATCAAGCTCTTATTCTCCTATTAAAAAAAATACATTAATATACATGTAAATGATTCTTAGTTTTACAATAATAAATTATTAATAAACTCACAATTTCATAAAATTATAAAGCAGTAATTTCAATTAATTTTTAAAAATAATTTATAATTTTTTCAAAATATTGGTTATAATTATTATTTCCAATTTTATAAAAAATAAATATATATTTTTTTTAAAAAATAATTATTAGAAACTTGACATAAAAGGTTATTAGATTATTACCTTATTAATTTTTTTTAGCTCCCATCTATGGGGTATTACCCATTTAGAAGTGTTCCATATATATAAAGTATTTTAACTAAAACATTTCACATTATAATTTGTGAAAAAGAGATTTTTTATCGACAACTTTTAAATAGATGTTATCTTCAATTGTCAATAATTTAGAGATTGATTTTTAATTTTCTTTTTTATTTCACACACATTTAAATTGTGTTTTCTTTAGTATTTGAACATGAATTTTTAGTTTATTTTTGGATTATCTTAAGAACATATTACACTTAAATTATCAAGTTTTCTTAAACACTATAATATATTACATCCAGTATTTACTTTTAATTGTCAAAATTATAAATTATATTATTTAGATATACATAATAATAATCTCACCTAATAAGTAATAATATTTTTTCTTTAATTGTTAATTATATTTTTTAAATAAAGTAAAAAATACCTAACATAAAATTAGTATACGTGCCTCGCACGTAACTTTTTACTAGTATATTTATATAGCTATAAAAAAAGGAGGTGACATTCTCAACATCTTATTTTTTTTAATTACTATATCTAATTTTCTATTTTTTATAATTAATTTATAGTTTTTTTTCTATTTTTTCATATTATTTTAATTTAATATAATCAATCAACCAATTAAATTATAAATATAATACTAAGAATACAAACGTTTGTGTTTTATAAAATTCTCAACAATAATTTTATTCATTAAATTATAAAACATTCTCAAAACTAATTATAAAACCAAAGGTCCATCTCAAGATTAGTTGTTTATCTATTTGTAAATGTTGAAAACTTTAAAGAAAATAAAAACTAATATTTAATAACGTACTAATATTATACATATTGAATCAAATAGTTAATTGTATTATATAATTCGTATTTATATATATTTATATATATAATTTTATACTAAACATCAAATTTAATTCATGTCCTTAGGTAACATGTATTGATGGTCTCATTTTTTTTTTTAAATAATTGATAGTATCATTTAAGTTGTGTATATATCACTATTATATTATTATTACACCATATAACAATTTTGGATGTATATATATGTGTGTTCTTTTTAAAGATTAATTAATTACTCTTTTTTTTTTCAACTTATTTCTCATTGTGAGAATTTGTGTCAATTATCCTTTCTACATCAATTATAATAACAATTAATTTAGTTATGATAATCATTATACTTTTTATTATACTGTTGCTATAAATTATATTAAAAATAGGGCCGAATCCGCGCTTCGCGCGGCTTAGTCTCCTAGTTACATCATAAAACCAATGTAGTGATGATTACATTGTTAGAAATATCTCTTTTGCCATTTTTATTACTTTTTTTTTAAAAAAAAATTAAACATTAAAAATAATAAAACTAAAAATATTTTTGTCAATATATAACTTATTTATTTGATTACGAAATATCATAATACTACTCCTATTATAATTCTCATTTCATTATATTACTATTCACATCACAATTACAATTACGATTCCCATTACAAACACACATATTAGCCTCTAAAGGAAAGGAAAACATAGTAACCTAATAATCACATGCGGACAAGTACACGGCTTCAAATATTGACGGCAGTATCCAAATCCTCTCTATCTCTAGTTTGGTTTAAGGAGAAAATATAAAAAGGTAATAGAAAAGATATATTATTATTTGTAACTGAAAATATAGTTTTGGGTATATAACACCTCGGAAAGAAAATTTCAAAAATCTCAAATAGAAAGAGAAAAGGAAAAAACAAAGATCTAGTTGTGGTAGGTCAAACCGATTTCTACTCTGCGTGTCCGATCTAGCTTTTCCTTCTTCCTCAAAAAGGATAGGGTTTTCCTGAATTTTAGGTTTTTTAATCTTCCTTTTATCTTCTCTACCTTCTCGCCTTTATTCTCCCTCTCAAAGGTTTTGCCTCTATCTTTCTCTGAACTAGGGTTTGAAGCATTTTTATTGCGTATCTTCCAAACGCCGATTATACATGTATATCTCCATTCTAGTTTATGGGCTTTGAGTACTTTTATTTTTTTTATTAATGTTTTTTTGTAGTGCTTGATTTTTTTTTTTTTACTTTTCTGAATTTTTTAGTTATAAGATTTGTGGTACTTTTGTGCATGGTTTTGTTTTGGTAGTTGAATGAATAAGATTAAGGTTTTGCCGTAATGTGTTAAGATCTTTGATTTTATGAGTTTGTTTCTGCTTTACTGTTTTTCTCCCGCTTTCTATATTGATTGATTGCAATCTTGTAATGTTCAATCAGGATTCGACCGAGTGAAGCTATCAAGCATAGGAACAAGGAAAATTTCGTTTGAAGATTCGATATTTGCTTTTGGGTGTTTAGTGCGTTAGGATTTTTCTTTGATATTGTTCGAGCATATTGTTTTGGAGAAGAAGGGGAATTTGCAGTGATGAGCACTTCATGGGCAGATTCTGTAGCTAACTCTCAATCTGAGAGTGCAGTTGCTGGTTCATTTGATAACAGTGCCCCCTCTCGTCCTTCAAGATCATCATATGTTCCACCACATCTTCGTAACAGACCAGCCTCATCCGATGCACCTGCTGTCTCGAATTCTGCTCCATTACAAGCCGGCACTGGCTATGGTGTACCATCTACTGGGTCTCGCTGGAATGGTGGTCCTCGGCAGGATGTTGGGCGCCCTGGATATAGTTCCGGTGGTGGCTGGAACAGCAATAGAGGCAGAGGGGGGTCCGGGTGGGACCGTGGAAGGGAGCGTGAGGTAAATCCATTTGGAACCGAAGATGATGCAGCAGAACCTTCGTTTACCGAGCAAGAGAACACAGGAATCAACTTTGATGCTTATGAGGATATTCCAGTGGAGACAAGTGGGGCTAATGTGCCACCACCTGTGAATACTTTTGCTGAAATTGATTTGGGGGATGCATTAAATAATAATATCCGGAGGTGCAAGTATGTGAAGCCGACTCCTGTTCAGCGGCATGCAATTCCCATTTCTCTAGCTGGGCGAGACTTAATGGCGTGTGCTCAGACCGGGTCTGGAAAGACTGCTGCATTTTGTTTCCCAATCATTAGTGGAATTATGCGGGAGTCTAATATTCAGAAACCTCGTGGGACTCGTACTGTTTTTCCTCTTGCTCTTATTCTCTCCCCTACAAGGGAGTTATCTAGCCAGGTGGGATACCAAATATGTACTTTTAGAGAATTTTTCGATAAGAGACGTATTTGTTTCAGTGTGTAATATATATGTTATTTTCGTTTTGTCTTCCTTGCAGATACATGATGAAGCTAAAAAGTTTTCATATCAAACTGGTGTGAGGGTGGTTGTTGCTTATGGAGGAGCACCAATAAATCAACAGGTTCTGATAACTTCATTTTATTCTTCTTTGATGCTGTTAATTTTGATTGGATATAGGATAAATTTGTTATTGTCTGTTATTTTCACTAGGGAGTTTATACCACTGCTTTCTTTTTCCATTACTATTTTATTGATTCAAGAGTTGATAAAATGGAATTAAATTCCCCATTATGTTATGATAAAACTGGAATTTCACACTGATTATAATTTTTTTTATTATATATATGGGAACCTCACTGTAGCTTGATTTGGGTGACTGATCAGGCGATGCACCTCTTGTTGTTAATTCTGTTTATTTTTCCAGTTGCGAGAGCTTGAGAGGGGAGTTGATATTCTTGTTGCAACTCCTGGAAGATTGGTAGATTTACTTGAGAGAGCTAGAGTGTCACTTCAGATGATCAAATATTTGGCTCTTGACGAGGCAGATCGGATGCTAGATATGGGTTTTGAACCTCAGATTAGAAAGATTGTCGAGCAGATGGACATGCCTCCACCTGGCATGCGTCAAACAATGCTATTCAGTGCTACATTTCCTAAAGACATACAGGTTTGTCTTTGTTTTGTTTTAGTATTAAAATTTATGGTGTTGAGTACTATTAATTCATCTGTGTGACTGGATGATGTACTTCATGTGCTGTTAGCATTCTTGTATGCTTTTTATGTTTGAACAGGTGTTCACACACTGAGGGTTTGATCAAACACACATTGATAGTACTACTACTATTTGTACTTCTGACTTGAGCAATTTTAATCATCTAACTTTACAATCCTTCTACTTTGCTTGTTTTGTAGAGAATGGCATCTGACTTTCTTTCAGGTTATATATTTTTGGCTGTCGGAAGAGTTGGTTCAAGTACTGATTTAATTGTACAAAGAGTTGAATTTGTTCAAGAAGCTGACAAGAGAAGTCATCTGATGGACCTTCTCCATGCTCAGAAGGAAAATGGAACCCATGGCAAGGTAATTTCAGACAGTTTACATGTTTAGGTCATAAGATGCACATTGCTTGGAATTTCTTTTGCTGCTAAGTATTAGCTTTTTATATTGATAATTGTGCCTTGAATATGCAGCAATCGTTGACATTAGTTTTTGTTGAGACAAAGAAAGGAGCTGACGCATTAGAATATTGGTTGACTGGCTCTGGGTTTCCTGCTACAAGTATTCATGGGGATAGATCTCAACAGGTTAGTTAAACTTGTTCCTCTCAAAACCAAACAGTTTTCTAGTTTTCCTTGGATGTGTTTGTGGTCATGTGTGCATTGCTTGATAAGTATAGTTTTTAGTTGTTTGCTCTGAGAGTATAAATTTCTTAATTTTACTTGACAACTGTCTTATTTAGGAAAGAGATAGTGAATATTATTATTGTGAAATACCAACTTAAAATTTTGCTCGAGGATGAATATCAGTCTGACATATCAAATTTCAATTTTGTTTAACTTATGTAAAAAGTTTATGGTGAGTGAGATCAGCAACGTTGATGATTTTCTTTTATGGCGCTAGTATAAACAACAATGAGATTGGTTAGGTTGTAGTAGATGACAATATTAAGATTGTTTTTTGTAGGCCATTTGGTGTTTTCAGGGACATTTACTGAAACACCTTAAATAAGATTTAGGGAAGAATTGGATTGGTAACATTGATTTGATTTGATTTGTTTTGAAAGAATGGGATTTTGGGCAATTGCTACTTGTACTAGAGATCATTTGGTCGGAACTTGGGGTTTTTAGTATTTAACTTGCTGCAGGAAAAAAAAAACCCTTAGAAATGGAAGAAACACATTTTGAAGATAGCCAATTTTCAGAACTAGAAGGATCCATGAAAGATCCTTACATTTCCTTGTTTCAGATGAAAGGAGGATCTGGAAAAACTTGATGAAATGGAATAAGACGAGTGGATGGAACCAAAAAAAAAAAAAGAAAACAGTATCATTGTTTTGATTAGAAAGTGGGCAGTTGTTAGTGTGAATGCTTTTAACACTACACAAGATTGCACATAAAAGGATGCTTGTTAAGTTTCTTACACATTTTGATGTGCTCTCCACCCACAATGCTTACAGATGCTTCCACCTAAAGTATATATGAATTATTTTATGTATCAAACTTCTGCAATAGTGGGGTTGACTGCAATTTTTCACAGTAAAACTTTATGTTTAATAGAAGGGTCTCTAAATTAGATTTTTGAGTTACATTGCTGGGATTTGATCCCATGACCCACCCGCACACACACCCCAATACTCTCTATATGGCTACTTGAGGTAGCCTCAAGTGGCAGGTAAAACTTTATTTAATCACATGTTTATATGCAGGAAAGAGAATATGCATTGAAGTCTTTTAAGAGTGGAAAAACACCAATCTTAGTGGCAACAGATGTGGCAGCGCGTGGTCTTGATATTCCTCATGTTTCTCATGTAATAAACTTTGATCTTCCTAACGACATTGATGACTATGTTCATCGGATAGGGCGAACAGGCCGAGCTGGCAAATCAGGTCTGGCAACTGCTTTTTTCAACGAGAACAATGCATCATTGGCAAGGCCTCTTACTGATTTGATGCAAGAAGCAAACCAAGAAGTGCCTGATTGGCTTACTCGTTATGCATCAAGGGCTTACGGTGGTGGTGGTGGTAGAAATCGCCGTGGTGGAGGTCGCTTTGGTGGTCGTGATTTCAGGAGGGATAGTTCTTACAATAGGGGTCAAGATTACTATGGTGGAGGTAATAGTGGTGGTGGTGGTGGTGGTGGCGGATATGGAGCTGGCGGTGGTTATGGTGGTGGTGGAGGTTATGGAGGTCCAGGAGTGAGCAGTGCTTGGGATTAGTCTCCTGCAACAGGGTTTCTCTAATTTTGTCTCGGAGAATATATATTTTTTCTTCTTTAAAATTCAATGGAAATTTCTTTTTCTTTTTTCTTTTCCTAGCTGTTTATTGTTGTGATCTTCTTGATTCTGATGTGGGGAATGCTATATCCAATTTGTGGGAAGGACCATAGTTTTTGGCTGAAGGGAAGGCCTTGCCTGTAACCAGAGATGTCATAGTAGGGCCAGGTTGATGGTGAAGAACTACTAACAATTTTGGTTACGGGATAGTTTTTGCCTGTTTTGTCCTTATGAACACAAAAAAGTACATGTCTGGGAGAGACCGATAAATATCTTATTACTTACTAACCCGGGCAACTTAGTAGAAAAGCTCAGTTAGAGTTAGGTACAATACATTCTACATATTTAGTCTGTAGATGAGGCTGACGCTTTTTTTTTTTCTTATAAATTTCTTATAGTTTTCCCAATCCCAAACCCTCCCCTCAAAGCATAAATTTAATGTATTCTGTTTTGTCCTGGATAATGTAACAACTCAAGTTAAATTGAAAACGTCCTTTTCTCCTTTTCTGTTTATTATATTATTATTCTTTCAGATTCATCTGTTATGGTTCAAAATGGGCATTTTATGTTTGTACAATTTACTTCACAAAATCTTTAGTTTATGACACGTTGTTTGATACTAATAATTGGAACTTGTCTTCGTCTTTTGTTTTCTCAAACATTTACATGTCAAACATGATCTAGTCGAAATAGTATTTGCAGGTAATGTTTTGTTTATGATACTTCGTTTACCTGCTAGATCATTATTGGGGTTGGGCTTGTATTGTGTTTATATTTGTGCAGATTCACATGTTGTCAAACCTAATCCAACTTGTACATATAGAGACATATCATCCTAAAATCAAAATTATTCCAAAATTACTTTTTCAATCTCTTTCTAGTTCTTTCAATTTTAATATTTTATTAAAGCATAAATCTACAAATTAATATTTTACTATTATTTTAATAATTTTTCATAAAAAAAAGCATAAATCTATAATTTAATATTTTACTATTATTTTAATAATTTTTCTATAAAAATATTCTAAAAAATTTAGAAAATAAAAAAATAAATTCCACCAAAAATATTAAAACTTAATTCAAATATAATTAATCATAAATTTCGTTTATATACGTGTATACAATATTAATCAATATATATTTTAACGTTTTTGGCTTTTTTTAAAAAAAATAAATAAATTAAGATAATAATAATAATAACTCTAATGTGTATATTTTTAGCTTTTTTTTTTAAAAAAAAAAAGATATAATAATAATAATAAAAAAATCAGTTGTACGTGATACTTGAAATAATATTTCAATTGCTTTTTACCACATTTAAATTTTTTATTAAAAAATATTAATTAATTTTTAACAAAATCATACTTTACGTCTTTTTTCGAAATAATAACTTTAATGTCAAGTATCACATAATTATAATTAAATAGCATTGCTATTGGGCATCAGTAGTGCCCAACACCTTTCATAGGTGGCACCCTACGATTGGTTAGTGATATTCTCTAAATCTTAATTTTTTTTTTTTAAGTTATATGGGACCTATTACTTAATTAACTTGTAAAGTCCTTTTTTGGCAAGTTAGTTGACAAAATAATTTTTTCTTTTATGGTAAGATTCTTGTGCATTCATAACCGATTTCTTACCTTGTTTATTCGGTTTATAGTTGCTCTTTTTCTTGTTAGGAAAGTTGCACTTTTCAGTTGAACTTTCATTTGTTTAGAAACTTCTTAAAAGAGAAGCAATTCTCTTTTGGAAAGTTGTCTTTTTTAGAGAAACTTTGATTATTGCCTTTTCCTTATTGATTTCGATTATATCTTGATACAATCAGAATATCTAATCTTTTTTTGGCAGTAATCAAACATTAATAGAGGATCGGACCCAATTATAGCAAGTTTCCCGTTTCTGGTCTGATCTGCTGCGTCAGCATCCGAATCTGATGCTGCAAATCGTATTTTTTTAGGAAAGTTTTTGTACAGCTGTAGATTCGATCTTGTAACTGTCTCTAAGGTTTCTATGTTTTATAAATAGAGCCTAGAGAGCAGTCATTCGAATCACCTCTTCAATTATTCATTTTTTGCATTTATCTTTTGAGAGAAGAGAGTGTTTCTTTGTTTTGTGAGAGCCTAGTTGTTCATCTAGGTTCTAGTTGTTTATTTCTGTTCTTACTCTGTCCTAGAGGTTGTGAAGAACTACTTGACTGAACAAGAGATTGGTCTTCGGGAGAAGACTTGATAAAGCCTTACTTCGGGAGGAAGTAAGCACTTGGTCTTCGGGAGAAGACTTGTTGAAGCCTTACTTCGGGAGGAAGTAAGCACTCACACTTCAAAGACGAAGGGAGTTCGGGCTTGAAGGTGTTTCAAGAAGTCAGATTCATAAAGTGGATTACAAAGGATTGCGGCAATACTTTAGAGGGAGTCTAAACTTGTTTAAGTCAATTGTCTTTGTAATTTTGATACTTTGTTAATTGATTTCATTCTCTGGACGTGGCCATGGGACTAGGAGTGTTCGTGAGAACACTGATACCACGTATAAATCTCTTGTGTCAAGTTATTTATTTTTCTGCTAATATTTTATATTCTGCCTGTTTTGTTTTGTTGTAGCAGAATTACTTTCTGCTTCTGCAAACGCTTACAATTTTATATTTTCTTATATATAACTGACATTTTGCAAAACCACAGTTTTTCAAACCAATAGTGGTATAATACCAATGAGGGCTGCCTTTCAGAATTTCTCATAACTAAAATATCATATTTTTTTAATATTTTTTCTTTTTTTTAATTAAGATATTTAAAAAATAATAATCACTTTTTTAAAACATATTGATCAATAATAACATAACAAACTAATGAATTTTCTCTAATGTCTTAAAAATATTTAAAATTTGAGAAGAAATTTAAGATGAAGATTAGATTTGGGAAATATAAAATGACGATTACAAGTGAACTACGGTAATGACAAGAGATGAGATACAATGATGACAACGAGTGAGATACAATGAGACAACAAGTGAGATACATAAATAACAATAGTTTTGAATGATCGAGATATGAAAAATAATGCATCATGGAAATATCGTAATTTTTTTCTACATCATCCTATTTATTTATTTTTATAAAAATAATTTTTTTAACAAAAAAATTTAAAATACTACATATAATAAATTTTAAACTTCTTAATAAATAATTTCAAATAATAATTAATAAAATTATGCATTTAGTTTTTAATAAATAAAATTATTAATAATAATATGAAATAAGATAATGTATTTCCTCAAAAAAAAAATGTATTTATAATTTTACTATATATTAAAATTATATTTTTAAGTAATTATTTATTATAATACTAAAAAAATTAAATTCGTTATGCCTAATTTTGTATAAACAATTTCAACCCAATTTGATTTGTTGTTTTTGCGTGTCAATTTATGGTGTTCACGTGTTGCCTATATATTTATCTCACACTATATGCTGATATTAGTATGATTTATTTAGTTTATATTATATATATATTAATTGTATTGATTTGTTTGATTTATTTTAATAATACACTTGTCTATTGGTTCTCGAGCCTCTAGGTCTTCTTCGAGGTCGCTTAGTTAATGTATTTGGCTGATTAGGGGGTGCATCGCTACGTGCTGTCCTTGCGGCTGCAGCCTAGCGTTCTAGTTCAGCATTCCTTGGATTTGATTCTACTAATCTTTGTCGGAGTTGTCTCTTTTGCAATTCTACTAATAACATATATCTTGTGGGATCATATGCGTCCTCAGTACATCTTTCTAGGATCTCACCCCCGATTTTTTCAAATCCTTCTTCACTGTTTCTCTTCCTTAACTAGGAGTCTCAGTCGCATTTGTCTTATGAGAATTCTGATGTTCTTTTCCTGGATGCTTTGTCTCTCCCAGTTGGGTATCATTGTTTCAAGGGTTGTCGTCTGCCATGGAAGGAAAGTTTGAATATTTTTAGGGGAGTTTTTGGCGGCTAAACCCTCTCAATTGTCGTTTCACTTGCTTTTAACTTTCTAAGCTCAAATTTTGGCGGTAAAACCCTCCAAACTACTAAACTGGTAGCAAATTTAAGGTGTCATTCGATTAACTGTCACTATGGGCTGTTTATGTGTACACTCTTGTACACATGACACGTTTATATTGGTACACCTAATGTTATTATTTTAAAATTAAATAAAATTATAAAAATAAAAACAAAGTATTTGAAAAAATAAAAAATATTTAAATTTTAAAATAATTTTTATATTTTTAAATAATAATATTAGGTGTACCAATATAAATTTGACACATGTACAAAAGTGTACACATAAGCAGTCTATATTGATAATTAATTGTAAAAAATAGATGATACCTTAAATTTACTAGCAATTCAATAGTTTGGAAGATTTTACAGTGAAAATTTGAGCTTAGAGGGTTAAGTGCAAGTAGAGTGATAGTTGAGAGGATTTAGACGCAAAAAACTCTTTTCAGGGAGTATATTTTTTTTTTGAGTTTTTTCTTATAAGACTCTCAATGAAAGCACCAAACTGTTAACGTACATTTTCATTAACTAATAAATAAGTCTTAATGTAATAAATAAACTCTAGAATAATAATGAATAATCATATAAATAACAAGAAGGTTTTTAACGTGGAGTATGAAGAGTTAACTTCAAAACTACGTTAAAAACCTTCTTGTTATTTATATTATTATGAGTAATTTATAGCATAAATACTTAAGTTTAACTCCTGTTGCAAATATATACTTAAGTTTAATTTTTGGCGGTAATAATACCTAAGTTATATTTGTAAAACTCTGTAGATACCTGACCGTTAAATGCTAAGTCATTATATTTAAACTATTTTTTAAAAAAATAATAAAAATTTAATGACTTTGACCAATTAAGAATTTCCATGTGGTAATTTACTCAACAGTTAACAACCAGGTACCTACAGAAGTTCTAAAATTATAACTTAGGTATTATTACTGCCAAAAATTAAACTTAAGTATTTATTTTCAATTGGGAGTTAAACTTAGATATTTATGATACAAATTACTCTATTATTATTCTAGAGTTTATTTATTACATTAAGGTTTATTTATTAGTTAACAAAAATCTGCGTTAACAATGCAGTAAGTTGATACTGAGTACAACCTATCAGATCCTATTACATAGATAATGTCAAATGCTACATTTGATCAAGACATCAAGTATATGAGATTAAATTGAAATGCAATTTAGTTTTATATTAGTGTAAGTGAGAGTTTGTTGATATTTTATACTCTAAATAAAATTCAATTCAATGTAATTGTATTTACTTTCAATAAACATCAAAATTCATACCATGACCTAGTAATATGCTTTGTTTACATGTTTGTTACATGATTATAGATTTAATATATAAGTTCTATTAAAGCTCAAACATATAGTTACTCACAATTACAGTGATGTCATCACAGTAGAAAGTAATTGTGATTATATACTTCAAATTATTTAGTCCCACGAGTTATCAGTGCATTGAATTTACACTGACGTGATAATCAACGATAAGATTTCCTTACACTTAGGTGAGTGGATTGTCTTTTCCAAGGCATTAGTAAAGTAAGTCAGGATCGGATGTATCGGCCATACATCGAACTAGACCAATATTAACAGTGGAAAAGATATCATAAACTTATTGTTATATTTTTTCTAAGTCAATAGCACTTAATTTATCATAGATTATTTGATCTCAATCTCGAGATGGTTAAACTCTAGCTTAAATGTATGGCACATGTTCTTTGACTTGTTCATTACCTGCTTACTTACAGGGCTAGCCCATACTTACATCTTGGGAACTCGGTGGTGCAATTGAGCGGGAGCGATAATCATAGATTTGGACAAATATAACTTCTATGTCTATTAGAAGTGAAATGATAGTTTCCTTAGAGCTTGGCTTAACGCGATAAATGATAGAGCACTCATTTCAATAATTATATTCGTTTCTCAAAATATCATTTACAAGTAGCTAATTATTTTAAGGATAAAATATAATGAAGGGTAAAATAATATTTTTTTCCCTACTCAATATAAACTGTCTATAAAGGATCAATGATTGTTATAATTGAAACAATGGATAAATTCATAGCGTATCTATACTTGGTTTATAGAGTGTTCTAAACACTATTACAAAATGCAAAATTTGCGTCGGTCAACGCATCTCACCAAAATGGTTGACCAAGGTAAAAAATAGGCAGAGATTTTATGCTTCAGTGGATAACCGAAGCTAAAAGAAAACAATAAGCGTAAGCTACTACAGTGATGCTAAAAGAGGAACCGAGAAAAAAAGTGAAAATTTTAAAAATTGTCTTTTACATTTTGCTTCGGTAAAAAAAAGATGCAAATTTATTTGGCTTCGGTTGTAAATAGAGGTTAAAAGGTTTTCGACTATTATCCACCGAAGCAAAAGGATTTAATTTTTGTATATAATATAATGGGCTTCGGGCCCAATTAAAAAACCCTAACTTAAAAGATAAATTTAACCTAAATATCACACACAGCCGCACCAACCTCTCTCTCTCTCTCTCTCTCTCTCTCTCTCTCTCTCTCTCTCTCTCTCTCTCTCTCTCTCTCTCTCTCTCTCTCTCTCTCTCTCTCTCTCTCTCTCTCTCTCTCTCTCTCTCTCTCTCCCCCCAGTTGCACCATGGTAGTCGCACCACCATATTTGCCTAGCCGAAGTGCCTATCGGAGACTGCCGAGATGCCCATCGTCAACCGCTTAGACGAGAGCCACCACACAGCCACCCCATAAGTCACAGTACTCTCTCCCTCCCTCTCTCGATCTCTCTCAATCTCTTTCCCTCTTTCGATCTCTATATTTTGAATCTGATATTGCGTTTTTTTAGGGTTGCGGTGGTAGGGTGGTGGTGGTCGTGGCATGCGGTGGTGTGCTTTCTTGTCTCTAAAAAATTTTGAGATTGTTGTAAATTTGAGATCTTAGATTTGTTTATGTGGAACTAAAAAAATTATGTGAAACTAAAAAAATTTGTGTGGCATTGATTTGATTATAATTACTAGATTTTTTTATTTTTTTAAAAAAAAGTTTTGCTTCAGTTTATAGCCGAAGCAAAAAACAATTAGCGTTGGTGCACTAATTTTTTTTTTTTGCTTCGGTTCATAATCGAAACAAATAATCAATTAGCATCGATTCATAACTGAAGCAAAAAATATCATTATTTGTGTTTACGACTATAGCGTCAGGTACACTAACCGAAACAAATTCTTTATATGTCACTTAAAAATCAAAGTAAAAGCCTCTTTTTGTAGTAGTGAGAATTTCTTATTAGGAGCTTGGTTACATAGGCCCATGGTTCCTACATTGTCTGGGATAATATCATCTAGTAGAATCAACTGATCGGTTTAATAAGTCAATCAGAATTCAAAAATAGACTGTCTTATTTGAGAATTTTTACAAAATTTTGGCAATTTTAAGAAGAAAAGAAAATATAGGTTTATTTGTTAATTAGTACACTTTGTGAGTCTAATTAATAAATATATTTAAATTATATTTTATTTGATAATTATTTATAATTATTAAAATAAAATTGATATTTAAATAATTAGATGAGATAAGTGATAAAATAAAACAAGACACTTAAATTTTATTAGTTGAAATAAAATGACAAAAATCTAACTCTAAAGCCCATAATATATTGAGCCCTATGAGTTAGATATCAGCCCAAATCTTTATTTAAGCCCGTCTCATTTAAACCTAATTCTATGTGAATGCTTATAAAAAGAAGAAGAAGAAGAAGATTGAAAAATCTACTGTCTGATCTTGATGTTCTCTTCCATTCACATATTTCGAATTGCATACACCATGGAATTTGAATTCTCACTCTCAAAATCTGTTTCAAAGGTGATTTGAGTATTAGCCCACACTATTCAAGGTGATACCCAGGCCTTTGTGAAAGACTGTGATGAACATAATCGAAGGAGGAGAAGATCCAAGTTCAGATCTTGATAATACTCTGCCATAGATCTGAACGGAAGGAGACAATTTATTTCGCTGCAACCACTATAAGGATTTCTATATCCCTTGATGTGTGTAATTTATTATTTTAGGAATTTCTATATTAAGATGTTAGATTAGTCATAATTAACATACATGAATAGTAAATAAGATACTGATAAAAGATTTTCCAACACTAACTGCCTCAATATGTACAATCATCATCTAGCCCGAACTTACTATTGTTCAGCATTTGCCTTTGTTGGAAATTATTTTACCAGGATCTTAGATCTACTCACAAGTATGTTGATTAACACCCTAAATATGAACTTTCTAAAACGATGAAATAAACACATATAAAGTTTAGTAAACCTTACATTGGGTGCAGCGGAATAATATGACTCCTTCTGTTCAGATCTCTAACCCTTGTATCCTTTCTGTCGCAGAGTATTATCAAGATCTGAACATGGATCTCTTTCTCTGATACTTTAGTGCTGAAACTCCTTCTTGCTGAAAGTCTTTCTTCACGATCTTCCTCACTATGATTGAGGTATCACTTGCTGTGTGTGGGCACTACTCTAATCACTAAGTATTTCGAAATCTTAAGGAAGAAGAGAGAGAGAGAGAGAGAGAGAGAGAGAGAGAGAGAGAGAGAGAGAGAGAGAGAGAGAGAGAGAGAGAGAGAGAGAGAGAGAGAGTGGGCGGCCAAGGTAGAGAGAGAAGGCTCAGGTTTTTCTTAATGAGAAGTGTAATTTTCCTGAAGCCTTCACTATCTATTTATAGCATTCCACTAGGGTTAGGTTTGAATTATTTGGCATTAAAATAATGAAAATATCATAGGATAATTCCTATAAAAGTGGCCGGCCATGGCAGTATGGATTTGGGCCTCACTTTTTGCAATTTTGCAGTTTTATCATTTTTGCATCTGATTTTCTCAAAAACGCTAATTTTCAAATTCAACTATTTAAATGCCAATTCTAACTATTTAATAACTATAAATAATTATTAAATAATATTGTCATTTATCATATTTATTAATTGAACCATACAAAGTATCATAATTAACAAATATGCCCCTAAAACTCTTTCTTTACAATTTCACCCTTACTTAGTGAAAAATTCACAAATAGACATAGTCTAATTTGAGAATTATAATTGATTAATCAAAACCAATTATATGAGTCTTACAAGCAATATTATCTCAACTAGTGGGGGGACCATGGGTCTATATAACCGAGCTTCCAATAAGCTGATCAAGAATTTATTACCTAAATTCACTGACTTATTAATTCTTCGTTGAATCCACGCATAGAACTTAGAATTGCACTCTCAGTATATAAAATGCTCTATATGTTCCACCATATAGACACATCATTAGTTATCCATTGTTATAATCCTAATTTGATCAATGATCCTCTATATGAATGATCTTCACTGTAAAGGGATTAGATTACCGTTACACCCTACTATGTATTTTATCCTTAAAACACTTGACCCCGTATAAATGATATTTCAGCTTATGTGAAATGAGTACTCCACCATTTATTTTCGTTTGGTCAAGCTCGAAGGAGATCATCCTTTGCTTACTATTAGCCAGATAGAAGCTATAGATTCCATGTTTATGTTAGCGCTCCCACTCAATTGCACTACCGTGTTCCCAAAATGTACGTATCACCCTGACCTAAAAGTAAGCTTAACTAACAAATCAAAGAACACGAATAGCCTCTTGAGATTGAGCCTAATCATAACAGGATTAAGATCATTTGATCTAGGATCAACTAGGTGATATTGACTTGAATAGATATTACGGTAAGTTTAATAAATCTAAGTCAAAGTTCAATATCGGTCCCTTCCGATGCATACTCCATGCATCCAACCTGAGCTTTACTTTAACCAATGCTCTGGAAAGAACATAGCATTTCTCCAAATGCAAGTAAACTCTGTTGTACATTATCATATCAGTAAAACTCTGTGTCTGATAAATCTAGGAAACTTTATTCACATAGTCATGTTTACTTTCCAATATGTTGACAACACAATAAACATGATCAAGTATGTGAAAAGGGTTTCAGATGAATTCATACATTATGTACATATAATCATGAAATAAATCATGTGAACCATGCAACATTAAATGTTATTTCTGATCTATATTAATAAGTAAATCTGATTATATTGAAATGAGTTTTATTTAGGGCATAAAACCCAACAAACTCCCACTTGCGCTAATATAAAACAAAAAGTGCATTTCAAATAATCTCAATACCTTGATATACAAATCAAGTGTAGTAGAAGTAAATTCCTCGTAATAGGATCTGAAAGGTTGAATTAAACATAACCTTTTCTCCACCATTACTCTTCCTTAATCACAAAATCATTGATAATGTGAAATTTCTCTCTATATGTCTACTCTTTTTGGGATACTGGATTCTATACTTTTGGCAACTACTTTTGGTTAATCAGGAAATTAACACTAGTAGTTAAGGCAATTTGGAATGGTGCCAAAAATGTATAGAACTTTCCTTAGACTGAATAAGTATCTTTCCTGCAACTTTAACATTCAGTCCCTTTCTGGTAGACCTAGAGACTTCAGATAGGTTTTTACACTTCTCCAAAATCACTATTCAACCCCCAGAGTAATCACCATCTTATCAGAAAGATTTTCTAGCACAAAAGCAAATTTCGAAATCTGATGTGGTGTAGTCTAAGAGTTTTAAATACACCCTTATTTACTAACATATAGTTCCTCTTCTTAATCTTAAGATTTACTTGATTGTCTTCCAATGTTCCTCTCCTGGATTAATCTGATACTTACTCATTACTCCCACTCAACAGCAGGTGTCTGGTCTAAGGCATACTAAAGCATATCTGAGACCTCTCACTGTTGATATAAGAAATTCTTTCATGACTTTATCTTTTCTGGAATAGTTGAGACTTTTCCTTAGATAAATAAAATCTATACCTAGAAGTCGAGAAGCTTCTATAGATTGCCAATAGAAAGAAAATGCTTCAGCATCTTACTAAAGTAAGTTGCTTGCATTAGAGTAAGTAATTACTAGGTATACCACAAGCCATAGGTTTAGATAAACTCAAACCTATAATACTAGGAACAGGAAGTTTTGTTAAGTCCATTGAATCGACTTATTAACGAAAATTTCCTTTTATGTCCTTGTAATAGAAAATTTTAGGTTACTCCATGTGAATGGGTCAAACTATAGTTCTCTTGGCTTTCTTCTTAGTTTCTTATCTTGACAATCCATTACTTGTTTAAACTCACAATGGATTTTAATCACTAGTGTCTTCCAAGTCATAAGAAGGTGAGTTCCTAGAAACTCTCCCACTACGACAAGGTATCGTGAATTATGTCTAAGAAAACTAAATGGTATTAACCTCTTTAGTTGTGACAAGACAACAAAGGCAGTGGGATCATCATATGTTATATAAGATGATAGAACACTTTTGGAATCAAGAGAAATATCTTCTTTATTTTCTACATTGTTTTCAGCCTTAGTCATTTTCTTAGAAAAGTAGTATTTGTTTAAACAAACACTTTCTTATCTATTGACTATGGGATGGTCCACCCCTAATCACTTAGAATAACTAACAAACCATGGTTAACAGTTCTAGCTTTTCTTAAGATTTTGATTAGGTCATCAATGAATCTAGTAATGATTTACATTAAGTATACAACCATTACATCATTCTGAAAATGTATTACCATAGAAGGATTTAGGCAACGACTAGTAACTAATCATCAATATGCAAATCAAAATTTCTGGGGAGGTAAGTTTGGATATAATTCAAAAATCAAATTAATGATCTTTGAACTGCATATCTACTAACTATTTCTCCACCCCTATCAGTTCGCAAGATCTTTAACCACTTACCTTAATGGTTTTAACCATTGCTAGAAATTTATGAAAATTTTCAAACATTTCAAATTTCTTTGCATAAGGTATAATCTAGAGTGATCTTTTTAAGAATACAACGAAAAACTCATATCCACCCCTGAATGTACATCCATCTACGAATGAGATGAACAACTTTCAGTGGATATAGGCATATTAACTCTTTGCAGAGATTGATCTTGTCAAA
Organism: Cannabis sativa; assembly: GCF_029168945.1. Taxonomy (NCBI): domain Eukaryota; kingdom Viridiplantae; phylum Streptophyta; class Magnoliopsida; order Rosales; family Cannabaceae; genus Cannabis; species Cannabis sativa. The sequence continues at coordinate 20,544,821 of NC_083608.1, forward strand.
ACCACTATGAACAAGATACAAATGCCATAGATTAATAGAATTGTGGTTGTGTCTTTTGATGACTTAAATTTAGTTACTTCAATGAGTTCATAGAATAGTGCAAGTGGATCCTGGTCAGAGAATATTAAACTCAAATTCCATACAGTTTGAATCCATTGATAGAAAATGGTATTAAACACTTGTGAAAGTGTAACTGTATAGTATTCTGGAATAAGAAATATAAGAAAATTTCTGTTTGGAATCTAAAATTAAAGTCAAAGACTTAAATTTATACCAAATATAATGAGTAATTCTTTCTTGGACCACCACTACTAATTTAAACTCTAAGTCAGATTTGCCCATACAAGTAGGAGATTTTTAAGATTGAGGATTTATATCATTGTGGAATAGAATTTCAGGATTATAATCATATGCGTCATTTAATTTCTTAAGAGAAAATAGAATGACATGAAATGATTTATAGACCATTCATCCAATGATATGTTATTGAGCTAATTCGAAATGAATAAGCTAAGAGGAATTAGGATAATTTCGCTATTTAAATAAGAATCCAACGATGCTTCGATTAGCGAAAGTCAAAGTAATCTTATTTATACAATCTTCTTGTTTCATATCGTAAAAATACTAGTCTAAGGTGTCATCAATTGATGAACAGCTAGATGTTGCATATACAATATTTATCTTTCGAGATCTAACACTATTATGTATGTCTAATGGTGAAAATCCATTAGGGATTTATCTCATTAGATAAACAAACCAAGTTAGACCAACAATGAAGATTCGAAATTAAACTACAATTTAATAACAGAAAATAACATGGTTCAATATAAATTCATACACAATTCAGAAATTATTAAACATATAGCAAGTAGGAATGACAAGTGAAAATACTAAAACATACAATCTTAAATAATTTCCAAGGTCTTCAACAAACTGATACAGTGTCCCGGTAGGCGAGAGTCAAAGTATCATTCATTGAATAGAGTTGTCAGCTCATCTAAAATGCAAACCATTCTAGCAACCTTTTATTCGATCAAAATAAGAATCTAATGTTGTCCTGGTAGGCGAGAGTCAAGGTTATTCTCATTTTATGAGCTTCCACCATTGTTTCATGTTTTATAAGTTTATCTCTAAGTAGTCACCGTAGGGGAGAGTCTAGTAGAGACGAAAACTTACAAAACACTTATCAAATGAGATCTTACGGTGTTAAATGCGTTCAACGAATAACCATCCATAAGGGGGATGAAGTCTAGCGTCTCGAGGTTATATTGAAAACATTTAACTATTGTAAGACCAACAATGGAGATCGAATGTCCTAATAATAAAGCTCATTATTTAAAGAGAGTTGTATTTTCTTTGATACTTATTTTAATCTATTTATTTTAAATATATATATTTATTTAATTAAAATTTCCAATTTAGAATGAAAAATTCTAAATATAAATTTTAATTAAATATTTATAAATTTTACTTAGATGGATATGAAAATAACATGAATTATTTCCATCTTAGTAATAATTTCCAATAAATATTTAGAAAAATATTCAATTTAAGTTGTTACAAAATTAATTTAAATTAATTTACAACTCAATTTTAATTTTCTATAAATATATATTGCATTTCGAAAAATTAAAGTATTTAAGAATACAATTTTCGAAATTTCATGTTAAAATAAAATAAAAAATAAATCCTGGAAAAATTATTCTAATTTAATGTTAGCCCAAAATTAATTAATAAAATTAATTTGCAACAAAAAATATAATTTTCCTATTTAATTAAATATATAAGAAAATTTTCAAATATTTAAGTATGATGATGAAAATCAACTTAAATATTAATTTTGTATTTAATTAAATACACTAGAAAAATACTTCAAGCAAAAACAAATAATATCTATCTAGATTTTCATGGACTAATTAATTCATTTTATAATTAATTATATTTTACTTCATTCATTTTAATTAATCATTAAATGAAAAAATTATTAATTTAAGTTGGTCCAAAATTAAAATAAATAATTTACAAATTTAATCTATTTTTCAAATAAAATTCGAAATTAATGCATTTAAGAAATGCAATTTTGAAATTGATTAATAAAATAAAGAAAAAATATATATGATGAAAATTATTTAAATTTAAGTCGAAAAAATAAATTTCAACTAAACATAATTTTCTATTTAATTAAGTGTCATGAAAAAGAAATATTTAAGTATCATGATGAAATCAACTTAGATATTTAATTTTTAATTTAATTAAATTTATTAAATTCAAGAAATAAATAATTAAGTGTAGAGAAGGCTTAATTATTAATCTCTAATTTTAATACTAGGAAAAAATATACTTAAAATAAATTGTACCAAAATTAATTATTTAAATAATTAATTTCACAATGTATAATATTTTCCTATTTAATATTAGAAATAATAAGTAGTATAGAAATAACTCTCTAGAAAATATCTTATTTGACTAAGTATCTTTTCCACAAAATTTGAAAAAATATCTAATTTAAGTTGTATTAAAAAAAATAGAACTTAAATATTTTCAAATTTAAATTTAACTAAATATCAAAAAAAAAAAAAAAATAAGTTGTAACCACTTAATTTGAAAATATGTCATTTTAAGTTAATATTTAAAAAAATATCAACTTAAAAAATATCTAAAGAATCTTAATAACCAATTCCTAAAATTCCTCAACTTAATTTTGAAATTTTAAATCCAAAAGATATTCAGATTTAAGCTGATTAGTTAGAGATAACTAATTTTCAACTTAAATAGGAATATTTAATGAAAAATTTAAATTAAGCTTCAGAATGAATCTAGATGGTTATAATTCTATATTTAATTAAATACAAGAAAATACATATAGTTTAGCGTAGAATAAAATTCTTTAAACTATGGTTTTCTTAAATTAATTTCAAAATAAATGAAATTAATTATGTTGCTAATCAATTTTATTAGGTTAAACTAATTTAATTAACCTAGTACAGTTATTCAAATCAGGCAAATGAGCCTTCACAATTGGGGTGGTTCATGTGAGAGAATGCTGGGTTCAGTATGTCGTACCCACTTCTATGGCTCCCAACTCTCACACAAGGCCCAACAGAGAGGAATTTAACCTTTAAATGAACAACTGTTATTAATTGAATAGGCCCAAAACTAAATGGGCCTAAATAAAATCTATCAAAAACTATGATATTTTATTTAGCAACAACAACCTATATGCATCTATAATAAAATTAAACATATAGGCTCACACAGGTACACAATTTGGATGGATCCTATCATGTTGCTAGGTCATACACAGATGAAAGAAGATTGTGAAAATTACCTGTTACAAATTATTTACTTGACCAAGGGAGCCATGAGTTAAAATCAGATCATTGGATCTGTCAACAAGTTAACCATGGCTATTTGCAATCAAGCAATAATAAGTTTTATAAAACTTACAAACAAGCTAAAACACATACTCCTGCAACAAGGTTAACTGGATAGTTGGATGTAGGATTTATTTAATTTTAAATAAATAATTTCGAAAAATTAATTAAAAAAAATTATTTTCGAAAAATAATAAAATAAAATAAAATTTAAATATTTTCGAAATTAATAAAATAATATTTAAAATTAAACCTACAATTTTGAAAAATTAGGTTTCAACCAACCGAAATATCATTTCAAAATTTGCTAACTACTTTTAAAAAATTAATGTTATTTTATAAATAAAATTAAATAAAAATTAAAAAAGATAAATAAATATCTTTTTCAGATTTTATGATTCAATTTAAATAAATAAAATAACTGTAATATCCAGTTTAAAATAGTATTTAATTTTTCGTTTGGATATTAATTGTGCGAGGATAATTAATTCATTTATTTGTGTTGTTAGTGAGTTGATATTATTGCTTAGAGTAGTTGTACCATTTTTTTTAAAGAAAGTTAAAGTTGTATTAACTACGAAAGTAAAATATTATGATATTTTTATAAGTAAGTAATCGTTTAATTAAAGCCCGATATGAAAGTCCATTAGGTTTTTATAATATATTTATTAGATTTAATTAATGGTATAAGTGGTATTAAATAATATTATTATTTGATTAATGTTAGAAAAATCGTAAGTTTAGAGAAATTCGCAGGTTTAGAAACTGTTTTACAAAAATGACCATATCTGGAGTTTTATAACTCCGATTGAGGTGATTCCAGTGGCGTTGGAAAGATAATTCAAAGATCTATAAATTTTGTAGAGATAACCATATCATAATTCGTAATTCTTTTAGGTGAAAACTAAGCCCTAAAATTACAAGATTTAGAGGTTACAATTTAAAGTTAAAAGTAAGATATTTGTTTATTTAATAATTTATATTGCTATTATGTTAATAATATTATTATTCATAAAACTAAACATAATAAGAGTCAGAATAGTATAGGTTTCATTAACCCTAAAATTATATCGTTCTATTCTTCCCACCTATCTGAGCAAGACTAACCCTAAAATTTTCAAATCATCTTTCCATTACATCCTTAGCTAAATCTATACCACTCTTCACTCTCATCTTTGATCACTATCATCTTATGTGTATCGATCCAAGCAGCTTGATATATTTGAGGTAATAAACTCTACCTTTACTTATTTATTGATCACAATAGGAGAATATTCGTAGGTCTCCTTTTCTTATTTTTCAGAATGAAACATGTCTCAGTAAAACTGCCATATCTCTTTAAATACTCATCCGATTCTCGCAATCTTGGTGTCTATAGAAAGCTTATTGAATTTCCCATAATTCTTATGAAGAAAGGTTTTACTGAATCGAAATTTATCTATGTCAAAAATAAGTTTTTATACGTTGTTTGTTGTAAATCGTTTTTTATATTTTCTATATAAGTCGTCTCAGTAAAATTCAAATATCTCTCTGAATAATGATCTGATTCTAGCGATCTTGGTACCGTTAAAAACATAATTCAATTTTCAAAATGTTTTATGAAGAAACTATTCACTAATTATTGATTATTCTAAGTCAAAATTATTGTTTTATTGTTGTAGTTCGAAATCCATTTGTTTCAGGATTTCTAGAAAACGGTTTCGGTATAATATCTATATCTCTTACGTTATAACTTTGATTTTAAAGATTTTAGTGTCATTAGAAAGGGAATTCGATTTTCTAAAACTTTTATGAAGAGAGTATTCTCTGATTTGGAATATTTTAGTATCAAAACTTTGGATTTCCGATATCTACTGTGATTCGTTACTCCATATTCCTTGTCAGAAATAGTTTCAGTAAAACTATCATAACTCCCTCAGTTTTAATCCATTTTTAGTGATCTTTATATCATTGGAAAGATAATTGAATTTTCTATAATTTTTATGAAGAAAACTTCCACTGAATTCGTGTAGTTATTGGTCAAAAATAGTATTCTTTCTGATGTACTGTAAGAGTGCGAATTTTAATGTTAGGGCCTTGAACCATGTGTTATTATAGGTAGTAGTGACGAGATAACAAGTTTAAGCAGCGGGATTTGAGGTAAGGAAATTAGATAGTTTTGTTTGTGTTTATTTGCATAAATTTAAATTCTTTATGTATTGGAATATGGTTTATGCTTTGTTATTATGAATATGTATGTGGTACTGAGAATGTGTGGTATGGACACAATATGAGTTTATGAATTGATATATTGATTAGGGTTGTTTTGACTTGTATATGTTGTATGTTGCATTCATATATTGTGTGTTGTATGCTCCAAGTTGTATGTTAACGTCTCAAGTAAAGTGAGGGACCATGGTGGGGTATGATACGGGGTAAGGCCGTTGAATGTAGAGATACCCTACCCTGCATTTTTCTGAGTCGTGTATGAGATTATTATGGTGGGGTATGATACAGGATAAGGTCGTTGAATGTAGAGATACCCGACCCTACATTTGTCCGATTTGTGTATGACATTATTATGGTAAGGTATGATACAGCGACAATGCTGTTGAATATAGAGATACCTTATTCCATAGCAATGGTAGGTCTAAATGTGCCCAGGTTATTGTTGGGCCAGTTAAGCCCAGGTTGTGTATGGAGTGGCTATGATACGCCACATTATGGTGAAGATATGATATGATTGAAATAATTATTATATGTTATTGCTATGATTGTGCTATGAGTATGATGTCAGGGTTGTGATCCGTACATATATGTAATAGTTTCATTTAGTACAAATATATGGTATATGATATAGCTTTCCATATCTGGAGTTATTTAAGTTACAATTATGAGCTAAGGTATATAATATTGTTAAGACTGGATACGTTAATATCATAAAGAATCGTATTATTGTGAATTTTAAGATATGTTTAGTGTATTGAATGCTATTGTATGTTAAGCATTTCCTTACTGGGCTTTTAGCTCACCCCCCTTACTTTCCCCCTACAGGCAATAGACAGGGAACATTGAATGTAAGTTTGGGTCAGTTCTGGTATGTATACTGCGAGGGGCTATGGACGAGCAAACGGTCTAGAACGCCGGTAGAGCCTTGGTTTTGTTTTTTTTAATATAGTAAAGTAATCTCAGCTCAGTAGGATGTTCCATTTTTTTTTTTTTGCACTCAACTACTTATTTTGTTTTTAATATGAATGATCATTCACCTTTTTGCATATTTATTGTAAAACCCACTGTGTATTTCCAAACATCTTTGAATCTTTTTAATTAATGCATCAAAATTAGTATTTTGTAAAATAAGGCAAAATATTGGGGCGTTACAGTTGGTATCAGAGCCGATCGTTCCTTAGCCCGAAGGATACTCACAGTATACATACAGAAGACTAAAAAGATCCCTCTCACTATAACGTAATTGTTAGTATTAATATGCTTAGTATTGCTATTAATAGTTTTATATGTGATACATAGATTTTTGTTAAAATATGTTTCCTAAAATTAGAGCCTCATCTGTAGTGGGTGCTTAGAGAAATTAAGAGTATATTACATCTTATGATTGATTACATATTTTACGAAGAAGATGAATATGTTTTATATTTCTTTATTGCCCTGAATTGAAACTAGGAAGGACAGTGTTCCTTTCTTGAAAATTTAGAATAAATTATATTAGGAATTCATAAGACTTTGTTTGATAAATAGAATATTACTAGTTAAGCTTGACAACATTAAGTTTAGATATGTTCATGGAATCTTCTCTCCCTATAATTGAACTCTTTTGTTTCTTTTAAATCAACCTTTCTTGTAAGAGCTCACACATGCAACTAGAAGATCAGTTAGAATCTTTGTGAAAGGAACAACCAGTAGAGGTGGGGGCTAAGGATGTGTGTTCCGCTGACCCACAAATGGTTGATGTTCCAGAGAACCCAATAGTAGTTAAGGCTAACAATCTAATAGAGGCATTGGAAGGGATGTGAGCATGACTAAGACGATTTGTTGAAGAGTTTCCACAGGCTCAGCACAATAGATCACCAACACTAGTAGTAGAACTTAAAGCACATAATGAAATGTACCAATAGCCAACTAAGTACCGATGCATAGAATTGCACCTGTCTACAAATGGTTAAAGATGAAGTCTCCACACCTAGTTATGAAAGGAAGTCCAACCTATAGGTAGTAAGGAATGATTTAAGATGGTGGATGCTATACTAGACTAGATAGGGTATTTTATGAAACTCACTTATTAAGAAAGATGAAAGAATAGACCTATAAGGAGCAAGTACTGTCTTGATGGATATTCTATGGATACACACCCCTAAGTTAGATGGTAAGAAGTATGAATATTGTATATGAAGACTTTAGAGAAAAGTCTATTATACAAATTAGTCCAAAGAGGACTATGCCATCACGTAGAAAGGAGTGTAGCATACTGAACAGATTTTAGAATAAGAAGTTAGAAAGAAACCTGATATAATTTTTTTAAAAGTAATGACTTATGAAGGTATCTTGAACACCAAGAGATAAGTAGAGCATCAACAAATATTAGATTACCGAAGGAAAATTGTAAGCTTCAAACTCAAGGTCAGCTACTTTGTGAGGAGACAATAAAGTAAAATGTGCATGGTTTCGATAAAGACAATTTCAAAGGAGGAAGAAAAAGAAGATTTAGACACGGCTAATAATTTGGGTACAACATGAATGAGAGGCAACACAGAGGACAACTACACAGAACAATTCAAACTGGACAACTTGGAGATCATAGATATAGCTTCGTAAAGGAGGAAAAATAAAAATAAACAACTATAGAAAGTAGATCATAAATTCAAGACTTGAGGAAGAGGGGAAATTAATATTCAAGGGTGACATCCCTAGATTCTAAATACCCATTGATACAACAACGATGTAGATCATAACTCAAGGAGAAGAGGTTAGGAAAGCCTCACTCAAAGGCAAGAGACAAGTGAGACACAACTAGAACTAAAGTGATACATCTAGAAGAATTTCATGGAACGACAAGGACCATACGAGTTTTTGTGAAGTGTTGGGATTATAAAATGATCAAGCAACATAAAAGGCACAGAGTATGCAAATGATACTACAATCCACTCATGATTTGCTTTGTGGACAATAGTATGAGTATGTTTAAGTGAATAGAAGCAAATAAGAAAAAAAAAACTTACAAAAGTGTTAATTTTGGTCAAGAGAGGTGGCATTTAAATGCTATACAGTGTTAGAGGAAAGAATGACATCAGATCTGCCAAAAGTTAAAGTTGTCAAGAGCTGAGAATTCAGACAAATATTTGAAACTTTCTCGACCCAGAGGGCTAGTAATGGCGCAATATCCTAGAGGAACATACTAAGATGGAATAAGACAATAGCCATTGTTTGGAAAATAACTAAAGTTTATCTAATTGGAAGTGAGGAACTTATAATGAAAGAGAAAAGGATGTATATATTGATAACATGATTGCATTCAGATATGGAATGAAGATGCTTAAGTGAAGTATGGACTTATTTTTAAAGGTAGTTTAGGAAGTACGAGTCAAAGAGCCCTGACTAAATAATTATAAAAAGTGAGTCTCTAGTAGCAAATCAGATACAAGTGGGGTGTAGGAGGTATAGTAACGATGAACAGAGTAAGGTCTGTTCGGCATGATTTGCCAATTATGTATATAGTATCCTTACCCCGACAACTTGGTTGATTGATATATTATGAGATTACATGATTAACCTATGGTTAAATAGTAAATGATAAATAAATAATTGGGCTACCTAACCTATGTTAAGGTTGAACTCGTTTTAAAGGGTTACTAATGCACTTACGATATTTTAGCATATATGATCTTACTTAACTAAAAGTAGATGGTTTGTACTCGAATGTAAGCTGGTTTTAGATTTTGGAGGTCTTAACAGTGCAATTAAGAAGTTGGGATTTATTTTGTGAACTATAGAGGTCTACAATATGTAAGAGATAAATATGGTTAGAAAAATATATGGTATTATAAATATGAAAGTGATGTGATACCCAAAAGGTTAGTATAATAGAAGAAACAATCATTGAACACAATTACACAAATCTATCAGCATTGCAGATTTAGACTTCATCAGTATAGCAATGTAACACCACCTGATGAAATGTGGAGGAAAGTAGGACAAATGGCCGATACTACTGGAAGGATTCCTCTTTGGATAATAGGTACTGTAACTGGTGTTCTGGTGATTGGTTTACTTAGTATTTTCTTTTATGGTTCATATTCTGGATTAGGTTCATCTCTTAGTTAATATTTAGTTAATAAACGATAAAATGAAATTTAGATGCTTATGGGCGATATCTAATGAAACTGTCGCTGGAATTGAGATTTCATTCAAAGAGAAGGATACCAAATATCTGGAGTTTCTTTTTGTATATTATATGGATGATCTGATCCGCGAGGACCATGATTGGGAATTGTTTGATCGTCTTTCTCCGAGGAAGAGGCGAAACATAATCAACTTGAGTTCGACATAGCTATTTGAAATCTTAGTGAAAGACTGAATTTGTTATCTCATGTTCGCCTAGCAGACAAAAGTTAATGGGGAAAACTAGATAATCTCATAATAAAGTCAACTTGATTGAAAGGAGTAATGGAGGACCAAGCACCATAGGAGAGATTAGCGAAGAAAATACAATAGAGTGATACAAGAAAGTAACTACAAAAGAAACCAACAGCAGTTACCTAGGAAAATGGGAAGGTGTGACAAGTGCAATGAATACATGGATAAAGGATATCAAGAAGTGAATGTTAGACAAAAAAGTGGTCGAAATGGATCATTAAAATATTTATATATAGAAGACTTTTTTTAAGAGCTTACATGTTTATTTCCAAGTGTCATGGAACAAGTGTCTATCGATGAGTGAGTAACATCTATGAAATTGAAAGAATGACACTGTAGCCTTACAGTAGAAAATCAAGTAGAGAAGTAAGATTTTTATACGTAATAACATTTAACTAAAGAGTGGGAATGATTAAAGAGAAGTTTGCATAAGGTCTTCTACCCTACTCCTTGTGTTTATTATTTTGTATTGTATAATGTGTTCTCAAGTGACATGTAAGGATGTTCATTTAGAGAATAAATAGTTTTACTCTTAATGGCATGTAAGGATGCTCATAGAAGAATAAATAGTTTCACTCTTAATGTCATGTAAGGATGGTCATAAGAGAAGAATTTTTTTTTTATAATATTACGAGCATGCTATTGCAAAACTTATGTATTTAAAGCATGTATATGTAATTTATTATGATAGAGTACGTTTTGATATTTAAGTAATGTATAGAGAAATAATAATGCTTAATTAATAAGTTATTTGTATTATATGTGTTATGGATTGATCGACAAGATATAGGTTAAATGTATATTTGTTGGCTCCATATAGTAGATAAGGAGGTAATGCGGTAAGTGGTGAAAGACATGAAGACTCAACACCCTGAGTGTTGGTAAGTTAAATTTCGAGGACGAAATTTCTTTTAAGGAGGGTAGAATGTAATATCCAGTTTAAAATAGTATTTAATTTTTTATTTGGATATTAATTGTGCGAGGATAATTAATTCATTTATTTGTGTTGTTAGTGAATTGATATTATTGCTTAGAGTAGTTGTACCATTTTTTTAAAGAAAGTTAAAGTTGTATTAACTACGAAAGTAAAATATTATGATATTTTCATAAGTAAGTAATCGTTTAATTAAAGCCCGATATGAAAGTCCATTAGGTTTTTATAATATATTTATTAGATTTAATTAATGGTATAAGTGGTATTAAATAATATTATTATTTGATTAATGTTAGAAAAATCGTAAGTTTAGAGAAATTCGCAGGTTTAGAAACTGTTTTACGAAAATGACCATATCTGGAGTTTTATAACTCCGATTGAGGTGATTCCAGTGGCGTTGGAAAGATAATTAAAAGATCTATAAATTTTATAGAAATAACCATATCATAATTCGTAATTTTTTAGGTGAAAACTAAGCCCTAAAGTTACAAGATTTAGAGATTACAATTTAAAGTTAAAAGTAAGATATTTGTTTATTTAATAATTTATATTGCTATTATGTTAATAATATTATTATTCATAAAACTAAACCTAATAAGAGTCAGAATACTATAGGTTTCATTAACCCTAAAATTATATCGTTCTATTCTTCCCACCTATCTGAGCAAGACTAACCTTAAAATTTTCAAATCATCTTTCCATTACATCCTTAGCTAAATCTATACCACTCTTTACTCTCATCTTTGATCACCATCATCTTATGTGTATCGATCCAAGCAGCTTGATATATTTGAGGTAATAAACTCTACCTTTACTTATTTATTGATCACAATAGGAGAATATTCGTAGGTCTCCTTTTCTTATTTTTCAGAATGAAACATGTCTCAGTAAAACGGCCATATCTCTTTAAATACTCATCCGATTCTCACAATTTTGGTGTCTATAGAAAGCTTATTGAATTTCCCATAATTCTTATGAAGAAAGGTTTTACTGAATCGAAATTTATCTATGTCAAAAATTAGTTTTTCTACGCTGTTTGTTGTAAATCGTTTTTTATATTTTCTATATAAGTCGTCTCAGTAAAATTCAAATATCACTCTGAATAATGATCTGATTCTAGCGATCTTGGTACCGTTAAAAACATAATTCAATTTTCAAAATGTTTTATGAAGAAACCATTCACTAATTATTGATTATTCTAAGTCAAAATTATTGTTTTATTGCTGTAGTTCGAAATCCATTTGTTTCAGGATTTCTAGAAAACTGTTTCGGTATAATATCTATATCTCTTACGTTATAACTTTGATTTTAAAGATTTTTGTGTCATTAGAAAGGGAATTCGATTTTCTAAAACTTTTATGAAGAGAGTATTCTCTGATTTGGAATATTTTAGTATCAAAATTTTGGATTTCCGATGTCTACTGTGATTCGTTACTCCATATTTCTTCTCAGAAATAGTTTCAGTAAAACTATCATAACTCCCTCAGTTTTAATCCATTTTTAGTGATCTTTATATCATTGGAAAGATAATTGAATTTTCTATAATTTTTATGAAGGAAACTTCCACTGAATTCGTGTAGTTATTGGTCAAAAATAGTATTCTTTCTGATGTACTGTAAGAGTGCGAATTTTAATGTTAGGGCCTTGACCCATGTGTTATTATAGGTAGTAGTGACGAGATAACAAGTTTAAGCAGCGGGATTTGAGGTAAGGAAATTAGATAGTTTTGTTTGTGTTTATTTGCATAAATTTAAATTCTTTATGTATTGGAATATGGTTTATGCTTTGTTATTATGAATATGTATGTGGTACTGAGAATGTGTGGTATGGACACAATATGAGTTTATGAATTGATATATTGATTAGGGTTGTTTTGACTTGTATATGTTGTATGTTGCATTCATATATTGTGTGTTGTATGCTGCAAGTTGTATGCTAACGTCTCAGGTAAAGTGAGGGACCATGGTGGGGTATGATACGGGGTAAGGCCGTTGAATGTAGAGATACCCTACCCTGCATTTTTCTGAGTCGTGTATGAGATTATTATGGTGGGGTATGATACGGGATAAGGCTGTTGAATGTAGAGATACCCTACCCTACATTTGTCCGATTTGTGTATGACATTATTATGGTAAGGTATGATACATCGACAATGCTGTTGAATATAGAGATACCTTATTCCATAGCAATGGTAGGGCTAAATGTGCCCATGTTATTGTTGGGCCAGTTAAGCCCAGGTTGTGTATGGAGTGGCTATGATACGCCACATTATGGTAAAGATGTGATATGATTGAAATAATTATTACATGTTATTGCTATGATTGTGCTATGAGTATGATGTCAGGGTTGTGATCCGTACATATATGTAATAGTTTCGTTTAGTACAAATATATGGTATATGATATAGCTTTCCATATCTGGAGTTATTTAAGTTACAATTATGAGCTAATGTATATAATATTGTTAAGACTGGATACGTTAATATCATAAAGAATCGTATAATTGTGAATTTTAAGATATGTTTAGTGTATTGAAGGCTATTGTATGTTAAGTATTTCCTTACTGGGCTTTTAGCTCACCCCCCTTACTTTCCCCCTACAGGCAATAGACAGGGAACATTGAATGTAAGTTTGGGTCAGTTCTGGTATGTATACTGTGAGGGGCTATGGACGAGCAAACGGTCTAAAACGTCGGTGGAGCCTTGGTTTTGTTTTTTTTAATATAGTAAAGTAATCTCAGCTCAGTGGGATGTTACAATTTTTTTTTTTTGCACTCAACTACTTATTTGTTTTTAATATGAATGATCAATCACCTTTTTGTATATTTATTGTAAAACCCACTGTGTATTTCCAAACATCTTTGAATCTTTTTAATTAATGCATCAAAATTAGTATTTTGTAAAATAAGGCAAAATATTGGGGCGTTACAATAACAAAATTTAAAAGTTAGCAAAATATCTTACATCTATTTAAAATTACATGATTATAGTTATCTTATTTTAAATTTAAATAAGGTCAAATTATTTAAAAAAAAATTAATTTAAAAAATTTAATATCTGACCTTAAATTTAAAAATAAGATAAGATATAATCAAATTTTAAAATAAGATAGATAATTAAGTAAAAAAGATAGATATTTACTATTTTCAAATTCAAATTACACTAATATCATGAATTAATTTTAAAAAAAATATTAAATTTAATTATGATATTTGGAATTGAAATTGGAATAGTAAATGTCTAAATACAAAACTACACAAAATATCGGAACTTATATCCATGAAATAGCATGAAAAATCGAAGAAAAACGAAAAAATGCGAGCTGCACGGACAGTATGCTATGCATACTTGTCCGCGCGCGCTGGTGGGTTGCTTGGGCGAGGAGACACGGCGCAGGGAAGGAATTGCATGATTTCCGCACGCGTGTCCCTGTTGCTCAATCCCGATATTTTTCGAAACTTCAAAAAATCATTACTAATTCAAATTAAATCGAAATTGAATTCTGTAAAAAAAGTAACTTGCTTAATTTTTTCCATACTATCCAATAAAAATAATTCCAGAAACAGATATTCAATTATTTTTCACGAAAATTCACAAACATCAATCAATCATCATATAACACTCAATACAACATAATACCATCCAAAACATCAAACAATCGTTTTAAAGTCCAAATTACTTGCAAGAAAATCAATTACCATGGCTCTGATACCAGTTGTTGGAAATTATTTTACCAGGATCTTAGATCTACTCACAAGTATGTTGATTAATACCCTAAATATGAACTTTCTAAAACGATGAAATTAACACATATAAAGTTTAATAAACCTTACATTGGCTGCAGCGGAATAATATGACTCCTTCCATTCAGATCTCTAATCCTTGTATCCTTTCTGTCGTAGAGTATTATCAAGATCTGAACCTGGATCTCTTTCTCTAATTCTTTAGTGCTGAAACTCCTTCTTGCTGAAAGTCTTTCTTCACGATCTTCCTCACTATGATTGAGGTATCACTTGCTGTGTGTGGGCACTACTCTAATCACTAAGTATTTCGAAATCTTAAGGAAGAAGAGAGAGAGAGAGAGAGAGAGAGAGAGAGAGAGAGAGAGAGAGAGAGAGAGAGAGAGAGAGAGAGAGAGAGAGAGAGAGAGAGAGAGAGAGAGAGAGAGAGTGGGCGGCCAAGGTAGAGAGAGAAAGCTCAGATTTTTCTGAATGAGAAGTGTAATTTTCCTGAAGCCTTCACTATCTATTTATAGCATTTCACTAGGGTTAGGTTTGAATTATGTGGCATTTAAATAATGAAAATATCAGAGGATACTTCCTATAAAAGTGGCCGGCCATGGCAGTATGGATTTGGGCCTCACTTTTTGCAATTTTTCAGTTTTATCACTTTTGCATCTGATTTTCTTAAAAACACCAATTTTCAAATTCAACCATTTAAATGCCAATTCTAACTATTTAATAACTATGAATAATTATTAAATAATATTGTCATTTATCATATTTATTAATTGAACCATACAAAGTATCATAATTAACAAATATGCCCCTACAACTCTTTCTTTACAATTTCGCCCTTACTTAGTGAAAAATTCACAAATAGACATAGTCTAATTTGAGAATTATAATTGATTAATCAAAACCAATTATATGAGTCTTACAAGCAATATTATCTCAACTAGTGGGGGGACCATGAGTCTATATAACCGAGCTTCCAATAAGCTGATCAAGAATTTATTACCTAAATTCGCTGACTTATTAATTCTTCGTTGAATCCACGCATAAAACTTAGAATTGCACTCTCAGTATATAGAATGCTCTATATGTTCCACCATATAGACACATCATTAGTTATCCATTGTTATAATCCTAATTTGATCAATGATCCTCTATATGAATGATCTACACTGTAAAGGGATTAGATTACCGTTACACCCTACTATGTATTTTATCCTTAAAACACTTGACCCCGTATAAATAATATTTCAGCTTATGTGAAAAGAGTACTCCACCATTTATTTTCGTTTGGTCAAGCTCGAAGGAGATCATCCTTTGCTTACTATTCGCCAGATAGAAGCTATAGATTCCATGTTTATGTTAGCGCTCCCACTCAATTGCACTACCGTGTTCCCAAAATGTACGTATCACCCTGACCTAAAAGTAGGCTTAACTAACAAATCAAAGAACACGAATAGCCTCTTGAGATTGAGCCTAATCATAACAGGATTAAGATCATTTTATCTAGGATCAACTAGGCGATATTGACTTGAATAGATATTACGGTAAGTTTAATAAATCTAAGTCAAAGTTCAATATCGGTCCCTTCCGATGCATACTCCATGCATCCAACCTGAGCTTTACTTTAACCAATGCTCTGGAAAGAACATAGCATTTCTCCAAATGCAAGTAAACTCTGTTGTAGATTATCATATCAGTAAAACCCTGTGTCTGATAAATCTAGGAAACTTTATTCACATAATCATGTTTACTTTCCAATATGTTGACAACACAATAAACAGGATCAAGTATGTGAAAAGGGTTTCAGATGAATTCATACATTATGTACATATAATCATGAAATAAATCATGTGAACCATGCAACATTAAATGTTATTTCTGATCTATATTAATAAGTAAATCTATTTATATTGAAATGAGTTTTATTTAGGGCATAAAACCCAACAGCCTTGTCTTTACCTACACAAGTAAACAAAATCTGTAAGTCGACAGACTCTAAGAAAAACATAAATATAAACATGTAACTAAATCGTAATCAGGCGCCCATACTGTTGGGTTTTATGCCCTAAATAAAACTCTTTACAATCCGATTAGTTATCAATATAAGAAATTTGAAGTGATTGATGTTTGCATGAATTTTACATGCTAATGGTTTAATATGCTAAATATGTTTATTACATTCATACACACAAAATCAGTTAAATCCAGATCATATGTTTATTCACAATTACAGTATCGTCAACACAGTGGAATGTGATTGTGATCATATGAATCAAAAGTTTTGGTCCCTGTTTCATCAGTGTTATTGGATTTACACTAATGTGATAATCAGCGATGATGTGTACTTACACTTGGAGTAAGTGTTATGTTCTTTCCAGGACATTAGTAAAGTATACTAGTTTCGAATGTATGGAGTATACATTGGACTGGACCGATATTGCAACTAAGTTAAGATATTACAAACTTACCGTTATACATATCTTTCCAAGTCAATATCAGTAGTTGATCTTAAGATTAAAAGAATCTAAATCCTGATATGCTTGGGCTCAACTCAGGAGTGCTATTCATGTTCTTTGATTTATTAGGTAAGCCTACTTTTGGGTCAGGGTGATACGTATATTTTGGGAACATGATAGTATGATTGAGTGGGAGTGCTGAACATAAATATGGAATCTATAGCTTCTACTGGTGTATAGAAGTTAAGTGATGATTCCCTTCGAGCTTAGCAAATAGAAGTAAATGGATGAGCTCTTGTTTAACTGACTAATTATTAGATCACTAAACACCATTTACAGGTAGCTAAGTGTTTTAAGGGGCAAAATACATTGAGGGGTGAGAACGGTAAAGAAATCTCATCTCGATGTAAATCATCTATATAGAGGATCTTTAAATCACAATAAGATTATAACAATGGTTAAATGAGATAGTATATTGGTATCGTGAAACATACAATATGCTCTATATAAGTCTGAGAGTGCAATTCTAAGTTCTAAGAGTGGATTCAACGAAGAATTAATAAGTAGGAATTTACTTGGTAAATTTGGTTCACTTATTGGAAGCTCAGCATATAGATCCATGGTCCCCATTCTAGTTGAGAACATTCTGCTTGTAAGACTCATTAATTGATTCGTGATTGATCAATTATAATTCTAAAGTTAGACTATGTCTAATTTTATGAATTTTCACTAAGCAGGGGTGAAATTGTAAGGAAAAGAGTTTTCTAGGTTTATTTATTTATTAATGGACTTTATATGTCTAATTAATAATTAAATTAAATGACAATATTATTTAATAATCTATTTTAGTTATTAAATAATTAGTTTTGGCATTTAAAAGGTTAGAATTGGAAAATTGGCGTTTTTGAGAAAATAGAGATAAAATTTGATAAAATTGCAAAATTAAGTGAGGCCCATTAACACCATATGGCCGGCCACTTAAAAGGCTTTTTCAAATTAATATTTTCATTATTTTAATGCCAAATAAATCTTAACCTAGACCTAGTAGTTGCCTATAAATAGAAAGTGATGACTCAGTCAAATCACAAGTTTTCAACAAGCCTTTCTGACAGAAATTTCTCTCTTCAGAAAACTGAGCCTTCCCACTTTCTATCCTTGGCCGAAATACCTCTCTCTCTTTTCCCTTCATCTTTTTCGTGACCCTAGTGAAAGAGTAAGTGCCCACACACAGCAAGCAGTAACTCAATCATAGATTGGAAGACTGTGAAGGATCAAAACTTGAAGAAGAAGGACATTCGGGCTCAGATCTTGATTATACTCTGCTACAGAAAGGAATCAAGGGTTAGAGATCTGAGTGGAAGGAGACATTAATTAATTTGCATCAATGTAAGGTTTTCTTAACTTTATATGTGTTTAATTTATCGTTTTAGAAAGTTCATATTTAGGATGTTTAAACAACATACTTGTGAGTAGATCTAAGATCCTGGTAAAATAATTTCCAACACATACACCTAATCACGACCCTATCCAGTCTCCAACGCACACTAAGTCTAGAACGTTTGTATCACGCAATTAAAATGATGATACATTGAAGGAGATGAAATTAAACCCATTTCATCCAAATTATTCTTTAATCGCAATTTCAATAGAGTGGTGACATCAATGTTCAACAACTTCAATTAAGTGACTTTACAAATTTTATTCACAAAATTATTACCAACATGAACATTTTGAGAAGATGATACATAAAATGAGACTACGCTGATTATATAAGATCTCTAAGAATGGCAAAATAAGGGGAGTTAACATACACTGTACTATTTTCCCCCTAATTGAGTTTTTGACCTACCATATTTTTTGGTAAACATCAAAAAGGGAGTGTAAACGTTTTCAAGTTGACTAATTTGTGGCATAAATATTTAAGTTTAACTCTCGGCTACAAATAAGTATTAAATTTTATTTTTTAGCGATAATAATACTTAAATTATATTTTTACAATTTTCGTAACTACTACATATTATTTTTTATTAGTATATTAAAATAATTTTTTTTGAATAAAAATTTAATAAACTAAATTAATTAAAAATTATATCTTAATTTACAAGGTGCCGTTTGGTAACACTTTTGTTTTTTAATTTTTTAATCGTAAAATGAAAGTAAAATTTTTGTTTTTAAAAAATTTATTTTTAAAAAACAAAAATGCGTTCTCTAACCACTTTTGTTTTTCAATTTTAAAAACAGACAACAAAAGTGCGTTCTGTAAAGTTCATTTTCATTTTTATTTTTTGATTTTATTTAAGTTGGGTCAAGATCCGGGGTTGGATTCGGGTTCGGGTCAAAAGCCGGGTTCAGCGCCAAGGCCGTGAGGAGGGAATTTGGGTCCGGGTCTAGTTGTAATCCAAAAGATTAATTAAAAAAAAACTGTTTAAAAAAATATTGAAAGTGATTTTTTTTTTTTGTTTTTAAAATTTTGATTTCTAATTATAAAATTGAAAAGTAAAAACAGTTTTATAGAACATGTTTTTAAAAAATATTTTCACTTTTCTACTTTTAAAAACAAAAAATTGATTAAAAAAGTGTTACCAAACGCCACCTTAACACTTAATAATCATAGAACAAGAAATAAACGTTTTAAACATAGATTGGCGAATGAGAATACGCCAGCACTAATAACTTCTTCATAAGTTGTGGATTTTAATTGGAATTTCAAACAACCCAAAATATTGACGGCAGCGTCCAACTTCTCACGTACGCCGTTGCTTTTCAGATATTTTCTTTATTTATTATTTATTTTCATTACAAAAAATTATTTTCTTTCATTCTTTTTCTCTCCATCTCTCGTTTGGTTAAGGAGAAAAAAATAAAAAGGTAAAAGGAAAATATACACTTTGTGAAGAGAAAATTTCAATAATCTCAGATAGAGAGAGAAAAAGGAAATTACGAAGATCTAGTTGTGGTAGGTCAAACCGATTTCTACTCTGCGTGTCCGATCCAGCTTCTCCTTCTTTCTGAAAAAAAGATAGGCTTTTGCTGAATTTTAGGGTTTTTAATCTTCCATTTATCTTGCTACGCTCACGGATTTTATTTTATCTCAAGGTTTTGCCTCTATCTTTCTCTAAACTAGGGTTTGAAGCATGTTTATAATGCTTTGCATTTCTTTTAAACGCCGATTTCAATGCATGCTCGATATATGTACATCTCCAATCCAATCTAGTTTATGGAACTGAGTACCTTTTATTTATTTATTTTGCGTTGCTTGATTTTTAATTTTCTGAATTATTTTATTATAGGATTTGCTGTACTTTTGTGCATGATTTTGTTTTGGTGGTTAAATCAACAAGTTCTAGGTTTTGGCGGAATATGTTTAAGATCTTTGGTTGATTTTTCTTTAAGAGTTTGCATGTACTGTACTATTTTTCTTCCCTTTTCTTTATTGATTGATTGCAATCTTGTAATGTTTGAATCAGGGTTTTGATCGACTGAAGTTATTGAGCATAGGAACAAGATAATTTTCCTTTGAAGATTCGATTTTTGCTTTCGGGTGTTTAGTGCATTAGGATTTTTCATTTACATTGTTCGAGCATATCGTTTTGGAGAAGAAGGGGTATTTGTAGCGATGAGCACTTCATGGGCTGATTCTGTTGCTAACTCTCAATCTGAGAGTGCAGCTGCTGGTTCATTTGATAACAGTGCTCCCTCTCGTCCTTCAAGATCATCATATGTTCCACCACATCTTCGTAACAGACCAGCCTCATCTGATGCACCTGCTGTCTCAAATTCTGCTCCATCGCAAGCCGGCACTGGCTATGGTGTACCATCGACTGGGTCTCGCTGGAACGGTGGTCCGCGGCAGGATGTTGGGCGCCCTGGATATAGTTCCGGTGGTGGCTGGAACAGCAATAGAGGCAGAGGAGGGTCCGGGTGGGACCGTGGAAGGGAGCGTGAGGTAAATCCATTTGGAACCGAAGATGATGCAGCAGAACCTTCTTTTACCGAGCAAGAGAACACAGGAATCAACTTTGATGCTTATGAGGATATTCCAGTGGAGACAAGTGGGGGTAATGTGCCACCGCCTGTGAATACTTTTGCCGAAATAGATTTGGGGGATGCATTGAATAATAATATTCGGAGGTGCAAGTATGTGAAGCCAACTCCTGTTCAACGACATGCAATTCCCATTTCTCTAGCTGGGCGAGACTTAATGGCATGTGCTCAGACCGGATCTGGAAAGACGGCTGCATTTTGTTTCCCAATCATTAGTGGAATCATGCGGGAGTCTAATATTCAGAGGCCTCGTGGAACTCGTACTGCTTTTCCTTTTGCTCTTATTCTCTCCCCTACAAGGGAGTTATCTAGCCAGGTGAGATTCAGAATTGATACTTTAGGCTGTATTGTGTAAAATGGTTTTCCTATAAGAGCTGTCTTTCTTTCGCTGCTTAATATAGTTGCTATTTTTGTTGTATCTGTCTTGCAGATACATGACGAAGCTAAAAAGTTTTCATATCAAACTGGTGTCAGGGTTGTTGTTGCTTATGGAGGAGCACCAATAAATCAACAGGTTCTTAATTTTCTGATAACTTTATTAGTCTTTTTAGATGTTTTTAAATTTGACTCCAGGTGCATGATAAATTTATTATTGTTAACGTCTCAGTCATTTTATTCATATGGGAGTTTATACCACTGCTTCCCTCTTCTTCCTCTGTTGTGGATTTAATAGTCAGAAAAATGGAATAAAACCCTCATTATGTTATAACAAAAGTGGCATTTTCCACTTATTATGGTTTGTTTTCATTATATAGATGTATTTTGGGTGTGGGCTGTTTTGGCTGACTGATCAGTCTTTGCATCACTTATTGTTAATTCTGTTAATTTTTCCAGTTGCGAGAGCTTGAGAGAGGAGTTGATATTCTTGTTGCAACTCCTGGAAGATTGGTAGATTTGCTTGAGAGAGCTAGAGTGTCACTTCAGATGATCAAATATTTGGCTCTTGATGAGGCAGATCGGATGTTAGACATGGGTTTTGAACCTCAGATTAGAAAGATTGTAGAGCAGATGGACATGCCTCCACCTGGCATGCGTCAAACAATGCTATTCAGTGCTACATTTCCTAAAGAGATACAGGTTTGTCTTTATTTTACAATTAAAAAATTTGGTTTTTAGTACTGTAATCTATTCTTGTGACTGGATGATACTTGTGGTGTTAGCATTCTCGTCTGCTTTATATGTGTGTGATCAGGTGCTACCTTTTAAAGGATATGTACTCAGAGTTTGATCAAACAAACATTGATAGTACTACTACTAGTACTTCTGTTTTGAGGAATTTCAAACATCTAACTTTACAATATTTCAACATTGCTTGTTTTATAGAGAATGGCAGCTGACTTTCTTTCAAATTATATATTTTTGGCTGTTGGAAGAGTTGGTTCAAGTACTGATTTAATTGTCCAAAGAGTTGAATTTGTTCATGAAGCTGATAAGAGAAGTCATTTGATGGACCTTCTGCATGCTCAGAAGGAAAATGGAACCCATGGCAAGGTAATTTCAGAGACATAGTTTACATGTTTAAATCATGAATTGCTTATTGTTTATAATTTTTTGTGTGGCTAAATTAGCTTTTATTATTGATAATTGTGCCTTGAAATGCAGAACTCTTTGACTTTAGTTTTTGTTGAGACAAAGAAGGGAGCTGACGCATTAGAATACTGGTTGACTGGCTCTGGGTTTCCTGCTACAAGTATTCATGGTGATAGATCTCAACAGGTTAGTTAAAGTTGGTCCTCTCAAATCTAACAGTTTTTTTAGTTCTTCTTGGAGGTGTTTGTGATAATGTGTGCATTGCTTGATAATTGTTTTTGTCATTTGTCATTTTTTATACGCTAGTTTTAAGTAGTGCTCTGAGAATATAATATATGTTTTTATATATATATTTTTTAATTTAACCTATCCAATTTCGGGAATAGAATGTGAATATTGTGAAATACATACTTAAAAGATTGCTTAAGGATGAATCAGTTTGACATTTCAATTTTCTTCAACTCATATGATATAAAATGTTATATGGTGAAGTGAGTCAAATCAGCAAGGTTGATGACTTTTTATTATGGTGTTAGTAAAAAAAACGAGATTGGTTAGGTTGTAGTAGATGACAGAATTAAGATTGTATTAAGTAGGTCATTTGGTGTTTTGAGGAACATTTACATTGAAACACCTTAAAATAAGATTTAGAAAAGAACTGGATTGCAAACATTTACTTGCTGCAAAAAAGAAAAAGAGAAAAAAAATAATCTTTGGAAATGGAAGAAACACATCTGGAAAGATAACCAATTTTTGGAAAAGAAGGATCCATGAAAGATCTCAAAATTTCCTTTTTTTCCGGATGAAAGGAGGATCTGTAAAAAATTGATGGAATGGAAGAATAAGATTGTATGGAACCAAAAGAAAAAAGTAACATTGTTTTGATTGGAACTTGGGTAGGTGCAAGTGTGAACACATTTAACACAACACAAAATTGCACATAAAAGGAGGCTTGTGGAGTTTCTAACTTAGTTTGCCGTGCTCCCCACTCATAATGCCCGTCTTTCTTTATAAACTGAAAATGATATACCCTTCCACCTATAACTCAGTTTGCCGTGCTCCCCACTCATAATGCCTGTCTTTCTTTATAAATTGAAAATGGTATATGCTTCCACCTATAATATATATATTGTATGCATCCAACGTCTGCAATAGTGGAGTGACTGCAATTTTTTACCATAAAACTTTATTATGATCATTTAACCACATGTTTATATGCAGGAAAGAGAATATGCATTGAAGTCTTTTAAGAGTGGGAAAACACCAATATTAGTGGCGACAGATGTGGCAGCGCGTGGTCTTGATATTCCTCATGTTTCTCATGTTATAAACTTTGATCTTCCTAACGACATTGATGACTATGTTCATCGGATAGGGCGAACAGGCCGAGCTGGCAAATCAGGTCTAGCAACTGCTTTTTTCAACGAGAACAATGCATCATTGGCAAGGCCTCTTGCTGATTTGATGCAAGAAGCAAACCAAGAAGTGCCTGATTGGCTTACTCGTTATGCATCAAGGGCTTATGGTGGTGGTGGTGGTAGAAATCGCCGTGGTGGAGGTCGCTTTGGTGGTCGTGATTTCAGGAGGGACAGTTCTTACAATAGGGGTCAGGATTACTATGGTGGAGGTAATAGTGGTGGCGGTGGAGCTGGCGGTGGTTATGGTGGGGGTGGAGGTTATGGAGGTCCAGGAGTGAGCAGTGCTTGGGATTAGTCTCCTGCAACAGGGTTTCTCTAATTTTGTCTCAAGAGAATATATATTTTTTCTTCTTTCAGATTCAATGGAAATTTCTTTTTGTTTTTCTTTTTGTCAACCTGTTTAGTTGTGATCTTCTTGATTCTGATGTGGGGAATGCTATATCGAATCTGTGGGAAGGACCATAGGGAAGGCCTTGCCTGTAACCAGAGGTGTCATAGTAGGGCCAGGTTGATGGTGAAGAACTACTAACAATTTTGGTTATGGGATGGTTTTTGCGTGTTTTGTCCTTGTGAACATACATGTCTGGGAGAGACCGATAAATATCTTGTCACTTACTAACCCGGGCAACTTAGCAGAAAAGCTCAGTTAGAGTTAGGTACAATACATTCTACATATATAGTTTGTAGATGAGGCTGACGCTTTTTTTTTATAAATTTCTTATAGTTTTCCCATACCCAAACCCTCCCCTAAAAGCATAAGTTAAATGTATTCTGTTCTGTCCTGGATTATGTTACAACTCAAGTTTAGTTGGAAAACATCATTTTCATATGTTTTTTTTTTACTTCTATTTTTGCTCGGAGATTTATCCGTTATGGTTCGTTTGGTCATTTTATGTTTGTACAAGTTACTTTACAAAATTTTCCAGTTAATTTATGATGTTGTTTGATGCGAGTACTTTTGAACTTATCTTGATCTCTTGTTTTGTCAAATGTTTTTATGTAAATATGGTCTTGGCGGAAGAAAGTTCAGGTATTTGCACGTAATGGTTGAATTGTCAGAGCAAATTTGGCTAAAATATGTGCCTCAATATTCAGTATATCTGTATAGATACAACATTTTGAATATCAAATAATGATGTGCGGAACTTGTTTTGCTTCTGAATTACTTCTGTAGCTTCCATAAGTTCAAATTTAAAGCATCCTATGATAGGTTTGGACATAGAAGCAACCACATCACCACTAGAGTTGCAAAGAATAGCTCCAACACCATAACCATAAAAGTTATACATTTTATTACACTTCCACAAAGACGAATGTAGCGGGTTTCTTTGGACAAGAGACATGAACATATTTCAACTTTGGACTAATGGAGTTCAATTTCTTCAACTTCCATGTAGGTCATCAATATGAGAAGACTTGAAATTGGGACCTGTACAAGCCTCCTTCACTCACACTAGTTCTAAAACATAAATTACAATTGGGAGAAGAGAGAAAGGGAGAGAGAATTCTAGACAGATAGAGAGAGAGACTAAACTTGGTGTTGAGATCGTTTTGGTGTAGAGATGTTATGTCTATTTATACGCTTTGAAAGTTGTGGTAGTTGGATTGGAATTGAAGGCCAACTAACTTAACTGACATTTAAGTACAGAGGGATGCCGTAGAATTTTTCTATTAACTGGTTTTGTGAGCTAATTCTCAACATAAACAACTAAATTAGTAAAACAAACTAGTGATGAATGTATGATTCAAGTTTTATCTTGAATGCTTAGTAGGTTCAGATAGTGATGAAACTTGTCTCTGCAAACACACTTTGTGAATATGTCTGCAGGGTTGTCACGAGTACATATCTTCCTCACTTGAACCTACTTTGAGAGAACTACATCTCTGATGAAGTGTAATTTGATATCAATGTACTTTGACCTTTTATGAAAAATATGAGGTACAAAGCATTTGATTATCACAATGAGCTAATATGTCTTCTGAATTGAACTCCAACTCACTGCTCAAACCCTTTAGCCATAGTGCCTCCTTGATGACTTCATTTGCAGTCATATACTCAGCCTCTATAGAGGATAGGACCACAATTTTCTGTAGGTTAGATTTTCAACTAACACACTCTCCTAGAACTGTAAAAACATACCATGTACAACTCCTTGTGTCAATGTTGGATGTAAAATCTGAGTCAACAAAGCCAATAACTTCTTCTTTGTGTTGGCTTTCATTGTTGAACATCAGACCAGTGTTCAAAGTTCCTTTAATGTACCTCATGATCCACTTCAAAGCTTCCTAATGTTCAGATCTTGGATTTGAGATATATCTGCTAACCACACTCATGGCATTAACTAGATTAGGTCTAGTGCATACCATTGAGTACATCAAGCTTCCCATACAACTTGCATAAGGTATTTTACTCATCTTGTACCTCTCTACTTCAGTGGTTAGGGACTGGGATGCAGTGAGCATGAAATGTTGTGCAAGTGGAGTGGAGACTTCCTTGCATTTGTTCATGCCAAATTTGCACAACATCTTCTATAAGTAACCTTTATGAGACAAGGTTATTATGTTTGGTTTGGACCTTTTGATGTCAATTCCAAGAATTCTCTTGGCAGCCTCTGGTCTTTCATCTCAAACTCATTACTCAGTCTCACCTTCAGCTTATTTCTTTTTGATCTTTCTTTTCCAATGATCAAAATACCATCTACATACAACAACAAGTAAATATGATTGTTGAAATAAACACATCAATCATGATCACTTTTGTTGAATCCAATTTTGATCATATGATAGTAAAATCTCATGTTCCATTGCCTTAGAGCTTGCTTTAGGCCATATAGTGATTTCTTGAGCATGCACACCTCATCTGGATTTCCACTCTTAAACCCTTTAAGTAATTCCATGTACACCTTCTGTTCTAGTTCCTCATGTAAGAAAGCAGTTCTTACATCCATTTGGTCTATTACGAAATCAAACTTTTGCAACCTTAGCCACCATTGCCCTTATTGAAGTTTGCTTGACCATTGGTTAACAAATTTCATTGAAATCCACGCCTTCTTTATGTGTGAATCCCTTGGCAACTAGTCTTGCCTTGTACCTTGCTCCCTCAATTCCAAGAATGCCTTCCTTTTGTCTGAAAATCCATTTGTAGGATATCAACTTCTGTCCATCTGGTCTCTTAACCCTGATCCATGTCTTGTTCTTTAACAAGGAAACTTTCTCTTCTTCTATTGCTTGCAGCCATGCTGCAACATTTTTTCCACTTATTATTTTTTTTTTGATAGCAGGCTGGCTCTGAGCTATTAATGTCTTCATTAACAGCTAGTGCATAAGTAATAAAATCAGCATAGCCAAATCTTGTTGGGGGTCTGATCTCCCTCCTTTCTCTGTCTCTAGCTAACTGATAGTTGTTGAGGATGTCTTGTGCCTCATCTTCCTCAGCTGACTCATTTTCATTTAATTCTCTACGCATTGACATTTCTGCTTGATCCACCTTAAACTTAACATTCTCTTTCTAATTAGATTCATTGTCTCCAGATGTGGTTTTTGTTTTCATAGGCATCTCATCTTCCTTAAAAGTCACATCTCTGCTAATCATGCATTTTCTGTGTCCTTCAAGACATCAGACCTTGTGATCCTTGACCCCTTTAAGGTATCCAAGAAACATGCATTTATGTTCCCTAGGCTGTAGTTTATCTTGTCAGATATGCACATAAGTAGCGCATTCAAAAACTCTCAAATGGTCAAATTTTGGAGGCTTACCTATCCAAAGTTCCCGAGGTGTCATGAATTGATTTGCAACAGAAGGACATCTGTTGATCAAGTAACATGATGTGTTAAGTGCTTCTCCCCAGATTTTTCTTATCAAATCAGCACATACGAGCAAGCATCTCACTCTCTCAAGTAGTGTTTTGTTCATTCTTTCAGCCAAGCCATTTTGTTGGGGAGTCTTAATCACTGTCTTATGTCTCAAAAGCCCTTCTTTGGCACAAAATAGTTTGAATTCATCTAAACAGAATTCAAGCCCATTGTCTGTTCTTAGAACTTTGAGCTTGTTCCCTGTTTGATTCTCCAACAGCTTCCTCCATTCTAGAAAAGTGTTGACAGCTTGGTTCTTATTTTTCAACAGATGCACCCATACCTTCCCTCTAAAATCATCCTCTATGCTCATGAAATAGTAGGCTCTACCCATAGTGGGAATTCTAGATGGACCACATAGATATAAGTGAACATAGGCTAGTCTTTTTGTGGTAGTATGTTCTCCTTTGCTAAATTTAATCCTACAGGCCTTCCCTAAGACACATTCCTTACAAAATTCTAGATTTTGTTTCTACTTATCCTTGAACAACCCCTGTTTGTTAAGTTCTTCAAGCCCTCTTTAGCTTGCATGAGCTAATCTTAAGTGCCATAGTCTTGTTTGATTTGCACTTACTGTGTTAATAGCTGGTGCAACAGATCCAACTACTGTGTCTCCATCCAAGAAGTACAAACCAATACTCGACTTTCCTTGCATCAAGACCTGTGACCCTTGTCTTCTTCTCATCACACCATCATCCACATATACTTTGTATCCAAGTTTGTAAACATGCCTATGGATAACAAATTTCTCTTAAGTTCTAGGACAAATCAGACCTGGTGTAGGGTTCTGATTTGTCCATCATGAGTCTTAATCCTGACAGTACCAATCCCTTTGATGATGCACATTTTGTTGTTGCCTAGTAACACAGTACTATTGTGTTCTTCTGTAAGAGAACTCAACAAATTCTTATTTGGTGTCATATGAAATGAGCACCCTAAATTCATGATCCATTTTCTACTTGAGTGTCTGAACTGGATGCAATAAGAACTCCTGTAGATTCATAACCATGTGCAACATAAACCTCACCTTGGTTCTTGTTCTTGCCTTGATTGTTGTCTCTTCTCAACTTAGCCTTCAATGCCAAACATTCATCTCTGAAGTTCCCTTCTTTCTTGTAGTAATAATATTTTTTTCCTGAATTTCCTTTGGAATTTGAACCCCTGTAGAGTTCCTAGTGTTTGGCTTAGATTGATTCTTGTACCCATTTGAATTTTTGTTTCCCTTGTATTCTTTCTTGTGGTACTTTCCTTTGATAATCAATAATCCTTCTCCATTGCTCTCCCCTCTTTCATCACCTTTCTTTTAAATCTTTGCCATACAGAATTGTGTCCACAAAATGCTCATACATCTTTAGCAAAGAGCTGAGCAACATGATTACTTGGTCTTCATCCTCAATCTTGACTCCAAGATTATTGAGATCAAGGATGATTCTTTTAAACTCATCAAGATGTTTTTTGAGTTCTCTGGTTTCATCCATCCGAAGTGTGTATAGACTTTTCTTGACATACAACTTGTTTACTAGAGACTTCTTCATGTAGATTGATGACAACTTTTTCCACATATCAATTTCCTTTTCGACATTAGAAACCTCTCTCAACACTTCATCATCAAGACTTAGAAGAATAACACTGTGTGCCTTTGTCTTATCCCAGTTTTCTTCTTCTTGTCCTCTATGAGATTCATCATAGCTTCATTATCTAATGCCTCTGAGATCCCTGAATGAACCAAAAAAGATTTCATCTTTATTCTCCACAAGTTAAAGTCATTCGAGCCATTGAATTTGTCTACCTCAAATTTTATAGTAGCCATTACAAACTTGGTTCTTGGAAGTTGAATCTAATTCTTGAAAGTTTGAATGTAGTTTTTGAAGACTTTGAAAGCAGATCTTGAAGCCTTCAACTAGAACCTGTGCTTTGATACCATTTGATGTGAATTAGATTCACATTAAACTAGTTGTTATGATTAATAACAGCTCATAAGAATAAAAAATTCAAACTTTAGATCAGAATTAAAACTTTACACCAGAAAATGAATAAAAACAGAAGAGCTTGTCTGAAAATGCAATGGCAGCAAGAATGAATTCTTTATTGATTATTAGCACATTACAACCAGAGTTTTTGGAACTCTTTTACACTCATCAATGGTGCATCACACCAGTTACAATAGCCTTACCTAGGGTATCCTTGATCCGATACACAAGGAACCCGTACAACCCCCCTTTACTCACACTAGTTCTACGACAGAAATTACAATTAGGAGAAGAGAGAAAGGGAGAGAGAAACTAAACTTGGTGCTGAGATGATTTTGATGTAGAGCTGTTATGTCTATTTATAGGCTTTGAGAGTGCTGATAGTTGAATTGGAATTGGAGGCTAACTAACTTAATTGTCATTTAAGTACGGGAGTAGATTGAAAGCTGAAAAAGGGATGCTGCAACATTTTGCTATTAATTGGTTTTGTGAGCTAATTATCAACAAAAATATGTGTGGAAAAATTACGACTAATAGTGCAGAATCAAATCAATGAAACTTAAACAATCAAACAATTAGCGAAAACACAATTAACAAATCAAAGACAATAATCGGATAAAAAACAAAAGCAAACAGAGTAGATAAAACAAGAAACAATATATACAAAAAAAAAAAAGAAATCAATACCAAAATATATACTAGTTCACGTCCGATAAATCGGTGTGATCTATGGCTCTACTCAAGTTCTGAAACACCCTGAACCTTCTTTATTGATTGAGCAAGAACAACTACATTACAGTACAAACATATTCTCTATTGAGTTCTCTCAAAGTGTTTCAACTCTCACACTCTTACTCAAGAATCTTCTTCATCTATAGAAGATTCTTCTTACAAAATCCATACCCGAACTCTTTCTTTTCTCAGTACCTCTGTCTCTACCTCTCAGTCTCTTTCTCTCTCTAACTCTCAATCTCAATCTGAATCCTCTGTTGAAAAAGACAAGTCAAGGTGGCACTTATAGACTTAGGATAAAGATCTTAAAGTTTGTGGCTGCAACAATGGAAGTTGTTAAGTTAGTTAGACAATAACTAACTTAACAAACTCTCTTATGAGCAAGATCTCCATGTCATCATCCGTCTTAGTGCATCTGGGAACATATACGAGCTTTCAGGATCACAGACCAAAGACACTCGCTGAAGAGGCTTCCGAATAGGATAGAACCAGCTAGAGTCGACTATCCGGAACTATCTTCCAGGAAGAATAACTAGCTGTCCAAAACTCTTCTGGAGGAGGGCTAACTATTCTGAAGACTGAACCCGAAGTGGACATGATAGTCATCCAGGAACTTCCTTCTAGACTCAACTATCATTCTATAAAACTCCTTCTGGGATAGACAAATTAGCTGTCCGGGAACAACATCTTGGAAACACCTAACTTTCTAAGAACAACTTTTGAAAACTTTTTCATTTGGAGAAACTATACCACAATATGAGTAACACAAAAGCCCCAAGAGAAAATTGATTTCCTATATCTAAATCCTAACGAAAAATTGAGGGATGATCCCAAAATAAAGAAACAAAGAAATGAACTCCCTTCCCCATAACGAGATCAAATGAAATCTTAGAAGCAACAACCGAAATAAATAAAGATAAAGAATTCTACAAATTGACATGTGGTCTTGATAGATTGAGTGGTTGGTTTCCACTTGTAAAAATATAGATGGTCATTTAAATGCTGAAAAATGCATGTTGTGTAACAATTTACCGCATATTTTCAAGGTAGTCTCTTTTTCACGCATAAATAAAGTTGCCGTTTCCATCTTGAAATTTCCATAGAAGCACCAGAAACGATTCCAAAATCATTAATGGTTAAAATGAGTGATATAAGCGACCGAAATAGAAGTGAACTCATGAAACAGATCTTCCACAAGAAATTCTGTCAAAACGGGGCCTCTTTACCAAATGGAGCATGAAACTTGGCAATAAAAGACGATCATTGTTGTAAGCTCGTACAAATCTAACAATATTCACTGTATGTGGAAAGGAAAGCTTGAGCTGAATCATCAGCAAGATTGCCTGTAAGAACAAAACTAAGTTTTTTGAGGTCTTATACTTAAATTGATAGAAACAACCTAGTGTCACTTCTTTTTATAGGAAAAATTATCTGGGAAAGTTGATGATTATGAAGAGGAAAAAACTTTCTTGGTATCCCTGAAAGAAGTACTAAACTTCGTCAGAGTCTTCAAAGTCAGAAATGTCCTCAGAACCTTCACCTTCACCATCAACATCAACATCTTCCTCTTCTTCAGATTCTTCTAGCTCACTTTCAGTCTCCCCATTGTCAAGCATAATACCCACTTTTGGTAGAAGGATTTCACCTTTGCCTCTATAAAGCAAACCTGTTCTCATAACATGATAAAATTTCTCTCTAACACGAGTCAAGGGATGTTTGTTCACCAGTTTCCCTCTTTGGTACCCTTCTCTAAGAGAAACTGTTGTTGTTTTGCACTTCAAGGACAAGTAGAAAATCCCAGGGTACCTAGTGAAGATTCTTGTAAACTTATGAGGAAGATTTAACTCCTCTCTCATGCTTCTCAAATAGTTCCTCTTTGTCTTTTTGTGAAGAGTCACGCTCAAAATCTCATGTAGAAGCCCAACAACTCTTTTCTCCATTAAATCACTATTGGGATCAATATTCTTGGAATCCTCATAAGGAGAAATGTATGGTAATTTCTGAAACTCCTCCATCCACTCTCTAACCTTCTTCTGAGCTCCATAACCCCTTGGAAAACTCATGGGAAACGACAATGTCGTTTGACCTCTCTTAAATTGCCTATACTCATCCCCCACTTCACTATTCTCCTTACTCATTTCCAATGCTGAAACAGCTAAATCATCACGCCATTGCAAAAGCCTCAAGCAATTCAACCCATTTGAGGCCTTAATGAACCGAAAAAGATCTGGGTACTTAGGAACCATTAACTTCTCAAAATTATCAGGCAAACCCAGATCCCATTTGATCGGATACAAAGATTTAAGCGGTAAAGTTCTAGTTTTGGTCATCATAAGCAGTCTACAAAGCCTCTCAACGGCGTCGTTTTCATGAGCTTGGTGTATACTCTGTTCTTGTGAGTCTAACAACAGTGAAGTGTCCGTTAACTTAAAACAAGGCAAATTTGAGTATTGGGCGTGTGGAAATTCATGAAAGATTGTTGGGTACCTTCGCATGAACCGGAGAACAGGTACGGTGAGGCCTAGAAGCTTCTGCCAATCGGTAAAGGACTTGGCGGTGAGGAAGCCGGTGGGGGACCTTTTAATGGCATCTTTGAGAAGACAAGCGGCTTTGAGTTCGGTATCCTTGTCGATTATGTGGTCAAGGCTTCTGTTCTTGACCCATTTGAGGCGAACTTTGGATATGCCTCGCCATTGATGGAAATAGGGAGGAAGAAGATAAAGCTTGGTGGGTTCGTACGAGGGGTTTGAGATTAGGAACGAAAGTAAAGGGTTTCTCGGTTTGAGGTTCATCAATTTAGATTGAGTATTGGGACTTTGGGTTCAGAGACAGTAGAAAGAATGACAATTGAACCCTAATATCAGGGAACCAACGTTAAAATTATGATTCTACGCACCCCTTAATAGGAATGTGTTAATGCACCCCCTACTTGTTTTGACATCTAAAACAAATTTTAGTCTAATTTTTTTTTTTAGTTATAACTATTTAAGATATCTTACAAAATTTTGAGAAATTCGAAATAATTTACAGTATAGAAAACAATATTCAAACAGTCTATTTTACACGCGTATAAAATAAAATAGTCACGCGTGCAACACACTGTTTGAATGTATTTTTCGGCATGTTAAACTTTTCCGAATTTCTTAAAATTTTACAGGATGTCTTAAATAACCATAATTTACATGACCATGAAAAAATTTTGATTAAAAAATTATTTCGAATACTAAAACAGATAGAGATATATCGATATACACCTTTTAAGGGGGTGTATTATAGAATTTCCCTATAATTTATTCTTAAAAAGATTCGGGTGATTCTACAATGCACCCCGTTAAAAGGGATGTACTGATGCACCCTTAACTTGTTTCGGCATTCTGAAAAAAAATTTAGTCTAATTTTTTTTCTTATATTCATGTACGTTATAGCTATTTAAGATATCCTACAAAATTTTGAAGAATTCAGAATAATTTACAATATAGAAAACAATGTTCAAACAATCTATTTTACACGCGTATAAAATAAAATAGTCACGCGTGCAACACACAATTTGAGCATAGTTTTCGACGTGTTAAACTTTCTAAATTTTTTAAAATTTTGCAAGATGTCTTAAATAACTATAACGTACATGACCATGAGAAAAAATTTGACTAAAAATTATTTTCGATGTTAAAACAGATAGGGGTGCATCAATATATCTATTTTAAGGGAGTGTATTGTAGAATTTTCCAAAAGATTCTATGTTCAAGAAAAATCAAGAAAAATCAGATTGGATGGTTTTCTTACAAGTCACTCTTTTTACCAATATTTAACATTGGAAAATTCTACAATACACCCCTTTAAAATGGATACATTGATGCACCCTTATCTATTTAAACACCTGAAATAATTTTTTAATTAAATTTTTTCTCAAGGTTATGTATGTTATAGTTATTTAAGACATCCTGCAAAATTTTTAAAAAATTGGAAAAGTTTAACACGCCGAAAAATACATTCAAACAGTGTGTTGCACGCGTGACTATTTTATTTTATACGCGTGTAAAATAGACTGTTTGAATATTGTTTTCTATATTGTAAATTATTTTGAATTTCTCAAAATTTTGTAGGTTATCTTAAATAGCTATAACGTACATGAATATATAAAAAAAAATAAACTAAAAAATTCTTCTGGATGCCGAAACAAGTCAAGGGTGCATCAGTACATCCCTTCTAAGGGGGTGCATTGTAGAATCACCCTTTAACATTTATATTTGTCTTTCTTTTTATATTTTTATTTTAAATTTTTTCTATAATACTATTATAAAGTTTAGGAAAATTCTACAATGCACCCCCTTAAAATGGATATATTGATGCACCCCTATCTGTTTTAGCATCTGAAATAATTCTTTAGTAAATTTTTTTCTCATGGTCATGTACGTTATAGTTATTTAAGACATCCTGCAAAATTTTAAGAAATTTGAAAAAGTTTAACATGCCGAAAACTATGTTCAAACAGTGTGTTGCACGCGTGACTATTTCATTTTATACGCGTGTAAAATAGACTGTTTGAACATTATTTTCTATATTGTAAATTATTCCAAATTTTTCAAAATTTTGTAGGATATCTTAAATAGCTATAACGTACATGAATATGAAAAAAAAAATTAGACTAAAAAATTTTTCTGGATGCCGAAACAAGTTAAGAGTGCATCAGTACATCCCTTTTAAAATGGTGCATTGTAGAATCACCCTAAAGTTTATTAATTACGGTTGAGAATAGAATTTGTTAGTATCAGTCAAAAAAATGGTAGTTAGTTATTTTCAATTGCTTTTGTTAGTATGATTAACTATTATTGTAACTGATGTTTTTCTGTATTCAGTTGTATATATACACTGACTTATTTATCAGTGAAGTGTAATCTCTTTCATTCAATCAATAAAAAAAACTTTATTATTCACCTATGTTCTTCGTTCTCTTCAACTCAACATGGTAACAGAGCTTTTTTCATTCTAATGGCGTGTGCAACTTTGTCCGATTCCACGCTTCGTCCTAATGGATCCAATCAGTTACCAAGATCTTCTTCTCTTTTGTTCAATCACACTCTTTCTATCAAACTCGATGAAAATAATTTTCTTCCATGGAGACACTAGGTTCATGCTATTATCAAAAGGTCATCGTCTACTCAAATTCCTTAATTCAACAGCAGCTCCACCCAAGTATACGACATCAAAAGATGCAGTAGAGGATCGAATTTCTGAAGAGTTTCTTGAATGGGATGTTCAAGACAAACTTCTTGTATCATGGCTTCTCTCGTGCATGACAGAAAAGATTCTCACTCGCATGGTTGGATGCAATAGTGCTGCTCAGATTTGGTATACTTTTGAAGAGTACTACTCAGCTCAAAATCTTGCTAAAGTCAGTTAGTTTGGCACTCAACTTCGTTGCACTAAGCTCACTGAAAATCTAAATGATTACTTACTCAAGATCAAGCACATTGTTGATTCTCTTACTTCCATTGGGCATGTTCTTTCAACTAAAGATCATATCGTAGCCATTTTCAATGGCCTTACACATGATTACTCTATTTTTGTAACATCTTTGTCTACTCGAAAAGATGATTACTCTGTAGCTGAAGTTGAATCGTTACTCATGGCTCAAGAAGTTTGAAATGAGACAACTGAATCTGATCTTGATATTTCCAAACCAGAGGTGAATCTTGCATCTCAACCAAATTACCAAAGCGTCCTATGTCCCGTGGTGGTCACCAAAGCTTCTCTCTGATATAATTTGGCACTTTCACAGGTGGTCACGAATCTTTTTGAGGAAACTACCCAAGCTATTCTACTGGATATGGTGGATTTCCACATTCCTCAATAAGTTATAGTAATTTCTATCCACCTTCCTATCCTCCTTTTACTAACGCTCCTCGTGGACCTCGAGGTGAATTTCGTGGTGGTTTCTCAAGTTTTGGAAGAGGATTCTCAAATCCTAAAACTTAGTGCCAAGTATGTCACAAACAGGGCCAGATAGTAAAATAATGCTTTTATCGATTTGATAAATTCTTCACAAGACATGAGTCTTTTCAATCCTTCAATGGATCTGCTGCTATAACTGAGATGCAAGTCATGGTTTCTACACCTGAAACTGTCAATGATTAAAGTTGGTAGCCAAATTCAGGAGTAGCAAATCAATTGACTCCAAATCTAAACAACCTGATTGTGACAGTCAGAGTTCGTGATCCAAAGGGGGAAGACCGAGAGTTGTACAATCCCACATCGCCTGGGGAAGGTCATATGTAATGATTCTGATACTGTGTATGTAATGTCCCCGCTTCAAACCTCCATTAGACCCTTACACTCATGAAATGAATGGCTCTTATACACGAGTATGTCACTCTGGCTTCTTTCTGGATTGACGACTAACCCTATAGACCAACACGAGTATTTTCAGCATGCTTTTTTTAGTCCCGTGATCCGTAAGGAAAAATTAAAAAAAAAAATCGTTAAACTATCAAAGTTTGTTAGATAGCCACATGTAATACATTACTAAAACAATAAAATTCTATTTTTTCTATTTTACAATACACTTTTATATTACACCATATATCTTTAAATACATCACCAAAACTTCACTTTTTAAAATTTTAATATATTTTATTCATTTCGAATATATAATATTAATTTATACACATACAAAAATAATTATTAAAACTTAAAATAATTAATGAAATATGTTTA
This sequence comes from Cannabis sativa, assembly GCF_029168945.1. Classification (NCBI taxonomy): domain Eukaryota; kingdom Viridiplantae; phylum Streptophyta; class Magnoliopsida; order Rosales; family Cannabaceae; genus Cannabis; species Cannabis sativa. Next base: position 20,582,207 of record NC_083608.1, read on the forward strand.
GGACCCGTTTGGTACGCAGGACTGGATTGGATTAAACAGACTAATTTGTCCAATCCAGTGTTTGGGCATGTTAGAAGTCTGAATAACTAATCCAGTTAACCTCATCTGTCTAGGATTATTTATCCCATCCAGAATGGTGGGATAAATAATCCAATACAGGTGAGATTTTTTTTTTTATCGTTTTTTTTAATTTAAATTTTATTAATATATTTTAAATTTAATAAGAATTTAAAGGAAATAATTATCACACATTTATTTATACATTTTTTTTTATCAAAAACTTATTCATTAAAATTAGTGAAAATGTATAATTTTGAATTATTATACATAAGTTTTTAAAATTTAGAATATTATTAATTAAATAATAGTTACATAAATTGATTTTAAGAAAAAAAATATGACAATAAAATTATATATTATTTTTAAATTACTAAAAAATTTATATAAATATTTTAAAAAATTAATATTTATATTAAATTAGTGTTTAAGATAAACAATTTTATATTATTCAAGTATTTTTATTTTACTATTTTAATTATTTATTAAATAAAAAATATGACAAAATATTTTATTATATATTTATGATATATTCTTAATTATATATGATATATTATTTTTTTTGCTACGAATTATTTATTTTTATTTATTTATTATTATATATTTTAATTTTAATTCATTATTATATATTTTTATTTAATTTAAGTTTTTTTTTTAAAAGGAAATAAATAAAATAGTCCAGTCCATTCTTAAACCAAACACAAGATTACTTTCAGCATAATCCAATCTTGTCCAGTCCAGTCCAATCCAGTCCAATCATGCGTACCAAACGGGCCATTAGAGTACTGAATATTATTCTATAAATATAGAGCATGATTAGTAATTTTTTTTTTAAAAAAAAATGAAGGAATTTAGAACATAGCATGTTTTTAATACGATTTTTTAAATTTTTCTAAATTTCTCTATTTTAAAAAAACTTTGTGAGTGCTCCAAGTATCTCTGTCTCAGTTGGTTTACATAGTAAGAAGAATAAATGATATGTGGTTTTTACTAAACGACAACAAACAAACACATTTCATTTTAGAACAAAATAAAAAATAAATGTATTCATATGGAAAAACAACTTATTATATTCCAAGAAGAAATCCAACACAACACAACCCAAGTATGGAAAAACCTCGAGTAGTATTTTGTTTCAATAAAAAACAAAAACTAATTGTGTGAAACTAGAATGGTAGTGATGGAAACATGAATTGATTTTCTTTTTTCCTCATTCAGCAATAAAAAAAATTCTTTTTTCCTCCAAAAAAACAAAAAAAAAATGAATTTATTTTCTTGAGAAATGGACTAAATTGGTCTAAGAGACGACATAAATACATATTTTTATAGCAACCATATTAACTACCTCACAGCAGCCATTATAAAACATTCTAAAAAATTATATTAAGTATAGAGAAAATGGAGACCAAGATTTATATCAAGAAAAAATAAACAAAGGTAGCAATAGTTTTTAAGTTGTTTGTTCTCTCCACTAATCTTAGAAAATGGAAGAAGTACAAAAACATTAACAATGGTGTCATGTCGGCCTCTTCTACAATCAAACCCCAAATCTCACAATCACTGTAGCTATAATTATTCACAAACACACACCATACTCAACTTTCTTGGTCTTGATACCTAACAATAAGCAAATTAAGAGAGCACTTAAGTCTCATATAAGTATTTATTTAATGGTGACCATTCTTCAACTCAATCCAATTAATCCTCAGCAACAAATATACAAATCATTTAGAAGCATTAATTCCACTACTCATTTTACGATTAAACCCTGCAAAAATAGCTTGTATTGTGCTTACATATTACATGTAATTTCACTCTAAACCAAAAGAGTATATGCACACATAAATAATAGTAACTTAAGCTTCTCTCAATGCCACCAGGGCCGTCTCAAGGTGTTGAGAGGCCTAGGGCGAATTTTGAAATGAGGCTTTTTTTTTTTTTTTTACAAAAATTTAAAATAAATATTATTTAAATTTTGACACAATATCGATTTTAACTATTTTATCTCCATATAACAAATAATTTTTCTTGCCACGTAAATTAACTCGATAATGTAATATTTAATTATTAATAACATCTCTATTGGAGTACTATATATTTTGGTACTTTTGTTAAAAATATAATAAAAAAAAAATAGTATATCAAAAATTATTTTAATTTTTTGTTACTAGTTTGTATCTTGAAATGCTACTGTACTTTATATATTAGAGTAATTTCATAAAAAAAATATACTAAATATAATATTGGGGCTTTTTCATTTTTACACTTTAAAATAGTTTTTGTTACATTTTTATTTTACGAAATTCTACATAGAAACCCTTATTGCAACTAGCGCTGCAACCACTTTAGAAACCCAAATCGTAAATTTGAAAAAAAAAAATTAAAAAAATAGTATATGGAGTAATTTCCCTTTAATATTTTCTCTAATTTTTGTACCAGTGTGTACCTTAAAATACTATTGTACATTATATATTAAAGTAATTTCATAAAAAATATACAAAATATAATATTTGGTCCAAAATATTATATTCTTATTTTAAAGAAATAAATAAATAAAATAAACCTTACAAATTTAAACTAATTCTTCACTATGTATTTGTTCTTATATGGATGTATTATGTAAAACACAAAAAAAATTAAAATAACCAAAATTGGACTTAGCAATGAATCGAACCCAGGACCTCCCCAATCTATACAAATTTATGCTTCCATGCTTCCCACTTGTGCTACAGCTTTCTATAGATATTTGTTGAACTAAAAGAGATATATACTCTTTTGTGTGTATATATATCAATTTAATTTTTCGGGGGCCTCCAAAATAGTGGGGCCTGGGGCGTATGCCCCGGCCGCCCCACCCTCTGGCCGGCCCTGAATGCCACCCACTAATATTATTATATGACTGTTTTGTTTTTATTTTATTATTTTTGTACTTTTTTAGTGTGTGAAACTCCCTTTTTAAAAAATAAATCCACCCATACCTTATCATAAACCATTACTACCTGTACGGCTCACTCTTAATTAATCCACTCAATCATGGAATATTCCGCCGAACAATTCGACATTATAGTCATCGGCAGCGGAGTCATGGGAAGCTCTACCGCTTACCAAACTTCAAAGCGAGGCCAAAAAACTCTCCTCTTAGAACAATACGATTTCCTCCACCACCTTGGCTCCTCTCACGGTGAGTCACGCACCATACGCGCTACTTACCCAGACGACTACTACACTGATCTCGTTCTTGACTCCTACGAGCTCTGGGAACAGGCCCAATCTGAAATCGGCTACAAGGTCTATTACAAGGCCCACCAGTTTGATATGGGCCCATCCGATTCCGAGAGCCTCAACGCCATCATCGCCATCTGCCGCAAAAAATCACTCCCTCACCGGGTCTTAAACAGCCAACAAGTTGCTCAACAATTTTCGGGTCGGATTCAAATACCCGAAAATTGGGTCGGCCTTTACTTGGACAAAGGCGGGGTAATTAAGCCATCTAAGGCCGTTTCCATGTTCCAAACTCTTGCTTTGAAAAACGGTGCCGTATTGAAAGATAATTCCGAAGTTAAAGAAATCAAGAAGACAGGCGGAGAAAACGACGGCGTTCTGGTCGTTACCGCAAGTGGGGAGAGTTTTCGGGGAAAGAAATGTGTGGTGACAGTTGGGGCTTGGACGAGGAAGTTAGTTAAAAGGGTTAGCGGAGTTGAATTACCGATTCAGCCCTTGGAGACCACCGTGAGTTATTGGCGAATCAAAGAGGAACACGTGTCCGATTACGCCATTGACAACGGCTTCCCGTCTTTTGCAAGCTACGGTGATCCGTGCATTTACGGAACGCCTTCGTTTGAGTACCCGGGTCTGATCAAGGTTGGGATCCACGGCGGGTACCCTTGTGACCCGGATAAAAGGCCGTGGAGACCCGGGTTTTCACTTGGAGCAATGAAGGAGTGGATTGAGGAGCGGTTTTCGGGTAGGGTAGATTCAAGCGAACCGGTTATGACCCAATTGTGCATGTACTCAATGACCCCAGATGAGGATTTTGTGTTGGACTTGTTGGGTGGGGAGTTTGGAAAAGTTGTGGTGGTGGGTGGTGGGTTTTCCGGTCACGGATTCAAGATGGCACCGGCGGTGGGTACCTTGTTGGCCGATCTTGCGTTGACCGGAGAAACCAAAGGACTTGATCTCGAGTATTTTAGGATAGGACGGTTTTCAGATAATCCCAAAGGTAATGTAAAACATTACTAGGAGGAGTTAGTTAATCATCTTCGATCACATCTTTGATTCGACCATTCTTATTATTTTTGTTTTTTTACTTTTACTATTTTCATTATTTTTAATATGTAGTAAGGGTGATGTAGATTAGTGTTTACTATTCACGTCAAAAGAAATATTATTATTATTATTTAGGGCTTTTTTTATATACGTACAACTAAAATAATTATATTACAATTATATGGTTAAGAAAAGATAATTATAATATTCTATACAAAACATCAACATATTACATATACTCTAGTATAAAAATTATTGTACTTATTAACACTCTAAAATTATGGGAGTTACTATGTATATATTAAATAAATAAAAATACTCTTTAATTCATTGCAATTAATACATTATTAAGTAAGTCACAATTATAAATACATGTGCTTCTGAATTTTTTCTTTTAAAAAAGTTACTCTGACATTTTTTTTTAACTCAAGATAGTCAACATTTAAAAACATCAATTATATATAACGTAACAAATAGATAAAAAAAAATAAATAAAAACAAAATATTATTTATATATAGGATTTCTAAAAAAATTACTAAAAAATAAACATAACACTTATAGAGTGATATAATAAACTTATATAAATAATATTATGTTGTTTATTAAATTAGTATGTTTTTTTTTTGAGAAAAGACCATTATATTAATAGGAAAATATTACATAACAGTCATAAGTGGAGGTGAAAATTCCTCCAACCAAGAAACATCAGTATCCACCGTAAGAGCAAACTTAGCCAAAACATCAACATAAGTATTAGCAGATCGTCTAACATGAGTGATCTGTGCTCGTGGGAAAAAGGATACTAAATAGTTTACATCGTTTAAAATCAAATGAAAAGCAGAATTACACATATGTGCTATTTTTAAACCTTGAACCACCAATAAAGAATCAGTTTCTATGAAATTAATTGATAATCCAAGATTGACAACCCATTTCAGAGAGTGAGCAAGAGCTACAGCTTCCATTTCTTCAGGTTTGAAACACCCTTGTATTGGTTTCGATAAGGCAGCAACTATAACTCCAAATGAGTCTCTCACCACAGCACTGATACCAATTTTACCCAAAGCTTTGTTACATGCAGCATCAGAATTCAATTTAAGTTTGCCAAGCGGCGGGGCAGTCCATAGAGCAGTTGGTGGTGGCAATGGTGTTTCTTGAGTCACTGAAGCCCGTGAAGCAGTTGATGTAGCAGTACCAGCATTGTTCAAAGAGGAAGCCTGAGCATTTTGATATTTCAGAAGGTAGTTTGTAGCAAAATCCAATACTGCAGCAGCCTTCTTTGATGGTTTATCATGGTATTCAGCATTACGTTCAAACCATATACTCCAGCAAATTACCAAGAATTTTTCAAACTCAGTGGAGGAGGTATTAGCCGAGACATAGAGCAAGAAATCTGCTGAAGTAGTAGAAGCAGCCATTTTGAAATTAAAAACCAGCAGAGATTGTCACCACACATCTTTAGCTCTTGTGCAGAAAAAAAGAGCATGATTTAAAGTTTCTTTGTGGACTTTGCATAAAGGACAGAAAGGTGTTTCAGCAATGTGTTTCCTATGTAACTCAGATGCTACGGGCAAAGCATTATGAAAAACCTTCCAAACAAAAATGCGAATCTTTGAGGGAAGCTTCAGCTTCCAGAATTTTGTCCACCAAGAGTCAAGAGTAGTGCTGGTGTTTGTTTCATGAGAGTCAGCCAATGAGACAGCAAATTGATAACCAGATTTGACTGTGTAGCATCCTGAAGTAGTACCATTCCAGATAAGAACATCTTCAGCAGGAAAAAGGCTAAGTGGTATAGCCAAAATCCTGTCAAAATCAGCTGGACCAAAGTTAGCCGATATAGCTGTGATGTCCCATTGTCGATGTTGATCTATAAGATCAGCAACCTGTAAAGAAGCATCAGGTCCTTTGAAGGAGAAAGGAGTGAATGTAGTGTGACCAGGAAGCCATGAATCTGATTTACAAGTGATGTTTTCACCAGTACCCACTCTCCATTTCAAACCTTGAACTAGAAGCTCTTTCCCCCAAACAATACTTCTCCATGTTAAAGATGGAGTAGCACCTAACCCTGCTGCAAGTAAGGTCCCATTTAGAAAATATCTGTGATGTAGAACACGTCCAAGGAGAGAGTTCGGAGATTCCAACAATCTCCAAGCTTGTTTAGCAAGGAGTGCTTGATTGAAAAGAATGAAATTCCGAAAGCCTAAACCACCATGTACTTTAGCCTTGCAAAGGGAATTCCAATTTTTCCAATGAATTGCATTACCTGATGAAGTTGATCCCCACCAGAAGTTTGACATCATGCTTTCAATTTGATTACACAAAGTGACTGGCAGACGGAAGCAACTCATAGCATAAGTTGGGATAGCTTGCACAACCGCTTTCAATAGAACCTCTTTACCACCAACTGAGAATAATTGCTCTTTCCAGCTGCTAAGTAACTTCCATATTTTATCTGTAATACTGCTGAAAAGCTTTGTTTTATCTCTACCAGCAAAAGATGGCAAACCAAGATATTCCTCATGACAAGGCTGTATTGGCATGTTGAGCAGATGTTGGAAAAAATCTTGGTTTTGAGACTTTGTATTTGGGGAGAAAGAAAGCACACACTTGTCTTGGTTAACCACTTGACCTGAAGCCCGTCCATAGATGTCTAGAATATGCTTAATAGATCGTGCTGATTGATGATTTGCTCGACAAAAGAGTACACTATCATCAGCAAAAAAGAGATGGGACACCGAAGGAGCAGTTCTAGAGACTTTTAACCCGTGCAATGATCCATTCTGTTCTGAAGTTTGCAGCAGCCTTGAAAGTCCTTCCGCACAAATTAAGAAAAGATAAGGTGAGAGTGGATCACCTTGTCTAATTCCACGTGTAGGTACTAACTCACCCAACACTTGTCCATTTAAAAGGAAGGAATATGTGACTGATTGCAGGCAGCGGAGTATCAAGTCAATGACAACAGATCCAAATCCCATCTTTAACATTACTTGAGCAAGATAGGGCCACTCAACACGATCGAAAGCTTTCGACATATCCAATTTAATTGCCGCATAACCTTGTGTGCCTCTTTTACGATTCTTAAGGGAATGGAGCAATTCAAATGCAACAAGGACATTGTCAGTGATCAATCTTTGAGACAGAAAAGCACTTTGATACTCAGAGATAACCAAAGGTAAGAACGGCTGAATACGCAGAACAATTGATTTAGATATTAGCTTGTAAAGAACGGTGCACAAACTGATCGGCCTATATTAAGTGATAAGTTGTGGCTTCTTAACCTTCGGAATGAGTGTGATTATGGTTTTATTAAGGAGTGTAGGATCTGCACCATTGTTCAACACATCCAGAATTGCATCCGTGACAAGTGAACCCACAATGTGCCAGTAATTGGTAAAGAACATGACAGACATACCATCAACCCCGGGGCTTTTATCATCACTCATAGTACGTAGAGCAGTACGAACTTCTTCTGCTGTGTAAGGAGCCGAGATGATATTCTGGGAAGCATCATCAATTGTTGTTGGAATAGAGTCAATGATAGTACAAATAGCATGTTCATCCACCTCTTGGCTGCTGAAAAGAGACTGAAAGTATGTGGTAATAATGTCCAACATAGCAGTGGTACTGGTTTGGTTATTACCATTAGCATCACAGAGTTTCTTGATACGATTATTGGTCGATCGAGAGTTTGCACGTTGATGAAAAAACTTTGTATTCGAATCTCCGGATTTCATCCATGAAATTCTAGCTCTTTGATGCCAATAGTCCTCTTCTCGAGCTAATAATTCATCCAAGATCATTTCAGAATTTTTTAAAGCCTCAAAATGTTGTGGATCTGTACTGGAAGAATTTTGCAGAGCAGCTACATGGTCATGGGAGTCCTTAATGTCAGATTTTAGATTGCCAAAGTGCTCAAAATGCCATTTTTGAAGATTTGAAGCACAGTTGGAGATATTGGTAGTCAATTGAGCTAACGGGCTACTGTTATTATTCTTCCAATTAGACAAAATTATGTCAGCACAATCATCTTCCTGCAACCAGATTTTTTCAAAGCGAAACCTTGACTTAAACTTTGGGACATTGATCTGATCTGAACTAGTACAAATAGTTGCTTTGAGGGCCCGATGATCCGAATTATAAAAGTCCAAATGTCTCAAAGTAGGAATAAGGAAAGTTGAATCCCAATGATTATTGGTAAAACCATAGTCAAGTCTCTCTTTCACATTCCCATTTCCTTGGCTCTTATTAGTCCATGTAGTTCTTTCACCTTCAAAAGGTATTTGAGAAAGTTTACATGCATCAAGAGTGGCTCTGAAGGCAGTAATTTGAGAAGCATTCCTGGTGGAGCCACCAATTTTGTCATCATGAGAAAGAATCTCATTAAAATCACCTAAAGCCAACCACGGAGACAGAGGTGCAATATCGAAGCATCGACGTAGCAAAGTCCAAGTAAGATGCCTCTGAGAAGCACAAGGATGCCCATAAAAACCAGTAAAGTGTAAAGACGGACCATCATTACTTTCCATAAAACAATCAATATGATTTGTAGAATAATTATTAATAGAAAGAGTGATATGAGACTTCCATAGAAGCATAAGTCCACCACTTAGACCAAGCCGAGGTACTTCAATGCCATGAGGAAAGTGTAGTTTATTTCGAAATCTATCAACATTACCAGATTCTAACTTAGTTTCCATAATGAACAGAACACAGGGGCCTTGCTCATGAACAAGCAAGCGCAAATGTCTGAATGCGCACGGGTTCCCCAATCCCCGGGCATTCCAACTTATAACATTCATGGCTGTGCGCGGTGTTGCGGAGCAACAACCGCTGAGACATCAGACTGAGACTCCACTGAATCCAGATCATTGACACAGGAAACAGGTAGAGTAGAAGTACTTGTTGGTGCTGAAGAAGCCAACTGAGTAGAGTGGACATTTGATCTGCAACGTTATAGAACATTGCGAAGGGACTCAGAGTCGATTTGCCTTTTAAATTGCTTATTGGGATTGATATTCTCTGTACCAATATCATACTCAAGAACAGCTTTGCCTTTTGATAGAGACCGAGGGGATTGGCCTGCTGCAGAAGGAAATGTGGAAACAATGGTACTAGGAGTGGAAGGAATCGAAGGAAAAGAGATTGGCAGTGAGGAAGTGTGAGGGAAAGATTTAACGATTTGTGGAGTGGGTGGATAAGTAGCAATCATGGGTTTCAATGTGAGGTATGGTGGAAAAGGAATAACAGAGGCTTCCTTAGATGAAGTAACACCAGTTGTCATTGGTACAGTATTAAAAGTTGATACATGAGTGGAAGAAGAAGAGGAAATTAAAGATGAATGTGGCTGTGGGGGGTTCGAATACTCACGGGTAGTCAGATTATTAGGCAAATGGAGAGGAATTGTTGATAGATTTGGTATTGCAGCAGTGAAAGACTTTTTAGCAAGTCGAGTCATAAGTGGCCAAACTCCTCCTTTAAAGAAATCAGTCCTATAACGATCATAATTGGATTCAGGCAATGGAGAACCAATCATAGAAGGACCATATTCAAGCAATGGTTCAACACCATTGTAAATTTGTTCAAGGAAGGTATGACAAGATTCAAAAGGATGTCCAATAGTTCCACACTCAAAGCAAAATTCAGGCAAACGCTCATAGCGAAATTCGAGCCAAAATTCATCTTGAGAATCCTGTAGTTTAACCATCTTTCCTCGAAGGAGTGGCTTGGAGATGTCTAGGATGGCACAGAAACGCAAGAAGGGTCCCCAACCTTCATTCAACGAATCCTCATGAACATCAACATAAGTACCCAGAAGATTACCAGCCCATTCAGCCATCTGTTTAGTTTTACTTAAGAATGGTAATCTGTGTAGTTGGATCCAGAAAGGAGTAAGGATCATAGATTCTGGACTGGCCGCATGAAGAGCAGTAGGAGAAGAGAGGACAATAAGGTGATTTTGGAAGTGCCAAGGTTCCAAGAGCAAGATTTTCCTGAGGTCTCCAAGACAGCCAAAGGAAACAAGGAAGAGACCCTAGTGATGATCAGTGATGGTGACTGGAAATTGGCCTTTCCAAAAACCACTCATCTTTATTTTAAAGGTCTTCCGATTAATGTCGCGTGCTGAAATGACCCTGGCATAGAGAACATGGTTCAGTGGAGCATTCCTACCAATGGACAAACCAGTAGGGAGAGTTTGAACTTCTCTTTCAGATTCAGTCAAGGTTAATGTATGATTCATATCATTCAAAAGATTATCCATGAAAGGAACTACAATCGGGCATGGATACAGAAAGATTAGTGCAGAAAATTCAAAAAGCAGAAAAGAGGGAACAGTTAATTTTCGAAAAGAAGAGGTTATAAGGATAAGGAATATGAATAACAGGTTGTTACAACAGTTAAAAAGAAAATGAAGGACTAACTGCCATAGAGCTTTTTAAGGGCATACATGCTCAACCAATAATTTACTTTTATAAATTTATTATTAAATTAGTATGTTTAATAAATGAAAAACAAAATAAACATATATATACAAAATATTTTATATTATTAGTATGTTTATTATAATTGTAAACATAAAAATAGAGATAGTCAATATTTATACTATACAAAAAATATTTTTTTTTTTTATACGTTGATTATTTTCTAATGAGTTGATGAAGGAATTCATCTATTGAAATACAATTTTTACATCAAAAAATAAAATAAATAAACAAACATAATTTTATAAACTCCAAACATGATTTAATTAGAGAAAATAAATATGACATTATAAACAAAGAAAAAGAAAACGATAAACAATTTTATATATATTGATTATTTTCTAAAAAATTACTTAAAGTTAAATATGATACACATAGAGTGATATAATTAACCTATGTGAATATTATTATTTTATTTATTAAATTAGTATGTTTAATAAATGAAAAATAAAATAAACACACATATATACAAAATATTTTATATTAATTATTATTGGTATGTTTATTTTAATTGTAAACATAAAATAGACATAGCTAATATTTATACTATACTAAAATAAATATATATTTTTTCTATTGTTTCTATATGTTGATTATTTTCTAATGAGTTAGTAAACAAATTCATCTATTGAAATACAATTCTTATATCAAAAAATAAATAAACAAACATAACTTTATAAAAACTTCAAACATTATTTAATTAGAAAAAATAAAATATAAATTGTAAATAAGTATATATGTATATAGTTTACCTAATGAACACAAAATTATTTATGAAAAAAAATAAAAATTATTTATAACTCTATAAAAAATCATATTGAGAATCATATATTTTACAATTTAAAAAAGTTGATAATATATTAACAAAATATAAACAAAAGAATTTACATACATTTATAACACAAATACTAATAAAAAGAAAACACTTGTAAATATATAAAAAAAAACCAAATCTTTTTATTATAATTTTTATAAACGTAATGGTTGATTTTTAAAATTATATAAAAAATAAAAAATAAATATTAATATAGAATCATTCATTAACTATAATAATGAGTCAGAATTAATACAACATTTAAATACTTACCGTTTATATATTGTATGATAAATTTAAAATAATTTTTTCATAATAAATAAAATAATGTATAATTATATGAAAATAAATTATTACACATATATTATATTGTAATAAAATTATATAATCTATATTATTATAAATTTCCTATACTAGTAAAGTAGGTGAGATAATTGGCACCATATTAGTCCATCGTGTAATCAGCCACAAAATTATCTATGAGTCCAGTTAATTGATACTATTAGGATTTTTTTTTTGAAAAAATTAGACTCTATACTCTTTTTATATTGTCCTCTTTTATTTTTATCCTCTTTTTTAAAGCATATTATTTTTACCTTTTTTTTTTAAATACTTTACTAATTTTACCCTTGTCTCACCTTAATATCCTCTCCACGTGACTCCCTTATGTCAGTGTATTTTGGATACAATATATATAAAAAGAGGTATGTTTCAATTAAATATAAAATTAGAGGTAGATTTGGTTAATTGATAAATAAAAGAGGTATTTTTTAATATACCCATTTTTTTTTAGATAATTACATAAGACACTATTTTTTGTAAAAAAATTACAATTTTACGTGTAAAGATTTTTTTTATATATATATTTTTACGATTTTTTATATAAATAACACGAAAACTATAAAAAAACTACATAAAAGTAATATGAAAATAACATCAAAATAACAACAAAAAATAACATACAGATAACAAAAAATCAACAACAAATTAACAAAAGTACAACATAAAAAGACCGTATTTTCCGTAAATAAAAATAAAAAAATCGTAAAAATATTTAAAATTCCGTGAAACCGTATTTTTGTAATTTTTTTGTGTATTTGTGAAATAATCCCATTTTTTTTTCTTTCACAAAGTTAGAACACCATAAGTATTTTGTAAAAATAGATTTTATAATAAAGTTATTAGCAAAATAATTTTATAAGAAAATTTATTTGTAAAATAATTATGCATGGTCGCACGAGCGATTATAAATTACATTGTGCGACTATGAAATGATCACTATAATAATTTTTTGACTATAAATTTATATTATGCCATTATTATAGTTGCATAAAGTAAATTAAATGTGATCATTTTGTAAATTTTACTAATTTATATTATTGACAAATTTCTCAAACAACATAACTTGTTTTTTTTTCTTTTTTCATAATATTACAATATATCTTGATCTCCTCAATACTCCCCAATTATAAAAATCTAATGCTGTGAAAAAAGGGAGGGGCGTATTGTGAATACTGAATAGGACATATCATTTGACTTAATTTTTTTCAAAACATTTTTTTTCAAAGTAAATATTATTTTAGATACATTTTGTAAAAAATATTATTAGGACATTCTATTTTGTTAAATGACAAAATAGATTTTGTATTTTTTATATTTGTACAAGTAAGACTCTGAACTAATTTTTTGTCAAAATAAAACTTAATAATAATTTGATCTAGAGATGTTATGACAAAACTGGTTATATTTTCTATATCTGTTCGTATTAGAAATTATCTTAAAGTTAATTATATTAAAAAATAAAATTATTAAAAATTAAGTTCAGAGTCTTATTGTTACTATTTTAAAAAATATAAGATTTATTTTATAATTTAACAAAATAAAACTCTAATTAATAATTTTTACATAATACACGATTTAAAATGGTATTTATTTATTTTAAGGATGAAGTAAAACATCTCATTTGAGTTATGAGTGAACGAGAGGGCGAGTTTCCTAGCCAAAAATGAAAAATTAGCTCGAGGACACGCGTCACAGCAGAGGGTATGTTCCCGGCTAGTAGTCGGTTAACCCGAAATTGTTGGGTCGATGGGCTTGAGTCGCTTGACTATTGTATTTGATCAGCTAATGGTGCAACAACGACGTGTCGTTTACATCAAAATTCCAACCCAAGACTGGTTTTCCCTTACTTGAGGCTTGAGCTGGGCAACAATCCCAGTGTGAGTCGAAATGGAAGGAGAAGAAGCAGAGGAGCTCACCACCTGGTGCAGAGAAACGGTGCCTAAGGTTTTCAGAATCGTAAGCACCAGATTGCCTCAGAGGGAGCTTGTTTCTCTTTTGCTCGTCAGCCCATGGATTTATCGCACTTTGGCCTCCTACCCTTCTCTTTGGCTGGTACTGTTTACACCTTCCCAATTTCTAATCTTTATGCTTTTTTCTTTTCTTTTTAGTATATAGATTTTGTAATCTGGGTTTTGGTTCCTGTTTCAGGCTATTGATTTTCGAGAGAGGAGTAATGCTGGGAATTTGCTTATTTCTGCTCTTTCCTTGGTTTGTCTTCTATAAATTTTACTTCATGAGATGTTATCTTTACTTGGCCAACAACTAGTATTGAACGGTCAAAGATAATGTATTTAGCAAAGATTTTCTTTTTAAGTGATGCTATATTCAATCTCTTGTGTGAAATTGTTAAATTCTTCACGCAAAGAAGGAAAAGAGAGGTACATTCAGATTTAGTAATAGAGGGTTACTTAGTTTGGTCTTCACATCAGTGAAGCAAACTATGTGTATCACTGTTTATACTTACTTTATGTTCTGAACTTTTAATGATTTTCTTTAAGTATTTCATTGTTGTTAATTAACTTAATTTCATGGTGCCATATTTATAGCCGAGATATCAGCATGTGAAGCAGGTAAACCTTGAATTTGCACAAGATATTGAAGAAAAACATCTTGAACTGGTTAAGAGCAAGGTAAAACACCTGACCATAAAAAATGATTTCGAAAGGGATCATGAGTTTACCCTTGCCTACTTTCAACAATAATTTGATTGCTTGATAATTGAAGTCCTAACCTTTAATATTATTATTTTTCATCTTCTGCTGCAATTAAGGCTCTTGCATTATCCTTAACTTGTTTCACTGTAATATATGTATAGCACAACGGATTCCATATAATGCACTAAGGTTTTAGATTTTTGCTCATAGAAAAATGATTATGTGGTGGAGTTGGTAATTATAATTAAATATTGTTTTGTGAAAAATTTATCCTGCAAATTACATTGTTTTTCTATCAATGAAATTGACTCTTAAGCATCTTTGCAGTGTTCAAGTACACTTCAAAATCTGGAATCTTTAAATCTTAATGGTTGCCAAAAGATTTCTGATAAGGGAATTGAAGCTATAACAAGTGTATGTCCTAAACTGAAAGTCTTCTCTATCTACTGGAATGTCAGGTACATAGATTTAGCCTTCTTCAAAACAATATGTATACTGTAGAGTAAACCGAACATTTCCCTAAATAAATATATGAATTGAATTCCAGGGTGACAGATAGTGGTATAAGAAGTTTGGTGAAAAACTGCAAACATATCAATGATCTAAACTTAAGTGGCTGTAAGGTATGTTATTACTGCTGTCCGTCCTACTTTCTGCATCTTAGATAATGCTTTAATTTACTTAGTCACAGATTCACAGTTCAAACTTCATAAACCACAGTTGGAGTTGATGAAACATGAACATGCAATTGAATTTGAGCTATTAAAATTTATTGTTCAAGTGCCCTCATTATTTAAAGAATTTAACGTGACAATTGCAGAATATTTCAGACAAAAGTTTGCGATTTGTTGCTGATCATTACCCAGAAATAGAGTTTTTGAATTTGACCAGGTATTTAAAATATTTCTGACGTGATTTATATTGAAATAGATTGAAATGTTATTGGTAAAACTTAGAAGATTCCGTTTTTAAGTTTTCACTGTGTTCCCATACACAAGTGTAGAAAATAGTGAATCGAATTATATGTATATTTCATAGAATAGTACATATTTATATACAAAGCTAGGAGACTAGGAAATAGGAAACTACCAACAAAATAGGAAACTACTAAATACAAGTTACCCTAATTCTTTTACACCTAATATACAGCTAATTCTCTAACACTCTCCCTCAAGCTGGAGCATAGATGTTAATCATGCCCAGCTTGTTACAAAGATAGTCAATCCGCACCCCATTCAAAGCTTTTGTAAAAATATCTCCTAGTTGTTCTCCGGTTTTCACATATCCTGTGGAGATCAGACCTTGTTGAATTTTCTCACGAACAAAATGACAATCGATCTCAATGTGCTTAGTTCGCTCGTGGAATACGGGATTCGAGGCAATATGAAGAGCAGCTTGATTATCACACCATAATTTTGCTGGAATAGAAGTCTTAAACCCGAATTCAGTCAAAAGCTGATAAATCCATATTACCTCACACACGGACTGGGCCATAGCTCTATATTCTGATTCAGCACTGGATCTAGATACAACATTTTGTTTCTTACTTTTCCAAGAGACCAGATTGCCACCAACAAATACACAATATCCTGAAGTGGATCGTCTATCTACCTTGGAGCCTGCCCAATCTGCATCAGAAAAACACTCAATCTGGGTATGTCCATGATCCTTGTAAACTATACCTCGTCCTGGTGCTCCTTTTAAGTAACATAAAATTTGTTCTAATGCTGCCCAATGATGAATTGTTGGGGAAGACATGAACTGACTGATAACACTAACTGGAAATGCAATATCTGGACGAGTCACAGTTAAATAATTCAACTTTCCAACTAACCTGCGATATTTCTCAGGATCTTCAAATGGTTTCCCATCACGTGTAAGATGCACAGCTGGATTCATTGGAGCATTGCAAGGTTTTGATCCCAATTTCCCTGTCTCAGTTAGCAAATCAAGTACATACTTTCTTTGAGACAGAAAAATACCTTGTTTACTCCGAGTAACTTCAATCCCCAAGAAATACTTCGAGTTCCCCTAAATCTTTCGTGTTAAACTGGGTGTGAATGAAAGACTTAAGGGATGAGATGCCTTCGCATCATTTCCAGTAATAACGATGTCATCAACATACACCACTAACAAAATGATACCAACATTTGATCTTTTATAAAACACAGAATGATCTGACTTACTTTTCAACAAACCAAACTTCTCAACAACCTGACTAAATTTACCAAACCAAGCACGAGGGCTTTGTTTCAATCCATATAAAGATTTGCGAAGATGACAAACTCGCCCTAACTCCCCGAGCAACAAACCCGGAGGTTGCTCCATATATACTTCTTCCTCAAGATCTCCATGAAGAAAAGCATTTTTAATATCAAGCTGATGCAAAGGCCAATGATGAGTAGCTGCCATGGAAATGAACAGTCGAACAGATGTGAGTTTAGCAACAGGAGAAAAAGTATCACAATAGTCCACTCCATAGGTTTGAGCATAACCCTTGGCAACAAGACGGGCCTTTAAGCGAGCAACTGTGCCGTCTGGATTGAATTTAACCGTGAACACCCATGTACACCCGATGGCCTGTTTTCCGGAAGGTAAATCAACCAAGACCCAAGTACCATTCGCAACCAAAGCATTCATCTCTTCTATCATTGCAGCAAGCCAACCAGGATGAGACATCGCTTCTCGATCAGTTTTAGGAATAGTGATAGAATCAAGAGAAGCAATAAAAGAACAAGAAGAAGAGGAGAGATGATTATAAGACACAAAAGAAGTAATAGGAAAAGTACATTGACGTTTACCTTTACGTAGTGCAATGGGAAGATCATCTGAGATGTCCAGATCTGATGACGAAGATGCAGGTGCAGGACATGAAACAGGAGGTGGAGGAGGGGGGCGCCTGGTGTACACTATAGGAGGCCGAGGGAGTGGTGGAGGTGGTAGAGGTGGTGGAGGTGGTGGAGGTGTAGACATTGTGGGGGTGACGACCGAGGCAGGTGAAGGAACAAGAGACCCGCCAGAACATGGAGCAGGCGCATAGGATGTGACAGAATAAACCAACAAATCATCATCCTCCCCCTGACTAGTAGAAGTAGTGGAAGATGAAAAATAAGGTGTATTTTCTACAAAAGTAACATCAATAGAAACAAGATATTTGTTGAGATCAGGACAGTAACACCTATACCCTTTCTGAAGACGAGAATAACCAAGAAAGACACACTTTAGTGCCTTAGGGTCTAATTTGGTGACAGATGGACGGACATCGCGAGCAAAACAAACACTACCAAATACTCGCGGAGCAACTGGAAATAATGACTTATTAGGAAAAAGAATTTTAAATGGAATTTCACCATTAAGAACAGAAGAGGGCATGCGATTAATAAGAAAGCATGCCGTGGAAACTGCATCGGCAAAATAGGAAACTACTAAATACAAGTTACCCTAATTCTTTTACACAATTGTGAACTTGTTGCGATCAGATAATTTGACAGTGTACTTTGTTGCTATTAAATTTGATTTGGTTGACAGTACTCATCTGATGGATGTTCCTGCATTTCCTTTTAAAACGTTTCTTTTCTTTTCCCTTTTATAATGTATTCCAAACAAGTAGGAATTAATGAATTTATATAGGGTGAATATCAACAAGTGGCAAAGAAACCAGTATTATACTTTACAGTGCTTTCATTTAGCAACTTGGTGGTTTTAGGTGTGTCAAGTTGACAGATTCTGGCTTGCAGCAAATACTGCTGAGTTGCTCTTCTCTCCAAAGTCTCAATCTTTATGCCCTCTCTAGGTAAAATTTAATGGAGTTTTTGCATTGGCTTTTAAGTGTTATCCTTCTTGTTGGGGTATAATTTGCTATGTTTCAATTTCTCAGTCTCTCAGATGACACTTACAAGAGCATATCGCTTCTATCCCATCTCAAATTTTTGGATCTATGTGGTGCACAGGTAAGATCTCAGGCATTCCTAGAATACAACTCTATTGTATTTATGAACTGAAGACTGATCCTGGTTGATGGTTTTTATTTTCAGAATCTCTCAGATGAAGGAGTGTTCTCCATAGCCAAGTGTCATAGCCTCGTCTCTCTCAATTTGACTTGGTAACTGGAACTGCTAACCGTCTAAACTGTATTTGATGCAACATTCTTGAATAGTTTCATAAAAAAAAATTACATTTTTCTGGTAGGTGCATACGTGTCACTGACGCAGGGGTCATAGCCATTGCAGAGGGTTGCACCTCACTTGATTTTCTGAGGTAATTTTCATATCGAAGTTGGTAGATTTTACATGTGGGATGCATTATATTAGGTTCACTTAGAAGTTGGTAGATTTTATTTGCATCTTTCTCTCTCCCTCTCCAGAAGAAAAAAAGGGTTGTTTTTCTGAGTTATTTTGGAATGAAACATGAGCTCTCTTATATTTGTTACATACTATCAATCTGGGGATTCTACTGATGTGGAAGTAAACAAGGTGAAAATATTTGGGGTTCCCTTGGCCAAAATACGTATCCATTGCAGCAGTAAGAAATAGGAATAGAATAAGTTTTTTCTGTCAAGTGAGAAAAGAGCAACACAATTTAATGCCATGTTTGAATAATATATAATGTTTATTGACTCTCTTGGCAAGTTAGTTAGTTTGTTTTAGAGTGTAATGACTATCAAATATTGCAGCTTATTTGGAATAGTGGGAGTGAGTGACAAGTGCTTGGAGGCCTTATCAAGGTCTTGCTCTGATAAACTTACCACACTGGATGTGAATGGCTGTATTGGGATTAAGGTAATTTTTTTCTCACACCCATTTTCCATAAATTATTATTATTAAATATATTACATAAACGACCTACTTATATATTTAAAATATAATATAATTTTTTTTCCACAACTCCAAAATAAATAACATATCTTTTTATATATCAATTAATTTGATCATTTTTAAGATATTATTTTGTGCACACTTCTAATTTTACGAGCATGGAAATTGATTAATGTGATTTTCTAATAATTTTGGTTCTAATAGAATAATTTTTTTAAGAAAATTAAATTATTTGTTCTTATTATATATTAAAAAGTTGTGATTAGATTTTTAAAATTGGACAAATTAATATTTATAATTGAGAGTACTAAATATATTTTAATTTTATTTAAATAGTAAATTATAAAAGGTAGAAAACATTTTTAGAAAGTATATGAAAAGAAAGTTGGAAAATTTGTTACTTATTTATATGGAAAAGAAGGCGGTGTTAAAAGGAAAAATCTCATTTTAGATCCTGTATTTTGTAAAAGTTACTAATTGGACTATCTATTTTGTTAAATGACAAAATGTACTTTATATTTTTTAAAAAGGTAAAAATAAGATTTTGAGTTCAATTTTCAACAAGTTTAATTTTTAATATAACCAACTTTAAGACAATTTCTAACACGAGCAGTTTTATCATAATATCTTTAAATTAGATTATTATTAAGTTTATTTTGACGAAAAATCAGTTTAGGATCCTATTGTACAATTTTAAAAAATACAAAGTCTATTTTATTATTTAATAAAATAGAAGGTTTAATTTATAATTTTTGTAAAATATAAAGTTTAAGATGGTATTTACTCCAAAAAAAATAAAAATAAAATATAGGTGTACATAGGAGAGCCCTTTCATAATTTGTTTTTGATATGAATTATATTTAATTTTGTAGAAACGAAGCCGAAACGATTTACTTCAGCTGTTCCCACACCTGAAGTGCTTCAAAGTACACAGCTGACATCTTGAGGCGTTGGAGTTTATAGATTCTAAGCTTCATTTCATTTCATGCCCATTCTTTTCATAAAATTGAATAGGAAGATTTTGTATAGTTTTCTTTATTAATTAATGTTGTATTCACTATCCAATGATAAATTTAAGTTTTGAAGTCCATGTCTAAGGTTATTGATTTGCTAATTCCCGGAAAATAACTGAAGTGATTTCATACTTATCAATGTTTTACTATGGGAAATTTGATTTTATATACTTAAAAAATTAAAAAAATTTATAATTAAACCAAAAACTTAAACCCTAAAAAAACTATGACTTTTTTTTTTTTTCAAAACTCTAAAAATACCCCCTCACAATTCACCAATTCTCTCTCTGCATCATCATCATCTCTCTCTCTCTCTCTCTCTCTCTCTCTCTCTCTCTCTCTCTCTCTCTCTCTCAACCACCTCCGACCTCCATCCTCCGACCTCCGACCCTAACCACCACCTCCGACCACCCGCACCAACACTCTCGACCCAACCCCACTCTCTCGGATCACCCAAAAGTCGCACCCCCTCAGCCCACTCTCTCTTCCTCTCTTTGAAATCGCAAAAAAAAAAAAAAAAAAATTTCTCCCGAGTCCGATGGTCGGACCCATCGGACCCCATGGTCCGACCATCGGACCCTAATCTCTCTTCCTCTCTCTGAAAACGCAAAAATAAATAAATAAATAAATAAAAATAAAATATATAGGTCTGATGGTCGGACTATTGCGTCCAATGGGTCCGACCATCGGACCTGGGGGAATTTTTTTTTTTTTCCTGCGATTTCAGAGAGAGGAAGAGAGATTGGGGCTGAGGGGATGCGACTTTTGGGTGGTCCGAGAGAGTGGGGCTGGGTCGAGGGTGTTGCTGCGGGTGGTCGGAGGTGGTGGTGAGGGTCGGAGGTCGGAGGTCGGAGGTGGTAGTGAGGGTGGGCGGTTGGGATGCGAGAGAGAGAGAGAGAGAGAGAGAGAGAGAGAGAGAGAGAGAGAGAGAGAGAGAGAGAGAGAGAGAGAGAGAGAGAGAGAGAGAGAGATGGTGCAGAGAGAGAATGGGTGAATTGTGAGGGGGTATTTTTGGGGTTTTGAAAAAAAAAATCATAGTTTTTTTAGGGTTTATGTTTTTAGTTTAATAATAAATTTTTTTTAATTTTTTAAGTATACAAAATCAAAATTCCCTTTACTATTCTCTTATAAATAGTAATGTTATATACACTAAAATTGCACTTTTGTTTACACAATAATTCATATTTAACTTTTTGAGATTTTTACATAAAAGTACCTAAAATTGTATTTTTTTTTTATATATTTTTATTTTTTTTAACAAGAATTTTACTTGTATTTTTTTTCTTTAGAAAACAACGTTATTTTTATGTAGTAGCAACGTGAAAATAATATTGTTTTGAAAAATGAAAAATAATTGTACGCATTTTTGTAAAAAAAAAAAAATAATTAAAATTTGTAAAAATGGTGAAAAATTATAGATTTGTATTTTTGTAATTTTTTTTGTCTTTTTAGTATTTATAAAAAAAAATCTCTAATTTAATTATAGAGAATTAGAACAATATAATGATAGGCTCTTGTTATTCGTGTTGTCGAATGGAGGCCTAATAGACATCGGGTCCATCACTGGGCCTAAGAAGATTCGCCTAGCAATTTTCACCAACTGTAAGGGTGAATTTGGACGGCATGTTCGAATTAGATATAGGACTAATTCTATAGTTCACGAGTCAATATTATTTCGCTAGAAAAACCTTTCAGTATTACACAAGTATTTGTCCACTGTTTATGAACCTTATTTCTTTCCTTAGCTTGTAAGAAATGAATTTTAAGCCATTTACATGAAGGATTATAGTTATATTTATAGACTTAGGGTTTTTATGTAAATGTGGCCCACTAATAGGATAAATACAAATAATATAGAGACATTTGGGTAATTTAATGAGGCCCAACCTGTGAGGCTATTATTATCTGCTTACATGAAATTTGTTTGACCACAAGTAGAAAACGTGCATCATTTTTGCATGTAATAAATGAAATTTAATAACTGCTTGACAATCACTATATTTCTTTATACATAATGCTTGATTTTTGGAGTTAACCTTAGAAACAAAGGCTTGATATGACAGGATTCGTTATTAAATAGACACTGAATTAACCTTGATGTTTGGAAACTAATTTATCACATTTTCAAAAGTATTGCTAGTAGGTATCATATTCTTTCTTCATTGGACTCTTCTTATCGTATGGACAAGATGTCTTTTTGGAATTTGGACGGCCCGACTTAACAAATTCAATCCATTATCCTGATTGGCCCTATAAACTAAGTCTTTGGTAAATGAATTTAGGTATTGAAAGTATATGTGTCCCTCTTTCAGAAACACGAATAACATTTACTCCAAAATTTCTGAAACTCGAGAGTTGTGAAGACTTTTAGTCTTCATTCTAGATGATATGAAGACATGTGAAAATTGAAAAAATGTATGGAGCTTTTTAAATTCCAACCCAGTAGTAATGGATGACAATTTCTTACTTTTTGAATATAATTTACACATGGCATTGTTCTCTTAGCTCATGAAGATTACTCGCACTAGAAAATACGTAAAGTTTTGAATTTGCAAAACAACAATTAATCAGATCAGTAAATATCGACGCAAATATTATCATTTGAATTATCTCAATTCCGTACAGATCATTTAATGCTAATATTTCCACTTTCTAAACCCTCAAATGCTGTAGATCACTATTTTTTTTTTAAATGAAGTAAAAAACCATCTGTTTACAACCCCCTTTACATTGAGCTTGAATTTTCTGAGAGAAAAAAAAACAAAAATTATTTCTAGTGAATATCCAATTACTTGGACGAGTGCTTGCATCTTCTTCGAATTCGTTCACGATTAAAACCAGGAGCACCAAAATATTAGAATTGATTATTTTTTATTGGGAAATTTGAATTTATATCCATCTTTTATACCTAAATTAATTTTTTAAACTAATAATTATAACTATTAAAAAAATATGATCACTTTTCACTAAACCCTAAAATACCCCTCTCATTATTCTCAACCATCTCTCTCTTCCTCCTTTCTCTCTCAAAGCAAACCCAAAACCAAACTAAGAAAGCACCACCCAAATCCAACCGAACCACCGGCGTTCCACCCAAAACGCCGATCGAGCACCACCCACGGTTAACCACTGCACCCACCCACGCTAGACCGCACCCACACTCCGCACCCACGGTATTTTTCATTTTTCATGGTATTTTTCATTTTTTTAATTGTTGATTTAGGGTGAAAATGCTTTTTCTTGATAGATTTAGGTTCTGTGATTTTTTGTGTGATTTTTAGAGTGTGATTTAGTGTATTTTCATCAAAGAAGATGAAGGCCCGATGGTTGGGCCCGATGGTAGTGGATGATGTGCCAAAACGGTGAAAATTCCATGTGGTCCGATGGGTCCGATGGTCGGGCCCGATGGTGTGGCCCGATGCCCTTAATTGGGCAAAAATCTGTTCGTGGGTCCGATGGGCCCGATAGTCGGGCCCGATGGTATGGCCCGATGGTAGGGCCTGATGCCTTTAATTGGGCAAAATCTATTCATGGGTCCGATGCCCGATAGTTGGGCCCGATGCTCTTGATTGGGCAAATTTGTTCGTGGGTCCGATGGGCCCGATAGTTTTCCTGGTTCGGTGGAGATCGAGATCCCTTCGTGGATCTCCGTGGTGGTCACAACGGGTTCAGTCGGTCAAGAATGGGCGGGGGCGGTCAAGAGTGGGTGGGTGCGGTCTAGCGTCGGTGGGTGGGTGCGGTCTAGCGTCGGTGGGTGCGGTGGTTAACCGTGGGTGGTGCTCAATCGGCGTTTTGGGTGGAACGCCATGGTTCGGTTGGATTTGGGTGGTGCTTTAGTTTTGTTTTGGGTTTGCTTTAAGAGAGAAAGGAGGAAGAGAGAGATGGTTGAGAATAATGAGAGGGATATTTTAGGATTTATGGAAAAGTGATCATATTTTTTCAATAGTTATAATTATAAGTTTAAAAAATTAATTTAAGTATAAAAGATGGATATAAATTCAAATTTCCCTTTTTATTTTCCATTTTTTTCATTATGCTACTTTTTCTCTTTGCTCACCAAAATCCAAATTCTAAACCCTTCGTATTAGTAATTCATCCTCCTTCAAGGAACAAATTAGTGCACATTACATCTATTATGTATAATGAGAGCACAGAGGTCAAAAGTACACGAAAGAACGATGTTTCCTCACGTGAAAGCCAAAATTTATTTCTCACCTCATTATTATACAAAACCAACCAAACGCCCAAATATTGCCACATCTGAATTGCCCATCATAATTCCCTCTGCCCCAAGGTACTCTTTTTCCAACATTAAAAAAATTGATAAATATGCCACGCCTAATAAATATATATTCTTAATAGCCACTACATTTCGGCTTAAATAGGAGAAAATACCAACTAGTAGTCTCTTCCCTAATAAAAATGAGGATGAAAAAAAAATAAAATATTATTTCTCTTCTCCAGTTTCCTCATGCAAAGAAAACAAAAATAATTAAAAAAAAAATGAACACTGCAAAATCCTAGGAAACATGGAGACCCCGATATGAAAAAGAACGTACAATATGCAATTGACAAAAGGCCAGTTGCCTTTGGGAAAGGAAGATATGAGAGTACACAGGATGACGATTGATGATGATTATAACTAGGTTATATTGAATGGCTTGGCAGCTATATAAGAAATTTTCTATTGGAAGGAAAAAAAAGATGAGCAATTGAAAAAGGCATAATCATAATTTTTCTATGGAACAAAGGTGTGGCATCATAATACAAAGCAGATCATAGCAACCAAGGATCCCACACAAGGAGAGACCTGGAAAAGAACATGAAGCATGATCTACCATTCTTACAATAACTTATCTTTAATCCAATGGCTTCTCTCGGCCACTTTTTCCTTGGATCGATGGATAGAAGGATGTCTCCCGAACTTCGCCTGCAAACCATTGAGATTCACAAATTAACAAAACCATTCATTCTTACTCGGCGTTATCAGCGCAGAAACATACACTGTTTAAGTCTCTACTTCTCGAATGGATGAGATTTGGAGAGAAGAAAATGCTAACGTAAAAACTTGTGGAAACAATTGAAAACGTTAAAACACACCTAGAATTTTTCATTTCAAATGAGAAGGAAAAAGAGACTAAATACCAATCTGAATGTGTCAACGTCTAGGTCTAGATTTGCAGCGAAACTCAGCTAGGAGTGCTATATGATCAGAGGACCACTCTGGGGAAGGAAGAGCTGTGTCTTTCCTCAAGCTTTCCTCATCCAAGAGCTCCAATAAGGACTCCACTGTTAAAGAGTCCGCTGAAACAATGGAACAGATCATGAGATAAATAAATGGGTTTTACAGAAATAAAAACATCATAGGAAAAAACAAACTGGTATTACAAGAATTTACCTGTGTAAAATATGTAATCTAGGGTGCCAATAAAATCTCTAGTACAATTTGTAAATAAAGGTTCGTTTGTTGAAGGATCCAGTCTTCTCCTCTGCTGATCCAAACTGATACCAACGCCTGGTCTCGCAAATGATGAGTAAGCGCTCACCTGTTGCACTACTCGAGTGAGAAATAGCTCAACTTGTAGATGGCTAAAGAAGCAATGCACTATGAACAATTTCTTACCAGCGGTAGCTGATGTAACAGTTTGGTGTGCGGGCGCAATATATTAAGAGGATCAACTGCTAAATCTGGATGCAAAGGTTCTACCTTTCCCATAGCAAGAAGCGAATGAGGAGCACTGTAACAGAATTAATCAGCACCTCTAAGCAAGCAAAGAACTTGATAACAAATTCTGGACACGAGAATAAAAGTGAACAAACCTTCCAGGGGTCGAATTGAAATCTCCACAAACCAACATCGGAATATCTGCACTAGCAGCAATTTTCTCCAATCCTTTTAAAAGCGTATGAACCTAACATGAAAATAAATGAAACCATTAATTGATGTTTCAAAGAGATGACAAACTAGACCATCACATATAGAAAGCAAAAGTAAAAGATTAACTACCTGCCAGAGCTTGACATCTTTTAGATCATGGTGGACATTAACATGTGTATTTGCCTGTAAAGTAATTCATGACAAAATATATATAATATTCAGAAATGTTGTAGAAATTTTTTGCATATGAAGTTGGTAAGAATATGATCTAATTCAAAATACTCAATTACTCATAATTACAAACTCCGGTATTATTTATTTGGTGTACAATTTGGAAGGAGTAACAACATAAAGACAAGAAAATACATAATCAAGGAGAAGGAGAAATATTTGTATTAAAACCCATATATAGTACAAAACACAGCAATCACCTTCCTCTCTAACAAGTTGCCCTTGATACCCAAACAAACACTCATTAATCACAAGAAAGCACCTTTCTGGTGCCTAAAGCTCCAAAACCCCAAACAAATGAGATACTCTGGAAATAGTTTTAACGCTATCAAATAATTCTAATAAACATCACCTAATTGAGCAGGAAGGAAAATTTGCAAGTAAAAATTATTACAAAGCATATATCTGACAAACTTCAAAATTTAACAAAAAAATTGAGTTTATAATTGAAAAAAAAAAAAAACAACATAAACAAGTGAAATGCGTCACAAACCTTCAAAAGTTCCCAAAAATAAGTTAAAATTATTGACATCTGCTAATAAAACAGTAAAGAAAAAGCAAAAGTGGTCCATTACCACACAAAGCAGTTGTCGTTTCCCTGGATTTTCAGCTCCTCCCTGATTACTAAACTTTGCTTCAAGAACCACTATGAGTGCAACATTATCCTGTAAAAGGACCACCAGTTTAGCAAACTATATTACAGGTATTGGCACTCATAGTTATAACTATAATTTCCTTCAACCTACTTTAACTAATCGACTTAATGCACTTTTCTTTTGTGCGCTTGGAATCATAGCATCGGTCAAGGACTGTGCAGCCTTGTTAAATTCAACCTGCAAACAAGGACAATTTAAATTAGACAATAATAAAAGAATAAATACTACAATACTTATACTATGCAAGCACAGCTTTTATTCTCCCCCCAAAACCTCATATTTTTTGACGTGTGAAAATCTATCTCTGCGGAAAAAAGTTGCACATCCATCAATTGTCTGTGGATTTCCGTTGTAGACCTAAAACCAACAAAAGCACAATAAATATGTAGCAACAAAAATTTAAAAATTGGACATTATACCATAACACATTAGAAGCCTGAAGCAACCTCATTCGTCTTTCTCTTATATAAAGCTTGATAGCCATGTTTGTCCAGCTCAGGAGAGAAAAATTCATCAAAATGATCATTTTGAACCTGAGAGAAGCCAAGCAAACTACAGCAATTAAGAGAAGGATAATCCTATGTGCATTAATAGTTCAGATCAGAAAATTACCCAAGAGAGGAAGGAAAAAAAAAAAAAAAGAGCCCCGCAACCAAATAAAATAACAGGTGTAAACATCACAAGATGTTCAGTCAATAGTCAGCAGCCCAATAACACAAACCAAGAAGTAAATTGCATACCTCCTGAAGACAAACAATATCTGCACGGTAGCCAACTATTTCCCTCAACAGATTCTGTCTGCGATATGGCCAAGAAAGAGCCCATGAAGGACAGTAGCTGTATATGTCACTAGTGGCGTATACATCAGACAAAATATTGTATGAAAGAACAGTAAATGTTCCCGAAGATGACATGCGTCCATCCACCTCTAGCCCCATCACATCAGCTCCACATACAGGAACCAAGCGACGTGGACTAGGTGATGGCGCTGGAATGACACGGTTAGTTAATATAGTGTTAACATGTCCAACAGGTACTTTCGTTTCTGCATCCACCACGACACACTCAAACTTAAGAACATGCCCAATGTCATCAGCTGTTGGTGTGTATGTTTTCGAGCGCCCAACTTCAAACCATGTTTCACCACCATTCCTTGTGACAGCAGCCGGGTATAGAGGTGCTGATCCATTTGTCAAGCTTGGGGTTGATGCAGAACTAGATAAGCCGGTGTTGAGACTTCCAGATGATGAGCTATTGAAGCGACCAAACAACTCTTCCTCCTCATTCCCATTTTCATTCACTGCACTTGCCGCACGGTCATGAAGAACACGATGATGCTGCCACGCATCTGAAAAACACTTGGGAGAGCAATGGTAACTCTTGGCAACAGGAATTTTTGCCTTGACACAACCAAGACACTGCAGTGTGGCTTGTTCGGATGGATGTATACTACATAAGGCAACCTTTTTATCACTTTGTATACGATACCTACAAAGTGAAATAGGCAATGAACAATATGTATCAAATCAAACATTCAAATCCAAAGGAGAATTGGACATTAAAAACAACTATGACAGATTTTTTTGTCATTGAAATTAAGCACAAAATATGTTCTTTAATCCATGACTAACATTGAATTTTCAAGTTAAGCTTTAAGCCTATAAAACTTGGAAATCAATCTATTACCCCTAAGTGGATGTTTTGTTCACAAAAATAGAGTCAAACCGAATTCCCATAGTGCTAGTACAACAATTCACAGTGCTGCAGCCTGCAGCAACATGATTGTCACCCACAACCATCAGCTCCAATTACCGTAACATTAATTCCTAGGTCTCATTGACTAATTAACGTAGCAGTCAAGTTCCCAAATAGCATGAAATGTTTCAGTAGAGTAAATCCACCTTCTAACCAATAATAACTGTTACTGATAACAAGATAATGATTAGACAAACTAAAAAAAATAAGAAACAGCAAACATAGAGCTCTAGAATGCAAAACGATGAAAGCATAAGTCACAACGAAAGACTTCCCAATAAAAAAAAAAATCAATACAACAGAGACATTTCTCAACCAAAACCAATACAAAGTTCAGGTTTTGACAGAAACCCGTGTATTAAAACACGATATCCGAACCTTAATAACCCAACCCATTAACCTTGAGCTCAAAAAACTGAAATTTAAATCAATAAATCACCTAGTATACTCACCATTTGTATCTCAGGAAATGACCATCCAGCGGGGCGGACTCGGGCACATCATCGGTGGTGACGGTCTTGTCCGGGCGGCGAAGGAGCACGTAGGGCGTGAGCTCGCAGCCTACAATGGGAATATCAGAAGGAAGGTGCACACGCAGCACGCTCAGCATGCTTTTTCTTTTATTCACTCTTGGGAGCTATTATAATCGTCACAACAATGGTAAGAACCTATCAAACCCAATCCAACACCAAAATCCAGTAGGCAGATACCTGGCGGATCCGCCATTTAGTTATCCCTGATACCCGCCAGCCTTGCTCGTTAACCAAATAGCAAGAGAAAAAAGAGGGGGAAAAAAAAACCCTAGAAATCAAAATTCCCAAAAACCAAAACCTCCACGGATCGAGGGCTTAACACAAATAGACAGAGAGAGAGATTCCAAGACTATGTAAAACGAAAAATCGAGTCAGACCTAGAGAAAGAACGAAAAAAAAGCAGACACGATAGAGAGAAAGAGATGTAGAAAGAGAAAAAGCAGTACGCTTGTCCTGATTTAGGTGGATCTATTGGATAAAAGATCGAAAATTGTAGAGAGAGAAAGGTAGGGCTGGAAAAGAGAGAGAAAGAGAAGGATCGATAATTAGGGTTTTACAGAGGAAGTGATGAGAGCAGTCGTCGACCCTGCTCCGTTCCTATACCGCTATACAAGGAACCATTTTTCTTTCTTTTCTTTAATTTTTTTTTTTTTTCTATTTCTTTTAGAGAGAGAAAGAAGATGAGAGAGAAAAATAGGCCAAGTGCTTTATAGTTTATACAATATACGTCTTCGGTATTTTATCCTCTTTTAATTATTATTATTATTTATTTATTTTTGGTTTGTGCCTAAGTATATTTTTCTTTCTGCTATGCTGCATTTTGTTTGGTTTTTTTAATGGAGTGAACAATAATAATAAATAATAGTTAATTAGAATAAATAAAAACTAAATATGTAGATACAAACCGCCCAAAACCCAATAATGAATTATACAAATTATTGATACAGATTTTTTTAGATAATTTTCTTCTTTTTTTTTGTATTTTTATTTATTTCTCAATCATTTCTATTTTGAATAGTGTACTGGTATTTTTGGTTTATCGAGTGTATTTTCATGTCATTATATCGAAAGAAAAAACATTTTGGAGAAAACAAAATGGAAAGAAAATATAATAAACATGATTTGTAGCTATATTAAAAAAGTAAACAATTCGATTTTTTAGTTGTTAGAGGACGGATAATAGAATAGAAGAATGTAGATGAGTTTTAGTTTTTCTTTTCCTTTTAAAATTATATTGCATCTAATTTTAATCATTTTTATTTTATATAAAGTATATATTTTTAATTTGTTTTAATTTTTTTTATTTTTTTATTATATTTTTAAAAAATATACTTATAAAATAAAATATTAAGACAAACTAACTATTAATATTAATATAAAATAATGTAAAAAAAAATATTAAAAGTAAATTTTAAAAACTAATTTAAATTAATTATTGTTTAATATTAAGGTGAACCTTGCAAATAAATTCCATAATAATATGTGTGTTATAAATATTAATAATTATGTGGATGTCCAAATTTTTTATTTATTACCATGAATTGTAATCAACATTCCTCTTTTCCTTAGTTTCCCTTTTTCTTAGTTTCTTAATATCCCACTCTTGTATTTGTATAAATAGGGGTTCACCCCATTGGAATAAACAACTCAGAAATTCTCATTCACTTTCTCTTTCTCTCTTCATCTTCTTCTTCTTTCCTCTCATCTACTTTATATTATTTTATAACACGTTATCAGCACGAGTCTCTGCCCAAGCTTCAAGCATGAGTCTCTGCCTAAGACCCAATGTAAGTATTTTGTTAAAGTTCTTGAATTGTTTCAAAGTCACGATACACTAAATATATATTTATATATATACTCATCTGACTGAAACAATTTCAAGAATCATTTGGTTTCTTTTTTCTTTTTATCTATATATCTATATATTATATGTATGTATATGTTTTTATATATTTATTATTAATTTCATATATATATATTATGTTCTTATCATTCATAATATTTATAATATATGTGTGCCTATGATATGATAGAGAAAATTTATATAAATTATACATATATCCAAAAGATTATATTATTTTATAACACGTTATCAGCACGAGTCTCTGCCCAAGCTTCAAGCATGAGTCTCTGCCTAAGACCCAATGTAAGTATTTTGTTAAAGTTCTTGAATTGTTTCAAAGTCACGATACACTAAATATATATTTATATATATACTCATCTGACTGAAACAATTTCAAGAGTCATTTGGTTTCTTTTTTCTTTTTATCTATATATCTATATATTATATGTATGTATATGTTTTTATATATTTATTATTAATTTCATATATATATATTATGTTCTTATCATTCATAATATTTATAATATATGTGTGCCTATGATATGATAGAGAAAATCTATATAAATTATACATATATCCAAAAGATTATGTATTATCGATAAAATATTGCATATATCCTAAAGATTATGCATCATCGATAAAATATTGCATATATCCTGAAGATTATGCATTATTGATAAAAAAAATTGTATATATCCTGAAGATTATGCATCCTCGATAAAATATTGCATATATCCTAAAGATTATGCATCATCGATAAAATATTGCATATATCCTAAAGATTATGCATCATCGATAAAATATTGCATATATCCTAAAGATTATGCATCATCGATAAAATATTGCATATATCCTAAAGATTATGCATCATCGATAAAATATTGCATATATCCTGAAGATTATGCATCATCGATAAAATATTGCATATATCCTGAAGATTATGCATCATCGATAAAATATTGCATATATCCTGAAGATTATGCATCCTCGATAAAATATTGCATACATCCTGATGATTATGCGTCCTCAATAAAATCTTGCATATATCCTGAAGATTATGCAAACGTAATATTCATTATATAGTTGATGAATATATAATGAAAGAGATGAATACATATTTATATATATGTTCTTGTATTCTTTGAGGACAATGAAAAATAATCTAATATCGATATAGATTTTGACAAACATTTTCTGAAGTAAATGTTTTATATTTATCGAAGAAAAAAAATGATTGTATTTATGTGAATACAACTAAAGAATCATTAAAAATGATTATTATTGATGCAATTTTATAGTGGGTTTTGAATACCCAAAAAGAATGTTAAAAAAGTTGCATTGAAACATTAAAGTATAAGAATAACAATGAGCATGACTAATGTTATTTAAATACATGAGGCAGTATTTATTGTTCATCATTCCCTGCAGAGAATGATACGAATTGAAGTCAATCACTTTTAAAGATTCCTCGTATTAGTCATGTTATTATACATTGTTATTACTTGCAATGTTGGAAATTATTGAATCTGACATATGTTAAAGATTAAATTTTGCATACATCTTGGAGACTATGCAAAAATTGCATTCATATATTCTTTGAAATATCGTAAAAGAAATTGTTGAATAATTTCTTATATTTTTTATGGATGAACAAGTAATAAATTTTTAAGAAATTTATAATAATGTTCTACTTGTTCAACGTCATTCCCCGAAGTGAATGTAATGATTTTAAATAATCAATGACATTATTTACTACTCAAATATTTCCAGAAAAAGTGGAAACAACTAAAAGATGAGATACCACACATAATCAAAGTGCATGAAATTTATATATCATGTGTGGAATTTAATAATAGTGGTCGCGTACCTGTAGTACGGACATACTTATAATCAAGATAAAAGTATACTTGATTATTTAATAGAATGTGAATTGTACAAACTTATTGTACATTTAGAATATTTAAATATCATTACCTAAAGAGAATGAATAGACATGAAATTCTATTTCAAAGAATATAGATTTCACATATATTGGCAATGCCAGAAGTAAATTAATATATACATATTTTATTATTTCTTGAAATCAATAGTTTCAAACTATTGTTGGTACATGATATGTAAATATATAGTTACTATATAATTCAGTTTGCATATTCCCAAAAGTGGATACATAATTTACTAATATTTGTTAATGATCCAATACAATCAAAGTGATAAAGAATCACAAAATGATTAGTTGAAAAGCTTCCTGAAGAAGTCTTACATACAATTGCTACTTTGAGTAGTAAAATGTCTTTGTATGTACCTAGATGTATAACTTTTATCTAGTTATGAAAGTAATAAGAGATAACTTATTATATGTACTGATTGTACATTTAAATATATAATATATCAAGTCATGATAATTAGACTGATGAATAGTCTATTAATAAATTAGACGACTTGTTAAAAAGATACCAAGAAACATGAATGATATATTATGGTTATATCTATTTGACCATTATAACAACATGATAAAGTTGTCATGTACATTTTATATTATACACATCATTGAATTGATGATAGTGATTCCTGAAGAAATATAAAGTTTGATAAACATAATAGTGACTCCTGAAGAGTGTATATGTTTTGGAGAATAATATAATTATATTATTCGTGTATATAAAATGAAACTTGTAATGATTATGTTGTAATGAATTTACATTACCTTTTGAAAGTTTCATTGAAATACAAATTATAGTGAACCTGAAGTTCATGAATTGAATTTTTTGACATGATCAATCATATGCAATAAATTGTCAAAGAATTTGACTAAATTTTGTTGAAGAACCAGAAGATTCTTCTCATTGTTAATTTAGGCTCAAAAGAAGAATGTGCATATATTTGCACATAGAAAATATTTAAATTATATTTCTTTAACAGTCTTGAGCAATTATTAGATTTTTATTGCATAGTTTCTTATCGATGTGATAAGATTATATGATCATGCATTTACAAAATGTGTAAATTTATGTATTTCTAATTATACACGTATGACTCATTCTTAGAAATGAATTAAGTTCATAAGTATTGAACTTGAAACTGAAGTTATTGAACCTGAAGTTCAATGTCATATATATGAGTTTAAACAGATATTGATTCATTGTGATATATTGAAATCCCTACAGGTGTATTAATATTATTAGATATCACAATTTCTTAAAATTCTCTCGATCAGGGGGAGAGAAGCAGTTGGGATCGATGATAATTTTTGAAAAATGATCCTTGCACAAAGTTATAAGAACGATATAGTTCAAAATGATATATACCAACTGCAAATCAATATTATTCAAAGTTGAGATAGAATGAGTTGAAAACGCCTGAAGCGTAAATGAACAATGTAGAAATTATTAATAAATGTTCATTTGATTTGCCCTGAAGTTGTTAAATCTAGAGGTACTCATGGAGATACCTTAATGTTATAAAGTATTAAAATGATAACCGTGATGAAAACGGTACTCGAAGAGACTCCCAAGAGAAGTTAGACATAACACATTTAATCATAATTGAATCCCTGAAGTGATTCGTTATAGGTACCTATAAATGATAAACATATTTGAAAAATATGTAATTTAAAGAGATCTCTATAAGTTATGTCAATATGGGAGGAAATTATCATTTATTGAAATTTTTGTCGACAATAAATATTGAATGTTTGCATATGCAATAAACTAACATGAGATAGCAAGGATCATGGTATTAGATTTGTCGAGAATCATCGACATACATTTTGATTTTTGGCCAAAATATTATGACGCAATCCAGACAAATTTACTCACATAAAGTGAAGTAAGACCTGTAGGGTGTGCAAATAAATATTTCTAATGAGAAATTTGCATATATGTATTTGTACATAATAAATTGTTGTACAAAGTTTGCATAGACATGAGATTGATGGAAGTAAGGCTTAAATATTGAGAAAATATAATCATGATTTGATTATAGCCTGGAATATATTTTATGAGGATTTATAAGCGTCACATAAATGTTGCAACAAAAGGTTATTTATTTGGAGCTCCTAATATAGTGAGAATTTGAAATAAGCCTTATCTAAAAATTCTAGAAGAATTTAATACATGTCTTAAGTGATATAAATTCAAAGTCGCGCGTACTATATGACAAAGATCTTTGTATGAAATAAAGACATGTAAGTAAATTATTATTTGAAAAATACCTATGGTTGTCTATGCAATATAAATACGTAAAATATACGTTGTGATAGACTCTTGAAGAGTTTTTGATTAATTGAAGAACAAACTTTTATTTCTTTTGTATTTCGAGAAATATTAATGTATAAAGTTTGTTCATTAGTATTGAAGTCTTGAAGTACTTCATATGTATCAAGAATTATAGATATATGATCATTTGATATGGAAATTAAGATCATAAAACAAGATGGAACAAATATATGGTCTTGGAGTACCATCATTGTCACAAATGAAAATTTATAGTACCATTAATGTGTTATGTTCATATCTACTTGAAATTTTAAATTTTAGTATGAACAAAGTTGTATACACACATGAATGATACAATTAGTTGGATAAAGACTAATGTTCCACGAACCCCTCATCTATAATTTAGAAGTCCATACATACTCTGGAAGAGTTATAGAAAATATATGATCAAAGATTGTATATGATGATATTTTAAAAGTGATAACAATAATCTTATGAGATATATTATCACCAAAAGAATTATGGATCATACGTGCATGAGGGGGAGACATATTCATGTTGCACTCTTTTTCCCTTAGCTCAGGTTTTGTCCCACTGGGTTTTCCTAGCAAGGTTTTTAACGAGGCAACTTGCAAATAGTTATGATAATGAAATATATATTGTACTCTTTTTCCTAGCTCAGATTTTGTCCCACTGGGTTTTTCTGGCAAGGTTTTTAACGAGACAACTATAAATCATGTTAACATACTTGCATTTTATGAAGCAAGTAGAGAATGTGTGTGAGTGAGATCATTGACATAGCATATTCGGGAAACATATGGATTGCACTCAATAAAGAAGTATCAACCCAAGCAATTCTCTATGGATAATACTGCTTGCATCGTTCAACTAAAAGGAGGTACATTGAAGGAGATAGAGTTAGAACACATTTCACGAAATTCTTCTTTATACGCTTCAAGAAAATGCATATTGGTGTTCAACATATTCAATCAAGTGTCAATCTTACAAACTTATTCACAAAGTTATTACCAACATCAACATTTGAGAAGACGGCAGACAAGATCGAAATTCGTCGATTAGAAGATCTCCACAAATGCCTAAATGAGGGGGAGGGAGTTAGTTTACACTATACTCTTTTTCCTTTGACCAAGTTTTCAGCAAGATTTTTAATAAGGCAGCTATTATGGACATCCAAGGGGGAGTGTTATAAATATTAATAATTATGTGGATGTCCAAATCTTTTATTTATTACCATGAATTGTAATCAACATTCCTCTTTTCCTTAGTTTTCCTTTTTCTTAGTTTCTTAATATCCCACTCTTGTATTTGTATAAATAGGGGTTCACCCCATTGGAATAAACAACTCAGAAATTCTCATTCACTTTCTCTTTCTCTCTTCATCTTCTTCTTCTTTCCTCTCATCTACTTTATATTATTTTATAACAATGTGCATATTAAAATTATTTTACTCTCTCTAAGGTATTTATTGTTTTAAGAAAAGTAACAACTTTCAAAAATATGGTAGATTGTGTATCTTATACTAAACAAATACATTAATACACAATATATTATTTTTCTTTTTAACAACAGAAAAAATTCTCAATATATTTACTAATCGTATGTATAAACTCAACAAAAAAAAACATGTATATATGCATAAAATAAAGGCTAATTAGGATTTTTGTCTCCTGAACTTTGACATGTACTAAATCATGTCTCCTGAACTTTTAAGGTCGTTAAAAATACTCCTTCATTATTGAGATTGTTGGATTTAAGGACTTTTGTCTAATTTCATTCAATTTTACTATTTCAGTGATTGTTTATGTACTAAACCATATTCCACAGACTTTGATATCTACCAAATCATGCCCTTCGAACTTTGACATATACTAAATTATGTCCCCTGAACTTTCATCCATGTTAGATTTTTTTACTAAAATTAGAAAAAAAAATTCTTAAATCCAACAATCTCAATAGTTCAGGGGGCATTTTCAATGACCTTAAAAGTTCAAGGGACATGATTTGGTACATGTCAAAGTTTAGGGGGCGAAAATCCTAATTAAATCTTGTATTTTTTAAAATATTACTATCAGAGCTCTAAAATCAAAATATTCTTAAATATAACTAAATTCGCCTTACTTATCATAAAAGTTATATTATTTGAGTATTGACTCTACATTTTTAAAAATTCTATTTTGTAAAAAAAAAAATATTTTAAAAGTTATTGTAAGGGAAATTTGATTTTCTATACTTAAAAATTTTTAAAATTTTTTCCCTAAATACATACTTAATAATATTGGTCATATATGACCACATTCCTAATATCCCACAAATACCCCTCCCATTTGAAAAAAAATCAAAAACTCAAATCATCCATCCATGGCTGCCTCATCCCGAACCTCTCTCTCCCTCTCGCTGACCACGGCTTCAGCGCCCGACCACCACGCCCAGCCACCGACGACTACCCACCACCCCGACTACGCACGACCACCGTCCGAACCATGCACGACCCAGCCCCTTCTCTCGGACCCAGCCCCTCTCTCTCTTCCTCTCTCTCAAACCGGAAAAAAAAAAAAAAAAAAACCAGAGGTCCGATGGTCGGACCCAATGTGTCTCTTTGTTTTCCTCAAACTGAAAAATAAAAAAATAAAAAAGCACATGGTCCCAAGAAGTCTTCTCCAATACCAACGTTTGCATTGGAAACCAAAAATGGCAAACCCAAGAACTCTTCTCCAATAACTGGAATTTGTGCTTTTTTTTTGTTTCAGTTTGAGGAAAACGAAGAGACACATTGGTCCGATGGTCGGACCCATGGTCTGATGGGTCCGATTGGTCGGACCCCATCGGACCATGTGCATTTTTTTTTTTGGTTCGGTCCGAGAGAGTGACAAAGTAGATAGAGGGGGGTATTTTTGGGGTTTTAAAAAAAGTGTCATATTTTTTGTAGTGTATAATGTATTGGTTTAAAAAAAAAATTAAGTTTTTTAAGTATAGAAAATCAAATTTCCCTATTGTAATTACTATATTATTAACTACATGACTTAATAAACATGATCACAAACTTGTTTAAATAATAATGAATACTCTATTTATGAAGTTCATAAAAATTGTTGGGGCATTTTCTTTTAATAAAAGCTATATATTAGGGAAAAAAAAAAGTAGTCTGACCTCATGGTCATTACAAAAGATAACATTCGAAATAGTAGAAACTTCTACCATACCGGAAGCATTGTTAACAAAAGCTCATTTGGCTACATTATAGGCTGCAAAATTACAGTTTCTAGTAATAAAATAAAAATTACAGCTAGTCATAAAAGTAGAGAGATGCTTGCATTGTCTTGTATAGTTCTCAATCCCCTAAAAAGATTCGACACCTTTTGGGTTCTTGTTAGGGCATTGGTGAGTCTAAAAAAGATAACAAAAAATTCATAATAGTCATATCTATTAATACAAGTTAATATCAAATATAATGTTGTATTAAATAATACTAATACAATATAATACGACATACCAAACAAGCCGTAATTGTGAGATTTAATACAAGTGTCACGCAGCTAAACCCATATATTTATTATTTGAAATATATGTATAGCAATTGTCCCCTAAGAAGTATTTTTAAATTTGAAAAGAATTTTTACTCATTACCTTGGAGAATGTATCGTTCTTTACGGGCTCGTTTGGTACGCCGTATAAGGTCTGTATTGTATTAAATAATAAATTACACTATGTTTGGATAAAACAATGTATTGTATTAATTATTACGATCAAAATTTTTAATACAATATAATTTGTATTATTTAATACATAATAAATGGTTCGTATTAGTTTGTACTATAATATTTATAAAGGATTTGGGGTCAATCTCAATCTCCGACCCGGACTC
Source organism: Cannabis sativa (assembly GCF_029168945.1). NCBI lineage: Eukaryota > Viridiplantae > Streptophyta > Magnoliopsida > Rosales > Cannabaceae > Cannabis > Cannabis sativa. The sequence goes on from NC_083608.1 coordinate 20,621,643, forward strand.
GGACCATACCCACGACCTGGACCCAGACCCGGGACCGGAGCCTAGACCTAAACCTAAATTCAGACCTGGACTAGACACGGACCCGACATAGACTGAACCGAATCCGAACTCATAACCCAAACTCGGACCAGGACTCGGGACCCTTACTCTGAAGCGGACTCAGACTGGACCCACAACCTGGACCTAGACCCAGACCCGGGACCGAACCCGAACCCAGATTTGGACTCGGACTAGACATGGACCAGACATAGACTGAACCAGATCCGAACTCAGAACCCAGACTCGAACCAGGAATCGGGACCCTTACTCTGACCCGTACCTGGACCCGTACTCTGACTCGGACCCAAACCTGGACCCAGACCCGACCCATAGTTGGTGTTGCGATCAAATTTATTGAAAATATATTATAACTTTGCACAATCTATTAATACAAGCCAATATCAAATATAATATTGTATTAAATAATACTAATACAATATAGGCTAATTAGTAATTTTCCCCCCTGAACTTTGACATGTACCAAATTGTGCCCCCTAAACTTTTTTGGCCGTTAAAAATTCCCCCCGAACTATTGAGATTGTTAAATTTAAGGACTTTTGTCTAATTTCATTCAATTTTATTGTTTCAATCATTGTTTATGTAGTAAATCATGCTCCTTAGACTTTGAAATCTACCAAATCATGCTCCTCAAACTTTGACATGTACTAGATCATGTCCCTTGAACTTTCATCCATGTTAGAATTTTTTTACTAAAATTAAACAAAAGTCCTTAAATCTAACAATCTCAATAGTTCAGGGGGAATTTTTAACGGCCAAAAAAGTTCATGGGACATGATTTGGTACATGTCAAAGTTCGGGGGAAAAATTACTAATTAGCCTACAATATAATACAATCCAACACAATACAATACGACGTACCAAACGAATCCTATGTGTACTGAATACGCCTTTATTTTGGCAATTTTTATTTTTCAAAGAAAACTTTTTAGAACAGTCAATTCACCTGTCCTTTTAAGTTCATCGCCATTGATGAAAAATCATTATTAATCAAACAGTGTTCAATTGGCCCCTTATAAGGAAGTTTTATTTTTCATTTTATTTACTTCATCCACTTTCTTAATCAGAGCCCTCACCGAAAAAAAAAATTGGTGGCCTTACTGAGTTTTCTTTTGGTTCGTTGTATGCTCTTATTATCTTTGTTATATTTTCTTCGAGTCACCGCCACCATTTTTTCAAAACTGAGATCGTGTTACATACCATGACTGAGGCATTAGTTCAACATCTTCATCAAAGGGATATTTGGAATGGAGGACCATATGCAAGTATGCAGTTAGCTTGCGAGCTATACCTTGAACGGTATTCCTCTAAGAGATAAATTCTTCCCAAGTTGAAGTGGGGGAGCCGACTAATTCATATATTTGAAGAATCAGCAAAGTACAAGTCTCAAGTGTAACAACTTGGACAAATGTTGAGTCTTAAGTTGAGCATTTGACTATAATAGACTCACCATTGAGTTTCATACAGAGTTTCTAAGGAAACCACATATGAGACTGAGGTTGTATATGCCTACATGGCCATGACAAGATTCTTGTCGAGGTCAGAAGTGGACAGAAAACTAGCCACCCGCTTAAAACCAAGACCTATGCTAGCCAGGGCCCCCAAGCCTTGAGAGGGTCAGCCAGGGTCCCACAACTCAGCCAAGAACCGACCAGGGCTACCAAACCTAAGCATGAACATGCTAGCTTCCTAGGGTGAAACCCTAGAGCTGGCCAACTCCCATGATTGAATCCTAGGGTCAGCCATGTTTCAAACAAGACCCCTAGGGCCAGTCAAGGTTAGTTTTGAATCGAAATGTGTGGTTTTTTTTTTTCAAAACTCGAATGTGTTCTTCATAACTCAAAGAGTTAGGAATAACAACAAAGGCCAAAATCGAATATTTTCCATCAGGAAATCACACATTATGTATTCTAAAATTGTTATGCGGATCAAAGTACCAAAAAGATTACAATCTAACGTGAGAATTAAAAAGTTTTTAAACACTTAAAAAGCTTAAAACTTATCAATGGCAGGTTCAAAGAAGAATGTCAAAGAAAAGAAGATGAGGCATATATGGAGAGAGAAGATCAAAGATCTAAAAGCATGCCATGCAAAAAGCCAACCCTTGGCTAGACAAGGCTGCTTGACAGAGGCTACTACAAGCAAGACGAGAGCTGAAAATTCCCTATCCGACCAGATGTTCGAATAGGGACTTAGGGGGCAAATGTTATTCCAAATTTTGACCACTTGACGTGGCATGTCCATGTAAGCCAAGACTGAGGACACGTGGAATACAATCTTGCCAATAGAAGGACAAAGTCTCCATACAAGGTGTGGGCAGCAAGCAAAAAGAGTTAAGCGAGCCGTCAAGAGGATGCATCATCATGTTTAGCCGGCCAAGGGGAGTACATTGGCTGACTAGGATAAGCTTGTATGGCTAGCTATGGTTTGAGCACAAGCTGGCTGGCTAAAAGTGACTTTCAGATCAAGGAAGGGTCCGTTTGACCAAGGAAGTCTGACCTCTACAAGAAAAAGGTGTATAAAGGCTCGCCAACACTTGCAAAAGCTGGCCAACACTTGCCAAAGATGGCAGGAGCATGGCCGACCAAACCCTGGCAGGAGCATGGCCAGCCAGAGTCCAACCTGCAGATAGTATGTGGTCGGCCAGCCTGCACCTTACAGGTGAATGGCTGACCAACTTTTGCCTGACAAGCCATTGATGCGTAGCCCTCATCCGTGTACAACAAGCCAAACTGTGAGTTTGGCCTTGACAACCCACGAAGATACCACAAAAATATCAGCAACTTCCCTATTTTTAAGGAATAATTTAATCATTTATTATTTATTAATTAATTACGTAAATATAGTTTTATTTACCTATTTTTAAAGGATATTAGGGATGTAAGCTCTACTATATAAAGAGCATTAGCCTAACCCTAGTGGGCTAAGTCTCAAGCGCTAAGTGCCAAGCCTCTAAGCTCCATAAGCTCTCAACTCTCAGTTCGAAACTCACTTCTTTCTTCTCCTCTCTCTCTCTCTCTCTCTCTCTCACACTTGAGAATTGCCAACGTTGGTTCTCACATTGTAATCTTAAGAGAGCCACTTCAAATCCCACTACTATTGTGATCTGAGTGGTATTATCTCTCACCAAAATGGGAGTAGGTCATTACCCGTTAACTAAGGGGACCGAACCACTATAAAATCTTGTGTCTTATGTAACACGTGGCAAACATCAATATTAAATACGATTCCACTGTCAATTGGCTAAATATGAGGTCAACATCTTTAATTTAATGAGACATACTAAAAGACATAAAGATAGGCTCGCTATTATTTCAGGAGACCAACCTAGAGAATATTCTCTGATTGGTTGTGGCAAATGGGATAGTTTCACTTCTTAGAATTCCTTGGATGATTGGCATCTATGGGTTCAGGGATGAAGGCATCTTTTAGGCGCATCAATTAGTGAGTTCCAGGGTATGTCGCCTAACGGACTCTATAGGGGTCCAATGAGTTTTCCAATGAATCCTCATCCATATCTTACCTAATATATAAAATGCCTATCTAACAATTTTTGTTGTGCACTTAACAGAATATACCAAAAATTTAACAGAATATACCACAAAAAAGTTATCTTTAACAGACACCTATTCAATTTAAACCAGAATAGTTGAAAAAAATTTTTTAAAAAAAATAAACAAAAAAATATTACACATACACGATCCATTTCAAAAAAAATTACAAAACAACATAACTATTGGGTAGATACCTATTCACATAAGCACCCATTCAATTACACAATTTATATATAAAAAATGACACATCTTTGCAATAGTTTTAAAGAAAAAAAAACTTTGTTTGCTGCCATTAATTTGCAGTTATTATTGGAGCCTTCCAGAATCGTTGAAGCTTTATAATCTGCTAAAATCTTCAAAGTTGTCACGATCTGTACAGGTATTATTGAAAGAAAGAGATTGACATAAATTTCATTTTATATATGTGTGTCTCAATCTTTACCTATTTGTATTTCTCATCCTAATCCCTATATGGTTTATATTTGTATTTGTTTGTGTTTGGTGTTGTTGGTGATTTTCGGATTTGGTGTGTGGAGATTAGGCCGAAGTTTGTGAAAGTTTTCTGGGTTATTGTTTTCGGGTAGAAGTGAGAAGAGAAAAATTAAGAACCCTAACCCATAGGTGTGTACAAAAGAGAAATAAGAAAAAAAACTTAGAAAACCCTAATATTTCCTTACTGTTTTTTGAAGAAATTTATAAGAGAAAACATAGTATAAGAACCCATTACAACAATATAGCTCTGCCATAAGAGTGAAAAGAAAAGTAGAGAAAGAAAAACTTGAACTCCTAGAATTTATTTTTACTGCTTTTTTATGTTGAAGAGAGAAAAAGATTTTGAAAGAATTTGAATATTCTTTTAACAATAGTGGCTGTCATATGTTTCTTTCCTTTATATACTAGGTTTAGTTTAGAGTTTAACTTATTGGGCTGATGCTATTCTTATTGGGCTGAAAATTAAAGAAAAGGGTCATTGGGCTGATGCTATTCTTACTGGGCTGAAAATTAAAGAAAAGGGTCATTGGGCTGATGCTATTCTTAGTGTTGTTTTTTTAAACTCTCTTATTTTTTTAACAATGAGTTTTTTATTTATTATCTTTTGTCTTTTTCTCTATTTTTTTTTTTTTTAAGACAAGTTTGTTTTTGTCTTTTTTTCTTTACTAAATGAAATTATATCTCTCTCTTACTTTCTTATAATTTTTTAATTATTTCAATTTTCTAAAATGCTATATAAATAAGATTATTATTTTATTATGTGGGTTATATTTTCTCACGAAAAAAATAATCATAATAAAAGATATAACTTATTTTGTGTGATTTATTAAAAAAAAACACAAATAAACTTTAACATATCAATCAAAATTACACAATAATAAAAAGTATGTTATAAATTTATTACTATAAATAAAGGTAACATGATTATATATAAAATTAATAGATAATAATAACAAAAAAAAAATTATTCTATCTTCTCGTTCTCCATTCATATTCAAAATAGAAAAATTAATATATTAGGGTTATAAATATATTGACACTGCCTTTATTAATTTCATTTTTCTTCAAAATTCCGACTAATTGGAAATTAAAGTTCCATTCTGTTTGTAAAGTTTAAGATTTACTTCCATTCTGGGAGAATGAAATAATTAATTCAATTTCACTTTATTTTCTTTTATTTGTTTGAAAACTAAAAATTAAGTAAAAGACTTTTAGTGGTTATTAGGAGAAAAAATTATTACATTGTTTCCTAAGAATATAACCCTATCCTGATTTTCATGGAACAAAAGAACATATGTTCAAAAATCATACAAACATAAAAATTCAATACCTGTGATTGCCAAAACATTCTCATTCAAAATCACTCCATTGCTTTCCCACATTATCCCAAATTTGTAGCCTTCTTCAATTATTTGATTCCAAATAATAGACTTCAAAAACCCATACAACCATAACCTTACCCGTTATCTGAAGAAGAAGAAAACAAACTTACAAAACGTGAGAGACATCCATTAGAATTCCTCAACTATAAAAAAAAAAAAATTGCTTCTGCCGTAAGAAGAAAGGAGAAGAAGAGTTAATAAATTGGAATTTTTTAGACAAAATAATGGCTGCCAAAAGTGATTTAAAATTACATGGAAAATTACTTAGGGGACATCCATTAGAATTCCTCAACCATAAAAAAAAATTGCTTCTGCCGTAAGAAGAAAGGATAAGAAGAGTTAATAAATTGGAATTTTTTAGACAAAATAATGGCTGCCAAAAGTGATTTAAAATTACATGGAAAATTACTTAGGGTTTGCCAATTAGGGCTTCTTTTTTCCTGGGCTGATTTTACATTTTGGGCCGAATAATTAGTTTTAAAATATACCATTTTTTTTGGAAAAGTTATAATTTAAATTATATTATAATATACTTTTATATTTAACTGCTATTTGTTGACATTTTATTATTTATTAATTATTTTTTACAACATTGATAAATACAGCTACAAATTAAAAGCATACATGGCTAATGATGAGGATTGGTTTCCATTTACGGATAATGCCGACATTGTAATTTCTTACCTTGATGCTTATGTAGTGGGAGAAAATGATAAGTGTTTAGGTGAAAATTGTCCCGTATGCTTAGAAGAATTTAAAATAGGCACAAATGGTGCAAAAATGCCCACATGTATGCATTTATTTCATGTAGATTGTATTGCTAATTGGCTTCGTAGGAATCCAACTTGTCCTGTTTGTAGGTCTCATTTATTTTATTTAATTTGGCTGTAACTTGTAACAATTAATATTACTTATTTAGATGAAAGTTATTTGGTTAAATTTGATTGTTTCTTTTAACTATTAATATCAATATTAGTTAAATATATCAAAGTTATTCCAATTAGTTTAGTTGTAAATTGTAATAATTAATACATTATATTTCAAAATTATTTGTGGTATTGAGAAAAAAAAATTACTAAAAAAATGCTAATTTAAAAAAAAAATAATTCAAGTATTTAGAAAACTATCATAATATATACTATTATCATTTAAATATGTAGGAACTAAACCTTATAACTTTTAACTTCTCATATTTTCATTTTGCAGTTTAAATAATAAAAAATTAATTTAATAGTTTTTGTATTTGTTTTTGTAAACCAGGAAAAGAAAATGAAAAAAAAAAAACTTTATAAAGATCTATGAGAAGAAATGAAAGAAAAAATTTGTCAAAGAAAAAGAGAAAGATATGCTCAAAAAAAAAAATTGCAAGAAATAATGCAATTTCTATAGATGAATCATCATCAAGCATCCAAAATCACTTTCACGAGGCTAATAATAATACAATGAGAAGTAAGGAAGCTGATAATGTCATGAATAATATTTGTGAAACGTCTACACAACTATCAACAATTAATGCAGGTAACTAATTTTTATTTACATATAAATTATTTAAGTTTATATACTAAGTTTTCATTTGAAAATAAACAAATAATACATAATTAATTTACAATATTTTTTTGGTGTATAAACAGATCCAAACAACAAATCATATCCCAACTTAAAGATTAGAAAATTTGTCAATGATGTCCCATATGAAGCTTCTTCTACTTTGAAATTAATCCCAATATGTGTACATTGCAAAGCAAAAAGATATCCTCATGAGACAACTGAATTTTGTTGTGCTAATGGAAAGATTCGATTAGCCAAAACCAATGTTCATGAAAAGCTTCGTGATTTGTTAACAAGTAACACATATGAATCTACTCAATTTAGGACATATATTCGCACTTACAACAACAAGTTTGCATTTACATCATTTGGAGTTAAAGTTGATAAAGATCTTTGTCGAAGGAATAAAGGAATCTACACTTTCAGAAGTCAAGGACAAATATATCACTACATTAATGATTTGCTTCCCTCAAATGGCCATCCGTCTAAGCTACAATTATATTTCTATGACACAGATCATGAATTAGAAAATTATCTTTCAGATTCAAAAATAATGGTTCCATCAGTTGTTGCTGAACTAATAGAAATTCTCCAAATCAATCCATATTCTTCATTTTTCAGATCACTAGGTGATTTGGAACATCTTGAAAACCAAAAAATAATTATACGAACAGATATTGGACTATATCAACTCGTTTACAATGCCCCAACGTCTTCACAAGTTGCAGCAATATGGACAGAAAATGATGATGGTGAAGAACTAATTGGTCGTGACATTTTTGTATATAATCATTCTGGTTTAAGTCATAAAGTGCAATACTATTACGGTTGTTATAATCCACTACAATATCCATTGTTGTTTCCCTATGGAGATATTGGATGGCATGAAGACATTAAAAGGAATAGTGGAGGTTGCAATTCTACATATAATGAAATAAATCAATCTGTAAACCCTGACCAATCAACCAATGCAGATGAATTAATTGCAAGAGAAGAAAGAGGTTAGATAATAATATTAAAATACAAATTAATTATAAATATTTAATTAACAAGAACTTACTTACGTTTTACTTTGACAGTATTAAACAAACGAAAAAAAGGGGAAGTAGTTTCATGCCGTGAATATTACTGTTACAAACTACAGATTCGAGAAAATGACAATTCAATCTTACTTAAGTTTGGAAGACTATTACAACAATATGTTGTTGATATGTATGTTAAAATTGAAACGTCAAGATTGGATTATTATCGACGCTACCAAGAAGAATTTCGGCATGAGATATATCGAGGTATTGTCGATACATTTACTCTCGGAGAAAGAAATGCTTCTAATATTGGAAAACGTATGATTCTCCCATCATCATTTATTGGAGGTCCGAGGGACATGAGAAAACGATACATGGAAGCAATGGCTTTAGTTCAACATTATGGAAAACTTGATATTTTCTTAACAATGACATGCAATCCAAATTGGCCAGAAATTATTAATGAACTAGAAGAACATGAAGAGAGTCAAAATAGACCTGACTTGGTTTCTCGAGTTTTTCATTCAAAATTAGAAGAAATGAAAGATGAATTATTTAAGAGAAAAATATTCGGTGAAGTTTCAGCTTATGTTTACGTCATTGAGCACCAAAAAAGTGGTCTTCCACATGCCCACTTCTTAATTATCTTACAAAGAGACTACAAATTATATGCACCAGAATCTTTTGATGAAATTGTTTCAGCAGAAATACCCGATAAAAACACAAACCCCCATCTTTATAAAACCGTTGTGAAGCATATGATGCACGGACCATGTGGAGTATTGAAACCGTCAAATATTTGCATGAAAAAAATGGATTTTGCAAAAGTAATTATCCAAAAAACTATGCACCAAACACAACTGTAGGTAGTGATTGCTTTCCTATCTATAAGCGTCCACATAATGGGGTATATGTTAAAGTAAGAGGAAGCAAATTAGACAATCGTTGGGTTGTTCCATATAATCCATATTTACTAGCAAAATTTGATTGTCACATTAATGTCAAAATTTGCTCAACGATAAAAGCAGTCAAATATCTCTACAAGTACATTTACAAAGGTCATGATCGGGTTACTTTTAACTTGACTTCGGAAGAAAGTATTAATGAAGTAGATGAAATCAAACAATATCAGTGTGGTAGATGGATCACCCCTCCAGAAGCTATGTGGAGAATATATGGATTTATTATAAATGAAATGTATCCATCAGTATATAGCTTACATTTACATCTTGAAGATCAACAATCAGTCACTTTCCATGGAAATGGAGATCTAAATAATATTTTAAATTCAGACCGTTATCAAAAATCTATGCTTACAGAATTCTTTGCCACCAATAAAGTAGATGAAAATGCAAAAAAACTACTATACAAAGAATTTCCACAACATTACGTATGGGACAATCAACACAAACAATGGACTCCACGGAAAAAGAAAAAAGTAATAGGACGAATTGTTACAGCAAATCCCCTTGAAGGTGAAAGATATTATCTCCGATTACTACTAAGCCATGTAAGAGGACCTACATCCTTCGAAGATCTAAGACATATTGATGGAATAGTAGCTCCAACATTTCGTGATGCAGCAACAATGCGTGGTCTTCTCCAAACAGATAATACCTAAGAAGATTGTTTGCAAGAAGCATCGATATTCCAAATGCCAAACAGTTTGAGACGGTTATTTGCAACAATATTGGTCTTCTGTAATCCTAATAATCCAAGATATCTGTGGGAGCGATTCGAAAAAGACATGTCAATAGATTACAAAACATCAGAAGATTCCACTTCAAACGTAAGACTCGAAGCACTGAAGTCAATTGCTTTAGCGATTGAGTCAATGGGGAAAGATATTAACACATTCAATCTCATAGACAACCACATCTCATTTGATGATGAAGAAATTCAGACAAGAGAAATCAACGATGAACTAGGTGTCGAAGTCCCAGAAGAAAAAAATGCAGCATCAGAATACTTAAATAACGAACAAAAAGAAATTTACGATGCTATCCTACAAAAAGTATTTGACAATAAAAGTGCTGCTTTATTTATAGATGGACCTGGTGGAACTGGAAAAACATTCTTATACAAGGCTCTTTTGGCTAAAATACGATCAAAAAATTTAGTAGCTTTAGCAACTGCATCTTCAGGTGTTGCTGCATCCATTCTTCCTGGTGGGAGAACTGCACATTCAAGGTTTAAACTTCCACTTCATACTGGAGATAAAAACACATGTTCCGTGAGCAAACAAAGTGGTCTAGCAAACTTACTTCGCCAAGCAAAATTAATAATATGGGATGAAGCTCCAATGACAAGAAAACAACATTTAGAAGCATTTGACCAAATGCTAAAGGATATTACTGATTCAGATCTACCATTCGGAGGAAAAGTAGTTGTTTTTGGCGGAGATTTTAGACAAGTTTTACCAGTTGTTCGTAAAGGTACAAGAGAAGAACAAGTTCAATCAAGTTTGGTATATTCATATTTGTGGTCTACATTAACCAAATTTTGATTAATAGAAAACATGCGAGCAAGATTAGATCCAGCATTCTCAAATTATGTATTAGAAGTTGGAAACGGAATGCCTCCAAACACAGTTAATGAAATAATAAAAATACCACACCAAATGCTTATTCCATACATTGAAGAAAAGATTTCCGTTGATCAACTGATAGAAGATGTTTTCAACAACCTTACTGATTTTTCTAACAATATTTCAACTATGATGAATCGAGCAATATTAACACCGAAAAATGATTTCGTAGATGAAATAAACACATTGTTAATTAATAGATTCCCTGGTGAAGCACAACGGTATTACAGTTATGACGAAACGATAGATGTATCTGAACAACCTGTAATGGAAGATTTCTTACACAAATTAACTCCTAATGGACTCCCGCCACATGAATTAATACTTAAAGAAGAATTGTCCAATAATGCTACTCAGAAACATCAATGCTTCAGAAGGACTATGCAATGGAACCTGCCTAATTTGCAGAGGTTTTGATCGAAATATCATAGATGCAGAAATTGCAGTGGGACATTATATTGGAAAAAGAGTATTCATTCAAGGATTCCGTTCTTACCTAATGTTGATGAAAATGCTGGGTTTCCATTCAAAAGAACTCAATTCCCAATTAGATTAAGTTTCGCAATGACGATAAATAAGTCACAAGGACAAATACTGGATTATGTTGGTATTTATTTGCCTCAGCCAGTATTCTCACATGGCCAATTATATGTAGCTTTATCAAGGGCAAAAACATCATCTATAGTAAAGATTTTAATACGACCAGTATCATATCAGAAACTTGAAAAAAATTACACAAAAATTATTGTATTTACTGAATTACTTGAATTGTCAAGATTAGGTTTATAAATTCTCAATGTACATGTATTTCCAAATAAGACATATTTCTCTTATTTATATCTATTATAAGTTATAATATTGTACTAAATCTTTATTTATATTATTTAAAAGACAGAAATTTATTAATAAAAATAAAGAACATAATAAAAGAAAATTTGGCTGGGTAAGAGAGGTATTGATATGAGCCGGTATCCTGCTGTGCTCCGGTATATACATTAACTACAATATACACAGAAAATATACATTAACTACAATAGAATTATATTATATTATAATATAATCAATTATGTGATATTATTTGAGAATATTTTAATTTTTTTCTTTTTTATTGTGGGTGGAATTATTTTTTAAAAGTTAACGTAGAATTATATTATAATATAATCAATTATGTGATATTATTTGAGAATATTTGAATTTAAGACTCTAATTGTGTGTTAGGGGTATTTTCATAATTTTAACCCAAAAGACACTACCACAAAATTCACTATTCACGTCGGTCAACGCGACTGTTCATCGCGTTGACCGACGTGAATAGTACTATATTCAATATATTCGTCACTTTTAAAATGTCACAAAAAATAAACAAATAGCGTCGGTTCTATCTTTGTCACTAATTACCCAACCGACGGTAAAAGTCAAAGAAATTTAAAAAATTCGTTCATTATTAGCGTCGTTTTAAAAGCCTCACTTAAGCTTTGTGTGGCGTTTTAAAAACGATGCTAAAAATAATTGTGAGTGTGAGAAAACGACGCAGATTCTCATATTGTTCACTTACAAACAGTCGAATACACTATATATCATTTTCACTTTTCCCTCTCTTTCTCTGAACAGCTCTCTTTCCCTCTCTTTCTCTCTTGCGATTTCAGTCTGAAGGTCTCTCTCTTTCCCCTCTCTTTCTCTCTTGCGATTTTGAATGTCTGAAGCTCTCTGAACTGAGATTTCGAACCGGCCATAGAGACACACATTTTCGAACAGGGCCTGATGCGATTCTGAAGCTCACTGTCGTAGGTCTCCTCTCCCACCTCCGTAAGTCTCTGTCGTTCCATCTCTCTGTCGTTCCATCTCTTTCTCTCTTGCTTTCAACTATAATCTATCGCTCTCTCTCAGTCTCTCATTTTTATCATCAAAAAATAATTTATCATTTTATATCATTGGTAGCTTCTGATTTGGGGGTTTCAGATTTGAATGTTATACATTTAGATTGAAAGATTTACATTGCTAGTTTTGATTATCTAATTCTCCCTTTAATTTGAAATTAGGGTTTTTAAACTAGGTTATATTAAGATTTAGAATATGATTTGTATTCAATAAATGTGTTTGTGGTAAGAACTGGTAATTAGATGAAATAGAAAAACAAGTATAATTCGTATTGAATAGTGTTAAAAATACAATATTTTTGAACTGATCTGATTTTTTTATATTCAGGGTCCTTAAAAAGATTGTAGCTTTAACCATTGCTTTCAATTTCACAGGTTGGTTCATCCCAAAATGGTCCAATGCTGCAGATAATGATTCTGATGAAGGTAACTAATTTTGATTCTTTCAACAAAAATAGTGCAGAGTTTTATAATTAGCAATTTGCAAAAACTTCATATAGAATACTGAATGAATATAGCTGTAAAAACTTTTTCAGTTTGGATCTAATCATTATCAAAAACTCGAGTTTTTAACAAAAATGAAATCACCAATTATAGTTCTTATCATAAGGCTTCATTTATCAATGGAGTAAAGAAAGCTTTTTCTTCTTTAATTTCTGGTAAGAACTGGTAATTAGATGTTTGTATTCAATCTAATTATGTAATGCAAGAATGTTGTGGTCAAAATGGAAAAACCTTAATAGATAAAAATGCGTCTCTGTCACAGGTTTGCCAATTATAAGGATTGATCCAGTTTTTAATATTTAGGTTTAGTTTTATGAATCTATTATATGATTATTATAAAATTTGGTATTTAAATTGCTTATTGCTTACCAAAAAAAAGTGTTTATATAAAATAGGGGGAAACTCATTCTTGCATTACATAATTCTCCATATAGTTTTGTTTTTTTTTATAGATATGCATTACATTTATATAATCCATTAAAGAAAAAAAGAAGAAAAAAATGTTTAAAATTTTTGTAGCAGAAATATTCTTACAGGTTTTCACAATATTAAAGAGCACCGAACTAATGAAAATATAATACATACAATTATATCAACGAACCAGCTTTTGCTGCTGTTGGGGGAGCATCCAACGAACCAGCTTTTGCTGCTGTTACCTCAGTTCTAGGAGCAACACCTACTGCCAGGGCCTCTGCTCCACCAACTGTCAGGGCCTCTACTCCACCAAATGTCAGGGCCTCTGCTCCACCAGCTCCCAAGGCCTCTGCTCCACCAGCTCCCAAGGCCACTATTCCAACACCTCCACTTGTTGCCCCACCAGCCACACCTTGTGCAGCTGCTCCACCAGCACCATCTCCGGTTACTTCTGATAATGTATTATTTACTTGCTTTTTAAAATAATTTTCATTATGCATGTTTAATTTTTATATCATAATTATTTAAGTTTTTTTTAAAATAAATTTTGTTTGTCTCTTGTTTTGTTTGCAAATGAAGAGATTGAGGTGTGATATGTACGTGATTGATCCCAAAGAAAAAGATCCGGTCTTAGTTGCATCAGGTTATGTGAAACTTGAAAAGGCAGACAAAGAAGGCAATATTATAATACATGGAGTAAAAAAGAAGTTTGATGATTTCAAACGTGTCTTTATTGAGAAGGTGGTTGAAGAAAATGCCATTCTACCATGCCATATAGAACATGAAGGCTTCGACACAGTTGGTTTAGCTGTAAACAATTTTGTAGCTTGGCCAAAGAACCTAATCAACATACATCCAGATGATTTAGCGAAGGTACATCATTTTTTTTTCCTTTTCAAGTATATTTTCTTGAATAATGAGTAGGTTGAACTCAAATAGTTATTTGGTGATACTTTCTTTTTAAAGAAGCTAATGATAGTGTCTAGTGGGATGGGAATGCATTATTGGTGAAAATTCTGTGGCCATGATCTATTCAAAGCTAGTTTTGTAAGTATTTTAAGACTTTAACCTCGGGAGAAAACAAATCTATTATGATTTATGATTTTATGTTTTCTAAACTCTTGGATACTAATAATTTCTTACAAAAACCTTAAAATTGCATCTTAGGCTGTCAATATTATTATATTTTGAAATTGTAATTAATTGTTTGATGTAGATGAAAGGAAAGAAGAAAGTTTCAAGAGATCATTTGGCTCCACCGACTCAGCCACCGATAAACCCAAAGGGGCCTAATAAACAGTCTGTCAAACGGTACATTCCCCCTGCAAAGACACAATTATTGTCTGGACTTTCAGAGATTGTGAAGAATTGGCCTGCTAAGAAATCAAATAGATACTATATTAAACTGGAAGTGTTCGGAGGAGAAGGCCAAGAGTGTTGGATCAGCGCTGACGAGGTGGAAGATGTGTGCGAGCTCCATAAGATTGGAAATACTGTTATGTCTCTTTGGTGCAGGTATAATAGTTAATAACTAAGTTAATATCTAAGTTAAAAATTATATATACAACTGTTTATTAATAATCTGTTTTAATTTAGTTATTTGCAAGAACACACACTTAATCTTGGTGGGTTGAGGAATACATATGCATTTAATAATCCTGCTTCAGTATCAACTGAAGCTGGTAAACTCAAACAACGTTCAGAGAATCTATGTCAGCGAATGATGGGTATGCAACCTGAACAATGGTTGATAAGTCCGTGGAATTCAGAGTAAGTATGTTTTTATATTAATAAATGTAACAAACTAATGGATCGATTAGTGAGTTGACTGAATTAACATGTTTTGTTCTGTAGTGATCACTGGTTGACAATTATGATTCATGCCAATACTCAAAGTGTTGCATATCTTGACTCGACGAATGACTTTATCCGAACTGATATTATGAAATGTATTTAAAAGTAAGTTATAATTTTTTAAATTTAGATTATGTTATAAATCAATTCATTAATTAATTTCTTTTTTGTTTAGTGCTGTGGACATGTACAGGATCGAAAAAAATATACGAAACAAGGGTCCAGTAAAAATCAACCAATACACGTGTCGACAGCAGCCGGATGGAGTACAATGTGGTTATTATGTTATGAAGATTATTCAGAGTTTCATGACGGTTGTTAATCCTGCAAGTTTTTTGAAAAATCATGTAAACATGAATAACTACTCTTCTCTATTTAGTTTGTATTTTAATTATATATACTTTTAATATGTTGATTAATGTTTTTTGATCTTTTATTTTACAGTTCAAGTTAGACGCTCCCTATAGTAACGAGGAGATCAATGCCGTACGAGATGAGTTGGCCGAATTTGTGAAGCCATTGATTATAGATTAAGTACTTAAGGTTACGACACTTTTGATATAATACATGAGTAACAAGTTTTATGATTATTGTTATCTTTTGCATATATTATTAGTTTATATTTAGTTTACGATATACATGGAATTTAAGTTTTAGAATCGATTTTATTAACAATTTTGGTATTGTGTGATTAGTTAATAGAATCGATTACTAATTTAATATAAGTTTTAAAAATGTTATTTTAATTTTTTTTGTATTATGTATTTACTATTATATAGAGTTATTCTAAAATTTGATAATGCAGGTGGGGAAAATTGCATGAAAAGTTTGCAATTTTCCCTTACTTATATTTGTGCTTCATTTTATAAGTGACGCAATAGGTAAAAAAAAAAAGTATTTTCGTAATACAGATGACATTTTTAAACCGACGGAATAAGTTTTTTGTGACAGTTTTAAAATGCCATGAAACATTTAGCGTCACTTTTTAACCGACGCTTAAAATAAAATAGAAAAGTAATTTTTTACCGTCGGTTTTCAAATGACGAAAATTGTATTTTGCGTCTTTTTAAAAACGACGCAAATAAAACACTATTTACGTCTACGGATTATACGTCGGTTCTGTAGACCGACGCAAAATCTTTATATGTCACTTATAAAACGACGAAAATACCCCTTTTTGTAGTAGTGAGAGTAAAATTGTAATTTTATTATATATTGTTGCGACGTCATGATTAAAGGAACATCACATACCTTACATTATGCTAATACCCGTTAATCAGGATCAATAAGCCAATTGAGTAAAGCAAAATAACTTAATTAAATAAAATAACTTGTAATAATAAAATTTATCTTTAACTTAAAATCAAAATAATATAAATACATATTCAGGATTGCATAAAAATCTTATCTAAAATATTACAAGTAATTCACATACAAGTCGACCTAAGCGGCAAAATAGGATTTCTATACAATCTTCCTTTGGACCCAAGCCTCTCGGTCTAGCTTCGCTTGAACATATACAATTCATCTTCAAAACCCTCGAGCTCATGGTTGAACAAGGTTCATGTACAATCATGCTTCAATTAAAAGCATTCAGTGATCAACATCAGTAAAATATTTCTTTGTAAAAGAAACGAAAAAAAGTTACATGTGTCGATTCCGCGACAAACAGAATATAAATCTCATGAAAAAAAAACACAACCACAAAACTCACTCCTACTGGTGCACAACAAGACTTTTAAGACAGCCTCAATGCCATTTCTTGAAGGAGAGCCCGCTTCTGTGAAGCATTGATAACATTGTTGGTCTCTGCATTCTCAAGGACATCTGTAATTATGGCTGCTGCATGACCAAGTGGTTCCTCCGCAGCCCTCTTCAACATGAAAAACCAGATCACAAAAGATAGGAGCTCAGACTTAGTAGTAATAAAAAAATATATGGAATTTCAACATTAAAAAATAAATGTCAGTTATAATTATAAAACCAGATCCAATCTAAGATAACAGAACCAGAGGAACTTGAATATTTGGAATGAATTTCCATTAATGTATGGTCTAAAGCATCACTCTGTTAAGGTGTCTTTTAGTAAAGTGAAAATAGAATTTTCAAAGCAGCAACTCAATCATTAGTAAAAACACTAAAAGTTGCAAAAAAAAAAAAAAAATCACCAAAAGTTATATCTTCTCATTGCTCTGAATAATTCCAACCATTACAACAATTCTAAATGGCACGACCATTCAATTTATAAAGAAATTCAATATAAAAGTTAATAACAAACACAATCAAAAGGTCAGTTATATTTATAACATGATTATATATAAAATTAATAGATAATAATAACCAAAAAAAAATTATTCTATCTTCTCGTTCTCCATTCATATTTAAAATAGAAAAATTAATATATTAGGGTTATAAATATATTGATACTGCCTTTATTAATTTCATTTTTCTTCAAAATTCCGACTAATTGGAAATTAAAGTTCCATTCTGTTTGTAAAGTTTAAGATTTACTTCCATTCTGGGAGAATGAAATAATTAATTCAATTTCACTTTATTTTCTTTTGTTTGTTTGAAAACTAAAAATTAAGTAAAAGACTTTTAGTGGTTATTAGGAAAAAAAATTATTACATTGTTTCCTAAGAATATAACCCTAACCTGATTTTCATGGAACAAAAGAACATATGTTCAAAAATCATACAAACATAAAAATTCAATACCTGTGATTGCCAAAACATTCTCATTCAAAATCACTCCATTACTTTCCCACATTATCCCAAATTTGTAGCCTTCTTCAATTATTTGATTCCAAATAATAGATTTCAAAAACCCATTACAACCATAACCCTACCCGCGTTATCTGAAGAAGAAGAAAAAAAACTTACAAAACGTGAGAGACATCCATTAGAATTCCTCAACCATAAAAAAAAATTGCTTCTGCCGTAAGAAGAAAGGAGAAGAAGAGTTAATAAATTGGAATTTTTTAAACAAAATAATGGCTGCCAAAAGTGATTTAAAATTACATGGAAAATTACTTAGGGGACATCCATTAGAATTCCTCAACCATAAAAAAAAATTGCTTCTGCCGTAAGAAGAAAGGATAAGAAGAGTTAATAAATTGGAATTTTTTAGACAAAATAATGGCTGCCAAAAGTGATTTAAAATTACATGGAAAATTACTTAGGGTTCGCCAATTAGGGCTTCTTTTTTCCTGGGCTGATTTTACATTTTGGGCCGAATAATTATTTTTAAAATATACCATTTTATTTGTATGCTTAATTAATTAATAAGTGTCGTTCTCTTACTTTACTAAATTGGTTAGTGATCTTTAATGGAATTTTTACATTTCAACTTTACTATTTACTATTCAGATCAAAAAAACAAAAACTTTACTAATTACTACATGGTGTATCCAATCATTTATCTTAATAAACAAAACAAATGATAAGAACAGGAAAAAAAAAATAAGAAAGAAAAATTAACAAATGCATAATATTGAAATATTGATAGTATACTTTTAAATACAAGTATATATTCGTACTATATTATTTCACATGATTTGATTGATATATATTATAATATATAATAAATTTTATAAATTATATTATTTTCAATTTCTTATGTTTCTAACACTATAGTTAATAAATATTAAAAATGATAGAATTAACCAATATGGAGACTACAATCAACAATATTAATCCAACAACAAGTAACTCGAAAGCAAAGATGATCGTTGGTTATAAGTCATTGGTACAAACAAGTCCATACAAGCATAAAAAATATCAAAAGTTAACTCTTATTGATACAAAGGTAAATTAATTTATTTAATACTCAATTGAATGTTAAATATTATTTTTTTAAATTTCATAAATTTAATTGAAGTTGTATACTATTACTTTAACACAGGAAAATAAAGTAGAAGCTACAATTTTTGAATTTGATATTGACACTTGGAAAGATACATTAAATATGTATCAATGGTATTACATCAGTAATACACGTGTTACTAAAGCACATGACCATTTTAAATACAAAAATTATCCATACCAATGGATAATCACCTGTACAACAAAAATAAAAGAATCAACAAAAAATGAAGACAAAAACCAACAACCAGAGTACAAAATAGTCAACTTTAATGACTTAGACCCCTACATATCTTCTAAAGAAGACATTGGTAATTATATATTAATATACTTAATATATTTTATTTCTATGTAAATATTTTATTAAATCTAAACAAAATTAATAATCAAAATACAGATATATTAGCCGTCGCAATACAAGTCAAGGAACCGAAAGATGTAACAACAACCTATGGAATAAAAAGAATACAAGAAATATATTTGATTGATAAGAGGTAAAAAAAAAACTTGACTAAACTAAATTTAAATTCCTATTAAAATAAATTAAATTTTTAAATTATATTATATAAACTTAACAAATATTTATAATGTTTAGTTTCAAGCCAATTTGTTTAACCATGTGGGGTCACTTTGTCAATGATGAAGCCCAAAAAAATATCGGACATGATCGATGAAAAACCAATCATACTTGCAACAAATATATTACTGCAATTATATGTATATTTATACTACAAAAAAATTACAGGCACAACATGTGAAATAGATTTATATATATAATTATTAATAATTAATAATAAAATATGTAACTGAAAAATTTAAAAAAACAAAAAAATTATTTATATAATATAAAAAAATGAAGAAATATAAATTTTTAAAAATAAATTTTTCATGTAACTATATATTATAGACTTTTATATATATTCAATGAAATTTTTAAATATACATTAATAATTAGTTATACACTAATAACAATAATTCATATAGAAGTTCGTGTTTTGGTAGATTTTATAGATAATAATTTATTCATTCATTGTTTTAATTTTATATAAGGCTTAACTTTGTCAACGACAAAAATGACAAACATCATAATCAATCCGCGACTACAACAAGCAACAACAATGAAAAAAATGGTAAATTCTCAAATAAATTAAATTCATTATATTATCAAATAAACAACTAATAAAAAATTGCAACATATAATTAATTATAACAATATATTATTATAACATTTCTCAGGGCAGACAAGAATAAATTAAAAATAAAAAATATAATTGCAAAAAGTTGTACATATCCATCAGCCTCTTCATCATCAGTTGGAATTAGAGAAATTGTGAAGATCGGAAATATCCAATATTTAATGACAGCTTTACAACCAACAGAGGTAAAATTTACTTTCTATATATTAATAATTATATCTAAAAATATTGCTAACTATTTTATATAATCTAATTATTTAGATTGCAAAATTCTGGATACAAGAAAAAGTTGTTATTACAAATTTATCACAATCATTCTACTACATGTCATGTCCTGGATGTAACAAAGGAGCTCAAAAAAAACTATAATGAAATATTTCTTTGTTTATGTGGATATGAATCAACAGCTACACCACGGTACCTATCTAATATAATAAATATAAATATCAAACATATATTTAAAATAGAATATTAATATATATATAAATTGTACTATATTTGCAGTGCAAGAATATATGGTCAAATAAATGACGATACTGAAAGCGTATCTGTAATTATGTTTGGTCATGAAGCAGAACAAGTTTTGGGTTGTTATGCAACAAAAATAATAGAATATTCTGAAGAGGTATAGTTTCAATTTACACATATTTATTTCTTTATATACTAAAAAAAAAAAAAAACTAATACCAACTTTTATAATTTATTTCTCAGGAAAAGAATAAACATATTGAAACTGTTATAAACGAATTGATAACTATATATTGGATACTACAAATTTATGCTGACCAAGAGAAGATGAAGACTCAAAGATACAAAAATTTCAATGTATACTCAATTGAAGAAGCAAAACAAGAAGAAGTTGCTAATTCTTCATCTTAAATTATAAATAACATAAAACTAATATTTTATGAATTAGATATCTAATGTAATATTTTAAAATATTTAAACATCTTATGTAAAAAAAAAAATAGAACTTTAAAATTTATGAATATGTAAAATAATATAATATGTAAATATATAATGAAACACAACGTGCTTTGTACGTAGTTGCCGCCTAGTTATCTTTTAAGTCTTTGTTATCTTCTTCCACACAAATATATCTCTATGCTCTTCATAAAAGTCATCGAGATTGTTTAACTCTTCTTTCATCATGTTTCCCCATAGTTTTCCCTCGGAGCATACTTTAGTAGTTATGACCATCTTGAGTTCATCCTTTAAATCCAATTCTATCCTAAAATTTAATAGAATCCAATATATTTGAAAGAAAATTATCTTGAAAAACCTTGAGTTTTCTAATCTGAATCTTCATCATTCATCAATCAAAAATCCAAAAAACCCAAACAGAGCACAATAAATTAAATACATCAATGGGAAATTTACACTCACATACATTATATTGAAAATTATTACTAATTTGTTAGGTATATTTTAATATACTTACATTCTAATATTAATTAACATAAATAACAAACATTCAACATTTAATTATCATTCTATTATGGCTATTATTATTTTTTTTAATTTAATAATGTGTATATAAATACAATTTATTAAATTGACTAAATTAATATATTTCTTTTTAAATATTTCTCAACACAAAAGCAAAAATCAATTTTTCTATGCTGATTTTCACATCTGAATGGGTATATTGATAGAAAAATATAAAAAAGTACTCAATACTAAATTTGATACTCGTTAGCATTTTTTTAACAATTTAAAGTAACCTAGTGTTATTGTTTATAGTAAGACTTTTATACCATATGAGATCCTACATAATTAGGTTACTAAGTGATATTTTTTTACAATGTGATACTATGACATTTTATAACAATAAGCTACTAACGTAAAATGCATCATTATTATATAATTCGATATTAATTGGTATTTAAAACAACATGCCATGGTATCTAAAATAACATGTCATAGTATCTAAAATATTTTTGATTATAGTATGTTATATAATACTTTATGGTATCATACAAAATTAGGTACTAATTAGTAAAATATATATCATTATAATTTAATTTGACAATATAGCTAAGAAAATTTGATGCTATTGTGTATTAGTTCCCATTAAAAATTTCTTTATTCGGTAATGATATTTTGCACTTAATTAGTAAAATTATAAAAAAGAAAGTTGTAATTGGTTTTCATATATATAAAAAAATATGATTGTAATAAGCTATATATAATAATAAATAACATAATTAGAGTATACTATTTTTTTACCAATAAAATTGTCATTATTTGTCTCTATAAGTATAATTGTGTAAAGTCACTTTATCAATACACATGTTTTAATCAAATTTCAAATATGTTCCAAAGAAAACAATTTTTTTTATAAATAACTTGATATGCCTGTACTTACTAAAACTAATACCAGAAGAACTCAGTAGCAAAAACAAAACCAAGAATTTGATTTAAGAAAGAAAAAAAAAAACACTAATAATTGTACATCTTCAGTATCCAAATTCATTTTTTAATTAATTAAATTTCTTTTAAAATATTAAATAGTAATTATACTTATTCATCAATAAGAAACAAGCTAAGGATTTAACCGACAAAATTAGAACAAAATTGCAGTTAGAATTTAAAACAAAAATTACAATAACTGAGAACTTACAACCCTCAGAAGTTGAATGACTATTGAAGGGAACAGCACCAAGAACAAACCACTGTATTCAATCTTTGCAACATCGGGCATGTGTGATCGTTTCAACTACACATTCCTTCCCACAACATGTATTCACTTCGCTCTTTCAGCTGTTATTCTTCACCTTCCTTTCTGCACCACCTTGCGAGCTCCAGATGCTTCACATGAAGATGAAAGATGAACCCTCTTCTTGATAATATGGGTACCAACCTGGATTCAAACAAGACTACAGTAAAGATGAATTCACACCGTATAATGTCAACAATGACGATGTTCGTATATGAATTACTATGCAGTAAATAGATTTACTAAGATATAACAATGCAAGACTAAACTATAGAATTAGATTTGATAGACATTCCATTAAAGAATAAATGTAAATCAGTATTTAGCTAGTAAATTAAAGCAAGCAAATGTTACATCCATACAATTTGCAGCAAGAAAAAAATAGTGCATAGAACTAAAACATCCAACAAAAAGTGCACAAACCAGGCTGGTATGCACAAACACAACAGAACAACGTTAGAGTTGCCAACAAGTACTACACAAAAGCAATCCTATCTTCCTATCTCCAGTATAAAGCAATTAGAGAATAGGAGCTCAATAGAAAACTGTTTATAAATATCATTTGTGTTATAATTAAACAAGGTCAATGTAGACATGGTAAGATGGAAGAGCACCACCCATTGCATTAGTGGAAAAGGAGTATCCCACATAAACAGAAAGTTGGAACTTCTGATAACGAATGAAATAGATGTACACAACAATTCAATTACAACAGAACATTAACAAGCCACAAAATAACTTGCTAGAAATCCTTCACGACACTCAAATTTAGAGATTCTTGATTATACAGGGTTCAATAGTTTTCAACCAACTGTGGTTAGGTAGCTAATTGCAAGGTGAACCTTCCCTCATTCGTTTAGTAAGTCAATGGAGAGCCCATCAGGACTACCTTTTTCCATACTCAAAAGCAGGAATATTGTGCAAGAAAACGTGCAACAGTTCCTCCACATGAGTCCATGACTACGCACTTTAAAAGAGTTGCATCTACAGGATTATCTATATTTTCTAATTTATTATGACTGTTGATCAACTACTTATCAAGGGGTCAACACGTTTTAGAATCTCTCTACTTCTTCTTTTTAATGTTTTTCCCAATATGATGTAACACACAAATATATCATCATTTGCTTTGCTTTCTTCGCAAATTCCCCCTCCATTCAATATATGAGTATCCCTTATCTTGCCATCCGAGCCCAAAGTGACAAATTGAGTATGTAGTTTCACGTTCTTTCTCAAAGCATACAAATCCAAAAAGTAAAACTCAATAAATATAAGAGCACAACTTGAAACAAACCTTGTGTATATACTCTTGCAGCAAAATAGCTGAATCTCACTAACTAGGAGTATCGTTTGGCATTGACCTTCCCCTGCTACTAGAAAGATTTGATCTCCCTCTTGAACTTCTACCATGGTTTTCAGTTTTTAGCGAAATTTGGGACGAAGATGAAGATCTTCCTCTAGTCCTGCCAGAATGTTTTTCAGCTGACCTCCTTTCTGAATTTCGGCCCCGCCCTTTCTTATCTGAATATGGTTTCGTTGATCTTCTTCTATTATTTGCAATTGCAACAGCTTCTTCTACACCTTGCTTACTGTCATCATCATCCTCTTCAACATCAGAGGAGTGGTACAACTCCCCTTCATTTTCTTCCTCCTCTATACTTCCTTCCTCCTCTTTACTTCCTTCCTCTTCTTTGTCCCCTTCTTTGGTATCAGAAGTAGTCTGCTTCTGCTTCTGCTTTTTAGCACTACCACTTCCACCAGGCACACTTATGGGTTTACTATCTTCTTTCAAAGTGTTCATAAGATGAATGTACTTACTTCTCATGTTCATCAATGGATGATTCTCAGTTAACAAACCTCTCTTATAACCCTCCTTTAAAACCACAGTATGAGTTTCATTCTTACTTGACATATAGAATATACCTGGATGATAAAGAAGTGCCCTCTTAAACCTTGATCTTATACCCAAATACTCTCCAAAGCACAACACATTCTCCCTCTCTGTCTTCTTCGGAGCCAAAATATGCAGAAACTCGTGCAAAACCGCAACTGCCCACTTATCTGATTCATCATCCTTAGGAGGAAGATGAGTTGCATTTTCATAGGGAGAAACATAAGGCAACTTCTGCCAATCATCTTCCCACTTCTTCATGTTCTTATCCATTTCAAAACCTCTAGATAAATGCATAGGGAAGGCAATAGGCATCCCTTTACAATAATCGGACTTGCCATTCATCACCTTCTTCTCCATAACTGAAGTCCCCATTTCACTAATCCAGCAAACGAGCTCCAAAAATGGTCCAGATGAGCGATCTTTGGCAACTCCAATTCGAAAGTAGTCAGGGAACTCGGGGATTAAGCTCTGCTGATAGTCTTCAGGAAGACCCACATCCCATTTCAGGCGCTCGACGAGGGTTAACGGCAGTTTGTTGGTTCTACAGAGCATCAAGAGCTTCAAGAGCCGATCAGCAACCTGCTGCTTATAACTCTCGCTCTGATACATAAACTGTTCTTCAACGTCGATGTCGAGGACTTCGGGTGTGAGCCGTATATGGGGTTGGAATCCAGTGCCGCCGGGGAGGAACTCCTGGAAAATCGCGGGGTACTTGCGGACGAACTCGATGGGACGAGTAGGTATCTTAAGGGAGTCCCTTTTTTCGGCGATAATGGAGATAGGGAGAGAGTTGGAGGGCTCTGATTTGATTAAGTTCTTGAGTTTGATCATGGGTATGAGATTCTTCTCCCTCTCGACGGCGTGGTCGAGGCCGCGGTCTCTAACCCATCTGATGGCTGTGCCGTCGATGAAGGTCCGGTAGTGATGGTGTGAGTGGGGGCGGGGCTTCGGCAGTGAAATGAAGATGAAACGGAGAGGAGACATTGGCTTTGGTACAGAGCCGAAGAACGGACTCAGAGTTTTCGGTCGTCCAAGGGTTTGGGTTTTAGAAGGGTTTTGATTTTGGAAATTTACATAAATTATCCTTTTCTTAATAAAAAATTACATTTAAGTACAAATGGTACCCCTAGGGGTCCAGTTAAGAGTAAGACATCATCTTGTGACTGTGTATCACCAATGGTCATGATAATGGCATTTGTTGGAGTAGACGGAGGATCATCATCATCATGTTCTCAATTTTCTAGGTACACATCATCGTCATGATCACAGGAGTGGTGAACCTCATCATTAGGCAATTAATTAGTAATCTTCTTATTGTGGCTGTGGTTATGGTATCCCTCCTTCAACAATATCATCAAGTGCCCAACCGAGCCATAAATAACTCTTTCATTTTTTTTTGATTATCCAGAAACAATGCCTCATATTAGTTTGGTTGTTCAGTAAATTTGTTTGAGATGATATAATCATAGATTGTTGCTTATCAATTCTATCCAACCTCTCCTCCAACGATCTATAGTCAGGTGTATTAGCTGCAGGAACTATATTAAATGGCTTGGCTAGATCCAAATGCGGTGGTGGGGGAACTATATTCGCCTTACTCACAACATCAACAATCGTCTTTGCTTGTGTTTCAAACATCAAACCTTGTGTATTATCGCCGTCCACCTGGTCATCGATGTCCATCTCAAAACAAAGAGGGACTTTACCCTCATTGATGGACCAGAAATAATCCTCTTCAGTAGGTCGGGAGCAAAAGCATTTCTTTATGACCAACTGCAAACAAAAGAAGGAAAAAAGTCTTTAATGTTGCAGGAAAGGTTGCCAATATGTGGCTAAATATTACAAACTAATTCAATTTTTCATTTAATGTAGTTACTCATATATATTGTAAAAAATATCGAACATCGCCAACTATGTTGCTACACTATTGTGCGTTTTATTCATACATGTGTGTTGTCAACAATATCATTAAATGTTGTGACATGTCTTACATCATGTACAACTATATTAAATGTTGTTCACAGATGAAATGTGTCGCAAAACCATATTTTTATATGTCGCAAACATGTTGTTAAACCTAAAAACAGCTAATGGTACATTGCTAGAACTAGAAAAAAAATTGCAACAAAAATAATTAGTTGTTTAAAAAGCATTTAACAACTTACCCTTGTATTAAGCAGTAGTGCAATGTCACTCGCCTTCACGTCTTGTTTTTTTTGGCCCTCAGAGTTTTTCCAATTTATCATCATAGGGAATTTAGTCCCGGTGCACACAACATATCTCGTTCCCACTTTCTATATGGCCTCATAGGCCCAATACTGTATGAAAGGTGTGTGACAGTCAGTAGTCCCATGATCCGTAAGGGGAAATACCAGGTAAGTTGTGTAATCCTACACCGCCTGGGGAATGTCAAGTATGATGATTCTGAAACTGTATAGGTATGGGACTACACAGTTGAAGATGGCTTAAATGGATTGATTGGTACTACCTATATCAATAAGGTGCATCTTGTTTTTTGGTAGCCCATCACGAAAGAACTCCATAGTTAAATGTGCTTGACCTGGGATAATTTAAGGATGGGTGACCTCTTGGGAAGTTTTCCCAAAAAGTGTGCGAGTGAGGACAAAGCACGCTGAAAATACTTGTGTTGGTCTGTAGGGTCAGTCATCATTTCATGAAGCAGCCAGAGTGACGTACTCGTGTACAAGAGTCATCATTCCGTGGGTGTAAGGATCCAATGGAGGCTTGAAACGGGGACGTTACAATGTGCGTAGCCATGTACATTATACTTCGCCTCCTGAGCAACCTTCTTGCCTTTCTTCTTCTCAATGTTCTGCTTATAATGCATCATCATAGACCACATCAACTTATGAAAAACACACTCGCCTCATGTATATTTGAAGAAGAACTTGATGTCTTCAACAAATTTCAGCATGTTTGGACAAACAATGATGTTGCCATATTTTGCAACAATACACCCTCAATAAAGGCGCATAGTCCGAGCTTGTACACATCATCTTTATCTTTGCATCTCTCCAGTTGTAGCATAAGTGTATTAACATGCACACTACTCTTCCCTTTGAAATACATCCTCAAAAAGTGGTCACTGGACTTGGCTTGTATCTCTTCGTCTATAGGGAAAGTACCCATACTTAGGTCAGTTATCAGACCGAACCCAATCTGTCCAAATCTCATATCAGTTTTACCCACATGAAACCATATCTCATCTTCCTTTTCTTTATTAACTTTCATTTTTTGCAACAGTAGTTGGTGCACCAACGCACCAGAGAAAGTAGGGGTGTTCATCCGATCCAATCTGCATTTTTTTGGTCAAACAACATCCAATTCGCACTAAGTGCGGATTTCATATTTTGGATCCAATCCGATTTGCATATTAGTTTAAATTCAATCCAATCCGCAATAGTGCAGATTGAATCAATTGTTTTTTTTAATGTTAAATTATTTAATATTTCATAGAAAAAAAATTAAAAAAGACTATTATTTCTTAATCTCTAATAATAATCTATTTCCATCTCAATTCTCCAGCTTCTCAAAATGGTCCGAATGGGCTCGCCTTCACCTGCTTAGTCAACTTATGCTTTTAAAACATGGCCTTAATATCTCTAAACCTATTTGAGCCCCGATAAATAAAATGACATGTGAAATGGTCGAACACTAGAAGTTTAAGCTCAGGAGCCTTCAACATAAATTTTATGAAAATAAACATAAACAACAGATTAAAACACAAATATGATATGTCTCAAAAAATATTGCTATATGTCACAAACAATATCGCCATATGTCACTAAATACATCGTTAATTCAACAAAGTATCGCTAAACAACTCAACACATGTATACTAATCATATATATATATTGCAATATGTCGCTAACAAAATTGCCTTATGTCGCTAAACATCTCAAGCATAATCAGTTAGGAGTAGTGCTATATCGTAAAGCATATCGTGAAGTGTCTCTAATCGTTAGATGACAACAAATGCAGAGAACTCATTCTTAGATGTCGTCATATGTCACAAAAAAATTGTCAAACATAAATCAATATATAGTAACAACTAACACAAAAGTCGTCACATGTCGCAAAAAATATCGCTAATCGTTATTATGCATAAACCACCTTTAAGGTGATATCGTGGAATATCACCACAAATATCGCTAGACGCCAATAAATACATAGAAACTGTCAAAATGAACAGACAACATCAACACCATTGGGGGTGATATCATCAAATATCGCTATCAGTATCGACAAACATCGATAAATGTAGAAAAACCAAGGAAAGGAACATACATCATCAAAATTCAAGTCCAAACACAAAAAATTAACTTATAATCGGACAAATTTCCTTAATCTCAACCATAATCAACAAAACCAATCCAAAATTTTAATTCAAAACATAATAAATAGAAAAATCACTCAAAAAAAATTTTAAAAAATAAAAACTTACCAAATTTTGTGAGAATCGTGGGTAGGTAGCTTGGGTCTTGTTATTAACGTAAACAATAGTAGAAATGTAGGTGGCCAAAAGGGCTAGGTGTCAATTTAGGGCTTCGGTGATCTTCTTGTGGGTTGTCGGGAATGTCGTGGGGAACCAAGGGGCGATGGAGAGTTAGAGAGTGAGAGAATGAGAGAGAGACGGTGTTGTGAGTTCACTGGAGTGGAAGAGAGAGAGAGTTTAAGAGGGTAAGAGGCTGGTGGTGTGTCGCCGGAGTGAGGGAGATAGTGAGTTTGAGAGGGGAGGGAGTTAGAGAGTTGGAGAGAGAAAATTTATTTGAAAATGTTAAAAAGATATATATTTGAATTAAAAGATATTATTAGAAGTATGAAGTATAAATTTTGAAATGAATTGACATATTAAAAGACCATGGTTCATCAAATTTTCCTAACATATGATGCATACATTGCATATTGTTGTGCCATATAGAAAGTCATCATGTACTTAAAAGAACGAGAGAATTATTATTTAAATTTCTATTAATTAACTAGATACAGAAGGAAAATAATTTGAATGTAGACTAATACATATATTTTTAAAACAGAAGAATAAATAATTTTTTTTTTTTCCATCTAGACCTAGATCAGATCAATGAGCTCCATAACAGCCTACGGTTTTGTGTACACGACACAACAATATAGGAAGCGGATCCTCTGTCTAGGATTCCTGTCCATTTTGCTGTCCACCCAATTAAAATACTCCATGTCATTAATAAATTAACAGCAAAACTCTAACTTAATTTCTAGATATTCATTCTGTTAACTTCTTTGCTAATGTATATTACATATTTTAATAATGAATGCTGAGTATCAAATACACATTAATTTAGGGTCCACTTTTCTTTCTATTATGAAATAATGAAACTAAGACTTCTCATATTTTTTTTTTAAAAAAAAAAAAATAAATTAACTTTCTATATTTTGTTTTACTTTTTATATTTTGTTTTACTTTTTTATTTTTAAAATAAATTAACGTGTAAATATTTAAGTGTCAAGTCATTATTTATGTCTCATTTTTAATTGATATTATTACTGTAAAAAATAAATTTAAGTATTTATCTGCATCTAAGAGTTAAATTAGATATTTATGTTATAAATAATTTTTTTTCTTCATATTTTTAGTACAATAATCAGTCTTATTTTTTATTATTATTTTTTCAGTATGAATTGTTCTTACTTCTACTCATGGTTATGTATACTTATTGATCAATTTGATAATTTTTTTTAAATAAAATAGTTCAATTCTTTAATCACTTATGCATATAATTAAATATAAGTAAAATTGGTTGTTTTATGATATCTAGCAAATTTATTCTCTACAAAAAAATTATATATTTGAACTTCATCAATTTGAAAATGAAGAACACTAGATATATGTGCATGATATCTAAAATGACTAGAGAGAAATGTTTTTTTAGTGTAGTATATTATTTTATGTATTTCTTTTCAAGCAAGCTTAGTTTTTGAAGTAAAAAATTATAGTAAAATTCGAAAAAGAATATGGAATTGGGTTCAAATATATTATTATTATTATTTAATAGATATATATATATATATTTCAATATATACTAGGCGGCAACTACGTGCAAGGCACGTTGTATCTTATTTTTAGTTTTTTTTTGGGGTTTTTTTTATCCATATAAAAAATTAAATAGGTTAATTTATAGAGTATACATTAAAATTCTTGTATATTTGAGTGTTCATCTTCTTTTGATCAGTATAAGTTTATAATATCCAACACTTTGTTAACAATTCATTAGAAATAATTTCAATATATTTAGTTTTTTCTTGAGAAATAAATTATAAAAGTTGGTAGTGTTGTCATTTATTTGACCATATATTCTTGCACTAAATGGATGCATCTCAATGAGAAGCCAGCCTAACATTTTAGTTGGGGCAAAAAAATTTTTTTTTTTTTGAAGCATTAATGAAAAATATAATTTTTATTGAAAAAAAATACAAATTCTATAAGAATAAAAAGAAATATACGTGAGAATTAAAGTGAAAAATATAAATTTTATGGGGATAAATATAAAAATGTGTAAGGACAAAGATGAAAAAAATTATTTTTATGGGGTCAAAATATAAAATACTAAAAAAATTTTATGAATAAAAAATTAAGGGGGGCAAATGACCCCATATGGCCCCTTCCCTCCACCACTGATCTCAATTGTAAATGTATTTTTTCTATTTAAAATATTTGATATAATAATATAGATATTATTTATAAATTTTATTGTATATATTTATTTACCGAAAGTATTATTTTACATATTACCTAAGTTATAAATTTTATTTCTTCAAATTAGATGTTTAATTATTTTAAAATATTACATAAGGTTGTTATTCTAATTCTTAAAATATTAGTTATTTATATGTAATTTATAATTTAAAAGATTTAGTAACTTCTTCTTATTTTACATTTAATATAGCATACATTGAAATTCTTGTACTTTTGAGTCTTCATCTCTTGATCAACTTAAATTTATAATATCTAACATTTAGTTGTCATTTCATTAAAAATATTTTCAATATATATTTATTATTTTCTTGAAAAATAAATTATAAAAATTGGTATTAATCTTCAATTATTAATTATTGTAGTGTATAATAAATAAATAAATATGTGTATATTAAAATCATACCTCTTCAGAATATTTTATTGTAACAATCTAAAATTTGTTCGGCTTCGTGACTAAACATGATTATATATACGCTTCTAATGTCGTATTTTATTTTAGCATATACTCTTGTACTGAAAATATATTTATATTTACATATATTAAAATATATTTACGTATATATAAATATGTATATATATAATACTTTATATTATTGATGAAAATTTAATACTTTTGATATGAAAAATACAATTTTTTTTTTTCTTAATTTGATGGTTTTTCCCACAAACAAAGAAATGTTCACTACTGCGATTTATCTTGTTTAATTATAAGATACAGTTAAAATTAAAATTGGGTATTTAGATATTTAAAATTTTTAAGTCATTATTTTAATAAGTTCATTGACAATATAAATTTAACTTATTAATATATATACAATAATTACCCATTTTGAAAATATTATTATTGTCCTTTTCAAAATATAATTAATGTATATACACCTAATTACTAATTTATTATAACAAAAAAATTATTAATTATATATTTTTAATATAATTTAGAACAACAAATAGATATGAAAGATATAAGAGATCGATCTATATCATTCTACCAATAAAAATTAATCATTGACTTTGATGCACGTCCCACACTCTCAAAGTTGAATCTTTCTCTCAATCATACTTATCTCGTAGCATTATATATTTTATTAATTTTAAAAGTTTGATGATATTTTACACAACTAAGTTAATAAAAAAAGATTAATTAATACTCAAATGATGTAATAGTATGAAATAAGGGTGCAAGATATAATTTACATTAAAAAAAATAAACCCACTAATAATATATATTTATGTTATTATATTTGAGTAATTTTATTATTATTATTATTCTTAATATTTTTTTTTTTAAAAAAAATAACTTCAAAAAACACCACCAATAAACAAAAAAAAAAAAACTTAAAAGAAAACAACTTAATAGATACATATTGTTTAACAATAAATAGTTTCAATAAATATATTTACCATCTTTCAAAAGGAAAAATCAATATTTGCCAAAAATGCTTTTTATTCTTATCCATTTCTATTTTTCATATATCATATTTTAATGTATTTTATTATTATCTTCAACCCCCAAAACTAAAACTTTATCCACAATGTCAGCCTCCCTCTTTTTAACTCTTTCTTGAACACCTATTCCCTTCAAACTTCATCCCATGGTTAAATTAATTTCAGTCATTTTTTATAAGCCCAACCAAGAACTAATGAATTTTTGGGCAAAAAATTTTGCATGAACTATTAGGAGGAATTTTAATAATTTAAATCTTAATATTTTCTCCTATACCCTGACGCTAAGTGATCCTGACCAAAAAAAAAATAAAACAAATAGTGGCAAGTTGGCATCTATAGAATTGCATATTTATTTCTCTGCTCAAGACATGCTTTCGGTTGGAGTCTTGGTTTTCGACAGACTCCAAGTTTTTAATGACTTTCCAATCGAGTAAAAACATAATTATACAATTTGGAAGAATTGTCACTATTATTCTTAAATCAGGACTACCTTATATATATAACTCTCTCCTTCTAACTTTTTCTTGAACACCCGCTACAACATTTTGGTTGGAGGTAATGAAAGCAATGGAATAGGAATAGGAATAAGAATAGGAATGGTAATGGAATGGAATAAGAATAGGAATAGGATTAGGTTGTTTGGTTAGATTTATGGAATCAATAATTGAATACAATTCTTATGTTTGGTTGACTATATAATGGAATGGAATGGAATAAATTAATTTTGAACAAAAATACTATTATTTTTAAAACATGATTAAAAAATTAAATTAAATATATTCAAGTTGTATATATATATTTTTTTTTAAAAAAATTGATTTATATTTTTTTTTAAAAAAAAACTAATATGTATTAAAAAAAATTAATACTTATTTAAAAAAATTAATATATATAAATTTATATTTATTGAATTTACTATAAAATATTACTTCTTTAAAAAAAAAACCTAACATATATTTTCTTAAAAAAACTATATAATCACATAAAAACTTGTTCAAAAGTATAAGTATTCATGTCCAATTCCCATATTTATGCTCAAAATAATTGTTTGCAAAATTATGAGCATAACACATTACACCAGATCCAAAAGATTATAATTTGTATACTACTGAATGTCAAAGGCAATATATATTGTCCTGCAAATTATTTTAGACCAAAGTGAATAACCATGATCTTTCTAACTCTTTCCCGAGCTGTGTACTAAAGAGAGCCATCAATCAGAAGTCTCGCCCATTCATCCTTCTCATCATCTGGGACACTGAAAAAGTAAGAAACCAGAGCATTATCTTGCATAATCATGCGAGCTACCTTATGACGTTGAGTTGTAGTAAGTGTAGTGGTCCTTTCTAACTCTTTCCCGAGCTGCATATGCTTTTCATTCAAGTCTTCACCAATAGCTTTACTCAAACGAATAGAAGCTTTTTCAATTACCTCTGCGAGAATAGAAGCTGATTGTGTAAGTGCATTTGAAAGTTCTTCATGATTTGCAGCTTTCCTTTTCTTCTTTGAAGACCCATCTGATTGAGTGTGAGATTGAGCACCTCTTGTTGCATCTGAAACAGACATAGATTCCACTTCATCCACATTATTAGCATTGCTAAAATCATCTTCTCCAAGTGTAGTGTTTTCCTTTTCAGCTTCAAGTTCTTCAACAACATACGTTACGGTCTACGCATGTTTTCCAGTTGCACGATCTTTGCCAAAAACTGCACACAAGTCGTCATACCAAGGGAATGACTTGATCTTGAATGGGGCTGCTTCCTTATGACTCTGCATGTATACAAAATAAAAACCAATAAATCACACTGCATAACCTATCTTTTACTTCACATATCTCTAAAGTATACATACCAAAGTATTCTATAAGAAGTTCCAAACATTATGCCAAGTTAAAAAGTTTAACATTTTTAAAGCACTAGTTATATTATAATATAGCATATATAAACATAAATACCTGCAAATATGCTTCCCACACTGGTTTTTCCGCGATTCTAGCTTTTTCTAATACTGTCCCATCCAAACCCGCTACAAAAAGGTCCAGTCAACATTTCATGTACTATTTGAAAATGAGTCTTCAAAGTTTTCATTCTAGACTCAATGTGTGGCTTAGCTTGTATGTCACATCCAGGCATTCGCTCTTTTAGTTTCATCTCAATAGCTCTAAGATGACCTGGCTTGAAGTTTCCTTCAGCTTTAAACTTCCCTTCATTATTTAGCTCCATAAGTGATTCAATCAAGTGTTTGTCTTCATCTTCACTCCAGAATCTTTTATTTTGTCCTGGACCTCTTCCTTTTGAAGTCTCCATGCTGAAATAAGGAATCAAAATAATGTAAAACTAAAAACTAGAATTGAAATGTTGAACTTGAGTGAAAAATAAAGACATTCAACAGTAAATAAACAAAACTGAATTGATATACACACCAATAACAAAACATAAATTCAAAGATAAATTTCAATGTTGTCAATTACACAACTATTCAAATAACTTGGCATAGCCAAGTGAAAACAAATATAAAAACCTAGATAATCATTGTGCATTTAATCTAAGAAAAAAAACTAGCTTGCTCTCCTACGTTCCCTCCATTCACTATACATCTCATGTGCTAAATTGTTTCTAAACGTTGTCCACTCTTCAGAAGCTTCAATACTTCTTATGGATCCATCAACATCTTCTTCATCTCCACTGTTAATCTCATTCTCTGAATGCATATAAGTATTATCAGTAGGCATTTCTCTTCTAATAAAATTGTGAAGCAAACAACATGCCAAAATGATTCGATTTTGAGTCTTTATTGGATAGAATGACGGACTCCTAAGAATTGCCCATCGACTCTTAATTGCACCAAAACATCTCTCAATGACATTCCTAGCAGATGAATGCTTCATATTAAAAAATTCTTGTGAATTTCTAGGAGGATTTCCATCTTCCCATTGGTTGAGGTGATAACGTTGGCCTCGATATGGAGCAAGAAATCCCTTACAATTAGTATATCCAGCATCTACAAGGTAATAATAACCTAAAATAAAATAAAGATGGGGATTAAGTTGTCTCCTAAATGAGCTACTAATCAAAAATAAAAAAATGTACAATCTAAAACACCAAGCTTACCATTTGGAACACACAAACCATTTGTTCTACGTATGGCATCACGTAAAACTCTACCATCTGCTGCAGAGCCTTCCCAACCAGGTAACACATATATGAATTGCAAGTCTTGGGAGCATACACCTAAGACATTTGTAGCTATTTCACCTTTTCGAGTACGATATTTTGGTTTATCATTCATAGGTACTCTCACTCTAATATGAGTTCCATCTAGTGCTCCTAAGCAATTCTACCATATAAACAAAGTTTTTTTCATTAGTATTTCAAACAAACAAACCATTTCCACCTAAACCATTTTAATTCAAGAAATTCAAGAAATATATATTATACCTTGAACCATTTCCACCTCTCATCTGTTGAATTTTCAAGAACAGGTTCAGGTCTTTTCAATAACTCTCCATGTAGCCGAATGATTGAATGTAACACATTATGAAAATATTTGCTAATTGTCTCACCCGATCTCATAAATCGAAATCTAACGACTCTATTTTTCACATGATGAGCAATTACATGTAAAAACATAGCCACTTGTTCATCTACTTGTAAATATTTAGATGCTTTTAACCCACCCCTAGTTTCAAGCATTATGCATAAAGTGCTAAATGCTTTCCTATTCATCCTAAGTTGATCAAAACAAATGACATCACTCTCATAAGCTATTTGGTGCACAATTTGCCTATTGACAAAAATATCAAGTATGTATAATTGTCTTCCCAAAGAGCTTGATTCAATACTATGTTCAATAATTTTTTCCCATAATTTAAAAAACCATTCCACTACATGCAACACATTCATCCAATACATATAAAGAGTTATGATCTTCTTCTTTCTCAAAATTTGTCTTTCACTTACAGTTAAGCGAGCCATTATCCTACAATGACAATAATTGAGCAAAAGAAACTTACCATTATTCATACAATCCACTGAATAATTCTTCATTATATCACAAAAAAAAAATATATATATATATATACTGTAATATTCATACACAATGAAGTCCTAAATATTCATACAATCCACTGTATCAAATATATGTATGTATATATAAATAAAAGTAAATGTGAAACTCAATATTCTTTGTGTACACCCAGCTCCTACATTTTTCCTTTAAGGGGCAGTAGAGCAAGACATGATTGTGAAAAATAAAAATAAGAAACCAATATTTTTCCAATATTTGAAGTTGAATGGAACTAATAATTGCACTACAGCTGCATAGCTATAGAAAGTTAGGAACCTTCTTACTCTCTTTTCTCATTTTGTTTTCCTAAAATACCAATATCATAATAATAAGCATATTATCCCAACAAGATCCACTTCATTACATATGATTTTATAAACAAGTAACTTTGAGTTTGATTCAATAATTAAAATGGGATCCAGTTTCAAACCATGAGCACTCAAATCGAGCCCATTCTAGGCTTAGCCCATGAATCTCACATTATGTAATGTCAAACACCACTACCACTCAGTTGATTAAACTTTTGTTAGAAGACCTTACCTCGAGTTAAAGCAACAAAAGTAAATATTAAAATTAAATAGACATCTTGAGGGAATAAGAAAATCAGATGATTAAACATTAGTGTACATCGAAAAGAAAAACACAAAAAATAAAATTGGATACATTTCATTAATGTCAACAACATAAGACTTCAAACAGTGCGGACCACAAAAATACATGTAGTTCAATTTTTTGAATAATTTAGCATAGTGGCTCAAATCTCCCAAACTGTCAATGTCCAAAACAACCAACTATAAACATAATCACTACGGCAAATGACCATATACTATACTTAAAATACTTGGAGCAGTACGAGAGAGCAAAAGTCAAGTCCAATATACCATACTTAAAAAAAAAAAAAAAAAAAACAGGAGTGAGATTTCATTATACCAGATGTGGGCACTGGGCAACACAAACAACAAATAATACCAGATATCCCAAATCTGCAGTTAACACATAATGCAAAGCTATTTCATAAATGCTTTTATTCACCCTCTCAAACGAGATATACTACTAAAACTATGTGAGATTGAAGAATTGTGAAAACTGCAGCGTGAAGATAAATAACTAAAGACTGAAACTATCAGTAAATAAATCCAAACCCAATCTCACTTTAAGTTTAAGTTTGCATCTTTACTGTTGGAAATTCAATCCAAACCCAATCTCAAATCCCTAAATAAATCAAAAAGTACAACCACAAAAATAAGAACAAGTTATAATAATACAATTCGAACAAACTTAAAGGAAGTAAAACAATAAATAAAAGATATATACACCGAACTACAGAGATTCACACTTCATCTAAAATAAGTTGGAGTGTATTCCTTTCTTCTAAACTCCCAACAATATAATGAATGATTAACTCACTTAGCACTATGATTTTATAAACAAGTAACTTTGAGTTTGATTCAATAATTAAAATGGGAAATTTAATTGCCATACACCACTTTACAGCAGCTTTGAGAGCAAGTCCTTCAGCATAAGTTGAGTCAAAAGCCCTTTGGGGCAGGAATAGCCAAAACAACAACAACATTATCATTCTCATCATTTACTACAGTTCCCAATCCCAGCTTGTTATTTATGTTTGTTTTTTAATGTTAGTTTGTCATATAGAAACTTTGCTACAGATTCTTATATAAGTCAAACCAATGAGACAACAAAGTATTAAAGCAAACCACTAAACCAGCGCACCCATTAGTGCTGTTACATGTTTTTATGGCATAATAATCGCAATTGTCTCTGTAAATTTTGTCAATGAATGTGAAGCAAAAATCAAGCTCTGTGACAGAATGATTTAGTTCATAATGTAATTATTTATAATGACCGAAGAGAATGAGAATGATTTAGAACAGATTCACACATTCATACACAAAACAACAAGAATAGATTCAAAATCACCAAACCAGAGAGAGAGAGAGAGAGAGAGAGAGAGAGAGAGAGAGAGAGAGAGAGAGAGAGAGAGAGAGAGAGAGAGAGAGAGAGAGAGAGAGAGAGAGAGAGAGAGAGAGAGAGAGAGAGAGAGAGAGAGAGAGAGAGAGAGAGAGAGAGAGAGAGAGAGAGAGAGAGAGAGAGAATTACCTCCGGCAACGCTACCACCAATCAAGGAAGCCCGACACTTGCAGAGTGAGCATGAACGAAGAAGACAGTCACAACAATGGCAGCAGATTAATCTTTAATTTGCTAGGGTTAGGGTTTGTTGGGCTTGGACCATGGCTAGTAGAAGAGAGATATAATTTGTTGATATGCCAAAGTGTGGAATGGAATTATAATTCCACCAAATGAAAAATGGAAAAGCAATTCCGTTAGTTTGGGGAATTGCATTACTATGGAATTATTTTCCAAAATTGGTATTTTTCAACCACACAAAAGAATCAAGCCCATTAGTATTCCATTCCATTCTTTTCTGGCCCATTACAATCAACCAAACGGGCCCTAAGTGTATGATTCAAGGGAAATGATGTCTTGTACAAATATGTAGCAGATGGATTATATATACATATATTCGTGAAGTTGATGACAATATATGAAAGATAGTTTATGTGAATCAGTGCCTATTGCGAATAGTTGTATCTATATGTGGGAGTATGTAACTCTTAAGATAAGCTAATGCTATTAGTAATTTATACTTCTGTTAAAATTAATTTTTTATTGGAGAATATTCTGTCAAAAAGCATGACAATCTGTTAAATGCACAACAAAAATAGTTAGATAGGCATTTATATAATAGGTAAGATTTATAATAGGATTAATTTTTTCATCAATTAAATATATAATACAATTTAATTTGAAATCATATAACTTATTTTTATATATGAAAAACCATTTTGTTGGATAAAGTAAAAAAGAAAAAAAAAATAAGAAATCTGATAATAATAATAATAATAACAATAATAATAATAATAATAATAATAATAATAATAATCTGCCAAACAAAAATAATAACAAAATAATAAGAAAGTGTTTTTCACTTGAATTAAATTTAAAAATTTCATAGTTAGGTCCCACTGCACTAATATGTCCTTATTTATTAAACAAATATATGTATATATATTAATACTTATACTGTTAACGGTACTGTTAACGGAAAGATAGATGTTAAAATGGTGATACAGTATTAATTCATTAATGACTTGGACTATTTTAATTGGGTGGACAGCAAAATGGACAGGAATGCTAGACAGAGGATCCGCTTCCATAATGGAGAGCATTTGCTTTATTAACCACTAGAGAACTAAGCCGCGCTTCGCGCGGTATTGTTCAACTTTTGTAAACATTTTATAATTTTTTTTTTACTTATGTAATGATATAATCTAAAATATAACATTTTTATGTGTACGTTATTAATAAAGTAATAGTATTAAAATAAAAAAAATTATTATTTTTATAATACACAAAAAGATAATAAATTTGTGATAAATATTAAATAATGGAATTAACAAAGAAATAACATGTATTTTTATAATAAAATAAAAGAAAAAGAAAACAGTCTTTGAATTTAATAATTTAAGCTTGTGACTGATGATGTAGTTATTTTTGAATTATTGTTTAAATGTTTTTCTTAACATACTATTTATAAAAGTTTTAACATTTTATTTTGTGGTGTCAGCGAAATGCTTTTTCTACAAAATATTGAATGTAGGATGACAACTGTAATATGGGCTATCACAATATTATATATTTTCTAAAACTAAAAAAATAAGGATTTTATATAAAAAATATTAGTGATAGAATTTTTCTATATGAAATGTTTGGTAAGGGGATTAATTTTAATAAATTATGTAGATGTGAAATTTCTACCTTAAATTGTAATGATGAAAAGAAAATTATAATTCATGCGACTAATTATTTTTATAATTTATTTGTCTTACTGTTTTGTACTAACTAAAATTTTATAAGTATCGTATGAAATTAGTTGAGCACTCGCGAGATAGTTATAAACATATTGTGTCTCATGCGATTGTTATAATTATTGAAAAATAAAATTTAAGTTATGATTATTTTATTATTTTAGAAATTCATATATCAAGTAATTGTTAATATTTTTATTAAATAAATAAAATATTATAAATTATTCTTTTGCTATTATTCAATTATTTTAAAATAAAAAATAGAATAATTTTTTATTATTTTATATATGTAGTAGTATTATATATATTGAATTAAAATTAATAATTTAAAATAAAAAAATCTATTTTTTATTTGTTAAAAAACATAAAGGATTTTTTTTTTTAATTTTTAATATTTGACATGTACCGAATGAGTGCAATATAATATTCATTATTTTTTTTATACCGAATGAGTGTAATATAAAATATACTATTGTGTTATAAAAATTATGATAATTTTTAAAATTATGAATTTTTTAAAAGAAGTTTGTAATAGTAAATATCTGGGTCAACTAAACCACATGACACGTGACGTTAAAATTTCATAATTTATTAATATATTTATTATTATTAGCTCTATTACAAATGTTATTAAAATTTATTTATTATTGATTATATAAGAAAAATATATGTTAATTATTAAATTATTAGAGTGTCTATTTTAATACTAATAGACTGCAATAATATTTTATATTAAACTAAATGATTTTAAAATTTTATGATAAATATGATATTAAATTGAGATTTTTTTTATATATTTTAACAGTGTTATAACCGTCACCATCAACTATCATTATGGTTATTGTCGCTGTCAATTCCCATATATCCAAGTTAGTATTGCCACGATATTTTGTATCATACCATACTATTAATTTGGAGTGGCCACCACTATTAAATGGTTATATTAGAAATTTAATAAGGAAAAATTTCTAGTAATATTAATACCAACTTTAAAAGTGTTTTTTTTTTTCAAATATTACTACACATAAAGTATATAACAAAATTTATACACAATACAAATAATTAATTTGTTTTATAAAAGACTAAATAATGAAGAATCAATCACTATGAGATTATTATTATTATTATTATTATTATTATTATTATTATTATTATTTTAGAATGAGATTTTCTTTTAGTGAAATATTATGAGAATGTAATAATAATAATAATAATAATAATAATAGTGTAAGTTATAAAAAGTTAAAAAGACACTATTAATTTTATTAATAAGAAATGATTTGATGATATATATATTATTTTTATTTTATTTTAATAATATATATTTATATATAATTGTTAAATCAAAATGAAAGATAGTTGATATATTGGTTTGCTTAAATTTGTGTTGTTTTGAAAGTTGGAATAAGTTAATGGTATGTATATATTTATTATGTTGAAATAAGTTACTTAGGGAAAAGTAAAAAGAAAATGCTATATATTTATTTATATAACAATATATCATATATATTATAAGTTATTTATGAATTATATAAAAATGTAAAAGTAGATGAAAAGAGGTATATGAATTAATAAATCAATTACATTATTATTACATAATTATGATTATTATAAGAAATTTAATTTAAAAATAATAAAGAAATGTACAATAATTAAATAATTAAGAATATGATGATTTTTAGAATAATATATAATTTTAATTATATTTTTAAATTTAAAATGTAATATATCATATATATTTTATTCTAATTATAATAATAGTAATTAAACATCCAATTTAACATACAATTACACTTTTTTCTTTAAAAGAAAAAGAAGAAAACATGATTATAAAATATAAAAATTACACATAGAATAAAGTCACACATACATGATAGCCTAACAATTTAGCTTGAAAATTCCTCTAATTTTTTGTCGAAGATTCCCTTATTGTGAATGAAACTTTGTTTAAATATATATACATACAAGTAAGAGGGTGATTTCTTAAGAGAATGACATGACTAATAAACTAAAAACATGATGATCAATACTAAACTTCTATAAATACACTCGATACACACACATATTTTTTTTTGGGTGTGATTATTATTACTATTGTTAAACTTCTTCTTCATGGACATTGTCTTTGTGATTGAGATGATAACGTTGATGATGATTTATTCTCCATAGCCATGTATTTTAATGTTTTCCTCCCATTGTTTTTGAAAATGAAAATAGAAAAAACAAAAAAAAAAAGTTTTATAAGATTGAAAGGAAGAGAGAGAGGAGTGTGAGGAGATCAAGTAAAGAATGAATTATATTTATAGAGAAACTATTACATGATTGTGAGATGTTATGTAGAAAAAAAAAACTTGAAAGGTTGGTAGGAAAATGAAAAGACTTTGAGGAATTGTAATAATCAAAGTGAAGTAGAAGAGTCTCTACTTGATATATATTGTGTATAATTGATTAGTTAATGCTTTTTAATTTTTTTATATATATAATTATAATTGCTAATATGACTATTATTATGTGTAAATATAAATTTATGGTATTAGAGTCCTTATATAATTTTCTTTTATAATTGAATATATATATATTATTTTGAAAGGATTTGTAATTG
Source organism: Cannabis sativa (assembly GCF_029168945.1). NCBI lineage: Eukaryota > Viridiplantae > Streptophyta > Magnoliopsida > Rosales > Cannabaceae > Cannabis > Cannabis sativa. Next base: position 20,665,364 of record NC_083608.1, read on the forward strand.
AATATTTAATTATGTATATATTACAATTATATATATTAATAATAATAGGTAATAAATATATATAATAAAATATGTTGTTAAATTCTTTTTAAAATTCATCATAGTTCTTTTTCAATAATTCTTAATAGTTATAAAATTTTAAATATGTATATTTTTTATTTAAATATTAAATAAATATAAATTTAAATAACTAATAAAATGACAAAATAGAATTAAAAAAATATTACAACTATATAGTGAATTTTTTTTGAAAAATTATTATTATTGTTTTGACTTTTTGAAGGGATTATTATATCATTGTTGGCTTATGTTTTTTTTTTAATTTTTTTTTTGGTAATAATTAATTGTATTTTTACTTATTCGGTTAATACAAATATAAATATAATAGGTGTTGTATTTAATTATTATTCTATTAGTATAAATTATTTTGAATGACCTTTGGTTTTTATAATACTTATTGATATTAATTGGACACATAATTTCTCTTTTACAAACTTAATTAAGTTATTATTGTTATTATTACTAATTTATAAATTATTATGATGTAATTGAATGAAAAAGTAATTTAAAAACTAAATAAAAGTGATAAATGGAGATAGCAAAGAATTAAAAAGAAACTTCATATAAGATGCCACCTAGAATGTTTTGTGCATTCCTTTATATTTATATATAGATATATAGATTTATCACATGAATTACCATATAAATTATTGAAAGGATCTATCAGTTATCACGATCTCATTATGGTCATCAAAATAATAAAAAACATTAAAGAACAGTCACACATATATATATATATATATACACGTATATGTATGTAAAGATACGATGATTCTCAATTAATACTAAAAATGCAAGACATAAACATCGTACTCCACAATAGCATCATGACTAGTGGCATTGACCATATAAGTCTTTGCTAGAGCATAGCCTCTTGCGAACCTGAAAAGTCCAGTTCCACCAACTACAGGCATCTCTCTAAGCGCCGAAAGTATGGAGTTGTGTCCCAATATGCTAAGGCAGCTACCGTTGTATTTACCTTCAGTGAAAACATAGTTCAAACTCATTAAAAGTCCCACATCGGACAGAGAAGCCATTGCCATGATTCCTTGAGCTCTTCCCACTTGCTTGGAAGTTGGATCTGGTCCCACCGTCAAAGGGTCGCATCTAACACTGCAACCATGCCAAAAAATGTGGCCGAAGTGTTCGTCGATGGCGCCTCGGCCACTTGGACGTTCGTGGGGTTCTTGCCACTTACTGTATCGTGGAAATAGAAGTGAAAATAGGTCAGCTTCTCATGCTTAAACCCGTGTTTTCTTTGTACTAAGTTGTAGTAATCATCATTTGCGGTGGTGAGTCTCAAGAAAGAGAACACAAAAGTTAGTGAGATGAGTAGGTTTAGGGTGGTTGTTTGAAGAGCTTTGGCCATTTTTGGAAATGATGAGAGTTTTAGTTTATAATATATGCTAACTGTTGTGATCAACTTCAATGAGTTATTGTGTGATTAGTTTTTGTCCAATGTATAGATATATACAGGGCCGGCCCTGAAATGTAGTGGGCTATAGGGTAAAAATTATTTTTTGGGCCCTCATTTAGAAAAAAATAGTATTTTTCAAAATCAGCAAAAAAATTGTGTAATTTTAAAAGGGCAAAATTTTTTTTTTGGGCCCCTGGACTAGGTGGGCCCTAGGCACAGGCCTAGCCCGCCTATGCCCAGGGCCGGCCCTGTATATATATATATATATATATAGGCGATAGGCTTATACTATTATATGTATAGAAAAAATCATATCTTAGACAGCATATTTCTTGTACTCAAACCCAAAATTAATGTTGTGGAGTTTTGCGTTAAGAAAAAAAAACGTTGTGGAGCATGTTCGGCATGCACACTTTAATATTAATTTTTATTGAACATTCTAAAAAAGAAAAATTATTAGTAAAAAAGTAATTATTACTATTAGGGCTTCAAGAAATAGAGAACCTTGCAAGGACAGTTACATATAGGTAGAGACGTTGCTAAAAAAATGGAAAAATTGACATGAACCACTACAAAAATATATTGGGGAATGTTAAGAATCTTTTTTACAATTGGGACATAATTTTACCTTTACCAAATCCATAACATAAGTTTATTAATTTTAAGTTTGACCCATTCAAAATTATAAAAATAATCTTTTAAATATATTACAATCTTTTTATTAAAATAAATATTTTTCGATTCTAATTATGATGATATTAAATAATTCAGAAAAAGCTTAAGAAAATTTGGGTGAATTTTGAAGTGTAGCTGAACTCGGTAAATTTAATTAGCCAGGCTACCTACATACCTTTTTGTGAAGAATCAAACCACTTGTAGTCTAAAATGAGGAATATTTTAGAATTTGAATATGAGAATTCCGGTATATGACAATTTTCAAGAAATCTTAGCCATATATTTAAAAATTTGAAAAAAATTCTTAGGTGGACGACCTTTTATGAAATTTTAAGATTTGTGTTTTATATTATTTTGCAGTATTGACAACTGCACTTAATTTTAGTAACTAAATTGTCTATGTATCCTTTTATAGGAATCAAGTCAAATGTAGTTTCAACGTTTTGAGATTTTTTGGATAATTAAGAGGTAAATGACATCTTTTTGGGATGCCATTTATTATGACTTTTAATTTTACTACACTTTTGAATTTTAAGGTACAAATATAATACCAATTTGATGTCAAATTACTATTTTGAGATTTTTGTGAGGTTAATGATCTCAGTAAAATTTTGGAATGATATTTATCATTTAAATTGTTTTTGGTGAGCTCATTTGAGATATTGTACTATTTTATATGGCTTTACAATTTTATTACTTTTTGTGATAAATTTGAGTCTTGAAATCCTTTTATTATTATTTAAAAATAAAGAAATTATTTGACTGATATTTTAATTAACTGTTTCTAAAATTTAGAGAATAATAATTATTTAGGGATTTTTACAAAAATACTGAATTTTGAGCAAAAGTTTACAATTTACTGTCACACAATTTTTTTTTTTACAAAAATACTGTCTTTTTATAAAACAACCGTAAAATTACAAAACTGAACAATTAAAACAACAGTGGAATAACTAAAAATCAACTGTAGAATAACTGTAAAAACTTAACACAGTACATAGTATAAAACTTACAAAATATTTTTGAAAAAAATACAGTATTTATGTAAAAAATTCCGCCCACAGTAAAAATGTAAAAAAATTAGAAATTTCAGTATGTGGTGTAAAAACTCCATTAATATATTAGTATAATAAAATTATCTAAACAAGGCAAATAGACGTTTACAATTGAGGTTGTTCATGTGAGGGAGAGTTAGGCTTACTATGTACCTAATACTATGACCTCCTAATTCTCACACAAGTCCCGAAAAAGAGAAATTTAACTTTTATTTCAATAATTTTTTGTCATTGAATAGAATTAATACTAATCGGACCTAAAAAACTATTAATAATATAATTAATTTAACTTAATTAAAATTAATTAGCAACATAATTAAATCCAAAAATATTTAAAATTATTTTTCAATAGACTATTTTTTAATTAATTCAAAAATTGCACACTTAGTTTAATGAGATAAATTCTATATAATTAATTTCTAAGTAAACTAATTTGTATTTTTCCAAGTGTTTAACTAAATAGAAAATTAATTTTTAAGTTGAATTTAATTCAAGATACATAAATATTTGATATTTTTGGTGACATTTAAATAAATAAGAAAATTACATTTATGATGAAAATTAATTTTAGAGCAACATAAATTAAAAAAAAAAAATTAGAATTTATTAATTTTGGACCAACTTGAATTAAGTAATTTTGAATAATATTTATTTAAAATAAATAGATTAAAATAAATATTAAATAAAATAAAAATACATTTTTTTTCTTCAAAATAATGAGATTTTAATATGACATATTCGATCTACATTGTTGGTCTTACATGATTATTGTTTTATTGAGGACCTCGTGGCGCTTGACGACCCCTGTTAGTGATGGAAATTATTTTACCAGGATCTTAGATCTACTCACAAGTATGTTGATCAACACCCTAAATATGAACTTCTAAAACGATTATAAATAAACACATATAAAGTATGAGAAACCTTACATTAGGTGCAGCGGAATAATATGTCTCCTTCCACTCAGATCTCTAACCCTTGTATCCTTTCTGTCGCAGAGTATTATCAAGATCTGAGCCCGAATGTCCTTCTTGTTGAATGTCTTTCTTCACGATCTTCCTCACTATGATTGAGGTACTACTTGCTGTGTGTGGGCACTACTCTATCACTAAGTGGGTTCGAAACAATCAATGAAGAAGAAGAAAGGAGAGTGGCAGCTAGGTTTAGAGTGAAGGCTCAAATTTTCTTTGAAGGAAACAAGATGCAAAAGTCACTTTTTCCTGAAGCCATCACTATCTATTTATAGCATGCCACATAGGGTTAGGTTTGAATTATTTGGAATTAAAATAATGAAAATATTAAATGATAAGCCTACAAAGGTGGCCGGCCTTGGCTTAGTGGATTTGGGCCTCACTTTTGCAATTTTGCTGTTTTATCATTTCTGCATCTCATTTTCTCAAAAACGCCGATTTTCAAATTCAACCATTTAAATGTCAATTTCAACTATTTAATAACTATAAATAATTATTAAATAATATTGTCATTTATTATATTTATTAATTAGACCAACCAAAGTCTCTTAATTAACAAATATACCCTAAAAACTCTTTCTTTACAGTTTCGCCCTTGCTTAGTGAAAAATTCACAAATAGACATAGTCTAATTTGAGAATTATAATTGATTAATCAAAACCAATTAGATGAGTCTTACAAGTAGTATTGTCTCAACTAGTGCGGGGACCATGGGTCTATATATCCGAGCTTCCAATAAGCAGATCAAGAATTTACATCCTAAATTCACTGACTTATTAATTCTTCGTTGAATCCACGCATAGAACTTAGAATTGCGCTCTCAGTATATAGAACGCTCTATATGTTCCACCATATAGACACGTCATTAGTTAGTCATTGTTATAATCCTAACTTGATCAATGATCCTCTATATAGATGATCTACACTGTAAAGAGATTAGATTACCGTAACACCCTACAATGTATTTTATCCTTAAAACACTTAACCCCGTATAAATGATATTTCAACTAAGTGAAATGAGTACTCCACCATTTATTTTCGTTTGGTCAAGCTTGAAGGAAATCATCCTTTACTTTCTATTTGCCAGATAGAAGCTATAGATTCCATATTTATGTCAGCGCTCCCACTCAATTGTACTACCGTGTTCCCAAAATGTACGTATCACCTTGACCCAAAAGTAGGCTTAACTAACAAATCAAAGAACACGAATAACACTCTTGAGATTGAACCTAATCATATCAGGATTAAGATCATTTGATCTAGGATCAACTAGGTGATATTGACCTGAATAGATATTACGGTAAGTTTAATAAATCTATGTCAAAGTTCAATATCGGTCCCTTCCGATGCATACTCCATGCATCCAACCCAAGCTTTACTTTAACCAATGCTCTGGAAAGAACATAGCATTTCTCCAAATGCAAGTAAACTCTGTTGTAGATTGTCATATCAGTAAAAACCCAGTGTTCTGATAAATCTAGGAATCTTTAATCACATAGTCATGTTTACTTTCCACTGTGTTGACAACACAATAAACAAGATCAAGTATGTGAAAAGGGTTTGGATGAATTTATAAATCAAATAAACAAATAATTGATAAGGTGAACAAAAACATACAAATGAATGAAAAATACTTATGTTTCTTTATTGATATTGAATAAAATGGATTACATTGAAATGGAGTTTTATTTAGGGCATAAAACCCAACAGTTAGAAGGTCATCCATTAGCAATTTAACACATTAGATCTCGAAAGATAAGGATGATGTAGATTCATATTCTAGAAGCTTCATCCTAAATGTGACTACTTAAAATTGAGTTGACATACATAAAATAAGGGTAAAAGCTTATAAAATAAGAATAACTTTGAATTTTGTCTAAACAGGACAACGTTTGATTCTTATGTTGATCAAATAAAAAGTTGTTAAATTGATGTCCATTTTAGATGAGCTGACTATTAACTTAAGGTATATTTGACTCTCTCCTAAACGGACATTGTATATCATTTGATTAAAAACTTAAGAAAATATTTGAGATATGTTTTGTTTTGTATTTTTTTTGTACCTTCATTACTTGTTTAAATGTTTGCAAATTTCCAAAAAATATGTTTGAATTTTTTTGAACTAGCAATTGATTTCAGTTTATTGATGTTTGTAGTTCTCAAAAAGACGTGTAATAATCCTCAACCTAATCCTCGCTACCTTAACATACTTACAAACAAACTTGAACGAGTGAAGATGACTCCTAGTCAAAATATCACTTCACATTTACTCTTGGTTAATATGAAATTTCAGAAAACTACTACGCTAAAAATTTTACTTAAAAAAAAACACAAGTTCAGTTTATTCTACACAGTTTATCTCATGAATTCCACCAATTTGTTATATCCTTCATGATGAACAATTTGAATTCATCTGACATTAACAAACATAAAGTTGAAGTTAGAGCTTATGAACAAACAATAGTGAGGGTGAGGGAATTAGGTTCTAGAAATACTCTTGACACTAACGGAAAAGCAAAAATTGTTGAGATAGAAGATGATTCAAACATAGAGAAATCTAATTTATAAAGTCTTACAATTTCTAAAAATGCTACACCATTAGGCTCAATTAAAAGGGTTCTGGAAAGTTCTTCATCTTCTCCAATAGTTCTTGATCAATAGATTAAATCAACAAGAAGAACAATCAGACAACAATTGAACTACATTAGTTTTCATTTACCTAGTCCAAATATTTTGAAGATACCTATAAGATGTTTTTACTATAGAAAGAGAGGACATTTGAAATCCAAATTTCCCAGATATTATGCTCGAAAAAATGAAGGTAATATTTCTTATGATTTTATTTTTGAATCATGTGTTTTAGAGAATAATAAATCCATTTGGATTGTGGATGTTGGATCTACTAACCATGTGTGTACATCATTGTAACTGCTTGAAACTTGAGAGTATTTGAATCTCGATGAGTTGAAACTTAAAGTTGATAATGGCAAAATGGTGTCGGTCCAAGCTAGAGGAAAATGCTGTCTCAAATTTGAAAATATTTTTTTGTTATTAGACGATGTTTTATTTATTCCAAATTTTAGAAGAAATTTAAGTTATGTTTCCAGTTTACAATTGTAACATTATAAATTGAACTTTTTGAGTTTTAATTTAATGATTTCTCTTAAATATATTCAATTATATGTTACTTATATGGATAATGGGCTTTATATTCTGCGACTAGAAGGACTAATTTCACTAAATAACGAACATTTTAGTATTGCTAAACTTAGAAACCATAAAAAGAAAAAGATCAATAATAATTAAGAAACATACCTATGACACTTACGACTTTGTCATATTGGGTATGATAAATTACGTAGACTAACCATGGGTGGTCCATTGAAAAATTTCCCCCTTAGGGAATTACATGTTTGCGAATCATGTCTAAAAGGCAAAATGACTAAACATTATTTCTCTAGAAAGGGAAGTCGTACCACAAAACCACTTGAAATGGTACATTCAGATGTCTGTGGACCACTGAATGTGTAGGATATGATAAATATGAGTACTTTGTCACTTTCATTGACAATTACTCTAAATATGGATTTCTTTACCTAATGCATAAGAAATATGATATTTGAGAAGTTTCAAGAATTTCGTGCTCTAGCACAAAACCAATTAGGTAAAACGTGAAGGATCTTTCGAACAGATAGAGGTGGAGAATATATAAATATGCAGTTCAAGGATCATTTAATTGAACCTAGAATTGAATTGCAAGATACTGTCCCCTCCACTCCATAACAAAATGGTGTTCGAAGCATCGAAATCGCACACTAATGAAAATGGTTGGTTTATGCTTAGCTATTCAACTCTGTTAGTATCCATCTAGGGATATGCTTTAACAATGGCGAATGATATTTTAAATGTCATCATATCTAAATTAGTTCCCAAGACACCTGTAGAGTTACGAAATGGTCGTATGCCTAGCTTACGCTATTACAAAATCCGGGGGTTGCCCCGCTCATATCTTATGAAAGAACGAAGGAAAGCTTGAAAGGCGAACTAAGGTTTGCATGTTTCTTGGAATTTCTAAGGAGACTAGGGGTGGACTATTTTATAGTCATAAAGATGATAAAGTGTTTCTTTCAACAAACACTTATTTTCTAGAGAATGGTTATATCAAAGACTTCAAGCACGTAGTAAAGTAGTATTTGAGGAAATGCTTTCAGAATTAACTCCAAAAGATGTTCATATATCTTCTACATCTGTAAAAGATGATCCAATGCAAGTTGAGACACCTGAGGAGACTATCATTATGGTTCTTGTTCAGAACATCACTGTATCTCGTTGTAGTGGGAGAGTTTTTAAGAACCCCCACTGTTATGGCTTGGATGGTGAAATCAACATGGTTGTTGGTGACACTAGTGATGACGACCCATTAACCTATAAACAGGAAATGGCTAGTCCTGAACAAAAATAATGGTCAACCGCCATGGATTCCATGAAGAAGAACAAAGTCTAGGACATTGTTGTTACACCTAAAGACTTCTGGGCCATCGGGTGCAAATGGATCTACAAAAATAAAAGAGGTGTTGATGGGTAGCCCATCGGGTGCAAATGGATCTACAAAAAGAAAAGAGGTGTTGATGGGCAAGTCAAAACTTATAAAGCTAGACTTGTAGCAAAAGGTTACACCCAAAGTTAAGGCGTGGACTGTGAGGATACTTTTATTCTAGTTGCCATGCTCAAATCCATCAGGATACTGTTGGAAGTTATTTTACCAGGAACTTAGATCTACTCACAAGTATGTTGATTTAACAACCTAAATATGAACTCCTAAAACGATATGAAATTAAACACATAAGAGTATTAGAAATCTTACAGTGATTGCAGCGGAATATATATGTCTCCTCCCACTCAGATCTCTAACCCTTGATTCCTTTCTGTAGCAGAGTATAATCAAGATCTGAGCCCGAAAGTCCTTCTTTGTTGTCTCTGAAATCTACACAGCCTTCCTCACTATGATTGAGGTATTACTTGATGTGTGTGGGCACTACTCTAGCACTCATACATTTCGAAACAGTGAAGGAATAGAGTGAGAGAGGGTGGCGGCTCAGAGAGAATTTTCTGAGAGAAAATTCTTTCAGAATAATGCTGTGAAAAGGTTGTACAGATGTGTTAAACTCTGAAGCCTTTGCCTTCTATTTATAGAAGACCACCAAGGGCTATGATTGACATTTTGAACTGAGAAAATCAAAGGGAAAAGGAAGGTAAAGGGGCCGACCTAGGCAATGTGGAAACAAGGGTTGCCTCTTTTCCAACTTTCCTTTTCCTACACTTGATAGTTTCCCTTTTTGTGAAATATTGCCAATTCCATTGTTCAACCATATTAATGATAAATCTAATTATTTAATAATTAAAAATAATTATCAAATAATATATTATCATTTATTTTATTAATAATGAAACTAATTAAAGTTTCCTAATTAATAAATATGCCCTTCAAAATCTCTATTTACTGTTTTGCCCTTAATAAGTGCTAAATTCTCAAACTGACAAGTCTATCTTGAGAATTTTTAATTGATTAATTAAAATCAATTAAATGAGTCCTACAAGTAATATCATCTCAACTAGTGAGGGGACCATGGGTCTATATATCCGAGCTTCCAATAAGCAGATCTAGAATTTACCACGTAAATTCACTGACTTATTAATTCTTCGTTGAATCCACACATAGAACTCAGAATTGCACTCTCAGTATATAGAATGCTCTATATGTTCCACCGTATAGACACATTATTAGTTATCCATTGTTATAATCCTAATGTGATCAATGATCCTCTATATGGATGATCTACACTGTAAAGGGACTTAAATTACCGTAACACCCTACAATGTATTTTATCCTTAAAACACTTAACCCTGTATAAATGATATTTCAACTAAGTGAAATGAGTACTCAATCATTTATCTCGTTTGGTTAAGCTCGAAGGAAATCACCCTTTGCTTACTATTCGCCAGATAGAATCTATAGATTCCATATTTATGTTAGCGCTCCCACTCAATCGCACTACCGTGTTCCCAAAATGTATGTATTGCCCAGACTAAAGTTTTAGGCTTAACTAACAAATCAAAGAACACGAATAACACTCTTGAAATTAAGCCTAACCATATCAGGATTTAGATCATGTGATCTAGGATCAACTTATGATATTGAATTGAATAGATGTTTACGCTAAGTTTCAAAATCTAATTCAAAGTTCAATATCGGTCCATTCCAATGCATACTCCATGCATCCAACCTGAGCTTTACTTTAACCTATGTTCTGGAAAGAACATAATATTTCTCCAAATGTAAGTAAACTCTGTTGTAGATTATCATATCAGTGAAACCCAGTGTTCTGATAAATCTAGGAATACTTTATTCACATAGTCATGTTTATTTTCCACTGTGTTGACAACACAATAAACATGTTCAAGTATGTGAAAGGGGTTTGGATGAATTTATAAATCAAATAGACAAGCAATTGATTAAGTGAACCAAAACATACACAAGTGAATGAAAAATTACTTCTGTTACTTTATTGATATAGAATAATCTGGATTACATTGAAACAGAGTTTTATTTAGGGCATAAAACCCAACAGATACTTCTTTCCATAGTCGCTACTCTTGATTATGAGATCTAGAAAATGGATGTGAAGACAATTTTCCTTAATGAAATTCTTGATGAAACCATCTATATGGAGAAACTAGAAGGTTACAAAATTTAAGGGCAAGAAGGAAAACCTGCAAGCTAAATAGGTCCACTCATGGACTCAAACAAGCTTCTCATTCTTGGACCAAAAGGTTTGATAAAATCATCAACACGTACAACTTCCACCAAAACAATGATGAACCTTGTGTATACCAAGTCAAGAAAAATTAAGTGGTAGTTTTCTTGGTCATTTATGCGGATGACATCTTGCTCATTGGAAACAATGAAAAGAAGATGACCGACGTAAAAGAATGTCTAAACACCCAGTTCGAGATGAAAGACTTGGGTGAAGCTATTTATGTTCTTGGGATCCAAATTATTAGAGACCGAAAAAACAGATCACTTTCTCTCTCGCAAGAAGCTTATGTTGATAAGGTGCTTGAGCGCTTCTCAATGACTAATGCAAAAGATGCTCATATGCCTTCTAGACATGGTATGCATCTATCTAAGGAATAGTGTCCCACTAATCTCCAAGAGATTAAAGACATGAGGAGAATTCCTTATGCTTCATTAGTTGGAAGTCTAATGTATACTATGTTATGCACTAGACCAGACATTTGCTATGCAATATGAATTATGAGCATATCAGTCCAACCCAGAAAAGGAACATTGGATGATAGTTAAACACATTATGAAATACTTGAAAACAACTAAAAACTATGTGTTAGTCTACAAGAGTGGTGCTTTGAACCCTTTATGCTACACTGACTCAAATTTTTAGGCTTGTCTCAATGACAGGATGTCTACATCTAGGATGATGTTCACTCTTGGGGGTGGAGCAGTGATTTAGAGAAAGATTAAGCAATAATCTAAAATCTATAACTCTACCATGGAGGCTATACATAGTTGTCGTTGAGGCTGCTAAATAATTGTTCTAGCTAAGAAAGTTCTTTACAGAGCTTGGTATCGTTCCAAATATAGAAAAACCACTAGTGTTATTTTGTTACAACATTAGTGCAATTATCAACAGTAAATAGTCTCGAAGCCACAAGAGGAGCAAACACATAGAGATGAAATACAACATCATTCGAGAGTATGTGGCAAGAGGAGACGTGCTAGTGGAGAAGGTTGACACTAAATATAACCTCACTGACCCATTCACCAAGACATTGGCAGAGACTACATTTGAGAAGCACATCAAGAATATAGTATTAGTTGAAATGTATTGGCTAGTTAATGTTAGTGAAAGTGGGAGTTTGTTGGGGTGTTATGCCCTACATAAAACCCAATTTCATTATAATCTTATTCTATTAATCAATAAAAGATCAAAATTCCATTTTATTACTATTTTGTATATTGCTCGATTCACATGTTACTTTCATGATCATATGTTTGATATGTAAACTCTATTAAATCCTGATCATATTGTTGTTCATGAGTACAGTACTGTCTACACAGTGGAGAATAATCATAATTATATGATTAAAACCTTTCAGTCCCATGATTTATCAGTGACTGAATTTAAATTGACATGATAATTAGTAGAATTAAATGGTGGAGTACTCATTTCAATAATTATAATAGTTTAATAAAATATCATTTACAAGGAGCTAAATGTTTTAAGGATAAAATAGTAAATTTGTCCCAACTCAATGTAAACCTTCTATAGATGATAATTGGTTATTTATATTGAAATAATGGATAATTATAGCATATCTGTATTTAGTATATAAAGTGTTCTATATGTAATCAAGAGTGCAATTCTGAATTTATAGTGGAGTCAGTAGGAATCAATAAAATAAGAAATTTACTTAATTAATTTCGGATCTACTTATTGGGTGCTTGATTTCATAGACACATGATCCCCACATTATTTATGATAATACTATCTAATAGACTCAATTAATTGATTTAGTAAGTCAATTAGAATTCTAAAATAGACTATGTCTTATTTAAGAATTTTCACGAATAAGGTTGGGCTAATTTGAGAAGAAGAGAGTAGTAAGGGTTTATTTGTTAATTAAGATACTTTGTAAGTTAATTAATAATTAAATTTAAATTATATTTTGTTATAATTATTTATAATCATTAAATAGATAGAATTGATATTTAAATAGATAGATTAATCAGATAAGTGGCAAAATTTTACATATATAAATGTTTCATTGAATGAAATAAGATGGAAAAAATCAAATTCCTTCGGCCATAAGGTGATTTTGGCAAGGGGTTTGATCTTAGAGTCTATTATCTTTTTCTAAGCTCATCTAATATATCCCTAGCCTAGAGAGAGCCTATAAAGGAGCATGATAAAGTTTTGATTCACAATGTTGGTGAGACACTAAAAAACCCTAATCCTAAGTGATCACAAAAAGCTTTTCTCCTTTATAGGATTCGAACACTTTCTCTCCTCTCTCTCTCTCTCTCTCTCTCTCTCTCTCTCTCTCTCTCTCTCTCTCTCTCAAGAAATTAGCTCTATTGTGTTTTGAGTACCAACCCACTCTATGCAAGGTGGCAGTCAAATCTTTGTAGAAGATTGTGTAGTTTGTCGCTATACTAGTAAAGGAAAGTAATTAAGGTTCATTACTTTAAAATACCCTGTTACAGAAAGGGAATTGAGGGTTAGAGTAATTGAACGGAAGGAGCCACTTATTTCTGTTGCTATCAATGTGAGGAATCTTAAACTTTATATGTGTTATATGTTGTTTTATGATTTTTCATATTTCAAGATATTAGATTATTTATGTGACAATTGAACATACATGTTATTAAATTAAGATTCAGGTAAAACAAGTTCTAACACACTCACCATAGTTCTTGTAACGCCCTAATCTATAGGAACGCCACATGTGTGATTTTATAAAACTAGTTTAATACTAATATATTAATTAATTATTAAAAATTGTGAGGATAATAAAAACTTGACTAAAATAAAACACTAAAAACGGACATTATAACGGCAGTAAAAAGGAGTTCCGAGAATCCCTGTTATAAAAGATTTATCCAAAAAACGATATACAACAACAATTCAAACACAATTCAAAATACAACAGACACAGCCAGTCTAAAACAACTCAACACGCAGGCTGGTGAGGTCAATATGTACATTGCTGGAGAAGACCGCCATCTCATGGTTGTTCTAACTTTGCCTTGCCCTTACCTGCACCACAAAGCACCCGTGAGTCACAAAGACTCAGCAAGAAAAGTAATAAAGAATGATACATTAAATAACTATTTATACATTTCATTATCACAAAATGATTAAACTATAACATTCAACAGTAGGTAATATAATCAGTCATATGCATAGAAATAGATATGCTCATATATTTGCATTGCCTAATCAGGTAAGCCCGTGTCATAATGTAATATCATATATAATATCATTGCGCCACCTAATCAGGTGAGCCTGTGCCACAACTTGACACTAATATATCGTATTGTCTAATCAGACGATCTCGTACCTACGCTCGGTACTCATCATATGCCACTGACGCCCGTACCTTTGCCTGGTACGTCCCCAGATATATTGCATCACCTAATCAGGTGAGACCATATATTGTATCCATAGTATCATTACATTATCATTGCCTAATCAGACAATCGATAATTTCAGAACCTGTCATGCCATGTGGTACATTATACTTTTCTTACCTCAAGTTCCGGATCAGGTATGTTGGCCGACCTACTTGGAGAACGATCGATAATCCCGGGCCCTTAAGCTTCCCCGCTCTGAGAATTCACTATCCTGCTACTACCGGAGCTTAGATCACTAAGTTTTGGATTGAAAATCAAAGAAAATGAGTATAAGGGGAGAAGATTTTATTGAAGGAGAAGGAACGAGGGTTTCGTTCTTTCTTTTTCTGTTTCAAACTTATGTTATAACTTATATATAATATATATATATACTTCACGATTACTTTTCAACTTTTTTTAAAAAATTATTATAATATTATAATAATAATAATAATAATATAATATAATATAATAATAATATTAATAAAAACTTAATTATTAATAATTATCTTATCATTTCTTAGCTACTAAGAAACTTCTACTTCTAGGGCGCTACCTAAAATCTCATATACTCTTAATTATCTTAATACTTACATTATCAACTTATCACAATATTCCCACTAATTCTATCAATTAAGCCTGTTATGACATTTCTGACCCCTGATCGAGTCTCCAAGGTCGCCAAAACTGAAAATATTTTTATTATACCAATAACTCATATTACATTCACATATGCCATATAAATCTCCATAATTTATAAATTATACTTATTTATCCACTTATAGCAAATTTAAAATTTATGTTCAACTAGATTAGTAGGATCATAATCCCACTTATTACCTGATTAATCCATAATATAATTATAAACCCTAATTATTAACTATTAGGCTTATTGGGATATTACAACCATCCCCTCCTTATAAGAATTTCGTCCTCGAAATTTACCTGAATAACTCGGGATACAGCTCCCGCTTCTGCGACTCTAATTCCCAAGTCGCTTCCTCAACTTTACTATTCTTCCATAGGACTTTAACCAGAGGGATCGTTTTATTTCGGAGTACTTTCTCCTTTCTGTCTAAGATCTTGATAGGTTGTTCATTATAAGATAAGTCTGTCTGGAGCTCAATATCATCGTAACTCAAAACATGTGTCGGATCTGACACGTACTTTCTCAACATAGAGATATGGAAGACATTATGCACCCCAGATAACGCGGGTGGTAAAGCTAATCGATAGGCCACTTGACCTATCCGCTCCAGTATCTCAAAAGGGTCGATGTATCTAGGGCTCAATTTTCCTTTCTTTCCAAATCTACGTACCCCTTTTATAGGTGATATTCGAAGAAATACAGAGTCTCCCACTTGAAATTCGATATCCCTACGCTTTGGATCAGCGTAGCTTTTCTGTCTACTTTGCGAAGCAAGCATACGAGATCGAATCTTTTCAATGGCTTCACTGGTCCTTTGGACTAATTCAGGTCCAAGATAACGTCTCTCTCCAGCCTCATCCCAATGGATAGGCGATCGACATTTCCTACCATACAGCATCTCGTAAGGTGCCATACCAATGGTACTCTGATAACTGTTATTATATGAAAACTCAATCAAGGATAGGAACTTGCTCCAAGATCCTTCAAAATCTATTACACATGCTCGCAACATGTCTTCCAGTATCTGAATGGTTCTTTCAGACTGACCATCTGTTTGAGGGTGAAAAGCTGTACTGAATCTCAGCTTGGTTCCCATAGCTTTCTGTAAACTCTCCCAGAACTTGGAAGTAAATTTGGGATCACGATCTGAAACAATTGACTTTGGGGCACCATGGAGTCTCACTATTTCCTTAATGTACAATTCAGCATACTGTTCCACAGTATAAGTCACTCGCACAGGTAAAAAGTGCGCTGACTTGGTAAATCTATCCACTATCACCCATATGGAATCATATAACCCAGTAGTCCTAGGCAACCCCACTACAAAGTCCATAGTTATGTCTTCCCATTTCCATTCAGGTATTCTCAAGGGCTGAAGTAAACCTGCCGGCCTTTGATGTTCAGCCTTAACCTGCTGACAAGTTAAATACTTTGAAACGTATTCAACAATATCACTCTTCATTCCCGGCCACCAATATATTGCCTTGGTGTCATGATACATCTTTGTTGTCCCCGGGTGTAGGGAATACGGAGTAATATGGAACTCATCAAGAATTTCTCTTCTGATTTGATCATCTGTCGGAACACAAATTCTACCCTTATATCTTAGTTGTCCACTTGGAGTCACAATGAAATCTTTTATAGCACCAATCTCAACTTTTTTTCTGAGTTCACTCAATTCGGGATCATTCTCTTGGCCAATCTTTATTCTTTCCAGTAAATCAGACTGCAATGTAATATTTGCCAACTTTCCGACTACAAACTCAATCTCAGCCTTGGCGATATCCTCAGCCAATCTTGGAGAGATTTCCTTCAACTCGTAAACCTGCCCTGGGCCTTTCTGACTAAGTGCATCTGCCACTATGTTTGCTTTACCGGGATGGTAGAGGATTTCACAGTCGTAATCTTTGACTAACTCTAACCATCATTTTTGCCTCATATTCAGATCATTTTGAGTGAAAAAGTATTTCAAACTTTTGTGGTTGGTATAAATCTCACACTTTTCACCATAAAAATAGTGACGCCAAACCTTCAAAGCAAAAACCACCGCTGCCAAATCTAGATCATGAGTGGGGTAGCGATGTTCAAAGTCTTTCAACTGCCTAGAGGCATAGGCAATGACCTTCCCTGATTGCATTAACACACAACCCAAACCTTGTCTTGAGGCATCACAATATATCACAAACTTTTCATCACCGATTGGCAGGCTTAGAACTGGTGCAGTAATCAATCTCTTCTTTAATTCTTGAAAGCTATTCTGGCATTTATCAGTCCACATAAACTTATAACTTTTTCGGGCCAGCTCGGTCAAAGGAGTAGCAATCTTAGCAAAACCTTCTACAAATCTCATATAGTACCCGGCCAATCCTAAGAAACTTTTAACTTCAGTTGTTGTCTTAGGTTGTGGCCAATCTCGAACAGCTTCAATCTTCACTGGATCTACCAGAATCCCATCCTTACTTACCACGTGTCCTAAGAAACTCACTTTTGACAACCAAAATTCGCACTTCTTGAACTTTGCATAAAGCTTGTGTTCTCGGAGACGCTGTAATACCATACGAAGGTGTTGTTCATGAGCTTCTTTCGATTCAGAATAAACTAGAATGTCATCAATAAACACAATCACAAAGTTATCAAGGAAGTCCTTAAATACCCGATTCATTAAGTCCATAAATGCTGCTGGTGCATTAGTTAAACCGAAGGACATCACTAAAAACTCGTAGTGCCCATATCGAGTACGAAAAGCAGTTTTGGGAATATCCTCTTCCCGAATCCTCAACTGGTGATAACCAGATCGAAGGTCAATCTTGGAGAAGATGGTCTTTCCCTGTAACTGATCAAACAAATCATCTATCCTTGGCAAAGGATATTTGTTCTTTATTGTCAACTTGTTCAATTCACGATAATCAATGCACATACGTAATGACCCATCCTTCTTCTTGACAAACAAAACTGGTGCACCCCAAGGAGAGGTACTCGGCCTCGTGAATCGTAGATCAAGTAGGTTTTGTAATTGGACTTTCAATTCTTTCAATTCTGCCGGTGCCATTCTATATGGAGCCTTAGAAACTGGTTCAGCCCCAGGTACTAATTCAATTTCGAAGTCGATCTCTCTCTTTGGTGGTAATCCTGGTAACTCTTCGGGAATACATCCAGAAATTCACATACTACTCGAACCTTTTCCGGTCCCTCAGGTGTATCTTTTGTGGTATCCAACACACTAGCCAGGTATCCCATACATCCTTCTCGTAATAATTCCCTGGTCCTAAGTGCCGATATCAATGGAATCCGAGATCCTTGCACCTTTCCCATAAAAACAAATGGGATCTCACCCTCTGGTTTAAAAGTCACCATCTTTCTCTTACAATCTATAGTAGCATTGTACTTAGTCAACCAATCCATTCCCAGGATTCCATCAAAATCTTTTAAGTCTAATTCAATCAGATTCACTGACAATTCTCTCCCTTCTACTAACACTGGGAGAGACCTTACCCACCTCCTGGAGATTACCACTTCTCCAGTAGGTAACAAGGTACCAAATCCACCAGACATGACATCACATGGCCTACTTAATTTCTCAATGATTCTACTAGAAATATATGAATGTGCAGCACCAGAATCAATCAAAATAGTAAACATAATACCACCAATAGATATCTCACCTGTAACAGTCGAAGGGCCAGCTTCAGCATCTGCTTGGGTCAAAGCAAACACCCGAGCAGGAACCATAGGACTCTCTTTCTTAGCCTCGGGCTTCTGTAGCTGTGGACAGTTGTTCTTGAAATGGCCTACTACTCCACATTGGTAGCAAACTCTAGACCGGCATTCACCCAAGTGATGTCTCTTGCATTTTGGGCATTCAGGGTAAGGCTGCCAAACCTCATTTCTGCCCCGACGAAAGCCCTGGTTATTTTGAAACTTTTTGTTTGGACCCACAACTGGTGGTCCATCTGGTTTCCTTTTTCGGTCATTGGGGCTAAAGCTTTTACTCACTCCAATACCAGATGAGGTCTTTGTAACGCCCCAATATTTTGCCTTATTTTACAAAATACTAATTTTGATGCATTATTTAAAAAGATTTAAAGCTGTTTGGAAATACACAGTGGGTTTTACAATAAATATGCAAAAAGGTGAATGATCATTCATATTAAAAACAAAATAAGTAGTTGAGTGCAAAAAAAATAAATTTGTAACACCCCACTGAGCTGAGATTACTTTACTATAAAAAAAAAAAAACAAAACCAAGGCTCCACCGGCGTTCTAGACCGTTTGCTCGTCCATAGCCCCTCGCAGTATACATACCAGAACTGACCCAACTCATCAAACTTACATTCAATGTTCCCTGTCTATTGCCTGTAGGGGGAAAGTAAGGGGGTGAGCTAAAAGCCCAGTAAGGAAATGCTTATCATACAATACCATATAATATCACACATATCATTAATTTATTTATTAAGTTTTAGCAATATCATACACCTTATTTTATAACTATAGCCAAATAACTGTACACATGAAAACCTTTATCATATAGGTCCATACTAATTGTTCACACCATACATATATACAGAGATCATAACTCCAGTATCATATTCATAACATAATCATATCAATACTATAAATAATAATGTAATTACCATAACATTGACATATCATAGCCATTACTTACATAACCCGGCCTAGCCTGGCCCTACAATATCCTGGGCCTAATCTGCCCATATAATAACCTGGGCCTATGCAGCCCTACCATTGTTATAGGATAGGGTATCTCTATATTCAACAGTAACATCACTGTATCATACCCACCATAACAATCTCATACACGACTCAGTAAAATGTAGGGTAGGGTATCTCTACATTCAACGGCCTTATCCCGTATCATACCCCACCATGGTCCCCCACTTTACCTGAGACGTTAGCATACAACATACACTATACACCATACAACATACAATACATACTAGTCATACAACCATAATCTATGTATCAATTCACAAACTCATATTGTGTCCATACCACACATTCTTAGTACCATATACATATTCATAATAACAAATCATAAATCATATTTCAATACATAAAGAATTTAAGTTTATGCAGATAAACACATACAAAACTATCTAATTTCCTTACCTCAAATCCCGCTGCTTAAACTTGTTATCTCGTCACTACTACCTATAATAACATATGGGTCAAGGCCCTAACATTAAAATTCGCACTCTTACAGTACAGCAGAAAGAATACTATTTTTGACCAATAACTACACGAATTCAGTGGAAGTTTCCTTCATAAAAATTATAGGAAATTCAATTATCTTTCCAATGATATAAAGATCACTAAAAATGGATTAAAATTGAGAGAGTTACGATAGTTTTACTGAAACTAAATCTGAGAAGGAATATGGAGTAACGAATCACAGTAGACATCGGAAATCTAAAGTTTTGATACTGAAATATTCTAATTCAGAGAATACTCTCTTCATAAAAGTTTTAGAAAATCGAATTCCCTTTCAAATGACACTAAAATCTTTAAAATCGGAGTTATAACGTAAGAGATATAGATATTATACCGAAACAGTTTTCTAGAAATCCTGAAACAAATGGATTTCGAACTACAGCAATAAAATAATAATTTTGACTTAGAATAATCAATAATTAGTGAATGGTTTCTTCATAAAAAATTTAGAAAATTGAATTATCTTTTAAACGGTACCAAGATCGCTAGAATCAGATCATTATTCAGAGAGATATTTGAATTTTACTGAGACAACTTATATAGAAAATATAAAAAAAACGATTTACAACAAACAGCGTAGAAATACTAATTTTTGACATAGATAAATTTCGATTCAGTAAAACCTTTCTTCATAAGAATTATGGGAAATTGAATAAGCTTTCTATAGGCACCAAGATTGTGAGAATCGGATGAGTATTTAAAGAGATATGACAGTTTTACTGAAACATGTTTCATTCTGAAAAATAAGAAAAGGAGACCTACGAATATTCTCCTATTGTGATCAATAAATAAGTAAATGTAGAGTTTCTTACCTCAAATACATCGAGCTGCTTGGATCGATAGACATAAGATGATGGTGATCAAAGATGAGAGTGAAAAGTGGTATAGATTTGGCTAAGGATGTAATGGAAAGATGATTTGAAAGTTTTAGGGTTAGTCTTGCTCAGATAGGTGGGAAGAATAGAACGATATAATTTTAGGGTTAATGAAACCTATACTATTCTGAATCTTATTAGGTTTAGTTTTATGAATAATAATAATATTAACATAATAGCAATAACAATATAATGAATTATTAAATAAACAAATATCTTACTTTTAAATTTAAATTGTAACCTCTAAATCTCGTAACTTTAGGGCTTAGTTTTCACCTAAAAAAATTACGAATTATGAGATGGTTATTTCTACAAAATTTATAGATCTTTGAATTATCTTTCCAACGCCACTGGAATCACCTCAATTGGAGTTATAAAACTCCAGATATGGTCATTTTCGTAAAACAGTTTCTAAACCTGCGAATTTCTCTAAACTTACGATTTTTCTAACATTAATCAAATAATAATATTATTTAATACCACTTATACAATTAATTAAATCTAATAAATATATTATAAAAACCTAATGGACTTTCATATCGGGCTTTAATTAAACGATTACCTACTTATGAAAATATCATAATATTTTACTTTCGTAGTTAATACAACTTTAACTTTCTTTAAAAAAATGGTACAACTACTCTAAGCAATAATATCAACTCACTAACAACACAAATAAATGAATTAATTATCCTCGCACAATTAATATCCAAACGAAAAATTAAATACTATTTTAAACTGGATATTACATTCTACCCTCCTTAAAAGAAATTTCGTCCTCGAAATTTAACTTACCAACACTCGGGGTGTTGAGTCTTCATGTCTTTCACCACTTACCGCATTACCTCCTTATCTACTATATGGAGCCAACAAATATGCATTTAACCTATATCTTTTCGATCAATCCATAACACATATAATACAAATAACTTATTAATTAAGCATTATTATTTCTCTATACATTACTTAAATATCAAAACGTACTCTATCATAATAAATTACATATACATGCTTTAAATACATAAGTTTTGCAATAGCATGCTCGTAATATTATAAAAAAAAATCTTCTCTTATGACCATCCTTACATGACATTAAGAGTGAAACTATTTATTCTTCTATGAGCATCCTTACATGCCATTAAGAGTAAAACTATTTATTCTCTAAATGAACATCCTTACATGTCACTTGAGAACACATTATACAATACAAAATAATAAACACAAGGAGTAGGGTAGAAGACCTTATGCAAACTTCTCTTTAATCATTCCCACTCTTTAGTTAAATGTTATTACGTATAAAAATCTTACTTCTCTACTTGATTTTCTACTGTAAGGCTACAGTGTCATTCTTTCAATTTCATAGATGTTACTCACTCATCGATAGACACTTGTTCCATGACACTTGGAAATAAACATGTAAGCTCTTAAAAAAAAGTCTTCTATATATAAATATTTTAATGATCCATTTCGACCACCTTTTTGTCTAACATTCACTTCTTGATATCCTTTATCCATGTATTCATTGCACTTGTCACGCCTTCCCATTTTCCTAGGTAACTGCTGTTGGTTTCTTTTGTAGTCACTTTCTTGTATCACTCTATTGTATTTTCTTCGCTAATCTCTCCTATGGTGCTTGGTCCTCCATTACTCCTTTCAATCAAGTTGACTTGATTATGAGATTATCTAGTTTACCCCATTAACTTTTGTCTGCTAGGCGAACATGAGATAACAAATTCAGTCTTTCACTAAGATTTCAAATAGCTATGTCGAACTCAAGTTGATTATGTTTCGCCTCTTCCTCAGAGAAAGACGATCAAACAATTCCCAATCATAGTCCTCGCGGATCAGATCATCCATATAATATTCAAAAAGAAACTCCAGATATTTGGTATCCTTCTCTTTGAATGAGATCTCAATTCCAGCGACAGTTTCATTAGATATCGCCCATAAGCATCTAAATTTCATTTTATCATTTATTAACTAAATATTAACTAAGAGATGAACCTAATCCAGAATATGAACCATAAAAGAAAATACCAAGTAAACCGATCACCAAAACACCAGTTACAGTACCTATTATCCAAAGAGGAATCCTTCCAGTAGTATCGGCCATTTGTCCTACTTTCCTCCACATTTCATCAGGTGGTGTTACATTGCTATACTGATGAAGTCTAAATCTGCAATGCTGATAGATTTGTGTAATTGTGTTCAATGATTGTTTCTTCTATTATACTAACCTTCTGGGTATCACATCACTTTCATATTTATACTACCATATATTTTTCTAACCATATTTATATCTTACATATTGTAGACCTCTATAGTTCACAAAATAAATCCCAACTTCTTAATTGCACTGTTAAGACCTCCAAAATCTAAAACCAGCTTACATTCGAGTACAGACCATCTACTTTTAGTTAAGTAAGATCATATATGCTAAAATATCGTAAGTGCATTAGTAACCCTTTAAAACGAGTTCAACCTTAACATAGGTTAGGTAGCCCAATTATTTATTTATCATTTACTATTTAACCATCGGTTAATCATGTAATCTCATAATATATCAATCAACCAAGTTGTCGGGGTAAGGATACTATATACATAATTGGCAAATCATGCCGAACAGACCTTACTCTGTTCATCGTTACTATACCTCCTACACCCCACTTGTGTCTAATTTGCTACTAGAGACTCACTTTTTATAATTATTTAGCCAGGGCTCTTTGACTCGTACTTCCTAAACTACCTTTAAAAATAAGTCCATACTTCACTTAAGCATCTTCATTCCATATCTGAATGCAATCATGTTATCAATATATACATCCTTTTCTCTTTCCTTATAAGTTCCTCACTTCCAATTAGATAAACTTTAGTTATTTTCCAAACAATGGCTATTGTCTTATTCCATCTTAGTATGTTCCTCTAGGATATTGCTCCATTACTACCCTTCTGGGTCGAGAAAGTTTCAAATATTTGTCTGAATTCTTAGCTCTTGACAACTTTAACTTTTGGCAGATCTGATGTCATTCTTTCCTCTAACACTATATCGCATAGAAATGCCACCTCTCTTGACCAAAATTAACACTTTTATAAGTTTTTCTTTTCTTATTTGCTTCTATTCACTTAAACATACTCATACTATTGTCCACAAAGCAAATCATGAGTGGATTGTAGTATCATTTGCATACTCTGTGCCTTTTATGTTGCTTGATCATTTTATAATCCCAATATTTCACAAAAACTCGTATGGTCCTTGTTGTTCCAGGAAATTCTTCTAGATGTATCACTCATGATCTCCAATTTTTTTTTCATCATTTACGAAGCTATATCTATGATCTCCAAGTTGTCCAATTTGAATTGTTCTGTATAGTTGTCCTCTGTGTTGCCTCTCATTCATGTTGTACCCAAATTGTTAGCCGTGTCTAAATCTTCTTTTTCTTCCTCCTTTGAAATTGTCTTTATTGAAACCATGCGCATTTTACTTTATTGTCTCCTCACAAAGTAGCTGACCTTGAGTTTGAAGCTTACAATTTCCTTCAGTAATCTAATATTTGTTGATGCTCTACTTATCTCTTGGTGTTCAAGATACCTTCATAAGTCATTACTTTTAAAAAAAAATTATATCAGGTTTCTTTCTAACTTCTTATTCTAGATTCTGTTCAGTACGCTACACTCCTTTCTACGTGATGGCATAGTCCTCTTTGGACTAATTTGTATAATGGACTTTTCTCTAAAGTCTTCATATACAATATTCATACTTCTTACCATCTAACTTAGGGGTGTGTATCCATAGAATATCCATCAAGACAGTACTTGCTCCTTATAGGTCTATTCTTTCATCTTTCTTAATAAGTGAGTTTCATAAAATACCCTATCTAGTCTAGTATAGCATTCACTATCTTAAATCATTCCCTACTCCCTATAGGTTGGGCTTCCTTTCATAACTAGGTGTAGAGACTTCATCTTTAACCATTTGTAGACAGGTGCAATTCTATGCATCGATACTTAGTTGGCTATTGGTACATTTCATTATGTGCTTCAAGTTCCACTACTAGTGTTGGTGATCTATTGCGTTGAGCCTGTGAAAACTCTTCAACAAATCGTCTTAGTCATGCTCACATTCCTTCCAATGCCTCTATTAGATCGTTAGCCTTAACTACTATTGGGTTTGATCTGGAACATCAACCATAACACACATCCTTAGCCCCCACCTCTATTGGTCGTTCCTTTCAAATTGATTCTAACTGATCTTCTACTTGCATGTGTGAGCTCTTACAAGAAATGTTGATTTAATAGAAACAAAAGAGTTCAATTATAGGGAGAGAAGATTCCATGAACATATCTAAACTTAATGTTGTCAAGCTTAACTAGTAATATTCTATTTATCAAACAAAGTCTTATGAATTCCTAATATAATTTATTCTAAATTTTCAAGAAAGGAACACTGTCCTTCCTAGTTTCAATTCAAGGCAATAAAGAAATATAAAACCTATTCATCTTCTTCGTAAAATGTGTAATCAATCATAAGAGGTAATATACTCTTAATTTCTCTAAGCACCTACTACAGATGAGACTCTAATTCTAGGAAACATATTTTAACAAAAATCTATGTATCACATATAAAACTATTAATAGCAATACTAAGCATATTAAAACTAACACTTACGTTATAGTGAGAGGGATCTTTTCAGTCTTCTGTATGTATACTGTGAGTATCCTTCGGGCTAAGGAACGATCGGCTCTGATACCAACTGTAACGCCCCAATATTTTGCCTTATTTTACAAAATACTAATTTTGATGCATTATTTAAAAAGATTTAAAGCTGTTTGGAAATACACAGTGGGTTTTACAATAAATATGCAAAAAGGTGAATGATCATTCATATTAAAAACAAAATAAGTAGTTGAGTGCAAAAAAAATAAATTTGTAACACCCCACTGAGCTGAGATTACTTTACTATAAAAAAAAAACAAAACCAAGGCTCCACCGGCGTTCTAGACCGTTTGCTCGTCCATAGCCCCTCGCAGTATACATACCAGAACTGACCCAACTCATCAAACTTACATTCAATGTTCCCTGTCTATTGCCTGTAGGGGGAAAGTAAGGGGGTGAGCTAAAAGCCCAGTAAGGAAATGCTTATCATACAATACCATATAATATCACACATATCATTAATTTATTTATTAAGTTTTAGCAATATCATACACCTTATTTTATAACTATAGCCAAATAACTGTACACATGAAAACCTTTATCATATAGGTCCATACTAATTGTTCACACCATACATATATACAGAGATCATAACTCCAGTATCATATTCATAACATAATCATATCAATACTATAAATAATAATGTAATTACCATAACATTGACATATCATAGCCATTACTTACATAACCCGGCCTAGCCTGGCCCTACAATATCCTGGGCCTAATCTGCCCATATAATAACCTGGGCCTATGCAGCCCTACCATTGTTATAGGATAGGGTATCTCTATATTCAACAGTAACATCACTGTATCATACCCACCATAACAATCTCATACACGACTCAGTAAAATGTAGGGTAGGGTATCTCTACATTCAACGGCCTTATCCCGTATCATACCCCACCATGGTCCCCCACTTTACCTGAGACGTTAGCATACAACATACACTATACACCATACAACATACAATACATACTAGTCATACAACCATAATCTATGTATCAATTCACAAACTCATATTGTGTCCATACCACACATTCTTAGTACCATATACATATTCATAATAACAAATCATAAATCATATTTCAATACATAAAGAATTTAAGTTTATGCAGATAAACACATACAAAACTATCTAATTTCCTTACCTCAAATCCCGCTGCTTAAACTTGTTATCTCGTCACTACTACCTATAATAACACATGGGTCAAGGCCCTAACATTAAAATTCGCACTCTTACAGTACAGCAGAAAGAATACTATTTTTGACCAATAACTACACGAATTCAGTGGAAGTTTCCTTCATAAAAATTATAGGAAATTCAATTATCTTTCCAATGATATAAAGATCACTAAAAATGGATTAAAATTGAGAGAGTTACGATAGTTTTACTGAAACTAAATCTGAGAAGGAATATGGAGTAACGAATCACAGTAGACATCGGAAATCTAAAGTTTTGATACTGAAATATTCTAATTCAGAGAATACTCTCTTCATAAAAGTTTTAGAAAATCGAATTCCCTTTCAAATGACACTAAACTCTTTAAAATCGGAGTTATAACGTAAGAGATATAGATATTATACCGAAACAGTTTTCTAGAAATCCTGAAACAAATGGATTTCGAACTACAGCAATAAAATAATAATTTTGACTTAGAATAATCAATAATTAGTGAATGGTTTCTTCATAAAAAATTTAGAAAAATTGAATTATCTTTTAAACGGTACCAAGATCGCTAGAATCAGATCATTATTCAGAGAGATATTTGAATTTTACTGAGACAACTTATATAGAAAATATAAAAAAAACGATTTACAACAAACAGCGTAGAAATACTAATTTTTGACATAGATAAATTTCGATTCAGTAAAACCTTTCTTCATAAGAATTATGGGAAATTGAATAAGCTTTCTATAGGCACCAAGATTGTGAGAATCGGATGAGTATTTAAAGAGATATGACAGTTTTACTGAAACATGTTTCATTCTGAAAAATAAGAAAAGGAGACCTACGAATATTCTCCTATTGTGATCAATAAATAAGTAAATGTAGAGTTTCTTACCTCAAATACATCGAGCTGCTTGGATCGATAGACATAAGATGATGGTGATCAAAGATGAGAGTGAAAAGTGGTATAGATTTGGCTAAGGATGTAATGGAAAGATGATTTGAAAGTTTTAGGGTTAGTCTTGCTCAGATAGGTGGGAAGAATAGAACGATATAATTTTAGGGTTAATGAAACCTATACTATTCTGAATCTTATTAGGTTTAGTTTTATGAATAATAATAATATTAACATAATAGCAATAACAATATAATGAATTATTAAATAAACAAATATCTTACTTTTAAATTTAAATTGTAACCTCTAAATCTCGTAACTTTAGGGCTTAGTTTTCACCTAAAAAAATTACGAATTATGAGATGGTTATTTCTACAAAATTTATAGATCTTTGAATTATCTTTCCAACGCCACTGGAATCACCTCAATTGGAGTTATAAAACTCCAGATATGGTCATTTTCGTAAAACAGTTTCTAAACCTGCGAATTTCTCTAAACTTACGATTTTTCTAACATTAATCAAATAATAATATTATTTAATACCACTTATACAATTAATTAAATCTAATAAATATATTATAAAAACCTAATGGACTTTCATATCGGGCTTTAATTAAACGATTACCTACTTATGAAAATATCATAATATTTTACTTTCGTAGTTAATACAACTTTAACTTTCTTTAAAAAAATGGTACAACTACTCTAAGCAATAATATCAACTCACTAACAACACAAATAAATGAATTAATTATCCTCGCACAATTAATATCCAAACGAAAAATTAAATACTATTTTAAACTGGATATTACAGTCTTCCACGCGTCCTTCCTCTGAGTACTCTTTTTACGAATCAGGCTTTCAGCCCCCTCAGCAGTGAGAGCTAAGTCCACAATCTGAGGATAAGTCTTCACGACCCCTGATTGTTTGGCTGCCATAATCACATCTCTAGCAATATACTCTTCAAGACCTCTGATGAACTTAGCTTTTCTTGCAGCATCACTGGCCACTTCATCAGAAGCAAACTTGGCTAGCGTGTCAAACTTGGTAGCATATTCAGTCACAGTCATGCTACCCTGAACTAATCGTGCGAACTCTTCAGCTTGAGCGGCACGAATAGATTCATTATAATATTTCTCATAAAACAGTGCCCTGAATACATCCCAGGTCATAGTATTCAGATTATGACCTTGGGAAACAATCTCCCACCATATCCGGGCATCATCTCGTAACATATAAATAGCACATCGTACCCGATCATTATCTTCTACCCGCATGAAATCAAAGATAGAAGCAATCATAGTCATCCACTGTTCTGCTTTCAGTGGGTCTGGGCCACCCTCAAACACAGGTGGGTTTTGTTTCCTGAACCGCTCATAAATTGGTTCCATACGATCTCCCATATTCGGTGGCACTACCTGAGGTGCCAGTATAGGTGCAGGACGAGCCTGTTGCTCTCTCAGGTCTCGAATCTGCTCCCCTTGCTGCCTAATCATCTCTTGCATGGCAGCAAACAATTGTTCCCAGTTTTGAGGGGGTGGAGGATGCTCTTCCCCACCACCTACCCCGAGTTCCAACTCGCGGTTTAAACGGCCAGATCGCCGCTGCATGATCCAATATCCTGTAACCCAAAACCTCAACCATTTAGATTTTAAACAATATCAACATCAATATGCATATGCTATTCACACACTATTTCTTCCCATCATACACTATAATTGTCTAAACACGTAAGGCAATAGCAAATAACATAAACACTTACTATACCATGAGTCGACCTGTCTTCGCAGCAAATGTACATATTCAACCCGTCTTCAGGACCTTTAAAACCATGGCTCCTCTGATACCAAGTTGTAACGCCCTAATCTATAGGAACGCCACGTGTGTGATTTTATAAAACTAGTTTAATACTAATATATTAATTAATTATTAAAAATTGTGAGGATAATAAAAACTTGACTAAAATAAAACACTAAAAACGGACATTATAACGGCAGTAAAAAGGAGTTCCGGGAATCCCTGTTATAAAAGATTTATCCAAAAAACGATATACAACAACAATTCAAACACAATTCAAAATACAGCAGACACAACCAGTCTAAAACAACTCAACACGCAGGCTGGTGAGGTCAATATGTACATTGCTGGAGAAGACCGCCATCTCATGGTTGTTCTAACTTTGCCTTGCCCTTACCTGCACCACAAAGCACCCGTGAGTCACAAAGACTCAGCAAGAAAAGTAATAAAGAATGATACATTAAATAACTATTTATACATTTCATTATCACAAAATGATTAAACTATAACATTCAACAGTAGGTAATATAATCAGTCATATGCATAGAAATAGATATGCTCATATATTTGCATTGCCTAATCAGGTAAGTCCGTGTCATAATGTAATATCATATATAATATCATTGCGCCACCTAATCAGGTGAGCCTGTGCCACAACTTGACACTAATATATCGTATTGTCTAATCAGACGATCTCATACCTACGCTCGGTACTCATCATATGCCACTGACGCCCGTACCTTTGCCTGGTACGTCCCCAGATATATTGCATCACCTAATCAGGTGAGACCATATATTGTATCCATAATATCATTACATTATCATTGCCTAATCAGACAATCGATAATTTCAGAACCTGTCATGCCATGTGGTACATTATACTTTTCTTACCTCAAGTTCCGGATCAGGTATGTTGGCCGACCTACTTGGAGAACGATCGATAATCCCGGGCCCTTAAGCTTCCCCGCTCTGAGAATTCACTATCCTGCTACTACCGGAGCTTAGATCGCTAAGTTTTGGATTGAAAATCAAAGAAAATGAGTATAAGGGGAGAAGATTTTATTGTAGGAGAAGGAACGAGGGTTTCGTTCTTTCTTTTTCTGTTTTAGACTTATGTTATAACTTATATATAATATATATATATATACTTCACGATTACTTTTCAACTTTTTTTAAAAAATTATTATAATATAATAATAATAATAATAATAATAATAATAATATTAATAAAAACTTAATTATTAATAATTATCTTATCATTTCTTAGCTACTAAGAAACTTCTACTTCTAGGGCGCTACCTAAAATCTCATATACTCTTAATTATCTTAATACTTACATTATCAACTTATCACAATATTCCCACTAATTATCAATTAAGCCTGTTATGACATTTCTGACCCCTGATCGAGTCTCCAAGGTCGCCAAAACTGAAAATATTTTTATTACACCAATAACTCATATTACATTCACATATGCCATATAAATCTCCATAATTTATAAATTATACTTATTTATCCACTTATAGCAAATTTAAAATTTATGTTCAACTTGATTAGTAGGATCATAATCCCACTTATTACCTGATTAATCCATAATATAATTATAAACCCTAATTATTAACTATTAGGCTTATTGGGATATTACAGTTCTCCAAGGAAGTGGCTTACCTTACTTAGCCTACAAGAAGGTGATTTGCCCATCTTGGGCACCATTAAGATGGCTCGCTCACCTAGCCCTCAAAGGAGGTGGCTCGCCTTAGCCCCCGAGAAGGTGTTTTTCCCACCTTTGGCACCACGAATATGGCTCGCCCACCTAGCATTCTAAGGAGGTGGCTCGCCTTAGCTTTTGTGAATGTGGTTTACCCACCTTGGGCACCATGAAGATGGCTCGCTCACCTAGCCCTCCAAGGAAATGGCCCACCTTACTTAGTCTCTGAGAAGGTGGTTTGCCCATCTTGGGCACCATGAAGATGGCTCATATACCTAGCTCTCTAAGGAGGTGGCTTGCCGTAGCCTCCGAGGTGGTTCTCCTGCCTTGGGCACCATGAAGATGGCTCACCCACCTACCTCTCCAAGGAGGTGGCTCGCCATACTTAGCTTCCAAGAAGGTGGTTTACCCATCTTGGGTACCATGAAAATGTCTGGTCCACCTAGCCCTCTAAGAAAATGGCTCACCATAGCCACTGAGAAGGTAGTTTCCCACCTTGTACACCATAATGATGACTTGCTCGCCCTATCCCTCCAAGGAGGTGGCTCTCCATACTTAGCTTTTGAGAAGGTGGGTTTCCCACCTTGGGCACCATGAAGATGGCTCACCCACCTATCCCTTCAAGGAGGTTGCTCACCTTAGCCTCCGAGAGGGTGGTTTGCACACCCCTGACCTCATGAAGGTGGCTTGTCCACCTAGACCTCCAAGGAGGTGGCTACCGGTGGCCTCAAAACTTGGTAAATATTTCAAGCACAAGGAAGAAAGCGTACATGATGCACAGAGGGGACAAGGTGTGCTCTTTGTATGTTAGTACAACCTGACCACCACTATCTCTGCTCCATTATACCAGATGCAGAACCTGCAGCTGCACCTGACACTATCAGAGTAATACATGGTCCCCATAGGGACCATGTAGGTATCAACTTGTAAATAAGGGCCATGAGAGCTCCCATGTTTTTATTTCTCTTCCATTGAATAAGGGGTTAGAAAATTACCATTTGTAAGAGAGCTTAGATCGATATTCAATATAACATGATTTTACTCCATTGATGCTCTTAATTTCTCTTAAGATTTTCATTTTAGCCTTTTACATTTAATTTTTAAATAAAGTTTATTTGAGAAGTTCTTACTGTCAATAATAAGAGATGAAAGAAACAAATTTTGTACCTCTGACAACTATAAATAAGGGAAATAATTAAAATTATTGAAGAAATTAAAGATGAATTTTTCTTTCAAAAAAATAAAAATAAAACTAAAGATGATTTTTTTCCAGGGATTGTTAAAGATGTTCCACTAGATATATATATATTCTTGTTATTACTTTGACTCATATTCCCTAAAAAGTGGATCCCGAACTCGATGAAAAAATGGGATTACTTCTCATGGACTCGTTGAGAATGATTCTAATCTAGTTCATGACCTACTTCACCGTCGAGAAACGAAAGAAGACTTACATATCTAAGTTTAACTTAGACGTAGCTCGCTTCTTTCTGGGTGTGACAAAAAATAGGTCTTATTATTCAGACATATTATCAACTTAACATTCCTTTGAGAATTCTGATACTTCTAAGGCAATCTCTTCATATTTTGCTTGTGCTAAATATTTTTCGATTATACTTGAAATTTTCTAATTATTAGCTCCGAATAATATCAGAACAGGAAGCAGTGGAATAATAGATATAATCCATGAATAAAACATGATGTTCAATTACCAACTAAAAATGCAAGACATAGACATTGTACTCCACAATAGCATCATGACTAGTGGCGTTGAACATATAAGTCTTGGCTAGTGCATAGCCTCTTGCGAACCTGAAAAGTCCAGTTCCACCAACTACAGGCATCTCTCTAAGCGCCGAAAGTATGGAGTTGTGTCCCAATATGCTAAGGCTGCTACCCTTGTATTTACCTTCAGTGAAAACATAGTTCAAACTCATTAAAAGTCCCACATCGGACAGAGAAGCCATTGCTATGATTCCTTGAGCTCTTCCCACTTGCTTGGAAGTTGGCTCTGGTCCCACCGTCAAAGGGTCGTCTAACACTGCCACCATGCCAAAAAATGTGGCCGAAGTGTTCGTCGTTGGCGCCTCGGCCACTTGGACGTTCGTGGGGTTCTTGCCACTTACTGTATCGTGGAAATAGAAGTGAAAGTGGGTCAGCTTCTCATGCTTAAACCCGTGTTTTCTTTGTACTACAGAGTTGTAGTAATCATCATTTGCAGTGGTGAGTCTCAAGAAAGAGAGCAAAATAGTTAGTGAGATGAGTAGGTTAAGGGTTGTTGTTTGAAGAGCTTTGGCCATGTTGGAGATGATGGGAACAAAATATAATGCTTAATTTAATTTTCTTAGTTTGTATATATGTATCAATTTCAATGAGTTTGTCTTATATATAGGATTTATGTAAGATACTTGTATGAATCGAATATATCACATCTAGCTAGGTGATACGTCCATTTAGACGAACATAAATAATAGTATATAGTGCCCTCGCTAAATATATTACTAGTTGGGCAAGACGTGCTTAGGCACGTTATTATTATTTATAAAATAATTGATTAAAAAAGTATAAATTTTATATCAACATATAATCAAAAAGTTCTGAAATTATGAATTTAATTGAGCAAAGTGTATCAATTTGAATTGTTTTAGGATTTTTACACAAAATTACTTGAAAGTATTGTACTTTTTTAAATATTAATTTTAATTAGGTTTTTTTCTTCAACATTTTTGTGAACTTTTTTGTTAAATGAAAAAATAACTTTCCATATTTTCGTTAAAAAAGTCAAATTTGTAAAAATATTATAAGAAAACTTATAAATTTGTATTTTTGTAAATTTTTTAATTATTTTTGGGTACTAATAAAAATATCTTTTTATTTTATAAAGATAATATATCAGTATTGTTATTTAATAAGATACTTATAGAAATTGATCGTGCATTTTGTGTAAATAAGTGAAAGATTTATATTTTTCATAATTCCAATAAAATTAAATTAATTATTCAATCAACTTAATTTATTAAAGAGCATTACTATTGGGCACCAGTGGTACCTAATACCTTCAAGATATGTCGCATTGTGCTTGGTTAGCGATACTTAAAAGTTATTACATTTAACTATATGAGATCTGATACTTAGTTGTACCAATAGCGATATTAACACATAGGAGGGTGCTAGGCATCACTGGTACCTTTTAGTATTTCTCTTTATTAAATAGTATAAATTATTCCTTTTTATTTACTTTTGTTAACTTCTAGAAAATAATAAATATATTAGTTATATTTATATACGAAATTATTATAAATTTTTTTTTATTATATATTATTTATTAAATTAGAAAATAATCTGCGTTTTGCAAGTGGGTATTTTAAATATTTATTTTCAGTAATTTAAATTTTTTTTTATCTTAATCATTTATTAATTTTATTTTATATTTATTGAGTTATTATTAATTATTGAAAATAATGGAATTACTATAACAGAATTGGAGGAGGACCATAATGATGACAACTAATCATTGTTTGTCAAATAGTACACTTTTCTGTTATTTGATTCTCTTGGATATTTGTATTGTGAATATTCTTTTTTATTCTCTTCTAGAATTATCCTTTCTGTACTATAAATATCTGTACACATTCTTGTAATCGTATCCGTTGAGCAATATAGTAATATAGCAGTAAAAGCTTTCTCTGCCATTATCTTTGCTTTTATTCTCTTTTTAACTTGGTATCAGAGCTAGCTTTCCATGGGTGCTCTTGCTGATTCCACTGCTACCACAGGAGGTTCTGCAACCCCTGCTACTCCGGTTCCATCAGCACAACAACCTGCTAGTGCTACTCCTTCTGTATCCATTTTTCAAAGTCTTGCTCCGTTAACCTTGAAGCTTGACCGAAGTAACTACACCTTTTGGAAGTCCCAAGTCTTACCAGCACTACGTGCTCATGACTTTTATAGGTCGAACTGTTTTACTAGGAGACAACAAGGCTTGTACAATACAAGGGATTGGATGTGTGATGCTGCAGATAGATGATGGATCACAAAAGACCATTACAAAAGTAAAGTATGTCCCCGACCTTAAAAGAAATCTCTTGTCAATTGGTACATTAGCATCTAAAGGGTGTTCAATTAAAATTGATGAAAACATGCTTAGAATTATTAAGGGCACTAAAATTGTAAAGGAAGGAAAATATGAAAATAGCCTATACTTTCTAAATGGGAAAACAGTTACTAGTTTAGTGTCAAATGTTTCAAATGCAGATGATGGTGATTTAACCAAGCTATGGCATTTGAGGCTAGGCCATGTGAGTGAAAAGGGGATTGCCGAAATTAAGAAGCAAGGAATCTTGAAAGGAAAAATAACAGGCAAGCTTGGATTTTGTGAAGAATGTGTCTATGGCAAGAGTTGCAAGCAAGAATTCACCCCTGGCAGGCACAACACCAAGGAACAACTTGCCTAGCTATGTTCACTCAAATTTGTGAGGGCCATCTAGGATCCCAACCCTTAGTGGTGCTCATTATTTTTTGAGTATCATTGATGATTTTTCAAGAAAAGTTTGGGTGCACCTACTGAAGTCAAAGGATGAAGCTTTCAACACCTTTGTCAAGTGGAGAAAGCTACTTGAAAACGAAACTGGCGAGAAAATTAAAAAGCTGAGAATAATGGATTAGAATTTTGCTTCAACTAATTCAAGGCATTTTGTGACTAGGAAGGGATTGCGAATCATCTGACAGTTAGGGACACATCAATCACAACAAAATAGACTTGCTGAAAGGATGAACGTAACTACAAGAAAATAGGTTTTCAGCGACTAAATTTTTTGTGACTAAATCAACTTAGTCACTAATAGTTAGCTTTTACGACTAATATTTAGTCGCGGACATATTTAGTCATAAAATAATATTTAAATAGAACTAAAAGAATCAACGACTAATTTTTAGTCACTTTTTGCTGTTTTTAGTGACTAGATCTGTACTTAGTCACTGAAACTTTAGCGCCAAATTAATAGTTGTGGTAG
Source organism: Cannabis sativa (assembly GCF_029168945.1). Lineage (NCBI taxonomy): Eukaryota > Viridiplantae > Streptophyta > Magnoliopsida > Rosales > Cannabaceae > Cannabis > Cannabis sativa. The sequence continues at coordinate 20,701,781 of NC_083608.1, forward strand.
GAGCACTAAATTTTGGTGACTAAAATTATTTAGTCACTAAAAATCCTCAATTTGTGACTAAATGTTTGGTCGGTAAATGTTAAAGAGTTTCAATGACTAAAATATTAGTCCTAAAAAATTTATACTTACATTTATTATTAATGGTTTATATATACCAACTAATTATTTAGTCACGATAAAATATAAAACCAAATTAATATGTTTAATGTATGTCACTACAAATATTTTAGCTGCTTAAAAATACAATGCTAGTGAGCTATAAAAGAGCAAATAATATATAAGCTAAGTAATAAGCTAATTAACAAACTTATATATATGTTCATTAATTATTTTTTTTATTGAAAAGATCGTATTGAGCATTTTTTTTAATTAAAAATTAATTTAAATTTAAAATAATATGATGAGTTAATATATAATATTGTTTAAATATTTTATCACATTAATAGGTGATAATTGTTATTCTTAGACTTTTTTATTTTAAAATTTATTATTTTGATTTGTCCAATAATTTTTTTTTTTTTGAATGGAAAGTATGGCAATTTTATTAACTTGAATCAGCCATTACAATGCTTAATAGCTCTAAAGGTGAGCTATTATGAGAAAAAATACGAACTGGAGAGTGACAAGCACTACGCGCAAGATAATGCGCTGCCTTGTTAGCAGAACGCTTGACAAACTTTATTGAAATATTACCCAACTCAGAAATGAGTTTCTTACAATCCCTGACCAGTAAACCAAAAGCCGATGGTAATTGGAGATTGCTGTTGATGCCTTGTATAGCCACCAAACAATCTGTTTCTACCAATACATGATTCCAGCCTTTTCCTTTTATCCAACTAAGGGCTTCCTTGATTCCATAAGATTCTGCAATTTCAGGAGAAACATTGCCAAGCATGCTTCTTGACACAACTTCAATAATTCTCCCATCACAGTCTCTAGCTATGAAACCAAAACCAAAAGAGTTACTTGCTGCAAATATAGCTCCATCAACATTAACCTTAACCGTATCCATAACAGGTTTCGTCCAATGCTCTATATCCCGTCCTTGATCATTATGAACAAGGATAAGTTCCATTCGATTTTTTTGAGCACACAACCATTGGTTAAGATAAGATCTTGCTTCAAGAACTACACTAGTTGCAGATTTAACTCTTCCTTTCCAGAGAACATCGTTTCTTGCATTCCAAATTTGCCAAGCCACCATTAGAACTTCAGCAGAGAAGGTGGTATGTAAGTTACCTGTAGCATCAATAAACCATTCCTTAAATTCATTTGTTGAAGCTGGTTTGAAGCTAATGGCAGATCTGTGCCAACAAGAGACAGCAAAAGAACAAGAAACAAGGACATGAGTGATCGATTCTGCTGCATTGTTGCATACAGGGCACGAATTATTCACAGGAACATGTTTTGTTTGGAGTTGAGTACGAGTAGGAAGGCTGCCAGAAATTGCTCTCCAACCAAAATGCAAGACTTTTGGTGGAACCTTCAGCTTCCAATAATTTTTCCAAAAATCACCTTGTTGCTGAATTTCAGTATCAGCCTGCTGCATGAATTTGTACGCACTTTTAACGGAGTAAAGGCCTGTGGCTTCAAAAAACCAGCACCATCTGTCAGCTATAGCAGAATCAGGAAGGGGAATTCCCATAATTAGAGCTTGATCTCTCTCGTTGAACAGGTCTGCTATAATATCAGCATCCCACTTTTGTTGGTTTATTTGCATCAGACTAACAACAGAATTACCAAACAAAGCACGGTGAGATGAACTAATACAAGGCTGATTTGTCCAATAATTAGTTAGCTATTTCTGTACATATATTTTTTTTTTTTATATATAGTATGTATATAAATTAATTCTATTTAATAAGATTTCATTCAAACGTATGTGTACTGTAACTATTTTGTTACTTTAAATGTTTTTCAAATTTTAATTTAGAAAATTAATTATTAATATAATATTTAAAAAACTAAACTGATTATTTATTTCAACTATCACGTTTCAACTTCTCCTCTGCCCACCTCTCTCGAAACCCCCCCTCTCACTCACTCCGCCCATAGTTACTTGCCATTGCGTTTATGCTCCTCCACTCTATTCTGGCATCAGTGATGAGATTAGAGTATTTCACTTCTTCTTTACTCGACGAGATCAGATGCAATGGTGACTGATTCCATCACCGTTAATGCGCTTAGGTGACCAACATAGTGGACCTGCTACATTAACTTGCTCAGTCGATCTCAAACCAGCACTGCCATTATTTCTAGTAAGAATGTGTTTTTCTATTCTGTTTATTTATTCTGTGATTCTAAAAATTGAAAGTAAAAATACTTTAAAATTGAGGTGTTTGCTTTCAGCAAGAAAGAAAGTATTCGGAATAGAAATCAATTTCGACAAAGACAATCTAATTGGTGAACTGAAATGAACGTTGCTGATTTCAGTGAAGTCAAGCCTCCAGGTGTTTCGTTCTTGATTTAAGAATAGAAGTTCACAATAATTTTATTTTATTTTGTTTTAGTCTACTCCTTTCTTGATTCAACAACTGACTTCATATGTTCCATGTTTCAAAAAGTTATAATGTGGTTGTTTATTGCTTTGGATTTAAAGTTTGTGATATTGGCCCTTGTAAAACATTATACATAAATATATACAAGAAGAACTTAAGGAAAAACTGATAATAGATGTTTCTCCCTCTTCTTATTTTACATAATTCTTGTTCTGTAATGTTTAAACTTTTGATAAAATTTTTGAAGTGATGAGTTATGGTAGAGAGATATTTGTTGAATTGCTCTGTTTCATAAAAGATATTTTTGGGTTGGTCCCTCATGTTCTAGGCTGGTTTGTGACTTAAATCATGTAGTCATTGCAAAATTAAAGATGGTTTGGACTTTGGACCACCACCTAGAGAATGGTCTTGGAAGTTTGGAACTATTATTATTGTGCTATCTTATGATATGTATCATTCCATATTTAATTCTTCAGGCTTTCAACAATTTTTGGGAGAAAGCTTGTTCATTTCCTATGAGAACAACCACTGTAGTCCCTACTAGAAATACTTAATTTATCCTATTTATCATGGCAGACCTTGTCGTTCAAAGGTCACTACAAATGCATGAGCCAATTTCAAAAAGTCATCTTCGTTCTTAATATACTTTCTTTTTAACATTTGTATTACTCTTTATCATATATTTGTTTCTATTAGTAGATATCTAGAACTATCAAGCTAGCTAAAGATCCAAAATCTTGGTCTAGTTTGAATCCACATAAATAGGCACAATTGAAGGTAGGCACAATCAATAAGTATTATAATCTTATATCTCATTCATGTTTCCTCCACATATTTTTTTTTTTTTATGTCTTGTTCTAAGAGATTAATTTATTTCTTTCTTTTCCAGCCATGTCAACATGCATTGAGGTCAAACAAAACATATTGATCAAAACAGATAAGTCAGCTTAGGCCTTGTTAGGATATGTTCATTGTTGTGTCTTGTATAGTTCCATTTTGTATGATATCGCTCTATGATTTTGTACAGTAATTTTCTTTTTCTTGATTTGTAACAGTGATGATTTATAGGTGACAAAGCAAAGGAAATCTCTTATTATTTCTTCTCCAGGTAAAAAATTATTTGATGTCCTTTAAATATAATTGCTATACATGACGGTCATAGCCATTCTTAATTATTTTTGCTAAATATGAAATTTAGCTGTTGTTGTATGTATTTGAATAAAAAGATCTAACTAAGATGGATAGTCTCATATTTCTCATTTTCCAAAGATTGAATAACTAAATAACTTTAGCATTTTTCATTTTCGGAAGATGATTAATTACTAAATGACTTTAGCTTTGTGTGGTTCTGTTTTGTATGGAATTAATTCCACATAAGATCTTATTCTTGGAGAGCACTATTGGACTACTTGAACATCAATAAGGTGAATACTTATCATTTTTTATTTAGATCGGTGAGATTTTTTATGAGAAATCTCTGCCATATTTTGGTTGCGGCATTGGATGGTTTCGGTTAGTAAGATTACAATTATAACATGTTCTAGCATTATAGTATAATGCTAACTACAAAATCTTGTATCGATTTGTAGATTACGAACTCTTAATAACATTGTAAAATGCTTAAAATCCATGCTCTCCTTATTGTCTCTTCCTTCTAACTTAGGACTTTTAAGCTATTAAGTTAATATATAATTGTAAAATACCATTACACTATTACGCTACCCTCAAAAAAAAATTGTGTCACTATTCAATTCCATATCATATTTTGTCAATAAGTTAATATTAAACTTAAAATATTAATAAAGTTAGAGATATAATTGTCATTCTATATCTTGCTAGTGTATTAACATCAAAATAAAGTTTGGATAAGATCTAAAGAAATTTATTTATTTATTTATTTATTTGGGCAGTTTTTCATGGGTGAGGGAACATTCAATTCCTTGCTTCCTGGAAACACTAGACATGTGCAATAGTCTTAACAAATAACGATATATTAGTTTGTTTCAAACCCCACTAACTACACTTTATATTTTTTTTAAATTCTGGGTCCGCCACTGTCTTCCTTGCATCATAACATAGATATATATTGGCATTAATTGAAAGTATTGAAAATAATGCATAATTTGGACCTAAAACTTCTATGTGTGTAATGTTGAAAAATTAAAATAAAATAGGTTGAATGTTTTTTGTTTCATACATTAATTATTTGTATTACCACGACATTATTTATATGATTGTGAAGCACTAAACTAATGGCCATATTTTTTTTTTATGATTCAATAAAATTTATATTATTATAAGAGTATATGGTAGTTTGGTAAAAGATTGTTATATTATGCATCGTATGCATTGTATTGTATTACCAACATTTTTTTTATCACTTTGACAGTAATCGGAGCGTCATGGTCTATTATTCTTGGTGGGCCAACTCACTGGACAATTGGTCTTGTTGCAACCTTAATCTCTATTAGTAGCATCATTGCAGCTGACACGTATGCATTTTTGGGTGGCAAGGTATTTAGTCATTCAAAGTTCCTGTAAGATATCATTATTTCATTTCATGGTCTCATATAACAGCCTTGATTAATGGAGTTTGCTTTAAGATAAGCAAGAATTATATTATAATTATAATTTTTATGATTGACATTGTAATTTTTATATAACGAGTAAACGCTTTTAATATTATTTAAATATATTTTAAATTATTTATTATTGCTTATAATTTAAGTGAATGTAAATTCCAAAATAAAAATTAAAAATAAATTTTATAAATTAGTTTTTAAAATTAAATATTTTTCATTAAATAATTAATTTATATAATTATTTATTTATTATTGTCAACTAAAATATTTGGTCACCAAATATTAATCCTTTCATGACTAAATTTTAGTTGTTGAAGCATAGTTTTTTGGTTGTTAAAAGTGTACAATGAAATTTAGATGATCAATATATCAAATTTATTGTGACTAAATTTAATATATTTTGTGACTAAATTTTAGTCATAAAAAATAACAGTATTTGTGACAAAATATTTTAGTCACTAAATTTTTTCTACGACCGACTTTCAGTGACTAAATGGCGACTAAAAGTAATTAGTCAAAAAAAAATTTTAAGTGACTAATTAATGAGTTTTAATGACTAAAAATTTAGTCATTGAAAAAGAGTTTTCTTGTAGTTAACAAAACCCTCTTGGAAAGGGTCAGGTGTATGCTCAAAGGTGCTGGCCTAGAAAGGAAGTTTTGGGGAGAAGCTTTGCATAAAGTCTGCTACTTGATTAATAGATGTCCATCAGCAACAATTAGTTGCTTGGCACCACAAGAAAAATGGACATGTGTGGCTCAGAACTATGATCACCTAAAAGTCTTTGGGTGTACAGCCTATGCACATGTGAAGAAGACAAATTGAAACCTAGAGCCTTGAAGTGCATGTTCCTTGGGTACCCTGATGGTGTCAAAGGCTACAAACTATGGTGCCTTAAACCAGGTTTCAAAAGAAGCATGATCAGCAGAGATGTGGTATTGAGAGAAGAAGAAATGGCAATGAAACCTCTACCAGTCCCAACACTCAACATAGACAACAACTCCTCCAAACTAAACATTGAGGTGGATCCACCCAACAACCTAGATGAAATGCCAGCTCAAGATTACAATGCTGACACCCATGAAGCTAAAGAAGAGCTTGATGACTATCTCCTGGCCAGAGATAGAAGCAGAAGAAGCATCAGACCCCTTGCCAGATATGGTGTTGTAGATTACTCTACATTTGCTCTTGTAGCTGCAAATGAGTTGGAAAACTCATATGCCACTTCATATAAAGAAGCCATTGAATGTAACAACAAGGAGAAATGGCTGAAAGCCATTAATGAAGAAAAAGCATCCATCATAAAGAATAAAACATGGTTTGTTGTTACTAACCCTCAAGGACAGAGATTAATTGACAGCAAATGGTTGTTTAGACAGAAAGAAGGCTTACCAAGTATTGACGAAGTGAGATACAAAGCTAGGCTAGTGGCAAAGGGGTACACTCAAAAAGAAGGTGTGGATTTCAATGAGATATTTGCACCAGTGGTAAAACAAGCATCCATTAGAGCCATTATGGCTAAAGCTACAGATCAAGATCTAGAGATAGATCAAATGGATGTAAGAACTGCTTTTCTCTATGGAAACCTTAATGAAAAGATAGACTTGAAGCAACCTGAAGGGTTTGACAATGGGGATCCAAACCAGGTGTGTTTGCTACACAAACCAGTGTATGGGTTGAAGTAAGCTCCAAGGCAGTGGAATGTCAGGTTTAATGAATTCATGGCTAGGATCAAATTCACCAGGAGCTGCTATGATCCTTATGTATATTTGGATGGCAACCTTTACCTACTCTTGTATGTTGATGACATACTAATAGTAGGAAAGGACAAGCACAATATCAACAAACTGAAGGAACAATTAAAAGGTGAATTCGAGATGAAAGATATGGGAGAAGCCCAGAAGATACTGGAAATTGAAATCAAAAGAAAGAGACCTGGTGTAATCATGTTGTCACAAGAGAAATACCTGCAGAAAGCGTTGAAGAAATTCATGATGAATGAGGCCAAGCCAGTTTCACACCTTTGGCTCAACACTTGAGGCTCTCAAAAGATCAATCACCCAAACTGAAACTGAGAGGAAGCATATGGATTGCATACCATATGCCAGTTGTGTTGGCTGCATGATGTATGCCATGGTGTGCACAAGGCTAGATTTGGCCTATGCCATGAGCATAATCAGTAGGTTTATTGCTGATCCTGGCAGCAAGTTAAGCATTAGGATGCAGTCAAGTGGGTAATGAGATATGTGAAAGGGTCCCTAAGCACTGGTTTAATCTACAAAGTCAGCATGAGAGAAGGCTGTGAAGTTGAAGGCTTTGTGGATTCAGACTATATATGCTGGCTGTAGTACTAACACAAGGAGGTCTCTCCCAGATTATGTTTTCACAGCTCTAGGTGGATGCATAAGATGGAAATCAAATCTCCAAAAGGTGGTAGCTCTGTCTTCTACTAAGGCTGAGTATATGGCTGCTACAGAAGCAATAAAAGAAGCTATGTGGCTAAAGGGTCTCACCAAGGAACTAGGGTTCAAATCTGAAGACATGACAGTGCACTGTGAGAATCAAAGTGCCTTGCACTCAATGAAAAACCCATTGTTCCATGAAAAGTCAAAACATATTGACATAAAGGTGCATTTCATTAGAGACATCATTACCAAGAAGGAGATTCAAGTTAAGAAGGTGAACACTGATCACAACCTAGCTGACATGTTTACCAAATGTGTCACTCAAGCAAAATTCAGTCACTGCCTGAACCTAGTGAGCATCAGTGACATTGGATGAATTTCTCATCTGTCCTCTTATGGCTCTGCCTCTCACCTTTTTTTTTTTTTAAAGTGTTCAAGTCTTAGTGGCTATACCAAGGTGGATTTGTTAATTTTATGGTCTAGTCACTTAGTCTTGTACACTTGGCATCACTTTATTTGTTAGTTAGATTAGTTTAGTTGGTTATGTTGGTTTTCACATAAATGTCCAACTCTAGCAACTGTATTAACTAACTCTTTCAATTCAATTTCTGTTTTAATTTTTCTTTAGAGACTAGTGGTTAGCATTAGAAGGAGCTATGCTCATCGTGTACATTTAGTTCTTATTGCTCTAAGTTGTAAAGCTCTCAAGCTACTAATCAAAGAAGTGGAATATAAGGCTGAGCCTATTTTTGCAATTCTCTCCTCATCTATTTTTCTTGTTTTATTTTTCTGGTTTAAATTCGAATTAGTTCTTGCTACTGTTGTGTTGTTTATGTTTGATGTCTTATGTTCTTGATCCTCTATTGTGTGATTATTAGTCACAACAAAATCTGATGTAAAAGAAAATGCAAAAGTAATGATATCGGAATGGCGATGGCGATGGAGAAATGATAGCAATAAAGATCAACGCACCGACAATAGTGATGACGATGGAGAAGCACGGGAGTGGCGACGAAGATGTTAGGGTTTTTCATTTTCTTATTACTCTGTTAATCCATAAAGGATAGAAGAGAAGTGAAAAGAGATATGGGCTAGAGTAGAAGTAATAAAATGGACCCTAAATAGAAAGCCCATTTATGGAGGTATTAAAAATTAAGGGATTTTTCGAAAAATACCTCTTTTATTCATCAATTAACTAAATTTACCTTTAATTTTATGTTTAATTGAAACATACCTCTTTTTATATGTACTGTATCCAAAATCTTGACATAAGGGAGTCACATGGAGAGTATATTGAGGTGACAGGGGTAAAATCGGTAAAGTGTTTAAAAAAGAGAAAAAAATGATAGACTTTCAAAAGAATGTAAAAATAAAAGAGAACAATATAAAAAATGTATAGAATCTAATTTTCTCTAAAATTAATTTCTGGATTGATATATTAACTTTTGCTGTCCAATTTACTAATATGTGTTTGCATTAATAATTAATTATGGTTGCATGAATTATAAGGCCCTAGGAAAGAACTTATTCTTGTAGTGACATATACAGTAAACTAGAACAATATAAGAGAAAACTATAAATGAGATAGACAATAAGTTAACTACTATAATTTTTTTAAAGAGCTCTAATTTAAATAAATAGAATTAATAGTATAATATACAATTAAATATTGTAATAATGACACTCTTTCTCATTTTCACTTTCTATCTTCATCTCTTTCTCTCTTTTCTTTTTCTTTTATCACTTTTAGATGTTTATGACTACTATTTTATTTGATTTAATTATAGAAAAAACTTGTCCTACTTATTTTTTTTTTTCATAAAAACAATAGGACAAAAAAAAACTTTTTACCCTTAATTAATTATTATACTTATAGGGTTTTTAGCTTTTCCAGTCCTAACAAAAAAGCGATTCCAAGCTACTGCATCGACGTCTTTCTCAAGCAAACTGGTCAATATATGAGGAAACCCAACAAATGCATTTCTTTCGTAAGTACAATCAAATTATATTTTAACTAATATATTTTATGTATTTAAATATTTTAAAGTCATAAAAAGATCAGATCTAAATGATATCTCAGATCCTCGTTTGGATTGGACTTAAAACTCAATTATGAGATGAGTTTCTTTTTTGTTTTTGAATTAAATCTTCCTTTCCTTTTAGATATTCATATGAGTTATGAATTTTAGAAATATCTTTTCGAACTCAAAATTTTAATCCCTTAAATTTTCTTGGCCCGTGAGACCCCAATTTCTCCATAGGAGACGGATTTCTAAAACATAGTAACACTATTCCTCTAGTTTATATTATTTTATTTTTCATTTTGTGCCACAGATTGTATATACATACAGTATGTGAATCTAGATAACACTAGTCCTTTAGTTTTAGATTCATTAGGATTGTTTGTAGTTGGTTTGTTGGGAAATTTACGCTGGTTTCTTTTCGAGTTAGTGAAAGGCCTATAGATTTTAGAATTTTTGCTTGAATGTTTGCACAGTGTGATGAAGTTTTTGAGTTAAATTTTTTAAATTTAGTTTTGAGCTTGGGAGATCTCGGTCAGTGTCGTGTTGGGTTGAAGGCTGAAATGGTGGATAGTTGATTTCATCTTGTTGTTTGTTATTGATTTTGTTCTTTTTTGGGTGAACTGATATAATGGGATACACTGTTAATTTTGTTATAGATTTGTTTTATATTGATTTTGTTCTATTTTGCGCCATTATTTATGGCTTTGGCGCCTTACAAGGCTTTAGCACCTATTATATGGTTGGGCCCCTAATTATTTAGGGTAATTTGTTTAAATTTTCATGTTTTTTGGTATTGAATGTATAAGAAAATTTTGACAGAAGAATATTTTAAAGTTAAAGTTATGCACTATACAGATTTATTAGTCAGAATAAAAAGATTATTTTAGTTAAGGTATGATTTAAAGAATATTTTAAACTGAAATAAAGTTTAAGGGGGTTTATTTTAAATGCTAATTCCTATTAGCTATATTTTGGTTTATATTTTTTAAGGAATTTTCGTGTTTGGAATTTTAGTATTCAGATTCTAATATTATAATTAATTAAATAAATTGAAGCATAAGAATCTTGAGGATCTTGTAATAAAGGGAGGTGGGAATACTAATGGTCTAATGAGAATATATTGCTTCAGATATATTTGGGAAGTCAAATTATTATGGAATTTTTGTTTGTTCTCAATATTATGGGAATGTACCAAAATTATTACATTATTTGTATTTTTAAATAATTTCTGGATGAGTGGTATTAGCTTTTTTATGGAAGAAATGGAAGTACAAATTTGATGGATGAGCTGCGCCATTGTTTATGGCTTTGGTGCCTTTCAAGGTTTTCGCGCCTGATTTATGGCTGACCCCTAATTATTTAGGTAAAATTACAAGATATCATTAATTATAAAAAATATTATAAAATTTAATAGCTAACAATTATGATATGTAATTATGAGATTATTGCCTCATTAGTTTATTATGGATAACATAATATTAATTTTCGTATATAAATTATAAATGTGAGATTTTGTAATTAATTGGAGGTAGGAACATTTATTGTGAATTGAGAATATTTTGTTTTATTTTATTTTTATTTTTGGAAAGATATTGAAATAAATGAGAAGTAAATGCTAATGAAGTATTGAGATTATTGCCTTATTATTTGTATAGGAAGATACTAATATGAATGGTTTTTATAATAATTTGAATGGTATAATAATTAGGAGGTAATCTTTTTAAATAATAAATAAGGAAGCATTATGTCATAATACCGAATTGGATTAATTAATATTAATTTAATATTATTAATTAAATGTATAATTAAGTGGTATTAGAAAAAATGTATTTTGAATGTGAAGAGTGCAATCTTAAATTTTAAGGATATTAATACAATTTTGATTTAATTTAGGCTGAATAAAAATTATAGATACCATGTTTTAGGCTATAAATAAAATAATAAATAATTTGACTTATTCAGAATTTTGACATGTTTTAGTCTAAAAATAAGTAATACTTTTAAGAGATAAAATGAAATAATTAGTATATAATATTTTGAATATTTAAGGAATAATGGGTATTAAAAGGAAAATTTTATTTATGTTTGTTTTTAAAAGGGTAAAGGTAAGGAATAGGGATCCTATGAATGTTATGAAGTATATTGCTATAATTTAGTTGTTACTAGCCAAAGGGTACTCCCTTTGGCTAGTTCTAGTATTTTATAGGGAGATCTAGTTGCTTAGTCTTGGTGGTTGGTTGAATCTATTCAGTTTGAATAGTTTTCTAATTAAAGTTTTATTCTGTTTTTTGATATTTTTTTCAGGTGGAACTTCAGTATTATATTAAGTTGGGAGCGTTGTTAGAAGATGTTATAGCTTTATTGTCTAAATTTCCGAGGGCAGTTTTATCCCATGGGGCTCGCTCTTAGATTTTAGCAGCCTATGGTTGGCAAAGCATGCTCTGCGGTTAGACGACGAGCTATCCTGGTTCGAGGAGGCTCCAGCGCCGGTGGCGGACGTGGGCGTCGTAAATTCATGAGTGATTTTAATCACTTTGTCAAAAAAAAAAAAAATTGTAATAATGATATTGAAATATTTTTGAATTATTATTTATTATTTTAATAAATTTACAGTTTTCTATTTATTATACTAAGCCATGCAAAGCACGGCAGTTAATATATATATTAGTCAATATATATTTATGAAAAAAAGGATGAAATCCCGTTGATTAATTAACATTATTATTAAGCTAATTAGAATTTTTGCCCTAAATTCGTTAAAAATGTCACCTAAATGTCAAAGTTCATTTAGTAGATATAAAGTCTGGGAGTATGATTTAGTACATAAACAATTACTGAAATAGTAAAATTAAATAAAATTAGACAAAAATCCTTAAATCCAACAATCTCAATAGATTAGGAAACATTTTTAATGAAAAATTCAAGAAACATAATTTACTAATGTCAAAGTTAAACAGCAGTAAGGTAATAAGTTACCCTTTCTGAAGGGTAACATATAGCTACCACTGACAAATCATTCTCCACCCCTGTCAAATAAAATAGAGGGAAGATTTATAAAATGATAAATTTATATTCTATTTATATTCTTTAATGTTTTATGTTTTGTTTTGAACTGATCAACAACAATATAATATTATATTCAATTTGTTTCTTTTTTTTTTTTTAAAAAAAAAACTAAGAGTTCGTTTGTCTACTCTTTTGAATATGCTTTCTCATTTTTAAGATGGGGAAAATAAGAATCCCCATCAATTCGATAATAAAAATAAAAATGATTTCTCTTTTATTTATATTATTTATCTATATATATTATTATTGTTTCAAAATAAAAAGTAACATTATTATTACTAAATTATGTAACACATTAGAGGTACACATAATTAGTCGAAAAATATCAAAATATAAACGACATATATATTACCTAGATCTAGTAATGCAAAACATAGACATTGTACTCAACAATAGCATCAAGACTAGTGAGATTAAACATATAAGTTGTGAGATGAGCATAACCCGTTGCGAACCTAAAAACTCCAGTTCCACCAACAATAGGCAACTCTCTTAATGGGGTGAGTATGGCGTTGTGTCCCAATATGCTAAGAGTGCTACCGTTGTAAATCCCTTCAGTGAATACATAATTCACAACCAATTGAAGCTGAAGATCGCTCTGAGAAGTGGAGATGTACATCCCTTGAGCACTTCCTATCTTCTTAGAGCTTGGTTCCGGCCCCACCGTAAGAGGGTCGTCTAACACCGCCACGTACCCGAAACTCACCGCAGAAACGTTCGTCGTTGCTGCCTGAGCGACCCTTAACGCCGTGGCGTTTGGGCCGCTCACAACATCGTGGAAATAAAAGTGAAGGTGTGTTAGTTTCTGTTTTTTATGATTTAATTCCTTCTCGGCTGATAGGTCTTTTGAGAAAGAGTAGTCATGTGCGGTGCTAAGGCTAATGAATGAGAAAATAGTTAGTGTTATGAGGAGAAGAGTGGTGAGGTTTTCGAGACTTTTGGCCATGGTTGTGAAAATTGCTTGTGATGAAATTGTCTAATATTTATGCATGATATATATATATATAGCCAAATGTTTATGCTGTTCTTTTATTTTTTAATTGATTTTGAGTATAATTGGAATATATATTTATTAGGAAAATAAGATTGTTGTAATCTACTCTAATTAATTTATAAAATGGTATATGGGGCTATTTAAGGGTAGGAGTTAAATGTTATTAATTATTATTATTATTATGTCATAAGGGTAGGATTTATTATTAATTTTAATATGGTCAAAACATTATATTTTTTTTAACAGATATATTATGATATTGTCTTTAATATAATTTAATTTATAATATTACGAAAATCTTTTTTTTTTTAAAAAAAGGTATTATGAAAATATTTTTGGTATGCATTTAAAATGTATGATTTGATTTTATGATATGATTATTCCAGCCTACGAATTGGCATGATATTTGACTGTATTTGGTAAGTGTTTATGATATTAGATAGGATAGAGAAATTTAATTTATTAATTTAATTTTAATGATATCAATAGTTTGTTTTTAAAAAGATTATTAAGTATTCTAATGAGACAAATCATAAAATGCCCATTAAAGGTCTGTTTGACTAAACCAAAAAATAATAAGCAAAATATATATATGTATACTTTATCAACTTGATTGATGGATTATATTGTATTCTTTATCATAGGGTTTATATATATATATATAAAAAAAAAAAATTAGGAGGTTACAAATTATAACTTCTCCCCAAAAAAGATTTTTTATTATTTAGCTAAAAAAGAGTTTAAAAAGCTTAACAGTACCGAAAAAATTAATCAATCGTTGACTTTCCTTAAGGACTTAGGTTCTCAACCATTTTAGTTTGGTTAATTTTTAATTCCTTAGCTCAGTTGATGTTGATGAAAACCAAAAGGATAAATAGATGTTTTGCAAAAATTATTAATTGGATCTTCTGTTTTTTTAAATGACAAAATAGACTTTGTATTTTCCAAAATGGTACAAATAGGACCCAACTGATTTTTTGTCAAAATAAAATTCAATAATAATCCAATCTAAAAGTGTTATGACAAAACTATTTACATTTTCTGTATCTGTTCGTGTTAGAAATTATTTTCAAGTTAGTCATATTAAATCAAAAGTTGTCAAAAATTAAGTTCAGTGTCCTATTTTTATCATTTTTAAAAATAAAAGGTTTATTTTGTCATTTAATAAAATAGAGAATTTAATTAGTAACTTTTACAAAATACGAGGTCCAAAATAGTATTTACCAAAACCAAAAGATATAAAAGTACTGTTATATGTAAAACGATACTCTAAAAACAATTTGTTGGAGCATCGTTGTAAAAGTTTGTAAGAAATGATTAAACTGTAAAAACAATTACATTATATTATCTTGGGAGTTAAACAATCAAGAGTAATAGTATTAATTAGTAAAGATACACAAATATACGAGGGTTAAAATAGAAAACATAATACGAAAAACTTATTTTGAAAAAATGTAACAAATTAGATAGATTTGTAATAATTTTTAAAAGAGGAGCCAAAATGCAATGATATTTAAATCGGATTTTTACACTACAGTACAAAAAATTGCTATTTTTGTGATTTAGTCACAAAATAATTTTTTTGTAACTAAAACATAGTATTTATTTATAAGTTGTCACTAATTTAGTTTTAGTCACAACAAATATTGTGACTAAAAATACATTTAGTCACAACAAATTATAATTTTGTGACTAATACCTTTAGCCACGGACCTTTTAGTCACAACATAGGAATGATAATTTATAATTAGTCACAATTTTTTCACTTTTATTCATAAGTTTTGTTGTGACTAAAAGTAAGATTTTTTGTGGTGCCATATACACAAATGTATTTTTTATACTGTGTACTGTGTTAAGTTTTCACTTTTGTTTCACTATTTTTTATTACTTGTTCCACTGCTATTTTTAATTGTTCAATTTTATTATTTTATGATTGTTTTATAAAAAGACAGTGTTTTTATAAAGAATTTCGTGTGGAAGTAAAATTATAAATTTTTACCCAAAATTTAAAATTTTTGTAAAACCCTCTATTTAAATATTCTAGTGAGCTAGCTACCTAGGTCGGCCCTGTTTATTTCACCTAAAAAAAATTATAAAAGTATTGTTTCATTTTTTTTTTATTTTGTGTTTATATATATTTTTAAATCTGTAAGAGAACGTAAGTTTTTTTTTTTTAAAAAAAAAAAAAATTACTCACATTTTTTCATTCTCACATTCTAAAAATATATAATAATTAAGTTATGCACGCATACTTAGTTATAAATTCTTAATTTTTATTTTAGTTATGTATATTTTTAATTGTATAATTTTTTTTTTATTATTCAATAAACAAACAACATCATAATTTAAGTGTTACTTATAAAAAAATAAAACATAATAATATTCTGTCAATTATAATTTTATTTTAACCGTAATATTTTTTATTTTTTTTAGAAATATCATACATTTTTTCTATTTTTCTTTATCAGAGAATGAAGTATTCATTATAAGACCAAAAATCAGCTCCCTTTAGGTAGATCGTGTTGAATCTGTTGATCCATTTCACCCACAAAACATCTTATTTTTCCATTATCGACCAAAGGAACTTAGCACGGTTCCAATTGGAACCATCCCTAAATTCGAGGGCCCCATGCTTCTTGGGATTACAAACTTTTTCCCAAGAAGGCATTTTGCTTCTATTTCCACTTTGGCCCCATAAGAAAAACCTACAAAGTTTCTCTATTTCTTTGACTATGCTTTGAGGAAGGATAAAAATGTTCATCCAGTAGTTTCCCAAACCCAAGAGAATTGAATGAATAAGTTGCATCCTACCTGCATAGGATAAATGTCTAGTTGCCCAAGAATGGAGTCTTTTTTTTTTTTTTTTTTTTTTTTTTTTTTTATCTTATCCACTATCACCCCACAGTCATCCATTCTCCATTTAGTTGGTCTCATTGGAATTCCCCCCTCTTCAAGCCCCACAACAAGAGCAATTTTCTTTTTTTTTTTTCTCAGCCGAGACACCACCAAAAAATATTCGAGATTTAGACAGATTCACAGTGAGCCCTGTAGCTAAGCAGAAGCTGTCTAATGCTACTTTGAGATGGTTAACAACAGTAACTGTCCTTTTACTGAATATAATTAACTCATTAGCAAAGCTAAGATTAATAAGCTTAAGACTCTTGCAAAGGGGGTGATACCTAAATGTGCCTTTTTGAGCCTCTTAGTTTAATCTTCTGGTAAGGAACTCCATCACCAGGACAAAAAGAAGAGGAGACATCGGATCTCCTTGCCTGAGCCCTTTCTTGCCCTCAAATCTTCCTTGAAGTCTCCCATTCAGTAGTAAGTTATAGGTAGTTCCATTTAGACAATGCATAATCCACTTCACAAACCAAGATGGAAAACAAAGGTGATTCAACCAAGCTTCTAAGAACTCCCAATTAACCGTGTCACACACCTTACTCAAATCAATTTTTATGGCACACCAAGGAGAGACAATCTTCCTTCCATAGTTTTTTTATCAAGTCTTGAAAAATAAGTATGTTATGAACAATTTTTCTGTTCTGCACAAAGGCGCCTTGATTTTTGGTTCACTATGAAGGGAAGAACAGCAACCAGTCGTAAGCAGATCGGTTTTGAAATACATTTGTAGATCGTGGAACAGCAGGCAATCGGTCGAAAGTCAATGGCTCTTGATGGATTTTCAATCTCGTGAATCAAGGTTATATTTGTTTCATTGAATTCTGGAGGGATCAGCCCAGAATCAAAAAAAAATTGAGGATAGCTGAGCAGAATTCATCCTTGATCTCATGCCAAATAGATTTGAGAAACCCAGAACTAAAGCCATCCAGACCAGGGCTTTTAGTATTTGGGATACTAAAAAGAGATTTTTTTATCTCTCTTTTAGTAAAAGGCTTCAACAGAGAGATCTGCATATCAAGAGTGAGAGTGCTTCCTTCCAACTTATGAAAATCCCAAGTATCCACAGTAGTGTTTGAGCTGCCCATATAGCTTTTAAAATGGTTTCAAAAGTGCTTAACCACATTAGCATAGTCTTTTACCAAGATCCAGTTATCATTCAAGTAGCTTGAGATTCTATTTTCTTCCCTTTTTTTCTTGATACAAGCATAGAAGAAAGCATTGTTGTCGTCCCCTTTCCTTAACCAATTGGTTTTACTTTTCTAAACAAGGAAACTTTATAACAACTTCTCACTGTCAGTGAATCTTTTTGCTGCATTAATTTCTTGCTCAATAAAAGCCATATCTCTTGGATTAGCTTGAGTAGCCAGCCTAGCTTCAAGGTAATTTTTTTTAGCCTGCTCAAAATTAACCTCCACATCTCCCATGGTTTTTTTTTATTGAAAGATCTCAGGCATTTTAGTCTCATGCATTTCAGGTAGATCGCTTTCAAGCCAATACTTCTAATCTCCTTCCTCCAACTCTCCAAAACTACCCGATTATAGTCTTTATGCTCACTCCAGAGATTAAAAAATATGAATGGTTTAGTCCCTATGTTCTAAACTGAGGCCGAAGACACTACACAAGAGCAGTGATCCGAAACAATTTTCCAACTCATATTAGCAGAAGAGTTAGGGAATAAATCAAGCCATTCTTCATTCTTTAACACATGATCAATCCTAGAAAAAATGCTGTCATGAGCACCTTGGTTATTGGACCATGTGAAGAAAGAACCTGTTTTGTGCAATGGGTCAGCCAACCCCAGAGTACTTCAATTGGAAGCATCCTTTATCTCTGCTTTGGTTATTCGATTACCCCTACTTCTATCACCAAATTCAAAAACCACATTGAAATTTCCCATTATAATCCAAGGTTTACCAGGATTGAGATGGGGCAAACCAGTCCAAAAGTCTCTTCCTTAATTTCTTCTAGAGAATTTGAACCATAGACAAAAGTGACATAGAACTCTTTATTGAGACCAACCATTCTAACAAAACAGTGCACAAACTGAGTGGATTCATCAGTCACAGTCACTTTAACAACATTATTTCTCCAAATAATACAATAAAACTTACTTTTATTTTTTTTTTCGATTTTTTTTTTTCATTACAAAAATGCTACTTTTAGTTACAATAAAACTTGTGAATAATTATAAATCATCATTCATATGTTGTCACTAAAAAGTTTGTGGCTAAAGATATTAATCACAAAAATTAAAATTTATTGTGACTAAATGTATATTTAATATCAATACTTGTTGTGATTAAAACTAAATTAATGACAACTTGTATCTAAATATAATATTTTAGTCACAAGTAACAGCGTCACAATTGTAATTCTTTAAGAAACGTAAATATATATATATTTTTTTTATTTTATTATTTAAAAAGCTTGGAAAGAACAAGTCAAATTAAAAGCTTGGAAAAAGAATAAACATTAAAATAAAGGATAATTTGCGATATAAATACTTATTAGCTTTAATTCTCAATTGTAAATAAATATTCAAGTTTAATTTTTTTGACACTAATACTTAAGATATATTTTTAGAACTTCGTAAGTACCTGACCGTTAAATATCAAATTATTATCTACATATCATTTTTTTATTGGTATATTTAAACTAATTTTTTAAAAAAACTAAAAATTTAATAACATGGACCAATTATGAATTGCCATGTTACAATTTATTTCACATAGGTACGTATTATTAATGCTAAAAATTAAATTTAGATATTTATTTACAATTGAATATTAAACTTAAGTGTTTAGATCGTAAATTAATTTAAAATAAATACATATATGTGAAGGCATATCAGGTACATTAATTTGCAATTGAAAATGGTATTTAGTATAAATGGTAGTATGATAAGATTACTCGCAGTTTTTTTAATGTTAAATAATTCATAATATATAAATTAAAAATATATATACAAATGCCGCCGAATCATTAATATATAATTTTGATTAATACGTAAAATATATATACAAATTAATAAAATTTGACTTATTTTAAAAAATAGGCTTCTTCTTTTTTTATTAACAAAATAAATAAATAAGTTTGTCTAGTTTAATACTTTATCTTAATCTTAATTAATAAGGAGTACTGCTTAAATTTAATTGTGTCAATAATTTAAATTACAATACTTTGCACACAACTTTAAATAATTCAAATATTTATATTATGTCAACTCTAGTGATGGTGTTTTATAACATTATTAATTCAAAATTATTGACATTAAATGAGGTAAGAGTATGAATATATTATGTTTGTGGCACCACGTAATAACATCAATAACGTACTCGTTCCTGTTATCCTTGTTAGCACGTTTATTGCATCATCACCATATTTTAGTTTATTGTAGGTTAGACGAATTCGTTCTAAAATATTTCCAATCAATTACAAATTCAATTTTTTTTAGAGTGTGTGGGAAAGTTAAGATAGAATTAAAATTGAATTATAATATAATTAAAGATAATTATATAGTTTTACGTGTTTTTTTAATCATCTAATTATAGTATAATTAAAGATAATAAAGAGACTCAATTACATCTATTGAATATTAATATTAAAAAAAATTATTTTTGTACTAAAAATTATTAATTTGATGTGTAATTATTAATTATTTTATTAAAAAAAGTTAAAAATTTATAAGTAATTACCACATATATCCAAATACATTATACTTTAAAATATCATGTAATTAATATGCTTTATAAATGTAATTATAGTACCTAATTGATAATTATACAATTACTTTCAAATTCATCCTATTTGAAGCTGCTAATGATCTGCAGAGATTTCACTTAATATTTCAATGTTTAAAGCTACTTAATTAATATTTTATACGACAGTAGAAAAATACTTTAAACTTTTCCATCATAAATAATTTATCAATTTTCATTCATTTTTTTTTTTTGAGAGGGATGTAGAGAGGAAATCCTTAAGATTACAAGGGTTATCACCAATCTAAATTGCTACTTCATCTAACCTTTTAGCCCAGGTTGCTAGTTTGTGTGCGAAAGTATTTGCTGTCCAGTTTACATGTGAGACATAGGCCTCAGGGATGAGAGACAAAGTTGCCCTAATTTGATTAATTAGGTCGCCAAAGGACGAAAGATCTTCTCTAGGGTGCGAAAGAGCATCCGAGATAGCTTTACGATCCGTTTCCACACGTTGAATGGGGAAAGCTCTCTTCGATGCACCAACGCAGAGAGAGGAGAAGAGATTTAGCTTCCAGAGTAGAAACGTCCCCTCCCCCTGCATAAGATGACGCCACTGCTGCTACCACTAAACCATCACTGTTTTGAATGACTCCTCCAAAGCCAACCTTTGATGAATCCTTTGGAACTGCAGCGTCCACATTCAGTTTTAAGCGACTGGGATCTGGAGGTGTCCAAGAAGTGGCCGAGGGGGTTCTGCTCGCATAAATCTGAGGGTTTTGAGTTGAAGCTGCTGATTTGTATTCCGCCAAAAAACAATTCGCAAGATTCACTATAGCATGAGTCTGGTTCTGAGGTTGTCTTCTGAGAGCCCTGTTCCTGTTATTCCAAATGAGCCAAACAACACATAGAAAGGATTCTACATCCTCCTTTGTCAAATTAACATATATGGTATGAGCAATATCATGAAAAGTAATAGTGGGAGGAGCAGAAAAAATATAATCATAAAATATTGTACCTTTCCAGACTCTTCGAACACTCTTGCAGAAGAATAGAGCATGAGAAACAGACTCAACATGGGTTCCACACCAATCACAGGTAGGAGAGTGCGCTATTTTCCAAAAGGCCAGATTTATTTCTAAGAGTTGGAAGGGTAGAGTTGGAGACACGAAAAGCGAAGTGTTTTACCTTAGGCGGGATATTAAGATGCCAGAGATTTTTCCACCAAGGCGAAGGGGCTGAAGAAGAAGGGATATCAGGTGGGGAGGTTGAAGAGAGACTAACGTGGTAACCAGATTTAACGGAGTAAACCCTAGATTTGGTGTGCTCCCAAATCAGAGTATCACTGGAAGGTTAAAGGGGAAGGGGGATGGAGAGAATTTCTTGAACAATGTGAGTTGGAAAACAATTCATAATGAGGGAGAGATCCCAAGTCATATCATTCCTAATGAAGGAAGAAACCATGTCTGGCGCCGGGTTGATAGTGGTGACTTGGCGATACCCAAGGATCCAGTAATCACGGGAGATGAAAGTGTTTTGCCCATTACCTATTTTAGAGATGAGACCTTTTTGCAGCAACTCTTTTCCCCAAAAAATGCTACGCAAAACAAAAGAAGGAGAGTGACCCAAAGAGCAATCAATGAAAGAGGAGTTTGGGTAATACCTGACAGCTAAAATCTTGGCAACTGTAGAGTTTGGATGCTTAAAGATACGCCACACTTGTTTAGCAAGCAGAGCCTCATTGAAATGGACCAGGCAACAAAAGTCGAGCCCTCCATATTTCTTAGACTTACAGAGCTTTTGCCAACTTTGCCAATGAATCTTAGGACAATTGTTATCGTTGAAACCCCACCAAAAGTTAGCCATAATAGACTCGAGGGAATTGCACGTGGCAACCGGGAGACAAAAACAAGCCATGGTATAGGTGGGGATAGCTTGGATGACCGACTTGAGAAGCGTCTCTTTACCACCTTTCGAGAAGACCTTGTGCTTCCAGTTGTTAAGGTAGCCCCAAACTTTATCATGAAGATAATGGAAGACTTGTTTTTTCGTTCGACCAATATGTTGAGGGAGCCCCAAGTATTTTTTGAAAGAGGTTCATCACAGGGATAAGCAAGAAGTCCGAGATAAGAGTTTGGTCTCTCATGGCAACATTCGGGGAGAAATAGAGAGATGATTTTTAGAAGTTCACTTGTTGCCCCGTAGCCTTTTTGTAAAGAGCCAGGACCTCTTTGATGACATTGCACGAATGGATGGAGGCCTGGCAGAACATAAATCTGTCGTCCACAAAGAGGAGATGAGAGATGGTTGGCGCAGTGTGGGCCACTTTGAAGCCAGTGAGCGTTCTGTTCCTTTCTTGCTGCCTGAGTAAAGATGAGAGACCCTCCGCACAAAGAAGGAAAAGTTAAGGAGAAAGAGGATCTCCTTTACGGATTCCCCGAGTGGGAATGACACGGCTAGCGACTTTGCCGTTGACATTAAATTGGAAGGTGGCCGAAGAGATGCAGGCTGAAATAAGATGAATTATCCTCGGAGGGAATTCAAACTTCCTAAGAATGGCCAAGATAAATGGCCATTCAACTCTATTAAAGGCTTTGGCCATATCCAGCTTAACCGCCATCCAACCCTTTCTCCCTCTGGATTTGAGCTTGATCGAGTGAGCGACTTCCTGGGAAATAATGATATTATCCGAAATGAGTCTTCCAGGGAGGAACGTGCTTTGGTTGAGGGAGATTAAGTTGTTAAGAATCGATTTAAGCCTGTTCGCAATCGCTTTGGAAATGATTTTGTAAATTATGTTGCACAGGCTTATGGGTCTGAAATCCTTGACCGAAGTGGGCTGCTTGGTTTTTGGAATTAGAGTGATAAGAGTAGTGTTTAGAGGTGCTATGTTTCCATCTCCATTAAGGAAGCTTAGCACCGTAGGAATCACATCTTTCTTGACGACCGACAAGTTGCATTAGGATTAGCGACAAGCTGGACCTTTCTTACTGGACACCTCTCTACGTGAGAATTTAAATGCCTAGTCCCCTTAAAACTTTCTCCCACCAGCTCACGCTCGCAATAATCGCAAACTGCTTTAATTTTGCCATCAATATTTTGCCGTGTAAAATGATCCCATGCACGAGAGGTTCTTTTTCTCTGTGTCCATGTAGTTTGATTTTTATCTATTGTATTACTAACAGATTGTACTTCATTTGCAGTTGATGGCACAAAATCAACATCATCCTCAAAATTAGAATTGATTTGACCAAACATTCTATTTTAATCTACATTAACACCATATTCTCACATCTATTAATTAATCCATGCAATTGCTTAAAAAATATGATAAACATATCTATAAAAAATCGGACAATACTTTCCTATTTTATTAACCTAATCATCTGTCAATTTCTACTGTAAACAATCAGATTACACACAAGTTTTTATCTTTATATCATCGTAGCACACAAATTTCGCAGATCATACTTCACTAAAATAAGCAAGTTATCAACCTTCCATTATCACCGCACACAAAGTCTCAAAACCTACTTTGCTATGGATGAATATATAAGATATTCAAACTCTTCTATAAATTATAGAGCAATTTGCAGCAAAACCCCCATTATGTTTTAATTTTTATACACTTAACCCCCTTATTTTTTTTTGGTGGCAAAACCCCCTATGTTTTAATTTTTATACACTTAACCCCCTTATCTTTTTTTTTTTGGTGGCGAAACCCCCTTATGTTTTAATTTTTATAAACTTAACTCCCTTATCTTTTTTTTTTTGGTGGCAAAACCCCCTTATGTTTATTTTTCTTTGCTTTTGACACGCAAATTAAATATTACCGTTAAATATCAACTGGATGACCTCTGTATACACATGTGTATATGTAACAGTAAAACTTGAAGTCGATATAGTAGTAATCCAATTAGTATTTAAAAGCAGTAATATTTAATTAAAACTTTAAATTTGCAAAGAAAATTAAAATTAATGCGTGAAGGGGGCACAACCCCTGTTGGGGTACATGTGGCTCCGCCCCTGCTCCCCATCCCCTCTAACCTCTCCATCCATCCTACTCTCCCTCCCTCCCACCAAACATAGTCTTACGAATTTAGGTTAGGTTTATTCGATATCACTGAACAAAATTGGGAATGGTTTATTTGAGGGATTTAGTTTTGGGAAATTTACAAAAATACTGGAATTTGGGTTAACTTTTACAAAAATACTGTCACATGAAAATCTTTTCAAAAATACTGTGTTTTTAAAAAATACCAGTAAAACACAAAACAAAACAACTTAAAACAACAGTATAACAACTAAAAAAATACCAGTAGAACACCAATAAAAATTTAACACAGTATACTGCAATATGAAACTTTATAAAAAAACACAGTAAAAAAGTAAAAAAAGGGTAAAAGTTAGCATACCATGTAAATTTCCCTTTAGTTTTTTTGTTTAATATCTGAAATCGGGCCGGGTCGGGCCCGATCAAAATAACATGTACCAAGTTGGGCTGTGAGCTCGATAAAAACCCAAATCATTCGGGCCAAAGTCATCCCATCGGGTCAGGGCCCCACCTGCGAAAATGGTCCAAATTGCCATTCCTAATCATCTCCAATATTTAATTTGTATCAATAAAACTAGAATAGGGTGCAACTTTTTAGCATTTTTCTTAATCAAGATATCCAGATCTGACTTTGACTAAACGTGATAGAATTATCAAAAAGTCAATATATATATCTATTCTATATAAAGTGTGCCTATATAACCGAATTCTTGGTTTATGAGAAATTCATGGGTGACTTCTTATTTATATTAAAAATAAAATGTTTTATTATTAAAAATAAAATGGTTTATGAAGAATTCATGTATCACTTTTTATTTATATATAATAAAATAAATCTCATTAAATCAAAAAAAAAAAAATAATAAACATCATTAATAAAAATAAAAAAATGACTAACATCAAATCTTCAATTACACGATACATGTAATTACTCAAACATCACATCTTTCAATTATAAAAAAAAAATAACTTTTTACGAGGGAAAATATGATTGTCTAATAGAGCTAAAACAATATGTTTTCAGTGTGATGAAAAATTAAAGCAACAATTTTGTTAATATCAAAAACTTTAATTCAATTAATCTTATAATCTTAATTTTACTCTTTCTAGAATCAATATATGAACAATAATTTAAATTAATCTTATAATCTTAATTTTTTAATTCAATTAATAATTATTTGTCACGTAATTATTAAGTCTTTTCCCTTTAATTTTCCTTTTGTTGATGATGCTAATTTATTCATATTTTGATTTCTACAATTTTTGTGTTCAGACCATTAAGGTAGTGTTCTACTAGGGGACCTAACGAGTTTTCCCTCTTCGCTAATGGCATCTAAGAGTTCAAATTCCAGTATTGTATAAATCTTCAATTTGTTCTATTTCTTATATTAACTGAAATTTTGCTACTTTTTTTTTTTAAATTTACAACTTTATTGTTTATATCTTATTAGGGACATTTATGGAAATTGGAGTTTCTTTGAAATATACAATTAATGAGCATTACTTTTTGATCATAGTGTGTTTTCCATGGCTGAAAACCTCAATAATCTCTATCATTTGATATCAAATAAAATAAAATTATCATGATGTATACATTAGTGTGTTAAAATTGTCAAGCTGATATTTAGAATTGTTTATAATTAAATTGTTTCTTTGTCAAAATTAATATTAAGTATATGTATATGTTTATAGGTTTATCTATTTTCTCTTAGATCAATCATGCTCATATAGCAAAAAAATCATACTCATATAGACATGTTATTTTCATTTTGTAATTTAGATCTTCTTAGTCATTATTTAGTTCACTTAAACCTTTTCCGATTATGGTAACTGAAGTTTTGTTTCTTTTAGGTACTCCATTACAAAGATCTGTATTACATGTATTATTTATTTTTGACTATGAGGAGGCAGATTTTTTTATTGGGAAACATATAGCGTGACAAATTATTGTTCATATATTGAATAATTATTTTTGAATAATAGGATTCATATATATAACTGTGTATATTGAATTCTTTATTCAAATAATTATTTTTGATTTTTACGTGATTATTTATTGTTCATATATCTAGAACCTTATTTGATTAAAGTTAAGATTATAAGATTAATTAATTTGTGATTTCTTGCTATACACATAATAATAATCTCACTTAATAACTAATAATAGTTTTTTCTTTAATTTTTAATTATATAACTTTCAAATAACATAGAAAAAAACTAGCATAAAATTTAGTATACGTGCCTCGCACGTAGTTTTTTGCTAGTATATATATATATATGTATGTCAACGTACATTGCCGAATTGGACAACCTTTGATTATTGATTTGTAAAGTCATAAAAGAAACTCCCCCCAAACAAATATTATATGATCAATCAATCGAAACACAAAATATCATTTGTATTCATCGCAGTTCATTTTATATAAACCAAAAAATTTAGTTCTAGCCATATGGTTCTACGGGGTTGATTGGTTAGGACCCTTGAAGAACGCGATGCAGCCATGTGATGACTCAAAGTTATCATTTTAAGTAGGACTGCAACATTGTTCCTATATAATTAAACTGGTTCTGTATAGGCAATAATCCCCTTCCCCTTACATAAACCAAAATATACATAAACAGAAACCTTTTAAAAAAATAATAACATACGTAAATGTATATACGGTCATCAATAATGGAATACATGGACATAACTGCTAACACATAATCAAACATCTAAACAAGAACATAAATGTTTATATATAGATCAATAACATGCAAGACATACGTACACAACGAAATTGCCACTATATACATACAATTTAATCATCATCATATATAGTGATCAATCAATAGTGCAAGACATAAACATTGTACTCCACAATTGCGTCAAAAGTAGTGGCGTTAGCCACATAAGTCTTGGCTAGAGCAAAGCCTCTTGCGAACCTAAAAACTCCACTTCCACCAACGATAGGCATCTCTCTTACGCCTGAAAGGACGGCGTTGCGTCCCAAAATGCTAAGAGTGCTACCCTTATATTTTCCTTCCGTGAAAACGTAGTTTAGAGCCATTAAAAGACTTAACTCTGTCTGTGATGTCGAGGCATATATTCCTTGTGCGCTCCCAATTTTCTTGGAGGTTGGCTCAGGTCCCACAGTCAGTGGATCGTCACATACAACCACGAACCCGAAACTCACAGCCGAGGTGTTGGTTGTCTTGGCTTCGGCAACTCGGATGGCCGTAGGGTTTGGACCGCTGACCACGTCGTGAAAGTAGAAGTGAAGATGAGTTAGTTTCTCTTGCTTTTTATTAAGACCTAGAGTTTTTTGGGGATTTAAGTTTCTTGAGTAAGTGTAGTCATCGTGTGCGGTGGTGAGGCTCAAGATTGATGAGTGAATAGTTAGAAAGAGAATGAGTATGATTAGGGTTGTGTTGTGATGAGTTTCGTCCATGGTGGAGATGAGATGGAGCTTAATTAGGTGCCTTAGGAAGAGACTTGTATATGTTAATTATGCGTAATGCTTATGAATTGAGGTTAAACAAATTGGTTTTTTACTTTATAACTTATGTTTAATGTTTATATATAGCAAGTGTATAATTTTTTATTTGGTAAGATGAGATATATGAATTGTTAAAGTTTGTTCATATAATTTTATATATAAAAAGTTGTTCATATATATATAGTTTATAGGAAACTATACAGAAAGAGAATTAATTAGGCACCATGACTATATTATGAATGCTCTATTCTACAAGAAAATTAGAGGCCACAATACTAGCAATATATAAATTGACTCTCTAAAGAAATAAAATTCATACATATATTTATTATATATGTGGCACTGTAAGAAATTTAATTTTTTTTGGGACAACTAATTCATAATGGATCTGGTCATCATGCTCGATTGAGCAGGAATGGCTACTTTTGGAAGTTTCTTGTTCTAGCCACTCAATACTTTCTAAAATAGCGGGAACTTTTGATAAAGTACGGTGGTTAGAACTATTTGAGTTCAATGAGCCATTCTGAGTACCAGATGAACTGACTCTAGAGCTCAGATTAGCATTAAAAAGGTTTTCTTCCGAAGTAGGCTAAATAAAGGCATTCAATGCCATAGCTAATTCTAAATCCTCAATTGGTGGTGAGAATGCTTGTTGATGAACTGCGACTTGATCAATATGCAAAAAATGTAGGATGTCCCTAGTTGATAAATTTTAATCACTACAAGAAAATAACCTTTTGCCGACAAATTTTCTCCCCTGATGCAAAACTAGGCATAGGCCGTCGATAGAGTTTTGTCGGCGAACTTATGCATTGACGACAAAGGCTACCCGAGATAATTGGTCCACATAAGTAGTTTTGTCGGTGGAACACATAACTTTGCCGAAAAAAGAGTTTATGTCGGTGACTTCCTTAGCGGACATAAGTTCCAGTGTCGGAATTCAGTTATCGGCTGAGGGGTGCCTAACGAGGTTTTGCCAGAATAATCAGTCGCCGGCAAAACTTTTACGCCAATTTTTTTAAAATTACAATTAAATTAAAACTAAAACCAATTTTTTAAATAATAATATATAAATATAATCTGAATTATATTATAAAATTAAAATTTATATTATAATACAAAACTATAAATAAATTGTCGAAAACTAAATAAAGTATTGTTAGTTTATAAATATTTGTAATATTTACACAGAATATTGTAAACTAAAAATAAAACTACAAGTCAATAACATCGTCATCATCATCGTTGTCCTGAGAGGGAGGGGAAGCCTTTGAAGAAGACCCAACCCTAGGAGGCCAAAATAGTGGAACTAGTGAAATCGAAATTATCGGGGGCATGTTGAAGCTAGGAGTGATGTTGGCTAGATGCCTGAACTGCTCCTGAAACGTGTTCAGGAATTGATTCTAAGTCTGCATGATTTGTTGTTGCCACTCATTCCGTACTTTTTGATCTTCCACACTTTGCTTCAGGGCCTCATTTCCTCCTGGTTAACAGTAGGTTCACTACTACAAAAACTAGATTTTGCGTCGGTTCTGACGTCGGCAAAATTTAAAAACCGATGCTATTAAAGAACCCATAAATTTTACGTCGGTTATGAACTGACGCAAGAATAGCGTCAGTTGTAAGACTATTTGCGTCCGTTCTACACTGATGCTAACCTTGCGTCAGTTCACAACTGACGCAAAAAATCCTACGTAAAAAAATTAAATCAACAGATGGGCCAAGCCCATTTCACAAACCCTAAATATATATAACCTTCTACTTTCAGCCGCCCCATATACGATTTTCACAAACCCTAAATTCGTAACTATTATGAATGTGGTGGCCACGTAATAGATGTGACATTTTTCAACCGACGTAATAAGTTTTTTGTGACAGTTTTAAAATGCCATAAACAATTTAGCGTCATTTTTTAACCGACGCATAAAATAAAATAGAAAACTAAGTATTTAGCGTCGGTTAATAAATGTCGAAAATTGTTTTTTGCGTCATTTCAAAAATGACGCTAATAAAAAACTATTTGCGACTACGGTATATACGTCGAATTATAAACCGACATAAATTCTTTAAGTGACACTTAAAAACTGAACTTGTTCATAGGAATGGTATTGCAAACAAGAGTAAGTTAATTGATCATGATCAGAAATAATAGTGAGAGGCATTCACGAGTCAGGGATCATAAATTGTATGCAAAGTTTAAAAAGTGAAAATTCTAGTTATCAGAAGTGTCCTTCCAGTGGCATAGTGTCGGGAAAGATGGAATTATGGTCAATCCAAGAAAGATTGAGTCAGTTAAGAATTGGTCGAGGCCAAGAATAGTTACTGAGGTTTGAAGTTTTCTCATATTGGTAGGGTATTATCGATGTTTTGTAGAAGGTTTTTCTAAGATTTTGATGCCATTGACAGAATTGACTAAAAAGGACCAACAATTTGTGTGGTCTAACAAGTGTGAAATGAGCTTTCAAGAGTTTAAGCAACGATTGATCACAGCACTAGTGTTAGCTTTACCATCAACCTTAAACCCTAAACCCTAAACCCTAAACCCTAAACCCTAAACCCTAAATATATATAACCTTCTACTTTCAGCCGCCCCATATACGATTTTCACAAACCCTAAATTCGTAACTATTATGAATATGGTGGCCACGTAATAGATGTGACATTTTTCAACCGACGTAATAAGTTTTTTGTGACAGTTTTAAAATGCCATAAACAATTTAGCGTCATTTTTTAACCGACGCATAAAATAAAATAGAAAACTAAGTATTTAGCGTCGGTTAATAAATGTCGAAAATTGTTTTTTGCGTCATTTCAAAAATGACGCTAATAAAAAACTATTTGCGACTACGGTATCACTACTACAAAAATTAGTTTTTGCGTCGGTCAACGCTACTGTTCACAAAGTTGACCGACGTGAATAGTGTACAAAAAATAATGCTGTCAGTTTCAAAACGACACTAAAACATATTGATTAGCGTCATTTGATAAAATGACACTACAAACAAAACCGACGTAAAATAAAGAAAGGAAAAATTAAAATAGAGAAGCTTATTCTCGTCGGTTAAAAAATATAGAATAAAAGCTGTGTGAGCTTTTAAAACAGACGAGAAATGAAATCTCCCTAAGGTTAATAACCGACGAAAAAAAACACTTAAATCCCTAAATACCCAAATATCGATCCCACTGTTCACATATTCATCTTCAATCTTTGTGAAGATGACTGTGACAATTTGGGCATCTTTGATCCTCTCCATTGTTGACCGCTCCACTCTCCTCTCTTCATCTCCATTGTTGATCCTCCATTATCGACCGCTTCACTCCCTCTCTCTTCCTATCCATTGTTGACATTTGCTCCAATATTTGAACCCTAACTCTGCGATTTTGACCCACCACGCCCAATCGTTCTCCCCGACGAACTATCCTCCTCCCTTCTCTCCCCGACGACAACAAAACTGGTAATTTCAATTATTGATTTTATTTTCCTCTTCCAAGTACTAAACCCGTTATTCACAAGCTCATGCTTAGTTTTTATTTTTATGTTTTTGCTAAATACTAGCTCATCCTTATTACTACTCAGTACTCTCTCACCTTGTAAGAGCAATGACGTTGAAGAGGAGTCCCTACAAATCATCTCTCCTGATCTATGGTATACCCATTTCTCTATTTTTGCCTACAATTTTTGTACTAGAATAGCTACCTTTACTTTCTAGCAGAAAAAAAGGTATCTTTACTGAATTTGTAAATGGTTTCTTTCTATGTATAGGGTTAATCACTTTAAGTGTTTGTAGAAATTTTCCACTCTTGATTTTACTTTTGATCCCATCTTAAAATATAGGATTTTTAGTTTACTTCATGGACTCTAGAACCCGTATGTGTAACTAGAAGTAGCCTTATAATTTCTTCCGCTCTCTCGAAATCTTCTTTCTCTTTCAAGAATTCCAAACATAGGAATTTTGTTTTATCTGGTGCATGTGACCTTATTGGTTGATTTGAATTCTATGAAATTTAGTTATTACTCATCAATTTTCATTTTAGATGGACTTTGTTGCTGTTATTGAGCTGCCGCATTGGAACTTTGAATTTGATTTGTAAGTTTAACATGCAATAATCTGAGTTTTTATGGTTTTTTGTGTGTATGTGTGACTACAGTTGGAAGATATGAACATGGATGAAGCATCTAAAGAGGTGGCTGCACAAAGGGTCATAGACTCGTAAGGAAAAGAGTTGATGAGATAGAATCTGAATTTATGATGGATTTGGTCTACATGATCCAACTTGGTGAAAATGACCAATGTGAAAGGTTCTATTGAAAATCATATATACTTTTTTCATTTTTATTTTCTTGTTTTCTGCAATTACTTACAAAAGTTAGTAAAGCAAATAATGTCAACATATATGAGTACAAATTGGAGAAATTTGGATTCTTTGTTCAAATGTCAGGCACGTGTTATTTTTCTATCTATATTTGTAGAAAATATCATTCATAATAAAGATAAAAGCTTTTAGATGTAGAACTTAGTGTGGTTGGGATGGAGCAGATACCATTTGTTTCTTTATTGTAATTTGTGTGTTCCATTCATACTATTATTATTAGGATTTTCTATGAGGCTTATATTGAGTGCCTCCCTTTCATCACACTATTTTTTTCTTTTGTTGTTTGTGTGTGTTTGTGTGATGGTATACTTTCTTCTATATTAATTCCAAATTCATTATTTCTTCATATCAATTAATTACTCCACCACAATCAGCATTACTGTATCAAGTCATTTTCTCACTTGAAATGGGAACTTCTAATCCTATATCAAAATCTCTAAGCCTAAATATAAATCAATTCTTCTACTTTTTATTTTTCTTTTGCTCACTTACAACTCTTACTTTATGGTCTTTCTACACACTTAATTAATATTATGAAAAATTTTATTATGTTTTTCAAGTGTTCATCCTGCTTGTCAAGCTATATTAGACAATTATATTTCTCTTTGGCTTTCGATTTATTTTATACAAACCTTGATTTGTGCACTCCTATCTTTGTATTTTGAATATGGTATAAACTAATTGAGCTCTGTATTTTTTTAATTTATATTTTAGGTGGACAAGCTAAACCTTTAAAGCAATCTAAAGTTAAAGAAGAAAGGCTAACTTAAGGTAATCTTTTTTTATTTTTTGACATTTCAAAGTTAAAGAAGAAAGGCTAAGTTAAGGTAATCTATGTAGTTTCATTTTTCTTTTCTATGATACCAGATATTAAAGTTTCTGATTTTATACTTATATAACATGGTAATCATGACATGGTTGGTCTTTTGTAGGTACTATACTTTTATTTTTTTTAAAAAAAACATGAGTTGTTCATGTAAAAGTTAAAAAATTAGGTGAACAATTTTGTAATTGTTTTAAGGAAAAAATTGTTTACAGTATTCTTTCAGTAGTCTTAATCAAAGTGATAGAGCTAATATATATATTGATTAGCTTAGCTTAGCTTAGCTCTGGAAAAATGAATATATATGTAATTTACTACCCATCAATCACATGATTATATCATAAACTCATAATTAGCTGCATTAACACAAGGATAGGACACTCTTTTTTTTTTTCTTGGCCATGTGCTCCTACTTATTACAGAAAGCATATTATATTGATTCATTTAGCACTCCCACGCACCCAACTTTTTTTTTCAGATAGAGATTCGAAATGCTTTGATAAGAATATATGTATATGTATGTAATAGTGAAAAAGAATTAAAAAATACAAATGCAAAAATACTTGCGGCAAACTATGATTGCTTTTGATCTTGTGCTTTTTTTCACTGGTTCTCTAGCTCACCACCTCATAACCTTTCCACATATACAAGACTATAGCAGAAATAGAGTGAATAAGGAAGTTTTGCAGTCTGCTTGTTTTCTTTCTTTTAGTAGGAGTTATAAGGTAATGACATTGTAATCCATTTGCGACCAGGAGAAGTAATTTACAATATCCTTATGATTAATTAGAATTCAGTCAGTTTGGTGGAGTAGATTATGTTGGCTATCTAGTACTGCATTTCTTGTAATTTTGAATTTTTTACTTATTGCGCCATTCTATTTTGGTAGCATTTATTTAAGACTTGGATATTTAGTTTTTCCTTTTCAATGACTATAGGGATAACTTACAGCTGCTAAGGCAACAATATTACTATGCAACTTGGAAAGCCGATGGGACACGATATATGATGTTAATAAACGTTGATGGATGCTACTTGATTGATAGAAGTTTCAACTTTAGAAGGGTTCAGATGAGATTTCCTTGCAACTCTACCAGCGAAGTATGCTTTCTAATTTTTAAGATAAAGTTATTCTTGGACCTTATTTTCTGAATTTGAGAAGTCTTTGATTATTGATTAAGTACAAGGTTACTACTTTTTTTGTTATAGTATATTTTATGATTGTTGCTATTAACTTTTGCATTATATAATTAGTTTATAGTTAGTTTTTACGATACATGGAATATAAATTTTAGGATCGTTTCTATTAACAACTTTGGTATTATGTAATTAGTTAATAAAACTAATTACTAATTTTATATAAGTTTTATAAACGTTATTTTAATTTTTTTTGTATCATATATTCACTATTATATAAAATCGTTCTGAAATTTAAAAATGCAAGGAGGAAAAAATGCATGAAAATTTACAAATTTTCTTTACATACATTTATGCTTCATTTTATAAGTGACGCAATAACTTAAAAATAAAAATATTTCAGCAATTTATATGTCATTTTAAAACCGACGGTATAAATTTTTAGTGACAGTTTTAAAATGCCACAAACGATTTTGCGTCATTTTCAAACTAACGCAGAAGATGAAAAAGAAGAGTATATATTTTGCGTCGGTTTTTAAATGAAGATAATTGTTTTTTGCGTCATTTAAAAAACGACGCTAATAAAAAACTATTTGCGACTACGGTATATACGTCGGTTTTTTAAACCGACGCAAATTCTTTAAATGACACTTAAAAACTGACGAGAATTGTACTTTTTGTAGTAGTGTATATACGTCGAATTATAAACCGACATAAATTCTTTAAGTGACACTTAAAAACTGAACTTGTTCATAGGAATGGTATTGCAAACAAGAGTAAGTTAATTGATCATGATCAGAAATAATACTGAGAGGCATTCACGAGTCAGGGATCATAAATTGTATGCAAAGTTTAAAAAGTGAAAATTCTAGTTATCAGAAGTGTCCTTCCAGTGGCATAGTGTCGGGAAAGATGGAATTATGGTCAATCCAAGAAAGATTGAGTCAGTTAAGAATTGGTCGAGGCCAAGAATAGTTACTGAGGTTTGAAGTTTTCTCATATTGGTAGGGTATTATCGATGTTTTGTAGAAGGTTTTTCTAAGATTTTGATGCCATTGACAGAATTGACTAAAAAGGACCAACAATTTGTGTGGTCTAACAAGTGTGAAATGAGCTTTCAAGAGTTTAAGCAACGATTGATCACAGCACTAGTGTTAGCTTTACCATCAACCCTAAACCCTAAACCCTAAACCCTAAACCCTAAACCCTAAACCCTAAACCCTAAATATATATAACCTTCTACTTTCAGCCGCCCCATATACAATTTTCACAAACCCTAAATTCGTAACTATTATGAATATGGTGGCCACGTAATAGATGTGACATTTTTCAACCGACGTAATAAGTTTTTTGTGACAGTTTTAAAATGCCATAAATAATTTAGCGTCATTTTTTAACCGACGCATAAAATAAAATAGAAAACTAAGTATTTAGCGTCGGTTAATAAATGTCGAAAATTGTTTTTTGCGTCATTTCAAAAATGACGCTAATAAAAAACTATTTGCGACTACGGTATATACGTCGAATTATAAACCGACATAAATTCTTTAAGTGACACTTAAAAACTGAACTTGTTCATAGGAATGGTATTGCAAACAAGAGTAAGTTAATTGATCATGATCAGAAATAATACTGAGAGGCATTCACGAGTCAGGGATCATAAATTGTATGCAAAGTTTAAAAAGTGAAAATTCTAGTTATCAGAAGTGTCCTTCCAGTGGCATAGTGTCGGGAAAGATGGAATTATGGTCAATCCAAGAAAGATTGAGTCAGTTAAGAATTGGTCGAGGCCAAGAATAGTTACTGAGGTTTGAAGTTTTCTCATATTGGTAGGGTATTATCGATGTTTTGTAGAAGGTTTTTCTAAGATTTTGATGCCATTGACAGAATTGACTAAAAAGGACCAACAATTTGTGTGGTCTAACAAGTGTGAAATGAGCTTTCAAGAGTTTAAGCAACGATTGATCACAGCACTAGTGTTAGCTTTACCATCAACCCTAAACCCTAAACCCTAAACCCTAAACCCTAAACCCTAAACCCTAAATATATATAACCTTCTACTTTCAGCCGCCCCATATACGATTTTCACAAACCCTAAATTCGTAACTATTATGAATATGGTGGCCACGTAATAGATGTGACATTTTTCAACCGACGTAATAAGTTTTTTGTGACAGTTTTAAAATGCCATAAATAATTTAGCGTCATTTTTTAACCGACGCATAAAATAAAATAGAAAACTAAGTATTTAGCGTCGGTTAATAAATGTCGAAAATTGTTTTTTGCGTCATTTCAAAAATGACGCTAATAAAAAACTATTTGCGACTACGGTATATACGTCGAATTATAAACCGACATAAATTCTTTAAGTGACACTTAAAAACTGAACTTGTTCATAAGAATGGTATTGCAAACAAGAGTAAGTTAATTGATCATGATCAGAAATAATACTGAGAGGCATTCACGAGTCAGGGATCATAAATTGTATGCAAAGTTTAAAAAGTGAAAATTCTAGTTATCAGAAGTGTCCTTCCAGTGGCATAGTGTCGGGAAAGATGGAATTATGGTCAATCCAAGAAAGATTGAGTCAGTTAAGAATTGGTCGAGGCCAAGAATAGTTACTGAGGTTTGAAGTTTTCTCATATTGGTAGGGTATTATCGATGTTTTGTAGAAGGTTTTTCTAAGATTTTGATGCCATTGACAGAATTGACTAAAAAGGACCAACAATTTGTGTGGTCTAACAAGTGTGAAATGAGCTTTCAAGAGTTTAAGCAACGATTGATCACAGCACTAGTGTTAGCTTTACCATCAGACCCACAAAAATTTGTTGTTTATTGATGCATCCAGACAGGATCTGGGATGTGTTTTGATGCAAGATAACAGAGTCATAGCCTATGCATCCGGACAGTTGAAGGATTATGAGTAGCGCTACTCGACACATGAATTAGAACTAGTTGCGGTTGTGTTTGCCCTAAAAATATGGTGACATTATCTGTATGGGGAGAAGTGTGAGATTTATACAGACCATAAGAGTCCTAAGTATTTCTTCACTAAAAAATACTTGAATATGAGACTGAGACAGTGGTTATAGCTAGTTAAGGATTATGACTGCGAGATTTTGTATCATTCCGGGAAAGTCAATGTGGTGGCAGATGCTTTGGGCAAAAGAGGTCCCAGACAAGTGTTAGAAATAAAAACAAAGTATAAAAATTACCCCTGCATGAAAGCAAACTAACACATAAAACAAATAACCTCTTAAACGAAAAAGTTTACAAACCACAAATAAAATAACTCCCCCCTAAAATAAAGGTTTAGAATTGTAACCAACAATCCAAAAAATAAATGTATACTCTCCCTTTTGTATATCAAGGAGCCAATATATAACAAGCAAAATAAACAAAGTCATAAGCTAACCTTGCGTCAGTTCACAACTGACGCAAAAACTCCTACGTAAAAAAATTAAATCAACAGATGGGCCAAGCCCATTTCACAAACCCTAAATATATATAACCTTCTACTTTCAGCCGCCCCATATACGATTTTCACAAACCCTAAATTCGTAACTATTATGAATATGGTGGCCACGTAATAGATGTGACATTTTTCAACCGACGTAATAAGTTTTTTGTGACAGTTTTAAAATGCCATAAACAATTTAGCGTTATTTTTTAATCGACGCATAAAATAAAATAGAAAACTAAGTATTTAGCGTCGGTTAATAAATGTCGAAAATTGTTTTTTGCGTCATTTCAAAAATGACGCTAATAAAAAACTATTTGCGACTACGGTATATACGTCAGTTTATAAATCGACGTAAATTCTTTAAGTGACACTTAAAAACTGACGTGAATAATGAATTTTGTAGTAGTGGTTGGTCGGAGGGACTTGCTCTGGGAGTTGCCCTCTTGGCCCTAGCCCTATGTCTCGACAACTCGCCCAGTCCCCTCAAGTGACGTGAGCTCTCACCCATCACCTGTGTCATAACATGCATGTCTGCGGGAAACTGGGTGGGGTCGACATTGTATTGTAGGGGGACATTGGTCGACACTAGTTGAATTTCACGAATCTCAACTATTTTGGCCTACAAAAATTGAACAAATTTTTAGAGTTGAATAGAAATTAAATATAGAATGAGTTTCTTAAAGATATAAAATTACTTACATGCAATTATTGTGTGTGTGTTCATCGCGCCATTTGTTGTTCTTGTGTAGTTAAATTTTTAGAAAGTATCCACAACACTGAGAAGTTCTCATTTCTCAGGATTAGCATTTTTTTACATAAAAAAATTAGAAATATATTATTCAAAAAATATTAATTTTTAGGCAATAATAATTACCCCATTGACGATGTCGTCGACTATGGTCTTAGACCCCCATCCACCTTGAATCTTCATTTGGGCTCCTATTTTTGCATTTTGTTCAACTCTTGCCTGTAATTTTACAACTTTCATTTTATTCTTGTTGTTTTGGGTCTTTCCAATACGCAATAACTTCTACCCACACCTTTGGTATGACCACATCTGAACGTGATGTCCTTTCCATATTTTTCAATATTCTCCTTACATGTCTTTTTTCATGTCTGCTCTCCAACCACGTAGCCCTTTTGACAATGATTTAAGACCACAGTCCATGAACATAGGATTGTCATTTGAAAACTCAAACTTTGTCTGAAAAAATAAACATTAAAGTCATTTATAATTTTTTCTGTGGAATAGTTTTGTTTGATCTATTGCAATAAAAATTTGAAAGTTACCGCTAGTCTGTCTCAAATAGACAAAATGTCCCCTCGTCAATGTCCTAAAAATTGAACTTGTTCATATGAATGGTATTGCGAACAAGAGTAAGTTAATTGATCATGATCATAAATAATAGTGAGAGGCATTCACGAGTCAGAGATCATAAATTGTATGCAAAGTTTAAAAAGTGAAAATTCTAGTTATAAGAAGTGTCCTTCCAATGGCATAGTGTCGGGAAAGATGGAATTATGGTCAATCCAAGAAAGATTAAATCAGTTAAGAATTGGTCGAGGCCAAGAATAGTTACTGAGGTTTGAAGTTTTCTCATATTGGTAGGGTATTATCGATGTTTTGTAGAAGGTTTTTCTAAGATTTTGATGCCATTGACAGAATTGACTAAAAAGGACCAACAATTTGTGTGGTCTAACAAGTGTGAAATGAGCTTTCAAGAGTTTAAGCAACGATTGATCACAGCACTAGTGTTAGCTTTACCATCAGACCGAGAAAAATTTGTTGTTTATTGTGATACATCCAGACAGGATCTGGGATGTGTTTTGATGCAAGATAACAGAGTCATAGCCTATGCATCCGGACAGTTGAAGGATTATGAGTAGCGCTACTCGACACATGAATTAGAACTAGTTGCGGTTGTGTTTGCCCTAAAAATATGGTGACATTATCTGTATGGGGAGAAGTGTGAGATTTATACAGACCATAAGAGTCCTAAGTATTTCTTCACTCAAAAATACTTGAATATGAGACTGAGACAGTGGTTATAGCTAGTTAAGGATTATGACTGTGAGATTTTGTATCATTCAGGGAAAGGCAATGTGGTGACAGATGCTTTGGGCAAAAGAGGTCCCAGACAAGTGTTAGAAATAAAAACAAAGTATAGAAATTACCCCTGCATGAAAGCAAACTAACACATAAAACAAATAACTTTTTAAACGAAAAAGTTTACAAACCACAAATAAAATAACTCCTCCCTAAAATAAAGGTTTAGAATTATAACCAACAATCCAAAAAATAAATGTGTACTCTCCCTTTTGTATATCAAGGAGCCAATAAGATAACAAGCAAAATAAACAAAGTCATAAAAATTCAACAAAACATAAATAATAAAAAAAGATATAAAGTGAACCACTTAAGCATATAAAGCATATAAACAGAGTAAGTCAATACAAAATACATTTAAACCGATTAAGAGATATTCTTTTTTCTTGAGACATGAATATAATTCAAGGTGTCTAAAAGAGATACATAACCTAGTTGCTATAAGGTGTATTTATAATCAATATACACCTTATTGACAGCTCATATATGGTCTGAACAAGACCACAACTCACTAGAAAAATACCTAAGAAAATATCTTCAATCAGCTTAGGAATTTTCATTTCTGTACCTACAGAATTGTGAGCAGTAAGTACGACTTTTATTTTATAGAAAAGAAAAGTCTTGCTTTGATTTTCTTTACAAAAAATCTAATCAAACATTTGAGGAAACTCACAAAAGATTAGATTTACACCGTTGGATAAATAGAAGAATAACGAGTCATCAAACTTAACCTTTATGCCTTATTTTCTGTAAATAGAGCAACTAGACATATTTTCTTTCATATATAATCCAATCAATATAAAAATATGGAAACCAAATAAACACCTCAATCGAAATTAATATTCAACTTATGAAATATTTTTATCAAATTAAAGATGCCAAAAATAAAATTACATATGTAAATATATAATATTTAAATGATATAAAGGAAAATAAAATAAAGTTGATGTATGATGTAATATAAATGTGTTATATAAAATAAAAAAAAAATAGAGTTTTAATAAAGTATTTTAAAACATAAAGCAAAAAAGCTGTTGAAAGTGCCCTTATACCATAGCTGCTTTGATGTGCCATAGATAGGCATAAATATAGGGAAATTTACAAAAATACTGGAATTTGGGTTAACTTTTACAAAAATACTGTCATGCGGAGAAGTTTTCAAAAATATTGTGTTTTTATAAAATACCAGTAGAACACAAAACAGAACAACTCAAAACAACAGTAGAACAACTAAAAAACACCAGTAGAACACCAGTGAAAACATAACACAGTATACTGCAGTATGAAACTTAAAAAAAATACCGCCTAGCAGTATTTTTATAAAAAAAATAACAAAAGTTAGTATACCATGTAAATTTCCTTAAATATATCATCATTTAATGGTTCATAATTCGAAAAGGAGACTAAACCCAATTCATATTATAAAATGATGATATTATTTGATCCTATCTTAAATGTTAATGACTGAAATAAATTTGTGTTTGAGATATTATTAGATAAATATTATAAAATAATATAATATAATATAAAGTAGATGAGAAGAAAGAAGAAGAAGATGAAGAGAGAAAGAGAAAGTGAATGAGAATTTCTGAGTTATTTATTCCAATGGGGTGAACCCCTATTTATACAAATACAAGAGTGAGATATTAAGAAACTAAGAAAAAGGGAAACTAAAGAAAAGAGGAATGTTGATTACAATTCATGGTAATAAATAAAAGATTTGGACATCCACATAATTATTAATATTTATAACACTCCCCCTTGGATGTCCATAATAACTGTCTTATTAAAAATCTTGCGGAAAACTTGATCAAAGGAAAAAGATTATAGTGTAAACTAACTCCCCCTCATTTAGGCATTTGTGGAGATCTTCTAATCGACGAATTTTGATCTTGTCTGCCATCTTCTCAAATCTTGATGTTGGTAATAACTTTGTGAATAAGTTTGCAAGATTGACACTTGATTGAATATGTTGAACACCAATATGCGTTTTCTTGTAGCGTATAAAGAAGAATTTCGTGAAATGTGTTCTAACTCTATCTCCTTCAATGTACCTCCTTTTAGTTGAACAATGCAAGCAGTATTATCCATAGAGAATTGCTTGGGTTGATACTTCTTTATTGAGTGCAATCCATATGTTTCCCGAATATGCTATGTCAATGATCTCACTCACACACATTCTCTACTTGCTTCATAAAATGCAAGTATGTTAACATGATTTAAAGTTGCCTCGTTAAAAACCTTCCCTGAAAAACCCAGTGGGATAAAATCTGAGCTAGGGAAAAAGAGTACAATGTATATTTCATATTCATAACTATTTGCAAGTTGCCTCGTTAAAAACCTTGCCAGGAAAACCTAGTGGGACAAAACCTGAGCTAAGGGAAAAAGAGTGCAACATGAATATGTCTCCCCCTCATGCACATATGATCCATAATTCTTTTGGTGATAATAGATCTCATAAGATTATTGTTATCACTTTTAAAATATCACCATATACAATCTTTGATCATATATTTTCTATAACTCTTTCAGAGTATGTATGGACTTCTAAATTATAGATGAGGGGTTCGTGGAACATTAATATTTATCCAACTAATTGTATCATTCATGTGTATATACAATCTTGTTCATACTAAAATTTAACATTTCAAGTAGATATGAACATAACACATTAATGATAATATAAATTTTCATTTGTGACAATGATGGTACTCCAAAACCATATATTTGTTCCATCATGTTATATGATCTTAATTTCCATATCAAATGATCATATATCTATAATTCTTGATACATATGAAGTACTTCAGGACTTCAATACTAATGAACAAACTTTATACATTTAATATTTCTCGATATACAAAAGAAATAAAAGTTTGTTTTGCAATTAATTAAAAACTTTTCAAGAGTCTATCACAACATATAATTTACGTATTTATACTGCATAGACAACCATACGTATTTTTCAAACAATAATTTACTTACATGTCTTTATTTCATACAAAGATCTTTGTCATATAGTGCGCGCGACTTAGAATTTATATCACTTAAGACATGTATTAAATTCTTCTAGAATTTTTAGATAAGGCTTATTTCAAATTCTCACTATATTAGGAGCTCCAAATAAATAATCTTTTGTTGCAATATTTATGTGACGCTTATAAATCCTCATAAAATATATTCCAGGCTATAATCAAATCATGATTATATTTTCTTAATATTTAAGCCTTACTTCAATCAATCTCATGTCTATGCAAACTTTGTACAACAATTCATTATGTACAAATACATATATGCAAATTTCTCATTAGAAATATTTATTTGCACACCCTACAGGTCTTACTTCATTTTATGTGAGTAAATTTGCCTGGATTGCGTCATAATATTTTGGCCAAAAACAAAATATATGTCGATGATTCTCGACAAATCTAATACCATGATCCTTGCTATCTCATGTTAGTTTATTGCAGATGCACACATTCAATATTTATTGTCGACAAAAATTATATGATAATTTCCTCCCATATTGACATAACTTATAGATATCTCTTTAATTTATAGGTACCTATATAGAATCACTTCAGGGATTCAATTATGATCAAATGTGTTATGTCTAATTTCTTTTGGGAGTCTCTTCTAGAGTATCGTTTTCATCACGGTTATCATTTTTAAATCATCAATACTTTATAACATTAATGTATCTCCATGAGTACCTCTAGATTTAACAACTTCAGGGCAAATCAAATGAACATTTACTAACAATTTCTATATTGTTCATTTACGCTTCAGGCGTTTTCAACTCATTCTAACTCAACTTTGAATAATATTTATTTGCAGTTGGTATAGATCATTTTGAACTATATCGTTCTTATATACTTTGTGCAAGGATCATTTTTCAAAAATTATCATCGATCCCAACTGCTTCTCTCCCTCTGATCGAGAGAATTTTTAAAAATTGTGATATCTAATAATATTAATACACCTGTAGGGATTTCAATATATCACAATGAATCAATATTTATTTAAACCCATATATACTATATGACATTGAACTTCAGGTTCAATAAACTTCAGGTTCAAGTTCAATACTTATGAACTTAATTCATTTCTAAGAATGAGTCACACGTGTATAATAAGAAATACATAAATTTACACATTTTGTAAATGCATGATCATAAAATCTTATCACATCGATAAGAAACTATGCAATAAAAATCTAACAATGGCTCAAGATTGTTAAAGAAATATAATTTAAATATTTTTTATGTGCAAATATATGCATATTCTTCTTTTGAGCCTTATAAATTAATAATGAGAAGAATCTTCTGGTTCTTCAACAAAATTTAGTCAAATCCTTTGACAATTTATTGCATATGATTGATCATGTCAAAATAATTCAATTCATGAACTTCAGGTTCACTATAATTTGTATTTCAATGAAACTTTCATAAGGTAATGTAAAATCACTACAACATAATCATTACAAGTTTCATTTTTATATACACGAATAATATAATTATATTATTCTCCAAAACATATACACTCTTCAGGAGTCACTATTATGTTTATCAAGCTTTATATTTCTTCAGGAATCACTATCATCAATTCAATGATGTGTATAATTTAAAAGATACATGACAATTATCATGTTATTGTAATGGTTAAATAGATATAACCATAATATATCATTTATTTTTCCTGGTATCTTTTTAACAAGTCGTCTAATTTATTAATAGACTATTCATTAGTCTAATTATGATGACTTGATATATTATATATTTAAATGTACAACCAGT
Organism: Cannabis sativa; assembly: GCF_029168945.1. Taxonomy (NCBI): domain Eukaryota; kingdom Viridiplantae; phylum Streptophyta; class Magnoliopsida; order Rosales; family Cannabaceae; genus Cannabis; species Cannabis sativa. Next base: position 20,746,177 of record NC_083608.1, read on the forward strand.
ACATACAATAAGCTATTTCTTATTACTTTCATAACTAGATAAAAGTTATACATCGAGGTACATACCAATATATTTTACTACTCCAAGTAGCAATTGTATGTAAGACTTCTTCAGGAAGCTTTTCAAATAATCATTTTGTGATTCTTTATCACTTTGATTATATTGGATCACTAACAAATATTAGTAAATTATATATCCACTTTTGGGAATATGCAAACTGAATTATATAGTAACTATATATATACATATCCTGTGCCAACAATAGTTTGAAACTATTGATTTCAAGAAATAATAAAATATGTATATATTAATTTGCTTCTGGCATTACCAATATATGTGAAATCTATATTCTTTGAAATAGAATTTCATGTCTATTCATTCTCTTTAGGTAATGATATTTAAATATTCTAAATGTACAATAAGTTTGTACAATTCACATTCTATTAAATAATCAAGTATACTTTTATCTTGATTATAAGTGTGTCCGTACTACAGGTACGCGACCACTATTATTCAATTCCACACATGATATATAGATTTCATGCACTTTGATTGTGTGTGGTATCTCATCTTTTGGTTGTTTCCAATTTCTTATGGAAATATTTGAGTAGCAAACAATGCCATTGATTATTTAAAATCATTACATTCACTTCGGGGAATGACGTTGAACAAGTAGAACATTATTATTAATTTCTTAAAAATTTATTACTTGTTCATATATAAAAAGAAATTACTCAGCAATTTCTTTAACAATATTTCAAAGAATATATGAATACAATTTTTGCATAATCTCCAAGATGTATGCAAAATTTGATCTTTAATATATGTCACATGCAATAATTTTCAACATTGCAAGTAATAACAGTGTATAATAACATGACTAATACAAACAATCTTTAAAAGTAGTTGACTTCAATTCGTATCATTCTCTGCAGGGAATGATGAACAATAAATACATGTCTCATGTATTTAAATAACATTAGTCATGCTCACTGTTATTCTTATACTTTGATGTTTCAATGCAATTTTCTTAATATTCTTTTTAGGTATTCAAAACCCACTATAAAATTGCATCAATAATAATCATTTTTAATGATTCTTTAGTTGTATTCATATAAATACAATCATTTTTTTTTTGACAAATATAAAACATTTACTTCAGGAAATGTTTGTCAAAATCTATATCGATATTAAATTACTTTTTATTGTCCTCAAAGAATACAAGAACATATATATAAATATGTATTTATCTCTTTCATTATATATCCATCAACTATATAATGAATATTACGTTTGCATAATCTTCAGGATATATGCAAGATTTTATTGAGGACGCATAATCATCAGGATATATGCAATATTTTATCGAGGATCCATAATCTTCAGGATATATGCAATATTTTATCGATGATGCATAATCTTTAAGATATATGCAATATTTTATCGAGGATACATAATCTTCAGGATATATGTATAATTTATATAGATTTTCTTTATCATATCATAGGCAAACATATATTGTAAATATTATGAATGATAAGAACATAATATGTATTTATATATGAATCAATAATAAATATATAAAAACATATACATACATATATAATATATAGATATATATAGATAAAAAGAAAAAAGAAAAAAAAGGATTCTTGAAATTGTTTCAGTCAGATAAGTATATATATAAATATATATTTAGTGTATCGTGACTTTGAAACAATTCAAGAATTTTAACAAAATACTTACATTGGGTCTTAGGCAGAGACTCATGCTTGAAGCTTGGGCAGAGACTCGTGCTGATAACGTATTATAAAATAATATAATATAATATAAAGTAGATGAGAAGAAAGAAGAAGAAGATGAAGAGAGAAAAAGAAAGTGAATGAGAATTTCTGAGTTGTTTATTCCAATGCGGTGAACCCCTATTTATACAAATACAAGAGTGAGATATTAAGAAACTAAGAAAAAGATGAATGTTGATTACAATTAATGGTAATAAATAAAAGATTTGGACATCCACATAATTAATAATATTTATAACAATAAATAAATATTATTCTTTAATTTTTTTTTATTTTTAAATAATAATAAAGAGATTTCAAGATAAAAAAAAAATGATCAAATTTTAAATCCATATAAAATGGTACAAAATTTCAAATGACACACAAAATCAATCCAAATAATACAATGTCAGTCCAAAATTCTAAAGAGGTTATTTACCTCATAAATTTTTTAAAAAAATGGTAATTATACCATAAAATTCAATAATGCACTAAAATCTAAAGCCATACAAAGGAGGTCATTCACCCCTTATTTATTAAAGTATCACAAAGATCATCCTGAAACTACGTGTTACTTGATTCATATAAAATGATACGTTAGTTGCTATAACTAAGTGCGGTCGCTAAAAGGTCATTCATCTTGAAATTTTTTCAAATTTTGTAATGACAAAAAATTCCTAAAAATGATCATATATCAAAATTCTTGTATTCAAATACTAAAATATCATATTCTGAATTACAAGTGGCTTGATTCTTCATAAAAAAAAAAGTAATGTAAACAACTCATTTAACAAAAATGATTGAGTTTAGCCGCAATTTTAAATTCAGCTTAATATTCTTAAAATTTACCTTAATTATTTAATATCATCGTAATTAGAATTAAAATGTATTTCTATTAAATAAAAGAATTGTAATTAAAAGATTATTCTAGTCTTGGATTGATGGAATATAAAATCAATAAACTTTTATAATATGAATTTCACATAATATGACATTGTGTTTAATATTTTAAATGTGAAATTTTTGCTTTAATATAAGTGTACATCTTTACACATCTAATACAATGATAGTAAAAGAGAGGCCTAAAACACAATATTATGTATTTAATCTGTAAAAAATATAGTATTTAAGTTTATATAATTAAAAACATACGGTATTATGCGGCAAATTTCCTTGTTAGTTATTACATTACATTTTATTTTAATAATTGACAATTAAAAATTGTATATTAGTTTACAACTTTATAAAACCATACATTTGTACTCAAAAAGCATCTTCTTTTCCTCTACCACTCAAGAATGGACAAGCTAACTATACAAAGAATCACCCCAACTTTCCTATTTCTCTTCATCTTCATCGTCAAAACCCTCGCCACCGCTACCAAATCTGACTACGAATTCGATCATAAGGGCCAAATTTTCTCGAGAAACTTGTCTCGTAAAAAGCTCGGCCTCCATAAAGCAGAGAAGGTGAGCCACCTCCACTTCTACTTCCACGACGTCGTTGTGGGCCGAAATCCGACCACCCTAGTCGTGGCCGAAGGAAAAGCAATGAAAAATTCATCGACGGGGTTCGGTTTCGTGGTGATGATGGATGACCCATTGACAGTTGGGCCAGAGCTAAGGTCGAAGCAAGTTGGAAGAGCCCAAGGTATGTATGGGTCGGCTTCACAATCTGAGTGGGGTCTTTTGATGGTTTTGAACTATGTTTTTACTGAGGGGAAGTATAATGGGAGCACTCTGAGTATTTTGGGACGAAACGCTGTTTTTTCGGAGGTGAGAGAGATGCCTATCGTTGGAGGAAGTGGGCTTTTTAGGTTCGCTAGAGGCTATGCTCAAGCCAAGACTCATAAGTTTGATCTCAAAACTGGGAATGCTGTTGTTGAGTACAATGTTTATGTTCTCCATTATTGATCCTAATTCCTATATGTCTCTAAACTAGTTCAAGTTAGCTTCTTTTTTTCTTAACTATATTAATATTATCTTTTTGTACCATTGATTATTATAATATCATCTTAATTTTTCTTCTTCTGTTGTGACGATCAATTATTCTCTTGGGAATTATATTAAAGCTTATATAATACTTAACCTGTTTTCCACATTGACTCCAACTGTGTTTGAAATGACCATATTGTGTGTGGCTTAATTTGTGAAACAACAAAGCTATTATTTTGTAAAATATATTCGCTTAGGATGATAATTTTTTATGCAACGATGATAAAATTAGCACTTAATCAGGCTGGACAGACGACATTTTAAAAATGTAAACGGAACAGTACAATATAAGATTGGATGATTTTTTACAAAGAAATTAATAGTTTAAGGGTTTTTGCGGTAAATTATTCTTATCTTAAAAAAACAATGCTGCTATTTTATTAATTGTTATTTTTTAGTGGATGACCCACATAGCACATCATCCGACAAGAGTGTCGGAAAATTTTGAAATCTTAAAACTTTTTCTGTATCTTCCCGATTGAATTCAGAAGTGGGACTGGGCGGTGCGGAAAATGTATTAACCATATTTTCTCTCCTTTTTTGGGGTGTTTGGTTGGAATTAATAAAATAGAATGGAATAGAAAAAAAAATAATATTTATTTTATTACTTTGTTTAGTTGTATATTAAAGTATTAGAATCTATTGCAATACAATAGGATGTCATTTCAATAAAATAGAATGTCATTCTAATGGAATAATCTTTTCACTATTTTAGTGGAATGTCTATTTCATTTTGAAATGAATAGACAAACTATTGCAATACATGATGACAAAAAAATTAATAATTTTTTTATCTAACTTTTTTTTATACATTTTAAAATTTATTCCATTCTATTTTTATTTTTTATTTCCATGTTCGTTTCTATTTCTATATTTTCATTCATCCCAACCAAATAATACCTTTATACTCACAAATATTTTTCAGCGTGCAATGACGTAGGAAATTTGTATTGGTTATGGAGACCATAACAAGAATCCATTTATCAAAACATAGAAAATATATTAGGAAAATTCTACAATGCACCCCCTTAAAAGGGATATACCGATAAACCCTTAACTTGTTTCGGCATCTAGAAGAATTTTTTAGTCTAATTTTTTTTTTCATATTCATGTACGTTAAAGCTATTTAAGATAACCTACAAAATTTTGAGAAATTCTAAATAAGTTACAATATAGAAAACAATGTTCAAACATCTATTTTACATGCATATAAAATAAAATAGTCACCCGTGCAACACACTGTTTGAACGTAATTTTCGGTGTGTTAAACTTTTTCAAATTTCTTAAAATTTTGCAGGATATCTTAAATAACTATAAGGTACATGACCATGAGAAAAAATTTGACTAAAAAATTATTTCGGGTGCTAAAACAAATAAGGGTGCATCAATGTATCCATTTTAAGGGGGTGCATTGTAGAATTTCCCAATATATTATTATTATAAAAATAATTATCTTTCTAAATATTTTATATTTTTACTGTAATATTTTTTTATTTTATTAAATTTTTAAAAATACTGTCTTAAACTTTTAATTTTTTTTTTTAAAAAAAATGTATTTTAACAAAACAAAGTATAACTAAAAACAATAATTATATAACACAAACACAATAACATAAAAATAACTATAAAACAACAAAAAAAAACATATATAAAGTAATAGAAAAATAACAAAACATCGTAATCCGTTGCAATATGCAAAACAATATCAACTCCTTACTATGTTTTGTATTACGAAGTTTTTTTTTCTTATTTTTGACAACTTAATTATCTTTTTGTACTATTAAACTATTTTTTCATGAAATTTATTTGTTATAACTTCATATTTTCAACTCCTTTTATAATAAAAATAATAAAATTTTATAATTTCAAAATGTAATATACATTATAAGGGGTAATATATCATTAAATAATAAAAAAATTAACTAAATAACAATATAATTTTAATATGTTAATATCTACTAGTGCACATTGTGACATTAAAAAAAATCACTACTAAAAATTTGGGCTTTAGAGATGATTTTTTAGGACATACAATTAGGGGTGTTCATCCGATCCAATCCGCATTTTTTTGGTCAAACAACATCCAATCCGCACTAAGTGCGGATTTCATATTTTGGATCCAATCCGATCCGCATAAGAGTTTAAATCCAATCCAATTCAATCCGCAATAGTGCGGATTGGATCGGTTATTTTTTTAATAATAAATTATTTAATATTTCATAGAAAAAAAAATTAAAAAAAGACTATTGTTTCTTAATCTCCAATAATAATCTATTTCCATCTCTATTTATATACAAATTAAACCAATATACATATATATCAATATATATACTTATCTTTAGATTTACACTAAAATATATATATGTATCTAATTACTAAAATAAATAAGCTAGTATATATATATTTAAACTTTATGTGTATGTGTCTATGTGAATAAGAATTATTTTTCTTGTATTTTTTATTACAAAATAAATAAAATGTACTAACTCAATATATTACTAAAAAAGATTAAGAAATTGAAAGTTTGTGTCTTTTTTTAATTAATATGTATTACATATTATAATTTTTTTAAAATATATATAATTAAGTGCGGATTGGATTGGATCGGTTACTTTTTGAGGTCAAACAACATCCAATCCGCACAAGTGCAAATTTTAGATTTTTCAATCCAATCCAATCCGCACAAGTGCGGATATCCGCAGTTTGCGGATTGGATTGGATTGGATCGTGCGGATTGGATTGGATCGGATACTTTGTGAACACCCCTACATACAATGTCAGTTTTAACGAAATTCGCGACCGATATTATTCTAGGGGATGCTAAAGGGTATGAAATTACCATAGTCATAGAGTCCCTATGGCATCGGTTATTTTATGATAATCGATGCCATAAGGGTGTTTTTCTTTCCAGCTTAATAATAGATTTTTTTTTTAAAAAAAATTCATATATATTATTTTATTATTAATATATTTAAATTAACTATAAATTAATTAACATAATAAATATGAATAAAATTAAATTGAAAAGTTAAATAAATACATATTTACATTACTCTAAGTAAATGTATTACACTAATATTATTCTAAAATTATTTTAAGTATTTAAGAGTTATCTAAATATGAAAAAAAAAACATTCTTATAAAAGTAGGTTAAAAAAATGTAACTCATACCAAAAAGCATATCCTTGACTTTTGATAGAGTCAATTAACGTCACATATTGTACACCTTCCTCAGTTATGATAATGTGTGTCGAGACGTCATAGAGGAACATTGCATGAAATTGCATGAAATTTTAGTAAAAAAAACAAGTTATATGGGATGAAATAATGGACAATAGAAAAATATAAATCTAATATAATGAAAGTTGAATATTGTCATTTGATTACCTTTTTGGATAATTTCAGCTAGATAAGCTCCGTGAGAAAGTGAACATTTTTGGTGTAAAGCTCAGCTGATAAACTTTAACTGCATGATGGAGATCTTGGATTAATGGGTTTGACTCTTTTTACCAACGGAGAACTTTTGAGACTTAATCCCTTCTATATGGTGCTTAGATATTTTTGTATTAATCGAGTGACCAATGGACATAACTTTAAATTCTTAATTAGAGTAAGATTATTAAATTAAATATTTTTGTTAAAACATAAAAAACGAAATTAGTAATTAGTAACCAACTTTAGTATACTAAATATAATTTGTAAATAACTAGTAATTAATCTTTCTCTAAATTACTAACTATGTAATAATCATCGCTCATCGTGGATATATGACTTATCCATTACAAAAATTAACAAAAAATCCTAACAACCAAGTTTAAGACACATGTAAATTAAATAATTTTATCCTAACTCTACCGAAATTTTAGCAATATAACAGCTATAATTGAACATCCCCAAATAATTTAAAGTTCTTAATAACAACAAAAAATAATCCAAAATAAGATAAAACAATCATACCAACATTTAACAATATTAAATTTTAAAACATAAAAACAAAATACCAAAATTAATTTACAAACTAGTTACTAATTATATAATTTATAATTAACTAGTAAATATTTAGTACTAAATTACTAACTACTTACTCAATCTCAATGTGCCATAAATCTCAAACAAGATACAATATTTTAAGAGATAATCACTAATTTCAAACTCTAGATATTTTTTATGTCTTTATTGATTGAGATGCATAATCCTAAGCTTCTGAAAAATGGTAGAATTGAGAGAAGAATTTCTTTCCTATTACTAACTAGTATCTAATTATAACTAGTTACTATTTATATAATTTGTAACTAACTAGTAATTAATATTATAAATTAGTAACTAGTAACTAATTTTAGTATACTACTCGATTACCAGGTGCAGCAGTCGATGAGGTGTCTCTCTCACCAACTCGAAAAAACCTCTTTAGGAAGTAGTTTCGTGATTAGAGCGATAAACTTCTCTAATCCGCTGAGACATGTTATCTCTGATGTTGCTGCTCAACGCAGTTGCTTTCAATGTTCTTCCAGTTTTCCATGAACTAGTGTTGAAACCGTTCATGTTGCTTATCGAGAGAGTCTCACATCTGTTGTTGCAAGTCAGCCATAGTTTGGCTGAGCTGAGCGACCTATGGATCAATTTCCTTATGGTCCTCTATCTCAACGTGTGGCTCTCCAAGTGGGATCTAGTCGCTGGTGCCAGTCCCGAAAGCAGTTGGTGGTGGCCTTGGAGGACGAGTTGAGGAACCAGTTCCAATGCCTAACCCTAGTGCCTAGGGCGCAGCAGTAGTCCTGGTTCTAACTCTGTCAACTACTGTGCCCCCAGTCGCTTGGCTAGTTGCTGGAGCTTGTCTGTCAACACTTGTAGAAAGTGTTACAACCATCTTGATTAGTAACTTTCTTAAGTTGTGGCTCACAATGAAAGCACCAAAATATTGACTCAGAAATCTAGACTGGAATTCTAAGCGACATCCGCTCGCTAGATTGGCAAGAATGAATAAGTAGTTAAGTATTTATAAGAGAGACTCAATAAATTTATAGTAGTTCACTTCACCGCCTATATCGTTATAGTAATGAGGCTACATCTACTTCGAGTTTTTATTTCTCACGAGATGGTTTTTACATCCATAGACTAAGTTTCAAAAAACTCCAAACTTTATAAAGAGAAAATCTAGAGAGAGAAGCTCTGATCTTGTGGGTAGTTTTCAGAATGTGAAAAATGAGCTAAGGGAGCTCTCCTTTTATAGGTGAAGGTGTAACGCCCTTACTTACGTAAAATAAGATGCCATAAATAAACTGGCGTTAAGATACTAATGTTGCCTTTATTATTTATTTATCTCACTATTTAATATATATATCATTTTTTTTTCTAATCACACACGCACAACAACAACAACAACAACAACAACAACAACAACAACAATAATAATAATAATAATAATAATTATTTAATTGTATCACACTTAATATACCAAATACCAATATATGTATATAAACTGGATATTACATTCTACCCTCCTTAAAGGAAATTTCGTCCTCGAAATTAGACTTACCAAAAAGTTCGGGGTACTGTTCTTTCATATCTCCCTCCATTTCCCACGTTGCCTCCCTTTCTGAACGGTTGCTCCACAGAACTTTTACTAGAGGAATACTTTTGGACCTTAACTCCTTCGTTCCTCTCTCTATAATGCGAACTGGTCACACTTCATAACTCAAGTCCTGCTTTAGCTCCATTCTTTCATAGTTCAGCACGTGTGATGGATCCGACACGTATTTTCGTAGCATAGAAATATGGAACACATTATGCGTCTCAGCTAATACTGGTGGCAATGCCAGTCGATAAGCTACCTGTCCCACTCTGTCCAATATCTCAAAAGGACCTATAAATCTTGGACTTAGCTTTCCTCGCTTTCCAAAACGCATAACCCCTTTCATAGGTGACACTCGAAGGAACACTTTATCACCCACTGCAAATTCCACATTCCGTCTCTTTGCGTTGGCATAACTTTTCTGGCGGCTTTGTGCAGTTACCATTCTATTTCGAATCTTTTCTACCGCTTCAGTGGCCTCTCTTACTAGGTCTGGGCCTAAGTATCGCTTTTCGCCAACCTCATCGAGTGTAGTGGTGATCGACACTTCCTCCCATACAACATTTCATAGGGTGCCATCCCTATTGTAGTTTGATAGCTATTGTTGTACGAGAACTCCATTAGTGGCAAATAGTTGCTCCAGTTACTTGGGAAATCCAACGTACAAGCTCGTAGCATGTCTTCTAGTATTTGAATAGTTCGTTCCGATTGTCCATCAGTTTGAGGATGGAATGCTGTACTCAACTTCAGTTTTGTGCCCAAAGCACTTTGCACACTTTCCCAAAACTTAGAAGTAAAAACTGAACCTCTATCAGATACAATTGTCTTTGGGACTCCGTGTAGCCTTACAATTTCTTTTACATACAGTTCAGCATATTGCTCAGCATTGTAATTAGTGCGCACAGGCAGAAAATGTGCTGATTTAGTGAGTCTGTCGATAATCACCCGGATGGAATCCCGTTGTTCTTTGTTTCTTCGGTAACTGTCACAAAATCCATAGCAATATCTTCCCATTTCCACTCGGGAATATCAAGAGATTGCAACGACCTTCGGTGTCTACAGTGTTCGGCCTTAACTTGGCCGGTGTAAGACATTTTGCTACAAATTCTGCTATATCATTTTTCATACCCGGCCACCAATACCTACCTTTCAGATCGTTGTACATTTTGGTTGATCCTGGGTGTAAAGAATAGGGTGTAGTGTGCGCCTCTTGTAAGATTTTTGATTGCAACTCCGCTTTCTTAGGTACACACACCCTTGCCTTGTATAGTAGAATACCCTCTTCATTAACTAAGAAATCCCCGGCTTTCCCATTTTGTAGTTCGACCCGCTTCTTGATTAAAAACTCATCTTGGGCTTGTTCTTCTTTGATATTCTCTAATAAATTTGATTCAATTGTGAGGTTAGCTAGCTTTCGTTACTAACTCTATTCCGGATCTCTCGATTTCTGTTAACCCGGCACTTTTAATGCCCTTAACATTGATAAGCTTGCATAGTTGCGTTCGCTAAGTGCATCCGCCACTACATTAGCCTTTCCGGGATGGTACAAGTATCTCACAATCGTAATCTTTTACTAGTTCCAACCACCGCCTCGTCTCATGTTGAGCTCTTTCGCGTAAAGTTAAGTATTTTAGGCTTTTGTGATGCATGTATATTTCACACTTCTCTCCATAGAGGTAGTGCCTCCAGGATTTTCAATGCAAAGACCACTACGCCAACTCTAAGTCATGAGTTGGGTACCTTGTCTCATACTCCTTTAGCTGCCTAGAGGCATAGGCTACCACCTTCTCATTACTGCATCAACACACAGCCGAGCCCTTGCTTTGATGCGTCGCAATATACTACAAATTTGTCTTTGTTAGTTGGAACACACAGGACAGGTGCTGTTATGAGTTTATCTTTCAATGTCTGAAAGCTTTCCTCACATTTATCTGTCCATGCAAATTTCGGTTGCTTTCGAGTCAAATTCGTCAATGGTGTGGCTATTTTTGAGAACCCTTCAACGAATCTCCTATAATATCCGGCCTAGTCAGGAAACTCCGAACCTCACTTGCGATTTTTGGTTTTGGCGTACTCTTCATCGCTTCAATTTCGCGGGGTCCACCTCTACCCCATCTTTGGACACTATATGGCCTAGAAACGCCACTTTCTCCAACCGTAACTCACACTTTTTGAATTTGGCGTACAATTGGTGCTCTTTGAGTCTACTTAGAGTGAGCCTTAAGTGCTCCTCATGCTCTTCCATGGTCCTTGAATAAATGAGTATGTCATCAATGAATACCACCACAAACTTGTCAAGATATTACTTGAATACTCTATTCATTAAATCCATGAAGGTTCTTGGGGCAAGTTGCTAACCCAAATGACATCACTAGAAATTCATAATGCCCATACGCGTGTTCGAAATGCGAGTCTTTGCTATATCTTCCTCTCGGACTTTCAATTGGTGGTACGGATCTCAAGTCGATCTTTGAAAAGACGATCGCCCCTTGTAACTCGATCAAACAAATCATTGATGCGAGGCAAGGGATACTTGTTCTTTATAGTCACTTTGTTCGGCTCTCGATAGTCTATACACATCCGCATACTACCGTCCTTCTTGACGAACAACAACGGCGCACCCCAAGGTGAGTAACTTGGTCTAATGAACCCCTATGTCTAAAAGATCTTGTAGTTGAGCCTTCAATTCCTTCAATTCATCGGGAGCCATGCGGTATGGAGCCCTCGAGATTGGGTGCCGTGCCCGGCGCTAACTCAATCACAAATTCTATCTCTCTATCCGGGGGTAGCCCCGTAGGTCTTCGGAAAAACTTCTTGGAATTCACATACTATGTGGACATTCTCTCGGCTTCGAGGGTGGTTTCTCTTGACTTGTCTACTATGCGGCCAAGTATGCTTGACATCCCCGCACGTATCATCTTTTGTGCCTTCGTGGCCGTAACTAGCGGTAAGCTTGACTTGACTTTGATTCCTTCAAATATGAATGCCTCTCCCGGATTCGGGGTGAAAGTCACCGTCCTCTTTCGGCGATAGCCTATTGTTGCTCCATGTCGTGATAGCCAATCCATACCCAAGATAAGATCGTAATCCCTCATCTCCAAACTCTATCAAATCTCCACTAAGTTCCTTGTACGCAATCCTTATTGGCGCATCCCGCACTCCTACAGATGATATCATAACCTCGCCCGAGGGCAACTCCGTCATGAACTTATAACTAAAGTTTACATACGGTAGTTCTAACTTATCTATCATCTTTAAAGCAATAAATGAGTGCGTAGCTCCGAATCCAAATAAAACAAGACATAGTTTTCCGAGAGATAGAAATGCGACCAAACCACGGTGTTACTAGTCTCAGCCTCCCTTCCGGTTAGTGCAAATACTCGAGTCAGGACAAGTTTGTCATCCCGAGTTGATCACCCTTTTGTGGACGGTCCTTCTTATAGTGGCACCGGTTGCCCACACTTGTAACAAGTCTTGCCTTTCGGTCGACATTCTCCCTGGATGCTTACGACCACATGTTGGGCATAAGTACTCCACATATGGCTTCTTCCTTTGTAGTTATTGGACCTTATCTTGTTTCTCTTGTCGGCTTCGTTCTGTTGGTTACTTGGGCAGTTTTCTTTTGTTATCACCACCTCCAAATGCGGCCTTTTCGGCCTCCCACCTTCTGTATTGTCTTTCCGTATACGACTTTCACACAACTCGGCTTGTGGCTTTTTCTAGTACCTCAGCATACGTGGTTGCCCTTACTCCTGACATTGCTATGTCCCGACTTATTCGGGAGTCGAGCCCTTCAGTAAAACGATGAATCCTCAGAAACTCAGTAGGAACCAGATCTATGGCAAACTTTGCTAATCTGTCAAATTGGCGAGCATACTCTGTAACTGTAGACTTACCCTGCCTCAGGTTTGTGAACTCATTAACTCTAGCTGAGCGTATTGCTTCACTGTAGTATTTTTTGTTAAAAACTTGTACAAAGTCGGCCGGAGTCATTGCGGCCACATCCCGTGTTTGTTTAATAACATCCCACGTATGCGGTCATCCTTTTTCAATAAACTAGCGACAAGCTACACTATCTCCGTTACCGAGCCGCATGTACTCAACAATACCTTCCACTGTTCTTAACCATTCCTCAGCTTCCATTGGATCTGAGCCCCCTTCAAAGTTTGGTGGGTGTTGCTTGCGGAACCTTTCATATATTGGTTCCCATCGACCCTCCGGCACAGGCATGTATTGCACCGGCAAAAATTGATGTTGTCCTTGATTGGGTTGTTCCTGACGGTTGTGAGCCTCTTCATCTCGCTTCCTAATTTCTTCCTTGAGACGAGCAACTTCTTGCGCCAAATCTTCTTGTTGTGGTGGCACCACTACAGGGGCGTTTTGGTGTTCTTGACCAACTACCCCAGCAGGGACTTCGTGGTTACCCCCACCTTGACCTGGTTGTTGTCCATTTACAGGGGAATTTTGATTCTCCTGGATCACCGCCTCGGCAGGGACATGCTGGTTTCCCCTGCCTCGACCGCGAGCACATCCTCGCCCTCGACCTCTAGCTCGGTCTCTTACAGCCGCTCTTTCATTCAAGCGGGTTGATCTTCTGGGTTCACCGTTTTCCATCAAATCCCTTAACTTGTTCTTCAAAAGAAAGGAGATGGTATCGATAAGAAAAAAATAACCAAAGATGTATCTCGCTCAAAAAGGAAATATCTATACACTAAATTATATAAACTAAAAAAAAACGTAAATCATCAAGCAACAATTCACCATGTAAAATAAATAAATAAATAAATAAATAATCTTCACTCATAAAAAAAAAATTACACTAATAAGAAAATTGTTTGAGTTATACTAAAATTCTAACTCCGAAGAATCAGTTAATTGTTTCGATTAACCATACCCTAAACTTCTAGCTAACTAAAGGAAAAATCAAAAGATAAAGACTAAACCAAATTTAACATATAAGACATAACATATATAAAGCATACATACTAGATGACAAGTTGATCCTTTGCAGCGATGGTGTGTATGTCGCGTGAATTCAAGATCAATGTAACTGTGGCTCTGGTACCATTTTGTAACGCCCTTACTTACGTAAAATAAGATGCCATAAATAAACTGGCGTTAAGATACTAATGTTGCCTTTATTATTTATTTATCTCACTATTTAATATATATATCATTTTTTTTCTAATCACACACGCACAACAACAACAACAACAACAACAACAATAATAATAATAATAATAATAATAATAATAATAATAATAATAATAATAATAATAATAATTATTTAATTGTATCACACTTAATATACCAAATACCAATATATGTATATAAACTGGATATTACAGAAGGAGCCCCAAAAAAATAGAAGAAAAATATATATAAGTTGTTTTCCACTGTTGATGATGATCTACTGGTGAAAATTATCTTCTGGTGGTGATGGCCAATTTTTGGTGCCTGCGGGTTACTCGGAGCTTATTTTTGTAACTCACTTGGGATGAATTTTGACAACGATAGCTTGAGAGTTATTGTAACGCCCTAAATAATTAGGCACGCTACCCAAGATACTTATAAAACCCTAATCCCCTGAACGGGATTACTAATAAAATTAGCGCAGAATTTAAACTTTAATCATAAACGGAATGAAAATAAAACTTGTAATAATTTAAACTTTACAATCTAAAAGTTACAGAAGTTGGGATCCCAAAAACATTTACAAAATATTATTACAAGTCCTTTTCTTTCAGCTGGCCTAAGCGGCAAAACAGAGTCTCAAAAATACAACACTAGTAGACCCCAACCCGCTTGGTCTGATATGGCCCGGACATGTACATTCTTCGTCCAACTCATGTACTCGTGGCTGATCAGCAATAGTCTTACCCTTTCCTGCACAGTAGAGCACCCGTGAGCCAAGCCCAGCAAGACAGTATAAAATATATCAATAATATGCTCATCATACAATATAAACAATAATGCCATCTAAATCTGTCTCTGTGACACAGACCTGCATGTTGGGCTCACATGCCTATTTATGTTTACGTGGTGTAAACCTACTTGTTGCTCTCACACGTCTATTTATGTCTACGTGGCGTAGACCTAAGTGTTGCTCTCACACGTCTAAATACAATAAGGCCTTAGAATGGTTCATCTCGGTTATGGTTACCGAGTCCAACCTGATTATGCCTTGAACGCATAACCCTTAAATCTACATATAATCATACACTTAACATGGTGTAGAATTTACTCAACTTACATCACTAGGGTTAGGGGTGTACATAAAACCGCTCAAACCGCCCGCACCACACCGCAACGCAAAAAAAAAATGAGGTTTGAAATTCTTCGCGGTGCGGTTGCAGTTTGAATTTTTCTCAAACCGTGTGGTGCGATGTAGTTTGTGATTTTGAATTATTAAACCGCGATTCAAACCGCACCGCACCGCATGTTTTAAAATTTCAATTTTTATATTTATTTAATTAAGCCCATACATATGAGCCCAACCCAAGCCCATAAATCTTAGGGAAAAATCCATAATTCTTCACAAACCCTCTCTTCTTAGCAACAAACCCAAGCCCATACATGTGTATTGAAATTTGGAGTTGGAAGTTTTTGTTTGTTTTATTTTTAATCTATAATTATGTTAGTTGTACATTTTTATTGTTGTTGGAATTTAATTAGCTTCAAGTTTGTTATTTTGATTTAGGTGTGTTATTGAAACTTTTAAAAGATTATTGACTTATTGTTGTTGTTATAACTTTTATTAGTCTCAAGTTTTTTGTATTTTCTTAACTGTTTTGGAATAATTATATTAATGATAGTTTAATTATTTTATGACGATTTCAAAAAAAAATTGTGATAGTTTAAACCGCAGAAACCGCATCATTTTTTGCGGTGCAGTTTTTTAGTATCGCGGTGTGGGTGCGGTTTGGAAAATTGGAAAAACCACATGTGCAGGTTGGTTTAAAAAAATAGTTAAAACCACACCACCCGCACCGCGAACACCCCTAACTAGGGTAATAACCCTAGGCTATTAACTGCTCATATTAGGGTAATAACCTTAATTCAGGTTACAATTACTCACATATATCAATATCAGTATAAGCGCCACTGCGCATACTCTATGTGCTAACTACTCTCTTACCTGTTGTCCCGCAATAGTAGAGATTCCAAATCCGTGGGTACTCCTAACCATGTGCCGGTAATCCTAGTCACACAATCTGGGATTTTCACAAATAGGGTTAGCCCCTAATTTCACATTCATAAAATATATTCATGGCATTTAAAATATAGATAATCACATAGAGCTTGGAACGAGCTTTCCAACGATATAAATAACTCCCAAAACGGAGTCCCGAATCAAAAGTTATGGCCAAAACAAAATTCAGCATTGTCCTGATACGCCCAACTGCACTGGTTGAACAAAATTTCGAACCAACCGGAATTCCGGTTGTCTAGGAAGCAACAATACGAAAAAACTCAATTTTTAAGCCCCCATAACCTACTCAAATCTTCCCCAAACACCACCAAATTTTCTAGAGCATCATCATATAACATATTAAACATATTCTACAACTCAAATACAATAATTTCACCAATCAAAAAGTGTCATTAAAGCTCCAAGCTTGAGTTCCATGAACTCAAGCTTGCTTTACACAACCAAAATCAAACCTACAATCAGATTTTAAACTCAATGAAATCCTAAAAACGACTTTGAATTTACCAAAAATAAATCCCACAATTCAACACAAAATCATGGCTTAAACTCATAAAATCCAAGCTCTTGAACTTGAGCTTAATTTCAACATACCCAAATATTTTTTTTTTCTAGCAACAATATTCCAAACAAATCATGAATTCTAATCTAGAAAATAATCTTTAATCTTATTCCATGCTCAACAAACATAAATCACAACTAAATTAAGGAATTTACACTTTAATCCCTCAAAAACAATACAATTCCTACATACATGCATAAACAAGAATATTTCATTTAATTCATACTTTTTCCACAATCATATTCAGCAAGGAATTCAATTAAAATTCAGTAGGAAAGCTACCTCAAATCCAAGCTTTCAACCCAATTTTCCAACAATTAAGCTTTAATCCAAGCTAGCTTTCTTCAATTTCAAAATTGAAAATCAAAAGGGTTTAGAGAGAGAGAGAGGGGCGGCGGGGGGGGGGGGGGGGGGGGGGTCGGGCAAGGGGTGGAATAAACCAAAATTTCCTTTGCTTTTTCTCAAAATTCCATCTTTTATTAATTGTAGAAAATAAAAGTCAAAAGACCATTTTACCCCTAGGGCTATAAAACATGCATATACACTAACATGGGCAATTTAGTCATTTCATGATCATTAATTTCCAATAAAATTCAAATTTCTCATATCAAATAAAATGCCACATAATTCAATCCAATCTGCATGTCGGGCCCGAACCCGGTTCGACCCGAATTAACCGGTTGTGACTATACCGCGCCCACCTGTCAGAACACACCTGAAAAGACAACACATGCATACTATATAATAATATAGTATAATGTATGAATTCGATTTAAGTCCAGAACATATGAATTTGTTAATGATTATAGTGTTGCCAGCATAGTGGAATATAATCTTAAATATATGTTCGAAAGTTTATTCCCTGATTTGTCAGTTCACTGGATTTAGACTGACATGATAATCAGTGATAGGTATTCTTACACCTTGGAAAAAATTAAGCAATTTCCTTTTTTACAGAACTCAATTTCGATTTTATGTGAATTAGTTATGATTTTTTGAAGATTTGAAAAAAAAAATCGGGGGTGGTGACACACACTTGTGCGCGCTGCTGGCTGCTGGCAGCACCCTTTGTGCACCCAAGCAGCCCCTTGCGCCCAAGGATGTGTACCTGGATGGTGTGCTTTGCATACTGTCCGTACAGCTCAAAATTTTTTCGTTTTTCTTCGATTTTTCATGCTATTTCATGGAATTAAGTTCCGATTTTTTGTGTAGTTTTGTATTTTGATTTTCACTTTTCATATTTCAAATCTAATTATCAGAAATAAATTAATTTGATTTTTTAAAAATTAATTTTAGATACTAGTGTAATTTGAATTTGAAAATAGGTAAAAATCTATTTTTTGCTTACTTCTTTTCTTATTTTTTAAAATTTGATTATTTTATCTTATTTTTAAATCTAAGGGCAGATATTAAATTCCTTTTATAAAATATTCTATTTTAAGTAATTTGACCTTATTTAGATTTAAAATAAGATTACTATAATCATGGTATTTTAAATAGAAATAAGATATTTTTGCTAACTTTTAAATTTTGTTATTTTTACTTAAATTAAATTATAAAATCAGAAAAGGGTATGTTTTTATCATTTTATTTTATTGAATATTTAATTTATAAAATAACATGAAATTTAAAAGGTGGTTAGCAAAATTTTTTTTAAATGATATTTAGGTTAGTTGAAACCTAATTTTTCAAAAATTGTAGGTTTATTTTAAAAATTTTTTAACCGAAAATAATTTTTTTATTTAAATATTAGTTTCGAATTTTTTTTATTAATTAATTTAAAATTAAATAAATCCTACATCCAACTATCCAAAGTCAACTTGTTGCAGGAGTATGTGTTTTAGGTTGTTTGTAAGTTTTCTAAAACCTATTATTGCTTGATCTAAATTGCCATGGGTAACTTGTTGACAGATCCAATGATCTGATTTTAACCCATGGTTCAATTGTCAATAGGTCAAGTAAATAATTTGTAACAGGTAAATTTTACATTCTTCTTTCATCGGTGTATAATGTAAAGCCCGCTTAGTTAATTTGGAAATTAGCAGCTGTTTATGTTTAATTATGAAATTATTTATAGCTATTTAAATAATTTATTACTGTTATTTACGGAATTCAGAAATGCATGATTATGTCATCAGTAGCTTTTATATTTCGCATTTCCGGTGTCCGGTATTTTGGAACTCGGCGTTTGGCTCAGTAGAAATCACAACTTAGTATGTTAGTATTTTGGGGACGGGTTTTAGACATTGGGAATGTCGGGAATGGCCGGGAATTTAGAATGTCCCAAAAATACCCCTTTAGTATGATTTTTGTGGTTATATGGTGGAGGGGCAAAATGGTCTTTTTGCCCCATTAGTATTTTGTCTTCTAGTGAAATTATTAATGGAAAATAAATGTTAAATGTTTATTTTAATTGTTAATTGTTGGCTGAAATGGTTTTGGGTTAAGTGGCTTTACTCTTTTAATTTCCTTCATTTTTCAACACTTAGAGAAAAAATTAGAATTTTCAAAACACTCTCTCTCTTTTTTCTCTCTTTTCGGCTGGCTGCTTGGGGATCAAGGGCTGGGTTTTTCTTTGAATTTCAAGCTTGATTCAACCTTAATTTGTGAGCTCTTGATTGTGGTAGGTGATTCTAACTCTTTCCCTTTATTTTCTTGAATAAAAATGGTGAAAATATGAGTAAATGCATGTTTATTTGAAGTTCTTGCTGCTGTGAATTGTTGTTGTTTTCTAAAGTTTATCTTGCTATTTTTAAGTAATTTAGAGCTAGTGTATGCATGTTGATTACTTGGAATTATGTTTTGGGAGTTTTTAGTTCAAGAGCATGATTTTTGAAAATGTATGTGAATCTGTAAATTACTGGCTGTGGTTGATCATTTTCATTTTCAGAGGCTTAGTTATGCATATTTATGTAGGTTTGATCTAGCTTGATTGCATGTTAGTGGATTTTAATCAAGTTTGAGTTTTGGAACTCAAAGCTTGGTCTTTAATGGCATTTTGTGATTCTGTGAGTTCTGGGTGATTTTGTTGCCTTTGAATGGTTATTTGGGGTATATAGATCAGGTCTGGAAGGTCTTGCATGATTTGGATTAGATTTGATCGAGTTATGAATTTTTGAAAATTCTGAGGAACCTAATTCCGTTGTGCAACGGAATTCCGGATGGGTGTCCAATTCCCTTAACCGGAATTAGGTTGGGCAACGTTTCCTACGCGGTTGGGGAATTTTTCCGAACCCTAGTTTTTCTCGTTTTTAGGTTTTTAGGGGTATTGCCATGCTTGTTATCGATAGGGAAACTTTTAGTTTCAAGTTTTAGTCCCCGGGAAGTGATTTAGCGTGTCACTTATAGCGTTGTGATTTTTATGGTTTAGGAGCCGATGTCAATCCGCCACTCGGCTTCCGGTCGGGTTGACCGGCACACTGAAATCGGAATCCAGTAAGATTAGTATAACGGTATGCATATGTAGATTACATGTTTAGCGTGCATGTAGGAAGCCCGCTAGATTACATTAGTTATGTATTTAGGCTTCGAACCATCCAACCCCGTCACGTCGGTATTGTGGGAGTATGACAAGAGCGGAGTATGACCGGCTCGACCGATCAGCCGACATTTTGGTTGGTGGTTCATCTATTGACCTATCCGTCGGTACGACAGTGGAGTATGACCGACCCGAGTATGACCTGGTTCGACCGATCGGAGGATACTTGTCGATAGCCGTACCGTCCCCCGAACGTTCAAAAACTCGCACCATGTTGGACATGGCGGTAGTAGCTCGCACCATGTTGGACATGGCAGTAGCGGGACTCAGTATCGTGTTGGACACGGCAGTTAGTTATGTATGATATTATTATGCTTTTCTTACTGAGTCTGTCGACTCACAGTTTATGTTCATGTGTAGGTAAAGGCAAGGCTTTAGCTGATGGACCGTGAGCGAGCTTATGGGATTGTACATGTCGGGGCGGTTAGGCCTGGAGCGTACGATCCTCGGGACAGCAAGGCTGAGATTTTTGTAACTGGTCGTTAGACGACTTTATTTTGATGTAAAAGTTAAACAGTTAAAACGTTTGTAAATGATTTTATAAATCGGGATCCCGAGACTTTTATAATATGTTTTACAAGTTTAATCAAAAAGCAAAAATTTAATTAATCACGTTTTTCCATAAACCTCGTTGATTAGCAACGAGCTGCACAGTACGTTTAAAAATCACGTAATACGCCTAAGATAGTTAGGGTGTTACATATAACCTAGTAACATGATAGAATCCATCCAAATCTGTGTGCCTGTGTGAGCCTATATGTTTACTTTTTATAATAGATGCATATAGGTTGTTGCTAAATAAAATGTCACACCCTGATAGATTTTATTTAGGTCCATTTAGTTTTTGGACCTATTCAATTAATAACAGTTATTTATTTTAAGGTTAAATTCCTCTCTTTTGGGCCTTGTGTGAGAGTTGGGGGCCAATAGAAGTGGGTACGACATACTAAACCCAGCTCCCCCTCACATGAACTACCCCAACTGTGAAGGCCCATTTGCCTGATTTGGATAACTGTACTAGGTTAATTAAATTATTTCAACCTAATAAAATTGATTAGCAACATAATTAATTTCAATTTTTTTTAAAAGAAATTAATTTAAGAAAAACATACTTAGTTTAATGAATTAATTTCTAGATAAACTATTTGTATTTTTCTTGTATTTAATTAAATAAAGAATTTTAACTAACTAGATTCGTTCTGAAACTTACTTTAATTATTTCATTAAATATTGCTATTTAAGTTATAAATTAGTTATTTCTAACTAATTTTGCTTATTAACTTAAATTTGAACATCTTTTGAATTTAATATTAAGTTGAGGAATTCTAGGAATTGGTTATTGAAGATTCTTAAGATATTTTTTAAGTTGATTTTAAACTTAAATTGGAATATTCTTAAATTAAGTAGTTACCACTTAATTTTGATATTTAATTAAATTTCATTTGGAAACTTTTTAAGTTGGTTATTATAGATTCTTTCTATAACAACTTAAATTAGATATTTTCTAAATCTTGAAATGATACTTAGTTAAATTGAGATATTTTCTAGATAGTTATTTCTATACTAATTATTATATCTAATATTAAAATAAGAAAATATCATTGTGAAACTAATTATTTAATAATTAATTTTGGTACAATTCAAGTTAAGAGTATGTTTCCTAGTATTAAATTAGAAATTAATAATTAAGCATTCTCTATACTTAATTATTTATTTCTTGAATTTAATACATTTAATTAAATTAAAAATTTCAATATCTACGTTGATTTTCATCATGATACTTAAATATTGTTATTTTCATGATATTTAATTAAATAGAAAATTATTTTAAGTTGGAAATTTTTTCTTTAAAATTTCAGAATAACTTAAATTTGAATAATTTTCCATTTATATTTTATTTTATTTTATTATTTTCAAAATTGCATTTTTTTTAAATGTAGAAATTTCGAATTTTATTTGAAAAATAGATTAAAGTTGAAAATTATTTATTTTAATTTTGGACCAACTTAAATCAATGATTTTTTTTATTTAATGATTAATTAAAATAAATGAACTAAAATATATTATAATTAGAAAAAGAATTAATTAGTCAATGAAAGTCTAGATAGATATTATCTGTTATGCTTGAAGTATTTTTCTAGTGTATTTAATTAAATAGAAAATTAATATTTAAGTTGATTTTCATCATGATACTTAAATATTTAAAAATTTTCTTTATTATTTAATTAAATAGGAAAATTATATTTTTTGTTGTAAAATAATTTTATTAATTAATTTTGGGCCAACATAAAATTAGAATAATTTTTCCAGGATTTATTTTTTTAAAGCATTTTTCGAAAGTAGTATTCTTATTTACTTCAATTTTTCAAAATGCAATATATATTTATAGAAAATTAAATTTGAGTTGTAAATTAATTTAAATTAATTTTGAAACAACTTAAATTGAATAATTTTCTAAATATTTATTGGAAATTATTACTAAGATGGAAATAATTCATGTTATTTTCATATTCATCTAAGTATAGTTTATAAATATTAAATTAAAATTTATATTTAGAATTTTTCATTCTAAAATTGGAAATTTTAATTAAATAAATATATATTTAAAATAAATTGATTAAAATAAATATTAGAAGAAAATACACTTTAAAATAACGAGCTTTATTATTATTAGGACATTCAATCTCCATTGTTGGTCTTACAATAGTTAAATATTTTCAATACAACCTCGAGACGCTAGACTTCGTCCCCCTTATGGATGGTTATTCGTTGAACGCATTTAACACCGTTAGATCTCATTTGATAAGTGTTTTGTAAGTTTTCGTCTCTATTAGACTCTCCCCTACGGTGACTACTTAGAGATAAACTTATAAAACATGAAACAATGGTGGAAGCTCATAAAATGAGAATAACCTTGACTCTCGCCTACCGGAACAACGTTGGATTCTTATTTTGATCGAATAAAAAGGTTGCTAGAATGGTTTGTATTTTAGATGAGCTGACAACTCTATTCAATGAATGATACTTTGACTCTCGCCTACCGAGACACTGTATCAGTTTGTTGGAAACCTTAGAAATTATTTAAGATGTGCATGTTTTGTATTTTCACATGTCTTTGTTATTTGCTATATATTTGATAATTTCTGAATTGTGTATGAATTTATATTGAACCATGTTATTTTCTGTTATTAAGTTGTAGTTTAATTTCAAATCTTCATTGTTGGTCTAACTTGGCTTGTTGTTTTAATGGGACAAATCCCTAATGGATTGTCATCCATTAGAAAAATATAATAGTGTTAGATCTCGATAGATAAATATTGTAAATGCAACATCTAGTTGTTCATCAATTGATGACACCTTAGACTAGTATTTACAATATGAAACAAGAAGATTGTATAAATAAGATTACTTTGACTCTCGCTAATCGGAGCTGTTGGAATTTATTTTACCAGGATCTTAGATCTACTCACAAGTATGTTGTTTAACACCCTAAATATGAACTTTCTAAAACGATAAATAAACACATATAAAGTTAAGAAAACATTACATTGGTTGCAGCAGAATAATGTCTCCTTCCACTCAGATCTCTAACCCTTGTATCCTTTCTGTCGCAGAGTATTATCAAGATCTGAGTCCGAATGTCCTTCTCTTTGTGTGTGATCCTTCACAGTCTTCCAATCTATGATTGAGGTACCACTTGCTGTGTGTGGGCACTACTCTATCACTGAGGGTTTCGAAATTTAGAAGAGAAAAAGAGAGAGAGTTAAGTTCGGCTATAGAGAGAGAGGGAAGGCTCAGTTTTTCTCAAAAAGTTGATTTTCTGATTTTCTGACAAAAAGCATTGAAAACTTGTTATTTGACTGAGCCATCACTTTCTATTTATAGGCAACTACTATGTTTAGGTTAATAATTATTTGACATTAAAATAATAAAAATATTAATTGGAAAAACATGCTTAAGTGGCCGGCCAAGGTGTTTAATGGGCCTAACTTGGTTTTTGCAGTTTCACAATTTTTATTTCTATTTTCTCAAAAATGCCAATTTTCCAATTCTAACCTTTTAAATGCCAAAACTAATTATTTAATAACTAAAATAGATTATTAAATAATATTGTCATTTAATTTAATTATTAATTAGACATATAAAGTCTATTAATTAATAAATAAACCTAGAATCTCTTTTCTTTACAATTTCACCCCTGCTTAGTGAAAATTCACAAATTACACATAGTCTAACTTTAGAATTATAATTGATTAATCACGAATCAATTATTGAGTCTTACAAGCAGTATAGTCTCAACTAGAATGGGGACCATGGATCTATATGCTGAGCTTCCAATAAGTGAACCGAATTTACTAAGTAAATCCCTACTTATTAATTCCTCGTTGAATCCACTCTTAGAACTTAGAATTGCACTCTCAGACTTATATAGAGCATATTATATGTTCCACGATATAGATATGCTATCTCATTTAACCATTGTTATAATCTTATTGTGATCAAAGATCCTCTATATAGATGATTTACATCGAGATGGGATAATTTTACCGTTCTCACCCCTCAACGTATTTTGTCCCTTAAAACATTTAGCTACCTGCAAATGATGTATAGTGATCTAAGAATTAGTCACTTAAACAAGAGCTCATCCATTTACTTCTATTCAGCTAAGCTCGAAGGGAATCATCACTTGACTTCTATACACCAGTAGAAGCTATAGATTCCATATTTATGTTCACCACTCCCACTCAATCATACTATCATGTTCCCAAAATATACGTATCACCCTGACCCAAAAGTAGGCTTAACTAATAAATCAAAGAACATGAATAGCACTCTTGAGTTGAGCCTAAGCATATCAGGATTTAGATTCTTTTAATCTTAAGATCAACTACTGATATTGACTTGGAAAGATATGACGGTAAGTTTATAATATCTTAACTAAGTTACAATATCGGTCCAGTCCAATGTATACTCCATACATTTGAAACTAGTATACTTTACCAATGTCCTGGAAAGAACATAAAACTTACTCCAAGTGTAAGTACACATCATCGCTGATTATCACATTAGTGTAAATCCAAAACACTGATGAAACAGGGACTTAGTCTTTTGATTCATATTATCACAATCACATTCCACTGTGTTGACGATACTGTAATTGTGAATAAACATATGATATGGACTTAACAGATTTTGTGTGTAAATGTAATAAACATATTAAACCATTAGCATGTAAAATTCATGCAAACATAAATCACTTCAAATTTCTTATATTGATAACTAATCAGATTGTAAAGGGTTTTATTTAGGGCACAAAACCCAACAGGAGCATCGTTGGATTCTTATTTAAATACGAAATTATCCTAATTCCTCTTAGCTTATTCATTTCGAATTAGCTCAATAACATATCATTGGATGAATAGTCTATAAATCATTTCATGTCATTCTATATTTTCTCTTAAGAAATTAAATGACGCATATGATTATGTTCCCGAAATTCTATCTCAAAATGATATAAATCCTCAATCTTAGAAATCTCCTACTTGTATGGGCAAATCATACTTAGAGTTAAATTAGTAGTGGTGGTCCAAGAAAGAATTACTCATTATATTTGGTATAAATTTAAGTCTTTGACTTTAAATTTTAGATTCCAAATAATTTTTTTTAATACAATACAGTTTCACTTTCACAAGTGTTTAATAACCATTTTCTATCAATGGATTCAAACTGTATGTTAGTATGGAATATGAGTTTAGTATTTTGTGACCAGGATCCACTTGCACTATTCTAAGAACTCTTTAATATAACTAAACCTAAGTCATCAAAAGACTACAATCACATTTTTAAATCTATGGCATTTGTATCTTATTCATAGTAGTTTTGATAAGATCAATCTCTGCAAAGAGTTAATATGCCTATATCCACTGAAAGTAAGATGGATTTACATTCAGGGGTGGATATGAGTTTTTCGTTATATTCTTGAAACGATCACTCTAGATTTTACCTTATGCAAAAGAAATTTGAAATGTTTGAAAAATTTCATGAATTTCTAGCAATGGTGAAAACCATTAAGGTAAGTGGTTAAAGATCTTGCGAACTGATAGGGGTGGAGAAATAGTTAGTAGGTATGCAGTTCAAAGATCATTAAATTCATTTTTGAATTATATCCAAACTTACCTCCCCAGAAATTCGATTTGCATATTGGTAATTAGTTACTAGTCGTTGCCTAAGTCCTTCTAAGGTAATACCCTAGTGAAAGGAAAATTTCAGAATGATGGAATGGTTGTGTACTTAGTGTAAATCATTACTAGATTCGTGGATGACCTAATCGAAATCTTAAGAAAAGATAGAACTGTTAACCATGGTTTGCATGTTTGTTAGCTATTCTAAGTGATTAGGTGTAACGTCCCCGCTTCAAGCCTCCATTAGGCCCTTACACCCATGAACTAATGGCTCTTATACACGGGTACGCCACTCTGGCTACTTCCTGGATTGATGACTAACCCTACAGACCAACACGAGTGTTTTCAGCGTGCTTTGTCCTCACTCACACGCATCCTGGGAAAACTTCCCAGGAGGTCACCCATCCTTGGAATTGCTCCAGGCCAAGCACGCTTAACTGTGGACTTCTTTCGAGATGGGCTACCCAAAAACAAGATGCACCTTGTTGATATAGGTAGTACCAATCAATCCATTTAAGCTCTCTTCAACTGTGTAGTCCCATACCTACACAGTCTCAGAATCATTCCACTTGACCTTCCCCACACGATGTGGGATTGCACAACTTACCCGGTATTTCCCCTTACGGATCACTGGACTACTGACTGTCACATTAGGAGTGGACCATCCCATAGTCATTAGATACGAAAGTGTTTGTTTAAACAAATATTATTTTTCTAAGAAAATGACTAAGTCTGAAAAAATAAAGTAGTAAATAAAGGAGATATTTTTTCTTGATTCCAAAAGTGTTCTATTATCTTATTCTTCACAAGATGATCCCACTGCCTCTGTTGTTTTGACACAACCGAAGAGGTCAATACCATTTAGTTTTCTTAAACATAATTCACGGTACCTTGTCGTAGTGGGAGGTTTTCTAGGAACTCACCTTCTTATGACTTGGAAGACACTAGTGATTAAAATCCATTGTGAGTTTAAACAAGTAATGGATTGTCAAAAAATAAGAAACTAAGAAGAAAAGCCAAGAGAACTATGGTTTAATCCATTCACATGGAGTAACCTAAAGTTTTCTATTACAAGGACAAGAAATGGAATTTTAATTTATAAGTCTATTCAATGGACTTAACAAAACTTCTTGTTCCTAATATTATAGGTTTGAGTTTATCTAAACCCATGGCTTGTGGTACACCTGGTAATTACTTACTCTAATACAAGCAACTTACTTTAGTAAGATAATGAAGCATTTTCTTTTCTAATGGCAATCTATAGAAGCTTATCGACTTCTAGGCATAGATTTTATTTATCTAAGGAAAAGTCTCAACTATTCCAGAAAAGATATAAGTTATGAAAGAATTCCTTAAATCAACAGTGATAGGTCTCAGATATGCTTTAGTATGCCTTAGACCAAACACCTCCTGTTGAGTGGGAGTAATGAGTAGGTATCAGATTAATCCAGGAGAGGAACATTGGAAGACAATCAAGTAAATCTTAAGATTAAGAAGATGAACTATATGTTAGTCGATAAGGGTGTGTTTAAAACTCTTAGACTACACCACATCAAATTTTGAGACTTGCCTTTGTGCTAGAAAGTCTACTGATAAGATGGTGATTACTCTGGGGGTGGAGTAGTGATTTTGGAGAAGTGTAAAAACCTACCTAAAGTCTCTAGGTCTACCAGAGAGAGACTGAATGTTAAAGATGCAGGAAAGATACTTATTCAGTCTAAGGAAAGTTCTATACATTTGTGGCACCGTTCTAACTTGTCTTAACTACTAGTGTTATTTCCTGATTAACCAAAAAGTAGTTGCCAAAAGTATAGAATCCAGTATCCCAAGAGAGTAGACATATAGTGAGGAATTTCACAATATCAAGGATTTTGTGATTAAGGAAGAGTAATAGTGGAGAAAAGGTTGTGGTTAATTCAACCTGTCAGATCCTATTACGAGGAGTATACTACTACTACACTTGATTTGTATATCAAGGTGTTGAGATTATTTGAAATGCACATTTTGTTTTTATATTAGTGCAAGTGGGAGTTTGTTGGGTTTTGTGCCCTAAATAAAACCCATTTCAATATAATCAGATTTAGTTATTAATAAAGATCAGAAATAACATATTATGTTGCATGGTTCACATGATTTATTTCATGATTATATACATATAATGTATGAATTCTATTTAAGTCCAGAACATATGAATTTATTAATGATTATAGTGTTGTCAGCACAGTGGAATATAATCTTAAATATATGTTCGAAATTTTATTCCCTGATTTGTCAGTTCACTGGATTTAGACTGACATGATAATCAACGATAGGTATTCTTACACCTTGGATAAGTGTTATGTCCTTTCCAGGGCATTGGCAAAGTTTACCAGTATCGGATGTATGGAGTATACATCGGAAGGGACCGATATTGAACTTTGATTAGATATATTAAAATTTACTGTAATATCTATTCAATTCAATATCACCTGTTGATCCTATATCAAATGATCTTAATCCTGATAGGGTTAGGTTCGATCTCAAGAGTATTATACATGTTCTTTGATTTGTTTGTTAAGCCTACTTTTGGGTCAGGGTGATACGTACATCTTGGGAACATGATAGTATAATTGAGTGGGAGCGCTGACATAAATATGAAGTCTATAACTTCTATAGGAATTTAGAAGTGAAACGATGATATCCTTCGAGCTTGGCTAAACAGAGATAAATGGTTGAGATCTCATTTCACTTTGCTGAAATATCATTTATACGGAGCTAAGTGTTTTAAGGATGAAATACATTGAAGGTGTAACGGTAATTTAGTTCCTATTCAATGTAGATCATCTATTAGAGGGTCATTGATCAAATTAGGATTATAGCAATGGATAACTAATAGTGTATCTATATCGTGGAACATATATAGCATTCTATATGACTGAGAGTGCAATTCCAAGTTCTAAGTGTGGATTCAATAAGGAATTAATAAGTTAGGGAATTTACTTGGTAAATTCGGTTCGACTTATTGGAAGCTCGGTTATATAGGCCCATGGTCCCCATACTAGTTAAGACCATACTGCTTGTAAGACTCAGTTAATTGATTTTGAATAATCAATTATAATTCTAAAGTTAGACTATGTCTACTTTATGAATTTTCACTAAGCAAGGGCGAAATTGTAAAGAAAAGAGATTCTAGGTTTTATTTGTTAATTAAGAGACTTTATATGTCTAATTAATAAATATATTAAATGAAAATATTATTTAATAATTAATTTTTAGTTATTAAATAATTAGAATTGGCATTTAAATGGTTAAATTGGAAAATTGGCATTTTTGAGAAAATGGGATTGAAAAATGACAAAATGGGAAAGTTGCAAAGTGAGGCCCATTTCCCTTATATGGCCGGCCACTTTGTATAGGATTTACCATTTA
Source organism: Cannabis sativa (assembly GCF_029168945.1). Taxonomy (NCBI): domain Eukaryota; kingdom Viridiplantae; phylum Streptophyta; class Magnoliopsida; order Rosales; family Cannabaceae; genus Cannabis; species Cannabis sativa. The sequence goes on from NC_083608.1 coordinate 20,776,421, forward strand.
TATTTTTCATTTTTTAATGCCATACAATTCTAACCTAAACCTAGATGGCATTCTATAAATACAAAGTGAAGGTTTCAGGAAACCATGCACAAGCATCTCATTCCTTTCAGAGAAAACTTTCTAGCCACCACTTCTCTTCTCTTTTCTTCTCTTCAATTTCGAAATACCCTAGTGATAGAGTAGTGCCCACACACATCAAGTGGTATCTCAATCAAGTGTGGAAGACTGTGTAGAATCCAATCAAGAAGGAGAATCAGCATCAAAGGAAGGAGAGAAAGAGATCCAGATTCTAATCTTGATAATGCTCTGCTACAGAAAGGAATCAAGGGCTAGAGATCTGAATGGAAGGAGTCATTATATTCTGCTGCACCCAATGTAAGGTTTCCTAAACTTTATATGTGTTTAATTTAATTGTTTTATAATTCATATTAGGGTGTTAATGAAACATACATGGTAGTAAATCTAGATCCTGGTAAAATATTTTCAATAGTCTTATCATAGCATAAATCATATTAATTCACATACATTGAACTATATAATAATATAATTCCTCAATTATTCATAATTATCTAATTAGGGTTTTGCTAATCCATTTCTTAACTTAGGGTATTACAGTTACGTTTAGGATGTTAGACATGACTTTATGTATAATTTAAATAGATTTAAAATGCAAGTTGAATCGAATCAATCGAATAAAATTTGAGTGAGTTATAGTTGTTTTACTGAAGGCAGTTTAGGTCCCAGCGCCCAAGTTGACATTCAATGCTCAAGTTGACATCCCAGCACCTAAGTTAATATCTGACGTCAACTTGGACGATGGGTAAGTGTAAAAACATCCAAGGGATGTCCTTTAAGATGCCTAACTGATAGTTTGATAGCACTTAGTCCATTTATAGGTTCTGGCAAAGCTGGTCAACAATTCTCAAAGATGTTGCTGTTTTGTAGAAATAGGAGACTCGAAACTCTTCATTTTTGGGAGTGCTGAAAATGAGAAATGAAAAGTTGTGAATTTGATTCCTATGACTTCATAGATCATTGTATTTGTGAAAAACTAAACGGACGGTTGAAACAGCATCAAATTCGAATAAGCAGAACCCAACACACCATGCCATTTGTTGACCTAGGCGCTAGGCCCTTTCAATCGAGTTCCCGGGATTCTGTTTTTGATACCTCCAAGGATTTTGAACTTGAGGATGGGGTCTCCTCCCCCATTTTCAATCATGCCAAATGCAATGGTCACATCACATTTGGCATTTGAGTAATTGAAGGCAGTGTCCTAGGTTGATTATCAACTTAGGCACTAGGCCTAGCCCTTGATCAAACTGGGGGCTGGACCCTATTTCCAGGGACTCAAGATTGTGCTTTTCTCCCTAAATTTACTTGAATCTTTATTATTTTTTATGACAAAAAAATGCCTAGAACATTTTTTGCTGAACAGGTCGGAAACAGCCCAAACCTATGTGTTAACCTAGGCGCTGGGACCCAGTTTTTCCCTTTCAGAAATTTTGTTTGGTCCCCAAAAATAGTTCAATCTCAATATTTTCTGTAGATAGAGAAGATTCTCAAAAGAATTCTTAAAAAACTCCATTTTAAATGGCCTAGGTTGACATTTGCACAGGGTCAGCCCCAAGTGTCAATCTGTGGGCTAGGCCCTTTTATTTATGCCCAGGAATTGTTGTTTTCCTTCAGAAAGACCCATTTCCTTGTTTTTGATGAAGATGGATTCGATACAAAAGTCATATCTCCAATCACAAACTTAGAAGACACCTAAATTGACAGATTGTCAACTTGGGCGCTGGGTGCTAAATCAACTTACTCTGATTCTGATGCCTCAAATATGTTCGTGGTATGTCTGGTTGATGTCCCAATCCAAGTTTTTACCACTTTACAAGAAGACGTCCCCGAAAACAGAAACCCTCATTAAGGATGTCAATTTGGGTGCTGGGTGAAACTCTAGGTGCCCAAGTTGGCTTCTGGGTTGTAGGTTCGTGTAATTTCAGCTCCTTGGGCTTGGATTAGGTTGTTCCATGTCTTCATGGTACAGAATACTAAAAGATAGTAGGTTGGATTCAAGTCATTGAAGTTCGAACTTTCATCCTAGAGATCCTGAAGTCAACCTGGGTGCAGGGTTAGGGTTCCTTCCTTGGTTGACTGCTATGACTCGGGTCTACTAACTTTGTAATGTCATCCTTCATGCCACGTGTCAAACATTAATGTCCACATCACTAGAGAAAGTTTTCGAGTTAACACTAATTAATAAATATATTTAAATGATAATTTTGTTTGATAATTATTAAATAGATAAAATTATCATTTAAATGAAAGAGAAAAATGGCATTTTTGGAAAAAGATTGGAAAATCTCATTTAAAAGGATTAAGTGGTAAAAATCCAAAGATGATGGGCTTATTGTGGATTTCGACATTATTATGGACTTTTAAGGTTCATTGCTTTTTACTAAAGCCCATTCTATTCTAAACCTAAACCTAGAGAGACCTTATTAAAGGAACATACACGGCTTTGATTTAGTGGACTCTCAAACCTAGAAAATGGAATAAAAGAAAATCTTCTCTCCTCCTTTTTATATTTTTGAATCTTTCTCTCTCTCTCTCTCTCTCTCTCTCTCTCTCTCTCTCTCTCTCTCTCTCTCTCTCTCTCTCTCTCTCTCTCTCAATTTGTGTCCTTTAGTGATTAAGAATGGCCCACACAATTCAAGGCAATACCTAGATCAATGAGGAAGACTGTGAAGAAACTGTTTGTCAATTCAAGGAAGACATCGTGTTTAGTTCTTGTTACTACTCTATGACAAAAAGGAACAAGTGTTAGAGAACTGAAAGAATGAGTTTTATTATTCTGCAACCAACGTGAGGTTTTCTGCAACTTTTATGTGTTTATTCAATATTTTTAATGTTTTTCATATTTAGGATTTTAAATTATGCCATGTAATCAAACATACGTGATTAGTTAATCTAGATACTGGTAAATAAGTCCCAACAACACTTAGAATTTAATAAAATCTCTGTAATTGAGAAATTATATCACTAATGCCTATTTCTGATAATAGGTATAATTTTCTACTAATGCACATATAATCATAAAATAATAACTAACTTACTAATAACTGCTAATTATATACTAATTTTATGTTTAAATACACGGTTATTACAATTATCCCTCCGTTAAAAAGATTTTGTCCTAAAAATTAACTTGAACAACTGCGGGTATTGAACCCTCATGTTAGATTATGTTGGTTTTTAGGATTCATATCAAAGTCATTGCGGGAGTAGAGAAGTATGGATAAAGGGATTTTTTTGAAAAAATAAATTGTTGAATTTGATATGAACCTTAAACCCTGAATGTCAGCACAATACAACATAAATTAAATCTAACTACTTGGAATAAGGATTTTATCTCTTGATGTCTATCAAGGAATCCTTGTATCTTTTTGTATAATTGTTCGATCATCAAATCCAAAGCTTTATGGACTTGATGAAAAATCTACACCAGATCTTCCACATCGATAAGATGAATAAACTTTTTTGTTACAGTGTGTACTCAACTCATGAGTCACTATAACCTGAGATTGAGAAAAACACCAATTCTCATAGAAACCAATTCTCTTAGAAGAGAGAGAGAGATAAGAGAGAGAGAGAGAGAGAGAGAGAGAGAGAGAGAGAGAGAGAGAGAGAGAGAGAGAGAGAGAGAGAGAGAGAGAAGAGGGAGAGAGAGAGAGAGAGAGAGAGAGAGAGAGAGAGACTGAATTTTCTTAATCGTATTTTTCCATCCCACAAACTTATGTTCTCTCACATACTCTTCACTCCTATATATATCATTATATATATATAAATATATCTTATTATATAGATCTTATATATATATATATATTAATATTTAAGAACTTCTTTAATTCTATAAAGCAAAAGATAATATTATATTTTAATTTGAAATTCAAAATTCAAATTTAAAATAAATCAACAGAATTCGACTATAACTCTTTATTTTATATCATCTTTTAGTTTAAATACATTATCCTATAATATATTTAATTCATATAATTAAAAGATAATTATCTTTTATTTTGATTTATCTTATTTAATAAAATAATCTTTTTTTTTTTGGAAATCAGCGTTTTATAAATAGAAGCACTAAAAGTTAGACCTCGTGGTCATGACAAAGGATAAAGTCTGGTATAGAAGAGAGATCAACCATACCAGTAACATTAGACACCCACTTAGCTATATTATAGGCCACAAAATTACAAACTCTAAGAATAAAAGAAAAATTACAACTTAACATAAAAGTAGATAGATGCTTACAATGATGCACGTAGTTATCGATTCCCCAACTGGGACAAGTTCCCTTTAGAGTCTTGATAACTGTCTCAGAGTCACTCTCAACCATCACAAAAGGGTGTCGAAATGAAACGACCGTCTCCATGGCTAAAAGACAGGCTGCAGCTTCTCCAATAAGGGGATCAGAGAAGTTAAGCATGTTTGTAGCCACCCACAAAACTGACTCCGTGTGGTCCCTAGCCAAAGCCACAATGCACATGGATCTGCACCCAACTCTCACATCACAATTGATTTTGACCCAATCATCAGGTGGAGGGGACCAAACAGGAGACTCAACTGCTTCTGACGAAGCAAATAAACAGGACTCATATTTTACGTAACAGATAGAGATAGAGTCAATACAATGTTTCCTCAATCGAGCCCTCAAAATCGTATCTACCACAATCGAGGCATAGAGAAACAATTTGTCAACATCAACCCCTTTTGATTTTAAATTCCATAAAAATTTAATCCAATCTCAAACCCGAGCACCAAAATCAAAAACTGGCATCACTTCCCAAGGAGAAGATCGCCAAAGGTGAAAAGCAAAGTTGCAGTAGAGGAAAAGATGCTCCATCGTTTCCTCACCCTCCCCACAAAGAGGACAAGTAACCTCCTCAATATGCATTCTCCTAGCAAGGAGGGCAAGAATAGGAAGAGCAGTAGAAAGAATGCTCCACCAAAGAACCTTGTGACGTTCCAAGACTTTAGAGCTCCATAACTTGTTCCACAACTCTGGGGCAACATCACACACAAGGGCGCGGTCAAAGGCTTGAATAAGATAGGTAGACTTAGTAGAAAACAAACTACCCGGTTCTTTAGTCCATACCCATCTATCCCTTCCTTGACCACAAGGCTTACCACCCTTGATGATATTAAAGACCGTTTCTTGATCGAAGAGAGTGTGTAGTTTAGAGATGTCCTACTCCCCGTTGTCAAGGAGTAAATCCGCAACTTTTTTCAAACCCTCAGGGGGATGATTGATAGGCTTTGGATAGAAGTTCTCGCTATGAATAACCCACGGATCATCCCAAATATTCGTTTCTTTGCCATCTAATATAATGTTGCAAGCACCTTTTTTTAGAATATCTTTAGTTCTCACAACATTCTTCCATAACCAAGAGTCTGAGTTCTTAAATGAACCCTCCAAGAACGGCCTACCCTTCAGGTATTTGGCACTTAACACTTTACAGCACAATGATTGTTCCTCGATGAGAAGGGACCAACCCCACTTAGCCAACAAAGCTTGATTCATTTCCAAAGACTTTCGAAAGCTGAGGCCACCCCGGGATTTGGGTAGACATAGGTGATCCCAAGACTTTAAGTAAAGACCATGATTCCTTTGCCCACAGCCCCACCAAAAGTCTTTGGCCATACCATCAATCTTAGAAGCAAGTTTCTTAGAAAGCTTCGTTGTTTGCATAGTGTAAATTGGTAAGGCAAGCCCAACCGATTTAATCAAGTTCCACCCATGGAGTTTTGAAACAAGGTTGTCCAAAATAAAGTTGAAATCTGCATCCTTCTAACGAGACCTAAATAATGGGAGCCCCAAGTAGTTAATGTCACCAATCGCATTATTGAGCCCAAGTTCCTGCATGATGGCTCTTCTCATACCCTCACTAGTGTTACTGCTGAAGAAGATGGAGGTTTTTAGTTTATTAATCCGTTGTCCAGACCAGTCGCAAAACTTCTCCAAACACTGCCAAAAGCCCTTAACTTCAGTTAAATTTGCTCTACCCACAAGGATCTAATCATCTGCAAATAAAAGGTGAGAGAGCCTAGGACCATTCCTACTCAACTTGATTCCCCTAATAGCTCTAGTATCCAGGGCGTTTTCAAGGATTCGCAAGAGCATATCAGCAGCCCATATGAAGAGGTAAGGAGACAAAGGGTCTCCCTGCCTGATGTCGCACTCAGGGATGATGCTACTAACCTTGCAGCCATTGAGGCATACATTAAAGGAAGTCGTTGAAACACATTGCCGGACCCAATTACAAAACTTATCAGGGACCTTAAAGCTCCGGAGCACATGATTAATAAATTGCCAACTTAGTTTATCATCAGCTTTGACTAGGTTAATTTTGATAGCAAACAAACCTTCCTTCCCCTTTTTGAGTTTAAATGAGTGGATAATTTCTTGAACTAAGACATTATTATTTTGAATATTCCGTTCTAGAAAAAAAGCTGCTTGAGTAAGACAAATCAGTCGGGGAAGAATCGGTCTAATTCTATTGGCAATGATTTTAGAAATTACCTTGTAGACCACATTGCAAAGAGAAATAGGTCTAAACTGAGATACTTTTTTCGGATTAGGTACCTTAGGAATGAGGGTCACATTTGTAGCATTGAGACCCCTATGTGTAAACTACTTGGATTTTTATATGTTACCCTACATGTGTGGGGCTAAGCCCCACACATGTGGGTCATATTTTAAAGCCTAAAATACTTTTATCAATTTTGCATAAATAATAATTGATTAATTCTTATTAATCTCTTATTTCACTAGGATTAAAATAAATAATATCTTACACTAAAATAATATTTTTCTCTCTTTAAATATTATTTCAGATTAATGTTATATTTAACTAGTTAATATAATTTTATCAAATAAAATTAAATAGTTAAATATCACTTTAATTATTCAATTTATAATTCATATAATTATTCAAAATAATAATTTATACAAAATTATTATTTTTTTCTCATAAGAATTATTTCTCATAAAAATTAATTTGTTCTCAATTTATTCTTCAAACTAAACATTCCCTTGTACAATATTGTATAGAGGTGATCTAGAGACCATGGACCTATATTTTGATACTTCAATAAACATTTGATTATTATTGAACTCTTCAATGGAATAAGTTGGTTTATTAATTCTATTATTACTCTATTATAAATATGGAATTGTACTATTTGACAATTTAGAATTATATTTACAAAATTCTTACTTGTAGTCTATTAATATAATCAATATAAGTAGCTCGCCCTCTAATTATTAGTTCATAATTAGAGTTGGTCAAAATTATTATTTTTCTCTTTTAATTATATCATGATTCCTTACGTACGATTATTTCAATGTGAACAATCAATCTATAATTCAATTATAAATTTGGATCCAACTGTTAGGACTCCTAGAATTAAAACTATAAGGGAACTAATATTCAATACTCTTAGAAAGCTTGGATTGTATTATTGTATAACATGCTCCCAACCACTCATGTTATTAAGCACCCAAAACAGAAGTTGTAAGAATCATCTTTTCTGAGAAACTTTAATGAGTAAATCAAAGAACTCAATGAACACAAACATGAGTTCATGTATACTCATGATTCAGACAGATCTACTAATGATCATCGTTGTGATATGAATAACTCTTTCATGATAAAAAACATGTTGATGAAAGATGTTATTATATATCGGTCCAGTCATGTATAATCAAATTATACAAAGTACCTTTACTACATGTGTTTATCTATATATATATATAAATATGATCCGCATCAAAATCACATGTACTAGAGTATAGTGCATAGCAAACCACACTTGGTAATTCCATATTAAAGATTTCATAATTTAATACACACTACCAACTTGTTTAATTCATATTGTATGATCTTAATTTTCTTATACTACCTTACAAGATCATACGTTCTCTATATGAATATAGAATTTTTAGATATTTATTAATTATGCTTCTATAATTAATTTATTCATTTATCTTATTATTTTATTTCATGTATTCTATAATATATTATCTATTAAATACTTTCTTTTAGGACATAAACCTTAACAATCTCCCACTTGCACTAAAAGTAAGTGTAATGTAGTCTACAACTCTAATCGATATTATTTCTCATTTGATTATTCATACTAAGTCTTGTGAATAATACTCTCTACATAATGTAGTTACAGATCTCGGAGACCACTACATCATCATCGAACAAATATACAAAACTTAATTTTTATATATTTTTCTTATTTATTCTTTTATTTTCTTCAATTTTCTGCTTTTGATTAATCATTTGATATTCTCAATATTAAATATTTTTTAGTCACATCTAATTAATTCTTTAATTACGATAATTAATGAACTCAATATATCCCATGACTAATCAAGTCAGATGTTGGAATGATCAATTTCATTTCACATCCTTTCATCATTTAATATTCTAAAATGTTAGATACTTAAATTTGATATTCAAAACTGATATTTTGAATTTGACTAATCTAGAACCTTCTATTAGTCATATCTAATTAATTTTATTAATTATACTAATTAATAAATTTATTAAAACCCATGACTAATCATGTCAGATGTCAGAATTAGTGACTCTATTCCACATCTCATCAAGTTCAAATCACTAAAAATCTCAGTTGATTTTTTATTTAAGATTACTTAATTAACATAAATATTTATTTCTCATTACACAAATGATACTCTTATTCATACTCTTTCATTATCTATGACCGAGAGTATAGCCACAGAAGTGATGGGCTGCTCTTCTTCAGCTGAAGTTTGGATTGCTCTAGAATTCCTTTTTGGTGCTCACTCCAAGGCAAAAATAGATGAGTACAGAACAAAAATACAAACAGTAAGGAAAGGGACCACGACTATGCTAGATTATCTCAGACAAAAGAGACAATGGGCTAATGTCTTGGCATTGGCCGGTGATCCCTATCCAAAAGCTTTGCTGGTGTCCAATGCACTGTCAGGGCTAGATATAGAGTAATTACCTATTATTCTACAGGTTGAGGCAAGAGAGAAGACATCCTGGCAAACTCTCTTAGAAATACTTCTAAGATTTGACAGTAAGCTTGGTAGGCTTAGCACACTTTCTGGTAACAGTAAGTCCTCTAAAAACTCTTCTCCATCTGCTAATCTTGCTAACGAAAATAGTCCTAGTGGTCACTACAGTCCAGACTAACATGGTAACAGAGGCATAGGAGGCTACAATGGTGGAAATCGAGATAAATCTAGTGGCAGATGAAGAAGAGGCAGATCCAATGGTCCAAAACTTATCAAGTATGTGGAAAATATAGACACTCAGCTGCACTCTGCTACAATCGTTATGATGAGTCCTATATGGGATCTGCACCCACTAGAAACAACACTGATGGGAACAAGCTAAACCAGAATGCTGCAACCTTCATTGCCACACTAAAAATGTTGGAAGATGGTGCTTGGTATGCCAACAGTAGGGCCAACAACCACATCGCTTCTGATGCGAACAACCTGAATCAGAAGGAAAAATACAATGGTAAGAATTTTCTTACTGTTGGTAATGGAAATAAAATTACCTATTAAACATGGTGCATCTATCACTCTGTCTACTAAAAATAATAGTGTTCTGATGCTGCAAGAGATATTACATGTTCCAGAAATTACAAAAAATCTTATTAGCATTTCAAGGTTAACAAGTGATAATGATGTTATTGTTGAATTCTCATCTAATCATTATTGTGTGAAGGACAAACTAACAAAGAGGAAGGTGCTCCAAGGGACTCTTTGAACTAGTTTGTGTCAAGCCTACTACTCAAAATACTCACAATGCTCTTATCTCCTCCTCTGTCCAAACTAAGCATAGTTGTTTTTGTAGTTTATCTTTCCCTATCAATCAAAGTGTAACTCAGTCAAGAACTAAGAGTGTGCCTTTTTCAAATTCACTCAAAGATAGATGGCATAGGAGACTAGGCCATCCATCAAATCTTGTGTTAAGTCTTGTATTGAAACATTTGAATTTAACAAATATTAACAACGAGGAGTGTGATTTCTGTGAAGCATGTCAATATGGAAAATCACACACTTTGCCATTCAAGCAAAACCCTAAAAAGGCTCAGTTTCCCTTAGACTTAATTCATACAGACATTTGGGGCCCTTCCCCAGTCATGTCAAATACTAATTTCAAGTTTTACATCTCATTTGAAGATGATTATAGTAGGCACACTTGGCTATATCCTTTAAAAACAAAATCTGACGCACTCTCTGCCTTCACTCAATTCAAAACCTTTGTTGAAAATCAGTTCAGTAGGAAAATTAAAAGTTTGCAAACTGATTGGGGAGGAGAATACCAAGCTTTCTCAAATCTTGTTGCAGAAAGTGGCATTGATTTCACTCACTCTTGTCTCCATACCTCAGCTCAAAATGTTAGAGCTTAGAAAAAACACAGACATATTGTGGAAATGAGACTAACCTTGCTTGCTCAAGCATATGTATGCCTCTTAAGTATAGTGTGATGCCTTCATGACAACTGTTTACTTAATAAATCCACTGCCTACACCAGTGTTAGACAACATTTCACCATTTGAAATGCTATAGAAAAGAAAACCAGATTATAAGTTTTTAAAAACCTTCGGAATAGCTTGTTACCCTTGTCTTAGAGCCTATTAATCCCACAAATTCCAGTACCATTCAACTAAGTGTGTCAACTTAGTGTGTCAACTTAGGGCATAGTGAAAGCTTCAAGGGTTACAAATGCCTAAGTAGCACAGGCAGAATCTACATTTCAAGAAATGTAATTTTCAATGAAGCTAAGTTTCCTTTCAAAACTGGTTTTCTAAAAACATATCAAGCTAAACAAAATGTTAACGTCCAAATTTCTTCTTGGTCAACCTTTATAAATGTCTCTTTTGGTGTCCCTCATACTCAACCACAACACAATATCAATCCTCAAACTGATTAAGATCCCGATCTAAGTGTCCCTGGAGCATCACCAGGTTCTTAGTCCACAACTCTGTCCCTCAGGGTTATGAACATGATCTCAATCAAGGGGACATTAATGTTAATGCTGAACAATTAGGAGTACAACATACTGATAATGATCAAACTATTGAAGGGCAATCAGATGCAACAACTAACAGCCAACCAGTAGTTCAAGTGGCTCCCACTCATCCTATGATAACCAGAGCCAAAGCATGAATTTTCAAACCCGAAACTTACATGAGTAAAGCTCATTTCAGTGACTACTATGCTAAACTTGTCTCTCTTTAAGAAGCTTTAGAGCATGAAGGATGGAACAATGTCAAAGGGTTTAATCAAAGACCTAGGGTCGATTATGGTGAAACTTTTAGTCCTATTGTCAAAGCTTGTACAATTAGAGTTGTGCTAAGCATTGCTGTGGTAAATTCCTAGGAAGTTAGGCAACTCAACATAAATAATGTCTTTCTGAATGGCACCTTGAGTGAGGATGTTTACATGAACCAGCCACTTGGTTTTTAAGACAAAGTACACCCAGATTATGTGTGCAAATTGACAAAGAGTTTGTATGGACTGAGACAAGCACCAAGAGCTTGGTTTGACAAGCTAAAACAGACCCTAATGAGTTGGAAATTTGTCAATTCTAAAGTTGATTCCTCACTATTTTTCGACAAGATAGCAAATGAAATTTTAATGGTACTCATCTATGTAGATGATATAATTGTCACTGGAAACAACTTTGAAAAACTGAGGCAATAGAACCTGGTTTTTGCTTTGAAGGATCTTGAATCACTGAATTATTTCCTTAGTATTGAGGTGTACAAGATAAGTCTCCAACGTACTTATCTTAAGCTAAGTACATAATAGAGTTATTGAAAAAGAACAACATGACACATTTAAAGCCTTGGCCTACGCCAATGGTTGTAGGAAAAACTCTACCCATTACAAAATGGGACTCTACTCAAGAACCCAACAGAATACATGAGCCTAATTGGTGGTCTAATACCTAACTCATACAAGACCTGATCTCAGTTTTGCTGTGAACAAATTGAGTCAGTTCTTGAAAGCTCTTACTGTCGTCATTGGTTTGCAACCAAAAGAATTCTTCGGTACCTAAAAGGTACTCTCAATCATGGACTGCACATGAAATATAGTGAAAGATTAGCTTTGATAGGTTTTTCAGATGTTGACTGGGCATGCTGCCCTGATAACAGGAAGTCTGTGGCTGGCTACTGTGTATACTTTGGAGACACTTTGGTCTCATGATCCTCTAAGAAAAAAGTTGTTGTGTCTCGCTCAAGAACTGAATTTGAATACAAGGCTCTTGCTCAAGCCTCAGCCAAATTTACATGGATCCAATCTCTTCTTCAAGAACTCCAGTTCCCTCTTAAAGACATCCCTATGACATGGTATAACAACACGGGAGTTAATGCTCTTGTCTCAAACCCATTCTATCATGCTCGAGAAAGCATATAGAGTTGGACATTCATTTTGTTAGAGACAAAGTGTTGGCTAAATCTCTAGACATTACATATGTGCCTTCACACGATCAAGTTGGTGACTGTCTCACTAAGAGTTTATCAAGTTCAAAATTTTATTTTCTGGTTGACAAACTAGATGTGGTTTCCACCCCACTTAATTTAAAAGGATGTGTTAGAAAATAATATTTGTTACCAGTAACTAATTTGTTACAATTTATCATTGTACTCTGTTTTATTCTTTTTATTTTTGTCAGCACCTTTACGTGCAATGATTGGAGAATCATGTACCTTGTTTTCTCTCTCCTTTCGGTTATAGGTGTCATAGTGTATTCTCATTGTTGTTAGGGTATTTTCATTATTTTGTGATGAGGTGTCATTGCTCTAGAATATTCTTGTAACAATGCCAAACGACTATAAAATACAATGGAATTGCAGAAGCTCATTGAGCTGTATTTTTACAAACCGATTCTCTCTAAATTTTAAGTTACTGATACCATAGTACAAACCAAAAAAGAGAGAAGCAAAAAAAATGAATTAACTAAATTGTGAGCCTCTATCTTTTATTTATGAAGCTCAAGAATCAAGTTACACAAACAAAACTAAACATCAAGTTTATTACAGAAAATTGTTAAAAAAAACTAACTAAAGCTCAAACTGTTAACTAACATAATTAATTTTAGTTACATTGGCTAACCACCAAAGTTGCCAGCTTTAAGATTGCTCTTAAGGAATAGTGATGATAAAACCAGTACATGCAAAAATACTCACTTGTTAGTGTTTCATTCCATTTGTGTTGTCGGATCTGTATTTTATGTAGAAGTAGCCCCCATCTCCATATATGTAAATCGTTCAATACAACAATTTTTTCCTTTTTCCAAAAAATAAATTAATAAATAAATTACAACGAAGTTTCCATTTTTTGTTTTTGTCAAAGTCAAACAAAATCTGACACTACCTTTAAACGCGGGTCCTTATAAAAGAAAAAGACCATAACAAAGTAAACCATTCATTATTAGAGACACAATTTTAAAATATTCTAAATAATCGGTCATGTATATTGACTTTTATTTTTTTTATATATAACTAGTGAACAAAGCCGCACTTCGTGCGGCATGTATAATAATTTCAAAATTTTTATTCATAGTAAAAATATTTTTTTTGTTAGGACAACAAAATACAACTTTTTTTTATTACACATAAAAATAATAGAATTACAACTTAATACTAAAAATATTTTGAATATTAAAAGTACATATAAATAGCAAAAAAAAATCACTAATTTTTCATATATATATATTATTTCCTTATTAAAGGAGCACCACAATTAAGTTAAACATTGTTTCTAATAGAGAATTTAGTCCTTATTTCCTCAATGTATTATTTTTTTTTACATGAATCTCTATTTGTATTTTTATAGCAGACCTTCAAATAAAATGAAAATCTATTTAAAAAATATATAAGAGAGAATTGTTTATATATATATATAATAAATAAAAAATAGTGATCAAGAATACTTACTTTTAATATAAGATTAATTTGTGTTGTTCTTTATTTATCTACATACTACTTTGCATGATTAAAAGTTCAAAAATATTTATTAGAAAAAAAAAAAATTGTAGGAATTTAATGGACAGAGAAATATAAATAGTAGTCAATAAATTTCTCATTGATTTCAGTAGAAGTGCAATATGTAAGGGTGATATTAATTTAGTTAATTGTATAAATGAAGAAGTAGTAAGATCTGAGTATATATTTAATCGGGTTGTCATATACTTTTTTTTAATACTATTAAATGAAAAGAATTATAAAAAAACTGCAAATTAGGCAAATTAGAAAATTAAAAAGATAAAGTCACCACACTTATTTTTCTTTCAGATTTCTATGTAGATATAAAAATATATAGATAAATAGATCAATTAGAATACAACTTAAAATTAAATATTAATAATTCAAAATTAAGTTTATCAATAACCAAAAAAATTTCTTAAATTAATAATTTTTTAGAAAGTTAAATAATTAAAATTAATTAAAAAAATATATACTACATATATCATTTTCAATATATTGATTATATGGTGTAAATATTAAAAATTAATATAAATGTATTGTGATGTTTTTTTTATAAAGTTAAATGATTAAAATTAATAAAAAAATGCTAAAATATTATCTTCAATACATTAATTATATAGTGTAAATTATTAAAAAAAAAAAATCAAAAGGAATCACTAAAATTAATATAAATGTATGTAATTTATTACAAAATAGTTAACATAATAATAATTTAAAGCTCATGATTGAAGGAGAGAAATATAATAACATTTTAATTTATAAAAATAAATTAAAAAAAATCATATTAACTCTTATATAATCTTTTTTTTAGGTTTTCTTAGATATATATATATGTCTATTATAATATATATAAATTTTATGGAGAAAATAGAAATTTATCATTTTAATATAATAACATTTTAGAAATATAATAACATTTTAATTTATAAAAATAAATTAAAAAAAATCATATTAACTCTTATATAATCTTTTTTTAGGTTTTCTTAGATATATATATGTCGATTATAATATATATAAATTTTATGGAGAAAAATAGAAATTTATCATTTTAATATACTTTGTAATTAAAAACTAAATAAAAATCAAATTAATATAGAATTTTAAAATAGGAAAAATTATTAATAACTTTGTTGCAAAAAAATCTATTAGGGAAGAACTTGATACTTATATATATATATATATCAAAGTAATATAATTTTTCAAAGAAAGAGAAAAAATTGTCCAATAATTTTATTACAAAATATCTATTGAAGAATAATATATGAATGAATAGTCTTTTTTAAGTAATTTGAAAATATAAAACATCAAAAAATAAGAAAAAACATAATAAAAACTTAAAAAATGAACATACATTACTAAGTAGTGAAAATAATCAACATCAAGAATTAAAAAGAAATAAAATTAATATAACAAAAACTTCAAAACTATGAGTGGACTTTGTTACCAAAAAATCTGTTAGAGAAAAACTTAATACTTAATTTGTAATTAAAAACTTTAACAAAAAAAATTGTAATTAAAAACCAAATAAAAATAAAAAGTAATATAATCTTTCATAGCAAGAGAAAAAATTACCTAATAATTTTGCTGCAAAGTATTCATTGGAGAAGAATTTTTCAATGATTGATCTTCTTCGAAATCTGAAAATATAGAACATCAAGAATTAAAAAAAAAAAAACATAACAAAAACTTCAAAAAATAAATATATATTGCTAAGTAATAAAAATAGATCAACATCAAAAATTAGAAGGAAAAAAAATTAACATAACAAAAATTCTATAAAGTTTAACTTGATCTTAGAGACTATATATAGATTCTTTGTAGTAGAAGAATACAATAATTTTTTTTTTCAATTAAAGAATACAAATAGTTATAATATCATAATAGAATATTAATATACACATAAATAATAAGAGTTACATGAGAATACAAATGGACTTTTATTTAATTAAAGAATACAAATAGTTTTATCATAATAATATGACATTAATATAAATATAAATGATAAGAGCCATACATAAATAATATAAATAATTTTTTTTAGTTTAAAGAATACAAATAGTATTAATATAATCTAAATAAAAAAAATTGAGAAAATAGAAAAGGTAAAAGAAAACTATGTGTGATGACACATGGCCAGTTTTTTTTTTCTAATTATTTTGTATATTATTATGTATGTTTATAATAATAAAATAGGTGGTAATTATTTTAGAATACTATAGGTCTTTGGTTTGATTTCTTTTAATTAGTAGGTATTAATTTAGTATTAGTTATTAATTACATATTAATTTTTTTAAAAGAAATTAGAAAATTAAAAAATAAGTATTTGAAAAAAGAAGAAGGTTAAGCATGTCACATAAACTCCTTAAAACTTTCATTTATATATATATTGATTGATTGATATTGATATATATTGATTATAAATAAAAGTTAATTATTAATAATTAAAAATGTGATGAAAAAAATGAAAGGTTTATTAATAAAAAAATTATTAAATAAATGTGAAAATTTCATAAAATAAAGGATGAGAAATATTTAAAAATAAAGGTTTATTATTATTATTATTAAAAATATTATTATTAAAAGCGTTATATTTTTATTAACATTATATAAAAAATAACAAATAAAAAAAATAGGTAGCAAAAATTGAGAAATTAAAAAACGGGTAAGAAAATTCATACAACTTACCATCTCTCCATAGATTGTTTTGATTTGATTGTTATTATATAATATAAAGTGAAAAAAATTAGTTATATTTTAGTTACAAATTTTATATGTATAAACCACTAAAATTATCCTAACACATATATTAACGTCAAATAAAAGGTAAGAGTCTAAAGAATTAAAAGTCAAATTCAATAAACTATAAAACCTTTAAGTTATTACAATGGTTACAAAAAAAAATAATAATTAACTTATGGAAGAGTAAGAGTTTATTAATTAATTATCAAAATGATTTTCACAATAATTATATCAAAAGAAGAACTTAAAGCTCATTAAAGAAGAAAAATATAATAAAAACTAATTAAATAATATGAAATATTGAGAGAGCTAAGATTAGGAAAAAAAATCATATAGATTGCCACCTCAACTCCTTAATGCTTTCCTTTATATATATATATTGATAATTGAGCACGTAGTACGCACGTATATATATCGGACTATATAACTAATAACTTACCAACCAAAAAAATATGTCTCCCTTTTTTCTCGCAAACTTAAGCTAATACCCACCAATTTAAGTATACACACACGGCACAACCATCGATTTCCCTTTATTTGTTCACTTAATTCGCTTATTACAACCATTTTTTTTTTTCTTTTCTTTTAGTTTTTATCTTATTACAACGAATTTTTTATTGTTATTAAAAAAAGAAAATGAAGTTTTTATTGTTAGACCTAAATAAGTAAATATAGTTCTTTTTAGTATATTAATATTATAATCATAATAAATTTTTTCTTTAGAATAAAATCAAGTGACACATCAATTTGTGCGTCATTTACAATTTTCAATTGACAAGTCAAAAACAGACTTGTCTCGTTTAACAGACTAGCTAGCAAAGCGAGATTAGAATATTATAAATAGTCATTTTCCAAAAACGTGTCCAACATTTTCTACAAACCAAAATAATAATAATAATAATAATAATAATAATAAATATTATTTTGGAGTTTTTTTACTTTTACACCTCAAAAGAGGTTTTTTTTTTTTTTTTTAATTTTTACATAATTTTATATATAAATCTCTATTACAATTAGCAGAGCAATCTAAATCCCAACTAAAGAAACTAACCACTTTAGAACCTAAACAGTAAATTTGAAAAAAAAAAATTAAAAATAATATATGAAATAATTCTCCTATTATTTATAATTTATGTTTTACAAAAAACTATTAGTTATTAAATAATAAATTAAATTTATATTTTTCAAAATAATACAAAATAATAATGACTTTAATTTTCATCAATTATTCTTTTTTAATATAAATATCCTAAAACTAATTTTTAAAATCAATACATACAAAATATGTAATTAATTTAATCATAACTAATTTTTAATTATTTAAATTATTATTAAATTTTACTTTAACAAAAATTTAACATTACAATTAACATTCATAACTTGTTATGCCTATATAAATGACATAAATCACAAGACAAAAATCTCACAACCTCTTGGCTTATAGCAATTGATAAATTATCATATCTCAATCATGGCTCAAGCTCTCCAAACCACCATTATCATATCCGTAATAGCCTTGTCCCTGTTAAACCTCACCGTTAATGGTAGTAAGTACAAAAACCCTTTTCTCAAACACCTAGGGCTACTTAACAAGAAGGAACAGCTGACACATCTCCACTTTTACTTCCACGACATCGTCAGCGGTCCAAACCCTACAGCCCTCCAAGTGGCGTCGGCAAAAACATCGAACACGTCATCGACAGGCTTCGGCGTCGTGGTGGTCATCGACGATCCCTTGACCGAGGGCCCAGAGCCCAACTCCAAGGCAGTGGGAAGAGCACAGGGAATCTACGCCTCGGCCTCCCAATCCGATGTGGGATTACTTATGGTTTTGAATTATGTTTTCACGGAAGGTAAGTTTAACGGCAGCACACTCAGCATCTTGGGACGTAACGCCGTGTTCTCCGCCGTTAGAGAGATGCCCATCGTTGGTGGAACCGGGCTTTTCCGGTTTGCTAGAGGCTATGCTCAGGCCAAGACACATACATTTAATCTTACTTCTGGTGATGCTGTTGTTGAGTATAATGTATATGTTTTGCATTACTAGGTAATTAAGGTATATATAGCTAGGCCCCAGTTAATGTATTCGGTTCATCTTTTATTTTCTTTATTTTAATTATTGTAATATTAGAATATAAATTTATAATTTATGCCTTTATATATTAATAATAAGATTAATAATGATTTTTCATTGGTTTGTATATCCTTGTTCGATTTAGTTATGTTGTTATAATCTTTTAATTTGTGGGTACGGTACGGCGGCATAATATGATTTTGGAGCTTAATTTGAGATGATGATATTGACACAATAATAGTATATTAGAGAAGAATTTTCATTTGATAGGATTTAAAAAACAAAAATGACAAATGACAGGATTTAATTGTTTAACTTAATTAATTTCTTTTCATATATATGTATGTATATTTTGTTTAGAATTTCAAGGACATTTGTCTTTTTATATTGTGCAAGACCATCAACTTATTATTATAATTATTATTTTTCTTCTTCTTTTTTTTGTTTTTTCCTTCTATATAGATTTTTGCTCTGAGATATTTTGTTGCGTATGTGGTTCAAATTTGTCACTTATCATGAGCATTATTATCATATTCAGTAATTTATTATTTCATCATCATCTTTCCTTTCTTTTGCTACAAAATAATAATAATAATTTACTGAATATGGGAAGACTTCAATTAGAATCCTGGCTATTAATATTGGAACCAACCAATCAAAACTGGATTTGAATTAAATTTAACCATTATTTTTTTTTGGTTGTTTCGTTATCATGGGGCTAAAAGAAAAATCAATTAGTCATCACCTGAAATCAGCCGAAAGAGGTGCTATTGAGATTTGAGGAAAGATCCTCAAGAGTACACATATCATCAACTACATTAGCAAATTAATTTCTTATTTTCTTTATGCTTTTTCTTTTAGGCACGCAATTCCAAAATTGCAATTTAAGGTTTGCCCCCTCATGAACTTTTTTTTTTTTTCTTTCTAAACTGATTCGGATTGTAGAATCATTATATTTTGATTTATTTTATTTTATTTTCCTTTTATTCTGAACGGATTGTAATTTTATTTACTATCAAGGATTCATTACCCTTTATTTCTTGCTCTTATTGTTGCTTTATATAGTAGGCAACCAAATAAAATAATAATGATATATTTACATGCATAAGAAGATTTATTAATTTACTGTAACGTTAGAGGAAAATTTCAAATAAGTACGGATTGTTATATTTTTTAAATGAATACTACTGGAATTATAATTGCAAGTTTCTAAATTTAAGATACTTATCTTTTTTATAAGTTTTTTTAAATATAGCTAAGGATTGAATTACTCATAAATTTATATTGTAAATATCCATAAACAGCTAGCGTAAGAATCTCCTCAAAATAGAATAGTTTATGGTCTAATTGAATAATATATTTTGTGAAATCATAAACTTTTAAAGTAAACTAACAACATGAGACAAAATTGTCCCAAAAATTTAGACAATAAAATTATTACGTCTTCAAACAACACACCAAAAGAGTTAAGGCTTCAAATTGTAATACTAAAAATTACCTAAAAGGTCTCAAAACAAAAACAAGAAAATAAATTGTATTAGAATATGTACAAAAAAAAAAATACTAATGATAAATAAAATACTACATGTAAAACTTATACTAATGATAAATCTTAAAAATAATTAGCCAAAGGTGTTACCTTTTAGCTAGTAGCAACGACAATCACCCAACTAGCCCATAAAATAAAATATTTTCCTAAATAATCATTAAAGATTATACCATTTCTAAAAACTTATAAAGTTATTTTCTAAATTTTCTAATGTCTCTGAATTTGAAAAATACAAATCTAACTTAAAAACCCAATCTAAATTAAATTAAAAATTTGAAAACTTTAATAATTTTTATTTTAATTATGAACATATATTTTTGAAAATAGAAAATCTCCTACAACATATACTACAAACTACCTTAAAAATTAGGACAAGCTATAATTAGTGGCACAAAAGCCATTGAAGGCGTCAAAATCTTCAAACCATGGTGCATATAAATCCTCACTATGTATAACACTTCTCATCATGCATTTAATAGCCAAAAAAACAATATGTATATATTATTATAAAAAATATTATAATAAATATAAATGTAATGAATTTTAATTAATATATTTTTTTAATTTGATTAAGAAAATGCTGTGTTAAAATTTCATATGATACATAATAGTTAAAAATAATTAATAACAAATAAATCATTTTTATCGAAACTTAAACTCAAGACTAAAAACTAAATCATATAGCAAACTAAAAATAGGCCCAACTTAATGATAGGAAAAAGATAAATTATAAATGACCCCAAATTAGAGCACTATGTAAATAAATGTTCTCATTTCAAAACTTGTAGATAAATTACTATTTTACACTATGTATTATTTATATTGTCTTTTGCCACATAAAAAATTCAATAATTTTTTTTTCATATTTTTTTTAGAATTAGAAGCAAATTAATTAAAGATTATGGTATATCTATATTAGCTAGTTTTCTTTATTTATTTTTTTTATTTTAAAGTTATGTCAATTTTTTTTAAAAAAAAATTATGAGTTGTTGTGTATTGACCTCAAAAATTAGCCAACTAACAGCAGAGTCGTATTATCACTGATGCTTGCCACATGTTATAATTAGAACTAGAAAGTAAAAGAACTCAAGGATTTTTATAGAGGTTCGACCCCCTTAGCTAGCGTGTAATGACCTACTCCCCTTTTAGTTGTATTAATACCTAGAGATAATACTATTCATATCACTATATGTGGGAGCTGATATAGCTCTTTTAAGGTTACAATGTATGAATTAGTAGGCAGGTCTCTAATGAGAGAGAGATAGAGCCTTAGAGGCGTGTGAGGGAAAGGAAGAGAAAGCCCTTTGGGCGTGTATAAAAGAGAGAGAGAGAGAGAGAGAGAGAGAGAGAGAGAGAGAGAGAGAGAGAGAGAGAGAGAGAGAGAGAGAGAGAGAGAGAGAGAGAGAGGATTATGGTTTCAGACTTAGAGTTTTATGGCCTAAATGAGATTTAACATTTTAGGATTGAGTTAAGGCTCTTTATATAAGAGAGCTTAAATCCTAATTAGCAGATAAAATAAGAGATATTTACATATTAAATTAATAAAATACAAATGACTAAATTGCCCTTTAAAAATTAAGTTGCTAATATTTTCGTAGCATCTTTTTGGGCTGTCAAGGCCCAACTAGCAGCCTGGCTTTGTTGTCCACGGATGAAGGCTGGACATTAATATCCTACAAGGGAAAAGCTGGCCGACCATGCACCTGTAGGATGCAGGCTGGCCAGCCATACAAGGTTTTCAGGTTGAGGTCCGGCCGACCATGCTCCTGCTAGGGTCTGGCCGGCCATGTGCCTGCTAGGATCTTGTAGGTCATGTTCCTGCAGCTTTAACATGTGGAGGCCAGCTTTTAGATATGAAGGCCAACCTTTGTGCACCTTTTCCTTCCAGAGGTCATGCTCCCCTTGTCGAATGGAAGCTCCCTTGGTCTGAAAGTCACCTATTGGTCGGCCAGCTTATGCTCAGACCCTGGCTGACCATACAAGCTCATCCTTACCAGCCTATAGACTCCCCTTGGGCGCCCAGACATGTTGGTATAGCTACTTGACGGCTTGCTTAACTCCTTTCGCTTGTTGCTTGACGGTTTTTGTTAGAAATATTTTACCAGGATCTAAATTTACTACCAAGTATATTTTATTAACATCCTAAAATGAATTCTAAAACAATGAAATAAACACATATAAAGTTTAGGAAACCTTATATTGGGTGCAGCGGAATATAATGACTCATTCCATTAAGATCTCTAGCCCTAGATTCCTTTCTGTAGCAGAGCATAATCAAGATCTAAACCTGGATCTTTTTCTCTCCTTCCTTTGATGCTAATTCTCCTTCTTGTTGTTTGGATTCTTCTACAGTCTTACACACTATGATTGAGATACCACTTGATGTGTGTGGGCACTACTCATTCACTCAAGGATTTTGAAATTGAAGAGAGGAAAAGAGAGAGAGGGTGGCGCATGGCTTTTTCTGAAAGGAACAATATGCAAAGTCATGAGTTTCCTGAAGCCAACACTTTCTATTTATAGAATGCCATCTAGGTTTAGGTTAGCATTGTATGGTATTAAAATAATGGAAAAATAAAATGGTAAAAGCTTGCATAGTGCCCACCCCATATAAGGAAATTGGGTCTCACTTTGCAACTTTCTCATTTTGTTATTTTTCATTCCCATTTTCTCAAAAATGCCAATTTTCCAATTTAACCATTTAAATGCCAATTCTAATTATTTAATAACTTAAAAATAATTATTAAATAATATTGTCATTATATATATTTATTAATTAGACATATAAAGTCTCTTAATTAATAAATAAACCTAGAATCTCTTTTTTTTACAATTTCGCCCTTGCTTAATGAAAATTCATAAAGTGGACACAGTCTAACTTTAGAATTATAATTGATTAGTCAAAATCAATTAACTGAGTCTTACAAGCAGTATGGTCTCAACTTAGAACTTTGAATTGCACTCTCAGTCATATAGAATGCTCTATATGTTCCACAATATAGATACGTCATTAGTTATCCATTGTTATAATCCTAATTTGATCAATGACCCTCTAATAGATGATCTACATTGAATAGGCACTAAATTACTGTTACACCTTCAATGTATTTTATCCTGAAAACACTTAGCTTCGTATAAATGATATTTCAGCAAAGTGAAATGAGATCTCCACCATTTATCTGTGTTTAGCCAAGCTCGAAGGATATCATCATTTCACTTCTAAATTCCTATAGAAGTTATAGACTCCATATTTATGTTAGCGTTCCCACTCAACTATACTATCATATTCCCAAAATGTACGTATCACCCTGACCCAAAAGTAAGCTTAACTTGTTGGAAATATTTTACCAGGATCTAGATTTACTACCATGTATGTTTCATTAACATCCTAATATGAATTCTAAAACAATGAAATAAACACATATAAAGTTTAGGAAACCTTACATTGGGTGCAGCGGAATATAATGACTCCTTCCGTTCAGATCTCTATCCCTTGATTCCTTTCTGTAGCAGAGCATCACCAAGATCTGAACCTGGATCTCTTTCTCTCCTTCCTTTGATGCTGATTCTCCTTCATGTTGTTTGGAATCTCCTACAATCTTACACACTATGATTGAGATACCACTTGATGTGTGTGGGCACTACTCTATCACTAATGGCTGAAATTATTTAGTGTGAAGAAAGGCTTAGTGTTTCGAATTGAAGAAGAAAGAAGAAGGAAAATGTCTCATCTAGGTTTTTAGCTTTAGAGGCATTAGTTGGATAATGAGACCATAACCTTCCTTTTATACTATTCTTCAATAGGGTTAGGGTTGAATTAAATGGATTAAAAAAGAATAAAATATTGAGCTAAAATACCTCTTTGCCGTATACAATAAGTGGACCAATCTCTATTTATAATTTTGCCACTTTATTTCAACTAGACTTAGTGTGAAGAAAGGCTGAAATTATTTAGTGTGAAGAAAGGCTGAAATTATTTAGTGTGAAGAAAGGCTTAGTGTTTCGAATTGAAGAAGAAAGAAGAAGGAAAAGGTCTCATCTAGGTTTTTAGCTTTAGAGGCATTAGTTGGATAATGAGAGCATAACCTTCTTTTTATACTATTCTTCAATAGGGTTAGGGTTGAATTAAATGGATTAAAAAAGAATAAAATATTGGGCTAAAATACCTCTTGGCCGTATACAATAAGTGGACCAATCTCTATTTACAATTTTGCCACTTTATTTCAACCAATTATTCTTCTTTTCAATAATACCATATTTTTTAATTCAACCTTATAAATGCCAAACTATTTATTTAATAATTAAAATAACTATCAAATAAAATTGTCATTTATAACATTTATTAATTAGACTCCATAAAGTCTCTTAATTAACAAATAAACCCCAAAACACTATTTCTTCACAATCAAGCCATAACATAGTGAAGATTCATAAACTAGACATACTCTAATTTTAGAATTATAATTGATTAATCAAAATCAATTAACTGAGTCTTACAAGCAGTATGGTCTCAACTAGTATGGGGACCATGGGCCTATATTTCCGAGCTTCCAATAAGTCGAACTGAATTTACCAAATAAATTCCCTAACTTATTAATTCCTTGTTGAATCCACACTTAGAACTTGGAATTGCACTCTCAGTCATATAGAACGCTCTATATGTTCCACGATATAGATACGTCATTAGTTATCCATTGTTATAATCTTAATTTTATCAATGACCCTCTAATAGATGATCTACATTGAATAAGCACTAAGTTACCGATACACCTTCAATGTATTTTATTCTTAAAACACTTAGCTCCGTAAAAATGATATTTCAGTGAAGTGAAATGAGATCTCCACCATTTATCTCTGTTTAGCCAAGCTCGAAGGATACCATCGTTTCACTTCTAAATTCCTAGAGAAGTTATAGACTTCATATTTATGTTAGCGCTCCCACTCAATTATACTATCATGTTCCCAAAATGTACGTATCACCCTGACCCACAAGTAGGCTTAACTAACAAATCAAAGAACATGTATAATACTCTTGAGATCGAACCTAAACATATCAGGATTAAGATCATTTGATCTAGGATCAACGGGTGATATTGAATTGAATAGATATTACGGTAAATTTTAACAAATCTAATCAAAGTTCAATATCGGTCCCTTCCAATGTATACTCCATACATCCGATACTGGTAAACTTTGTCAATGCCCTGGAAAGGACATAACACTTATCCAAGGTGTAAGAATACCTATCGCTGATTATCATGTCAGTGTAAATCCAGTGAACAGACAAATTAGGGAATAAACTTTCGAACATATAATTAAGATTATATTCCACTGTGCTGACAACACTATAATCATTAACAAATTCATATGTTCTGGACTTAAATAGAATTCATACATTATATATATAATCATGAAATAAATCATGTGAACCATGCAACATAAAATGTTCTTTATGATCTTTATTAATAAGTAAATCTGATTATATTGAAATGAGTTTTATTTAGGGCATAAAACCCAACATAACTAACAAATCAAAGAACATGTATAATACTCTTGAGATCGAACCTAACCATATCAGGATTAAGATCATTTGATCTAGGATCAACGTGTGAAATTGAATTGAATAGATATTACGGTAAATTTTAATATATCTAATCAAAGTTCAAATCGGTCCCTTCTGATGTATACTCCATACATCCGATACTGGTAAACTTTGCCAATGTCCTGGAAAGGACATAACACTTATCCAAGGTGTAAGAATACCTATCGCTGATTATACCATGCCATTCTAAATCCAGCGTTCTGACAAATCAGGGAATAAACTTTCGAACATATAATTAAGATTATATTCCACTGCACTGACAACACTATAATCTTTAACAAATTAATATGTTCTGGACTTAAATAGAATTCATACATTATATATATAATCATAAAATAAATCATGTGAACCATGCAACATAAAATGTTATTTCTGATCTTTATTAATAAGTAAATCTGATTATATTGAAATGGGTTTTATTTAGGGCACAAAACCCAACAAACTCTCACTTGCACTAATATAAAACAAAATGTGCATTTCCAATAATCTCAACACCTTGATATACAAATCAAGTGTAGTAGTAAACTCCTCGTAATAGGATCTGACAAGTTGAATTAACCACAACCTTCTCTCCACCATTACTCTTCCTTAATCACAAAATCCTTTATAATGTGAAATTCCTCTCTCTATATGTCTACTCTCTTGGGATACTGGATTCTATACTTTTGGCAACTACTTTTGGTTAATCAAGAAATAACATTAGTAGTTAAGACAAGTTGGAACAGTGCCACAAATGTATAGAACTTTCCTTAGAGTGAATAAATACCTTTCCTGCAACTTTAACATTCAGTCTCTCTCTGGTAGACTAAGAGACTTCAGATAGGTTTTTACACTTCGCCAAAATCACTACTCCACCCCCAGAGTAATCACCATCTTATCAGCAGACTTTCTAGCACAAAGGCAAGTCTCGAAGTCTGATGTGGTGTAGTCTAAGAGTTTTAAACACACCCTTATCGACTAACATATAGTTCCTCTTCTTAATCTTAAGATTTACTTGAGTGTTTTCCAATGTTCCTCTCCTGGATTAATCTGATACCTACTCATTACTCCCACTCAACAGCAGGTGTCTAGTCTAAGGCATAGTAAAGCCTTTCTGAGACCTCTCACTGTTGATTTAAGAAATTCTTTCATGGCTTTATCTTTTCTGGAATAGTTGAGACTTTTCCTTAGATAAATAAAATCTGTGTTTAGAAGTTGGGAAGCTTCTATAGATTGCCATTAAAAAAGAAAATGCTTCAGCATCTTACTAAAGTAAGTTGCTTGCATTAGAGTAAGTAATTACCAGGTATACCATAAGCCATAGGTTTAGATAAACTCAAACCTATAATACTAGGAATAGGAAGTTTTGTTAAGTCCATTGAATAGACTTATTAACGAAAATTTCCTTTTATGTCCTTGTAATAGAAAACTTTAGGTTACTCCATGTGAATGGATCTAACCATAGTTCTATTGGCTTTTCTTCTTAGTTTCTTATCTTGACAATCCATTACTTGTTTAAACTCACAATGGATTTTAATCACTAGTGTCTTCCAAATCATAAGAAGGTGAGTTCCTAGAAACTCTCCCAATACGACAAGGTACCGTGAACTATGTCTAAGAAAACTAAATGGTATTAACCTCTTCGGTTGTGTCGAGACAACAGAGGCAGTGGGATCATATTGTATCAAATAAGATGATAGAACACTTATGGAATCAAAAAAAATATCTCCTTTATTTGTTACTTTGTTTTTCAGACTTAGTCATTTTCTTAGAAAAGTAGTATTTGTTTAAGCAAACACTTTCTTATTTATTGACTATGGGTTGTTCCACCCCTAATCACTTAGAATAGCTAACAAACATGCAAACCATGGTTAACAGTTCTAGCTTTTCTTAAGATTTCGATTAGGTCATCCATGAATCTAGTAATGATTTACATTAAGTATACAACCATTGCATCATTCTAAAATTGTATTACCATAGAAGGACTTAGGCAATGATTAGTAACTAATTATCAATATGCAACTCGAATTTCTGGGGAGGTAAGTTTGGATATAATTCAAAAATCAACTTAATGATATTTGAACTGTATATCTACTAACTATTTCTCCACCCCTATCAGTTCGCAAGATCTTTAACCACTTACCTTAATGGTTTTTCACCATTTTTAGAAATTCATGAAATTTTTCAAACATTTCAAATTTCTTGTATAAGGTAAAATCTAGAGTGATCGTTTTAAGAATACAACGAAAACTCATATCCACCCCTGAATGTACATCCATCTGCGAATGAGATGAACTTAATTTCAGTGGATATAGGCATATTAACTCTTTGCAGATAATGGTCTTGTCCAAATCACTATGAACAAGATACAAATGTCATAGATTTATAAAATATGGTTGTGTCTTTTGATGACTTGATTTAGTTACATCAAAGAGTTCTTAGAATAGTGCAAGTGGATCCTGGTCACAGAATACTAAACTCACATTCCATGTTAACATACAGTTTGAATCCATTGATAGAAGATGGTTAACACTTGTGAAAGTGTAACTGTATAATGAGTAATTCTTTCTTGGACCACCACTACTAATTTTAACTCTAAGTCTTATTTGCCCATACAAGTAGGAGATTTCTAAGATTGAGGATTTATATCATTTTGGGATAGAATTTCAGGAATATAATCATATGCTTCATTTAATTTCTTAAGAGAAAATATAGAATGACATGAAATGATTTATAGACCATTCATCCAATGATATGTTATTGAACTAATTCGAAATGAATAAGCTAAGAGGAATTAGGATAATTTCGTATTTAAATAAGAATCCAACGATGCTCCGATTAGCGAGAGTCAAAGTAATCTTATTTATACAATCTTCTTATTTCATATTGTAAATACTAGTCTAAGGTGTCATCAATTGATGAACAGCTAGATGTTGCATTTACAATATTTATCATTCAAGATCTAACACTATTATGTTTGTCTAATGGTGACAATCCATTAGGGATTTATCCCATTAGAAAAACAAACCAAGTTAGACCAACAATGAAGATTCGAAATTAAACTACAATTTAATAACAGAAAATAACATGGTTCAATATAAATTCATACACAATTCATAAATTATTAATCACATAGCAAGTAGGAATGACAAGTGAAAATACTAAAACATACAATCCTAAATAATTTCCAAGGTCTTCAACAAACTCATATCAGTGTCCCGTTTAGGCGAGAGTCAGTGATACCATCCATTGAATAGAGTTGTCAGCTCATCTAAAATGATAAACATTCTAGCAACCTTTTATTCGATCAAGATTGGAATCCAGCGTTGTCCCGTTTAGGCGAGAGTCAAGGCTATTCTATCTTATGAGCTTCCACCATTGTTTCATACTTTTGTAAGTTAAATACAGTCCCCACCATTAGGGTGATCAATACTATATAAAACACATACAAATAATATTATCTTTCGAGATTCTATGGCGTTAAATTACTAATGAACGTTCCTCCATTAGGGAGGATTACTCACTAAAACAAGAACTATGTAGAACCAACAATGGAGATCGAATTTCCTAATAATAAAGCTCATTATTTAAAGTGTATTTTCTTGTAATATTTATTTTAAATATATATTTATTTAATTAAAATTTCCAATTTAGAATGAAAAATTCTAAATATAAATTTTAATTTAATATTTATAAATTATACTTAGATGGATATAAAAATAACATGAATTATTTCCATCTTAGTAGTAATTTCAAATAAATATTTAGAAATATATTCAATTTAAGTTGTTTCAAAATTAATTTTCTATAAATATATATTGCATTTGGAAAATTGAAGTATATAAAAATACTCTTTTCGAAAATGCTTGTTAAAATGAAATAAAAATAAATCCTGAAAAAAAAATTATTCTAATTTTATATTGGCCCAAAATTAATTAATAAAATTAATTTACAACAAAAATGTAAATTTCCTATTTAATTAAATATTTAAGAAAAATTTCAAATATTTAAGTATCATGATGAATAATCAACTTAAATATTAATTTTCTATTTAATTAAATATCACTAGAAAAATACTTCAAGCAAAACAGATAATATCTATCTAGACTTTCATTGACTAATTAATTATTTTTCTAATTATAATATATTTTAGTTCATTTATTTTAATTAATCATTAAATGAAAAAAATCATTGATTTAAGTTGGTCCAAAATTAAAATAAATAATTTTCAACTTTAATCTATTTTTCAAATAAAATTCAAAATTTTTGCATTTAAGAAATGCAATTTCAAAATTGTGAGAAAAAGATTAATAAAATAAAATAAAATATATTTTGAAAATTATTCAAATTTAAGTTATTCTGAAATAAGATTCCAAACTTAAAATAATTTTCAATTTTTTAATTAAATAACATGAAAATAATAATATATAAGTATCATGATGAAAATCAACTTAGATATTTAAATTTTCAATTTAATTAAATGTATTAAATTCAAGGAATAAATAATTAAGTATAGAGGAGACTTAATTATTAATTCTAGTTTAATACTAGGAAAAATATTCTTAACTTAGATTGTACCAAAATTAATTATTAAACTATTAATTTCACAATCAATGACATTTTCCTATTTAATATTAGAAATAATAACTAGTATAGAAATAACTATCTAGAATATATATCATTAACTAAGTGTTTTTCTAAAATTAACTTTAAAATATTAAAATAAAAAATAAATTTCATATATTTTAAAAGTTAATTATGTTGCTAATTCAATTTTAATTAGGTTAGACTAATATAATTAACCTAATACAATTATTTAAATAAGACAAATGGGCCTTCACAATTGGGGTAGTTCATGTGAGGGGGAGTTGGGTTTAGTATGTCGTACCCACTTCTATTGGCCCCCAACTCTCACACAAGGCCCAAAAGAGAGGAATTTAACCTTTAAATAAACAATTGTTATTCATTGAATAAGCCCAAATCTAATTGGGCCTAAATAAAATTACTTATGTCAAATTTTATTTTAGCAACCTAGTCCATTTACTTAGTAAAATTTAAATGGGCTTCTTATATGCATCTAAGCCCAATAGCAAACATATAGGCTCACACAGGTCAAATGATTTGGATGGGCCCTATCATGTTACTAGGTTTACACAGATGAAAGAAGTACAAAATTTACCTGTTACAAATTATTCATAAGATCTATTGACAATTGGACTATGATTAAAATCAGATCATTGGATCTGTCAACAAGTTAATCATAGCAATTTAGATCAAATAAATAATAGGTTTGTTAAAAAAAAAAATTTGAATAAACAATATAAATAAATAAACAAACATTGTCTATGTAACAGATGTGAAATAAGATATTAATATAATTAAATTATTATTCTTAAACTAACCAACTAAATTTTTTAAGAATTTAGGGTTATTAATAACAATCTTTAAAAATCTCAAAAAAAAAAGAAACTAATTTTAAAATATCTAAGTTTATTTGAATTAATTTTATCAAATTAAATTAAATATCAAATAAGATCAATGATTTGAAAGAAAGAATCTTCAATATCACTTTCAGATCTTATAAGTTAATAAAAATAAAAATAATTAAATAAACCAATTTTAAAATATGTTTGGTTAGATAGTTATTATTTTAGGAATAAAATAATAAATAATAATTACTATAATTATATGTCAAAATATCTCAAATTAAGCATTATTCAAATATCTACAAAAATATCTAAGTTATTTAAATATTTAAAATGTAATTCATAAATTTCCAATAAGAAAAAAAATGATATATATAGAAAAATATCATTTTTAAACTTATAATTTATAAATAATTAAATATTTAACAAAATAACAAACTTTTGAATTTGAAAATATTATGGTAAATGTATCTATAAAAATATTTATGTTAATTTCAAAATTATTTAATTTGTCATATAAGATAATTTTAATATAATATTTTAAATAAAAAGACAAAGTTATCTTTTAATTTAAAATATGTTAAATATCAAAATATCTAATCTTATAATTAAATAATATATAAATATTAAAGAAGTTAACAAATTTTAAATCTTACCATAATTGGAAATATTTAAAAATGGAAATATTTCAAATTGGAAAAATTTAAAAATTAGAAAAATCGAATTTTGGGAAACAATCACATAAAAAATCGGATTTTTAGGGAAAAACCCAAAAAAATCGCAATTTGGGGCTGGCTGCCCAGGAGGCTGCACGTGCAGCCCAGGAAGGCTGCACGCAGCCTCGGGCGCGTGCGGAGCAAGGAGATTGCAGGGGGGATGAGCGGGTGAGCTTGGCGCTGGCAGGGTGCACACGAGCGTGTCACGCGCGCGGATAGGGGGCTTGTCCGAGGGTCTAGTGTGCATGAGCACCACCCTCGACACCATTGAA
Source organism: Cannabis sativa (assembly GCF_029168945.1). Classification (NCBI taxonomy): domain Eukaryota; kingdom Viridiplantae; phylum Streptophyta; class Magnoliopsida; order Rosales; family Cannabaceae; genus Cannabis; species Cannabis sativa. The sequence goes on from NC_083608.1 coordinate 20,808,854, forward strand.
CCCCGATTTTTCCAAAATTCATAACTCTTTCAATTTTTATCGGAATTAAGTTCTGTAAAAACCAAAATTGCTTAATTTTTCACAAGGAATCCAAATAAAATATTTTCAAAAATAGAAAAAAAATATTTTTAATGGAAAAATTTCGTACAACACATACATTCATCACATAAGCACATAAACCAACATGAAACCATCCAAATCAACACAAAACATCGTTTTAATTCATATTTCATGAAAGTAAATCATTACCATGGCTCTGGTGCCAGTTGTTAGAAATATTTTACCAGGATCTAGATTTACTACCAAGTATGTTTTATTAACATCCCAATATGAATTCTAAAACAATGAAATAAACACATATAAAGTTTAGGAAACCTTACATTGGGTGCAGTGGAATATAATGACTCCTTCCATTTAGATCTCTAGCCCTTGATTCCTTTCTGTAGCAGAGCACAATCAAGATCTGAACCTGGATCTTTTTCTCTCCTTCCTTTGATGCTAATTCTCCTTCTTGTTGTTTGGATTCTTCTACAGTCTTACACACTATGATTGAGATACCACTTGATGTGTGTGGGCACTACTCATTCACTCAAGGATTTCGAAATTGAAGAGAGGAAAAGAGAGAGAGGGTGGCGCATGGCTTTTTCTGAAAGGAACAATATGCAAAGTCATGAGTTTCCTGAAGCCAACACTTTCTATTTATAGAATGCCATCTAGGTTTAGGTTAGCATTGTATGGCATTAAAATAATAGAAAAATAAAATGGTAAAAGCTTGCATAGTGGCCGGCCCATATAAGGAAATTGGGCCTCACTTTGCAACTTTCCCATTTTGTTATTTTTCATTCCCATTTTCTCAAAAATGCCAATTTTCCAATTTAACCATTTAAATGCCAATTCTAATTATTTAATAACTTAAAAATAATTATTAAATAATATTGTCATTTAATATATTTATTAATTAGACATAAAAAATCTCTTAATTAATAAATAAACCTAGAATCTCTTTTCTTTACAATTTCGCCATTGCTCAGTGAAAATTCATAGAGTAGACATAGTCTAACTTTAGAATTATAATTGATTAATCAAAATCAATTAACTGAGTCTTACAAGCAGTATGGTCTCAACTAGTATGGGGACCATGGGCCTATATTTCCGAGCTTCTAATAAGTCGAACCGAATTTACCAAGTACATTCCCTAACTTATTAATTTCTTATTGAATCCACACTTAGAACTTGGAATTGTACTCTCAGTCATATAGAACGCTCTATATGTTCCACGATATAGATACGTCATTAGTTATCCATTGTTATAATCCTAATTTGATCAACGACCCTCTAATAGATGATCTACATTGAATAGGCACTAAATTACCGTTACACCTTCAATGTATTTTATCCTTAAAACACTTAGCTCCGTATAAATGATATTTCAACGAAGTGAAATGAGATCTCCATTTATCTCTATTTATCAAAGCTCGAAGGATATCATCGTTTCACTTCTAAATTCCTATAGAAGTTATAGACTCCATATTTATGTTAGCGCTCCCACTCAATTATACTATCATGTTCCCAAAATGTATGTATCACCCTGACCCAAAAGTAGGCTTAACTAACAAATCAAAAAACATGTATAATACTCTTGAGATCGAACCTAACCATATCAGGATTAAGATCATTTGATTTAGAATCAACAGGTGATATTGAATTGAATAGATATTACGGTAAATTTTAATATATCTAATCAAAGTTCAATATCGGTCCCTTTCGATGTATACTCCATACATTCGATACTGGTAAACTTTGCCAATGTCCTGGAAAGGACATAACACTTATCCAAGGTGTAAGAATACCTATCGCTGATTATAACATGCCAGTCTAAATCCAATGTTCTGAAAAATCAGGCAATAAACTTTCGAACATATAATTAAGATTATATTCCATTGTGCTGACAACACTATAATCTTTGACAAATTCATATGTTCTGGACTTAAATAGAATTCATACATTATATATATAATCATGAAATAAATCATGTGAACCATGCAACATAAAATGTTATTTCTGATCTTTATTAATAAGTAAATTTGATTATATTGAAATAGGTTTTATTTAGGGCACAAAACCCAACAGTTTTGCCATACCTTGTAAGGAGGCCTTGTTATGCTATTGGCAAGACTGTATTCCATATGTACTCTGTCTTGGCTTACGTGGACATGCCATGTCAGGTGAAAAAAATTTGGGATAACATTTTCCCCCCAAGTCCTTGTTTGAACATCTGGTCAGATAAGGACTTTCTAGCTATCGTCTTCTTTGTAGTAGTCTCTGTCGAGAAGCCTTGTCTAGCCAAGTGTTGGCTTTCTGCATGGCATACTTTTAGATCTTTGATCTTCTCTCTCTATATACGTCTCATCTTTTCTTCTTTTATATCTCTTATTTGTACCTGCCATTGATAAGTTTTGAGCTTTTTAATAAGCTTTTAGAAACTTTTTGATTCTCATGTTAGATTGTAATCTTTTTGGTATTTTGATTCACATGACCGTTTTAGAATGTATAATGTGTGACTTCTTGATCGAAAAGATTCAATTTTGGCTTTTATTGTGATTCTTGACTCTTTGAGTCATAAAAAACATGAGGCACATATTTGAGTTTTGTAAAAAAAAAACATACATTTAGATTCGAAACTAACCTTGGTCGGCCTTGGAGGTCTTGCTTGAGACCTACATGGTCCTATGACTTAATCATGGAAGTTGCCCAGTTTTAAGGTTTCACCCTATAAAGCTAGTCGGTTCATGCCTGGGTTTGGCGACCTTGGCTGGTTCTTGGGTGAGTCATGTGACCCTGGCCGACTCTCTCAAGGCTTAGGGACCCTGTCTGGCTTGGGCCTATGTTCCAAGCGAGTGGCCAGCTTTCTGTCCTCTTTTGACTTCGATAAGAATCCTCTCATGGCCCTGTAGGAATATACAACCTTAGTCACATACGTGATTTCCTTCGAAACAATATATGAAACTTAATGGTGAGTCTATTATAGTCGAATATTTAACTTAAGACTCAATATTTGTTCAAGTTGTTACACTTGAGACCTGTACTTCGCTGATACCCAGCCTTGTACAATGACATTGTCTGGCAAGTACCCTTGGATACGGGTTGCCTAGAGATTGTGATTTTTCTGTTTTCTGAAGGGATGTGTGTTAACCAATAAATTCTGTTATTGGTTATATGCGGAAGTTAGTTATCTGTCAGGGATTAGCTAGTTGGTTTTCTGTTATTTTCTGTTACTAATTCCTTTGTACTTCAGCATCTATAAATAAAGGAAAGGCTCCTTTAGTGAGTCAAGATTACATTGTCAATTTTCTCTGCTTCATTGTTTTGCTTTTGCTCTGTTCCTGGTGTTTACCACTTCTGGTTTTTACTATTCTACATGGTATCATATTATTGCCAATGGAGTCGTCTATACACACCTCCACCTTCGATCCTGCTGGTCTAAATGGCCGAAATTCTGCTGCGTCTCAAGGTTCTTACCCTACGGGTTGGAATCCATTTTCTAGTTCTCTTACCTCCTCCCTCACCCTCAAGCTCGATCGTCAAAACTTTCTAGCTTGGAAATCACAGGTGGTTCCTACTGTGATTGGTCATGAACTTGATGACATCTTGTTCAGCAATGTTTCCCCTCCATCGAATCTTGTTACTGGTGCTCCGAATCCAGCTTTTGCTTAATAGAAAAAGAGGGATCAATTACTACTTTCTTGGCTTCGTTCTTCTATGATAAAGGGGGTTCTTGCTTCTGTTGTAAATCACAATACATCGTTTGCTGTTTGGCGTGCGTTAGAGCAAAAGTTCCAATCTCAATCCGGTTAGATTTGTATATTTTTGTTTGTAAGCCTCGGTTTAATGTAACCAACACTAGTAGAAAAATAATTTCTAACTGACGTCCCTATTCAATACGGTCAGTTCCTAGCCGACATATATGATGTGAGAGTATGTATATATATATATCAATGGAATAAACGTTGATTTTCTAAACATATGCAGTTGGTTTAAATGTCGTGTTAGAACTGACCCTAATTTCCTTTACCATAGTAGTGCCCTCATCAATGGATTAGAAGTAGTAGTATGTTGGTAAGGAGAAGTTTATTGTTGGTGAAGGTAATAAGCTCTCCATTTCTTATCTTGGTAATGGAAGCCTACTTAATGAAACTTGACATCCCTTGTTATTGAATGAAATGTTGCTTGTTCATAAGATTACTAAGAATTTACTTATTGTTTTTAAACTTAACAGAATAACAATGTGCTAATAGCATTTTACTCTGACTATTGTGCTGTAAAGGAGAAGGATACAAGGAAAGTTCTTCTTCAAGGGATGTTTAAGAAAGGGCTCTATAAACTCAAAGCTCCACACACCAAGTTGGCCTTTCATTCTCACAATCAAACAAAGTCAGATAGATCTCCATTTGGTGTTACTGTGAAGTCCAAATCTCATGTAAATCAATCCAAAATTGATAGTTTTTCTATTTCAAAAGTTATGTTTGCCATACGAGATTAGGCCATTCAAATTTTCTTAATCGTGTTTTCATGTTAAATTGTTAAATAATGAAGCAAATTATCTACGTGATACTTACCAATATGGTAAATCATACCCATTGCCCTTAAATCTTCTACAAACAAAGCAGAACATATTTTAGATCTTGTGTATAGTGTCTTATGTATTGAAATTATTTTATTAAGATCTTATTTTATGGATTTTTTTTAAATAAAGTAAATAAATATGGAAAAAATGGTATAAGGCAACTAGTTATCCTAAACTCATATTTTCATACTTTTTAACATTTTCTTTTATTAGTTTTTCCCTAAAATAATTTTTTTGAAAAAGAAAATCATATTTTTGCAAACTTTACCCAAAAAAACATAAAAATGAAAATCAAAAGAAAAAGGTGTTATACGAAGCCCGGTCTAATTAGTCTATGTTGGGCTTTCAAATATTAGAAATGGGCCATGATGGTACGGTCCGAATTTTGAACCGGAACTAATGGGCCGGGCCGGACAGCTTATATTTACTGAAAACCCAATTGGCCTCGTCGTGGTCGTGTGATAGGGAATCAGACACAGTACACCAGTTGGCGACTGCGAGCGGGAGGAAGAATGGGGACGAGAGAGGTCTACGAGGAGAAGCTCAGAAGAGGAAATCTCCATCACGATCCCACCATTAATCCAGGTCTTGGTGCTCCTCGTTGCCCCCGATGTCTATCCACGCTGGTTCCTAGCCCTGTGAGAATCAAATTAATAGTTTTCTTTCTAATGCACTTGAATTCATCGATGAATTGCTATTTCAATGTGGAGGGTTTTGTTTATTGAATTTTCTGAATTTCGTTTGGGTATTGTTGTTATTGACCTGTTCAGGATAAAGGTGAGTGGGCCATTACTTCTGTTCTACACGATGCCACTGCTGTGGTGAGTCTCAATTTTTGTTTTTTCTAATTTATTTTTCAATTACTTGTTTGATTATAATTCGTTAGAGTAGGAACTTTCAATTTTTTCAAGGTAACATTTAATGGAGATTGTCTTTTTTTAGCGTGTTGAATTACAAGCTAGAACATGTACTTCGTTGGTCTTTAGTTCTTAGTCGTTACTGTGTTCATTAGTTCTAGGTGCTACTCTTAGGTAAGATGTTATTGATTTAAGATAGTTGTAAAATATTTCCGAAAATAGGACTAAAAATAATTGCAAATATGTAGAAAACAATTCCCAATTAAAAAGCTAGGTCACCTTGCAATCCACATAAAGTTCTTTAAATCCAGAATGAGTTTCATTCTGTGACAGGCTGCCAATATGTAGACAGTAACACTAATAAAGTCTAAAGATGGACCAACTTCAGTGATGTTGTTATTGGCTGTCAAACCTAAATAATTGCTGTAAATTGGGTCTCTTTGTGGAGTGAATCCCCATGTAAAAAGCTATGTTGACTGTATCAAGCGAGCACTAAATAGTTTATTGTATATTATTTGAAATAGGCTGGTTCAGGCATTGGCGGTATGCTTGGTGCAATCCATGGAATTAACACAGGTATTCTTAGTGTTCTTTAGTCTTCAAAAAGTATGTGTTTATTAGTAGAATTGCTAACTTGTCATGATTGCAGGGATTCCATACCTGCAGAATCGTGTGAAGGGACCAAAGTGGCTTCCTTTCTTAGTTGGGGTACCTTCAAGCTTTATCTCTTTGTCAATTTTTTATTTGAATTTGCGCTGCAATTTTTTTCCCTATAGTGTCTACTGTCTAGTCTATTATCTGGTTTTATTTAATTTTCTTGTTTGATGTTTAGCTACCTCCACTGCTAATGTTCTCGGGTGCAAGTGCTGCATTTGGAGGTATGCCCTTCTCTCTCTCTCTCTCTCTGCTGATTCACTGCTTTATATGGGTCTACACTAATATCAATAGTATATCATGTTGCTAGGTATTTTGTATTTATATGCGTTAAATATAGATTTGACATGTGTAGGGACATCTGACATATTTTATAGAGTAGTTATGTTGACTTCCATCTGACAAGGGTTGGTGTTCAACAGGCTTTTTTGCCTTGTAGAATCGATAATTTTCTTCCTTCATCAATGGCTTGATTTGCAATTATTTACTCTACCTCTCTAGGTGAAGCTGTGGCTGAACAAATGCCGCACATTATTATCATGTGCTCGAGTGTGTTCTTTTCCTTTTTTTTGGTTTCTATCTGATCTGTGAAAAAGCTTCGTAGATGTCCATATTGGTTGTGTGTAGGTTGTACACATTGATTTGCTTCACATAATTTTGCTGAGTAATATGTTTACTTGTAGGTTATGCTCTTCCTAGTTTTGCTCAACTCACTGTTACTTCCTACTATGCTGCCTCAAGTGCCTCACATTATGGGATTTCACTGCTTACACGATATGTTGAAGAGTTCCATACTTCTCGTGGTCAGCAAGAAAGTCGCTGATAATTTCTTGTACATGGACATATTATATAGGACCTACACTGCACTTTAACTTCCATTTTTGTAAGTAGTATTACATATGAGCAATATTTCAGACAATTCTAAATGGTTTTTTGTTTTGTTTTTTTAAATATATAAATTGAAATTAACTATTTAGATGACTGTTTGAATAGTCGGCGAAGTGAAAGGTCAATGACCATATTTATACTTTTTTTTGTCAAATGTTTTCATTGAAAAACAAAAAAAAAATGGGTAGATGTGAGTGTACCTTTTAATAGAGGGCCTCATGTCATCACTATTCACTGCTGTCATTTGAATAAGTTGTGCTTTAGTAATGGCACAATTTACTTGACAAGAAAAATAAAGGGGACAATAAATTAAAAAAAACAGAATATGAAATGGACAGTTCATGAAGACAAGCAAATGAGGTCAACTTCATTGGTGTTCACAATTTTTAAGCTTATATTAAATCACAAGTTATATTTAATAGCTCGTCAAGTAACTTAATGTATGTGTCTTTTTCTACTTTCTTGCTTTTCTCAAGTTCCTCTGATATATATGAGTATTCATCACCAAGCACTTGCAAATTTTGATTGAATATTTGATTTGATTACGTGGTAATATTATGTTAGATATATTGCTTAAAGAAAGTTGTCACGCCACCCAAAGTCACTCAGCTTTCACATACTTTATTCTCTCCCTCTTTTGTTATGAACATTGAAAGTTCCAACTTCATAGTAACACACAGTCCACATGAATCCATGCTCTGTTATTATTTTAGGGAAGGCCTGCAACTCAGCTAAAGTTGTTCAGTCATCTCTAGCATACTATTGTACTTTGCATGATTTGTCACTCAATTTCGAGTACAAGACAAGGCACTTGGAGATACAAACAATATAATAAAATAAATCACTTTGTAGAGTGTAGATATGTGAAACCTGATTTGTTTGTGGATTCAGATGAGTGACTATCTTTACTTGCTTTATGCTTTCTTAATTTCTCTCTCTTTTGCTCAGCAGTGGATGCAGAATTATGTATCTTTTGTTTTGCAGAATTAATGTTTAAATTTTATTTGATATACTCAACTGTTGTATAAACAAGTTATACAAGACAATGTTGAAACATATTGTTATAGGATATGAGAGAATTGTAAATGATTTATGTATAGGAGAGTAATAGAGACTACTGATGCATCTAAGTCATTAGTATAAAGTAGTACTAATAAGAAGTAATGAATAAGAGATTGATTGAGAGAGAGGATAGGCAGCCAAACAGAACCTACAGATCCGACCACATGGTCTATAACATCTGTTTAGCATTTATTACAAAATGCTAAGCTACTCCATACCATACCATACCAGGCCACCACTACGTACCACCTCCACTAGTCTTATATGGAAACAATAATAATAATATAACTATATAAAATGAAAAATCCAAAGTCACTCATTGTATTCTCTTATTTTTACTAAGTAACAGAAGTGTAATAATAATAATAATAATAATATATAATAGTAATATTATGGTGTGGGCCGATGTTTCATAAATTCCGCTGCCTCGTATTTCTCTTTGTGTTAATAAGCCATGTCTGTTGTCACAACTCACTACTGGGATGGATGAGAATGTGGTCCTCACCTCAACTCTCTCTCATGGGTTTTTTACTCTCTTTTTCTTCACTATCATTCCTTTTATCATATCTTCCTTCTCCTCCTCTTAGATTTTGCATTTACTTGTGGACCATCTTTATAGTTGGCTGACCTTAATTCACTCTTTCATACTAATAACGTCTATCAATGGGAGGAATGCATTGTTATTTTGCTTAATTAATGTTTAAAGTTAAAAATGTAATTTAATTAAATTGTCTGATCTTACTTTTTTTTTTTTTTGAAAAAATTGTCTCTTACTTTTAAACGTTCATGTAAGAATATATATATTATTGTGTAAATTTAACCTGAAACAAAAACAAACATATATGTATATATTTATAAAATTCGATATAAAAGCACCTCAGGGGGTCCAAGACATTATAAAACGATTAGTGTAAATCAATATATTATGCATCATATATTTAAGGCATTGCTATTGCTATTAAGCACTAGTAATCTTCATAAATACTTATTTTTTTTAAGTGATATTTAATAATAGTTATAAAATGTAATAATGTGAGACTGATCTATTATATATTGTACCAATATTAATAAGACATATTTGTACCGTGAGTTTCTAAACTATATAAATTTTGACAATTCTTAAACTTTATTGTTTGACAAATTAGTTCTCAAACTATATACGTTTTGACAAGTTTATCCTCAAATTTTATTTTTAATAAATTGGTCCACAAACTTTTATTTTATATATTAGCAACGTTAATTCCTCACTCTTAGATATTAATATTTTTATTAGTTTTTATTTATTTTGCTTACTTTAAATTTTTTTTTTTTGTGTTAAATTTAAATAATTTATTTTTTAAAAAATTTTAATAATAATTATATTAATATATTTATTTATCTATTTTTAATTTTTAAGTATTCATATAATATTTAATTATTTTACTAAAATATTTATTTTAAAATATGCTCTATTCATATATATTATTAATAAGAAAAAAAGACATAAACATTGGCCAACCCATATAAGAAATTTTAGTCCCCTCACATTTTTATATTTTAGAATTTATAATATATTTTATTATTGATTTATGAATATGTAGTATTATAATTTTTATTAATTTTTAATTGTATATATATTTATTAATTATTTAAATTTTATGTCAATGCTAGTAAAATTTCATTAGTTCGCTATTGAGTAGGTATAAGTTAAAAATATAATTTATAATATAATTTAAAGTTTATAAAAAATATTATTATTTTAATCACAAAATAATATATCACTAGATATAATTAAATAGATTTCTTATTAATTTCTTTTATAAATTTAAGAAATGATCATCCTCTAATCAGGAAAGTAATAAAAAACTTTTATTAACTTATATATAGTAGTTTTTTTTTCATTGTGCAACACGAATATTCGCTTGAAGTACAAAAGAATTATTTAATGGCAGAAATATTTCATGTGAGTGTTATTCATAAAAATATAAATTGTTAGTTCACATGTTTATATAGTTTTAATGTTCAAATTTAATTAAAAAAAATATAAAATAAATAAAATTATATATTTTTCTTCTTATTTCACTCGATTTGTTTTTTCTTCTTATTTTAGTATATTTAAAAAAAAAACATGTCTATATTTTTTTCTTTTTATTTTAACATATTTAAAAAAAAAATTATATTTTTTTAATTTAATAATGTATATTAATATAAAAATATTAAAAATTAATATAAAACTAAATAAATAAATAAAATACCAATGAGTGAGGACTTTATGTTTCAGAGAATATAAAACTTTTGGAACTAATTTACCAAAAATAAAATTTCAGGACTAACTTGCCAAAATTCAAATAGTTTGAAGACCAATTTGTCACAAAATAAAATTTAGTAACTAACTTGCCAAAACTTATATAATTTAAGAACTTAGGGTACAAATAAACCTATTAATAATAACAATGTTAGATGATAGTACCCTTGCGCAATTCGTTAGAATATTGCACTGTTCCTTCCGGAAATTTAATTTTATAAGTTCTACTTTTTACCTAAAATAATTGAATTGGAATAAAAATGGTCCTAACTCCTACGTTATGAAAGGTCCAAAAACATTAATTATACTCTTAAATTTAATTTTTGAAATTAATAATTCATTTTGACTAACATAAACAAATTTTTACCTGCCTTATATATATTTATATGAATATTATTACCTTCTATGGTAACATTATCATTACACAAATCACATTATAGTGTATAAGATCACCATACCATATTTTGTATTTATTATTCTAATAAATGTTTGCCTCGTTTTTATAACTCAAAGACATATTAGGTAGTGTTTTTTTTTTCACTGTTAATTAGTCCGGTATGTATAGAAATAATGTTTTCATTTATAATCTGATTTTGAATAATGTTATCTGGTTCATTAATTGTCCTTTTTTTCTTTTTAAATATTATTAGATAGGTACTTTTCGTCTATTTTTACATGGAGTCTAAGTTAACGACTTTTTTTTAATGTTCTATTCTGGTACAAAAAAAAGTATAAAAATAAATTAATATGTAAAGTTAGTTAAATGTTAGTTAATATCTCAAAAGGATGAAATTTTTCTTAGTATGCTAGCTGATTTTGATAAAGAAAACCATATTAAAAAAAAATAATTAAGAAAGAACTATTGTCTCACTAAAAATTAACTATGTAACATTTTTATTAATATCGGGTATATATATTAATTAGCTTTTTTGTTCTTAAGAACTATATAAGTAATGTATATATATGTGTGGTAATTTAATTGGATAATTTCTTAATTAGTTAATTATTCATGTATACATTGGTACACATAATATGCAGCATATTATCATGATTCTTGACAGAGAATATTATTGTAATAACCGGAGAAGGAACACTTGCATAAGCTTATATATATATATAAATATCAAAATAGTACTATATTGGCTCATCATATTATATATATGAGTGTTACATAGTTTGGAAATATTAATTATTTGTCGTATGTATATGTCTATATACATATTTATATTATGAAGCACGTACTATAGTACCTTCTGCAAAATAAAACTTCAATGAATGCAAGTTATTAAATTTCTTTACAGTAATTTAGATTTACAATAATTGATATAATCACTTCACGTTCGGTGACAAAATAAAGTTGGCCATATAAAGTTTTTTAATTGTTTTCTTTGAGATATATTTAGTTTTAGTTAATATTATATATATATATATATGCAGGTCAAAATGCTTTTATATATAGAAGATTAATTGAAAGCTATACAATTGTCTTGAGAATTTATCGATATAAGATGTTCATACATCTCCATTATTAGTAGAAATTGGAAATATTATATTAAATCTTACATATTTAAATTAAAATCAATAAATATGTAGGACCATTCTAATACTAATTACACTAATTAATATTGGCAATAATATATCATATTTATTATGAATTAATAAAAGTATATATTTATTTGGAGCTGATTAAGTGATCTAATTAATGATTGATTAACCTTAATATATTAATTAAGACAATATGCACTTTTAATTGAAGATTATATAAAGGCTAGAGAAAGCTCAAATCCCAAGAGCTCAGTAGGAAATTGAGTGATCACAAATTGGCATGCATATAGTACTATATATTATTATATAAGTAAGATTTTTTTGTAGTGAGTGTACGTTTTATTATGAATTGGGTAGTTTATTAAAGGGGTCTTTAATTATTAAGTAGCTTCCATTATCAAAGCTATTGACCAGTGAATTCAGTGCAGCCCGGCCCACAAGAGACTTATATATAATTATATATTTGATCATCATATATATGCAATAAATAGTAAAAGAGAGATCTATCAATACTTTACTCTTGAATTATTGCTGAAATTAAGTGATTAAAGATCCTACATCTACTACTGGTGTATATACTATTACAGTATTATTACACTATATATATATTGCTCTTACTGAAAATTTCTTCACCTAATTAAAAACCACATTAACCTACCTAACTTGGACCCTTGGATCTCTCTCTCCATAACAAGCATAAAAGCAATATTATGGTACAAAAAGACGGGAGAAAAAATAAAAATATGGCAGTGTCAGTCTAACTACCATGTTCATATGTTCCTTCAAGTCTCTTTAGAGGCCAAGAAGGACACATCCTTTTCCGAGGGGTCTTTACACACATATATATATAAATACATATATATATATATATATATTGCATAATGTTTGAAAAGCGTTGAAAATCGCTGGTACCATTTTTCTCTCCGAATAAAGAGTAAGATCAAGTGTGTTCATTCATAAACAAAAAACAGAAACCGGACAACTGATCAATGTATCAATGTATATATATATAAATACCAAACTGAAACTATCATTGTGTTCGTACACGTAGTGAATTTCTAGGGTTATATATAAAACCCTCATCGATATTAATTATTAATAAGTCTAGAGAAGTACGGACTGTGACACTACAAGTAGTCTACTACTTTAATATGTATTTTGTATATAGCCAAAATTCAGCTCCAGAAATCTATACACATGTTGGTTTTTCTTATCAATAGATTAGTTAATTAATTAATTTAAGTACTAAATAATTAAGTAACTCACCTAATATATCTACACCTTTATTAATTAATCAATCGAACATACTAGTGTACTTCTTCGAATTAAAGAAACACACAATTTCCCATTGACCTACAAACATATCTAGTCTGTACTATATACACACATCTTTGATTTTATGATCACACATATATATATACTGTAGATCATAACTACTTTCTCTGTGTGAAATTGCACTATAATTCGATCACTGTTCACTGATGAGTAATACATATAAGAGAAGAGAAGAAATACATATCATTAATATATAGTTTATGTTTACACATATAAATATATATTTAATTATATAAATACCTGCGAAAATGCCATGGAATCTCACCACTTTCTTTTCTGCCCGCTTTTAAGGGAGAGAGATCACTCATTCTCATCTCTGATCTAAACCATTAATCTCTCTAGCTGTTGGGTTTAAGAAAAATTTAAATTGACCGCATAAATATGTATGTCTGATGAACAAGTTGGACTACCCCATGTCACACACATATACATATATGTACATATATATACGTATGAGTGTATTATATATATAAATGGACAAAATGTTTGGAAACCCAACTGATAAATACTATATTCCTGATCACACGTGTCGAAATGACCCCATAACGGAACCAAGGGAATACTAGCAAGAGAATAATTACTATATTGTTTGTATATATGTAGTGGAGTTGAGATTGTGTAGTAGTCAGTTTCTTCAATTTTAGCAGCAACCACATCCATTAATTAATATTACAACTACTGAGATAGAGAGAAAAGAGAAGAGAAGAGGCTATGTAAAATTGGTTAATTAACATGTAAAACAATACATAATATAATGAATAGTTTTCTTTTTCGATCATTTACAAACTAATTATTAAATCGAACTAAACATAAGTTTTTTTTTTTTTTCTCCTAACAAAAAAGGAAAAAATCATGAACATAACATATAGAATTGCCTCATCATATGCTAAGCGTTAGCTCCGCCTAGATTGAAATCTTAAATATTTATCATCCCCTAAAAAAGATTAATTAATTAATTAATATTTATTTATTATCACAGATGAAGATCCAAACTCACATGCTCTTGTACACTAGACGATTTGGAGTCATGATAATTAACATACCGGCTCTGATGAGAACCAATAACATGACCACTACTACTTGACCCACCAACAACTAAACCCGACGACGACGTCGTTTTCATTTCTTCACCTGCGAATAACGGCATTACAGGCCCATGGATCGACCGGCTTATAGTCGGCCCACTTTGGACACCCGCCGGAATCCTCCACAAGCCCAATGGGCTCCCATTTATGGGGGTCGCCAACGGAGCCTGACCATACGAGCTGTGGCCACCATAATACCTAGAACCGCTATTTACGGTTGTTGTAGTAGAATTGGCGTTCCAAGAAGGATAAGCCGGAGCAGCGGCTGCTGAGTGGCCGAGGCGGTAGTTGATTAGTCCGTAGACGTGAGCATCAGTAAGGCCGCCGTGAACCATGGCGGACTGGAGGTGAGCTCGCTTGGCGTGTTGTCTTTCTCTCTTGTGCGCGTTTTGGTGGCCTCCAAGGGCTTGAGATGTTGGGAAGTTTCGACAGCAGTAATGGCACTCGAAACGGCGGCTACTCTCTCCCCCGTTGTTGTTGTTATCATTGTTGTTATGATTATCTTTGGATGAGTCGTCGCCGCATGAGTTTATAGTCTCTGCTGACTCCGACCCATCCATGGCGGTGGTGGCTTTGGAATCAGTACCTCCGCCGCCGCCACCGCCTCCAAATTCCTTCCCAAAGAGTCTAATTCCGCCCTTCTCTTTAAGTGGGGCGGCTACTGGACGTATGAAAGGTAGCTGAGAGAATGACTCCACGTTCATGAAATCATGAGTCTCTCTTTCGGACTTGTCCATGAAAATTATACAAAAATATATTAATGTAATATTTTATAAAAGAATGAAGATTGGTTTCTTTTTAGGGTTATTAAGAAGAAGTGAAAGAAAGAAAGAAAGAGAGAGTTTTAAGGTTTATGTGTGTGGTTTTTGTTTAGAGGATAGTTGAGTATGAATGAATTGAATGGGTTTGGGTAGTGAAAGAAAAGAAGGTTTTTTTGTGTGGGACCTATAAAAGAGAGGGGTGTTGTGTAGGGATGAGTGTGATCCGACGACAATTGGGGCTGACCCATCTGAGAGTAAAGCCTGACAACGCCAAGTTTGAGAGTGGCTTCCCTAGCTTCTCTAACTCAAAGTACTATCATCTATCTTAATTGCATCTTTGCTAATATCCTTTCACTTTTTTCTTTGTTTTTTCTAAATTGTTTCATAATCGAAAGTGATCTCTCCTATACATATATACTGTGTGAACTCAATGGGATCCCAGTTTTCATGTCTTATTCATTAATTCATTAGTTTTCAAAAATATATATGTATGTATATATAGTGTTAACATTAAATTCAAGAGAAACAAAGAATAATTTGTGGTTGAAAATTTATCGCTATTATATTAATTGAATTTCACATTTCAATATATATAGCTAGTACTATATTGTTCAAATTTAAAATATAATTATGTTAATAATAATATAAATATTGATAATATTTTGTTGGTCTCTATAAGACTTCACTGTATGTTCTTTAGTTTTGGTTTAATTTTTGATAGATTTAATCACAAATTTTGCTTTAATTAAAGATGTGATATGGCTACAACAATATAACATTTATATGCCTACTTCAAACCTAGCTACAAAATATATATTAGGCACAATGTTAAAGAGAATTTATTATTAGATAAAGAGTTGCGTTCCCCTTTGGCAAAAAAAAAAATATATATAAATATTATGCTTATATAGATTTTCATTTTTTTTTTTGTACAAAAGAGCTAACAAATTAGAAAATTTTACATATTTTTTTTTTAGAAATAAATACATAAAAAAAAAATACAAAATTACTCTGTCAATTGTATAGTAAGCAAAATTAAAAAAGATGTCGAATATAGATTGCTTCTTATCAAGGATAGGAATGGCTCCAAAGTGGGATTAGATTTACTTAAGCGGTTGATTGTAATTAAGTGAGGGTGAAGTCTCCTTGTGAGAACCTTGAGGGTGTATTCCTTGTGTTGGTATGATTAATGAAGCTTTCTTCTTCTTAATAAAAAAAAAAAAAAAATACAAAAACCAACTTTTATTACAAATATACTTCACAAAACTAGATAAACTTTTGTACCTTTTATAATGTTTTATTTACCAAAATACATTTTACACATATCATGCATGTATTGATGATGTCATTAATCTACAATGACACTCGGCTTTTTTTTTTTCCCTCTGTTTGCTATATTTTTTTTTTGGATTTTCTTTCTAGTTTTTATTTTGCTTTATTTCAGCACGATTAAAACAAAGATTTTTGCCCATAAATTGCTCCCCCACGATCTCCAATTGCCACTGAAGCTCCGTTCTACAATTTTATTGGCTATCACCCTTTGCACGTCTTCTCCATCTCCTTCTATGAAAAAATCTAGTGTTTCTAAACTTGCAGCAATGGGTATGAAATCGTTGGGCAAAAAAACAAAAATGAACGGGTTATTGTTAGGGGTACTATGCATAAATCGATCCAATCCAATAAGAACCGACCTATCCAATTACAACTGGCCGTCAAACATTTGATATCCAATAATGATTGGATCAGATTGGATGTTATTTTTAAATATCCAATTGGATCGGATCGGATGGTGGATGAGATGTCCAAAAATCCAATACATCCAACATCCAATTGAACTAATTAGTATTTTTATTTAGTTTGAATGAGTAATTAGATTTTATATTGTTATACCTAAAATCTATATGTATATATGAAATTTAACATTAAAATTTTAATTTTTTTTCTTGGATTGGATGGATCCAGTCCAATCCGATACATACTGGATCTAAAATATTGGATGAATCCTATCCGATTTAAAAAATACTAGTCTAAAATATTAGATAAACCTAAAATATTAGATAATAAATATGTAATAACCAAAATATTTGATTATTATTTTCTATTACGTTAGTCTAGATGACTCGATGTGGAAATAGTGGTTAAATAAAATATGTTATTAACTTATTAAAAAAAAAATAGTATTCTTTAAAATTTGTAAGAGTAATTATGTCATTTTTCTAATTTAGACTTATCTAATTGATTATGGGCTTAAAGATTTAGTCCATGTTTAGACTTATAAAGCTAGGATGTGATATATTATTATTGTTACTATTATTATTATTATAAAGTTGCTAGAATTGTTTATGATGTACCATTCTTGATATAATAAATATGTAATAGTACGTAATAATATCTATAGAATTTATATGAGAGATAAGTCTTATTAGTGATAGTAATAATAGGTGGCAAGGCTTTGACTTAGTCTTGGTCATTATGAGAGACATGTATATAGTTTTAGTTGAGAGATAATGGAGCTAAAATTTTGCTAATTAAGTTTTAGTCTTTGCATGAAATGTGTATCTCAAATTCAAAATTTATCATTAGCTAGAATATATAATTGTTCACGTGGGGCCATGGAAGTTGAGAATCACTCACATATATTATGCACTTAACACAATTCAAAACCTAAGCTAACTAGTCTACACGTGGGAGCCAAGGAGAATGGAGTGGAGGAGGTTGATAATGAATTCAAATTTGAAAGCATTCTATATACCCGACTAATATGAGATTGATTCACTTGACCGAGTGTGGTGGGAAGTTAGGAGGTTTAGTTATTTATTAATTCATTTTAAATCTTAACTTAGGTTAGCTAGAGACCTATATATAGAGCTTTGGGTATTCATTCTTCACTCATTACTTAAGCTATCACCTATCAAAGATTACCCTCTCTTTCTCATCTCTTGCTACTACTCCCTATTTCGTCTTTTATGCCATAATATTCATTGCTTATTACCTCACCCACCATCAATACCATCATCCTTCATCATTTTCTTTATCATCATTTTTACAACTTCCTTTTTATCATTTCACCATCCTCTCAAACACTATTCCCAACCAATTATCTCATCTCCATCATTCTTGTCATACTCACACATCACCACCACCATTATTTTCCTACCAGATTTCCTTTTTAATCTAAGGTATCATTCTATAATTTTAGATCTGTAGATTCAATGTTAAGGTCTCGTATATATATATATATATTTATATATACCTTTGTAATATGTTCTAATTAATAAATATGGAATTTAGGTTTTTCATAAGATAATTTTTGGTTCTCAAGGATCACTTTTGCAATCAAGCTAGGATCTCCACATTCGAGGTAAGGAAATTAAGTAGAAAAACATAAGTTTTCTGTATGTAATAACATTCATAGGAAGAGTGGGAATAGTAAAAGGGAAGTTAACTAAGGTCTTCTGCCTGACTCTTTATTGTTTGTTATTTATTGTACTGTATAATATATAATTAAATAATATGTTTATAAGATTCATGTTATTTATGTATGTTTACAGTATTAGAGCAT
Source organism: Cannabis sativa (assembly GCF_029168945.1). Classification (NCBI taxonomy): domain Eukaryota; kingdom Viridiplantae; phylum Streptophyta; class Magnoliopsida; order Rosales; family Cannabaceae; genus Cannabis; species Cannabis sativa. Next base: position 20,827,511 of record NC_083608.1, read on the forward strand.
GGCCATTGCTAAGGTATATATTTAAATAATATGTTTATAAGATTCATGTTATTTAAGTATGTATGTGAATAGTGTGTTTATAAGATTCACATTATTTAATTATGATTTTATGTTATTTAAATAATGTATAGTAGTTTGCCATTATTTAAATTAGATAGATTATAGTTTATGTGACATGGTTTGACCGAGAAGATAATGGTTAAATACTTGACTGTTGGGTCTATATGGTAGATAGGGGGCCATTTAGTAGTGGGTACGATTTTACTGAACCCAGCCCTCCGCCATTTAGTCCAATAGCTCGAGTTTATTTGCCAAAATTGGACTCGGGCGTAATCATTATTATGTGATTTAGCCTAGAACCTAGTTATTAGTGACTAGTTATATGATTAAGTTTATGTTTTGCTATCTTCCTAAATATTTGCATGTGCATTTTAATTAAGTTTTGTTTTTATTTATGTGACTACCTGACACACATTTCCTTACTGAGTTTAGTAGCTCACCCTTATCAAATTACCATGTGCAGACCAAGGTAACTGAAAGTTTAGAAAGCCGGTGGCGAGTGGAACTTTGGATGCTTGTGTGTGTGAACTCGCTGAGGGCCATATAACTGCGGGCGGTCTAGGGCGCTCTATTTATTTATTTACGTTATTAAACTTATGTCGCAATTATTTTAGTTATTAATTATTATGTCTTTTGTACGAAAACTGGCCAGTTGTGAACATTTTCAAGTATTAAATAAAAATGCGACATTATAATTTTCCGCATTTAACGCTTGTAAATAAAATTAGTATTTTTATAAAAGTACGGGCGTTACAGTTTGGTATCAGAGCCACAGTTATATCGGTCCCGAACGTTCTCACGAGTTACACACATCAGCCAAAAAGTTTCCGCTTGCCACCAAGTAAGTCCATTATATATGCTTGCATTTTATGTGTATTTTTTTTTTGTAATTTCTAAACTGGCATTTTACTTAAAAAAAAAAAAAAAAAAAACCTTAGTACCAATATCCAAGTTTAGGTACTACCCATATGAAATATTTTTTTAATACATATAAATATATTTCAAGTTAGTTTAAAATAAAATTTTTGGGTGAAATTTTAGAACTTGATGTTAGATAGCACCATATGACTCTTGGAAAAAAAAAAAATCATAGAAATTTTTCTTTATGTAACCATATAAAAAAAAATGTGTGTCTTATTATTTTATGTGATTATTTATTTTATCTTTGAATAAATAGAAATTATTTGTGAACTAGTTATGTAAGTATGGGCATTTTTGAAAATAGTGATATCTTATTTAAGTTTATCTTCTTTTAGAGATTCTTAGAAACAAACAAGGAACATTAGGAAATGATGTCTCCAAGAAGATCAGTTCGAATCAACGGTAATAGAAACATCCACGTGGATGCAACTCCAGCACCCGCAAGGGGCGGAGGCCGAGGTGATGGTCGACGCGGAGGCCGACGTGGAGGCCAAAGCGGTAGGGGAGGTAGACAAGGAGCATCGGTAGCACCGGTAGATGAAGTAGCACTCGAACAACAACAAGCACCTCCCAATGCTCAAGCTGAGATACTCCGAGAAAACGCTCGTATACGTGAGGAGCTAACTCAAGAAATTGCAAGGCTACGAGCTCAGAATGAGGAGTTACGCCGGAATCAAAATCCACCTGTTAGACACCTAGCTCTTCAACCAGCTGCAGTGAATCCAGAACCAATACAACGTTTTGAACCTGTGTACGAGCGATTCAGGAAACAACAACCACCAATATTCAATGGGAGCTCGGACTCACTTGAAGCTGAGGAATGGTTGCGCTCAGTGGAGTCCATATTGGAATATATGGACCTCAATGATAGGGAAAGAGTATCCTGTGCTGCCAGCCTACTTAAAAAGGATGCACGGATCTGGTGGGAAGTAGTAAGACAGAGTCGCAACATAGCAACTATGACCTGGTTGGACTTTGTTGATGTGTTCAACAGGAAGTACTACAGTGCCGCCATACTGGCTGCAAAAGAAGATGAGTTTATGAATCTGAGGCAGAACAATCTCACTGTCACGGAGTATGCTAGGCAATTCGACCGTCTGGCAAAGTTTGCACAAGAGATCGTACCAACCGAGGCCCTTCGGGTCAAAAGGTTCTTGAAGGGGATGAACCCCATGATAAAAAAAGATGTGAAAATCATGGTGGGGACCAACACAGTTTATGCTGAGGTGTTAGAAAAAGCTCTCGAAGCTGAGTTGCTCGAAAATGATATAAAGAAGGAGAATGCTGCTAAGTGGGAAGCCCGAAGAAACAATGGAGGAAATCAAGAGAATAAGAGAAAACACGAGGGAAATCACGGTAATGATCGTGATAAAAAGGGGAAAGCAGTGGTTCAAAATAACAACAATGGGGTGAAAAGGTCCTATGTAGAATTCCCAATTTGCCCCACATGCAATAGAAAACATCTTGGGGAGTGTAAGATGAAGTCAGGGGTGTGCTACAATTGCGGGCAGCCAGGCCATCTGAAGAAAAATTGCCCAAAGGGACAAAAGAAGGAGAACCAAGCCGCTCCTGCTCGAGTGTTTGCTCTCACCAGAGGAGAAGCGGCCACAAGCAACACTGTTGTCTCAGGTCAGGTTTCTATTTACGGATTGCCATGTAATGTTCTCTTTGATTCTGGAGCTACTCATTCTTATATAGCTACTAGGTTGATTGATAGTATAGATAAGCCATGTGACCTACTTAGATGTGGTATTGTGACGGAATTACCCTCGGGAGAAACCATGCTATCAACAAGAAGAATGCGAGATGTACCTATCATAATCGAAAGCAAAGAACTCATGGGCGACCTAATAGAGCTGGGAATAAAGGAATATGATGTTATACTTGGGATGGATTGGCTATCTAGTCACGGTGCGACAATCAATTGCCGAAAGAAACTGATCGTTTTTGAGACAAAGACTGGGGATCGGTTTATATTCAAGGGCGACAAGCTGGCCCTTAGGACTCCAGTAATCTCTTCCCTAAAAGCTAGTCAGCTAATGAAGGCGGGGTGTCTGGCATTCTTGGTCAATGTAGTGGATCGAGCAATAGAGACGCAACTAAATGTGGAGAATGTGCACATAGTCTGTGAATTTCCAGAGGTCTTTCCAGAAGATCTACCGGGACTACCTCCAGATAGAGAGGTGGAGTTCGTCATTGAATTAGCCCCTGGGACTAATCCAATTTCAAAGGCTCCATACAGAATGGCACCTAATGAGTTAAAAGAGCTTAAAATGCAACTACAGGAGCTCTTAGACAAAGGGTTCATTAGACCGAGTTACTCACCTTGGGGTGTACCGGTACTCTTCGTCAAGAAGAAAGATGGAAGTATGAGGATGTGCGTGGACTACCGTGAGCTCAACAAGGTGACCATCAAGAATAAGTACCCTCTGCCAAGGATTGACGATCTCTTTGATCAATTACAAGGCTCAGCTGTGTTCTCAAAGATAGATTTAAGATCTGGGTATCACCAGCTGAAGGTCCGGAAGGAAGATATACCCAAGACAGCATTCAGAACACGGTATGGACACTATGAGTTCTTAGTAATGTCTTTCGGACTAACTAACGCCCCAGCAGCCTTCATGGATATGATGAATAGGGTATTCAAGGAGTACCTAGATAAGTTTGTTGTTGTATTCATTGATGACATTCTTATCTACTCCAAAACTGTGGAGGAACATGAGGAACACCTGAGGATGACTCTAAGCCGACTTAAGGAGAACCAACTATATGCCAAATTCAAGAAATGTGAATTCTGGTTAGAGAAGGTGGCATTCCTAGGCCATATAGTTTCCAAAGAAGGAGTCGAGGTGGATCCTACAAAGATCGAAGCGGTCAAGAGCTGGCCAACACCTAAGACTGCAAGTGAAGTAAGAAGCTTCTTGGGTCTAGCTGGTTATTATAGACGCTTCGTTGAAGGATTTTCTAAGATCGCAACTCCTCTAACCAACTTGACTCGAAAGACGCAAAAGTTTGTTTGGTCAGAAAAGTGTGAGGGTAGCTTCCAAACACTTAAGGATAAACTAATAACAGCCCCTGTATTATGTGTTCCCAATAACAAGGATAAGTTTGTGGTGTACTGCGATGCATCAAAACAAGGGCTGGGATGCGTGCTGATGCAAAATGACAAAGTAGTAGCGTATGCCTCAAGACAACTTAAGGAGTATGAACAGAGGTACCCAACACACGATCTGGAGTTGGCAGCAGTAGTTTTTGCGCTAAAAATATGGAGGCACTATCTCTACGGGGAGAAATGTGAAATTTATACCGACCACAAGAGCTTGAAGTACTTCTTTACGCAAAAGGAACTCAACATGAGGCAGAGGCGATGGCTAGAGCTTGTTAAGGACTATGATTGTGAAATCCACTACCATCCAGGGAAGGCCAACGTAGTAGCAGACGCGCTAAGTAGACGCAGTTATGCCAGCTTGGCAATACTGGCACAAATGGAAATGCCACTACAACAAGAACTCCAAAGAAGTGGTATAGAGATCATTACACAAAAGCTAGCTAACCTAATTATTGTCTCGACGCTGCTACAAGAACTTAAAGATGCACAGATTTTTGATGAGTTCTTACAGAAGAAGAGAGCAGGCTTGCCAGAGAAGGAGGCAAAGGACTTCTCTGAAGGTACAGACAGCATGCTGAGGTATAAGGGAAGAGTGTGTGTAGCCAATGACGTAGAGCTTAAGAGAAAGATCATGATGGAAGCACACACTACACCCTACTCAATGCATCCAGGGTCAACCAAAATGTACAATGACTTAAAAACTTTGTATTGGTGGCCAGGGATGAAGAAGGATGTAGCTGAATTTGTAGCTAGATGCCTCACATGTCAACAAGTTAAGGCTGAACATCAGAGACCAGCAGGGATGTTGCAACCCCTGGAAATCCCTAAATGGAAGTGGGAAGATATAGCCATGGATTTTGTGACAGGACTACCCCGAACAACCAAGCAACACGACTCAATTTGGGTAATTATAGATAGACTCACAAAGTCAGCACACTTTGTTCCAGTAAAGTCTACTTACAACGCAGAGCAGTACGCTGACTTGTACGTACAGGAAATATTGAGGTTGCATGGAGTTCCAAAGACGATAGTCTCTGATAGAGGTTCAGTATTCACGTCCAAATTCTGGGAGAGTCTACATAAGGCAATGGGGACGCGATTGGAATTAAGTACAGCATTTCATCCCCAAACAGATGGACAATCTGAACGCACCATCCAAATACTCGAGGATATGCTTCGAGCGTGTGTGCTAGACTTCACTGGCTCGTGGAGCAAGTATTTACCCCTAATAGAGTTCTCCTATAATAATAGTTATCAAGCCACAATCGGAATGGCACCATATGAGATGTTGTATGGACGAAAATGCAGGTCACCGCTTCACTGGGATGAAGTTGGAGAAAGACGCTACTTAGGTCCAGAAGCAGTTAGAGAAGCTTCAGAAGCAGTTGAAAAGATACGACAAAGGATGCTCACCGCCCAAAGTAGACAGAAAAGTTATGCAGATTTGAAAAGACGGGAGGTTGAGTTTTCTACAGGGGACTTAGTGTTCTTGAAGGTATCACCTATGAAGGGGATTATGCGTTTCGGAAAAAGGGGAAAGTTAAGCCCAAGATTTATAGGTCCTTTTGAGATACTGGACAGAGTTGGTCAGGTAGCTTACCGTTTGGCCCTACCGCCAACATTAGCAGAAACACATAATGTTTTCCACATTTCCATGTTACGTAAGTATGTACCTGATCCGACACATGTGCTTAAATACGAGAACTTGAACTTGCAGCAGGACATGAGTTATATGGCACGCCCTGTGCGCGTGATAGAAAAAGGAACAAAAGTCTTACGGAATAAGACTATACCCTTAGTTAAAATCATGTGGAGTGATAGTTCTGATAGAGAAGCGACATGGGAGTTGGAGAAGGACACGCGGAATCAGTACCCCGAGTTATTCTCAAGTAAGTAAATTTCGAGGACGAAATTCCTTTAAGGAGGGTAGATTGTAATAACCAAAATATTAAGTTATTATTTTCTATTACGTTAGTCTAGATGACTCGATGTGGAAATAGTGGTTAAATAAAATATGTTATTAACTCATTAAAAAAAATAGTATTCTTTAAAATTTGTAAGAGTAATTATGTCATTTTTCTAATTTAGACTTATCTAATTGATTATGGGCTTAAAGATTTAGTCCATGTTTAGACTTATAAAGCTAGGATGTGATATATTATTATTGTTACTATTATTATTATTATAAAGTTGCTAGAATTGTTTATGATGTACCATTCTTGATATAATAAATATGTAATAGTACGTAATAATATCTATAGAATTTATATGAGAGATAAGTCTTATTAGTGATAGTAATAATAGGTGGCAAGGCTTTGACTTAGTCTTGGTCATTATGAGAGACATGTATATAGTTTTAGTTGAGAGATAATGGAGCTAAAATTTTGCTAATTAAGTTTTAGTCTTTGCATGAAATGTGTATCTCAAATTCAAAATTTATCATTAGCTAGAATATATAATTGTTCACGTGGGGCCATGGAAGTTGAGAATCACTCACATATATTATGCACTTAACACAATTCAAAACCTAAGCTAACTAGTCTACACGTGGGAGCCAAGGAGAATGGAGTGGAGGAGGTTGATAATGAATTCAAATTTGAAAGCATTCTATATACCCGACTAATATGAGATTGATTCACTTGACCGAGTGTGGTGGGAAGTTAGGAGGTTTAGTTATTTATTAATTCATTTTAAATCTTAACTTAGGTTAGCTAGAGACCTATATATAGAGCTTTGGGTATTCATTCTTCACTCATTACTTAAGCTATCACCTATCAAAGATTACCCTCTCTTTCTCATCTCTTGCTACTACTCCCTATTTCGTCTTTTATGCCATAATATTCATTGCTTATTACCTCACCCACCATCAATACCATCATCCTTCATCATTTTCTTTATCATCATTTTTACAACTTCCTTTTTATCATTTCACCATCCTCTCAAACACTATTCCCAACCAATTATCTCATCTCCATCATTCTTGTCATACTCACACATCACCACCACCATTATTTTCCTACCAGATTTCCTTTTTAATCTAAGGTATCATTCTATAATTTTAGATCTGTAGATTCAATGTTAAGGTCTCGTATATATATATATATATATTTATATATACCTTTGTAATATGTTCTAATTAATAAATATGGAATTTAGGTTTTTCATAAGATAATTTTTGGTTCTCAAGGATCACTTTTGCAATCAAGCTAGGATCTCCACATTCGAGGTAAGGAAATTAAGTAGAAAAACATAAGTTTTCTGTATGTAATAACATTCATAGGAAGAGTGGGAATAGTAAAAGGGAAGTTAACTAAGGTCTTCTGCCTGACTCTTTATTGTTTGTTATTTATTGTACTGTATAATATATAATTAAATAATATGTTTATAAGATTCATGTTATTTATGTATGTTTACAGTATTAGAGCATGGCCATTGCTAAGGTATATATTTAAATAATATGTTTATAAGATTCATGTTATTTAAGTATGTATGTGAATAGTGTGTTTATAAGATTCACATTATTTAATTATGATTTTATGTTATTTAAATAATGTATAGTAGTTTGCCATTATTTAAATTAGATAGATTATAGTTTATGTGACATGGTTTGACCGAGAAGATAATGGTTAAATACTTGACTGTTGGGTCTATATGGTAGATAGGGGGCCATTTAGTAGTGGGTACGATTTTACTGAACCCAGCCCTCCGCCATTTAGTCCAATAGCTCGAGTTTATTTGCCAAAATTGGACTCGGGCGTAATCATTATTATGTGATTTAGCCTAGAACCTAGTTATTAGTGACTAGTTATATGATTAAGTTTATGTTTTGCTATCTTCCTAAATATTTGCATGTGCATTTTAATTAAGTTTTGTTTTTATTTATGTGACTACCTGACACACATTTCCTTACTGAGTTTAGTAGCTCACCCTTATCAAATTACCATGTGCAGACCAAGGTAACTGAAAGTTTAGAAAGCCGGTGGCGAGTGGAACTTTGGATGCTTGTGTGTGTGAACTCGCTGAGGGCCATATAACTGCAGGCGGTCTAGGGCGCTCTATTTATTTATTTACGTTATTAAACTTATGTCGCAATTATTTTAGTTATTAATTATTATGTCTTTTGTACGAAAACTGGCCAGTTGTGAACATTTTCAAGTATTAAATAAAAATGCGACATTATAATTTTCCGCATTTAACGCTTGTAAATAAAATTAGTATTTTTATAAAAGTGCGGGCGTTACAAAATATATATGAGATACATCCATTGGATAGAACCGATCCAATCCAACATCCAATGGTTGTTGTATCGATTGGATGACTAAAATTAATTGGATCAGATCTAATGGTAAAATCTAACATCCAATATAATTGGATCGGATGTGCATAGGCCAAAAAATATTGGATGTGATCTAATGAACACCCCTAGTTATTGTGGAAAGAGGGCTCTGAAGAAGATTTTATTTGAACTAGTAACAAAACATGAAGGTCTTCATTTGAAAAAGAAGTTGAAGAGGAGTGAACGTGATAAGAGTTCTATACCAAAAATTAAGAAGGGGATTAAGAAGAATGTCGATGAAATACCTAAGGTTTCATTTTAGTTTCTTTTCTATTTTGCCCTAATTTAGAAATTTTGCCTCTGTTCTTTTTAGTATTTTTACATGTGAGTTTGATTCTAGGGTTTCATATATTTTATTTATTTTGTTGTTATACTAGTGGTAAGTTTACTAATTTAGAATATTGTTAGATTTAGGTTTTTTTTTAGTTTTTTTGACATAAATAATTGTATTTTTTTCTATTTATTTTAAACTTTATTTTGTAATGAGTATTCGTATTATTTTAAGTTTAAGTTTGGCCATGGAGTTGTTTATTAACATTTTGCCAATAGTTATATTAATGTAGTTTTTTTTCTTTATAGTGTGTTTATTAATTGCTTTCATTTTGATAATGTTATTGTTTGATTTCATGAATGAAAATACAAGTGCGCTAAATCTGATCACTATATAAATTTAAAGTGGCCTGCACTTCAACTTAAAGTGTCATTGAGAATCTTAATGTCATTCTATCAGGAAATGTCAAGGATTTATTTTGTGCTACTCAATTTAGTAAACATGTAGATATTCTTTCGTATAAATTCTACCCTCAAGTGGTTCATGGTATTCTTTTAAGAGAGGTGCAACGGTCCAATGCGAAGAAATTTTGGGCGAACATTCTTAGTCGCTACATTCGTTTCAGAGTTGTCACTTTGATTATCAGTTTGGATTGTATGGGGATAGTAATAAAATAAATTTGACTCAAGATTCAAACCAAACTATTGACACTTATGTTTTGCGGTGTTAAACAGATCACTCAAAAATTTATATTATGCGAATTTTACTATATTTGTTTGAGACAATGTATTATATGATATTTTTAATTTTTACTTATGCTTTTATACATATTGTTGGAATTATAACAAAATCTGCAACTTTAATTCCAAAACAACTTCAAAGACACAAAATTAATACAATAGTGCAAAAGTGATATTTTTCAAATTCTATTATTTTATGCATCCACAAAATAATATGGTATATTATTAAAAGCTCACACAAGTGTAAACTTACTTTCAGCCCAACCAACAAGAGTTACAAACTCTTTCTATTCTTTTTAAAGGTTCAACCCAACAAGCAAAACCAACCCAAGAAGAACAACAATACAAACCCTAATTCTATACCTAGTATATAATGGCAAGTATCAGGTATTATTCTCAAACCCTAAATATCTCTTCCTACCACAGTTGCCTTCTTCTTTTCTAAAAAAAATCATATTTTCTTCTTCTCACAAAAACAACTGCACAAATAGAAAAAATTAGGGTTAGGGTTTTGGATTTCTTTCTCTTCTTCTTCTTACAGTCACAGTAGGATTTCGGGTTCTAATAGATTCTTGGGTTTTCTAAGTTTCTACTCTTGTTCTCTTTTAAATGGCAGCTGAGGTTCTTACAGGTTTTGATTTCTTCAAACTTTTTCTCCTCTTGTTCTACCCGAAATAATAAACCCAGAAAAACCAAAATTCTCAACTTGATACACAAAGAATCAAACCCAGAAAACCCTCACGCCTCTCAGCCAGAGACTCACCACACCAAACTCAAAAAAACCAAGAACAAAAAAACCCACACAAATACAAATATCAGAAAATTAAGAGGGAGATTAGAGAATACAAACAGTGATGAAAGTAACAAGAAAATGCTAGAACCTTGATCTCGGAGTTCACCCAATGTTACCGGCTACTTCTCCGTCAAGCTACCTCAGAGCTGACTCCATTCATCAACAACAGATTACAAAAGTTTGATCTTTTACAACTTTGATTTTTATCCTCTTATTTTCTCTCTTTGAAACTAACAGATCTCTCTCTTTTATTTTTCTTTACATGAACATACAAATATGCAAAGCTCTCTAGGAGGAACTCTCTCAACTGAAACACTCTTTCAAAATGGCTATCTATGTTACCAAATTAAAGGAAAAAAGTATTTTTTAAATAGACTAGGTTCTGTGAAAAAATACTGATCTAGGGCAGAGCCCTAGTGACTTATGTTGTAACTCAATTTGTTGTAACTGTCTATTCTATGATCTTGATCTTGTGTTTCTATTGTAAGTTGTAGTTGCAAGTAGTGGGTAAAGTTGTAATTTTGGAACCCAATGAATAGTAATCCGAAGCTTAGGGTGTATAAGGGAAACTATTCCAACCAATTCCCCCCAAATTTCCTTATGTACTCAAGGATAGTTGATGATGCTCTAAGGGCTTGAATGACCACTAGGGTCAGCTCCATTTGTTTATCCCTAACAAGTTTAACTTGCTAGGGTTACCACCTTGGACCTCATCCTCATGTCTGTAGGGTTAATCTTTTCCACTATGACATCTCCTTGTGTCACCATGTCTCTCTCCCCTACATAGACCAAGTCACGAAACCCTTCCACTAAAGTTTGGTTTTGTGACTTTCTAAACACAAGTTTAACATCCGTTGTCCTCTTTAAATACCTCAAAAAGTATTTTATAGCTAACCAATGTATCTTGTCAGTCATTACCATATACTAACTAACAACAACTATAGTATATGTAGTATCTGGTATGATGCTCATTGTAGGATACATCATCGAAACAACTCTATTAGAGTGGGTAATCTGGCTCATATCCTCTTTCTCCTTCTCTATCTTAGGGCATCTTTCTTTCTGTCTAAAGGGCCACATATATTTCACAGCACTCTTTCCCTTGGGTCTTGGAACACAAACCCAAGTCTTATTCTTCCTCAAAGAGTTTGTCTCTTCATCCATTGCATTGGTCCACTTCTTTGCATCCTTGCACTTTATAGCTTCTTCACAACTTTCTAGTTTTATCCTCTGTCCTTTCAAAGCATTTAACAGTGCATAGGCAATGTCCACATACCAAATGTTAAAGCTGTACTTGGGATTCTTTCTATGTGCTCTTTTAGCTCAATAGTCAACTGGTAGTCATTTAAGTCTTCTACTTGATTTTCCCTCAGGTTTCCTTGCTGTCACATAAACAATATTCTCTCCTTGTTCCACCTGAATAGTATTTCTCCTTGTTCCACCTAAACAATATTTTCTCCTTGTTCATCACTTGGAGCAGTAGGCTTTAGATCAAAATTGATAGAGTTACCTGCATGGTTAGTACAAGGGCAAGAGCCTAAAACATTTGGGTTAGTAGCAATGCATGGAAAAATATTCTCATAAAATATTACATCTATACTATTGATAGTTTTAAAACCTTTTTCTCTTACCCAAAGCCTATACCCTTCCTTTGTTCCTTCTGGATATCCCAAAATACACACTTGAGAGCTATAGGCTCTAACTTTCCAATATTGTGATGTGCATATGCTGCACACCCAAAAATATTTAAGTGGGGTAAATCTGGTGGTTTACCAGTCCACCTTTCTTCTGGGGTTTTTTAACTGCGCGACACTTAATTGATGGACTCTTATTTATCAAATAAGCTACTGTGAGAACTGCCTCCCCCCAACATCCAGTAGCTAAACTTGCTTGCAATAGCATGCACCTAGCCTTATTTAAAATAGTCATATTCATCCTCTCAGCTACTCCATTTTGCTGTGGGGTAAGTCTTATAGTCCAATGCCTTTGAATGCCATTTTTCCTGCAATACATGTTAAATAAATCATTGTAGAACTTTGACCGTTATCGGTCCTAAGAGTCTTAACTCTTTTATTAGTCAAGTTGTCTATTAAAATTTTCCATTCTTGAAATTTTGCAAAGGCATCATTTTTATGTTTCAAAAGAAAAATCCAAACTTTTCTAGAGTAGTCATCTACTATGGATAGAAAATAACTACTCCCTGTAGCTATTTTTTTGGACCCCATAAATCAGCATGTATGTATTCTAAAATTTCCTTAGAATTATGTGCCCCAATTTTAAATTTAAGTCTATGATGCTTACCCAATATGCAATGTTCACAAAAATTAACTTTACTTACTTTATCATTGCATAAAAGATTTTGTTCACTCATGATTTGCAAACATTTCTCACTTATGTGCCCAAGCCTTCTATGCCATAAGATTGCCTTAGAATCTTTAAGAGTTTCTGTTGTTCTGTTGTGACAATATGAAAATGGTTCTCCCTTTAGGTAGTATAGACCCTCTTCCTTGTAGCCTTTCATTATGGTCATTGAGCCTTTGCTTAGTTTCATGGTAAGTTAGAAATTAAATTTCTTGCTAAGTTAGAAAAAAATCTTACCTGTGTATTTCTTACAATACCATCATACATCTTAAAGCTCACAATACCTAAGCCTTCAATATGGCATGTTTAGTTGTTGCCTAGCTAAGATGACCTTTCCCTCCTTTGGAGATATTTCGCTGCAACAAATGTAATGTTTTCTTAAACCCTTATGTGTTTATTTTTATTGTTTTAGAGATATTCATATTTAGGATGTTAATCAACATACTTGTTAGTAAATTTAGATCGTGGTAAAATATTCCCAACACGGTAAATTTGTCCCTACGCGATGTAAATCATCTATAGAGAATATTTGATTATTTGGATTAAAATAATAGATATTTAATAGCGTATCTATATTTGGAACATATAGAGTGTTCTGTATAATTAAGTGTGCAAATCTGAATCTGTCACAACCCGAGCCCTGGGCCGTGGCAGATATGTAATATCCATAACTTGGGTGGTCAAAGGTCACACTTTGACCCTTGTTGAAAGATAAAGCTTATAAATGATCCTTTAATTTATATTACAAAATACTAACTTAAAAGTAATGGATTAACTCCTATATTAATAGGAAAATATTAGTAACAAAATCAGGACCACTCATCAATATAAAAGAAAAATAATATCCCCACAAATATGTAATCACCAAATAGATAGATTTAATAAGTCAATAAAATACCAAAATAATACCTAGCATCCGACATTCCTCATTTCTAACTAGTACATAGCTAATTTAAGTCTTCCAGACCATCCATTTCAGCTTAAATACAAAATCAGTCTCATTAGAAGATGAAAGAGTAAAATAAGACTAAACTAGTAACCACTTTCTTCCCCAACGGTACCATCCTCATCCACTAGCATCAAACTGAGTTCCTGGAATGGGAGAAAATAGGGGGTGAGCTTATAAAGCCCAGTAGGAAAACAACTAATATTAAAGGACCCTTGGTTTAATAAAATTCCTGCATTTAGCTTTGTAAAAATAAAGTATCTCATCACCAGTATCAAAATGTATGAATAAAGTAGAGAGACCATAAAGAATCACAAAATCAAGCATCAAATGCATATCACACCGTCCACTAGACCCCTAGCTCTCAATACCAATCATAGAAAATGACATTTAAAACCGGGTAGTCGCATCTGATATCCACCATAAATACCGGGGCTCAAATTTAACTCACTCCCTGTATAGATTCTAGGTCTTTCACCTACAGGTGAGTGCACACCAAATCTACCTAAGATGACACAGAGACTAGGTCGTGAAACAACAATATGCACCGAACATGATCAACATGGCTCTCATCATTATAACCAAGGCAGACAAATAAGAAGCATAACAAAGAACATATTCCTTTTTATCTTGTAGAAAATTCGGCAGCATTAATGCTGTATTTTGAATAAATCCAAAAATTATAACCTGCATAAATATTTGCACACAAAAATATATTTGGCACTAAAGAACAGTCCAGAAAAATATGCAGATTAAGTTTTCAATTTTTCAAACAGTTTGTAAATCATAAAAATTGGAATATGTCCAATGTTATACAACACATATAAAAAATCAAGTTCAATAATCAAGTTGAGTCCCTACCTCTCCCAAGTCGTTAAACTTTTCCAAAAGACGATCTTAAGCTCTTAAGTCCCGCGCTCCAATTGCTTAGTCTAATCTTACATATTACACTCACCTATACCACCAAATGGTTAAATAATAATCATTATCACATTCTACATTCAAAACCGAGTCTAACGACATATAATATGACTATTTAAAATTTGGGGTTCTGAAACCTCACATAAGCGGTGCACATTAACAATCGGTGGCGGTAAAAATTGGTGTACCGAAAACGTCGCCGAAAATAGGAGTAGTGTATATCAAAACGACCACCTCGACGAGTAGATCACACCCATGCCAACCGTTTGTCAAAACGGTACACGATATCACCGAAAAGTCGCTAGAAAGGGGCGGAGCTACAAAAATGTCACCGGAAAAAGTAGCGAATTGAAAGAAATGGTTAGTGTAGATTGTTCTCCTTGACGAGCTGAGTTTAGTGTGAAAACCTCTCGTCAAACGGACGCCGGAGGTGACCGAAAAATTCGTTCAAAGTTTTAAACCCCAAACTTTGACTTGCGATCCTAAGCTAACGGCGGCGAGAGAAGCGACACCGCTTGGGGGGTGAGGTCGCCGACACTTGGGCTTCTAATTTGTCTGGTGCATGGGACCCAGCGGTGGTCGGAGGTGGATCGCCAGAGTGGTGGTGATGGTGGGTTTTCTTTGAAACTTGAAGAGAGAGAGGCACGATAGGGTACTCTTGTGTGTATATATAAATTTTTTTATATACATATATATTATATTATATTTATTTATTTAATTATATATATACTCAGTTTGACTGGGTCAAACCGAGTCTTCACCTAATCTATAGTAGAGTTAGGAGGAATTAATAAGTTAGGAAATTTACTTAGTAAATTCTAAATCTACTTATTGGAAGCTTGATTATATAGGCTCATGGTCCTCACACTAGTTGAGATAATATTGGCTTGTAGACTCGGTTAATTGGTTTAAATTAACCAATTAAAATTCTAAATTAGACTACATCTTATTTATAAATTTTCACTAAACAAGGGTTTAATTGAGAAGAAAAGAGGTTTTAGGGTTTATTTGTTAATTAAGAGACTTTGTAAGGTCAAATTAATAAATAAGTTAAATGACAATTTTATTTGATAATTAATTATTAATGTAAAGACCTAAAATCAAAATATGGTATTTGTAAGAGAAAAGATAAGTTGTTAAAATAAAATGACAAAATTGAAACTAGTGGGGCCCATTATATGGCCAGCCACTTAAGGAGTTTTTTAGCTATTTTTATCTTTTTTAATTCCATATAATTTAAATCCTAACCCTAGAAGAAATCCTACAAATAGAATATGAGAGCCTCATAACCTGACACAACTCCTCATTATTCTATTCTGTCAAAAAATTGAAAAGAGAAGCTTCTCTCTCTCTCTCTCTCACTCTCTCTCTCTCTCTCTCTCTCTCTCTCTCTCTCTCTCTCTCTCTCTCTCTCTCTCTCTCTCTCTCTCTCTCTCTCTCTCTCTCTCTCTCTCTCTCTCTCTCTTTAAATTTTGAAGTTCTTATAGTGTTAGAGTACCTTGTCAAAGAATTCCAACACCTAAAGGAGATATAGGTTCAAATTTTGTTATTACTCTGTGACAGAAAGGAACAAGAGTTAAAGATCTGAACGGAAGATCCATAATATTCTGTTTTTATCGATGTAAGGTTTTTTAGAACTTTATATGTGTTTAATTCATTATTTTAGGGAATTCATATTTAGGATGTATTAGATTATAAAATATAATCAAACATATATGTTGGTAAATCTAGATCATGATAAAACAACTTCCAACAGGTCCATAGTTCCCAAATTGCCACCTTGAAACACTGTCCAGGGTAGGGATAAAGAGTTGTATAAAGAATTTGAAGAAAATCTATTTTGAATTGGCAAAATAGTAATTATTTATTTTTTGTAATCAGTAAATAATTTTTTAAATTAATTAAATAGGGAAAAAGATAATAGTTGTTGAGACAAAATTTGTTGAGACTAGATTTATTAGGACAAAAGTTGTCAAAATAAAAGATACAAACCTTGTTCTAAAGACATCGTAGGCGCCTAGGCTTAGTCTTGTCCCTTATTGATTTATCTTTTTGTGTTAATTAATTTGAAAAGTGGTTAAAGATATTTCAAGGTTGTTGAGATATTCTCTCATAAATATTAGTAACCGAATTCGATTATAGATAGTTATTTATTCAAATAATTATATAATGATTTAATTTAAGGATTTTAACTTATAACGTCCTCACTTCAAGCCTCCATTAGGCCCTTACACCCATGGATTAATGGCTCTTATACACGAGTACGTCACTCTGGCTGGTTCCTGGACTAACAAATGACACCTACAGACCAAGACGAGTGTTTCCAGCATGTTTTTTCCTCACTCACACACTTCTCAAGAAAACTTCCTAGGAGGTCACCCATCCTAAAATTGCTTCAGGCCAAGCACGCTTAATCGTGGAGTTCTTTCGTGATGGGCTACCGAAAAACAAGATGCACCTTGTTGATATAGGTAGTACCAATCAATCCATTTAAGCTCTCTTCAACTGTGTAGTCCCATACCTACACAGTCTCAAAATCATCCCACTTGACTTTCCCTAGGCGATGTGGGATTGCACAACTTACTCGGTGTTTCCCCTTACGAATCATGGGACTACTGATTGTCACAATCACCCCCCCTTATGGGGTCCGACGTCCTCGTCAACCACACTTTCAGCTGGGTTAAGGCTCTTATACCATTTTGTAACGTCCCCGCTTCAAGCATCCATTGGGCCCTTACACCCACAAAATAATGGCTTCAGTAGGTCACTCTGGCTGCTTCCTGGACTGACGACTGACCCTACAGACCAACACTAGTATTTCCAGCGTGCTTTGTCCTCACTCGCACATTTCTCGAGAAAACTTCCTGGGAGGTCATCCTTCATAAAATTTCTCTCGACCAAGCACGTTTAACCGTGGAGTTCTTTCGTGATGGGCTACCGAAAAACAAGATGCACCTTGTTGATATAGGTAGTACCAATCAATCCATTTAAGCTCTCTTCAGCTGTGTAGTCCCATACCTACACAGTCTCAGAGTCATTCCACTTGACCTTCCCCAAGTGATGTGATATTGTACAACTTACTCGGTGTTTCCCCTTACGGATCACGAGATTACTGACTGTCACATAACTACTACAAATAGTAGCTTGATTTGAGAAATCACACAATCCTTTTACACTGCTAATTTTGAATTCAATGGAGAGAAAAGAGACTTTATTTTTCCTCTCTATTGTTCTTGCTCATGTGCTGAGAACTCAACAAGAACAAGGTTATACAATTTATCCTAATAGCCCACACTATTCTTTGTGTGTGGTGGATCAATTTGGAAGACACTAGTGTGAGTCCAAATTGCATATTTCTCATCAACTAGATTAAGGGATACAACTTACAAGAAGTTGTAAAGATACCCTAATAGGCTTCAAGAGGCATACTCTAAGCTTACTATTTTGTTGTTTTGGTTTAATGTACACACATATGGAGATCCTGTGTGGCTATGGTACGATGATTATCAGATAATACGAAATTCTTCTGCTGCGTACCTAATTTAGTACCATAAGACCAATAGATTGGATTCTAGTTTTATTGTAGCTACTTCTTCTTCTTCACTTTTATCTTCACTTTTGACAATAGGCTCAATTTGGGAATATGATCATTCTTTTGCACATTGGTCCATAAAATGAGGGGTACGCCATCTTCACTAGTATCTGAATGTTGAGACTCTTCACTAGTATTTGAATCATGGGACCAACTTTCAAAAGTCTCTTGGTCAGAGGAAGATGACTGATTTCCTTCATTTTTGAGTTCTTCATCTGTTTGATGGATTATGACAGAAATAGGATTAGTCACAGTTCGTTGGACCATACATTGTTTAGGCTCTTTCTCCAATAGAGAGGATGGTTGTGGAGGAGAATTAATTATCTAAGTTTTCTTTTTTCTTTCCCTTCATGGTTTTATTGTTGTTGTTGATTTTCATCAAGCATTTGTCTAAGTCGAAGAAGTGAGTCTTCTTATGAAGAGACCAATCGGAGAAGTCTTTGGCATTGTTAAGAACTGTTGTATTTCCTCCAAAAAGTGTTGATTGAGACCTTGTAGAATATGGTTCTCTTTAAAAAAATTGCTTTTTCAGAGATTCATACTGGGGTTTTAGGGTTTTCATTTCAAATTATTTTGCCAAGAATAATGACGTTGGAACAAAATTTGATTTTATGATGGTCATGAATTCGTCATGCGTTTGTTGAATCTTGTTTGTCAACTTTTCAGTGATCGTGTCCTAAAGTTGCTGTTTGACCATTGTCTCTGTGCGAGTGATTCGTTTTTCTATTTGTTTTAAGATGTGGTTTTGGGAAATCATATTTTATGTTTTCCAATTCAATACTTCTTCTGCTGCGAAGACCTTTTGTAGAGTTCCATCGGTATTTCTAGTAGAAGGATTTTAAATCTTTGGCTGGTGGGAAGTGGCACGTTGCTCTTCAATTATTCTGAACCTCTTGAGAGGAGGGAAATGTATATAATAATCAATGGATGTACTAGGAGTTATCATATTTGCGTCAGGAAGTGATCAAATTGATGGGTGAATAGTTGGTGCTGGAAATTTTTCTCCATGCTTCTTCATCCATTTTGCTTGTTTTTTGTAACTAGGCAAAACTAGTTGTGGCTGTGAAGCTATTCAAGAATCATTTGAATCTCATTTGGTGGGTTCTGGTGTAGGTTTTTTGTAGCTCTTTGGTGCAAAGTATTTGACTATATAGTTAAATTTTCTAGATGTTTGGCCTAATGGATCGATGTTTATGTCACTCTTTTTCTAGTTTTTGCTTTAGTCAGTTTCCTCGAGTGGGATATCGTGAGGGCTCATCATTGTCTAGACAACTTTTGTAGTTACAAATATCCCGATATTTATGGCCATTTAAGGATGCAAAAACATAATTTGGCTTTCCTTAAGAATTCAAGTACATGATATTTTCATGTGTTGGCTGGATAGGTGTGATGAAGTATTAGGAGCAAAAATAGCTAGGTTGTTTTATTTGACTTATTATGTCAAAAATAATTTCAATAGATCCATCTTCTTTTGTAGTAGGAAGGCTCAATTGTGGTTTGAACTACGGGTTGTTGCTCATGAAGCTTTTCATAGTTGGTGACACACGGGTAAAAGCTTTGTGAGTTCTTCAGTGGTCATTTGCTTTAAGACATGTGTACAGGTCAGTATTTGCTTACAATCAACTGAGATGAGTAAAGCGCCTTGTGTTTAAGGGATGTTAAGATCAAGAGCATGGTCTTGGAGTTGATATGCCATCTGATATTAGAGTGTGGCACCCATTGTCTACACTTCTACTTTGAAAGCATCAGTGAGCTGATTATCTCTAAGAGATATGTTGAAATTAGGAAATAGAGTACGATCAATGTTCTTGCATTTAAAGTAGTTTCAATAGTAGCTATACTTGCATGTTGATATTTTTTCATTCGAGTATTAAGAATAGCAATACAGACGCTAATTAGAAGTCTCTTCCTGCTATTATAATTTAGAGTAATGTGAATAGTACAAAAGTGCATGTGGGTGTAACCCTGTGCCATCCATTGTGGAGGGAGTTCAGGGGTATTTCAAGAGTCACAAATTGGACTTCTGATGTTGGTGCAAGTTGGCACTGGTTGAATTCTGAGGCTTGAATGTATTCTTTTGGAGCCTTGAAGGATGGTATAATAAGTGCTTTAAATGGTTCTAGTAAAAGATGAAGCAGATCTTAGTGAAAACTTGATATGGATTTAAGAGAGGAGGAGAATCTGAGATAATTTTATTTTCAACAGGAACATAAGAAAGGTCATAAAAAAAGTCTAATTTTATTTGAAGTCAATTTTCTAGATGTAGGAGATGGTGTAAGTGCAAGAGGGGCTGAAAGAGGAGCAGTGAGTGAGCTTGAGGATTCGTCGATAATATTAGCCATAGTGTAAAATAGAGACTCGTCTATAAGATAGTATGAGTTATGGCTCTGATACCCTAGAGACTTTCTTTGTTGGCAACCCTTTTTCCTCACACTATCATTTTCTCGTTGGAAAAAAATACTTTTGTCCGCCAAACTACGTCCATGGATTTTAGTAGCGCATATGGCTATGTTTTACTATCCCACAAAAGCATTGATCGAAGTGTCAATATTTTTTGTAGTGCAACACAATCTTATTTCTAATGTGTAACTAAAATACTTCTGTAGATTTGTGGGAGTTTATTTGAAAACTTGTGGATAATTTACTATATATAACTACAATAAATACTATAATGATAATAATAGAAAAATTAAAATTATAATAGGGTAAGTCTATAATACATTTTAAAAGGGACACTTCTTATCTTGTTTGATATCTTTGACAGATTTTTATTTTTATTTTTTCTAATCGTGTATGTTGTAGTTATTTAGGATCACCTACAAATTTTTAAAAAATTCTGAATCGTTTACAATGTTAAAAATAAATTAAATAATTACTTAATGTGCAAAAAAAAAAAATAATACCCACAATAAAATATTGAGTATTATTTATAATTATTAAGATTTTTTAAAAAAATTTAATGATTATAATTACAATGTACACAATTCATAAATGGACTAAGAACTGGATGCTAACAAATTAAGGTGGCGTTGGGTTGGAAAAAATGAAAACATAGGAATAAAAATGAGAACGAGAATAGAAATAGGAATGTGATAGAATTAAATTTAAAATGTATAAAAAAATTATTAAATTTTTCTCATCATGCATTGGAATAGTCTTTCTTTCCATTTTAAAATGGAATAATTATTTCACCAAAATGGTAGAAAGACTATTCTATTATTGAAATGACATTTCAATACTTTAATATGCAACCAAACAAAAGAATAAAATGAAGATTATTTCCTTTCCTTTTCATTCCATTTTATTACCTCCAACCTACCTAAAGATTTATCAAATTCCGATTTGGAGAGTGTAATATAAATTTTTGGTAACTCATACACATTCCAAAAGTATACATTCATATAATTATGTCTACTGTACCAAATACATCCATACATATACCTTAATATTGTATTTGTGGGAATACTTACAAAAGAAAAAGTTTTGAACATACTTTTATCTACTTTGGAGAATGGTAGATTTTAGAGAGCATGTAATAAGGCAACAAAGTTTCACCACTGACTTTTTCCACTGCAAATCTGTCTGTTCCTCTTATTCTCTCTAATAATGGTATACATCATATGTACGTGTACATATCTATCAGTCACTACCTCCTTTGTATTATTATTACTTTCCTTTTTTCTTGTTCCCTTTCGTTAAAAGATTAAAATAAATAAATAAATGTGTATGTGGAAAGAAAGAAAAATGTCCCTACTTGTTAATTGGTAACTCTTTCTCTCTCCAGGACCAAGGTACTATTAGTTGGTTGGTTTTGATCCTTTATAGCTTTGTTGGCTGTTTTATATCTGTTGCAGGATTTTGCAGAAGTGGTCCTATTAATAATTATAATTATTATAAAGTTTCCCTTTTTTTAAATAATAATAATAATAATAATTTTCACTATTAGAATTATTATTATTATTATTCTCTATTTTAAAAAATAAAATAAAAATTAATAAAATGAAGGATCGATGCATATGTATATACAGAAAAGAGCAAGAGAAGAGTGTCATGTATATATAATCTTCAAATAACCAGAGAAACTCTCTTGCCTTATTTCAAAAGATAGAAGTATTATATTGGACTTTTCGTGGTCCACTCACTACTATAACCTACGTTCATATCCAATATTTGAATATATCTACCAACTTATTAATTTTGTTTTTGGCAATTATTACTTGTATAGTGTATAGTGATCCCCACATCTCTATCTCTCTCCTTCTAACTTTACCTCACGAGTTCCATTATTTTTAATAAAGTTAATTGTTGCTCTTATCGAATCAAATTATAAAGAGAGATGCAATATTAGGTCATAATCTTAATTAATTCATTGAAAAATTACATTTTCATGCCTTTTTTAGGAAAAGAAAGTTACCTTAAAAATAATTAATTACAAATATACTGTATTCAATTTTCGTAAAATACTATTTGCAATTATTTATAAATTTGAAAAAGTTTTTTTTTTTTTCCTTAAATTTATGTTGTAAGGTACATTTGTAAAAGTTGTTTACACACTACTAAAGACCCTATCTCGATGGGCCTCCCCAAAATTGATTTATCCTAACAGTTAATGCTCGCCGAAAATTAGGTTGTTGAGATTAAAAAATGTACTAATCTCAGCAATTTATGTTTGTTGAGATTGCTAATCCTGTCTCAATGGTATTTTGAAGCCCATCGAGATTGATAAAATTATGACACATTTATGACCATATGTTGATGCCTTTTCACCACTGAAATTAAGTCCAATCTCGATGAGCACCAATAGACCGATGAAATTGGTGGCTTTAGTGGTCAATTTGGAAACTTTTAGGTACTGGAACTGAGAATGACCTTTTTTAGCGATCCGCATGACCACCAGACCTGTTGAGACTGGTAAAAATAGGAAGTCTTTATATTTTTATTTGTTAAAATTCTCTAACTTTCCAACTCCAAATCACAAAAGTAACATCAAGACGCATTTAGGTCTTAGAAATGGTAAAACTCAAAAGAAATTCATGCGTCCACAAATTCTTTGAACAACAACCCAATTACTCAGCCCAACCTAAATTAATCAGCACCCTCAAACCCTAGTATACATCAAAAAGAACCTTCAAGATACACTCACACACACATTCACAGTGGAAAACTTAGGGCTTCTAGATCAAATTCACACACATAGATCACGATAACAATCAAACAGAGAAATTAGAGAGATTAGGGTAAGAGTAATTGTGGTGTTTTAATCACCTCAAAAATAATCAAGAACACAAAATTACTATTAGTGCAATAACATGAACTAACAAATTAAGAGATTAATGAAAATAGAAATGTAAAACAGAAATCAAATCACACTAATTTAACGAGTTTCAATCAGTTGCTTGGTAGTGGCAACTGTCTACTTCCCGAATGGAACAACCTTTGGCTTTAATCTTTAATGATTCACACTTGATATTGCTACAATGGTGATAATCACCAACAGGTATGAACTCGCAAGAGGATCAAGTTCATATCTTTATTTATGTACATAGAGAATTTAGAAGAGGAGGATGAAGAAGTTTTGAAAAGGGGGTTGTCTCTGACTGCAGAAGAGGTTGGTATTTAAAGGCAATGTCTAAGAGTGTTGAAGAGACAGTAACTAAATACTAATTGGACATAACTAACTTTAACTAACACCACAAATCCACCTTTAGTTGAAGTTAGTGAAATCAGTATTGAATAGACTATTCCAACAGCCTCTAAGGGTACTAGCTGCTAGTGTCTATACTTAGCAGCTTTAGGCAATGCCTAAGCTTGCTAATAGAGACCCCTTTGGTGAGCATGTCAGCTGGATTGTTCTTAGTATTCACTTTGCTTACTTGCACTTCATTTCTGCTAATGATGTCTTGAATGAAATGCATTTTGATGTCAATGTATTTTGACCTCTCATGAAATAAGGGATTTTTCATCAAATGTAGGACACTTTTATTATCACATTATTACACTGTGATATTTTCTTAATTGAAGCCAGTTCCCTAGTTAAGCCTTTCACCCATATGTCTTCTTTGATTGATTTAGTAGAATACATAGCTACTATCTTTTGTAGGGTTAATTTCCAACTTATGCATCCACTTTGAGCTGTGAAAACATAAATTGTAAGTGATCTCCTAATGTTTATGTACCAAGCATAATCACTATCCACATACCCTGCAACTTCCCCTTTTGGATTGCAACTAGCATAATAATCTAAATAAGTGTCAATGGTTCCTTTAACATATCTCATTATCCATTTTAGAGCTTCCCAATTGTATTCTCCAAGGTCAGATATAAACATGCTTGTGATGCTCATGGCATGTGCTAGATCTGGACTTGTACAAACAACGGTATACACTAGGCTTCCCACTGCACTTGCATATGGCACACTATCTAGGAACTTTCTTTCCTCCTCTGTTTGAGGTGACTGATCTTATGAGAGTTTGAAGTGAGCAGCCAAAGGAATGGTGGCTGGTTAGGCACTGCTCATGTTGAATTCGCTCATAACCTTTTTTAAATAAGTCTTTCGTGATAGACAGATCTTCCCAAGCCTTTTTCTTGTGATTTTTATACCAAGTATCTTCTTCGCATCACCCAAATCATTCATCCATCTCTAATTCATTGCTCAGGAGACCCTTTATAACCTCTATTTCAGTTATGCTTTTCCCAACCATATGTCATCTACATACAATAGAAGAAACAACTTATTATTTGATTAGACACAAGGATCAAAGCTACTTGAATCTAATTCTTGTCATGAATTCATTAAATCTGATGTTCCATTTTCTAGGTGCTTGTTTAAGGCCATAGAGAGACTTTTGCAATAGGCAAACTTCATATAGATCACCACTTTCAAAAACCTCAGGTTGCCTCATATAGATTTTCTCTTCATGGTTGCCATGTAGGAAAGCTGTTCTAACATCTATATGTTGAATTTCATAGTCACACTTTGAGTAAACCCATTAACATCAAGTCTTGCCTTGAATCTTTTATCCTCAACCCCTAGAATACCTTCCTTCACTTTCATTATCCACTTGCAATCTACAAACTTCTATCCAAGTGGTCTCTTGACTAAGGTCTAAGTTTTGTTCTTGATCAGTGATGATATTTCCTCCTGAATGGCTAGAAGCCACTTTGTACCATCTCTGTTATTTATGGCCTCCTTATAGGATGTAGGCTCTATAGTGTCAATCACATCTGCAACAGACAATGTAAACCATGTGAAGTCTACAAGTTCAGTAAATCCTAATTTTTCTGGTGGGTGTATATCTCTTCTTTCTCTATATCTAGTAAGTTAGTAACTCCCAAGTCCACCTTGAGATGTTGAAGCCTCATTAGATGTAGATTCATCGAACCTCTCTTCTGATGCAGCTATATCATTGGTAAGTTGAACCTGAGTGCTTTTGTTGTTGTTGTACCTTGTAGTTCACTTTGCTTTTCCTACTTCAAGGGAATTTCCTTCTCATTGAAGATGACATCCCTGCTGATGATGTATATTTTGAAACCTGGTTAAAGACACGAGTTTGTAACTTTTTACCCCATCAGGGTAGCCAAGAAATAGGCATTTGATTGCCCTTAATTGTAACTTTTCTTGTCTGGTGTGAGCATGGGCAGAGCACCCAAACACCTCAGGTGATCACAGTTAGGAACCCTACTAGTACACTTTTCATGAGGTATCTTGAAATCAATTGCCATAGAGGGACATCTGTGATCACTAAGTAGCATGTTGTCTTGAAAGCTTCTCCCCAAAACTGTCTTTCCAAATCAGCTCCAGTTATCATGCATTTAAAGAGAGAAGCTCTGACCTTGTGGGTAGTTTTCTAAGTTTGAAGGAAATGCCCTTGAAGCAGCAGAAGCAAATAGTTGTTAAGTAATTATAAGAGAGACGCAATAAATTCATAATAGTTCACTCCCTGTATTGCGACAGTAATGGAGCTACGTCTCATTCAATTTTTTATTCCTCATGAGATGGTATTATAAAAAAAGGCTAAGTGTCAGAAACTCCAATTTATAAAGAGAAACTAGAGAGAGAAGCTCTGGCCTTGTGGGTAGTTTTCTAAATGTGAAAAATGAGCTAAGGGAGTTCTCCTTTTATAGGTGAAGGAGGCCCACAAAAATAGGGGAAAATAAAATTAGATGTTTTTCATCATGGATGATGACCCAACGATGAAAATTATCTTTTGATGGTGATAGTTATTTTTCGGAGTCCGATAGGACCCATCGTGGATAACCTAGAGCTTCTTTTTTGTAACTCTCTTGGGGTGAAATTTGAGATCAATAGCTTCAGAATTGCGATTGAAGTATGATACATTACTTGATATAGCATTAGAATAGCTTCGAAATGCAAGTTCAATCACATCAATCATATCAATATTGAGTGAGTTATTGTTGTTTTACTGAAGGCAGTTCATGACCCAGCACCCAAGTTGACATCCAGCGCCCAAGATGACATCCCAGCTCCCAAGTTGACATATGACGTCAACTTGGACGCTTGGTAAATGTAAAAACGTCCAAGGGAAGTACTTTCAGATGCCTATGTGGTATTTTGACATCACTTAATCTGTTTTAGTGGTCTGGCAAAGCTGGTCACCAATTCTCAAAGATGTTATTGCTCTGCGGAAATAAAAGACTCGAAACTCTTTATTTTCGAGTGAGTTTCCCATGTTGGAAATCAGAAATGCAAAATTGTGAATTTGAGTTCTCTAACTTCATGGATCCTAGTTATTATGAAAAACTAGACAGGCAGTCGAAACGGATAAATCACAATCGGATAAGTAGAACTCAGCACACCAAGCCATATACTAAAAATCCCACTAAAAATAGGTTACTAATAATGGGCGAAAAGATGCCATTTCCTTCACTAATTAAGAAATCTATACTCATAGCGGTAAAATTGTCTAAAAACATAACCCCAAACAAAACCTGACATTTCAAATGTCTAACTATCTTGCTCTTCTAAATCTAAGATACTACATTGTATCTAAGTGACTCTAATGGCCAAATCATCGTATTCTACTATTAGCAGGCATAATAGCAAAAACATGAAATCGCATATATAACATAAATAATATTCTTAAAATTTAAATATATCTCCATAATTACAATAATAATATTTAAAGTCTATTTCTAACACTACTACAAAACTACTATTCCCAACGATCCTAAAAATGCTTTTTTTGGGGGTCGTCGCTAAAAAAATTGTGTTTAAAACATCAGGAAAAATTTGGTATTCCCGACAGTTTTAAACACTCATGATGTATTCCCGAAGGTTTTTAAACGTGTCTTAAAAATTGTAATTTTTTTAAAGGGGAATTATTGGCAGTTTCAAACAGTAGCCTATACTATAGGTCACTTTTTAAAACAGATGTCTACAGTGTTATAATGAGACTTCGAGAAAAATACCCCAAAAAATAGCATATCGTTTCTTAAAAAGGGCAGATTGTTTTTCTTGGGTCTCTGCCTGCTAAAAATGGTATTAGAAAAACAATCTGTTGTTTCTCACCTAAAACCAACCCAAAATTTGTACAAAGCTCCAGATCACCTATTTAAGCCATAAATAACATCATCCAACATAAAAATCCACCATCAAGCACCAAAAATGAAAATCCTTGTCAAAGAGCTAAATTTAAGCTTTGAAAGCTCAAACCTAGTTCAATCTTGCTACAACTCACCAATAGTCCTAAATCATGTAAAACAAACCTAACTCTGCCAGAACTACTCAGCTCTAACAACCTCAAAACCCAACAGTAACTAGAATTCGAAATGACATGATGAAACCTAACTTTTCTTTTAAAATGAGAAAGGAATATGAAGGGAAGATCTTACCTTGATTTTTCCTCTACTAACTATGTTGGAAACTAACAACAACACCATAAAATTGGGTTTGAAATTGAAGAGAAAACCTCGGTTTCTCTTGGTCGAACCCTAAGGAGAAAGAGAGAGAATTGATTTTTTTTTATTTTTTAGTGAATTAATCAACTAATAATAAACTTATCTATTATTATCTAACAGTGAAACATATACTAGAAATCCCACTAAATTTAAGTTACTACAAATGGGCTAAAAGATGCCATTTCTTCCACTAATTAAGCAATCTACACTCATAGCGGTAAGATTATCCAAAATTATAACCCCAAACAAAACCTGACATTCTAAATGTCTAACTATCTTGCCCTGCTAATTCTAAAATACTACATCATATCTAAGTGACTCTAACGGCCGAATCATCATATTCTACTGTTACCAAGTATATTATGAAAAACATGAAATCTCATGTATAACATAAATAATATACTTAGAATATAAATATATCTCCATAATTATAAGAAAGAATTATTTAAAGTTTAGTTTTAACACTACTACAAAACCATTATTCTTGATTCTCCTAAAAATACTTTTTTTGGGGGGTCATCGCTAAAAAAATTAAGCGAGCATTCAAAAATGTTGGAAAAACTTGGGTATTCCCGAAAATTTTAAACACTCGTGATGTATTCTCGATAGTTTTTAAGTGTGCCTTAAAAAATACGAATTTTTTTAAAGGAGAATTCTCGACAGTTTCAAATAGTGGCCTATAGTATAGGCCACAGTTTAAAACTGTCATCTATAGTGTTATTCCCGATAGTTTTTAAGCGTGCCTTAAAAATTGTGAATTTTTTTGAAAAGACAATTGCTGACAGTTTAAAACCATCGCCTATAGTGTTATTCCTGATGGTTTTAAAGCGTGCCTTAAAAATTGGGATTTTCTTATAGGGGAATTGCTGACGGATAAAAATTGTGGCATATACTATAGGCCACGGTTTAAAATTGTCACGGTTTAAAAACCGTAGCCTATATAGTGTTATAGGCCACGATTTTTAACCGTCGACTATTTGTTCAAATCTAAAAATTTCTAAATAATGTATTTTCCCTTGCTCCAATATAACACGTTTTAGATCTAAAAATTTCAAATCTATACATTTTTAAAATGTCAGACTCTCTCTGTCTCTAGAGTTCTCCCTCTTTGTTTCTCATAGAGGGCGGTCCACGAGCTCCATCACTCGTCTCTCGCTCTCTCTTTCTTGATTTCCCCTTCACGAGCTCCACCATAGACGAAAGCCCGTTCAAGCTCCACCATGGTCGACCATGACCACGAGCTCCACGACGAGAACCATCAGTTAGTCTTCTCTTTCTCGTCCACTCTTTCTCATAATTTCTTTATTATTATTTTTATTTTGGGATTTATGTATTTTTGAGATTTTCATATTTCACAGATCGTCGGAGATCTTGACTATTCCGGGATCTTAAGGCCAAACAAAACTCCCATCTTAGTTTCGAGGAGGATGAAGCCGATGATCTTTTTAAGAAAATCTACTATAGCGACGGTTTAAAACTATCGGCTATACTATAGGCCACAATTTAAAATTGTTACCTATAGTATAGGTGGCGATTTTAAACAGTGGCCTATAGTCTCAACTATAGCCGACATTTTTAAACTGTTCGGAATTATTTTACATCAACATTTTTTTACTGTCGTCTATTCTACCTAGTATTCGTGATGCTCATTTAGGCGGTGGTTTTATAGACCGTTAGGAATTCTTTACCCGACAGTGTAAAACTATCGAGAATTCAGAGTTTTTTTAGTAGTGTGACGATAAGCCCTAATTATTTATTGATTCTAACTCGTCATTACATAATCTGTCTTCATGAGAAAAGAACTTGTAGTACACATAGCTCCATTACCATCGTCACAGGGGGAGTGAACTATTATAAAGTTTTGGACTCTCTCTTATTTAGTTAATTTCCTAAATTTGTTTTCTCACTAATCTAGCGAGACAATGTTGGCCAGATCTCTGAGTCAACACAAGTCATTACAAAACTGTAGGCCATTATTTGTCCTTAAAGTCTTTATTCTTGAGTTACACATTTAAAGATTTGTAAAACCATCATTTTTTATGATGTAATAGAAATACCTAATTTTTTCTAGAATAGTCATCAACTATAGATAGAAAGTAGTTACACCCACCATGAGTAAGAGTTTTTTTAGGACCGCATAACTCAAAAGTTATATATATATTCTATAATGTCTTTAGACTTGAGAGTAATTATTTACCCGAAAACTGTCTCTAATAACGTGGACATGATCATTTTTAATACATGGCAAGAAGGAAAATATTCCTAGAGTCATACATCTCTTGTCATAACAGTTAACCTCAAGATGGGTCCCTAGCCCAGCGCCCAAGTTGACATAGGGGACTCCTGAGTGGGTATTTGGATCCCACCAAGTTGTTTCCAAATCACCATTTCAATAATGTGAGCCAACATCAAGAATGCTCTGAGTCGTAGACTTGGAAGCTAAGGATGTCATTTTGACATCTCGGATGCCAATCTGGCGTCTAGGGTCTCACCCAGCGCCCAGATTAATATATGTGCCCTATGGTGTCAATTTGATCCTCCTCTTTGTTTAAACTACTCAATATTTGAACTTGAACGCGTGAAAGATCTACCATAAGCATGCCAGAGGCCCCAGAATTAACTTTGAAGCACTTCTTATTTAGAGCATCTAGGCACCCAGTGCCCAAGTTAACATCACGTGGTGCCCAACTTCCAAGTTGACATATTATCAACCGAGGGAGATTCCAAAGAATTTTTTGAAGATTTTTCCAAGGCATTTTCTCTGCCTTAACCAAAATAGATATACAAGTCCATTTAGGGAATAAACGGATCCTCCTGGTGGACCAGACACTAACCCAGCTCCTAGGTTGACTTGGGCTTGGTGTACAATGCCCAAGTTGACACATTGTCAACTTGGGGTGCTTCCAACTACTTTGTGTGAGTTGTCTTCTAGAAATTTTCTCCATTTTCATTAATCATAAAGATACATATGCTTTAAGGAAGCAAACTAGACCAACTGGAGGCCAGAAACCCTAGCCAGTGCTCAGGTTGACCTGGGCACCAGCTTCAACGCCTAGATTGACATTCAACCTCATGTGTATAGTTTCGTCACTCAAATGCCAATTCTATTCTGGGAATAATTTTTATTTTAGTCACAAATGGGGGAGGAGCCCTCGTACCTAGATAAATATATGATCTAAGTACCTGAAAAGCCTAGTGACAAGCACCTATCGCTCAGGTTGATACTTAACTTGGTGTGTTGGGTTCTGCTTGTCTGTTTTAAGTTTCCTCTCGAGCATCTGGATATGTTTCCATCACAAATGAGATCTACAACTTGTGGCAAGCCAGATTCATACTTTGAGATTTTTTACCTTTTCGGCAAAGTGGAATATCGGCAAATTATCTGCAAAACTGGTAGTCCTGAGTCACTTGATTTCGTAAAAGAACAAAACCTTCTAAAAATGTCACTTTTACCAGTATAATTTTAAAAAACACCTGACCAAAATCTCATTTCGTATAAGTGTCTATCAATATATTTAACATATAGATAAATTATAACAAAGTAAATTAGGAGATGATAATGTTTAATAATTACAATATAAAATTATTCAACCACAACAACTTTAACAAGGTATTAATTAGTGGTGAATAAACTGGTAGCAAAATAAAAGAGAAACGATATTACTGAATGAAAAAATTATGGGTTGAGTCACGGATTAGGTCGCTCTCTTTAAGACGTTCGCGAGTGTGCAAGCAGTCGGAATTCGTCGGTCGTCCCCAAGATATAACAGCCCAATCACATTGTATCGGAACCTTTCCAACAATTAGTATGGATGTACTTAATGTTCATGACAACAATCTATAATATATTATTATTAGTACAATCTAAGTATCCTACATATTTTATTTTAATAAATATTAATACGAGTCACACTTGTATAGATATATTATATCTTATTTTGCTTAAGGTGTTGTTACATGGTTTTTGTTATCAATGAACTTAACTCTTTGAGCTTCCAAGAAAATATATATTACGAGAAATCATTAACAAATAATGGAGTGTTAGAGTTATTGAGCACCTACAACTGTCAAATAATAATGCTTTCTTTTCTTTTCTTTTTTTTTAAGGCCATTGCCGTGAAAAATTGTTGGTAAATATCCATGCTCTACTCACCTTTTTAACTTTCTATAAGATCCATGTTAATTAGGTTTTTCTTCTATCACTTTCTTTTCCACATATAATAAATTTTGTTTGCTGGGGAAATAAGGGTACGAAAATGTTATTTCTTATATGTGTTCAATATTCGTACTATTTTTGTCGAACACTATAAGTACTATCAGTTAATTATTCTATATATATTGAAATATTAGAAACTTAATTGATCAGTGTTGCAATTAATTTAAGAATTACTACAGCTCTTGTATTAAAATAAATCATGTTTTAAGATTAACGATTGCCTTTACTGAAAATTGAAACGTAAATTAAAACCAATGAAGAACATAAAAGGAGTGCCAGATTGACATAAAATACAATGACAGGGAGCGGCCTAATAAGCATTTTTTGCAGTACTAAAATCTCATATATAAATATATATATATATATATAATGAAACTTTGTTTGTACATCCTTACTATATAAATATATATGTATAGCGTGGTCCTTAAGAAAATAAAATAGGAGCACATGGAGAGCTACCAAACAAGAGCTTCTAAATCATGGCAGTTAGAATAGTAAGTTCTCATTCCATTTTCTTGTAAAACTTAAGAAATGGATAAACTAGAATGTGCTTGTTAACAAATTATTGTAGTATAAATATATACATATAATTAATTCATATATAACTACAATTTTAATAATAGGATTTCTCTTGATATAAATAAAAACAAAGAATATAATGAAACCTTTGTCATAGGTAAAATAAGGAAAGAAATGACATCTCTCTCAGTTTATATATATATATAAATATATTGTTTCCCTGTATTGTTTTGATATGACAACTCAACCTCCAATATATATTCTAAATTAACCACCAAAAAAGAAAGAAAGAAAAAAAGCTTCTGCCCCTTTTTTGCAGGACTATAGTCTATTTTTCTCTTTTTGATAAAGATATGTTGATGAGTTTAGATAGAAGTTGGTATAATGGGGATTTTTTGGGTACTAAATATATAAATTTGTCAGTATATTTAGCGTGAGTGTTATCAGAAATAGGAAGTTAATGATAAATTTGGGGTGTTTTCTGCTAAAACAACAGTCTGCCTCATTCGTGCATGCTTGACTCGTTTTGCAATTATTCCCAACCCAACTGCCTCTGATCACTTCTTTCATTATAACTCCTTATTACCTTTCTTTACCATCCCAAGACAAGTCGCCATCTCTCTTTTTTGAGTCATTAATTAATTAGCAAAATAATACTTTTTTTTCTTTTCTTCTGATACATACAATGTATATATATACATATAGACCATGTATATATAGATTATCAACTTGGTCTGACTGACATATTTAAAAGAAAAAATCATGGTGTTAATTATACTCTTTCATTAATTAATTCCTTGTTCTTGTATATATGGTTCAAAAAAGTGGACCCCTCTTCAAGAAATCCCACAATAATCTGTTCAGCCTAATAATAAAACCCTAACAAGCAACAACAACAGCAACCCTTCACACACACAGTAAGTAGGGCTTCTTTTGCCACTAAAGTAGTCACAGTCATGTAATATATATATAAATATATATATATATATATGTATATGGGACTTTTCTAGGAAGGGGACCATATTATATACACACCATTACTATTATTGCCAGCTCTATATAAATTTATATATATACATACATATTATTCATATACATATATATATGCATATTATATACACATGCACATAAATAAAAAGTAGACATATTGTTATCATATCTGATGTTAACATAATAATAATATGCACTATTTCTCTTCTTTCATTTTCTTGATCATCATCATCATCATGTGGCAACATCTTATGCGACGTTTCATAACTCTTCTTTTAATTATTGCATTATACAAGACATTGTAATAACGATATATTTGTACTTTCTTTAAGCCATATATATTAACTCTCAATTATCATGTGCAATTAAGATAATCAAAATTATATATTCTATAAATGGTTATCAATTTTCTAAAATTATTATTAAAATTAGATAAGTAATATGTGATATTAAATTAGACGATGTTGAATAAATTCCACTTATAACCAGTCTTGTATACTTACAGATATCCACATCAGCAAAGTGAAAACAGAAACAAGCAAACAGACACAGTCCTAGGGTGGCTTCGCCTCTAGTGGATCAAGACTTAGTAGTTAGTTACAACTGAAATTGTAACTAACTCCTAAGCCTTTGATCAACCGACTCTACAACAATATAAATACATGAATCAAAGCAAATATCCTAAGATCTAAGCCAGAAAAACAGATCAGAGAAAGAAAGAGAGAGAGAGAAGAAATAAACCCTAGATTTAGTCTTCTGCTCCAAGATCCAAACATGAGAAACCAGTTCTCATGGTGAGAAGCTCGAAGGAGGAAGTACATGCACAAGAAAAACAAAGTAGAGAGTTAGATCGAGAACAAATCTAAAGAAAACAACAAAAACATAAACTGTAAAGAGAGGAATCGAGTTTACCTGGTCGATTTCTGTGACAGGAAGCTCCAAAGTTTGTAAATCAACCTTGTGATAGTGGATATCAAGCTTCTATCTCTGAGAAGAGCTTGACAGAGACGTAGCCCAGATTTGGGTGAACTCTGAAACAAATTCTGGTGTTTTCTCTCCTTATTTTTCGTTTTTCACTCATCTAATCTAATCTGTGTTTGTGTGTGGGTGTGGATCTGGGTTTCAGGGCTAGAATCGAGCAAGTTCTCAAAGAGAACTTGCTCTGCTAGGGTTTCGAGTTTGTGAGGCTGTGTGTGAGTTGTGTCTGAGTGTTTAGGGTTCTAGACTCTTCTACTGAGTCTTTGAACCAAAGGTTCAATACGACATCAAGTTTGGTGTCGTGGGGATAAAACGGTGCCGTATTAGTCTAAGGTTTATTTAGACTAGAAAAGGTCATTTCTGACCTTGATACTGATATTTAATCTTTTGTTGGTGTAGGGTTAAAGTAGTAAAATCCTACAGACGAGTATAGTGATATAATACTTTTATAACTACTAAATTTAATATATAAATTAACATGCTATTACTTTTCATTTAATTTATAATTTTATACTAATTAATTATAAAATAAGTAAACAATAATCATCGCAGATGAACATAACCTTTACCTTTAAATAAAATCAGATCATAATTATGGTGTATTAATTCTCTATATGAACAAAGCTAACAAAATTGTTTGTTGCTCCCATTCGAAAAAAAAATTGTTTGTTACCCTGAACTTTGGAGAAATTTAGATGTGTTTGGCCATATCATATTTTTTAAAAATGAAATTTTGAAAGGTGAGTTTGAAGAATAATAAATTAGAAAACATCAAAAATATTCTTTCCTATTTCAATAACAATTTTTATTATTGCGTGTAATATATATTTTTTTTCTCAAACATAATTTTTTCCTAATTAAGGTCAAATCTAGGGCCGAGGCCAGGGTTTAGGGTCCAAGGGCTAAGGACATGGTCTAGGGTTTGTGCCATGAAACCAAAATCTAGGCCAGGGGCGTAATTTTTTTTTTTTTTTTGGTAAGTGAGGAGCGTAATTTTTTTTTTTTTTGGTAAGTGAAGGGAGTAAAAAAGTAAACTTAAAAAGAGAAAAAAATGCATTTAATGATATTAGAACCCTTATTTTTTAAGATATATACTAAGTAGCTTAACCATTACCCCAAAATTAATATTATGCTTGTAAATATCATCTTTTATTACATATATATTGTAATTAATTAAATTGCATATATATTTTCTTCCCGATTTTTTTTCAGGGGGGCGACTGCCCCGCCTCAGTTATATGTGGGTCCGCCCCTCACAAGTGACTTTTTGTTGTGATTAAAATTCATATTTAGTCACAAAAAATTTATGTTATGATTAAAAAGTTGTCATTAAAAGTAGCATGGTGATTGTATACTTTTGTCTTTTGCATACGTGTTATATTTTGATTGAACTCTTCTCTTTTATATGTGTAGTTATATAGTTTAGAGTGAGGAGAATAAATGAAAAATCAACTAGAGTTGGGCTAGACATATATAGGGCATACGAATAGACTAAACATTG
Source organism: Cannabis sativa (assembly GCF_029168945.1). NCBI lineage: Eukaryota > Viridiplantae > Streptophyta > Magnoliopsida > Rosales > Cannabaceae > Cannabis > Cannabis sativa. The sequence goes on from NC_083608.1 coordinate 20,863,683, forward strand.
CACATTTATAAACAGGTGTGACCATAAATTAAGGAAGGTTCAGAGGAAAGCTTTAATAATTTAGGTTTGGCTTGTGTGTGTGTGTTACGGACTGAAACGTCTTGATATTGATCAAATAATGTGTGTACGCATGCCACATTATATATTTTGATAACGAAATGTCCTCTATTCAACCTTAATTTAGTTTCTTCACAATATCTACATATATATATATATGATTCTTTTTCATTTCACCAATTAAATTGAATTACGTTTTCATAAAAAATATGATATAAATATATATACATATATACAAAAGTGATCCATTATTACTCATGAAACCTTTGAATTTCCATACATCACCAATATATGCTTTACTTTAAAGTGCTAAAATCTAACTCTATTTACGAAGCTAGCCAAACCATTAAGTATAAAAAAACAAAAAAGTTCTTTAGCAATATATGACTTTTAAGTATAGCAAAACAAATATAATTGAACTAATGCTGATCTACCTAGCTAGCTACGTATATGCATTTAATCCAATATTCAAAAGCAAAATACTTTTTGTTTTGTTTTAATTTAATGTATTAACTTTATTTTTTTACTCAACTCTTTCATATAATAATATTTTTGGGACTAATATACATGTCAATTACTGATGATATATACAGTATTTGAGAGATCTAGATACGCGCGCAGTGTGCACTTTTTAACTTGTTTTTAAGATTTTTAGCCTTATTTTTGACATGTATCAAATTATATTCTTGAATTTTTCTGGTCGTTAAAAAAAAATTTTTAAATTATTGAGATTGTTAGATTTAAAATTTTTTGTCTAATTTCATTTAATTTTACTATTTCAATGATTATTTATGTAGTAAACCATGTTCTCCAGACTTTGGTATCTACCAAATCATGCACCTCGAACAATTTAACTTGTACTAAATCATGCTCCATGAACTTTCATCCATGTTAGACTTTTTTTCATTAAAATTGGATAAAAATTCTTAAATTCAACAATCTCAATAGTTCAGGGGATTAAAACATTTTGAGTAATTTGCGGCAAACCCCTCCAACTATCAATTTACTTGCAAAAAACCATCCAACTTCATATATTGGTGGGAAAACGCTCCAAAGTATTGTTCCGTTTACATTTTTAAGGTGTCGTCTGTCTAGCCTCATTAAGTCCTAATTTTGCCTAAGTGGCAATGACAAGTCACTAAAAAATTATCCTACGTGGCCATATTTTACAAAATAAAAATAAAACTTTAAGAGTAATTTGCGGCAAAACTCCTCCAACTATCAATTTACTTGCAAAAAACCATCCAAAAAACTTTAAGGTTGGATGGTTTTTTGCAAGTAAATTGATAGTTGGGGGAGTTTTGCCGCAAATTACTCTTAAATTTTCTGTTTTTATTTTGTAAAATATGGCCACGTAGGATAATTTTTTAGTGACTTGTCATTGCCACGTGGACAAAATTAGGACTTAATAAGGCTGAATAGACGACACCTTAAAAATGTAAACGAGACAATACTTTGGAGGGTTTTTCCACCAAAATATGAGGTTGGATGGTTTTTTGCAAGTAAATTGATAGTTGTGGAGGTTTTACCGCAAATTACTCAAATATTTTTAACGACTTTAAAGTTCAAAGGACATGATTTAGTACACGTTAAAATTTAAGGAAAAAAACAGTTCTAATGAGCTTTTTTTTTTTAGTCATCAAACCATAACTCATGTTATATATTTATGGGAGAAGTACTAAGTGCAACCGACATATCGTTGTTGAAATAAATTGATATTGAATCCCACACAATTTAATTTAAATAACATAAAAAATTATTTATAACCAATCACAACGTGCCATGTGGATATAGTATATGATGGCTAAATATGCGCATGAACTATTTCATCAAAATCTAAACATTTTAACTTACTGAATTTCAGTGCATATGATTATTATTCAACATATATCATGTATCTTTTAAACACAGCAACTAAATAAACCGATTAAATATATAATACTTACTTAATTACTTTATTTTATCATCATACATATATATATATTAAAAAAAAGAATGAAAAATTTTATGATAATATACGTACGCAGTTAATTATTAGATTATATAGAAAGCTAGAATTGGAAATTAAAGTATAGAACCGTGGGGTTTTTATCCATATATATGTACCCTACAAAAGAATGATGCGTATATATATATGTTATTACACAGGAAACCCAATAACATGTGACCACGCAAGAATCCAATAATGATTATTATGTTAGTTGCGTAAACCAACAAAAGCGTCACCATCCTAAAAAAACCCTAATTCTCTTTAACTAGTAAAAAAAATTAGATGAGTATTGGACTGGTTTGGGGTGATGATGATCAGAGGTTTAGTGTCGTTTTTGTAAAAGGTGTCTGTGTGTGTGTGTGTTTTTATTATATGATAAGGCAGAAAGGGGGAAAGGGTCACTATCTTCTTGTTCCTTATTTCTCTTCCCCATTAGGTGGCTTGAAAACGACATTGCTTCTCTGAATAAACTACTCCTGTCTTGGGCCTCCACATTAATGTATAGTACTGTTTCTATATGTATATATATATATGCATGTATAATATAGGCGTATGTATACACTACACTCTACGTACACTACTACACATACATGCATGTCAGCCAACTAGAATGATCGATCTCATACATGTATAATTAAGGTCGTTTTATATGATACATGGCATTCTTTTTTTCTTTTCTCGTAATTGTAGTTTGTCCTTAATTATTTCAATAATTAACTACAGATTTTTCTTCAGGAAAATCAAATTAAACTCAGGTGTATCGAATCAATGTGTGACCCGGCATGCAAAATCCATTATATATTGATTCATGTACATATGAATATGTTGGCATTAGTTTAATCTTTGGCCAACATATGATGGGATTGACAAAAACATGAGACAATGCATGTTTTTAATTATTAGCCAACAATAATATCAGCTGCCGATTTAATGCATAACTTATATATATATATAGATAGTGAATATATATGTGATTTGATAAAATGTATAAATCATCATCAATTATGCTCAGATTATACTCTCTTAAAAAAAATGAACTCTATAAATAAGAGAGGTATAAGTAGTGTCACTTGAGTGGGATCAAATAAATCCTTAAAAAAATAAATAAATAAGAGAGGCCACAGTCATGATGACCATTTTCAAAACCAAAAAAAAATCAGAATTTAATAATGATATAAGAAAAAATTTAAGAAAAAAAATTGGCAATTTTTACTTTCAATTTTAAAATTTTATAAAAATCCGACCAAGATGGGCGCATCATAAAATTAAAGAAATGGAACTTCACATACTGTGTGAAGTAAGAAAAGGCCAACAATTAAGTATAAGATCTAAAGTTTGAAAGAGATATTTTGGCATGAACGAACAAGAAGGCTGGAATATATATACTTATATATATATATATATATATTATTGTGGATGCCAGAAAACCCAGAAGCAAGTGGTAACCTAAAACATGAGAGCCCACCATGCATTTATTAGTGAGGATAAAAGCAACTTCTCACTCTCTCTCTCTCTCTCTAGCTCTCTCTTTCTCATATATGTATATATATACACATATATAGCACCATGAGACACACATTGTGAAAAAACACCATGCAAATTTGATATATTTAATATAATATGATGTACACATATAGATGGGGATAAGTCTATGAGCATGATGGAGTTGGCTTTTTTTGCTTTGTAAAGACTGATCTTAACTGTCATTATAAGGATAGCTCTTTGAACTCCTTAAATTAAAAGCTTGATGGGTTATGATATCATTGTTGTCTGAAACTGAACAAGGGGTTTTGGACCACTTGAAGCATCTTTTCAGATGTTGCATTAACTATGTGGGGGCATCTTTTTAATTATTATATATTATATATGTAAGATATTACCTTCATTCGTTTCTTTACCTATCGATCATTTCTTTTTTCTTTTTCTTAATATATTCACTTTAGCTAAAAATTTACTTGTTATATATTAAAATATATAATCAAATTTCTAATTATTTAACCACTAGAGATTAGATTATTTAATTACTTATTTTTGAAAAAGATGTATGTAATCAAGTTAATTAATTATATATATTACAAGTGATTTGTCAAAATTTAATATTATAATTTTTATGAAATATTAGTATTATGTAATATTATAATTTAGAGAAAGAAAATAGAGAAGAGATGAGAATTTTTGTAGTATTTTATTCTATAGGTGATCTCATATTTATACACATACAAGAGTCAAATATTAAGAAATTAAGATAAAAAGGAAACTAAGAAAAAGGGAATGTTGATTACATTAATGGTAATAAATAAAAGAGTTGGACATTCACATAATTAATAATATTTATAACACTCTCCCTTGGATGTCCATAATAACTGCCTCATTAAAAATCTCGTCGAGAAAATCCAATGGGATAAAACTTGGTCAAGGAAAAAAGAGTGCATTATGAAATTACTCCCCCTCATTTTGGCATTCATGGAGATCCTTTCATCGACGCATTCCAATCTTGTGAACCATTTTCTCAAAAGTTGATGTTGGTAATGACTTCGTGAATAAGTCTGCAAGATTATTACTTGATCGAATTTGTTGAACATCGATATCACCATTTTCTTGAAGATTGTGTGTAAAGAAGAATTTTGGTGAAATATATTTAGTTTTGTCTCTTTTAATGTACCCTCCTTTAAGTTGAGCGATGCAAGCAGCATTATCTTTATAGAGAATTATTGGTACTTCTTTATTATATGTTAATCCACATGTTCCTCGAATATGTTGTGTCATTGATCTTAACCAAACACATTCTTGACTTGCCTCGTGAATTGTAAGTATCTCGGCATGATTTGAGGAAGTAGCCACCAAAGTTTGCTTTGTTGACCGCCAGGATATAGCAGTGTCACCGCAAGTGAACAAATAGCCAGTTTAAGATCTGACTTTATGTGGATCAGATAAATATCCTGCATCTGTGTAGCCAATAAGTTGTAACCCACAATTATTAGAATAGTACAATCATTTATCAATAGTACCCTGGAGATAGCGGAGAATGTGCTTAATCCCTTTCCAATGTCTATATGTTGGAGCAGAACTAAATCTTGTTAACAAATTGACAGAGAAAGCTATATATCAGGTCTTGTACAATTAGCAAGATACATCAATGCTCCTATTGCACTAAGGTATGGTACTTCTGGACTAAGGAGCTCTTCATGTTCTTCTCTAGGTCGAAAAGGATCTTTTTCTACATCAAGTGATCTAACTACCATTGGGCTACTCAATGGGTGTGATTTATCCATATAAAACCGTCTCAAAATCTTTTCAGTATAAGTTGACTGATGAATGAAAATTCTACATTTTAAATGCTTAATTTCTAGACCAAGACAAAATTTTGTTTTTCCTAAATCTTTCATTTCAAACTCTTTCTTTAGATATTCCACAGCTTCTGAAAGTTTTTCAAGAGTTCCAATAATATTCAAATCATCAACATAAACAACAATGATAACAAACTCAGGACTTGAACTTTTTATAAAAACACATGGGCAAATAGGATCATTTTTATATCCTTCTTTTAATAAATATTCACTAAGTCGATTGTACCACATGCGCCCTGATTATTTTAATCCATACAATGATCTTTGTAATTTAATTGAGCACATTTCTCGATTGCTTGAATTATATGCATGTCAGGCATCTTAAACCCTTCATGGATCTTCATGTAAATATCATTATCTAGTGATCCATATATATAAATAAGTTGTGACTACATTTAATCGCATATCGAGTTTTTCACTCACAGCCAGGCTAACCAAATATCTTAATGTTATTGCATCCACCATAGGAGAATATGTCTCCTCATATAATCAATACCTAGCCTTTGAGAAAAACCTTGAGCTACAAGTCTTGCTTTGTATCTCACAACTTCATTTTTCTCATTTTTTTTATGTAAATATTCCCATTTGTATCCAACGGGTTTCACACCTTTAGGTGTTTGGACTATAGGTCCAAATACTTTGCGTTTAGCAAGTGAACTCAATTTTTCTTGAATTGCTTCTTTCCATTTTGGCCAATCTTTTCTATTTTGACATTCTTTGATAGATTTAGGTTCAAGATCCTCGTTTTCATTTACAATTTCTAGCGCTACATTATAAGCAAAAATATTGTCGACAATTACTTCGAGTCGGTTCCATTCTTTTCCTATATTGACATAATTTATTGAGATCTCATTATTTCTAATATTTTCAGGTACCTGAATCTCTTCATGTCAACATCTTCCTCGAAATTCTCAGCCTCTTCATTAGGGCCATCTTGATTATTTGCTCCCTTTCTTTTTCAAAGATCTTTATCTTTGGAACTAGCTGGTCTACCATGTTTTAAACGTGCTTTAGAATCATTAGTTAATTGTCCTTCTGGGACTTCAATTCGAATTGGAGCATTTTCAGCTGGAATATGTGATTTTGTAGTTTTCTTTGGGTCAGTGAATCTTGTAATTGATTTGCAATATTTTGCAAATGAATTATTCTTTGAACTTCAATTTTATATTGATTTGTACGAGGATCAAATTGAGATAATGATTGTGCATTCCATATAATTTCTTTTTCCAGCTGTTTCTTTTCTCCTTCCCCCTAAAGTTGGGAAACTTGTCTCATCAAAATGACAATCAGCAAAACGTGCTGTAAATATATCTTCAGTTGTGGGTTCGAGATATTTAATGATAGATGGAGATTCGGTTTAAAATTCTTTGCGGTGCGGTCGCGGTTTAAATTTTTCCTAAACAGCGCGGTGTGGTTTGTGGTTTTGAATTGTTAATAACCGCACCGCATATTATAAAAATACCATTTTTTTTTATATTTATTTAAGTCCAATATGTGAAGGTCCAACCCAAAGCCCACTATATTATAGTTAAATTATTTAGTAACCATCAATGGGCACTATAAAAAATCTTACTTTTAATTACAACAAAATTTATGATTAAAAGTAAGAAAGTTGTGACTAATTATAAATTTTCATTCCTACGTTGTGACTAAAAAGTTCGTGGTTAATTAAAAGTATTAATCACAAAAATTACAATTTATTGTGACTAAATGTGGTTTCAGTCACAATACTTATTGTGATTTAAACTAAATTAGTAGCAACTTGTAACTAAATATTATATTTAGTCACAAATAATTTTTTTATTATGACTAAAAGTTATATTTAGTCACAAATTTTTTTTGTTATAATTAATTAAAAAATTGTCACTAAAAATAATATTTTTTGTAGAGAGGTATAATACCCCTTAAAAATTATTTCATGCATATATATTACTATCTTTTAGTACTATTCCCAAGACATTACATCCAAGCAAAACATCACAAAAGTTAAAATTCAATTATAAGATTTGTATAGTTTTAATCATATAATTACATACGTACAACCATAAATATATATACATATATTCAAGGTTAAATACTGAAATATATATACAGTTAAAAGTAACATGTGAAAATTTTGTAAATGCATGGACTTACAGCATATAGGAAAGTATATCAATTGGGGTTGTGAATATACATATATTTACTTTTATATATATACGGTATACATGTATTATATACGATTTATTCATACCAATTGATAATTACAATAAATTTGGCCAATTATGAAAATTAAAAATACATTTAAAATCACAGATGTAAAGAAATGTGAATCTCAGTTCCCACAACTATACAGTGACAGTATACAGTCATATATTGTCATAAAACTGTTTCAGTTAATGATATTAGGGTTGTCAATTAAAATTGGTAAATATTGCCAATAATAGAAGAGTTAATGATATGATACATAGAAAAAGACATAAGCTAAATGTGGTATACACATTAGGGTGCAGACAAACTAATTAAATTTATTCTCTATAATAAAAACAAATAAACAATGATCATGATACATATCTTTTCTTAGATCTTCTCCCTTAAACACCTACATTATTATTACGAGTTTTCCTTTTTTTTTTCTTCAAAAGAAAGAATTATTACTTTATAATATAGTTCATGTGATTATCAATTCTATATGTTAATCAATGAAATTTTACCATTGACGCAGCTATATTATATATATATATGACATTTATTTTGCTGTGCTATAATTAAATTAGCTGTGGTTAATTTATTACATATGGGTCAGAGAGGTGAAATGAAAGTGAATGTTATTTGAGTTTGACAATAAAGTTGGGAAGCATATATATATATATAGTATCTGAATTTGGTAGTTGTAAGTTAACGACGTTCACATGAATAATGTTCCCTCCCATTTACTTCAATCACTGATAAACTGGTCCACATCTTTAAATCAAGATGTTGACAATATAGGAGAGAATTAACATTTCCAATCATACATTTTTTTTTAATTTTAATTTCTTTTCTTTTCTTTTTTTCATTTATATTATTTCCTACCTAGTAAATTAAACGTTGCAACTTTCATTCATTACATATTCAAAAAAGAATGTCATGATCTCATCATCATCAATATTAATATATAATCACCAATTAATTGATTTATATATATATATATCAATTAAAATGTTCTTACTAAACATTTAGAAGAAACTAATGAACTAGAAGTGTTTTCTTATATTTAGTACATAATTCCATCGACAAGAGAATCTTTCCTTGGAGGACTAAAGATCATATATCTTTTTTCAAAGTACGTACAATCAATATATATACTTCAACTTTCAAAACCCACTTTGAAAACAACAATTTCAACAAAAGCAAGAAAAAAAAAAGTTTACAAGAAGAAATTAATATATATAAAAAAATTATTTGTCAAAATACTTGTCAATTTGCACCCATATTTATCTGTCTCTGAGATTTAAGGCACTTCTTAAAGCTTGGGTAGTTTTTACTTTCTGCTTTTCTAATTGGCAGAGTAACATATGGGCAACTTGACCTTTATAACATGTTTGAAGCTGTTATTCTACTTCTATGGTACTTGTTTAGACAGAAACCCCACACATTTAGATATGAAGGAGGAGAGAGAAAGTCTCTCTCTGTGGACCATAGTTCATAAGTTAAGCTTAATTGATACCCAACCCAATATTGCTCTGCTCTGTGGGCATATGCATTCTTACTAAGTGGTCCTATTTTTATTTCTAGAGAGAGAGAGAGAGAGAGAGAGAGAGAGAGAGAGAGAGAGAGATGCAAGTACTACTATCTTCTGCTATGTCTTGTGTTTTTATCTTCTTTTGCACTACTTCCTCCACACATAAACTCATTTGACTTTTCTCTCCAAATGTAAATATTGTAGGGCCCTTTGATGCCTTATAACCACTAGTTGATGATGTAAAAGCTTTTTAGGGATACTTCCCCCCCAAAACATACACAAACAGACATGACTAAATAATTAATAATATTGTTAATTATATGTATATATCATCAAGTACACAACTTAGTAATATTATATATAATATATATATAACTAGTTTTAGAAATCTAACATCAAGCTTTTTCTTACTTTTAATAGCACTTTCAATATGGAAAGACCTGCCCTCTTAGATTTTTTCTTCTTTTGTTTTCCTCATTAATATTACTAGTTGAAAAGGGTAATTACAATTATAAGCTACGTGTCAAGTTGAGAAAAATGTCTATAGCTTCTTACCTAAAAACCACTACTTAAACCACAAAGTGGTCAATTGAAGGAGTAATGGGGTCCCTCTGAAACTGATGTATTTGGTTGTTACAATTCCATTCCATCCATCATGCATCTTTCATAATTATTAGCTTTCTTTTTGGTATCCTAAGAGATCTCTGAGACAAACTATTTGAGGACCCTTTGATTTGAAGTTTTAACCAATTCCTTAAGTTTATTTAATGATTTTATTTCTTTGTTGCTTGCCCCCACAAAGGCCTCAATTAGATATATACATTCATTTAGGGATTCAACAACATGACTAGAGAGTTTAGAATTTTTGCTCTTTTTCTTGGTTCTTCTTTTACAACAACATTTATGATCTCCTTTTGGAGACAAATTTTATAATGGGCAGGACACATTTACAGCTGGAATATTAAAAAATATTTCTTGTGATGATAAGAATATTCATATGTAGAACAAAATTTTTATGCATCTGTTCTACTGTAAATATATTTACATTTATATATATGAATATCATCGATTGTGATGTAATGAGATTTTTATTGGGGAGGAGGGGGATCAAATGTAAATATTTTAGTCCGTTAAATACAATATATATACATGATTTGGACTTAAATTTTAACAACGGTCCTTAATAAATTTCATATAAATTGGTAACTCAGATGTTATTAATAGCTGTCATTATTAGCTGTGCTATCAAAAATATTTTGTCAAAAGAAAATATACCTTGGAATTTGGTTGTGTTGGTTTACTATCTCCAATATTTTCTTTAATTTTTCTTTTTCTTTCTTCTTTTCTTTTCTTTTTTCTTTTTTTTTAAAAAAACAAAATCTCCAATTATTAGCTGGAATGTGAACATTACATCGTTTTTTAAGGTTAATTAGGATTTTTTTTCCTTAAAATTTGACATGTACCAAATTAGGGGTGTTCATCCGATCCAATCCGCACTTTTTTGGTCAAACAACATCCAATCCGCATTAAGTGCGGATTTCATATTTTGGATCCAATCCGATCCGCATAAGAGTTTAAATCCAATCCAATCCAATCCGCAATAGTGCGGATTGGATCGGTTATTTTGGATCGGTTACTTTTTTAATAATAAATTATTTAATATTTCATAGAAAAAAAAATTAAAAAAAGACTATTGTTTCTTAATCTCTAATGTTAATCTATTTCCATCTCTATTTATATACAAATTAAACCAATATACATATATATCAATATATATATATACCTATCTTTAGATTTACACTAAAATATATATGTATTTAATTACTAAAATAAATAAGCTAGTATATATATATTTAAACTTTATGTGTATGTGTCTATGTGAATAAGAATTATTTTTCTTGTATTTTTTATTACAAAATAAATAAAATGCACCAACTCAATATATTACTAAAAAAGATTAAGAAATTAGAAGTTTGTGTTTTTTTTTTAATTAATATATATTACATATTATAATTTTTTAAAAATATATATATTTAAGTGCGGATTGGATTGGATCGGTTACTTTTTGAGGTCAAACAACATCCAATCCGCACAAGTGCGGATTTTAGATTTTTCAATCCAATCCAATCCGCACAAGTGCGGATATCCGCATTTTGCGGATTGGATTGGATTGGATCGTGCGGATTGGATTGGATCGGATACTTTGTGAACACCCCTATACCAAATTATGTCCCTAAACTTATAAGGTCACTAAAAATATTCCCTGAACTATTGAGATTATTGAATTTAAGGATTTTTGTCCAATTTTAGTAAAAAAAACTCTAACATGGATGAAAATTCAATAGGCATGATTTAGTACATATGAAAGTTCGAGGGACATGATTTGGTAGATATAACAATTTATAATGCTGGCTATTACAAATATGAGAAGGAAAAAAAAAAGGAAATTATAGTAAATGGCCCCAAATTATATATAGGATTATGTTAGTTTATGTCCTCATTTTAAAAAAATATAGCAAATGACCCTAAATCATAAGACTATGTTAGTAAATGTCCTCATTTCAAAATCATTAATTTTTTTTTAATTTTTTTAGAATTAGAAGCAAATTATTTAAACAGTATGGTATATCTATATTAGTTTTGTTAAAATCTTTTTTATTTAAAAGTTATGTCAGTTTTTTTAATTTTTTATGAGTTGTTGTGGGTTGTTGGTATATAAATTTTGTTGTACAATATATTTCTATTTTGTTGTATGGTATATTATTATTCTTAGATGATATTTATTTTTTATTATAATATGTATAATAGTGGTATATAATTTTATTAGCATAATAAAAATATTTTAATATATGTATATAATTTTTTTGTCATGCTACATATATTTAATTATTATTTTTATATTTTTGGGAAAAAAACAAAAAAATACAAAAAAGAAAAAAAAATTACAAAAATACTTTGGGTCGGCCCATTAAACATTTATACAGTCCACATATAAATATTTACAAAAATACCACATGCACTAAGCCTTCAGCTGTACAGAGCGAACCATGAAGGTGAAAATACCGCGATCGTTTCAAAACCGCAAAACAACCAAAATGAAACCAAAACGATAAAAATACAACTATTAATTCTGGCGAAATCAACTGGAAAAGAAGACCTGCAATGATCTAAACAGAAAATGACGAAAAAAAAATCAGAAAAACTGTGAAGAAACTGAAATTACACATTTGTTTTCTATTTTATTCGATCAAAATAACTCCCCCTAATATCGAAATCTATATTCATGAAATGTAGATCTGTAACAAACAGATCTGGAGCTCCCACCAAATCCAAAACAATGTATGATGTGAAAAATTTTTAAAAAAAAAACCTCATGAATAATACATCTACGTTATATACAGTTGCATTTTGATTGATTACTGGTTTCCAATATATATATATATTTTTTTAGAAACACAATAAGAAGAGTAAATTCGAATTAAGGTACAACCAGTTACGTATAAGTCTGTTTATTTTTGTTTTGGTTGCCTTATAGTTGCATTATCGTTTTATGTTAGTTTATATATTATGCAGGAATTTAATTTGACGGGGACTAAGAAATAGTAGTTATACATAGTAAGTTTTGTGCAAAATAGTTGCATATTAGTTTTATAATGAAATAACATATGCAAGTAGCAAAACTATAATAAAACTACAAAACAACTGTATACAAACTAAAATACAGGAAAAACTCTTTGAACATCAACATCCATGGTAAATCTAATTGTTACCCATTGATGATATAAAAATAGACAGGAAATAACTAGACAAAAAACATATGAAAAAAAAATACATACAGAAGGTGTTTACACTATTAAAAAACTATGAAAAAACAATTACAAAATGAGAAATAATCAAATGAAGAAATTGAAATGAAAAACAATAAAACATCTGGAAAAATAAAAATAGAAAAAAAAAAACAACAAAATGAAACAGAAATTAAGACTAAACAAACGAAAATGAAAAACCCATAAAAGAACATATAAATTAAACTAAAAAAATAGAAGCCTTAAAAAACCAAACAAAACAAAAAGAAATGTTAAAAGGAAAAACCTAAAATAGTAAAACCGATAAACACAAAACACACTAATGTCAAATACGAAAAAATTTCAAAAAATGGGGAAACCAAAAAGAAACCGAAAAAAAACCTGAGATCGAAGACCACCACCAACTTGATTATTTTTTTGAGAAACATCTTCAGGAATTTTTTCCTGGGCAGCCACCTTCGATTTCTTCTTTGGAGGAGGTCGCTTACGTTTAGAAAATGGAGGAGCAAAATCAGAGTCATCCTCCTCAACAACAGGTCGTTTACCATTGTTCTATTAACTAAAGATTTCAATCTCATTTTAAAGCTTTTCTTTTGAACAGGGGAAGGAGTTGATGAAGAACGAGTTACAACTATATTTATATATGGATTAAGAGAAAAATAAAATGATAGAAAACGGTTATGGGATTCGGTTAATGGGAGTTGAAAAAAAAAATTGAAGAACAAAAAGAAGAGGAAAAATGGAGTTGGGATCATGGAGAAGAAAGAGTTCAGCTATGGAGGTTGATATTTTTAAAAAAAAAAAAACTAAAAAGAAATAGAAAATAAAAGGAAAAAGAAGAGAAAAAGAGAAGAAAATGATGGATGATTGATTGATAGAGGTCATAGTCTATTGACATGTAGTGATGCATGTATGAAATGTGTGTGTAAGTGGTAAAATTATAATAAAATAAAGTTGAAGAGTAAAAATGTAGGCTTCACTTCACCGTGTGGTAGTATTTTAGTAATAAAATATGTATTTTGTATTTTTAGTGTAAAAATTTCTATATTTTTTGATTGTATGATTATTTATTTTAAACAATATTTAATTAGTTTTTATTTTATTATATACAATAGTAGTATATAATTTTGTTATCATGGTATATATATTTTAATTGTGGTATATAATTTAGTTAGTATAGTATACATACATATATATATTAGTAATCTATATTTTTATTATTATTATTTTTTGTATATATGTTTTGGTGAATGGTATATGTATTTTTTGTTATACGGTAAATAATATTTAAGTTCTATTTTCTATTGTACTTTTGTTGACATGATTTTTAATTTTATTAGCATCCTATATATTTTTATTTTTATTTGTTGTTATTATTATATATATTTCTATTGTAAGGTATATATTTTCTGTTATATGGTATATAAGTTTTATTGTATAGTATATCACTTTATTTTAGATAATGCATGTTTAGTTTTTTATTTTAGTATACATAAAGGTGATATATAATTTTGTTAATATGATATATATAATTTTTTTAATAATATTATAATATTTTATTTTATTTTTTATTGTGGGTATATACGTTTTCTTGTATGGTATATGATTCTTGTTATCTATAATATATCATTTATTTAATATGATATTTAGTTTCTATTTTATTATATATAAATTTTTTGGTATGTATTCATATTTTAATGGTGGTATATATAATTTTGTTAGCATGATATATATATTTTTTGAGTATTAATTTAGTATTGTTATAATTTCTTTGTGGTATATAATTTTATTACTATGGTATATTAATTTTTAGTACGACGATATATCTAATACTGTTGTATATATTTAAATAATCTAATATATTTATTTATTTTTGTTACAATATAATAATATGCATTACTAAAAAAATTATATAACTTAATTTTATTATTATATATATTTTAAAAAAAAAATATGTGATAAATATATTTTTATAATTTTTATTAGCTAATTTATTAGATTTGGCTATTTTTCGTAATTTTTAAAAAAAGTGGACATTTACTAACTTAGTTTCTAAATTTAAGGTCATTTTGCATCTCAACCCAAAAAAAAATATTGATAAATGCCCATTTCAAGTTTTAGTTAGGTGGCCCAGTTTGTTCTAAAATCAAATTAAGAGTAATTCATGATGTAATAATATTCTCAAGCAACAGATGAGAGAACAAATTTTAGAAGCTTTTAATTTAGGGATAATTTCACAAATACACAAAAATAACAAAAATATTACAAAAATATGGTTTCACGAAATTTTAAATATTTTTACGAATTTTTTGATTTTATTTACATAAAATACGGTCTTTTTATGTTGTATTCATGTTAATTTGTTGTTGATTTTTTGTTATATGTATGTTATTTTTTGTTGTTATTTTAATGTTATTTTCATGTTATTTTTATGTAGTTTTTTTTCGTGTTTTTTTTTTATGGAAAACTGTTAAAGTGTAAAAAAAAATTATTAAATATTAAAATATAATTTTTTTCACAAAAAATAATCCGTAATTATCTTTTTAATTTATTGGAGACAAAAATTATTAAGCAAAATAGATTAAGAGAATAAGCAACACTAGGCCCATTTCATATAAGGCCCATATATTATAATGTTGAGACTTTGTTTCAAAATGCGTTTTTTATGGGATCTTACAAAAATAGTTATTTTTTTGTCATTTTTATATTTTTACTTCACTCTTTTTTTATATATTTCTACTATACTAAGTTTTTAAAAATACTATGTTATAAAATTTTAAAATTATAAAAATACTGTATTTCAGTAAAATAAAAAAATAACTTAAAAACAACTCTAAAACAACTTAACAAACAGCAAAAAGATAACTACAAATCAACAGAATAATAACAAAATAATGACCTAATTGCAATATACAAAACAATATCAACTCCTCAATATGTTTTAAATTGCATTACAATTTTTTTTACTTAGTTTTGTGTAACGTCCCTGCTTCAAGCCTCCATTGGGCCCTTACACCCACGGACTAATGGCTCTTATACAAGTGTACGTCACTCTGGCTGCTTCATGAACTGATGACTGGCCCTACAAATCAATACGAGAGTTTCCAGCGTGCTTTGTCCTCACTCGCACGCTTCCTGGGAAAACTTCCCAAGAGGTCACCCATCCTGAAATCGCCCCAGGTCAAGCACACTTAACTTTGGAGTTCTTTCGTGATGGGCTACCGAAAAACAAGTGTTTGTATTTGTGTGAATAGTAATTAAGAAAATATGAAAAAGATAAAAAGAAATATAATAAGTGTTTGTATTTTTAAAAAAAAAAATAATAAAATGAATTTCTGTGAGATAGTGAAAAATGTTAGAAACAAAAAACATATATAAAAATATATAGTTATTATGGATGCATTTGATAACATTTTTTCAATCAGTTTTTTGTTTTTTAAATTAGAAAAATGGAAATATTTTCTAAAAACATAATTTAAAAAAACTGTTTTCACTTTTCAATTTTTCAATTGTGAATCAAAATTTTAAAAAAAAAATGAAAATTAAAAAAAGTCACTTTCAAATTTTTTTAAACGATTTTTTTTCTTAATCAATATTTTAGACTTTGACTCCAACCTAGACCTTAGGACACGTACTCTGGCCCCGGCCCCAGACCCAGACCACGGCCCCGGTCCCAGACCCAAATTTGAACCCGACTTAAATAACATCAAAAAATAAAAATAAAAATTATAAAACACTTTTGTTTTCTGTTTTTAAAATTAAAAAATAAAAGTAATTATAAAACACATTTTTGTTTCTTAAAAACAAAATTCTTCAAACACAAATTTTGCTTTCATTTTTATGATTAAAAAATTAAAAAAATAAAAGTGTTATCAAACACCCCTATATATATTTATATATATAAGGATAAAATAAATTAGTGTGGAAAAAAAAAAGACATATATATATTTAGAGAGAGAGAGAGAGAGAGAGAGAGAGAGAGAGAGAGAGAGAGAGAAATAAGAAATGAAAAAGAAAAAAAAATAAAAATAATAATAAATAGAGAGAGAAGATAAAGAAAAAAAAAATAAATAGAGAGAGAAGATAAAGAAAAAATAAATAAAAAGAGAGAAGTCAACCAAGAAAAAAAAAAGTCAAAAAAAAAATACAAAGAGATATAAGGAAGAAAAAAATACTTTATAGAAGCTCTAAAATAAAAGAGTAAAAAAGAAAAAAAAATATATAGGAAAAATATAAATATGAAAATTCTCTTGTCAAAGCACAAATGTAAACTTTTGAAGAAAAAAAATTAATATATGGTGTAAACATCCATTTTTTCATTACAGAAAATACAACTTTCTGAAATTATTCCTCACATATACCCCATATCTGTCAAATATATACTACACATATACTTAACACCATAAAGTGTAAGAACTTTTTTTTTTATAATCAT
Source organism: Cannabis sativa (assembly GCF_029168945.1). Lineage (NCBI taxonomy): Eukaryota > Viridiplantae > Streptophyta > Magnoliopsida > Rosales > Cannabaceae > Cannabis > Cannabis sativa. Next base: position 20,881,021 of record NC_083608.1, read on the forward strand.
GTTCACTTTTCATGTGATAAATAAATAAGTACAAAGCAAACAAGGATTACAAATAAGGTAAAGAAGTATTTCATACTAACTCATCATTTAATCCTAGGCTTCATTTGGCATAACCCATGAGCAATCTTATTAAGCTCCCTAGGAACATAAGAAACACAAAGCCCAAGATTGAAGGATAATGAATTTTTAATACATCTCAGAATATCACCCAAGACATTATTGTTCCAGCAGTTATTAAAAAATTTATTTACAAAGACTTACAATTAATTTCAATTACTACAATAGGAAAGTTAATTATTTGAGCCCACTGCACAGCAAGGAGAATGGCTTTGGCTTTAGAAATCTCTGGAGATATAGCACCTAGCATGGGCTTGATGATATACCAACTTTAACTGCATTTAAGTCATCCTGAACTGCTATACCCAAACTGTACTTTTCCCTCTTGCAGTCCAAAGCAACATCCGTATTGATTTTCATGCACCCACTTGGAAGTGATGCACTACAAAGCTGAGTGGTAGCAACCTCCATCTTTTGATGCATACAAACTTGCTGAGCATTCATATAACTATGCAAAACAGTCCAATCATACAAACTATAAGGTGAGATAACATTATTTTTGAAGAAAATATTATTCTTTTGATTTCATAGTGACCACAAAAAACAGAAAAACAAAGACAGAGTTTCCTTAGCAAAAAAACCAAAAGCACTATAAAGAAAATCCATGATATCATAATGCTTGTGCATACTATAGTAATTGTAGAATTTTGAAAGTTTCCAAGCCTTCTGTTATCTTATTTCTTGAAACGTGACGTGGCAATAAGACTGGATGACATGTGTCCTACATTTTTGCTACCTGGGCAGAGAAAAGTATTCCTACCAGCCCACTAATAAATAATCTTAATGTTTGTTGCGACAGGTTGTTCTAATAGGGTAATTAAGGGATATCTGACCTGAGTACACACTCATATGCACCGAGGAGGATGTATGAGTTGGCGATTTCAAAGACAATCCTTATCGCTTCCAGGACACGAAGATAATCACTATATTCGTGGGATTTAGTTCGAGAATAAAGGCAATATGCCTTAGTTTCCTATTCTTTACATTGTAATTATAGAATAAATATAGTTTCTTATTTTATTCATTATAGGTTAAGGGAAACTATTCTTCATGTATTAAGCTCCTATAAATAGTGGCATAATCTCACTATTGAGGGGGACAAAAAAAATAATTCGAAAACACACTCAAGAGAGAATAGTGATCTAAGAGAGAAAATAACTCAGAGATCCATTGTAAGAGCTTTAAAAAAGAAGAACCTTTTATTCTTTCTCTCAAGTCAATACAACTAAAAGGGGAGTAGGCTATTACCATTCTTGCGGGGCCGAACCTCTTTAAAATCTAGTGTTCTTTTTACTTTACTGTTTTTGCTTTCTATTATTTATTGTATCTAGTCGTTTTATCTTGACTCACTGTCGTTGGCTAGAAGCGAGGTCAATATTTTGGTGATTTCATTGAGAGCAAAAACACAAGCTTTTGTCTTAATCTTGACAGGTTAACAAAATGGTTGTACAAACTCGAAGATGAGGCCTTATTGGTCAAGGCGATCCAAAGGTCATTTCAAGTAGCAGTACACACCTTTCTCAGTTTGGAAGTTGGTGTGTTCTTGATCTGCTACATGCATTTTGATCTATTTATAGCCAGAGTACGCATCCATAAAACTTAAAAGTTCATACCTGGAGGCGGTGCCTACCATCTAGTCTATTTGTAGAAGTGGAAAGCAATCTTTTAGACATGTCTTGTTTAGGTCTATAAAATCGATGCACATTCTCCAGGTCCCATTTGGCTAAAGGACCAAAACTAGATTGGCAAGCCAAACTGGATATCAATCTTCCCTGAGAAACTTTATTGAATTTAACTTGTCAACCTCCACCTTCGCAACTTCTGAGCATATCTGATGAAGCACTCTCTGCTTTTACCTAACTGATCGGCATCTGGGTCTATGTTCAAGGTGAGGAAAATTACATGGGGATTGATCCCCATCATATATGCATGTCTCCATGCTATAACGTCTTGGTTTTGCTTCATTGTGGACACAATTTTTTCTTTTATTATTGGAGGTAGGGTTCGACTCACTATAATAACTTTTGTGGGATCTACTTTGCTAGTACAGACTTCTTCCACATCCTTCAGCATTTCTACCAATCTTTCTATCCCCACACATGGGTCTAATTTGTCTTCCTCCCAGACTACCCCTATGCTAGCTGGGCAGGTACTCCAGGAATTGGTTCTTCTGTCTCTTCTTGGACCATGAAGATTGATCTGGTTAAGACACTATAACACTTGTGTACGCTCTTTTGGTCACCTTTCATTGTTCCAATACTTCTGTTGTCACAATGGAACTTCATGCACAGGTGTTGGAGGGAGGTTACTACACTAAAATCTACCAAGACAGGCCATCCTAGAATGGTAGTATAGGCAGTTGGACACTCTACCATGAAAAATGTGCAGTACTTAAAGGTAGAGGAAGTATTGCTTCTGGGCACATTCAGTGTAATTGGAAGTTGGATCTTCCCCATAGGTACTAGAGAGTCTCATTGAAGCCTTGAAGCTAAAAAGGGCAAGGCATGAGGTTACCTTCAGTCAAGCTAATGGCCTGGAAAGCAATTTTGAACAGGATGTTGACTGAACTTCCATTATCCACCAGGATTTTAGATACTCACTTATTGACAACATGAGCCTTGATCACTAATGAGTCATTATGGGGGAAATGAACATGCTTGGAATCTTCTTCTATGAGTTTGGTTGGAAAATTCAACATTCACAGCCTTTGTGTTGGTGTTTGTACTAGAGCACACACTTCCCCTTCTTATTCAAGCTCATTAAGATACCTCTTCTGGGCATTTTTGGTACTTTCAGCGATATTCAGGCCTCCAAAAATTGTGGAAAATTGATCGTCCAACTAAAGTGCAGGAATACCTAGAGGTTAGGGGTTCCTTGGTTTGGGAGTTTGGATTTTTTTGGATGCCTGGACATTTGGGACCCCCTAAGGGGCCTGTATTCCTTTATTATGTTGGTAAATTGCTCTCTGAGGAGGGTTTATGGCCTCATGCTGTCTAGGAATAACTAGTTGTCCTTGGGCTACCCTCTGTACAGAATAAATGATTGGGATTCTCACCCTTTCATTGAGGCGCTCATTCTTGATGAGATTTTTTGATCTCGTCCTTAAAGTAATCGCATTCATTTGTAGTGTGTCCAACATCACCATAGTACTCACACCTCTTAGTAGGATCTCTTATGTGCTTGCCTCCCTTGTATATCAAAGGAGGCTTTTTGTAATGAAGTGTGTTACTCGGTATATTGGGCCTCATATCCTTTTCTTCCTTTATTTGGAGCTTCAATCTGACTTTAAGTTTTTCTGCTTCTCTTATTTTGGGACTGGCTTACACTTGATTCTAAAACTTTAGTTTGTTGGCTTGTCCGTGTATATTCGGGAGCGACACTACATCCGGTTTGTGCCACCCCAAAGTTAAAAAAACTAATCTGCACAGGTACAAACCCTGAGATTGAGGATTCGTGGATTATAAGAGTTGTATGCTATGTTTTGGGAGGTTCAATAGATGAAACTAGGAGTTAATGTGCGTTTTTTAGTATTACTTGCACTGATTTAAGGTGTCGAAGCCACTCCAAAAACTCGAGTGTAAGCATCTTTCAGACTGATAAAACCTTAGGCCCTTGTCAAAAAATCTGTCAAAGTATCAGACATTTTTCTTTGCATCTCATTCCAAAACAAGGATCTTGCTGAAATCTCAAACAGCAAGGCCATTAGTTTCATGTCATCATTAACTTTCATCTTGGTTGTTGCCTCCATCATCCATTGCATATAGGCTTAAAGGCTCTCCTCGAGTCGTTGCTTGATGTTTGTCAGCTAGTTGACCTCCATATCAAAGTCCTTCGCGGCTCTACTTTTGAAACATGGACTGTAGATCCTTCTAGTTTCAAATAGAGCCAAAAGGCAATCTTTTCCACCAGTCCTCGGCAAATTTGGACAAGTTTAATGAGAAAAACAGACATTTCCCATCTTTACTGACTTGTGCCACTTGCTTCAGCCTATTGTACTTGGACAGTTGGGCCCTGAGATCTGTTTTGCCTTGTAACAACTCCATTTTCGGCATTCGGGTTTTTTCTAGCAGTTGTGCCTTAATGGTTATCTTCACACATGATTTTGGATCCTCATCTTATGAATCGAATTTGGCTTCACGTTGCTTCAGAGACAATCGGTCTGTGAGTTTTGTTAATGTGACTATCCGATCTTCTAGATACATGGTATGATCATTCGGGAGCTCACATCCACAGATTCTGTCGTTGATATTATTCTGGGGATCCTCCTCGAGGTTTAGCCTTTTTGCCTTTTGCTATTTCTTGTTTTGCATTCAGATGTACTTCCTTCCAACATATCCAAGGCAATGTTCTTTGCTCTATAAAAAGACCACTTACTCACTTTAGAGTATTTTGTGTTTGAAACTATCTCCTTGAACCTGGTATAATATAAGTTGGATTCAACCTAAAGGTTTCTAGGAAGTGTTTAGCCAAAAATGTTGAATTTGCTAGTCTACTATTCAAAACTATTCCATAAGTGCATTCATTCTCTAGTTTGTTTGGCCCCAAATGTTGTCCCATCTGTACTAACTCTAGATGCATATATTAACCACTTACATGTTGTCCCTTTACAAATGGCTTTCACCCTCCTTTGGCCATCGCTAATGTATTTGAAATCTTTATTTTGTGGAAGAAAGTAATCCTTAAGGGCTTTTCTGAAAACGGTCACATTAGCAAATAACATGTCTTTATCAAAGTTAAAAGTCTCCTTATCACACAATGGATTATACTCTTTTGTTGAATTTTTTTTAACACCACCTTCTTCATCATCACTTACTAAACTTGCCAAATCATCCTCTGTCTCAATACAACCATCATCACCTTCATTTGCCTCACCACCTTGGCTATAAAACTTAGTCACACTAGCCCACCATCTGCTTGGGTCACTAGGTTTGGCAACATTTCTCTCACTTTCCAAATCTTGTTCATACTCTTCCTCATTAAATTCGAATTTCCCTTCATTTGTAGTGGGTTGGGCAGTAGTGGATTGGTTTGTAGTGGGCTGGTCTGTAGTAGGCTCAGTAGGTGTTGTGACATGTGTTTAACTTTGCGTTTTAATTGGATGATATGGTTGACTTTGTGTTTGAATTAGGGGTACATCATCCCCTACATCTTGAACCTCAGGATTGTCCCACCCTTCATTCCCCTAAAAGATGACATAATCATCAGTGCAATACCCATCATCATCTTCATACCCTTCTTCCTCCTCTATAGAACCACCCTGACCCATCTTCAAAATCATCCTCATCATCTTCAAAATCATTCTCAGATGAATAATCATCACTGAGAATGACAACATCAGGTTTCTGACATGTTTTATTACCCTATTTTCCCTTGTTCATGCCTAGCTACTGGGATCCCTACCACATCAGGCACAACATCATAATTTGGTGAGAGTTCCTCAATCATACAGTGCTTGAGCTTCGGGACAGTTGGTACATGAGGAACAACAGTTGGATCAAGTTTTCATTCTAGCTTATGTGTCATTTTTGGCATCACAAGATACACAGACATCTGTGTCCACTTCCTCATCTCCATTTGTTCCAAAATTTCATTAACTTCTTTGTCATTTCAAATCATCCTTCCATGCTTCAAAGCTTTATCATTTGTCTTATATAACATGCCAAAAGGAAGCTTGTATCCTAAACCAATTGCAAATCCTTCTATGAATATTCTGCTCATCTTACTATTATCAATCCAATCAAAAAAACTAACCTTTCCACCCTCATACTTTCTGTTACCAAAAGGTGTGAAGAACATTCCACCATGATGTATTGCAAGTGTCAAATACTTTAGAGTATCACCTGTTTAATTATGAATCAAAAATAATAGATCATAGGTAAGTAACATATTAGTACCTCTTAAAATTCATCCACAAAATTATTTGCAAAAGAATTTTGTAGACCCCATTATTTGTAGGTGCACATGCTTAAAGTCAGTACAATAATAACACAACAACACCCAATTATAAACTTTGAAGATTCTAATTCCTTCTCACAAATAGTGTCGTGTAAAATCCCAAAAAATATGACTTTTTTATGTATAAAGAGAAGCACTGCAAACAAACCAACAACATCACACACAATACTGCCAAAAAAACCAAAATTTTTCAATTGCAAAAGAGTCTCATCCCCTCTGACCCCTTTCATTGTCAAACAACAAATCCAAAATAATAAAAATTTCCAAAACCAGCAGCAAACCCCAAAAAAATATCAAAACCCTCACTCACATTTCAGACACAACACAAAAAATACCCATAAATAATTCTTACATTTAGAATTTTCTTACCGTAATTTGGGGAATCCTCTCCATCTTTCCTGAAAAAAGTCATCTTTGCTTTTCAAAACATGGTACAACCCAAAAAATCTCAGTCAAAATCCAAGATTTATCCTCACTCAAAGGCGTCGTAGAAGATGGGATCAATTGAAGGTCAAGGTCAGAGATAGAGAACTTCAAACAATGGTCTTCTTTGAAGAAGATGGAATTGATGGTCTTCTCCATGAAGAGTTCGACCCTCTCAAGTGTTTTCTAAGATTTTTTTTTCAATCTTGTTAATGATATTTTGATTTTAGTTTATGTTTTTGTTTTCAGGTTTGATATTTTCTTATAAATTTCACGTTTAATTATTATTATGTTAGATTATAGATTTAATTTTATTTTATTTTTTGTTTCCATTAATTTATAGATTTTATAATTCATATTTTATGGTATAAATTTATATTAGTTGTAGACTAAAATAGATATTATGTGGCTATTGTTAAAATGATGTGACGTTATTTTTAATGATATTTCTTGCCATCTGGCACCTAGCGTGCCGAAAAATGGGGAGGTACTTACGGAACTTCCAAAAGTGTAATACAAGGTATTTTCACCGCTAAAATTTTAACTTAAGTATTAAATTGTAACTAAAAGATAAACTTGAGTATTTATACCACAAATTACTTTATTATTCATATAATATAATATTTTGATTAAACAATTAAGTGTGACAAAATCAAATAGTAACATTCAATAGGAAGTTACAAAATTTACAAATCTTTATTAGATGATAATCAAATTTTGTAACTTCTCTCTATATTATCACTCTTAATAGTAAATTGAGTTACTGGTTGTATTTGAATGTGATTAAAAAGTAGTTATGAAAATATAGTTTTTGGGGACCTATTTATATCACTTATCGAGTGTATAAATGATATAAAATCAAAGTGGAAAGTTTTGAACCGTTTGGAGTTATTTTGCTAAATGCTGAAAAAATTAGTAATTGGTTACTAGTTATCAGATTTTGAGATTTTACACTACAGGCGACATGTCTCCTAGCCAAATTTCAGCATGCAATTTTTAACGTTTTATGAACGTTGTGCTCGATCTTAATAGCTCCCATAACTTTCAAACACCAATTTAAGTCCATAAATGCCTAATTTAATATTGGTAACAGCCAACAGCTTCATGGTGGTCATTCATGTTCAAATGAGAGTGAAAAATCTATAAATAGAGATAGAGGTCATATTATTCACTTAAAAAATAGTATTGAGAGGATATGTCCATCCTTAGACACTAGGCAGAGCATATGAGATTTAAAAATTCTTATGAGCATTTTTAGAATTTATCTAAGTGTCCGTGTGAGAGAGAAATAACTTCTAGGACAAAGGTCCTAGCCTTGATTAAGCCTATTGTGTGTTCTTGAGTGTTAGTGTTCTTCTTATTCTCAAGTTTTCTTGTAATCTTGATGTAATACTTTTATTTATATTTTAAGTATTTTAATTGTAATCTCCTATTCTTTTGTAATAAAAAAATGCAACAAGCAATAAATTACAAATTTCTTGATAATAAATTTTTATTTAGTTTGTAAATATAGTTGTAAATTTGTAAGCTTTAGATTTTCGAAAACAAAAAATAAAAAATGTACTGTTACAAATTCGTACATTTTATTTACAGCAAAATAAATTTCGTATTGACAATTCTCACTTTGCATTTTTGAATTTTTTTTTTCAAATTAAACTCTACTTTTAATTAAAAAAAAAAATTACATAAACATAAAAAATTTATATGTGAAGAATGCTATTAGAATTAATGAATGCTTCAACGCTACAACTTACAAAAACCAAATTAACTAAACAAAATCTAACACAAACACGACAAAAGATAAACTATTCATTATACTACATAACTAATTATAACATTAATTAGTAACACACATTTTGCCAAAATAATCATAATAATATAAAAATTAAAATCAAGTTAATAATTTTTTTTTTTTTTGCTGAATCAGATACTTTGTATTGCATAAAATTAGACTTTTTACAACTTAAACAGCACCATATAAAGGCCTGAATAATACTCTAGTTACATGTATAAAGAATTGAACCAATCTCTTTCTTCTATGGTATTTTTTGTATCTAATAAGCCATTGATTCTATACTTCACATTCTCTTTCACTTGGTGAACACACCTGTGCACAGTTTGCATTTTACCATTCCATAAACAATCATTTCGGTTGCTCTAGATTTGATTAATCAAAGCAGCCACTGCTGCTGCATAAATATTCCTTCTAAACTTGGATGTCTTAACCCGAGAAGTCCACCTGATCATGGCTGCTAGAGGACGATCTGCTATTTGCCAATTCAACCATGTTTTGATCTCTTGCAAACACCTGTTATTGAAATAGCATTCAAAAAATAAATGATTTATTGTTACAAGCTCAATGCCGCATAAAAGGCAACTGCCTTCTTGACAGACATTAAATTTCAGCAATCGGCTCCTGGTTTGGAGCCTCTTTTGAACAGCCAGCCACATTATAAAACTATGTTTAGGCATGTTATATTGATTCCAGACTTCTCTATGCCATGAAACTCTGTTTTGATCAATATTTAGCATCTTGTAAACTTGGTGGATACTATAACTTCTTATCATGATTGGCTGCAATTGAGAGAGATTTTTATGGTTTTCTTTAAGCTTTACTACTTGTCTCCAATACCAGCTGCCATCATTGGTTTGATAGTCCCACCAATTTGAACTTTTGATGTATACATGATGCACCCATTTTACCCCAAGTTGTCTGGTTTGGTGGCTACAGCCCACATATACTTCCCTAGTGCAGCTTCATTCCATAACATTGTATTCCTCAATCCTAACCCTCCTTCATTTTTGGGTTTGCATAGCCGATCCCATGCCACATAACCTGGGGAGTTTGATTCTGCCGAACCTTTCGATAAAAATAATCTACAAATAGCATTGATCTTGCGTAAGATCAATTTAGGGAGAATCGTGATTTGTGCCCAATATGAATGAATCGTAATGAGCACTGCATTGATGAGTGTAACTCAGGCGGCAAAGGAGATGTTTCTTGTTCTCCAAATGCGAGTTTTATGCACCATCAAGTTAATAATTAAATCAATTGTAATATTTTATATATTAAACTCATTCATTTCTTCAATTGATTATTCTGATCTAGTTAGAATTCAGTAAATGTGCCATAAATTTGCTTTGTTATTGGAGATAATTGCTACCCTTTGTTCCAGATTTTCTATTCTATCTAGCTAGAAATATTTCGACTAATAAGATTGTTTGGCTTTTCTTTTCTATATGTCTTACATTCTTGGTGACCGTAGAAGCTCGCCAACTAAGTTACTTATTTGGAAAATTATGAACTAGGAAATACACATAAAATATAAAATGACTAAGAGCTTGCATGAACTCAATAGGTTGTAGAGATAAATAAATGAAATTATTGCTCTTTGAATGTTCGCAATAAAAAATTTTCCAACTCCTTCAATTGATGAAGGAGGTTTTTATAGGAGCTTTATTAACTGTAAGATACATGTGTCAAAGGGACAAGATAATACTCTCATGAATATCAAATGACACATACAAGTGGTTTTGGTCTTGAGGTAATACTCAGGTGTCAAATCGTACTGACACATGCAGATGGCTGCTGGAATTACTTATACAACAATTTTATTTATTTTCACGAGTTTTAATATTTAACCTAAATATAAATAATTCAAAACATATTTCTACAGATAAAATTAAACGGATGTCAAGATTAGAAGATCTCACATTGATTACGCAGTGGAATATGTCTCATCCTTGTAGATTACGTAACCCTTCTTCTTTTATGCCGCAAAGTATTATTAAAAATCTAAACTGAACTTCAATGATGTAGAAAAACTATAATTTCTCCACAATCTTCCTTAGTATCCTAGATATCACAAATGTGGGCAGCTCTCAATCACAAATTATGTATTAGAAAGGCAGAACGAGAATGTGGTTCAACCACCTATAGGAATTCTAGGGTTTAAGAGTTTCTAATTTGGAATTATTATATAGAAAATATAAAATGACACTTTATTTACAAAAATACCTCCATAAGAGGTGTGGATAATATTTATACCTTTTATATGATTTTAATTACCAAAATACCACTTACACAATCAGACGATGGTTGTAGGGTGGTTGCTGCGTGGTTGCGCGGTGGTTGCATTAGACAAAGGTTTTAATCAGACGATGGTTGCTGGGCGGTTGGTCGAAGGGTGCATCAGACGAAGGTTTCAATCAGACGAAAGTTTCTGGGTGGTTGCTGAGTGGTTGGCCAAAGGTTGCATCAGACGAAGATTTCAATTAGACGAAATAACTGTTAGCAAAATATTTATGTAATTGTATTACAACTGTAATGCAATTGTTGTGAAACATTAAAAATCAAAACAGTATTTCCACGTACGTAACTCTATCTACATGTCTCTTTATAATTTAATATGAACAAATTCACCATTAGAAATTTAGAAAACAACGAAAAATACACCAGGATAAACATTTTACTATATTATTGATGTAATTTTTTGGGGATTATACTTCAGTTGGATTATTTGGGAACTCCAATTCAACTTTTTGAGATATACCTTTCATGGATCTGAAATTTGAAGTCAAGACATTAGTTTTATGCAAATTAAACTGGATTTCCGATTGAATTTTAGTTTTGTAGTAGTTTTTCTACACTTTTTTGTTTATGAATTTGAAACAACCTCTGTTTTGAATGATTTTGGTCGTCTTCTTAGGTGAAGTCACTGGAATTAATGGCAGTTTTCTTTCTGGTTGAATTTTCGTTTCAGTTGTGTTGGGTTGCTGCGTGGTTGCGCGATAGTTGCCCAAGAAGCATGGATCCTTGGTTGAAGGTGTGTGTATGTGGCATTTGTATAATTTTTTTTTATTTGGGCTGTATATTTATTTATTTAGCCAGCTAGAAGTATTTTGGTAATATTGTTACTTTTTTTTTTGTTAAAACTGAAAAAAAAAAAAAAAAAAAAAAAAAAAAAACCCGAAGATAAATAGGTACAAACTCCCTTCTGTGGCCGAAATCTATAATGGACTTAAGCCTTGAAATTTGAGGAAATTAGGCTCTATACCCTTTTCATATTGTCCTCTTTCATTTTTACCTTCTTTTTTAAAGCCTATCATTTTTACCTCTTTTTTTAAATATTTTACCAATTTTACCCCTGTCACCTCAATATACTTTCCATATAACTCCTTTATGTTAGGGTATTTTGGGTACAATACATATAAAAAGAGGTATGTTTCAATTAAATATAAAATTAGAGGTAGATTTAGTTAATTGATAAATAAAAGAGATATTTTTCAACATACCCCTTAAAATTTTGCTCTTTGATCTTTCAAGTTCAATAAACTCAAAATGAATTATCCTTTTTAATTATATCACAATTAATTAAATGATTATATGTTTAAGTACTAATTCTACTTTAATAATTATAAATAACTTAATTTTAATATATTTATTAATTTCACCCTAAAAGTCATAACTAATAAATTAGTCTATTTTTTTCTCTTTTTCTCTAATTTACACAATTTAGTGAAAATTCTCCAAAATTAACCGGTGTCATTTTTTTTTTAATTTTAACTGATAATAAAATCAACTAATTGAGACTATCTAATTGATATTATCTTAGGTATTGTGAGCTCATGGGTCTATGAAATTAAACTCCTAATAAGTTGTTCTTAAATTTAACAAAATAAATTTACTAACTTATTAATTCATTGTGACTCGACTATAAGTCCAAAATTGCACTCCAAATTTCATAAAACACTTTATACATACAATATAGATACGCTATAAATTATCTATTATTTCAATCAAAATAATCAATGATCCTCTATAGACGGTCTACAATGAGTTGGGGCTAAAATTATCGTTCTAACTCTCATTGTATTTTATTCTTAAAAAATACTTAGTTTCTTTAATATGGTATTTCAATAAACTAATAGAATTACTAAAATAAGCACCCAATCATTTAGTGCTTTTAACCAAGCTAAAAAGAAACCATCGTTTCACTTCTTAAAACATATAGAATTCATAGATGTCCACATCACTCCCACTTAATTGCACTATCGAGTTCTCAATATGTAAGTACGGGCTAGTCTGTAAGGTAAGTTGGTAACAAACAAGACAAGAACTCAAAAATACAATTAATTAGCTTAAAGCTTAATCATATCACTCAAGACTCAGATTGAATTGATTTATGATCAACTAAGTAATATTGACTTAAAATAGATAATAATGGTAAGTTTATATATCAACAATCAATATCGGTCTACTCTAATGTAGACCTATACATTTGATACAAGTCTACTTTACCAGTACCTTTAAAAGGACATACCACTTGCCTTAGTGTAAGTAGACCACATCATCGATTATCACATAAGTGTAAATTCATTACACTGATAAATCCGAAGACTAAATAATTTTAAGGCTAATTAAGATTTTTTTTCCCCTAAACTTTGACATGTACCAAATCATGTCCCCTGAACTTTTTGGCAGTTAGAAATTCCTCGTGAACTATTGAAATTGTTAAATTAAGGACTATTGTCCAATTTTATTAAATTTTACTAATTCAGTGATTTTTTATGTACTAAATCATGCTCCTCATATTTTGATATCTACTAAATCATGCCCCTCGAATATACCAAATCATGCCCCTTGAACTTTCATCTATGTTAGACTTTTCTTACTAAAATTAGATAAAAATCCTTAAATCTAACAATCTTAATAGTTCAAGGAGATTTTTAACCACCTTAAAAGCTCAAAGAGAATGATTTGGTACATATCAAAGTTTGGAGAGTAAAAATCATAATTAGCCTAATTTTAAAGCATATAATCGCAATTATTTTTCAATATGATGACATCAATATAACTGTGAATAACTATATGTTTAGTATTTAATATAATTTATATCTTAAGCAAATAATTATGAAAACAAAATATGTAAGCAAGGCGATTGACAAGGTCAACAAATGATTTCTTTTCTTTATTGATAATAAATAAGATTACATAGAAATTAGATTTTATTTAGATCATAAAACTAACAATGAAGTCTCCACTAATCGTACCCTTGGTACATCTTTATCATTTTGCTAGCTTGATCTAGGCCTTGTTGGTGGTATAGTCATACCTTTGATTTGGCATTGGTCTTGTGAGTCCTTTATCTCTTGCCATTTGAGTTATTACCCTCTCTTGACACTTAGACAACAGTACCTATGGAAGGGAGCATCTCGTCTATGAAGGCTCGGCGAGATGAAATTTTAGCATGTGGCATGTCTAGCGAGATACAAGCTTGGCAAGAAGATCACACTTGGGCGTGAAGAATGCTTAGCCTATCATGATGGGGGGTGGAGAATATCACGCTTGGCTTGGAGTGATGATGCTTGGCGAGAAAATCACACTTGGCCTAGCATCATGATCCTTGGGCGAGAAGATGGCTTTGACTGTTATGTCAGGCGAGAAGATTCCTAACTAGAAGCCTGTTGGCGTGAAATAAAGGCTGGTGTGAAGATAACGTTCGTTGAGAACATGCGACTGCTCCAACAATGATCTCTTGTCGTGACTTGAGGACTTTCATCGTCTCCATGCTCTGGCAAACTTCTGTCAAGTGATGATTTCATTGGAGACAACTTAGAAATTTCACCTAGCAAAATTTTGGAGTTAACAATTCTTAAGATAAATGTTTTGACCAACTAAAGATGACCTCAACTAAAGGCATGAGGGCATCTCAAAGAGTCGTGGCATTCTCATCGAGAAGAAAAAAGATGCACTCAACATCAAAGTCATTTGCCATATGCAATGTAAATAACGATGAGGCTGTGTTCTCAAAAAGATTCTGACTCATTCAAATTTGGCCGTAACAAATTCAGAGAAAATGGACTTTGTGAACAATACAATGCCCGCACAGAGGCATAGGTAGATGCACTCGATGGATGATGTCTTCCTACAAAATGGTTGGACAGAGATGTTTCTACAATGGAAGAAATTCAAACATAGAAACAGAACTCTACTCATCAAAAACACTTAGTTTCATTGTATTTTATTCTTTTAAAACACTTAGTTTCATTAATATGGTATTTCAATAAACTAATAGAATTACTAAAATGAGTACTCAATCATTTAGTGATTTTAACCAAACTAAAAAGAAACTATCATTTTACTTCTTAAATATATAGAATTCATAGATATCCACATCACTCTCACTTAATTGCACTACCGAGTTCTCAATATATAAGTATGGACTGTAGGGTAAATTGGTAACAAATAAGACAAAGAACTCAAAATAATACAATTAATTAGCTTAAAGCGTAATCATATCACTCAAGACTCAGATCGAATTGATTTATGATCAACTAAGTAATATTAACTTAAAATAAATAATAAGGGTAAGTTTATCTATCAACTGTCAATATCGGTCTAATTTAATGTAGACCTATACATTTGATACAAGTTGTTAACGCGAATTTTCGTTAACTAAATTTGAGCCTCACAATATTGATTTCACACAGAAAAAATAAAAGCTATAAAAATGAAAATATGAACACAGGATCTTTTACGTGGTTTTGTAGTTAAAATTCTGCATAGTCCACGAGTCAATCTTATTCAGATTTTTGATTGTTTTTCAGGGCTTCTCCTGTATGAGTTTTTTTTTTTTTTTGTCCCTTTTTACATCTTGTCTGTCACTATTTATAATTACATAGTGGACAGTAAATTACAAAAGTTGGTTGTAATCTTTACAACAATTATTCCTTCAAATCATGAGATTTGATTACAAATTATGCTAAGTAAATGCGGTTTTTATTTAGAATCCACACAGCTGGGATTTAAAAATATACGATAAGTCTTATCTCATGGGGATGCCTCGCTAGGAATGGAGCCGAGTTGGCTTTGATGGCGAGCTGTGGCTCGTCCTATGACTTCCAGAGATTACTATTGCTTTAATTTTGATAACTACATTTTCAGGTGTTGAGATGATCTTTCTCGCATGCATGCCATCTTCCAGCGAGATAGACACCTCGCTGTCTGTCATCTTGATTCACCGAACTGTTTATACTTAGTTTGTATACCATGTAATATACGCTAAGTGTTTTTATCGTTATCGTTTCTCTTGCACGCAAAGAGGTTGAAGCCTCGTCATGCACACTTGCACTCACATGGTTTCTCGTCGATACATAAGTTAGCAGTTCGTATGTTTCTGTCTCGTAGAAGACTGTTCAGCCAACCGAGTTATAAACATACTCTGCAAATTGTGTTTCTAACGAGTTGTTCCATGCCAAGTGTACTTACGATTGCATGTTTGAGTCCTTCATTCTTCCCAGCTCGACACGTGTCTTCCTCTGATGTGCTCACTGAATTTTGGGTATAACACAAGTCTACTTTACCAGTAACTTTGAAAGGACATACCACTTGCCTTAGTATAAGTAGACCACATCATTGATTGTCACATAAGTGTAAATTCATTACACTGATAAATCTCAAGACTAGATAATTTCAAAGCTAATTAATTTTTTCCCCAAAACTTTGACATGTACCAAATCATGCCCTCTGAACTTTCTGGCAGTTAAAAATTCCTCATGGACTATTGAGATATATTGTTGAATTAAGGACTTTTAATTTTATTAAATTTTACTAATTCAGTGATTTTTTATGTACTAAATCATGCCCCTCGAGCTTTAACATGTACCAAATCATGCCCCCTGAACTTTTATCCATGTTAGACTTTTCTTACTAAAATTTGATAAAAATCCTTAAATCCAACAATCTCAATAGTTCAGGGGATTTTTAACGACCTTAAAAGTTCAGGGGGCATAATTTAGTACATATTAAAGTTTGAAGGGTAAAAATCCTAATTAACCTTATTTTGAAGCATATAATCGTAATTATTTTTTAATATAATGACATCAATATAACTGTGAATAACTATATGTTTAGTATTTAATATATTCTATATATTAAGCAAATAATTATGAAAACAAAATATGTAAGCAAGGCGATTGACAAGGTCAACAAATGATTTCTTTTCTTTATTGATAATAAATAAAATTACATAGAAATTAGTTTTTTTTAGATCATAAAACTCTAACAATAATGTCTCCACTAATCGTACCTTTGGTACATCTTTGTACTTTCGCTAGCTTGATCTAGGCCTTGTTGGTGGTAGTCATGCCTTTGATTTGGCATTGGTCTTGTGAGTCCTTTATCTCTTGCCATTTGAGTTCTTTGTTACTTATTACCCTCTCTTGACACTTAGAAAATATTATAAGTGTCGAAGGCCTAAGTGGAATGGTCCCTTTGGAGGGGAGCATCTCGCCTATAAGGGCTTGGCAAGATGAAAATTTAGCGTGACATGTCTAGCGAGATATAAGCTTGGCAAGAAGATCACATTTGGGTGTGAAGAATGCTTAGCCTATCGTGATGGGGGTGGAGAATATCACGCTTGGCTTGGAGTGATGATGCTTGGCGAGAAAATCACGCTTGGCCTAGCGTCATGATCCTTGGGCGAGAAGATGGCTTTGACTGCTATGTCAGGCGAGAAGATTCCTAATTAGAAGTTTGCTAACGTGAAGTAAGGCTAGTGTGAAGATAACGTTCGTCGAGAAGATGCGACTGCTCCAACAATGATCTCTTGTCGTGACTTGAGGACTTTCATCGCCTCCATGGATTCTGGCAAACTTCTGTCAAGTGATGATTTCATTGGAGACAACTTAGAAATTTCACCTAGCAAAATTTTGGAATTAACAATTCTTAAGATATATGTTTTGACCAACTAAAGATGACCTCAACTAAAGGCATGAGGGCATCTCAAAGAGTGGTGGCCATCGAGAAGAAAAAAGATGCACTCAACATCAAAGTCGCTTGCCATATGCAATGTAAATAACGATGAGGCTGTGTTTTCAAAAAGATTCTGACTCATTCAAAATTGGCCGTAACAAATTCAGAGAAAATGGACTTTGTGAACAACACAATGCCCGCACAGAGGCATACTCCTCTAAGGTAGATGCACTCGATGATGTCTTACTACAAATTGGCTGGACAGAGATGTCTCCCTACAATGGAAGAAATTCAAACATAGAAACAGAACTTTACTCATCAAAAACTCTTGTTAAGTGCCCTCCACCACAACCAACATAGCATAAAAGAAAGAAACTGAATAAGAGTACTTCGAAAGCAAGAACTTCAAGAAAGGGGACTTTAGGCGCATATAATTCTCCTACCCGACTACCATTGAATGAACCATCAAGGTCCTCTCAACGCAATTCCACTTGAAGCAACGTTAAATTCGATTTGGGCTTTGTGGCTTTCCCTGAAGTTCTCGTTGATTGATGCTTTTCACTCTTTCATAAAAGTACTCAATCACCCTTGACAAATAATAACATGAAAAGATTGTATAATTTCTCTTAGTAATAGTATCACGATTGTATAGGTATAAAATAAAAAGAAAATAACATCAAATGACATATACATCACTTGCCTTCTTAGACCTCGCAAGTGACAAATAACAAGACCAATCACATTAATCTAACATTTTGGTTTCCCAACAATCTCATTATACAATCGTGGATAACCACGTTGTTTTTTTCAAAGAAAAAAGTACATGATTCAAGATGACCAGAAAGTCCTGTAATTTCGGAATTGAGCACGAAACAATGTACTATAAATAACTAAAAAGAATAATATAATATATATATTTAACTGAAATAAACTTATTTGGCTTCTGTTGTATCTAGAACTTGACGTGTGGTTCTTTCCTAATAATTTAGACTTGTACTGTTTTTTACCAAAAAAACATGCACGTTTCAGGCAGCAGCCGTAGAGTTCATCTCCTTGAGAATCCGGTAGTATGTATTGTGATCTGATGTGGTTCTAAAGCTTGGTGTAAAATCTGAGAAGAATCTTAGAACTGCAGCTAGATTTTGTGAGTCATTGGAGGCTAACGCTGTCTCAAGAAACAGAGATGGCCGTACTGTATCGACCTGTACATTTACTCATTTTATTCAGTTTAAAAGTTCGTCATAAACCAAACTAAATCTATGAGAACAATGAAAGCATTTAACTGAAATGTAAGAAAGCAATGCTTTCCTTTGAAAAATGATTTAGGATTCACTAAGGGCTTAGAAGAAAATAATATATATACTAAGATTTTGGCAAAAGACAATCGTGACAGTTTTTTTGCTAACCCTATTTTGGGATCTTAGATATTATGAGGAAAAAAAAAAATCATCCTCTCTTGTTTTGATTCAAACAAAATTGTAGATAAAAAAAATTCGCATATATTAAATGTATTAAGTATTAGTTAAGTGCAGTATAATTTTATAAAATCTAGAATTTTAAATACATTCAGAGGCAAAAAAATATTCTGAAGAAAGTTTGGTATTAAATTTTAAGATTTCAGTGTCTTTTCTCTACTATTTTCTCTCGCTAAAAATTTCCCTTTGTAAAATACAAGATCACTTTAGTTGATTTTAGATGACTTCACAACAATGTTGGACATAGTCAATTTTGCAAAAAGTTTAAAACATTGACAAATTGAATTAAGAACAGGGCATCAGTTTCTCCAATATTTGGATAAAGTAGGAATTACCTTATGCTTCCTAGCATACCGTAAAGCTTCGAGGTAATATCCATCTTGAACTAGCGACAGTACGTAATCATGATGTAAAGCAAGCTGCCTTAGCATATCCAGACCTAACTTTCTAATTTGGGGATTTTGACGACCAGACTCTAGGAGTTGCACTGCAACCTCTTTAGAAGGTTCAAGAATCTGTTGCAACAAAAAACTATGTCGTTAACTTCAGCTCAACATAAGAAGCATACAAAGAGCTCAAATTACTACAAAAGTATACAGTACACAAGAAGAATAATCAGCCACCTTGTTTATAACAAACAAACTAAGCTCTGAACATCGCTCGCCACGTGCTAACAATTGTATCATCAAAACATACAGATTGGGATGAACTTTCACCTTTTCCAAATTAGCACTACAAAAACAGCAAAACAATCATGAAACAAGAGAGGAAACGTGTCTATTTAGATCACTTGATATAGATTCATGTCAGATTATATAACGGGTTACCTAATATTCACTTGCAACTCAATACATATTTCAAGATTTCTAAATATGAAAATTCTTACCTGTGAAGAAACTCAACAATGATGGCAATCAAGTAAGACGGATCCCCCACCATCTCTTCCTCAACAGTTGCAAACACAAAGTTATATATCTCATCAGGTGAAATTGCAGGTGAAGTAATTTGAGATTCTTGATGCTCGTCAGTATTGGCAATCAATGAGTTGTTACTTGGTCCAACAGCCGATGGCATGACTGCAACACAGGAAGTTTCACCACCCATCAACCTTCTTTTGTCCACTTTACTATCAATGGTATGAAGACCATTCGAATTATTCCGTGCTGATTCAGAGTTCACACTATCGTCAGAATCTGAATTAGAGAAAGCTGTAGACCTATTAGATGGCTCATTATCCCCGGCTGTAGAATCATGTATGACAGATTTTCCAAGGGCATCTACTCTATTGACTGACTCATCTACACCGGGTCTAGGGCTAGTAACATGAGGCACACCAGAAGCAGATGTCTTCTCAGATTTTGTTGTTTTAACAGAGCTCCCTGTCTTAATTGAGTGGGAGTACGAGGTCACCAAAACATTAATTGCTTTGGCAACCATAGAGACGGGTCTGTGTTCTAGAATGGCCGTGCATGCTATTGACAAGCATAACTGTTTACCCTGTAAATAGATGTGAAATCACCGCCAACCAGTTGAACACACATTAGTTATTGCTTTGTTCAGAAAGAAAAAAGAACATTAGCTTTTGCTCTTTCAATGATTCATAATTGAACAGGCCAGTAATTAGTATAATTAGCTAGGAACTGGCTTTCTATTTTTTTTTTTTTTTTTTGATGAGATAGGAACTGGCTTTCTTAGTAAAAGTTAAGTATGTCACAAAAGCTAAGAAACGAATTAGTTAACTTTATTTGGTCAGCAAAATTTCTACTAAACAACCAAATAATAATATGCATACAGCACATTCATAATAGAGAAGAGAGTATACCTTACTAGCATCTAACTTCCGCCTCTGCAAGAATTCTATTACGGCTGGTGCATCTGAGCTACTCGCAGAAATTGCCTGGAAAAGAAAGGAGACATCAAGTACTGGTAATGCAAGAGGAAATTATGTATTGTAGATCATACAAAAGAAACTTGCCTCCAAATCAATATGAATCTTCCACAGTAATTGATTCACAACATCACAAATGAGATCCGGAACAAGAAAGGTCCAGCCATCTCCATAGACAACTACTTCATGACTATTTATAGCACTATCCACAGAACTTCCATTATCTTCTCTATGTGATCGCAGGGAAGCACTATTAGACCTGCGGAGACCCCTCAATAACAGAGGAAGTGGGGCTGATACAGGTGCTCGAGAATCTGTAAATACATCATACAGTATAACAACCTTTGCATCAATTTGGTGAACAAGCAGCACATTATCAACCGCACTCACAGCAATCCTGCTTGAATATATTGGCAAGGAGCCCTACAAAGCATAAACAAACATTATTTGTATAATAATGTCCACACTATGACTAGATTAAATTTCTCACATAGGATCTAAGAATCAAAGGTAACCAAAAATAAATGTGTTGGACTGACAGACCAGATAAAAAGGGAGAAAGGTCATCCTAACAGCACTAGTTCAAACAAAAAAATAGCATCAATGACAAATAATAATTCTTCTACTTTCACTTTTTTCTACATAAACATTTAGGAGCAAAATAATGACATATAAAAAAAATTAAAAAAAAATACAAGATATATTGCAAGGACTCGAACGCTGCAATGCTCACATTTACCCACCTAACCACTTAAATATTTTTCAGAGTAAACTAAAAATTCTGCAAAATTATTTGGCAAAACATTCATTAAAAAAATTACAAGGATACAAAAACATTCATAAATCAGTATAATTGTATGCTATAAAAACTTCCAACACATTTACTAATAAATTTGCTCTATTCACACACCCAAAAAAAGTAAATATATAACCTGTTGCACAACAGCATCACGGTAAAACCTATAGGAGTGGAGAAGCATTGCAACCCTATCGACTTGAAGACAGTATATTCTTCCATACCTGTAAGATTGACAAAGTTGTGTAAGCCTTGACATTGGCAAGCATCCTGAACTTAGCAACAGAAACTAAACAATGTAACCCTACACAGTGACGATGAATAAATCTTCAGCAGCGAGGACTGGCTTGTTGTTAGCCTCAGATTTAGCTATTACCATCTCAAACTTTGGCAAGCGAATAATCCCAGCAGATGAAAGCTTAAGAGAAAAAATAAAAGCTGCATCAGATGAATAAAATAACAAAAAGTCCAATCATCTGTTATCAGGACACAACACATGTTTAAAATTAACCATGTAAAAGAATCACATAGAAGCTGCATGAAGTTTTATTTTGAATAACAAGATATAAACCCATTAAAATCACAAAATTCAATGTTCTTAAAATAAAATAATAAAAAGCCAAAATATAATAATAAAGGTAAAGATGAAATCCCCTCAAAAAAAAATAATAAGGTGAAGATGAAGGAGAAGACTGTCCACCAGTGGGATACGTTTCATTGACATAGTTATCTGATTTAAGTTGTAAGCGGACATCAAATTTGTGCACTACTGTTTACATTTAGGCACAGCACCATCTATAATAACAACAACTCTGAAATGATTCCTAATCATACTCTGATTTATTAAATCCCCTTACAGAAACAGCCTAGACTAACAGCAAGATCAAAAGAGAAAAAGAGCAGTAATACACAAATGGCATACCTGAAATCCATTGAAGGTCTTGCACTGCATTCCAGAAGCAAGAAGAAGCAAGCGACTTTCATGAGTATAAACATACCAACTCACATTCAATCTCCTTGTTTCCACCAACTGGAGTGATTTTGACTCCGAATTGTAAGAAAGCAAGTCCAGTCCACTGTTATCAAGCTCATTAGCAAAAGATAAATAGGGAAATACCTTTAGTACAATAAAGTCAAACACCATCAACCCATAGACACGGATACTTTTCCATTTAAAATCAAACCTTTTTGCAGCAGTTTGAAACAGATGACCATATGACTAATGTGCACATCTAACTTATCCACAGAACAAAACTAACAAAAATTTCTTCTAGAACATTATATGCGGCACTTGCATACTTCTAGAAATTCATAAAGCATAAAACTACATGGTCCAACAGTAAGCTATTACTTAAAGAAATTTGCTTCTATTTTTTTCACCCTCTAGTAGAAGACATTTATTCCGAGTTAACTAGAAAAACACACAGATATCAAATATTATGTAGATCAAGATGGTTTGTTCTCTTACCTCGTCTTTACTAGTACAATATCACACAATGGACAATCTGTCCAAAAGAATCCCAAAATACTCTCGGAGTCTGGCCGACACCTCTGACTAAAAGTTTCATTACTTTCTCTATGCCAAAACTCTATCTCATGAGAAGACCGTAGGATTGCTATAAATTTTCCGTCTAATGAATACCGAATAGATAAAATGGGCCCTTCACTAATTGAATCACTTGTTGGAGAAATACTAGGAGCAAAGGGAACCGTTTTCCATGAGAAAACCTGAATGAGTATAAGAGACAAGGAAACTGAATTAATTTTGATAAAATCAAGAAGCTCAAAACTTAAAATATCTAATGATTATTAGAAGAAAATGTTGTCCAAGATATTATATCTACCTGATCTGATGTCGGTGATATAAGAAGTTTACTTCCATCATCATAGAATAAACCCCTCACACCTGAAATACTGCTTCTTAGGGGTGGATATTGGATATAAACATGTGATAATGCGCCAGATCCATTTAAACCAACATTAGAATGAGAACTCGATGCTTTCCCAGACATCTCTTTGGAGTCAATCTTTTAATTAGAGAAGTTGAAGAGTAGCAACACTACTTGTTTACATGCACTGTAAAATTACAGTTAGAAGGAATCAGGTGATGTCAGTTTGTGAATAAATATTATACATATATATCCACACATATATATTTATAGACAGGGAGGTAAAGTAAAATTCTCGCCCATAACAATACACACATATATATAAATATATTTATATACATAGTTTGATGAATCATGTCTAGCTTTTGAATAAAAGACCTTTTTAATTGTGTTCTTCTAACTACTGAACTAGATACTTGAAATGGCACTTGCTGCATTTACACTGTCCACAGAGCAATGAAAGATTAGTGCACTTCAAGCCTTTCCCCGCAGCTTCACGGAAAGAAAAAGAAATTGAATTAATGTTTGTTGGGAAGTAAGATGTTAGAAGGTGCAAAATATTTCTTCTTAATGATGAAATACAGTACCACATTCTGCATGCAACTCTTCAAAGCAAGAAATTCTTTCAGACACATATCCCGTTCAACCTCTGGAACTTTTGCTGCAACACAACTCCCATATTCTTTTGCCTAAAGAAAGGAAC
Source organism: Cannabis sativa (assembly GCF_029168945.1). Classification (NCBI taxonomy): domain Eukaryota; kingdom Viridiplantae; phylum Streptophyta; class Magnoliopsida; order Rosales; family Cannabaceae; genus Cannabis; species Cannabis sativa. The sequence continues at coordinate 20,905,023 of NC_083608.1, forward strand.
TCTGGTAATTCAATGCTAGCAAATAACTGGTACAACAAAATCTCTAAAGCACTATAAGGCATTTGATACTATCCTAAACAAAATAAGTACATGGTTTTTAGTTTTACATAGCAAGAACACCCATTTCCAGATCTTGAGTTACTTTTGGGTAGACCAAATCCAACTATCAATAGTTAACGAGTGTTTTGTAAAAATAGTCTTAATGAAAAAGTTTATTAGCAAAATAACCATGTTCGTGCGACCATAAATTTACATTGTACGACTATAATGTGTGCAACCATTATAGTCGCAAAGTGTAAATTCAATATGGTTATTTTGTAAATTTTACAATTTCATGTTGTTAGTTTGCCAAATTTCGCATAGTTAACAAAAACTTTCCCAAATATTTAGCATTTGGAGACTGAAAGGAACTCACTACACCAACTTCTTACAATATATAAGAAATGATACTACTGTATCATTATATATTCCTAATAATATCACAGCCAAAAGAATTGTGATGAACAAGACAGCACAAACGCCATCAGAAACTCAGCTAAAATTAAAGTATCTGAAAACTAAAAACACGGCAATGACAAACTTCAAAGAAATATGTTAAATCAAAACCTCCAAGTCTCTCAAAAACAGAGAAGTAAAAGGGTTTGTTAATTCTCTCATGCTTATAAGCCAAACTGCAACCCAAAAATTTGTTATCCCACATACAATCTAGAAAATTCTCCAGGTCCTGAAAATTTCTATGATTTCTTTCCAGCCAAATCAGACATACGTGCATAAGGTCATTGTGCATAACAACATCTTGGAGTAACCCAACTTTTACTTAATGACTTTCTTGTACCAAAATTGTGTGCATGACGTTAACAACTATAACAGATCCCTTTTTTTAAAAAAAACAGCTATAACAGATCAGATCAAGTCGCGTTTGGATAATGGGAATGAATAGAAATCAAATAAATTAAACTAAAACATATCAGAGAAAAAAATGCAGAAAAATAAATGTGTTGATCATTGGCCAACAATAATTTAGAAGAAACTAGGTTGGAAACAACGCAACAATTCTTTTTTCCTCCACGAAAATTATCAAATAGGGATTGGATTGGATAAAATTGTCCTAAATCTTTCAGAGGGATTACGCTATCCCAAACTAGGGATTATTTAGATTGTTGGAAAAATATCTTCAATATCCACTCTAATTTGAAAACAAAAACACAATCCACTCCAATCTCACTTTCCAAACATGACCTTTTTATTATTAATTTAACTGAGAGAAAGAAAAAAAACCTGAGCTCCACAGTTAACCAAAATGCGCTTAAGTGTGGAAGTAGTTTTCCTTTCTTTCATGTCCACTATACCTGAAATAATTGTTCAAAATCCAGTGCATAATCAAAAACAAGAAGGAAAATCCTTTAATCATTGACTCCAATTCACCACTTAATGAATTCAAGATCAGTAAAGCTCCCCAAAATGATAACCACCAAATAAATTATGGAAAATTAAAACTGGCATCAATTCAACGCAAACGAACATAGAAAGTGAGAGAAAAGGCATTACAAAATTCACCATTGGATGCTGTGAAGCTCCGTGAGTTATGGATGATTAGGTTTAGTATAAGCGAATCAAGTCGAAACGAACCACCCGACCTAACAGTCGTCTCCTCCAGTTGTTCTCCCTCTCTCTCTCTCTGCGTTTTCTTTCTTTCTTTCTTCTTCTTTGGTCGAGACTCACATCTTAGTTATGCACGTGGAGCTTAGTAAATTGCCACGTCATGCTACTCCTGCCTTGGGCCCAATGTTATGTTTAAAATACAAATTAAAGAAATATGCTTTTCCTTTTTTGTGTTTTGATTTCTACCTGAATTTAGTGGTGAACTAAAAACCCTTTGTTCTCTACCTCTAACAGAGTGTTTGGTGGGAGGATAGAAAATTGGAGGGAAGGAGAATGATTAAAAAAAAAAAAGAAAATTATTCTATATATTATTTTTTTAATTTTTTTTTAAATTTACGCTCTGAGTTTCTCTAGTAGTTTCTATGTGAGTTGTTATACGGATTTTGGTTGCGATTTAGATAGCTCCATTAATTGCTTCTATAGTGTTTTTATGTGAAATTCTGTAATAATACCAAAAAAAAAAAAACTGATTTGAAGTATTAAAATGAAAAAGTCCAAAAAAAAAAAAAAGTATTTTAGTTTAGTTTGATGGGAGGAAGAGAAACTAATTATTCATCACCTTTGTTTGGTATTAGAATGAAAAATTGAAAGATAGAAGTGATCTAATTATAAATTATTATATTGTTCATTATTATTTACTATGGACATCTTTATGGTAAGTCCCTTACTTTTAGGCATATTTTTATAGCAATAGATATTTAGTCTAATAATAATAAATTAATGAGTGTATAAATAGTTAATATATAAAATGTACTAGATTATTCATAGAATTATTTTTTAATAATATTCTTAAATTAAATAATAATTGTTTAAATAGATTACTAATTTATTCTTACTTCTTCCAATTAATTAATTCTTTTTCTTTATTTCTCTTTCATTCATTCAGAAACTCAAACTTTCAGAAATGACATATTTTTTTCCCATTCTTTCTTTTCTCTATCTTCTTTTTAAAGCTGGGTTCAATATCCCAATTCACATCATTTCTGTTAAGGTATTCTCTCTCTCTCTCTCTCATTATTACAATTTTTCTTTTTTTGGGATTTTATTACAAATTGCTTATAAATTTAATGGTGTATGAACAAGCTAAGCATATTGCTACTTTTACTTTGTTTTTTTAATGGAAATATGGCAATTTTATTTATCTTGAATCAGCTGTTACAATGTTTAATAACTCCTCAAGAGAGTTATTGCTGTAAAAAATGTGAACTGGTGAATAACAAGCACTACGCGCAAGGAAATGCGCAGCCTTGTTAGCAAAAAGCTTAACAAACTTTAAGAAAATACTACTCAATTCAAACAATAGTTTCTTACAATCCCAAGCAACCATCCCAAAAGGCAGGTGGCATTTGTGAACTGTTATTGATGCCTTGTACAGCTAACAATGAGTCAGTTTCAAGTGTCACGTTATGCCAAGACTTACTCTTTATCCAACTTAGGGCCTCCTTGATACCACAAATTTCAGCAATTTCAGCAATTTCAGGAGCAACATTGCCGATATTGCACTTAGAACCAGCTTCAATGATCCTTCTAGCACAGTCCCTGGCTACAAAACCGACCCCAAAAGAATTGATTGTTGCAAATATAGCTCCATCCACTTTAACCTTAATTGTATCATTAACTGGTTTAGTCCAATGCTCAACATCCAACCCTTGGTTATTTTGTACAAGGATTGGATCCAATCGATTTTTCTGAGCATATAACCATTGATTAAGGTAAGATCTTGCTTCAAGAACAATATTAGCAGCTGTTTTGACTCTATCTTTCCATAAAACATCATTTCTTGCACTCCATATTTGCCAAGCAATCATTAGAACTTCAGCAAAAAAATTGTTGGTACTGCTACGGATGACAGCAGCATACTAGTCTCGAAAAGTTATTGTTGTTGCTGGTGTGATCTATTCCAACACGAAATTGTAAAGGGGCAGAGGACAAGGACATGGAGAATAGATTCTTCTGCATTGTTGCAAACAGGGCATGAATTGTTGACATAAACATGCTTGGTTTGAAGTTGTGTACGAGTTGGAAGGCTTCCTCAAATAGCTCTCCAACCAAAATGTAAAACTTTTGGTGGAACTTTTATCCTCCAGTAACTCTTCCAAAAGTCTCCAGCCTGTAGAGTGTCATGGTCAGATTGATGCAAGTGCGTATATGCACTCTTCACTGAGTAGTAACCCGAGCTTTCAAAATTCGAACTCCATCAATTATTCAAGTTTGTATCAGGAAGGGAAATTCCCAGGATGAGTGCACGATCCCTTTCATTGAATAAGTCATTAACTACATCAGCATCCCAACTTGATTGATCAACTTGCAGCAAACTTGCAACCCTGTTGTCAATTAAGGCAGGATGTGAAGAAGTAATGCACGGTTGATTCATGTCAGGGAGTCAAGGGTTGTTGGTGATATATGTATTTAAACCATTACCAATCCGAATTCTTACATCAACAACAATCAGATCCTTGGATTCATAAATGCTCTTCCAAATAAATGAAGGATTATGACCAAGAGATGCAGATAGGAAAGAGCCATTAGAGAAATACCTTGCTTTGTAGATTTTGCAAACCAAAGAATCTTCCTTAGTTAACAATCTCCACGCTTGCTTTCCCAGCAAAGCTAAGTTGTACTCCCTAAAATCTCTAAAACCCAAGCCTCCAACTGTTTTATGTTTGCATAAATTCTTCCAGCTATGCCAACTAACACCATGCTTGTCTTTTGAGGATTTCCACCAAAAAGAACTCATAATCCCTTCAAGGCTTCTACATGTTTCCAAAGGCAGCAGAAAGACCGACATTGCATAGCTTGGAAAAGCTTGAGCAACTGGTTTGAGGAGAGTTTCTTTCCCTGCTTTAGAGAGAAATCGGCCTTCCCAATGTAGTACCCTCTTCTGCAGCTTGTCCTTTATAAATCCCAAGATTGCCTTCTTGTTTCTCCCCACTAGGGAGGGAAGCCTGATAACTCTATGAAAATATAGAGTTATTTATATCTTTTTGGACATTAAATTAGTTTTGTTCTCAAGTATTTTTAATTTATTTTAGTGATTTTATTTAATTTTACTTAGTTTTGCATAAATATTAGTTTTAGTATTTTTAGATTAATTTTAGTTAATTTTTGTAATATTTTATCAATTTTATTTAGTTTCCCATTTTAAAAATATTATTCTCAATATTGTGTATATTTGATAAGAGATCAAATGTAAAATTTGGACTTATTAAGTGTCAAAATGGTCAAAATAGAGAACAATTTGAATTATGTGGTTGATGTAGTTGATTAATTTACCAAAATCCAATTAAAGCCCAAATATCTTTTTCTAAGTCCATTTTATTATTAATGGGCTAATATGCTTTTAGTGTGATTAAATGTGTAAAAGAAAAATACAAAGCAAAGAAAAGACAAATGAAAAAAAAATGGGCTTGATTATTGTTTTGTTTTGTAAAAGGGCTTGCGTTGAAGGGTTTCATTATCATTGCATATGCATAGAGGGGAATTGAAGAAAAAAGGAGGCGGCAGTGAAGAAAATGAAGAAAAGGAAAAAGAAGAAAAAAAAAAGAAAAAGAGAGAGAGAGAGAGAGAGAGAGAGAGAGAGAGAGAGAGAGAGAGAGAGAGAGAGAGAGAGAGAGAGAGAGAGAGAGAGAGAGAGAGAGAGAGAGAGTTTTATTTAGGATTTTAATTTAACATTTTTATTTTGGAGATTGGCAAAGATCAAGAGGAAGAAGAAGAGGATTTTGGCAAAGAAAGCTTGGAGTATTGTGACAACTCCAATATGGGTTTTTCTTTTCATCTTTCTCTTATTTGAAATTTTGTAATTTTTGCACAATTAAGTATGAGCTAATTTTTTTTTTTTGCTAAAATTATTTTGTTGGCTAAAAATTGTGATTTAATATTTTGTTGCTATGTTTGGTGAATTGATTTTGTTCATTCAAGAGTGTTTATTGTTTAATAGCTTACTTTTGCTTGATCACCATCAGTAAGTTGCAAGCTAATCTTGATTTTGGAAAAAATAGGGTTAGTGGAATTGCTTGAATGATGCATGAATATCAACTTGGAAAAGTGTGATTTGTGAATAGCATAGGAATATGTTATTTACCTTGTATGACTTGAAGGAATTGTGCTTAAATTGATATTCTTAAAATTAATTGGGCATAGGAATATGTTAATTAATTAGAGAATCAAATCATAAATACTTTGGAAAAAGGATTATGACATTTTAAATTCCTAGTTGACACCATCAATTTGCAACAATATTCATTTGCACCATTATATCAACTTTGCATTTTTTAGGCCAATTTCATAGTTCTAGCTTGTTTTCTTCATAGTTTGTGTTTATTAATTTGTTTTTACATATTCTCATCACTTTATTTTATTTTATTCTTTTGTTGAAACCAATTTGTGAGTAATTAGTTTTATAAATCAATTTCCAATTTTCAATCCTTGTGGAGACGATACTCGATTTATCACTTTATTACTTGTTACGATTACGTACACTTGCGTATACAATTTTTCACAACAAGTTTTTGCCAAGTACAAACTTGTTCCATCAACTTCTTGTATTTGCATCAATTGACATATGTGATCTCTAGTATTATGGTCAGTGTTGTTGCTGTAGAATATTGAGGATTTATTAAAGTTCACAATCTAACTTGAAGCTTCTTCAAAGATCTTGAGCAATTGGATCACATTAGAGGCTTCTCTCTCATTAGCTCGGCAGTATACATAACTATCGTCGACAAACAACATATGCGAGATAATGGGAGCACCATTAGCAACCTTACAACCTCTGAGGTGTCCAATACTTTCAAACTGTTTGATCAAAGCTGAGAAACCCTCAGCACAAATTAGAAATAGGTAAGAAGAAAGTGGATCACCTTGGCGAATACCTCTTGTGGGAATTATAGGTCCCATTTCTCTTCCACTATTAAGAACTTTATAGCGGACAGAGGAGACACAACTCAAAATCAAATTTACCCAGTGATGACTAAAACCCATTTTGTACATCATATCCTTTAGAAATTGCCACTCCACACGATCGTAGGCTTTGCTAAAGTTGAGCCTAAGTGTCATAAAACCTTCTTTACCACGACTCTTTCTCTTTAGATAATGCATCACCTCATAAGAAATCATAATATTATCAGTAATCAACCTTCCAGGAACAAAAGTACTTTGGTTTGTTGAGATCAGTTGTGGTAGGACTTCTTTAAGACGATTGGCAAGCACTTTAGAGATTATCTTGTATAACACATTACATAGAGAGATTGGTTTAAGATCAGTCATTGAGGATGGATTCTTGACTTTCGGGATAAGAACCATGTTTGTATCATTTAGACCTTGTGGAAGGTCTCATGTTCTCATGAAACTCCTAACAAGATTGATAATGTCCAAACCTACAATGCTCCAACAACGTTGAAAGAAACCTGGGGTCATACCATCAGGGCCTGGGGACTTGTCAGGATGCATTTGGAAAAGGGCTTTACGGACCTCTTCATCTGATACCGGGGCAAGTAGAGAAACATTTTGAGCCTCAGTAACCGTGGTGGGAATATTAGCAATGACAGGGGTAGTATGTGTATTCGAGGTGCATAAAAGATCACTAAAATAATTGACAATAACATCAGCTAAACCATTGTTCCAGTCAATCCAATTACCGTGAGTATCTCTGAGCTTGGACACAGAGTTGTGCTTTTTCCTCGACGTGGCATAGGCATGAAAGTATTTGCTGTTATGATTCCCTTCTCTAAGCCACAGTTGCTTCAACCTTTGCCTCCAAAACACCTCTCTTTGAGTATAGACTTCAAATAACTGTTTTTCAGCTTCTTTAAATCTCTCAATTGAATCAGCATCCCTTCCTTTTCTCCATTTTCTAACATCATCTTTAAGATTACGAATTCTATCCTTGAAATTCCCAGTGTAATCTTTACCCCAGTCTAAAACTGTACTGCAATGAGATATTTTATCTGTTATACTTTAATTCATGGAAAATCTACTTACAAAATTAAATTGTCTAGAGACAATTGTCCTATTCAAAATTATTCATCTACATTTTTACATTTTTTTCATGTTGTCTACACATATATCATTAATTAATTAATTAAAATATAATTGGTGAGATTTGATAAAAAGTACTAATGATATAAGTCAATGTTTATTACTTATAAAAAGTTAGTATCTCAGTCTCACTTCTAATTATTATTATCTTTTTTCTTATTTTAGAGTAAAATGAGTTTTCCAGTAAAATAAATAATTATTATGTTTTGGTCAAAGAAAATATTCTATATAAATATTGAAAATATCTATATTAGAAACATTGATTTTGTCCCTGTAATAGATACACTTTTAATATTAAAAATTGTAGCCGTAGAATTTTCCTACAAAATTTTTATAAAGAGTTTATGATATATATATATTATCTTATATTTTTGGTACCTAGATAATTATAATTTAATTTGTTTTATAATAATATTTTTGTAATTATTTAAAATATTTTCTAAAATTTTAAAAAACATTTTAAATAATTAAAATGCTGAAAATTAGAGTTTAAATATTTTTTGGCAAGCGTATTAATTTTTTTTATACACATGTAAAATAAATTCTGTAAAATAAATTTTGTAAATTTTTTTCTAATCTACTCAGAGGAGGAACACCTTGTGCACACCATTTAGGTATGTTCATTCCATAACTTCCTATATTATATGATATAATTATTATTTTATAATACATGTTATAGTTTATTATATATTACAAAAGAAAAATAATTTGAAGTTCATTGTCACATTGTGTGCTAAGGTATATTATGATTAGACATTAAATAAAAAGGCAATGTATACATACATAGACAAAAGGAATCATTTGGGTGCAATGACTCAATGAGTGGCTATTGGATAAACTTTTTTTCTTTGTATATCTATATACTCAATAGTGGGAGTAGGTATACCTACAGGCTATATAAATTATTTTAAAATTAGAAACTATTACACTCCAATATTAATTTGTATATCAACATAATGAAAAAGTAGATTTTTTTTTTTTTGAAACAGAATGAAAAAGTAGATTGAAGCTCGTATAATTACATTTAATTGAGTTAGAATATACAAAATATTTTTTAGTTGGATATACAATATATAGTTTAAATGGTTGGTTTAGTTTTTTTTTTTTAAAGGATCACCTATTAATTAATTAAAAAAAATTAGATCTCATGAAGAAGACAAAAAATAGGCAAGAAATGGTTAGTTTAGTTGATTTCAAAAAAAAAAAAAAAGTTTAGTTACACATATATTATGTGTGATGCTATAAAGAAATATATGTACACATTTAATTATTCATATGAATGAAAGAGAATATTATTCCTAAAAATTACATGTGACATTCAATATTTATCTTTGAGTGGTCATCTCAAATTTAAGCGGTAGTTTTTCTTGTACGCCATGTCATCCATATCTAATATAGTATTATTTTAAACTGTTATAAAATAATATAAAGTAGATGAGAAGAAAGAAGAAGAAGATGAAGAGAGAAAGAGAAAGTGAATGAGAATTTCTGAGTTGTTTATTCCAATGGGGTGAACCCCTATTTATACAAGAGTGAGATATTAAGAAACTAAGAAAAAGGGAAACTAAGAAAAAGAAAATGTTGATTACAATTAATGGCAATAAATAAAAGATTTGGACATCCACATAATTATTAATATTTATAACACTCCCCCTTGGATGTCCATAATAACTGTCTTATTAAAAATCTTGCTGAAAACTTGATCAAAGGAAAAAGAGTATAGTGTAAACTAACTCCCCCTCATTTAGGCATTTGTGGAGATCTTCTAATCGACGAATTTCGATCTTGTCTGCTGTCTTCTCAAATGTTGATGTTGGTAATAACTTTGTGAATAAGTTTGTAAGATTGACACTCGATTGAATATGTTGAACACCAATATGCATTTTCTTGAAGCGTATAAAGAAGAATTTGGTGAAATGTGTTCTAACTCTATCTCCTTCAATGTACCCTCCTTTTAGTTGGGCGATGCAACCAATATTATTTTCATAGAGAACTGTTTGTGTTGATACTTCTTTATAGAGTGCAATCCATATGTTTCCCGAATATGCTATGTCAATGATCTCACTCCCACACATTCTCTACTTGCTTCATAAAATGCAAGTATGTTAAAATGATTTATAGCTGCCTCGTTAAAAACCTTCCCAGAAAAACCCAGTGGCACAAAATCTGAGCTAGGGAAAAAGAGTACAATGTATATTTCATATTCATAATTATTTGCAAGTTGCCTCGTTAAAAACCTTGCCAGGAAAACCCATTGGGACAAAACCTGAACTAAGGGAAAAAGAGTGCAACATGAATATGTCTCCCCCTCATGCACATATGATCCATAATTCTTTTTGTGATAATATATCTCATAAGATTATTGTTATCACTTTTAAAATATCACCATATATATCTTTGATCATATATTTTCTATAACTCTTTCAGAGTATGTATGGACTTCTAAATTATAGATGAGGGGTTCGTGGAACATTAGTCTTTATCCAACTAATTGTATCATTCATGTGTGTACACAACTTTGTTCATACTAAAATTTAAAATTTCAAGTAGATATGAACATAACACATTAATGGTACTATAAATTTTCATTTGTGACAAATGATGGTACTCCAAGACCACGTATTTGTTCCATCTTGTTGTATGATCTTAATTTCCATATCAAATGATCATATATCTATAATTCTTGATACATATGAAGTACTTCAGGACTTCAATACTAATGAACAAACTTTATACATTAATATTTCTTGAAATACAAAAGAAATAAAAGTTTGTTCTTCAATTAATCAAAAACTCTTCAAGAGTCTATCACAACGTATAATTTACGAATTTATATTGCATAGACAACCATACGTATTTTTCAAACAATAATTTACTTACATGTCTTTATTTCATACAAAGATCTTTGTCATATAGTGCGCGCGACTTTGAATTTATATCACTTAAGACATGTATTAAATTCTTCTAGAATTTTTAGATAAGGCTTATTTCAAATTCTCACTATATTAGGAGCTCCAAATGAATAACCTTTTGTTGCAACATTTATGTGACGTTTATAAATCTTCATAAAATATATTCCAGGCTATAATCAAATCATGATTATATTTTCTCAATATTTAAGCCTTACTTCAATCAATCTCATGTCTATGCAAACTTTGTACAACAATTCATTATGTACAAATACATATATGCAAATTTCTCATTAGAAATATTTATTTGCACACCCTACAGGTCTTACTTCACTTTATGCGAGTAAACTTGCCTGGACTGCGTCATAATATTTTGGCCAAAAATCAAAATGTATGTCGATAATTCTCGACAAATCTAATACCATGATCCTTGCTATCTCATGTTATTTTATTGCATATGCAAACATTCAACATCTATTGTCGACAAAAATTTCATTATATGATAATTTCCTCCCATATTGACATAACTTATAGAGATCTCTTTAATTTATAGGTACCTATATAGAATCACTTCAGGGATTCAATTATGATCAAATGTGTTATGTCTAACTTCTCTTGGGAGTCTCTTCAAGTACCGTTTTCATCACGGTTATCATTTTAATACTTTATAACACTAAGGTATCTCCATGAGTACCTCTAGCTTTAACAACTTTAGGGCAAATCAAATGAACATTTACTAATAATTTCTATATTGTTCATTTACGCTTCAGGCGTTTTCAACTCATTCTATCTCAACTTTGAGTAATATTGATTTGCAGTTGGTATATATCATTTTGAACTATATCGTTCTTATACTTTGTGCAAGGATCATTTTTCAAAAATTATCATCGATCCCAACTGCTTCTCTTCCCCTGATCGAGAGAATTTTAAGAAATTGTGATATCTAATAATATTAATACATCTGTAGGGATTTCAATATATCACAATGAATCAATATCTATTTAAACTCATATATATTATATGACATTGAACTTCAGGTTCAATAACTTCAGTTTCAAGTTCAATACTTATGAACTTAATTCATTTCTAAGAATGAGTCATACGTGTATAATTAGAAATACATAAATTTACACATTTTGTAAATGCATGATCATATAATCTTATCACATCGATAAGAAACTATGCAATAAAAATCTAACAATGGCTCAAGATTGTTAAAGAAATATAATTTAAATATTTTCTATGTGCAAATATATGCACATTCTTCTTTTGAGCCTTATAAATTAACAATGAGAAGAATCTTTTGGTTCTTCAACAAAATTTAGTCAAATCCTTTGACAATTTATTGCATATGATTTATCATGTCAAAATAATTCAATTAATGAACTTTAGGTTCACTATAATTTGTATTTCAATGAAACTTTCAAAGGTAATGTAAATTCATTACAACATAATCATTATAAGTTTCATTTTTATATACACGAATAATATAATTATATTATTCTCCTAAACATATACACTCTTCAGGAGTCACTATTATGTTTATCAAATTTTATATTTCTTCAGGAATCACTATCATCAATTTAATGATGTGTATTATATAAAATGTACATAACAACTTCATCATGTTGTTATAATGGTCAAATAGATATAATCATAATATATCATTCATTTTTCCTGGTATCTTTTTAACAAGTCGTCTAATTTATTTAGACTATTCATCAGTCTAATTATCATGACTTGATATATTATATATTTAAATGTACAATAAGTACATATAATAATCATTTTGTGATTCTTTATCACTTTGATTATATTGGATCACTAACAAATATTAGTAAGTTATATATTCACTTCTGGGAATATGCAAACTGAATTATATAGTAACTATATATATACATATCTTGTACCAACAATAGTTTGAAACTATTGATTTCAAGAAATAATAAAATATGTATATATTAATTTACTTCTGGCATTGCCAATATATGTGAAATCCATATTCTTTGAAATAGAATTTCATGTCTATTCATTCTCTTTAGGGAATGATATTTAAATATTCTAAATGTACAATAAATTTGTACAATTCACATTCTATTCAATAATCAAATATACTTTTATCTTGATTATAAGTGTGTCCGTACTACAGGTACGCGACTACTATTATTCAATTCCACACATGATATATAGATTTTATACACTTTGATTGTGTGTGGTATCTCATCTTTTGGTTGTTTCCACTTTCTTCTGGAAATATTTGAGTAAATAATGCCATCGATTGTTTAAAATCATTACATTCACTTCGGGGAATGACGTTGAACAAGTAGAACATTATTATAAATTTCTTAAAAATTTAATACTTGTTCATATATAAAAAGAAATTACTCAGCAATTTCTTTAACAATATTTCAAAGAATATATGAATACAATTTTTGCATAATCTCCAAGATGTATGCAAAATTTGATCTTTAATATATGTCACATGCAATAATTTCTAACATTGCAAGTAATAACAATGTATAGTAACATGACTAATACAAACAATTTTTAAAAGTAGTTGAATTCAATTCGTATCATTCTCTGCAGGGAATGATGAATAATAAATACATGTCTCATGTATTTAAATAACATTAGTCATGCTCGCTGTTATTCTTATACTTTGATGTTTCAATGCAATTTTCTTAACATTCTTTTTAGGTATTCAAAACATACTATAAAATTGCATCAATAATAATCATTTTTAATGATTCTTTAGTTGTATTCACATAAATACAATCATTTTTTTTTTGACAAATATAAAACATTTACTTCAGGAAATATTTGTCAAAATCTATATCGATATTAGATTACTTTTCATTGTCCTCAAAGAATACAAGAACATATATATATATATAAATATGTATTCATCTCTTTCATTATATATCCATCAACTATATAATGAATATTACGTTTGCATAATCTTCAGGATATATGCAAGATTTTATTGAGGGCGCATAATCATCAGGATATATGCAATATTTTATCGAGGATGCATAATCTTCAGGATATATGCAATTTTTTTTATCGATGATGCATAATCTTCAGGATATATGCAATATTTTATCGATGATGCATAATCTTTAGGATATATGCAATATTTTATCGATGATACATAATCTTTTGAATATATGTATAATTTATATAGATTTTCTCTATCATATCATAGGCACACATATATTGTAAATATTATGAATGATAAGAACATAATATATATATATGAAATCAATAATAAATATATAAAAACATATACATACATATATAATATATAGATATATAGATAAAAAGAAAAAGGAAACCAAATGATTCTTGAAATTGTTTCCGTCAGCGGAGTATATATATAAATATATATTTAGTGTATTTTGACTTTGAAACAATTCAAGAACTTTAACAAGATACTTACATTGGGACTTGGGCAGAAACTCATGCTTGAAGCTTGGGCAGAGACTCGTGCTGATAACGTGTTATAAAATAATATAAAATAATATAAAGTAGATGAGAAGAAAGAAGAAGAAGATGAAGAGAGAAAGAGAAAGTGAATCAGAATTTCTGAGTTGTTTATTCCAATGGGGTGAACCCCTATTTATACAAGAGTGAGATATTAAAAAACTAAGAAAAAGGGAAACTAAGAAAAAGAAAATGTTGATTACAATTAATGGCAATAAATAAAAGATTTGGACATCCACATAATTATTAATATTTATAACATAAACTATATTACTACATCTACATACACAATATTATGAGAGATATAGTGTACACATTATAATAATTGTATTAAATCCATAGATAGATAAAAATAGGGGCGGACCCACATTGTAGCGAGGGGAGACAGTCACCTCCTGAAAAAAAAAATTGGAAAAAAAATGTATATGTATTTTAATTAATTACAACATATATTTGTATTAAAAATAATATTTATAGACATAATAATAAGTTTGGTGTAATGATTAAAGTACATGTAAATATGTTAGAGGTTAAAGGTTCAAATCTCACTAACTATTACTTTATATTTTTTTGCCAACTGGATAAAAATATGTATTAGATAGGCATAATTATATAATTTGTTTTTAAATATGTATATATATATTTTAATATGTTAGAATATATATGTTAGATAGACTTAATTTTATTTATATGTTCAAATAGATAATATATTAAAAAATAATTTATTTATGTTGTTGACCGAGGTTTTCGGCAACCAATAAAATATCATAAGATTAGAGAACTGTAAGAAAATTTAAGAAGGATTTTTACGTGGTTAGGGCGTTAATGAGCCTTAGTCCACGAGTCTGTGTTATTTATGGATGTATTTAATGCAGAGAATGTTCTTGGTGAGTATTTACTCTTCTTGCACTTATGCAACCCAAAATTCTCGACCTCATTTAATGAGCTTTGATGGGGTATTTATAGTGTTTTTGGTGGGGTAATCCCCAGGATTATTGTACATGTGTATCTGTAAAATCCATAAAGATGGGTATTCCCAATGAATTTACCATGAGTAATGCATGGTCAAGTCCCTACGTGCAGTAGGGCTTTTATGTGGAATGTCCTTATTGTCTTTTGACTGATGTGACTCTTCACAGTGTAGCCGTCAATAGACTTAAATGATCATTACTTCGCAGCTGCAGATTGGGGGTTGTGCCGTCAGACTTTATTGCGTGTAGCAGTCCCAACACGTTTCCTCCCATGCGGCATTAAATGCGAATTGACTGCTCAGGGAAAGCCTGACACCTCGCGGAGATGCCTTAGTATTACTTGGGCATCCGGGAGCGTATGGGGCTCAGCATGCCTTCTCCGGGAGGCATGTCTCGGATGCTGCCTTATATCACAAAGACTTAGCAAATAATTTAAGCATTAAGACGTTTTGATCCACGTGTCCCTGTCCGGTTGGTCCACGTATATTGGGCAAAATCAGGGGCAACATTTACCCCCCAAGCCTTGTTTATTTGAAAAACAAGGCTTGTTCAAGTGCCTCTGGTTGACCCCTCGGTTTACCGGCACGAGCTTTGAGCGCGTGAAGGTACATTTAATGATCGCCTTTAATGCAGCGATTCACTTTTTGCAGACGTCGATCCGTTTCATGCCCATTGATTGATACGGCGCATTAATGGTGTCAGACGGATACTCAAGCGTTTGCACCGCCTTTATTACGAATCAATCCAACCGTTGATTCTTGGGAATTCGAATCGTGCGCCTCCCCAACCGTTCGATTGGTAGGTGATAGCGCCTGTTCCTCATGCACTTTGGCCTATAAAAGCCACCATCTTTCCTTCATTTGGTTACTTTCCATTTCTTGCCAACTTTGTTCGAGTTTTTCAGAGCAAAATCCCCAGACCAAGAAAAAACCTTCAAACACTCTACAAATTTCCCTGCTATCCTTCATTCACCACTGTCAGCCTATATTTCCTTTGTTCGATCGACAACAGAACCCCCAGTTTCAACACTTCACTGTAAGTTTCTCGCATCCCTTGCTTTACTGTTTGTGTTTATGGCATGCTTTAATTATCTGTTTGTTTTTCTGGGTTTGGTATTTGAAGTTTCTGGGAATGTATTCTTTTGAGTTTTTCACGTAACAGGTCTAGATTCACCTTCTCTGGTGTTAGGGTTACTCTAGTCACGTACTTGTTGTTATTTTTTGCAAAAGACCATACACTCTTCGTGTACTGGCCTTCAAGGGCATAGAGAAGATTTCGTTTTTCTCGATTTTCTGCCCTTTCTTTTTCTTTTACGCGCAATATCGCCTTCTGTGAGTTCTTTGCACCCAACTTTTGTCCAAGAAATCCTTCTAAGGCTTTCTGGTTGACAGATGTCCGGAGGGGGCCTCTTTCCAGCGGTTAGGGGACCCCCATTCCCTTTTTTGATTTAGGGTTTGGTATGGGGCCTGATTGCTGGAATCTTAACTCTTTTTACAGAATCAAAACATGTCTGCATCCGGCTCAAAATCGTCCAAGAAGAGTGGTAAGCGTCTGGCTACCCTTGAAGATGTCACGCTGGGTCCCGTTGCCCAGGAGGGGTATAAACCTCGGGCCACAGGATAGGAGGCGGCTGAGCTTCATTCCACCCTAACCTGCCCCCACCAGCTGGAGAACATCGTGGAGGTGGCTGGAATTAAACCCTCGACATCCGGGACGTATCACCGGCCGCCCCGAGATGCGGAGACGCCCAACCATAACTATGGCGGCTTCGGGGCTTGGAGCCAGACGCACCTGATGGCCGGGGCCATGCTTCCTCTTCAAGACTATTTTATTAATTTTTTAGTATTTGTCGGCCTTGCGCCATACCAACTGATTCCCCAAGCTTACCGCCTGCTTTCAGGCTTGTTTATTTTTTACTCCGCCCGGGGATGGGGCTCTCCCAGTCCGGCGGAGATTTTGTATTTTTATGAACTTGTTTCCGTCCCCAAAAAGGGGGACAAACTTAAAGACGGTTTTTATGGATTCCGGGCCCACCCTTCAAATGATGGGGTGGTCCCTTATAATCGGCAAACTCATGTTAAGGAGTATCGCCACCGCTTCTTCTTCTCCTCCGGGTTCCGAGCTGTGGAGCACCCGGAGCTTCTCACAGAGTGGGTCAGGATTCCCCCCTACGAGCGGACCGCGCCTACTGAGGTCTTTCTCCGGAGGGCCCAGGTCTTTGCGACTTACGACCGGGCGGATCTTGACGTCGGGGGCTTAGTCACGACGGAGAACTGCCGGAAGGCCAAGCTGATCCTGCCGCACCAATCAGTGGAGGACTCTAACCTTTCTAAGGTTATCTGTCCGAATGTGAGGGTGCCTCTCGCGGAGAAGACCTTCTGAAATGAACTCATCGCCACCGCGGAGAAGAAGTACCAGGAGTATCTCTACCGGAAGGCCCAGGAGAAGGCTTATTCCAAGGCCCAGGCAGCTTTCGGGAGGCCCCTTCGCATGGGGAGCCCGGTCGAGAGGAGAAGCCAGGCAATTGCTGGGAGGTCCCTTCGCATTGGGAGCCCGGCTGAGAGGAGGGCTCCCAGGCCAAAGCCTTCGGTTCAGGTGCCGAACACCGGGGCTCCTGATGCCAGTACTTCCGGCTCCGGTAAGTCTCCTTTAGCAGTACATTACGTTCCTTCCGTTAGCGAATATGCCAGCCTTAGGCCTGTAGGGTTCGATGAGCGTCTCCATAGGTTTAGGATGCCCACGACCCGGTGGGGAGACCATATGAAGGATTATTATTTTTCCAACTTAGGAGATTTCCTAGGTCGGTCCCGAATGGGTTCTGGTCCTCCGGAACCCGTTCCCTTGGACCCTTCGGCCTACATTTCTTCCAGCTGGTTCTGGCCTTCGGACAGCTATCTCGGGGATGATGCAGCCAGCGTTAAGATTCAGAACTTTGCTAGGGCCGAATTAGAGAGTCAGGGTAGGACTAGCTTGATTGCTTTATTCGAGTGTTTACTGTTTCCATGGATATTCTAACACTTGCATCTTTTCTTTTGTTGTAGCAGGGAATTCCATGGATGCCATTTTGGCCGCACTTGCCGGAGCTCACACTCCTGACGCTCCCCTTCCTTTAACTTCCTCCCAGGTGGCCACTCCCTTGAAAGCTTCTTCCAGTGCCCCTCCAGACACTATTGACTTAGTGGATGAGGAGGAGGCGCTTCCTGAGGAAGCTAAAGAAGGTCAAGAAGAGCAATGGGCTCTTCCTGAGGAAGTTGAATAAGGTGAAGAAGAGTAAGAAGTTGCTCTGATTCGCAAGCGCAAGGGCAAGATGGTTGTCGAGGAGGTGCCCAAACGGCAGCGGAGAGCTGATACTCCGGCCCCTGGCCCTGATTCCGGGATCTCTCCCGAGGCGGAGGAATACACAGTGCCTCCCAACATAGTGCTGACTCCGGTTCCTGGAGATGAGGCGAGGCAGGAACTCCGGATAGCCAAACACAACTACGCCATGGACGAGTACTCCCGGGGGCATGCTGACGTGGAGGCTTTGAGGAGGGTTTTGCGAATTGAAATGCAAAATACCCTTAACGATCAGATTTATCAAAATTCGTGGGATCTAAATTTGGACCCCCTGTCGGATTGATTCAATCATTTCCTCGGGCCTACCTTGGCTCCCTTTGCCGCGGAGATGACCGGGGAGTTCGTGTCTCAGCTCACCCGGTGTGCACCCAAGCGGTTCGCTGCTTGTGCATCCTTGAACTCCATCTTTCAAGTCCAGGATCTCAGCCACTCCCTGACTGTGGTAAGTATTTCGTAGTTTACTTTTTTCCTCATTATTTTCTCTTAAGGACTTTTACTCATACTTGTATCCTTTTCCAGTCGCTGCCCAGGCCGGCCGCCTTTCCAAGAACGTAATTAACCATGGCTTCATCTTGTCCGAATTTGGGGGCATGGATGAAGTCATGAAGATCCTTCAGGATTTGACTGCTGAAAGGCGGACGTACCAGGAGGATGCTGAGCGCCGGGAGGCCCTTGCCAAGGCCAAGTTCGAGGAAGAGGCCAGGCGGAGGGAGGCACAAGCGGAGGCGATGATCCGGGATGAGGCCCTTCGGAGGGATAGGCTGGAGGCCAAGCACCAGGAGGAGCTGAGGGCGGAGGGCGAGGCTACTGCCAAGGCCAAACGTGAGCTTCGGGAGGCTAGGGAAGCCTTGGATGAAATGGCTGCCAAGGTGAAGTCCCTAGAGGAAGTTCACCAGGCAGACTTGGAGTCTAGGGCCAACTTGGCCGTGGAGCTGAAGGAGCTTAAGGACTTCAAAGACCAAGCCTTGAAGAAGGTTAAGAAAGATGAGCTCCTTTCTCCTGTCTCCTGCAGCCGGTGCGTCAAGCGTTTCGACGATGGCGTCTACATGGCCTGGTCTACAAATGGCCAGAACATCAAGCTCGACTTCTACCCCAAACACGTGGAGATGATTGCTAAATTCCGGGAGAAGTAGAAGAAACTTGACGCCATGTTGGAGGCGCGCATTGGTCCTCGCCTTCCTCCGCAAATTGACTAGGCCGTTGTGAATTTGACCCAGATTTTTCTTATTTTTTTTTTATTTACAGCCAATTCTCTTACATTTAAGACAATTTTATTTATATAGCTGTTTTTTATTTAAGGGGAGACAATGGTTAAGGCCTGTCCCCGGGCCCTTTGTATATATTTTTTGACCTGCCCTGAGGGCGAGGATTTTTTATATATATATGATCTTACTCGATGCACATATCTCTCTTTCGAACCTGCCCTGTGGGTCAGGATGTTTATATATGCTTCTTTTTTGTGCATACTTTTTTTTTTTGACCTACCTTTTGGGTCAGGATATTTTACTTAGCTTGTTTTTTGTCTGTCCGTGTGGTATACCTTAGTACCCCCCTGAGTGGCATAGAAACTTTGTTTTTAAGGCACTCAGTTTTATTTAACATGCGGAGGCTGTATACACTTAGACGGTACAAACTCTTTAAATAAAGCCTAAGTTACATTTTTGGACTATTGGTAATATTTTCTGAGGTGGTCGGCGTTCCAGGCCCTTGGCACAATGGTTCCGTCCATCCTTTTTAGCTAATAAGTGCCTGAACCGATTTCGTCCTCGATTTCATATGGTCCTTCCCAATTTGGCCCAAGTACCCCCACTCCGGGCTCCTGGGTGGCTGGGAAGACTTTTCTTAAGACCATATCCCCAATAGCAAATTTTCTATTTTTAACTTTGGAGTTAAAATATTTGGTCACCTTCTTTTGATAAGCTGCCATCCGTATTTGAGACTCGTCCCGGAGCTCTTCAACTTGATCCAGAGCTTCTTGAAGTAAAGCTTGATTTGTGGCTGGATCGTAAGTCGTTCTCCTGTGGGACGGGAATAACGTTTCTACCGAGACCATTGCTTCACAACCGTACGCCATTGAAAAAGGCGAGTGGCCGGTCGTGGTTCTGGGGGTCGTCCGGTAGGCCCATAACACTCTTAGCAACTCTTCGGGCCAGTTGTTTTTGCAGGCCAACAGCTTTTTCTTTAGGGTAACCTTTAGGATCTTATTGACTGCTTCTGCTTGTCCGTTCGTTTGCGGCCTTGCCACCGCGGAGAAGCTTTTTACTACTCCGTGTTGGTTGCAGAAGTCAGTAAATTCTTCGCAATCAAATTGCTTTCCATTGTCAGAGACTATTTTGTGAGGCAGGCCATATCGACACACTATGTTTTTGATAACAAAGTCTAGTGCTTTTTTAGCAGTTATAGTCTTCATGGGCTCAGCCTCAGTCCATTTGGTGAAGTAGTCTACTGCTACTATTGCATACTTTACTCCTCCCTTTCCTGTTGGCAGGGACCCAATAAGATCTATTCGCCAAACCGCGAAAGGCCAGGGACTAGTCATCAGGGTAATTTCATTGGGAGGAGCTCTCGGTATGTTCGCGAACCTTTGGCACGAATCACACTTTTGGACGTAGTCTATACAATCTTTTTTCATTATTGGCCAGAAGTATCCCTGTCTCAATATTTTCTTTGAGAGACTGGGTCCTCCTGTATGATCTCCACAGAACCCTTCGTGGACCTCTAGCATGATTTGTCTAGCTTCAGAGTCCGATACACACCTTAAATAAGGCATGCTGAGTCCTCTTCGGTAGAGAATTTGATCCATCATTACATAACGGTGAGCCTGATACTGAATCTTTCAAGACAGTGCCCTTTCCTGGGGCAACTCACCTTTTGTTATGTATTCTATGATGGGGACCATCCAGCTGGGTTCTTGCCCAACCGTTATTATGGCCTCTTTTACTTTGATGCTTGGCTCTGCCAAGCGTTCCACTGGTACTACCCCCCAGCCCCTCGATTTCACTATCTGAAGCTAACTTAGCCAGACAGTCCGCGTGAGCATTCTTTTCCCGGGGGATTCTTTCTACTTTGTAGTTCGTGAACTCGTGGAGCAGCTCTCGGACTATTGTTACATACGCGGCCATTCGCTCGCCACGCGTTTGGTACTCTCCTGATATCTGATTTACGACCAGCTGGGAGTCACTGTAGACTTCCACTCTTTTGGCCCCTACGGCCTTCGCTAGCCTCAGCCCTGCTATCAAGGCCTCGTATTCGGCCTCGTTGTTTGAAGCTGAGAAGTCGAACCGTAGGGCTGCCTGGAGTCGAAGTCCGGTCGGGGATATCATTGCCACCCCCGCTCCGGATCCATTTTCATTGGAGGCTCCGTCCACAAACACTCTCCATGTGGGGATTGATGGTGTTGGCGTATTCGCGGTTGCCTCGGCTTCATTGCATTCGGTAATAAAGTCTGCCAAGGCTTGGCCTTTTATGGAGATTCGGGGGACGTAGTGTAAGTCGAACTGACTTAACTCCATTGCCCACTTGAGGAGCCTACCGGATGCTTCTGGTTTTTGTAGGACTTGCCGGAGTGGGTGATTGGTCAGTACCTTGATCGGGTGTGCTTGGAAATATGGCCTTAGTTTTCTGGAGGCCATTAGGAGGCAGAAAACCAGTTTTTCGATGATGGGGTACCGCGTCTCTGCTCCTATCATGCGCTTGCTAACATAGTACACGGGATGTTGAGTTTTCTCTTCTTCCCGGACTAGGGCAGCGCTGACCGCGTGCTCGGAGACGGCCAAATATAGGAATAGGTCCTCTCCGAGAACGGGTTTTGATAGGATGGGGGGCTTGGCCATATGTTCTTTCAATTTTTTGAATGCCTCCTCGCACTCGTCCGACCATTCAAACTTTTGACACTTCTTCAATATGTTGAAGAAGGGGATGCACTTGTCTGTAGACCGGGAGATGAAACGGCTCAGGGCAGCAACCTTTCCGGTTAGGCTCTGCACGTCTTTATGCTTCTTGGGAGATGGCATGCTCAGGAGAGCTTGGATTTTTTCTAGGTTTGCCTCAATCCCCCTCTGGCTGACGATGAAGCCCAGGAATTTTCCTGATTTGACCCCAAAGGTGCATTTCTTTGGGTTGAGCTTCATGCCGTATCTCCGGACTACCTCAAAACACTCTTCTAAGTCGTCCGCATGGCTATTGCATGCTTTAGACTTGACGAGCATATCGTCCACGTATACCTCCATGTTTCGCCCCAGGAGGCCCTTGAACATCCGGTTGACCATTCTCTGGTAGGTCGCTCCAGCGTTCTTCAGTCCGAAAGGCATGACCAGGTAGCAGTATACCCCCTTATCGGTCTTGAAGCTAGTGCACTCTGGGTCCGCCGTGTGCATCTTTATTTGGTTATACCCGACGTAGGCGTCCATGAAGGATAGTAATTTGAATCCGGAAGTGGCATCTACCATCTGGTCGATCCTGGGCAGCGGGAAGCAGTCCTTCGGACAAGCTTTGTGTTAGATCGGTGAAATCTATACAAACTCGCCAAGTTCCGTTCGGCTTGGGCACCTGGATCGGATTGGCTTGCCATTCCGGATAGTATACGTCGCGGATCATGCTGTTCGTCAGAAGCTTGTCCACCTCTTTCTCTAGGGCCTCGACCTTTACCGAGTCGAGGGGGCGTCGCTTTTGTTGGACTGGTGGCATGTCCGGGTTGACGTTGAGGACGTGGGTGATGACATGGGAACTTATGCCGGTCATGTCCTCTTGCTGCCATGCAAAAATGTCGATGGCGCCCTTCAGTGTTTTTATTATTCTTTCTTTTTCCTCCGGATCTAGGCTTTTTCCCAGTCGGAGTACTTTGGTGGAGTCGAGGTCGCACACTGATATTTCCTCGACATCCTCCATCGGTTCCACAATTTTTTCGGACCCCACCCGGGGGTCCAACTCATCTTCCTCAGCCATCCTGGCTCGACGGTTTCCCGAACCATCAGTACGGGCACGTGGGTTGCAACATTGTAACATTGCCTTGCCTCCCCCTGATTTCCTCTCACCGTCCCTATTCTAGCTTCCTAGGTAGGGAACTTTAAGCACAGGTGTCGAATGGATGTGACTGCGCCAAAATCTACCAGGGCCGGTCGGCTGAGGATCGCGTTATAAGCGGTCAGGCAGTCCACCACCACAAAAGTGCAGTATTTGAACGTGCTTTGAGGGGTGTCCGGGCACAAAGTGACAGGAAGCCTCACTTTTCCCATTGGGATAAGCGTTGTTCCGTTAAACCCCTATGAGTTGGGAACCGCTGGGTGAGAGGTCTCGGTCCGTCAGGCCTATTACGATGAAGGCCTCCTTGAAAAGTAAGTTCACAGAACTTTCATTGTCAATCAAGACTCTGGCCACCACTTTATTGGCGATGGGGGTCTCAATGACCAACGGATCATGATGAGAGAAGCACACCGTCTTGGCGTCTTCTTCCGTGAACGTGATGGGCTGATCCATCAGCCGGGGCCTTTGAGCTGGGAGTTGAGTAACCTCCTAAACCTAATTGTGCTTTACGGCCCCCGCGTACCGCTTTAGTTCTTTGCGGGTGGTTCCTCCAATATGGGGTCCTCCAGAGATCATGGCTACTCTCCCGTTGGGTCTGGGCGGCAGACCGGGGATGTGCTGGGCATCGCCGGCGGGAGCAACTGGAGCCAATACTCCTGCTGCACCCCCTGGTGTTCCCTGTGGCACAACCCCTGTCGCCTGGCCCAGATTGAGGTGAGGCAGCCGATTCTTGATCCACTCATAGAGGTGGCCCAATCAGATTAGGTTTTCAATCTTGTCCTTGAGATTCTTGCATTCGTTGGTGCTATGCCCAATGTCGTTGTGGTACTCTCATCTTTTGTTTGGATCCCTCCGGGAGCTGTCCTTGTATAAGGGAGGTGGTCTCCGGTAGTGCGTATTTTGCCTAGTAGCAAAGTACACACGCTCTTGGGAGTCCGTCAGCTCCGTGTACTGGGTGTACTGGGGTGTGTACCCCCTTTTTTGGCGTTTCTCCTCTGTCCGGGTGCTGCCTTTGGAGGATCGTTTACTCCTTGAGCCCTGGGAAGGGCCTGCCAGGCTAGCGGTTGGAGCGGAGTGCGAGGGAGCTTGTCCATTTATCCCTGAGGGGTTTCCAAAATGGGATGATGCGGGTGCCAAGGCCTGGCCCTGACTATATCCGGGAGTAGCAGAGAACTATATGCCGCTCATTGGTGGAGCCGCGGTAGGGACAGTACCCGAGGGCGGTGCTCCGGGCATGTACCCTGCTATCCCGTGGGATAGTATCCTCCATAGGCCACTATTTGGGCCTCTTCATGGTTGATATATTTTTGGATTCTCTTCTGGAAGTCCTGAAGGCTTGCAGCTCCCTCCTGTTGTAGTTCGTTCCAGAAGGGAGTCCCTGTACGGATGCCTGCCTGGAGAAGGGCAAGTTGTTGTCCGTCATCAACTTTCTTGGTCTTCGAGGCTTCCTCTCGGAACCTCTTTATGTAGTTTTTCAAGGTCTCGGTGGGCAGTTGCTTGATGTTAGTCAAGGCACTGACCTCCAGGTTGACCTTTCGTGCAGCGACAAATTGTCTCCGGAAGTTAGTCTGCAACTTGCTCCAACAGCCCACGGATCCTGGTTCCAGCTTTTTGAACCATTCCTCCGCGGACCCGCTTAGATTAAGCGGGAAGCACAAACATTTCGCGTCATTGCTGACTCTCATGACCGTCATGACACTGTTAAACCGCGACAAGTGGTCGCTTGGATCGGAGTTCCTGGTATAAGTTGCCATTCCGGGCATCTTAAAATTCTTGGGCAGCTTTGCTTCCAGGATGTGCTTAGCACATGGCTCTCGGTCCTCACAGTCTGAGTCGGAGTCGTCCCCTTTTTGTCTCCGGGAGACTCGGGCGATATCTTTTCGGAGTATGGCGAGCTCCGTCATGATTTCTTCATTTAACGTTCCCGTGGAGGCCGCGGGCCCGTATTTCTTTTGGTCAAGGTGATCCCGGAGGTCACCTTGATTCCCATTGATTTGATTTCTCAAATCAACGGGAGGACATCTCTGTCCTCTTCTTCCTCTACCTCCGAGCTCCTGGTGCGCGGAAACGCTTTTTCGGTCCTCTCGATCCTGAGGGCCAAGACTCCCTTTTTGGAGCTTGCTCCTCTACGGACCTTTCCCTTTTGGGAAATCTGAGCGGACCTTTCGCAGATCTTACGCCTTTTTCTTTCGCCCAGGGGTAGAGGTAGGGTTTTTCTTTTGGTTCCCTTCAACGGGATATCTTATGGGGCTAGGTTCTCTAGACCTTTGCTGTTGGGTGCTAGGCGAGGATTCCTCTGGTTCCGTGCCAGGCCCAGCAGTCATTGCCTTGGGATGCACGTGGATGCCAGCCGCCTCCATGGCTTTTTGCATGGCCAGCATCACCTCTTGCATTTTTTGGTTTTGTGCTTTTTGGGCTTCAATCTCAGCTTCGTGATCGATAACTTTTTGCCTTAGAAGCACCAACTCTGAGTAGCTACCTTCATCGTAGGCATACTCATCGAGGTTTCCCTCGTAGTCATCGTCAGGAATTCCTTCTTCTTCCTCAGAGCCCTCAGCTGCTCTTGAGGCTACGTCTTCCTCATTTGGATCTTGACCATCCTCTAGAGGGCGAGGTTGACGAGTACTTCTAGTCTCCACCATTTTTGTAACGTGAAGGGTATTTTTGCAGAAGCTTTCTTCAGCTCTCAATGAAAGCACCAAAATGTTGACCGAGGTTTTCGGCAACCAATAAAATATTATAAGATTAGAGAACTGTAAGAAAATTTGAGAAAGATTTTTACGTGGTTGGGGCGTTAATGAGCCTAAGTCCACGAGTCTGTGTTATTTATGGATGTATTTAATACAGAAAATGTTCTTGGTGAGTATTTACTCTTCTTGCACTTATGCAACCCAAAATTCTCGACCCCATTTAATGAGCTTTGAGGGGGTATTTATAGTGTTTTTGGTGGGGTAATCCCCAGGATTATTGTACATGTGTATCTGTAAAATCCATAAAGATGGGTATTCCCAATGAATTTACCATGAGTAATGCATGGTCAAGTCCCTAGGTGCAGTAGGGCTTTTATGTGGAATATCCTTATTGTCTTTTGACTGATGTGACTCTTCACAGTGTATCCGTCAATAGACTTAAATGATCATTACTTCGAAGCTGCAGATTGGGGGTTGTGCCGTCAGACTTTATTGCGTGTAGCAGTCCCAACACGTTTCCTCCCATGCGGCATTAAATGCGAATTGACTGCTCAGGGAAAGCCTGACACCTCGCGGAGATGCCTTAGTATTACTTGGGCATCCGGGAGCGTATGGGGCTTAGCATGCCTTCTCCGGGAGGCATGTCTCGGATACTGCCTTATATCATAAAGACTTAGCAAATAATTCAAGCATTAAGACGTTTTGATCCACGTGTCCCTGTCCGGTTGGTCCACGTATATTGGGCAAAATCAGGGGCAACATATGTATATACATATTTTTTTAAAAAAAATATTATATTTCATCTAAATATATGCTAATATGATAATATATATTTTTATGTTAGATTGATATAATATGTATTTTTATTTTTTTTTGTTAAATGTGTAAATATCAATATATATTATGTTTATATATATTTCATACACTTATCCTTAATTTATATATTATATGTACATATTTTAATATTCGTTGTTGTAAATTTAGTTAATACTTTTTTTTTGAATAATGATGAATTTTATTAAATCAAATTATCCAAAACCAAAGATGCAACTACCATAGGTAAAGCATCCCCAGACAAAGTACAATCAGCCTCAGAAAGTGAAGATCGCGTCAGAACATGCGCAACCTTATTAGCAGATCGTTTTACAAAATTAAAAGAAACACCCACAATATCCGAACATAGAGTCAAACATTCAGAAATAATATGACCATAAGGCGAGGCCATATGTTTAGACTTTTGAATATCTCTGATGACTCTTAAGCAATCCGACTTCACTACCATATTTGTCCAAGCATTTGCTTTAATCCAACTCAATGCTTCCTTGATGCCAATAGCTTCAACCACATGTGGCTTCAAGATACCCATTTTGCTCATCTTCTTTGCTTGTAACACTATTCCATCCGTCGATTTAGCCACTAGACCAATACCAAATCGCCTTTCATTAGTGAAAATTGCACCATCAACATTGATTTTTATTGTAGAGAATTGAGGAGGGGTCCAATGCTCCAAATATGTATCAACCGAGCCATTAATCTCATGAGAAGGCTGGTTATTTTTTTGGGCATTATACCAATCAATAAAATTCAGCTTTGCTAATGTTACAACATCACTTACCACTGGCTGTTTAGCATTCCAAACCAGTTCATTTCGATGCTTCCATATCGACCAACACACCATTGAAGCCTCCAACCGCTCGGCCATGGTCTATTTGTCCAGCCCTTCCTCGAACCATGCTGCAAATGTCATAGCAGCAGCCGCCACCACAGGGACCCGAGACATGCACCACCAGCCATGACCAAACGGACAGCGAACCAGTACGTGCAATGCCGTTTCTGGTGCTGTATTACAGAACGGGCAAAGGGTGTTAATGGGCACATGCTTCGTCATGAGTTGGAACCGTGTAGGTAAGCAATTCGTTGAAAATCGGCACAAGAAATTTAGGACTTTCGGGGGGAGTTTCAGCTGCCAAAGTTGCTTCCAAAAACCAGAGTTGGCAGCCATATCACCGTTACCTTTAATCTCTTGTTGCAGGCCATAAGCACTCTTGACCGTGAATAACCCATGGTCCTCCCTCATCCAATACCAGGTGTCATTGACATAGTGTTATGAGAGTGGAATTTTGAAGACTAAAGCTTGATCTCGCTCGGTTAACACATCCAAAATCACCTCATCATCCCATTCAATTTCATCGGGCTTCATAAGAGACTTTACGGAGTTACCAACAAGAGCTGGATGCCGAGATTCAATAAACGGATTCAACTCATCAGCTAGCCACGGATCCACCAAAATGTTCGTTGTAGATCCATCGCCAACCATCTTCCTAACCCCAGCCCGAACCAAGTCTTGGGCTTCAAGAACACTCCTCCAAATGTAACTTGGATTAGAACCAAGAGTAGCCGAAAGAAAAGACCCCGTAGAGAAGTAGCGAGCTTTAAAAATTTTCCCCATCAATGTATCACCACAAGTGAGGAGTCTCCACCCTTGCTTAGCCAATAATGCAAGGTTAAAATCTCTAAAGTCTCGAAACCCCATTCCACCATTAGCTTTGTGAGCCGAAAGCTTATCCCAATTCATCCAATGAATTCCCTTCTTAGAAGAAGATCGCCACCAAAATTGGCTAATAGCTCGCTCAATATCATTACAAATGCCAACGGGGATGAGAAAGACATTCATAGTGTAAGTTGGGAGGGCTTGAACAACTGACTTAATAAGCACTTTTTTACCCGCTCTAGAAAGAAACTTGTTGTCCCAGGTTTGAATTCGTTTATGCACCTTGTCTTTCACAAAACCAAAGACGACATTTTTGTTTCTTCCAACCGAACTTGGGAGTCCCAAGTACTTGCTATTCTCAGCTGCCTCCTGAATGCCCATTCTAGTTCAAATTATTTGTCTCATTTCCAGAGAGGTATTGCCAGTAGCCATAGAAAACATTTGAAGCAATTGAAGCACACGAGTAACTTCCCCATTCGTAGCCTTACAATAGAGAAAGCTATCATCAGCAAATAACATATGAGACATCAATGGTGCCCCATTAGCCACTTTTATTCCATGAATCCACTTCTTCTCTTCAAATCTTCTGATGAAGGCAGAGAAGCATTCAACACACACAAGGAACAAATAAGGAGAGAAGGGATCACCCTGACGAAGCCCTTTACTTGGAGCAATCGGTCCCAAAGTATGACCAGTTGTTACAATCTGATACTGCACTGAAGATAAGCAACTAAAAATAAGGCGAACCCATTTATCCGCAAAGCCCATTCGTCTCAACATAGCACATAAAAAGTGACAATCAACTCTGTCATAAGCCTTACTTAAATCCAGTTTCAGCGCCATGTAGCCATCCTTGCCAACTTGCTTCCTTTTCAAATAGTGCAAGACTTCAAAACTAACCATGATATTATCTGTAATTAATCTTCCAGGGATGAAAGCACTTTGATTCAAAGATATAACCTCAAATAATAATCCCTTCATTCTATTAGCCAAAACTTTAGTAATGACCTTAGCAATAACATTACAAAAGGATATAGGATGCAGTTCACTCATCCTATCAGGTTTCTTCTTCTTAGGAATGAGAACAATATTGGTGTCGTTCATCCCATTCGGCATGTACTCATTACGAAAGAAGACTCGAACTGTATTGATCACATCATTACCAACAATAGACCAATATTTTTGAAAGAATTTAGGATTCATACCATCAGGGCCTGGAGACTTATCGGGGTGCATCTGGAAAACTGCATCTTTGACCTCATCATCACTAATTGGCCGAAGCAACATTACATTATGCTCCTCACGAACAGTTGGAGTAACACAATCAAGTACCTCCTCCCATCACTATTACAAAAATAGCTTTTTCCATCGGTTTATAACTGTCTCTTATACTATTTCCCAACGGTTCCTAAAACCGTTGGCTATGTGGGTGTCATAAAAAAAGAGAACTTTAAAAGACAGTTTATAACTGTTGGGAAAAGCCACTTTAAATGACGGTTTATAAATGTTGGAAAAAGTTACTTTAAATGACTGTTTATAACTGTTGGCAAAAGTATTACTTGGATTAAATTAAATTAATTTTTTGATATATATTTTCTTAATATTAAATATATATAATAATATTCATTTTCATCAAAAAATAAATAATATTAATTCAAATAAATAAATTTAATATATTTTCATATTTTTACAATATACATACATGAGATACAATTCAGAAAAAAAAAACTACAAATTAAAAATATATATAATCAATATCAATATTACAACCGAAATTGTTTAAAAAAACTTAAGTGAAATTAACTTTAAGCTTTCATCAAGCAAAAAAAGAGCCTCTCCTTGAGTAACCCTCACCATAACCAGCGATGGCCTTCCTTATTATAGTATACGAAGAAATTAATTAAAATGAAGCCGATCCATATCATATACCATCCAATCATCCATCCATCTCATCAATTACCTGAACAATGTAAAATGCATTATTGGTCATGTATAATAATTAAATATATGTATTTATATATTTTAATTTCAAACATAACATTTGTTGGGAAATAATTAGAAAAAGACCCAAATATCTAGACCAAATTAAACTAGGGAGATACAGAGAAATTGAAGGAGATGTTATTGGATTTTGAAATTAACTCTCTCGAATTAGGAGCTGAAACTTTTCTCACAATATATAACAATATTCATTAATAAAAACAATTATACATATGCATATATATAACTTACATTTATGCATTGATCATCTGTGACTTTGTTTGGGCTTTTTTTCGACCGAAGCATGCTTGAGGAGAGGGTTGTTGAACTGGTGTAGCTTTTTTCGTATACTAGGTATGGAGGCGGCAGGGTTTGTTAGGGTTAGAAAATAAAATGTAAATAAGATGGAGAGAGAAAGAGATTTGTAGGGTTTTTAATTTTATATAATAATAATAATAAATAAAATATATAAGTAGGAGAGAGATATAATAATAATAATAATAAGTCTTTACTCTTTGCATGCTAAAAATAATCTTTCCCAACATTTAATAACTGTGGCAAATACTAAGTATTTCCAACAGTTATAAACTGTTGGGAATAATATTAAGTATTGCCACGGTTGGGATTCGCTATTTTTTTTTTTAAAAATTCCATATATTATTGCCACGGTTCTCCACTGTTGGAATTGGTTTTTCCCAACAGTTTCTTTGCTTCAGTTTTAAACCGTTGGGAAAAACTTATGCTTACCTTTTCCAACGGTTTTTATAATTGATCCTCTTATTAACCGTTGGGAAAAGCTAATTTTGTAGTAGTTCATGTTGTAGACTCAGCAGTAAACAGCTTAGAATAAAAATCCACAATGACATTATCCAAACCGTTATCCCAATGGCGCAAATTTCCCTCATCATCTTTCAAACAGAAAATCTGATTGTTGCGTCTTCTCGTACTAGCCTTGGAGTGAAAGAACTTACTATTTTGATCACCTTCCTTCAACCAAAGTTGTTTCGATCTTTGCTTCCAAAAGGTTTCCCTTTGATTGAGCACCGCAAAGAGTTCTTTTTTGGCATCATAAAAAAGTTGCTTTCCCTCTTCATCCCTTCTACTCTTATACCGCTTCAACTCACGATTACAGTTCTTGATACGAGAAGCAAAACTCCCAAAAGCATCTTTTCCCCACTGAAGTAACTCACGGCCACATTCTTCAATTTTTTCATCAATGCCGTGGCCATGCATTCTATCCCAGCAATTACGAATAATTTCCTCACAACCTTGATGCGTCGTCCACCAATTCTCAAACTTAAACCGGTACTCATGTGTAGAAGCCGAACCCACTTGAAGTTCCAAGAGTAACGGAGAATGATCTGAAGGAGATATCTCTAGATTAGTGAGTTTTGCCAAAGGAAAGAAACTTAACCAATCATTATTCACCAAAGCTCTATCAAGTCTAGCTTCAATCCAATTAGGAGAGTCTCTACTCTTTTCCCAAGTAAAAGGATGCCCATGCATTTCCATATCTCTCAAACCACACAATCCAGATGGCCTCTTGAAATCCTTCGATAAGCCACATCGGATAAGGTTGACCGCCAATTTTTTCAGATTGATTAAGGACATTATTGAAATCAGCCATGAGACACCAAGGCAAAGTTGACCGAGTAAGGAGAGTTGTTAAAAGCTCCCATGTTTTCCTTCTAAGACTTCTATTGGGTTCACCATACACTCCAGTGAATCTAAACTCTTGTTGTCCTTCAAAAGAGACTTTACAGTAAATATGGTTCATTGAAAAAGTGTCCACCGAAACATCTTCTTGGTTCTTCCAAAGCATAGCCAAACCCCCACTTCTTCCTTGAGCTTCCACAACAAAGCATCCCTCAAAGCCCAAAGCTCTACTCAACTGATCCACCTTCATCTTCTTACACAAAGTTTCACATAAAAACACAATATTGGGCCGCTTAGTAGTAACCATCTCTTTTAGGAACTGAACATTTCGTGACGGCCCAAGCCCACGATAGTTCCAGCATAAAATTTTCATGATGACTGGCGAGCCCCAATACCAAGGCCCGCCAAAGATGAGTTTTTTGAAAGGTTACTCATTTCCTTTTCCACCTCAGCATTCTCCTCTTGGTTATCTATTGTCATTTTCCTTTTCTTATTATCATAAATAACCAGCCCATCATTACTATTTTTTCCCATATCAATCACATCAATACTCCTATCCCCATCACCCATAATCACTCCCTTCATTCTAGCCAATTGTATCCCACTGTTACCTCCACCTTTCTCGGTCGAAACTCCATGAAACTCGGCAGTAGCAGCTGGAACCTCTCCACCATTTTTTGAGCCAGGTTCATTCATCCCCGCACTCGAAGCTTCAGTCGATGCCGCCATCGGAGGACACCATCCCTTGGTTCGGAGCCATCTTGAACCAACGTTCTTGTGATTACGCTGCGGTAAAGCTTTCATGAACTCACCATACGGCTTCTCTATACGATCAATTGGTTGATGAAAAAGACGTGGGCAAAACTTGTCGGAGTGACCAATAATGCCACAAATAAAACAAAAGGTAGGACACCTCTCATATTTGAAATTAATCCAAAACCAATTCCCATCTTCTTTGGTGATTTTCATACGCCTTCGAAGTGGCTTAGTAATGTTTAGAGTAACTCTCATCCGAAGATAATCTCGCCATACACCAATAAAATTCTTAGGATCGGACTCCAAATATTTCCCCATAGTATTCCCAACTTTTCTGATTGTTGATTCAGACATAAAACCAAGTTCCACATCATGTAATTGAACCCCAATATCAAGAGTATTCAGGGCTAACAGTTTCGGATCACCACCAACTTTTGATCTCTCAATAATCAATTGCATACGATCATAAAACCAAGAGCTACCATTGATCACCCGTTGGATATCGATTTCATGATAAAATTGAAATAGAAATCGATTATTATCAAGTTGCTTAACAAACATTCCCATACCTGGTTGCCATAGCGAAGCCAATATATTCTGCATTTTTTCGAAATCGATTACTCGGTTGGATAAGAATCTCCCTACCAGGCACCATCGATCATCAATACCTTCATCCCTTTCTTCCGCTGTGATAGTGACATCTTCCAGGTCTTCTTCATCAATATGAAACATCAGAGTTTCATCCTCCAGGGCTCCTGTATGGCGACTAGATGAAGCCATATTGATTGACGAAGAAGCAAAGCAAAAATCCAATTCCACTCTTCCTAGGAAACGACGACAGCAGAGAGACAAGACTCAAATAACACACTCTTACTGAACTATAGAATAAACAGAGAAAGACAAAAGCAGATCTCACTCACAGACAAAAACGATAGACACAGAAAACCATGTTAATAGACATGAACTTTTTAATACAAAAATAATTTAATACAAAAAGGATGACTTAATGAGTGAATTTTTATTTAAATGTATTTTATTTGTTTTTTTTTTTTTTGAGAAAACTTATTTGTTTGAACTTTACACAAATTTCATTATATTCTTGCTATAATTAATTTATACTCAATACTCATTTTTAAATTCAATCATACCACTTTTTGTTAAAGCTAGTCAGAACACTTTATAATGATATATATTTTTTTAACTAAAATATTTTTTTACTTCAAATGCATATGTTTCTTACAATACAAACACTTATGGTATGTTTAGTTTAGTGTAATGAGAATTGTAATAGAATTATTATTACCATTATATTATTTGTTTTTATTTTTAAACCTTTGTAATGGTTTTACATTGTAATAGTCATTATATATATTGTAATCCCCATTACATCGTAAAATCAATATAATGACGATTACATTGTTAGAAAATATTTTTTTTACCTTTTTTTATTATTTTTTTTTTAAATTTTAAATATTAAAAATAATAATACTAAAGATATTTTTATTAATATATAATTTATTTATTTAATTACAATATTCATAAAATAGTTAAACTAAACATTATAATACTATTTATATTACAATTTTTATTCCATTACATTACCATTCTCATTCTATTACATTACATCAAAACAAACTGCCCTACTTTATTTCCTTAACTACTTTCACTTTTCAACGTTGTAATTTTGACAAATTTTCCGGGAAATCTAATAAGCGAACTTTTGTGAAACAAAATTTGTAATTTTGTGTGTCTGAAATAATAAATGGAGGAAAACTGTGTTAACTAATAACACAATTACCCGTTTTTAGTCCATACTGGGTCCCACACAACACAACACTCCTTTCTTCTTCAATGCACGCGACGCAACTCTTGTGAGTGTGGGACTCTCTCTCTCTTCAATAGTGAAAATAAATACAATTTTTCCATTCTAAATGTAAATGAATTAAAATTAAAACTACACTCTGCCCCCACCATTACGTCCTTTCTCTCTCTCTGCCTTTCTCACCACTCACTCTCACACTTACACTTTCTCTCTCTACACTAGCTGGCTCGACTTTTGTTTCTCTCTCTCTTTCTCCCTTTTCTTCTTCTTCTTCTCCTTCTATGATTTCTCCCTCTCTCTATATGTGTATAGGTGTATAATAAATTAAGTACATATTCTCTTTTTCTCTCTCTAAAAAGAAAAAGAAAAAGAAAGCTAAAAGAGAAAGGTTGGGATTGAGAAATGCCGTTTCCCTTTGATGGTGGGTATCGCTCGCTTCCAAGGCAAGTTAGAAAAGCTTAGTATCTCTATGTTTCTTTTTCATTGACTCTTGTTTTGGCCATGATGATGATGATGATGATGACCTTTTAATTTATTTTTACTTTCTCAAATGCTCACAGATCTGGCTCTCTCCAATTTTGAAGAAGATCCTCGTATTGTGCGACTCGAGATATATAATGCTTAGTGTGATTTTGTTGGAGGTAATGTTCTAATCTTATCCTGAAGAGGGCTCTGTTTTGTTCTCGGGAAAATGCGGGAAAATAGGAAAGTAAAGAAAGTAAATGGGATAATTGAGCTGACATTAGAGTCTAGTGCTGTGCTTAGCTCTTTTTGGTTTGTTCAATTTTTCTTTTCTACTCACGTTACCATTTTCGCAATAATTTAAGAAAAGGTTGAAGTAGACTAACTAACTGCAATTTTTAATTTTTTCTCCTTCTATATATATCTATATGTGTTTGTGTGTGTAAATATATACATTATTATTATTATATTGTTTTAGGCATTTTTTATGTTGTTTGGTTGCTGAGAAAAGAAGAAAAGTAAAGTAAACCAGAATTTCTACAGTCATTGTCTTGATTATTTCAGTTACTGAACAATACAGGCTAGCTAATTAATGGGCCATTCTTTTCTTTTTACTTTTTCATGGCCTTGAGGATGAGGTCCTTCCAATGGGGTTTATAAGCTAAGCTATAATCCCCATCTCTAACATTATTTAGTTTCTATATTTTTCCTAATTGCTTTATGGTGACTCAATTGAGTCGCTTAAACGTTGTTTGAGCTGGTTATTTTGGCATACTTCCTTTCAACTTGTTAAAGGATTTTACTTGGGCAATGGAAATTGTGCTATTGCTCAATCTTCACTGCATTTTTCATTCACGAAACAAAGAAGTGAAATGAGTGATATTGAAGTAAAACTTTTCTCTCATTGTTTTGAAGGATTGACTTTGAGTGGTAATGGCATCAAAACAAGGATCAAAACCCAAAAAATTGGGTTCAAATAGCAATAAAGCTGCTAATTCTCCAGCATCTTCTACTACATCTTCTTCAAAACAATTCTTAGAAACATCTATTGATGGTCATAGCTCTCCTGCATCTTCTTCAGCCCGAAGTAAGCCACAGTACTTCCACTCAGATAATGTGCCGTTGGAAGTAGAGAGATCAAAAGAAAATGTTACAGTAACAGTCCGTTTTCGTCCACTCAGGTGAATTTTTCTCTTTCAGTTAAAAGTTTATTGCTGAGATTTTTGAGTACTTATTCTTACTGTTGATACTTGATGTATATTTTGGTAGTCCGAGGGAAATTCGCCATGGAGAG
The DNA here is from genome assembly GCF_029168945.1 of Cannabis sativa. Classification (NCBI taxonomy): domain Eukaryota; kingdom Viridiplantae; phylum Streptophyta; class Magnoliopsida; order Rosales; family Cannabaceae; genus Cannabis; species Cannabis sativa. The sequence goes on from NC_083608.1 coordinate 20,941,593, forward strand.
GAAATTGCATGGTATGCCGATGGAGAGTCTATTGTGCGGAGTGAACACAACCCATCAATAGCCTATGCATATGGTAAGTTATGTTGTTTCCTGTTGTGTCAATAATTATGAATTTATGGAAGATTTCAGTAGTTAGAGCAAAAATCAAAATTCTACTTAAATTGCAGTAGTCTATTTTGAAATGAAAAGAATGATATTCAACGTAATTTTTATTGAAAAGTCATACACATATATATATACAAAAGGGGTCCGTACACAACTAGGAATCTATATTTGGAAACAATACAATTGGGAAACTAGAAATAGGGAACTGTTGAAAAACTAGAATTAGGGTAACTAGAAAGCTAAGTACAACTAATATACAACTAACAATATGGGCATGCTTCCTTTCAAAAAAAAACAAAAGGCCATGCATTTTGGATTTACTTGAGTAATTGCAATAGTTTTATTCCTTTTTTTTTTCCCTAAATAATATTTTAGCTATGTGAAAAATGAAGCAAAGATCATTCTTAGAGCATGCACACTAAAATTAAAAACTGTTGGCTACTGCATTGTACATTTTCCGTGGCATCATGGAGAATGTAGTATATTTCTCATTTTAAGTTACGAATTACTTGATAAGAAACATCGTAAGTTAAATTTTTATTTAAGTAAGATCTGGGAAACGTCATTCTAGGTATTTGTCTAGTATATTAATTGAGGAAAATCATCTTGCTATTTATTATCTTTTGTTAAAATATTGTAGATAAGGTGTTTGGCCCAACTACTACAACAAGACAAGTCTATGATGTTGCTTCTCAGCATGTTGTCAGTGGTGCTATGGAAGGCATCAATGGTATGTACCTTAAATCCCATGGCTCCATCTACGTAAACTAAAATTCCTGGATTATTTTTGGCTTGCTCACTTGTCTTAAGTATCAAAACTTAATGATTTTTGGGTTAACATTGCCCTTTCCCATTATATTGCATGACCAATTGAAGTATTTATATGATTTACAACCAGGACTAAATCCACAGTCTGCCCATGGCATTGAATTGTAGATAGGCTGGGAAATGGCTGACTGGCTGATTTAAATTAATAACAATGTGGCATTATGACTGAATTGTGGAAGTGGCATTATGTTGTTTATTTACTGAGACTATGATTTCTTTTCTGGCAGGCACTATTTTTGCATATGGAGTGACAAGTAGTGGGAAAACTCACACTATGCATGTGAGATAACATTTCTTCATCCACCCTAGTGTCCACTAGTGTATAACTTTATTTTCTCTGTTGTTTTTGGTTTTTTCTTAATGATTTTGTTTCTGTTAACTGGTAGAACTGGTTAGCATACATCAATTGTAGATTTTAATTTTTCCAGAAAATAATTTCGTATGAGGCAATAATTTTAAGATTTGTAGAATTCCTTAATCTGACTTTAAAGGACACTATCATCTTCTAATATCTTACTTTTGCAGCCTGCTTGAAAGTTTGCATGATGCAATAGTATTAATATACTGTATATAAATGTCATTGCAATACTATATAAATGTAGAAAGTCAGGCGATGAGGTTAGTTATAAATTATATTGATGTGCTTATACCAGTTCTGCCCCTGATGTAGGGTGATCAAAGGTCTCCTGGTATTATACCATTGGCTGTCAAGGATGCTTTCAGCATAATCCAAGAGGTATGCTGCTGGAACTCTATATAAAATACACTTAGCTCTTTATGTCTCATATTTTCTCAAATTGGAAAAACTGTGGAGTCTGACATTTTCTTTTGGCCCAGACTCCAAACAGAGAATATCTTCTCCGTGTCTCATACTTGGAAATCTATAATGAGGTAATTTTTTATTTTTATTTTTTTGGTTGGGTCATTCCTACTCTGCTACAGATTTTAAGGTTGTGATTTTTCAAAACGAGTAATGAACTGTAGTATTCTGAATTTGTTGAATCTCGAACTCAATCCCACATGCCAGGAATGGCTCCAAGAACAATCCGAGAACACTCAAAACTCACAGAACAAAAGCACTCATGCATAAGGCAAATTAATCTGAATGTTATTAAGCTTTATTGATCTGAAAAATGTCTATTGTATTACAATGTGATGAACTACTTACAAACTTTGAGACAATTTGATCCTTCTTTGCTTTGTGTCTTTGATGATTTCAATCCCCAAAATTTTATTTCCTGGTCCAAGGTCCTTCTTTCAAATTCTTTGTTCAAAATCTTCTTTGCTTTGTTTATTTCTTCCATACTTATGCTTGCAATAAGCATGCCATCCACATATTGAAGGAGATACACAACTTCTTTAGAGCTTTTGACCTACACACAACTGTCATAGACACTTCTTTTAAAGTCAAATTTTAGAACAAAGTCATCGATTCTCTTGTATCATTGTCTTGGACTTTGCTTGAGTCCATATAGTGGTCTCTTGAGTAAGCAGACATGGTCCTCCTGTCCCTTGACTTCAAATCCTTTTGGATGCTTCATATAGATCTGTTCTTTAAGATCTCCATGAAGAAAGGTTGTCTTTACATGCAGTTGTTCTAGTTCTAAGTCTTCAGTTGCAACTATGCTGAGAAGTAACCTTATTGAAGTGTGTTTCACTGTAGGGGAGAAGATTTCATGGTAGTCAATCCCCTCCCTTTTGTGTGAACCCTTTTGCCACTAATTTGGCTTTGAATCTAAGCTTCTCAACCCCTGGTATTCCTTCTTTATACCTGAAAACCCATTTGCAGCTTATTACCTTACTTCCTACAGGCCTTATCACAAGAATCTAGGTACTATTCTTCTTCAAGGACACCACTTCTTGACCCATAGCATTGTCCCATTCTTCCCCGTCTTCTGATAGCATTGCTTCTTCATAGGACTTTGGCTCTTAATAGTCCATACTAGCAATGTTCAAGGCATAGTGAGCCACATCTGCAATGGCCTTAGTTCTCTTCTCTCCGTCTCTTGTCAGAAGATAGTCTTGAGTATCATCATCTTCTTTATGCATTTCATCAGTTTCATTCTTCTCTTCAAGTTCCATTTCTGGTTCTACATCAGTACCTGAATTACCCTCATTTCTTTTGTCCAACTCCACCTCAAATTGAATTCTTTTGGTGGTTTCTTACTAGCTGTGTTGAGCTTTTCTCCTCGAGCATTAAGATCCCTACACAATGTGCTCTCATCAAAAATCACATTTCTGCTGATGACATTTTTTTGATCTTCAATGTTCCACAACTTGTAACCTTTAACCCCCTCGGGGTACCCCAAAAAGATACACTTTTTTGCCCTTGGTTCAAGTTTGTCTTGCCTTGAGTGAGCATAGGCAAGACAATTAAAGATCCTCAAGTGATCATAGTTAGCTGAGTTTCCTGTTCAGACCTCCATTGGAGTCTTAAAGTCAATGGCAGATGAAGGGCATCTGAGCTGTAACAACAACTTCAGCCCAGAATTGCTTTGGTAGCCCTGAGTAGATGAGCATGCACCTAACCCTTTCCAGAATTGTCTTAGTTCATTCTCTCAGCGAGGCCATTTTGCTGAGGGTTTCTAGGAACAGATTTGTGCATACCAATTCCAAGTTTCCTGCAATAATCGTTAAAATGTTCCACACAAAACTCCAATCCATTATCTGTTCTCAACTTCTTTATCTTCTTTTCAATTTGAGTTTCAAGCATGGTTTCAGTTCTTTAAACTTATTGAAGGCATCATTCTTGTTCTTAAAAATAAAGACCCACACTAACCTAGAAAAATCACCAATGAAGGTGAGAAAATACCTGGCTCCACCTCTTGAAAGTGTTCTAGATGGACCCCATAAATCTACGTGTAGATAGTCCACAATGGATCTAGATTTGTGTTTACCTACCCCAAATTTTACCTTGGTTGCTTTGCCAAGAACACATTGCTCACAAAGCCTTATATGGTTGACTTGAATGTGTCCAAGAACACCTTTCTTGCCTAGTATCTTCAAGCCACCATAGCTGACATGACCAAGCCTTCTATGCCAGACTATGGTTTGATCTTCTCCATCTGTAGCGTCCACATTAGGTTGATTTTTCATTGTGGTCCCTTATCATTAACAATCTTGCCTTTCATAATAATTGAAGAACCTTTCATAGCCTTCAAAATGCCATTTTCAATCTTGACATTGAAACCATCTTGATCTAACATGGACATAGAAATTAAATTTCTCTTCATATCTAGTACATGCCTGACCTGTTTCAACTCGACAACCTTGCCATCTTCCAATTCTAGCTTGACTGTCCCAATGCCTGCAATTGCACAAGCTCTATTGTCTCCTAGCTTAATAATTCCACTTTGAACATTTCTGTATTTAATAAAATGTTCTTTAACAGGTCAGATGTGGAAAGAACATCAAGAATCAATGATCCAATCTACTTCTATCTTGTTCTTTGAGATGGCTAACACACTGGCACTATCATAGCCATCATTGTCTTCTGCATCTAAGGCAATGTCAACATTTCCATCTTTCTTGAATTTGTAATCTTTCAAGATTGGACAGTCATTTTTCAGGTGTGATGGTTTGTTGCAGATGAAAAACCTTCTCTAAAACTTTGATTTCGATTTGTCTTTCGCAGTGTTGTTCTGACTCTTGTTCTCCTTCTTGGACCCTTTTCCTTGAATTAGTAACCCATCTCCAGCACCTTCATCTTGCTTCTATGTTTTTCTCTTCAATTCCTTTGACATTAATGCATTTTGGACTTCCTCTAATGTCAATGAATCCTTACCATACATCATGGTGTTCATAACTCTCTGTGGGAAGAAAATTTAGCACAATGATGGCCTGATCCTCATCCCCCACTCTAATTCCAATGTTTTCTAAGTCGAGGATCACCTTATTGAAATCATTAAGATGATCTTCAATTTCCTTTCCTGGCATCATCTTAAAAGAATACAGTTTCTGCTTAAGAATACAGTTTCTGCTTAAGAAACAATTTGTTTGCCAATGATTTTGTCATATAAAGACTTTCCAGTTTCAACCATATTCCTGCATTTTGAGTCTTCCTTCGACACTTCCCTTAAGACTTTGTCACCAAGACTCGGAATTATGGCACATGTGCCTTCTCGAGAATTTCTGTCTTTTCTTTCTCGGTGAGACCTTCAGGCATACCCTTCTCTCCCTACAAAGCTGATTGCAAACCCTGTTGAACCAGCAAGGCTCTCATTTTCACACGCCACAAACCAAAATTGTTCTTCCCTGTAAACTTTTCAAGATCGAATTTAGCATTTTCCATTTTCTTGCTTGATCACCAAAATCTTGAACCTTCGAGCCAAACAAGATTATTCTTCGATCTCCAAGCTCTGATACCACCTGTTGAATCTCGAACTCAATCCCAGATGCCAGGAATGGCTCCAAGAACAATCCGAGAACACTCATAACTCACAAAACAAAAGCACTAATGCACAAGGCAAATTAATCTAAATGTTATTAAGTTTTATTGATCTAAAAAATGTCTATTGTATTACAATGGATAGAAACAGAGGTATTTATAAGTAAATGCCTCAGTTGACAATGGACTTAGGGCTAGTTTGGCACAACTGTGCTGTGGGAAAAAGCAGCTATAGCTGTGCTGTGAGAAAAAGCAGCTGTAGCTGTGCTGTAAGAAAAAACTACTGAGTGTTTGATAAATATAATTTTAAAACAGCTGTGAGTTGAAAAAGTTGTATATAAGTGTTTGGTATGTTAAATGATTAAATAGCTGTTAAATATATAATTACTAAAATAGGTATAACATTTGTTATCTAATTTATTTAAATAATTTTATACATATTAATACATTTATAAATATTATTTATTATATTATAAATTACGACAATTTTTTTCTTATAATATTTAATTCTTTTAAATATTTATATAATAAAACAATAAATTAGACTTTTACTACTAATACTACTACTACTACTAATAATAATAATAAGATGACTATTGAGTAGGATGAGATTGAAAGAATGTAAGAAGCCCTAAAATTAATTGGTAAATGGAGAATTTTAAAATTAGATGAGGGCAATTGGGTCAAATGAAAAATTCATTAAACTCAAATTTCAGCTTCCCTTAAAAGCTAAAATCTAAAAGTTGGTGTGGGCCAACTTTAGCTAAAAGCTATAATTTTAACTTAAATTTTTAAAAAAGTTATTTTTTTTTATTTTGCCAAACACTTTTTAAGCAATAATTTTCTCAAAAAGCACTTTTAACTTTTTTAAAAGCTACCCCAAACGGGGCTTTAGACATCAAGATACGTCCGTTAAGATGACAGACTTAACTAACTACTGATAGTTAGTTGACTACTAACTAAACTAACTAATATATTGACTTAAAGACTAGGGGCACGTGTACAGGGACCAAGGCATACATATCTAACTGTATTCACTGTTCTAAACAAAATTGGTTATTCTGTTTCTTGCACTTCAGATGCTTTACTATCTTGTAAGACTTTTTTGTTTTTTGTTTTCATTTCAGGTTGTTAATGATTTGTTGAATCCAGCAGGACAAAATTTAAGAATTAGAGAGGATGCTCAGGTACCTATATTCATTAGAAAGCCTTCTGATTCATGTTTTAGGTTGATTTGTTACTATTATTGGAGTTAGATTTGTCTATGTCACTTCTAGCTTTATCTCATCTCATCCATTATATATTGATGCTTAGTTGATACACTTATCAATGATTTCCAATGAGATTGAATTTTGTAATCTTTAGCTTCAGGAAATGACATCATGCAGTATTGATAAAATATTTACGAAAATTTTCAATTGCTACATTATTTGAAGAATCCTGATGGATGTTCTTTCTTATAAATAAAGACAACTCTTTGGTTTCCTGTCTTCCTCTAGCAAGGAAAGATTATAAAGTTTCCGTTTCTCTTATTATGAAATATTTACTACTTTGGGGAGTATCAATTTCCAATTCCTTATTAACCTTTTTTCCATATATATATTTTTTTAATTGTTCAATTGTTTGCTGTAGGGAACGTTTGTTGAAGGGATAAAGGAAGAAGTTGTACTTTCCCCAGCTCATGCCCTTTCATTGATAGCAGCTGGAGAAGGTACACAGTGATTAATCTGGTTTTGTGTAATTTTTATGCACGTATGCTGTACTACTAACTCAACAATTAATGATCGTTAGGTTTCATTGTCATAGTGTGTTTTATTACACGTATTTATGCTTGTATCATGTGTATATTTTGTATCTTAAATAACTTTTTTCACAGTTAGTTATTTAACTGATGGAACAACGATCACAAGATTTTTAAACATGTTTGGCCAGTAGAAAATAAAATACGGATATTATGTTGCCACATGTCTAATAGGAGTAGATGTAAAATATTAATGCATGATTAGCTGTTATTAGCTACTTGGTCATTATCTGAGATAACATGCAATCTTGGCAGAGCACCTACATCATTTGTAATGTCTTGCTTAGTACTTGTTTTGTTCAAGGTCGGATACTCATTTGACTTTGTTGTACATTTCAATTTGTGAACAACAGAGCATCGACATGTCGGGTCTACAAACTTCAATTTACAGAGTAGCAGGAGCCATACAATATTTACACTGGTATCTTCTTTCAATCTTAATTGAATCCCGAGGCAGCTTTTTGATTTGTTTTAATATATCTAATCTCTTTCTGTTTCATGGTTATCATATTAAATGCTTATCAATTTTTCTATCATTTTTCCTTTGACACACACAATGTCACATTAAATGATTGGATTTCCAATGCTTAATCGTCTGTTTTCTTTGTAGTGTACCCATCTAATGCCTTAGCCAGTATTTTGAAGTATCCCTTGCCTCGTCTCTCTTTGGTCTTAAAATTTATTATACTTATGACTATTACCGTCTGTTCCCATGAATTTTAGTTTGCATGCATGTTTATCGGTCCAATTCTGCCCCTCCTCTAAATGTGACTCTTTCACTCTTTTTGTAACAGACGATAGAGAGTAGTCCCTGCGGTGAAAATTGTGAAGGGGAAGCTGTGAATTTGTCACAACTGGTAAATATGCAACACTTCCATTTATGCCTGCAATATCTCTTTAAATTCCTTACAGGCTTGAAATAAACCCTACTAAGCTTCTTTCATATTCATATTTTACTGAAGTTGATGATCATAAAACTGTTTACAGTATATGTCCACGATTCTTCCGTAACTTTTTTTTATATCTTTCTTATGCTTGCAGAACCTCATTGATCTGGCAGGTTCTGAGAGCTCTAAAGCGGAAACTACTGGTATGAGACGGAAAGAAGGATCTTACATCAATAAGAGTCTACTAACTCTTGGGACGGTGAGGCTACCACTGTTAATATTTATATTTTAAGTTTTCATATGGTCAATGGCATACATTTAAGAAAGCACAATTTTCAGTTTGTATCTCAACTGGTTCTCATCTTCCATATCGTTAGCTTAACACAAAGAATTCCAGAGTTAGGTGTATATATCATATACTTTTATCAGTTATACTAAGATATTCTTCCATACAGGTTTTGTTAAAAATCAGTAGAAAAAGCATACTGCTATCTTAGAAATTAGAATAATAGAGAATGGAATAAGGGAATGTGTGGATAATATCATTGGTTGAATACTCTATGTAATGTTGTTTGGTGAGGGAAGAGACATTGCCCTGAACTGCAGCTATTATGCTGCCTATGCTATATACTTTGGAAAGCATGAGTTTGGGATCCTCCTTACTTTATTGCTGAGTTTAGCTTTATTACCTTATCATATGTTCAAATGAATATTAATAAATCATTTTTCATGCGACTTATATGATGATTTATACTAAACCATCCCTCCTTAACAACTTTGTAAATCAAGTACTTTAGTTGTATCTAATATGAGGGAGAAACCCCAGGGGCATTGGACTCTAACTCTTCTATTACATAACATTACAACATGGAGAAGTCCATTCTTCTTGTCATGGTTGATCCACCTCCCATATTTCCTGGATTGGATAACCACACTTGTCATTTTAAGGACTGATTATGGTTATTGCTTGCATCAGATTAGTCTTATGCCTAGGTCGAGCAGGAGAAACCAATGTTAGGAAATGCAGTTCTGATAATCTGGTTAAGTAGAACAAACTCAATGTACCCCCTTTTAACCCAAGGGCTGGTGTAGTGGTAAGGTGGAGCCTTGGAAAGTGCTGGTAGGCATTTGTTCAAGGTTTTTATCCCCTATAGGCTCAAAAAAATCTTGCGGCCACTGGGAGATCTTCTAGTTGAACTGCCAGGAACAAATTAAAAAAATAAACAAAAGTGTACCCGCTTTTGCTTATTTATTTTAGTTTTACCTTTTGTTTTACAATTGGCGGGATTGTCATCCTTCTTGCTTTTTTTCTCACTCTCGCTCCATCCTTAGCTTCTCATCCTTCTTACTTCCCCTCTTCCTAACAAACTTAGCCTTAACAATTTTCTTTTTCTGTTTCTAGGGGTCCTTTTGTTCTCTCTTATATGACTTTTTAATTTGTTGTGCTATATCTGGAGTTTGAACTTGCACTAACATAGCTAATAAATTGTTGAAAAGAAAATAATCTGTGTTTCTAGTTAAAGTTTAATATTAATACACAGAATTCTAAAAGAAATCACTTGTGTTGACATAGGTTATATCAAAGTTAACAGATGCAAGGGCCACCCATGTACCATACAGAGACTCTAAATTGACCAGACTCCTCCAGTCTTCATTAAGTGGTCATGGGCGTGTTTCTGTAAGATTTCTTCTTTATATTAGTTCAAATTCAATGTGCCTACAACTTGCATTGTGAGGGGATGATGATTATTGTCACCTCTAGTGCTCTATGTAATATATAATTTTCTTATATATCTTTATGGTCGAATCTACAGCTCATTTGTACTGTTACTCCTTCATCAAGCAATTCAGAAGAGACTCACAATACGTTGAAATTTGCACATCGAGCTAAACACATCGAAATTCAAGCAGCACAAAATAAAGTTTGTTTTATTGTTTCTTCCTTGGGAGTGTGTTTTTCAAACTTTTTTCCTCTCTTTTGTCATTTTTGGAAGCTTCTGTGTCTGCAGATTATTGATGAGAAATCGCTTATCAAGAAGTATCAAAATGAGATACGTTGTTTAAAAGAAGAATTGGAACAATTAAAGAGAGGTATAGTTTCAGTTCCTCATCTGAAAGATATTGGAGAAGAGGACCTCGTCTTGTTGAAACAAAAGGTGCATTCAAGAATAACCTTCATGGAGAAACTGTTGAAGTTGTCTGTTTATGTCTAGAGTGTGTTATATTATCTTCTAATTAACAATGTCATGTGGCTTGAACCCCGTTCTTTGGTGCGATGTTTTAGCTAGAAGATGGTCAAGTCAAGCTACAGTCTAGATTGGAACAAGAGGAAGACCAAAAAGCTGCTTTATTAGGGAGAATTCAACGATTGACAAAATTGATCCTGGTCTCAACAAAAACATCCCAATCATCAAGATTTTCACACCGACCTGGTCCTAGGAGAAGACATTCCTTTGGCGAAGAGGAGGTGTGATTATGTTATTCAAAAAGTTTGTTTATATTTTATTTTACCGGGATTTCACTTGGATGAGTACAGTGTAACTATTAACTTACACCTTACAGCTTGCATACCTGCCACACAAAAGACGAGACTTGATCTTAGATGATGAAAATATTGACTCGTATGTGCCAGTTGAGGGAAATGCTGAATCACTTGATGATACTTTAAAGGAAAAAAAGACTCGGAAGCACGGATTATTAAATTGGTTAAAGCTACGAGTATGTGTTGTTTCATTTTATGGTTCTTTTTTAGTTTGCTTGTTAGCTATAACCAATTCAGTTGTTTTGTTGTTTAACTGTGTCCCTTATATAAACATTATGTTACATTACATATTATTTTTTTGCTTTATTTTGAATCTGTTTTATGCATATACTACAAACAACTAAATTTTCTGTTTGGTGATATTTAACATAAATTTAAAGCTTTGCACTTTATTATCAGAAACGAGATAGTGGTGTGGGAACTTTGACAAATACCAGTGATAAATCTAGTGGAGTGAAGTCTGTCAGTACGCCCTCAACACCTCAAGCAGTAAGCGGAAACTTTCACTCAGAACCAAGAAACTCCCATTCCATACCTATGGAGAGCCCTATGTCTGGGGATCTTTTATCTGTGTCAAGAGACGACAGAGAAGATGAGGATAATTTGTTGGGCCAGGAGACACCTCTGGTATGCGATTAGCTTGTCTTGTCTCTGCGTATCCATATTTTTTTTATTGTTCTTGTATTGTCATGGCCTTTCTTTCTTCTTTTTGGACATGAATTCCATATGTTGATTAAATCTTACACTTATCTGAGCACGTTTTGATCTCTAAAGTAGTTGACAATATGTAGGCTTGGAAAATTACCAGCATTGCTGTAAGCAGGAAGATGTCAAAATAATATCCAGCTACTATGCTGGCTTAATTTGATACTTGCAGTTTATTCTATTTTCCTTTATTTATATCTCTTTCCTCTCTTTTTTATTTTCTTTCCCAGACCAGCATAAAATCAATTGACCAGATAGATCTTCTAAGGGAGCAGCAAAAGATCTTGACTGGAGAGCTAGCACTTCACTCTAGTGCTTTGAAGCGGTTGTCTGAGGTGGCTGCAAGAAGTCCTCAGAAGGATCAAATCAATGTATGTATTTGTTGTCTAATCTCTATTCAAATGCTCTAAATTTTTCTTAGACCTTCACTGTTATGCTACTTCTGTTATTAAGGACGAGATGAGGAAGCTGAAAGATGAAATGATGGCTAAAAACGAACAAATAGCTTTGCTAGAAAAGCAAATTGGGGATTCCATCCTTTCTCCACAAAATAAAATGGATTGTTTTGAAGTATCAACTGTAAGTTTACCTGTTCTCCCAATAGGTTGGTAGGCAGTGTAGTTTTATATGAAGTATTATTTGTTTTAATTGACTATTTTTTTGTTTCTTCATATTGCAGTCTACTATTATTGCAGAACTGAAGGCACAGTTGAATGAGAAATCTTTTGAACTCGAGGTGATTATGTGTACACACTTTAATCTGCGTAGACATGCATGCATGCAGATATATGTATATCATAAGTTGATTATTCCACACCTCCAAGCTTAATTGATTCTCTCTGTCTCTCTCCCTCTCTCTTTTTCGTTTGAGAAAATTAATTATCTCTTGAAGAAGCACAATAATTTCTTTTTGTTGTTGTTTAGAATAAGTCTGGTAATAGAACATCAATTGTGGATGATAATTGGTGTATTAAATAAGTAGTGCAACTTATAAAATCATGCATCTGTTCTTGTCACCGTTTCCACTTAAGTTTACAATTTTCAGGATTCTTAGCTGCAGAATGGGACTAAAGAAGTCATAAATTTCTTGTTGGTCATTTCTGAAGGTTTTGATATGATAATGTAGTTATTCCTGACAAGTCTAGCATTGTTATCCCCTTGTTACAGGTTAAAACTGCTGATAATCGCGTAATTCAGGATCAGCTGAACCAAAAGGTAACCACTCACTCAAATTCTTGTTAAATTCATTTAGTTTTTTTTTTGAGTCTTGATCCTTGATATATCTCTTCCTTTCAGGTTTCTGAATGTGAAGAATTGCACGAAGCAGTAGCCTCTCTAAAACAAGAGGTTTCTTCTCTAAACCAGCAGCTCTCTGAGGCACTAGAAAATCGAGCAACTGAAACAAAGAGCAGCAATGGAGAACATAGCACAGACAACAGGAACACGACATCAAAAGAAAAAATTGATGGGTTACTTCTACAAGCCCAGGTTTTTCCTCCATCCCTTTTGGGCTTGAGTAGATGTGAAATTCAAATGAACTATGATTATAAATCCTTTTCTCACACTCTCTTCTCTTCCTCCCTGTTGGAAATATGAGGCACAAAAATGGGTTACTACTTTGAAACAGATTAAAATTCCCAAATGACACTGCTATATGAAATTATTATATGTTTAGACCATTAGCAATTGAAGCAAACCTTGTTGGTGAATTTAAGACTATTCTTTCGGTGAATAAAAATATTAATTCCAAGACTTGGACTATTATTAGTCTTGTTTTCCTTTTAATGCAGTATCATTAATTAGTTTCTGAAGTATAATTACTATCCAGTTATGGCTCTGTCAATTGTCAAAGTGAATAAATTGTTGCTTTTGACTTGTCGAAACCAGGAGGCTGAGATTGAAGAAATGAAACAAAAGTTGTCTGAAGTAACATTGGCAAAGGAACATCTAGAAGTTCGAAACCAGAAATTGGCAGAGGAGAGTTCATATGCCAAAGGTTTAGCTTCAGCTGCTGCTGTTGAACTGAAGGCATTATCTGAAGAAGTTGCCAAACTGATGAACCATAATGAGAGACTAGCAGCTGATCTAGCCGCATCCAAGAACTCCCCCACTCAGCGCAAAAGTGGCAGTATGGTCAAGAATGGGCGAAGAGAGAGTATGAACAAGCGGAATGATCAAGGTGGGTCTGTTGCTGAATTCAAGAGAGAACTGGCCATAAGTCGTGAAAGAGAGCTTTCATACGAAGCTGCTTTTGTGGAGAAGGAACAAAGAGAGGCTGAGCTTCAAAAAATGGTTGAGGAATCGAAGCAGAAAGAAGCTTACCTAGAAAACGAGCTTGCCAACATGTGGGTTCTTGTGGCAAAGTTGAAAAAGAGTCATGGAACTGAAACTGATATTTCTGAATCCACAGCAGAAAGTAGGCGATCTGATGGTTTTGGGTTGTGATAAATATTAGGATGAAAATAATTGTGGGGTTTCTTGTAATCTAACAGGAATGGGCTTGGACAGAATTGGTTTGAGAGAGAGAGAGAGAGTGAGTGAGTGAGAGTGTACAAATTTGTGCTGTGGATTGCAGGGTTTTCTTGTGTATATGAAAAGAGCTTTTTTGTTTTTTTTTTGTTAGTATTTATTCTAACCAAGGTTGTTAGGCTTTCACATGAATATCAACATATGGTTTATCATATTCATATGGGCATAGTAATACTAAAAAAATTGAGAGATGTATAAAACTCTTAAACACATTTGAGTACCGGTGTGCCTAATAGAAGACAAAATGTTAACTTGGTATTTGACCAATAAGAATAAAGCTAATGGCCTAGAGACAATCTGAGCTGGAAATGCTTCTGCAAAACATTCATACTGATTTCAACTCAAATGTTAATAAAGCCAACACATTCTTTAACTATCACACGAGTTGTTAAGTACCTGTTATTTTTAGTTACGATTATAGAAACTTTGCCGATAAATTTGTTTCAAGGATTGTCTCTTCTAATACTTGTTTTTTTGGAATTGCCTGTTTTTTAAGTATTATTTCAATATTACAAGCTGAAACTTTGGCTCTTTAGATATCAACAAAGAAAACATGTTGGAGTGTTATTTGAGGATATTATAACTTTATTGTCTAAATTTTCGAAAGCAACTTTGTTCTATGTGGCTCACGACAAGATTTCTGCAGTTCATAATTGGCAAAACATGCCCTTCAGTTAAACAATGAGCTATCCTGATTCGAGGAAGTACCGCCGTCGTTTGTGGATTGCTACTAGGGCTGTTCATCCGATCCAATCCGCACTTTTTTTATTAAACAACATCCAATCCGCACTAAGTGCGGATTTCATTTTTTGGATCCAATCCAATCCGCACAATAGCTCAAATCCAATCCGCAAAAGTGCGGATTGGATCGGTTACTTTGGATTGGTTACTTTTTAATATTAAATTATTTAATATTTATGAAAAAATAGTTTTTTTTTTTTCACATAACTAGCAACAAAATAAAATAAATTATAGTTATTTTATGTCTCCAACAACACATTAAATAAATAAAATAACAAATAACAAATTCAAAGGAAGAAAAAAAAATTGTATATATAAAAAAAATATTTAATTTTATTTTAAATTGTTGTGTAGAAAAAAATATATAAGAATAGAATATATATTTTATCTATAAAGTTTTACAATATAATTATATTATATGTATTAGACTTTTAAATTATTATTTTCTTTACATTAAAATATTATTTGTATATATAATTTTTTAATTTTGTTATAAATATGTGTGGATTGAATTGGATCGGTTACTTTTACATGTCAATCAACATCCAATCCACACAAATGCGGATTTTGAATTTTCCAATCCAATCCAATCCGGACAAGTGCGGATATCCTCACTTTGCGAATTGGATTGGATTAGATCGTGCGGATTGGATTGGATCGACTATTTTATGAACACCCCTAATTGCTACATTGTTAATCATGTGTAATTTTGATTACCACGTCAAAAAAGGAAAAAAAATTGACCTAATCCATTGCTTATTGGCTAGAAAAAACCTTAATTGTAAATAATACAATAAAAGAATAATTGCCCAAATTAGTGTATTGTATGTAATTAAAATATAAGGGCTAAGATCATCAGGATTCACACTAAGAAACGGAAAATAGGTGAAGCACTAAAGAATATAAGTAAACTTTTTAACTTTTGTGGTTACAACATGAAATAGCTTTTTTTTTTTTTGAATGTAGCTTCAAGAAGTAAATGCAAGACAACTTCAAGAAGAAAAACAAGAAAGAACAGAGACAATCCTCACAGCAACACAAATTTAGGTAGCTTTTTTACTTTTTAAAATGGTATACAAAACTTCTTGATATAGAATTTAACACATTTTGTTCGTTTCAATCATTCATGGCAATACATGAGCATGATATGCACAACCAAAATATGCACCAAAATCTTAAGTCAATGAATGCTGTACTTCACTGTTTTTTACAGAAGTTGATCACATCTAAAATAAATATGATTGGTTATAGCAAACTAACATGTCATGGAAGATATGAATGAAGATACACAGTGCAGCAGTAGGAGCTAAAATGCTCAAATACAGAATAGTTAAGATTCTAATATTGCAAACTTAATGTAATCGTTGAATTTAATCATAAACTTATGATATACAGTAAGAAGTAAAACTCACGATACTTCTTCTTGGGTCGAACTTAACATGCACGAAATAGTAATAATAATGAACACCAAGTCTAATTAATTTAAGTCTTTGTATATAAAGGCCAAAATACCATTAGAGGCATAAGAAGTAAGAACCCAAGTTAAACATAATACAATATAGATCATCAATAAGAAACTCCTATAATGACCAAAGAAACAGTTAATGATGTTACTTTATACCATAAAGCAAGATAATGGAAGCCCTTCCACTGAATCCACTCATCAAACCCCAAACCATAAACATCATAGATAGTCATAATAGTAAATCAGAACAGATAATAGCTCATCCATTCATCTAATCATATTATACATAAACAATTAATATTTATTAGAAAAAAAAATTGCTGAGGATTCATCGCAATTTAGAGACTAAATAATCATTAATCAAATAAATCCACATCAAATTAAAGTTGTTTTAGTTTCTTAAGCCAAAGAAAAAAAAAAACAAATTTGGCTTCATATGATAAAAACCCATAATTTGACCAAACTAAGTTCCGTTTACGATCCCAAAACCTAAGATTCAATAATTTAAAAGCTTAATAATTGAAGTGTAATCAATTGGTCTTGGGATCGGGCATGGGGAACAACCCAGCACCAGCGCCTCTCGGTGGCGCAAATCCTAAGAACTTCTGCAAATTGGTTCGAATACTAATAGAACAAAGGAAATACAAAAACGCCATGGAACAATCGGTGGGATCGTCCCCTTGAAGACCTCTATGACTCATCTTCATCACAAGTCCAAAGGGTTTAAAGGGTAATTTGGCAACGACCTTACCTTCGAATAACGAATTGAGGAGGCCAAAGACGACAAAGAGGACGAGGGCAACGACGGCGCCGGATTTGAACTTAAAAAGCGAGAGATCGCGGCTCGATTCCTTGAGACTGGTCTCAACCCGATCAATCTTCTTGGTTTTAGACTTTTTGGTGGTGATCTTGTTGGCAGTGTCAGTCTTCATGGTTTCGAGCTTCTTCGAGGCTTTGTCAATGGAGGATCGGAGGGACTTGTAGGAGTTGGTTCTGTATATTAGGATCCAAGAGATGGCTTCGCAGACTACGGCTGTGCATATTGAGATGCCCACCACTCTCAGACTATCTCCGTATTTGAACGATGAGAGCATTGAGGGCGTCGCCATTGACAGCGCGAGAAGGAGAGTTTGGCTGAGAATGGAACAAAGTTGGTGTTGGGTGTGGATTTGATCTGATTCCTTTGATGCTTTGGACTTTGGAGTTTAGAGTTTAGTTCATATGTTTGTTTTGTTCTAATATTATTTCTCTTTATGGGCTGGGCTCAAGTGTTAACAAAATCCGGTTTCTATTAGTATTCGAACCAATTTGTATTTCTTTGTTCTATTAGTATTCGAACAACACTTTTTTTTTTTTTAAAAAAAATCTATATTTTAAAAACAAAAAAAAAATCACATTAAAATTTAAACACTATTTTTTTCTTTAACTATAGTGTATTTGTATTTTTTTCATTGGAACTTGACCCTGCAATTAGACCGACCCTAATCTCGAACCTTAGACCCTAGTTCCCATCCCAGACCTCAAACCCTAGACCCAGACTAAGGAACCCTCTGACTGTGAGAGACCCCAACCTTCTAACTTGTTTCTCATTCCTCACTCAAATAAAATACCAAAAAAATGAAAATAAAATTTACAATACAGTTTATTTTGGGATTATTTCAAAAATATACAAAAATAACAAAAAAATTTACAAAAATAAGGTTTCACAGAATTTTAAATATTTTTATGATTTTTTTTATTTTATTTACAGAAAATACAGTCTTTTATGTTGTACTCTTGTTAATTTGTTGTAGATTTTTAGTTATCTGTATGTTATTTTTTGTTGTTTTAATGTTATTTAGATGTTATTTTCATGTTACTTTTATGTAATTTTCTTGTTGTTTTCGTATTATTTTTATGAAAAACCGTAAAAATGTAAAAAATAAATTCTTTAAATGTAAAAATGTAATTTTTTCACAAAAATAGTATCTAATATAATTATTCTTTTTTTTAGTTTTTACACCACACGTTGAATTTTTTCACCTTTTTTTACTGTAGGGTGGAATTTTTTTTCAAAAACACTATGTATTTTTATACTGTACACAATGTCAAATTTTTACTGTTGTTCCAAATTTATTTTATAGTTGTTCCATTGATGTTTTTAATTGTTCTATTTTGTTATTTTACGGTTGTTTTATAAAAAGACAGTATTTTTGTAAAAAATTTCGTGTGATAGTAAAATTATAAAATTTTACCCAAAATCTAGTATTTTTGTAATTTTTTTTTTCAAAATTAACCAAACTTTAGTCGGCAAAATAACTTTTGTTGATGCATAGCTTATTGATATAGGTATTAGGTAATATCAATCAATAAGATGGGCTACCGAAAAACAAGATGCACTTTGTTGATATAGGTAGTACCAATTAATTCATTTAAGCCCTCTTCAGCTGTGCAATCCCATACCTACATAGTCTCAGAATCATCCCACTTGACCTTCCCCAGGCGATGTGGGATTATACAACTTACCAGGTATTTCTCCTTACGGATCACAGGATTACTGACTGTCATAATTCTTGATTCATCTAATAATATCCAGCATAAAATGAAATTCTATTTACTATAAAAATTCCCTTGGTGGATAATTATTAAGATAAAATGTTTACCCAAAAACTGACTCTGGTGAGGTGGACATCAATATTTGACACGTGGCAAGAAAGAATACATACTAGAGTTGAGTAGTCCTGAGCAGTTGACCAGGGAGGAGTCCCTAGCCCTGAGCCCAGGTTGACTCTGGGAACTCTTGAATGGGTATTTGGATCTCACCAAGTTATTTTTAACTCACCATCTTTCAATTTTCTGAATAAAGAAGACAAGAAGAATCAAGTCCAAGGCCTTGAAACTGAAAAAAGATGAAACGACACCCAAGAAATCAACCCGAGCCCCCAAATTGACCTCCGTACTAGGGTTTCAGTTCAAAAAATAAAGTTACGAAAAATAAATTTTTGAAAGCAAATGTTTTATATTTCAAAAATAATAGCTTTTTTGTCAATATTGTTTTTACACTGTCTTTCACATCATTTTTTTCTTCACTATTTTCTCACATCATTTTTCCTTCCTCATCACTTTCTCTCTCCTTATTTCTCTTCTCACTCATTGTCTCATATCAATTTTTCCACTCGGAGTCCAAGATTTGGGTCCGCGTCTGCATCGAGGTCAAGGTCGAGGGAGGGGCCGAATCTGGGTCTGGCATCTGCCTTGGTCTAGGGTCGATTCAAATTTTGGATAAAGATATGAAATATTGAAGTGTTTTTTTTCTTAAAAATTTTTGAAAAACATTAAACAAACACCTCTTCCATTTTGAAAACTATAATAATTGTATTTTATTCTCGATTCTGAAAGCACAATTTTGAAAATAAGAAACAGAAACCAATACCAAATATGCCCTAAATACCAGTCTTGCATTAGAATTCTTCTTTCTCCTATAGCAAATATCAATTTATCAATGCGAAGGGAGACAAGCTTTATTAATGATCCAAACACATAAAACTAATGATTAGTAATACATATAGCACATTTTGAAATTTCAGAAAAACTACAGCTAAGCTAAGTCTTCTGATAAAAATAAAAATTAAACAGGACATGATTACAACTCTCACAATTTAAGCCTTTGGACAAAGCAGAAAATGGCCTAGCGAGGAGGCAAGTCTTTAATTGTAACTGAGATAACAGAACAAACTGCTTGTATAATGGTAAGAATGATAAGAAGAACAGCTGCAATGACAGAAACAATTGCCCAAGGAGTGTGGAAATAGTTCTGTTTCAAGTTTGCCCTCCATTTATGCCAGGAGGTCTTGCAATAGGCACGTAGTTGTTCAGAAATTTGAGCAAAATAAAAATCATCAGAGTCCAAAGTAACCCCATCTGCAAGCTTGTTTATCAAAGTAGCCCCCTGGCTGCTGTCCCCTAATCTATTCTCAACGATCCCATACTTCACAAGTAAATCTACATCTTTGGGAGTATTAACAAGCCGGTCTATAATCACGACATAATCGTTCAAGTAATTCTCCCTGCAATGGCATTCTTCAAACGCAAGTAAGTTTCTGAATGTAAGTTCCATCTCATCACTAATTGTCAGCTTCG
This sequence comes from Cannabis sativa, assembly GCF_029168945.1. Lineage (NCBI taxonomy): Eukaryota > Viridiplantae > Streptophyta > Magnoliopsida > Rosales > Cannabaceae > Cannabis > Cannabis sativa. The sequence goes on from NC_083608.1 coordinate 20,961,702, forward strand.
GAATTTCCAAAATTCCTTCAGAGAAATGTATGTCAAACAAATTTTTGCTCGACCTCATCTTGAACTTAACTCCAGCTCGGTGTAGCTCTGTTATGCTTGGGATGTTCATAGATGTCAGCCTCTTTACTTCTGGTTTTTGTTCCAGTGGGACATATACATTTCTAAGGATATCAACAAAATGTTCAATTCTTGGAGAAGATATTCGCTCCAAATTTTCTGTTCCCTTTAACTGCATCAGCCCTTTGAAAAACATATGAGAAAGCTTAATGATTGAAAGCCTCTCATCATTAGAAGAAGGGACTGAAATTCTTTCTGGGTTAAAAAGATGTTCAAGAATGAAGAAGGGCAGCTGATTCTCAAGCAACCGCACATCACGCCAGATGTCCTGCAGCATCCATGGCTTGTTAAAGATACGATCATGCTCGTCTTGAAGCTCGTGAAAACAGTACCTTAATAGAACCTCAATAATGAATGCAGCATCTACTAAAACAATCTTTGTAAATTCATCACTTGAGAATCTTATAGGTTCTGCATAACAGCTGCGCAATTCTTCTTCTTTATCTTTTATGATTTTTATGTAGTATTCCAAGCCTAAACTTGTGTGCTTAAGATAATCACATAAATACCTCTTTTTGTGCTCTTCCATCGCTCTTAATCTTTCCTTGCCATGATGAAGAGGACCAATGGAAACTACCTGGGGTGTGTAGGCATTTTCATTGACAAGCCGCAGCCGTTCAGAAACCCTGTAGATAGAGCACTTGGAAGATAAGGGAGACAAGCTTTCCAACTCCAATCTCAGCGAAGTCGCCAAAGAAACTGATGGATTCTCGATGTCATTTGGAGAATGATCTCCATATCTGTTTGCCATGTGTGCCTTCTCCTTGTTATGATTGATAACCAACACCAGAATAAAACTAGCAAACAGATTAGTGCAGAGAAAAGGAGCTGGGCTGATTCTTTTCTACTGTTTGGTTGCCCAGAAAATGTAGCAGAAGAACAATATTTTTAAAATGTCCGAGAGAAAAAAAATGCTTTGCTGAAGAGTAGAAGCAATTAAGATGTGAAAAGTAAGCTACACCTGTATCAAAGAACTGTTTGTAGCTTCGGCAGGCTATGGGCAAAGCATAACTGAAAGACTATGAAATACAAATTGAATAATCTAGAATTTCAATACAAACAATGTGTTGTATGAACGTAAACAAAAGTATATATACATCTGTAAATGTGAGAAAACTATAGCAAAAGTCAAGTCAACTAAGTAAATTACCAGGAAAATGACAAGCTGGTTCGTCATAATTAGGAGGCATCTACTGTGTCATGGAACAAAAGTTTCAGAAAAGTCATAATTAAATTACAAGGTCTGGGTCGTCCTTCTTGTTGAGTTTGACCGTTAGTCTAACCATCACAATCTCATGCCTCATTGCACATTACACTAAGCAACACAGCATGTTTAAGGACCATAATGCAAAATATGTAAATGGGACTCCTATTTTAATAAAGCATCAACAAGATATCCTCAGCAAATATTGATCTCAACTTTCTGAATTCACGTACTAAGTTTAAAATGGATATATTTTCAGAAACAATAATGTTACCAATGAAAATAATAATTGCTAAGTTAAAACAGCAAATAGTTTATGTTCATAAACAATAAGAACTTCTAACAAGAAACTTATTTCAGTTTAGATTTTGTAGAGCTCCGGAGAGGCTTCGCAACTGGTCTAGCAGGGGCACTTCTAGCAGCCTTCTTGATATCATACTTCACAGACGAGAACGCACAGATAAGAGCAAGCACCATTGTCGGGTAAACATACACTGCTTTAGTGGGATCCGTGTTTGCAGGCTTTCCAAGTATCCCTTCCTTGACAAGGCCCCAGATTATTAGAAGTGTCCCAAACATGGTCATCCTTCCTGGTTTCAGAAGGCACACAAAGGCTCCAGCCACAGAAAAGTAGCTTCCAGCAAGAACCTGAAGGAAGAACCATAAGTCAGATTGAGATTTTGAATAATAATGTCAGAAATGGAATGCCAAAAAGTTTTCTGAGATGTTATGGGACATTATTAATGTCTATTTCAATAAGAACAAGGAATAAAGTTAGAGCATAATTAGCAAATCATAATGATAACAGAAGTGAAGGGGAGGAGTTTAGAGAGGAACGAAAAGAAATAACAATAAAAATAAAATGGCCTATGCCTGCCCAATTTAGCGAATTATGTTCATGATAGGTATTCACTAGAACTTGTTTCCTAAATAATATGTAAGAAAACACATGAATGATGGAAAAGGAAAACTTTCTTTTATTATTATTTCCGTTCCCGTCACAGCCCATTAAAGTTTAGTACACAAGGTCTAAGGGTAAAGATATAAGAGGATGAACAGGAATCTTTTATGAATATGGATCTTCTTAGTATACAAAATATAATTATGAGGTGTTGAATTAATCTTTAAACGTTCTGTGGTCAAATGTTAAGGTTCTGAATAGATTTAACCTTTTGGTATGTAAGTACAAGAGAAAAGACTAGAAACAACATATACTGCTTCCATTCACCAAAAGTCAGAAAATTGCAGTATTTAAACAAGCTAGCTTTTAAAGAGAAACCAAGCAAATAACATCGGCAACAACAGAAAATAATTCTAGACATCACTCAGGGAAAATAAAAGGATTATAAACACTAAGACCATTATAGAGAGGTCAAGGGTGGAGAGGAAAAAAACCTCCAATCGTTGGAGATCAGCAACTGCAGGAGATTCCTTTGCACTGGTCAAGTTATAGATGCTTAACAAGTTATCCCAGCTTGGAACAGTCATGCTTGTGACGACTCCATTTACAACAGCTCCAGGGTAAAGAAGGGCCTTCACCACTGGAATTGGAAAGATCTCACTTGCAATCAACTGGGAAGATGTTACATGCAATGGTGTTGTACACATCCCAGATCTGCATGGAATCCTGTCAAATGAAACACATAAAAATACTAAGTACACAACTTGTACATTAATATTTAATAAAGGCTTCTCCATTTGTTTCTTCTGTAGTTCTCAAAATGCTACTTCTGTAGATGAAACAAACAAGTTCCTACTAACAGCAAAAGAAGTAAAGAAACAAGATCACATAACTCAATTAAAAATATCTCAATTCGTGAGATAACTCACTTGTTAAAAATTCTCCTATAAGAGATATGATCAACAAGAGAGATCCAAGTCATTTTCAGTAACAAGTTGTTACACAACCACTCTAAAAAGTCAATCCCATTGGCCATTTCCATCAGGTAGTCAACCATACTCAAGGAACGTGAGAATGACCTTTACTCTAATCAAAATTATCGGAAATTAAACATAAATACTGAAACAAATTAACAGAGCAGATATTATAAAACTGAAACACATCAATAAAAGGCAAAATTCCAAGATTTAATGAATCAATTAAGACACTAAAAATTATAGAGCGAAAAAACAAATCTTGGAAATGACCCAAATCGATATGTATTGATAATTACCATGCATTGATAATTTTTTGTTTATAAGAGGTTTAAAACTCTGTTTCGATAGCGGGGTTTCATGTTTTACCTGAAAAGGGGGATTTGAAGTATGATTAAGAAGAAGTAGATGCGTGAGGCTATGGAGGAGATGTTGCTCAACCATCCTTTTGACGATGAAGTTGATGGAGCAGACGAAGACGAAGGAGAAGGAGAGGCTGCCATTACTGATCAATTTCTGGAGTACGGACGCAACGAGAGAGGATCTGATGGTTGTGGCCTTACTGGAAAGCCTTTCGTGGACTTTTCTGTCTCTCTCAGCTCAAGAAAGACAAACTTTGTTCAAAGTTCAAAACGACGTCGTTTTAGTTAATTTTTTTTTTTGGCCTAATGTAAGCACCATTTATCAAATTTTCCAATCAAAACTTAGAGATATGATGTAATTGTGCATTCCTCCTATTTTGCCAAATAAAAAAACTATAACAAAATATATTTCTAGAGATTTTGTGTGGTGATTAATTTTGTGCTATATATGGTGGCTAATATGTACCTTGAGGGTTTTTTTTTTTTTTTTGAAAGAAGATCTTGTGGGGAACAAAACCACACCACAAGACTACAAGGAAGGCAAAGAACCATTCCAAATGAACTCACTATCAAGCCCAAGACCCCATTTAGCTATATTATGAGCATGTACATTAAAACTCCTACAAATATGAACCACTTTGAGGTTTGGGCAAGGAGATAATAAGCTCCTAATACAACCAATTAAGTCATCCATGATATTACAACCCCGTTTACTAGAGTACAATTTATCCACTATAGACTTGCAATCTGTTTTTAGGATGTCCACAGGCAAGAAAATTGAGGAGGCCCATTGCAGAGCATGTATGATTGCTTTAGCCTCAGCAACCATCGGATCAACACAGCCTGAGAAAGGAATGGCCAAACCAGCCACAACTCGGTTAGAATGGTTCAAAACCACAGCCCCAATACTGTACTTTTCCCTCTGAACATCAATGGCTGCATCTGTAAAGATCTGAAAAGCTCCCTGAGAAGGGGTATGTTGCAAATCTACTTGATCCTGATTGGCAGCAGAAGGAGAAACAGAGGCCTGCTGAGCATCCAAAAATTTAAAGAAAAAAACAACAGCCCATTCATAAACATCAAAAGGTTGACCCACTTGTCTATTATGAAAAACATTGTTCCTTTGGTTCCATAAAGCCCACAGAAAACAACAAAAAATACAGTAAAGCTCCTTATCCAGCTCGTGAGACATAGTGTAAAAGAAATCAAAAATATTTAGATACTTATATTTATTATAGAGATTAACAAACCTTGAAGATTTCCATGCTTTCCTCGCCCTGGAACAATCTAGCAATGCATGCTTAACCGTTTCAGGATGTAATTTACACAGAGGACAAAGAGGGGAATCAATGACACATCTTTTATGAAGAGAAAAAGAAACAGGAATAGCATTAGAAAGCATTCTCCAAATAAACACCTTAACTTTTGGAGGGATTTTCAAAGTCCAGAGTTTGGTCCAAAATTTTTTAGAGTCAGCAAAAGAAGAAGAGGAAGGAAGATCATGAGAAGAGAAAGCAAAATGATAAGCAGACTTGACAGTACACTCCCCAGAACTATCCTGCCCCCAAATAAGCTCATCCTCTCCAAAATCACCCAGAAGAGGGACACTAAGGATATCATTAACCAGAGGAGCAGAAAAGTAGTTCGAAAGTTTAGAAACATCCCAATCCCCATTCTCAGAAATAAAGTAGGATAACAAAGGGGAAGGAGGCCTATGGTTAGAAGAAAAAAACTTGACTCTGTTATTAGGGATCCAATGGTCTTCAATCGTCCTAATATGACTACCATTTCCCACCTTCCATAAAAGACCCGACTGCAGCAAGTCCCTACCCCAGAGAATACTTCTCCAAGTAAAAGAAGGGTTGTGACCAGGTTTAGCCTCAAGAAAAGCATTGCGAGGGAAATATCTAGCCTTAAGGACAGAAGCTAGGAGAGAAGAAGGGTTTTTAAAAATTCTCCAGGCTTGTTTAGCCAACATAGCTTGGTTAAAATGGATAAGAGATCGGAAGCCCAATCCACCTAAGAATTTAGATTTACACAAAGACTTCCAAGACTTCCAATGGATTTTATGAGAAGTCCCTGATGATCCCCACCAGAATCTGGCCATCACAGCTTCGATGCCTTTACAGAGTTTGACAGGCAAGCGAAAACAAGACATAGCATAAGCCGGAATAGCCTGAATAACAGCCTTTAGCAAAACCTCCTTACCTGCCCGAGAAAAACACTTAGAAGACCAACTCCTAAGAACAGAATTAACTCGATCTTTTAAAAAGGCAAAAGAGTGATACTTAGAACGAGTTAAGCACTGAGGAAGACCCAGATATTTACAGATAAAAGGTCGATCTTCAAGATTGAAAGAGGAGAAGAAAACATCACGAATATCTGGCTGGGTATTAGGGGAAAAAAGAATAGAAGACTTAGAAAAATTAATGACCTGACCCGAAGCCCTAGAATAGATATCAAAGACATTTTGAAGAGCAGCACAAGAAGAACGACTAGCAGTACAGAAAAGAAGACTATCATCAGCAAAAAACAGATGCGATAAGGAGGGTGCATTCCTAGAAATAGCAATACCCTTAAGTAAGCCAGCAGCTTGGCTTGCCCTAAGAAGGACAGAAAAGCCTTCAGCACAGAGAATAAACAGATAGGGGGAAAGAGGATCACCTTGTCTAAGACCCCTAGATGGATGAACTAAGCCCTGAACAGAACCATTGACCAGAAAAGAAAGAGAGGTAGTTGAAACACATTTCATAATTAAAGAAACAAATCTAGAAGGAAAGTTAAAGTGAAACATAAGACTCTCTAAATAATGCCAATTAACCCTATCAAAAGCCTTAGCCATGTCTAATTTGAGAGCAGCCCAACCTAGCTTCCCCTTTTTCCTTAAACTAATGGCATGAACTAATTCTTGAGCAATAAGAATATTGTCAAAAATAACTCGACCCGAGACAAAAGCACTTTGAAAAGGGGATATAATTTTATCTAAAACAACCTTTAATCTATTAGCTAAGACCTTAGATATGACTTTATAAAGAGTAGAACAAAGACTAATGGGCCTAAAATCCTTCATAGAGTGAGCATTTTGCTTCTTAGGAATAAGAGAGATAAGGGTAGTATTAACTGCCGAGAAATCAACCCCCTCATTAAGACAAGACAAAACAGCCTTGGCAAAATCAGCCCCCAAGGTAGACCAATTTTTTTGGTAAAAGTAAGCATTAAGGCCATCCAGACCAGGGGCCTTGTCCCCAGAGAGAAGAAACAAGGCTTTCCTAACTTCCTTAATGGTGAAAGGTTTGTCCAAGAACTCGAAATCCAAGTCATCCAAAGGAGGACCTAGGCAATCAAGAATGAGGCTAATTGCATCGGCATCACTACCATCAGAGGTAAAAAGATCTGAAAAATAAGAGATTACCAGATTTCCCATATCCAAATGATCAGATAGAATATTTCCATTATCATCTTTGAGAAATTTGATAGTATTAGTCCTCTTACGTTTAGAAGCAAAACGATGAAAGAATTTAGTATTTCTATCACCAGCCTTTAGCCATTGAGTTCGAGCCCTTTGCTTCCAATAGACTTCCTCTTTATAAAGAAGGCTATCAAGCTCAGATTGAAGGCATTTAAGGCGAAAACGACACTCAGGATCAACAAAAGGAGCATCCTGAATGCAGGCAATTTCCTTTTGAAGATCAGAGATGCGAGACTTAATAGAGAGATTGGTCTCTTTATTCCAAGACTTAAGTGTCGAAATACACAAGTCCTGAGTAGACAAAAATGAATGAAGAGAGGACACAGTATTGTTATTGAGAGGATGGCTATCCCAAACAGTCTTAACAACAGAGAGAAAATCAGGGTTCTCAAGCCAAATGTTTTCAAAATGAAATCTCTTCCTATGGTGAAAATGAGAGTTAGAATCATTATCATTAAGAATCAACTTTAAAGCACGATGATCCGACCCAAAGAAAGAAAGATGTTTCAAGGATGCATTTGGAAAGAGATCATTCCAAGTAGTAGAACTAATAGCCCAGTCAAGATGCTCTTTAACTGAATGGTTATGCCAAGTAAATTTACTACCCTCAAAAGTCAAAGGAGAAAGATTGAATTTATGAACAAAATTAGAAAAGTTATCCATATCCTTACTATCATAATAAGAGCTACCTAGTTTATCATCATAAGAAAGAAAACTATTAAAATCACCCATAATTAACCAAGGAAGATTAGGGGCATTATAAAAGAGTTTGTCAAGGAGAGCCCAAGTAAATGGTCGTTGAGAAGAGATAGGAGAGCCATAAAAGCAAGTAAAATGAAACAGTTCATTATCGTTAATATTTATATTACAATCTATATGATTACAGGAAAAGTTAATAACATTCACAAAAAAACTGTCCTTCCACAAAAGTAAAAGTCCCCCCCCAAAATATTTCCTAGGGACCTCTAACCCATGGTCAAAACCAAGACCAACCTTAAACCTATCAACAGAGCCAACAGCCAAACGGGTTTCAATCAAAAAAAGAACATCCGGACAGTGAGTTTTGACAAGCAGGGAGAGCCTTCTGAATGCACGTGTACTCCCCAATCCACGTGCATTCCAACACATGAGACTCATTTTTCTGGGCGGGTGTGCAATGCACCACCCGCCTGTTCCATGTCCGTTGAAGCAGATGAAGATTCCTCCTCTCTATCCCCAGCTCTAGCTCTTTTCAATTGAGACCTGACAGAACCACCAACGACTACCTGTTGGGGCTGGAAAGATGGGCGTTTAACTCCCGAAGCAGAGGCCAGCCCTTTTCCACGAACCAACGAGTCAGGTTGGCCAACTTCAGTACTAGTCCCAACAGCCTCAACTGGACTAGCCGAGACAACCTCAGCAGCAGGAGTAGTCGAGGTACTCATATCACCAGAATGCATAACAGTTGTACCAACTGTGGTCGCCACCACCAAGGAATCAGTGGAGTAAGAGGTGAATGCCGAAGGCCTCAAAGGATGACAACCAAATGGATTAAGACCAGTATGAAAAGCATGATTACTATTAGGATTAAGAGGAGTAGGCATCATGACAGTTGAAGAAGTATAAGGGCTGAGAAAACCAGACCCCGAATTACCAGCACCAGCCAGGAAAGATGGAAAAGAGATGATGTTATCTAGAAAGTTCCTAGTAGGAAGAGTAAGGCTAACAGGAGCATGATCAACAACAGTAATAGCAGGAGGGTGAGGGTATTGAAAGGGCATAGCTTTGTCCACAATTTTTTCCTTACCACGCAGGAGGATGTTGTAAGGACATAAAGGCTCAGTTTGACTATCATCACACTTTTGGAGATAAAAATGACAGTACCTTTTGGTATGGTCAAGTTTACCACAAAAGAAGCAAAAGTCAGGAAATCTCTCATACTTAAAGTCAATCCATTTGACAATTTCTCTACCCATACGTATGAATCTAATATTCATACCCCTCCTAATAGGAAGATTGACATCAAGAAGAATTCTAAGCCTTAAATAAGGCCCAGTTCCCTCCTTGACAGTGTCCTTATCCACTTCGATAAGATCCCCAACCTCAGAGGCAATGAAACGGGCTAAGTCAAAGGACTTACACATAAACGGTATCCCATAAACTTGTACCCAGAAAGGGACATAGTGAAGGGTATCAGGGGTGATAGGGAAAGAACTTTCTGGGGCAGCAAAGATGGTGACACTTTGAGCAAAGTGCCATGGCTGACCCTCTAAAATTCTACCTTTATCACCCTCACAACCGAAAGTCACAAGGAAGAGACCATCAGCATGCTCAGTGACAGATACAGGAAATCTACACTGTGATGACCAAATGCCAGATAGGGTTTTCATCAAGGATGGCCTATTATAAGGTCTAATAGTATGGAGTTTCAGAAGGAGACTAATGGTAGCAGGGGTGGAAGAGGAAGAACTAGCATCATAGGTGAATATTGTGTTTTCATCAGAGGGAAAAACTAAGGTATTAGAAACGGTATTAAGAAAATCATCCATAGAGAAAGCTAAAACAAAGCAGACACACCCAGAATGATAGCAAGCAGACCAAAGAATTGAAAAGGTGAAAGAGGAGTGCCATAATCCATACCTGAGTCTTACTATATATAGAAAAAACCAGAATCCCCGTAGGCGCCTTCTCGAATCGCACCTAGTCACATCCCTAGCCTTCACCTGATGAGGTATAATGATGATGAGGCTATTAAAATCCTCATAAACCCAGGCCTCCGCCCCCATTTTCCAATCTTCAAGAGAGAAAAGATGGCTGGAGATATGCTCAGGCGATAATAAATGCCAAAGATCCCAACATAAACCCCCAGAAACTAAATAAAGCAAAGAAATAGGCAGAGAATAGAGGTAAAATGATGGTTTGCAATTAATATGATGGGATTGTGTGAGCAGGAGATAATACACAGAGCAATTAATGCTCTTAATGATGATAGAAAATGAACTAAAACGACAAAGAGGAAAGAAAAATGAAAGAAAACCACCACTTAACTGATTAGGGTGGACGAGAAACACCATAATTGGGACCAAACCAACAGCCATGAAACGGTTTCGCATACCTCCTAGAAGACTCCAGAGAGAGAAAAAGCTGGTTGGTTATTTTGTTAAATTTGATGAATTATATTGTTTTATTAATATGTACCTTGAGGGTTGATTGTGCCATGTTTGGTTTTGTTTTTTTTTTTTTATTTTATAATTTAAAACTCAATTCAAATTTTTTAGGTACAAAAAAGATTATCTAAAATAAAATTTAAGTTTGATAATCATGCTGGTTTTATTTTTTTTGCACTATTTCTTGATAGTTTTGATGCCTTTTATGACGCTTGTACTATTTTTTAGGAGAATTACCTTATGTACTATTTTTTTAATTTT